>NC_133666.1:33223264-34560426 GCF_037893015.1 Macrotis lagotis
AGGCAGTGAGATGGAGGGACCAAGATTCTGGAGGCAGCAGTGGGAGAGCAAAAACAGTTGTCCAGGGTCAGCAAGGGTTCATATAATGCTTTAAGGTTTTCCAAGCACTAGAAAATATCTCATTTGATCCTCTTGACAACCCTTAGAAATTCAGGTGCTGTTAATATCCCCATTTTACAATTGAGGAAACCAAGGCTGAGAGAGGCTAAATGATTTGCCCAGAGTCACAGCTAGTAAGTGTCTAAGGCCAAATTCAGACTCAAGGCTTCCTGACCTCAGGTCTCCTGGAGATGCTAGTAATAACAGTTAGCAGTTTTATAAATACCATAAACTTTGATGTTCCAGGCACTGTGTGGAGATAGAAAAGATCTATTTTTATAAATATTATCTCACCTGAGTAGGGATCCTCATCATATCCCCATTTTACAATCAAAGAAACTAAGGCATGTGGAGGTGAAGTGACTTGCCCAGGGTCACATAGCTCAAAAGTATCTGAGACTAGATTTGACTTCTTGCTGAAGGCTCCATGACTCCAGTGTTCCACTGGGCCAAATTCAAACTCGATTTCCTCCTAATCCTCAGGTCGCCAAACTATCCACTGTATTACACTACCCTCCTCTTGAATATTGCAATTCTAAATCATGTCCTGCCACATTTGATTTCTTGCCAATGCCATGAGAGAAAGCAGGGCAGATGAAGAGGCTGAGGCCCAGAGAAAGCCAAAGCCAGGATTTGAGTCCCCATGTTCTGGTTTGTGGGTTTTACATATCCAGTAACATAACAACATCTGGAGGGAAGAGAGAATGTACACACATCCCCTAGAAACATAGTCTTGTAGGCCTGAGCCCTCTTGGTTTTTCACCTGCAAATTGTTTGCTATGATTGTCCTCTCTGCTCAGTTACTGGGGTTGGAATGTAACCAGAGGGAAAGGCAGGGGTCCAACTGAGCGCAGGGGGTCTTAGAAGAAGTGCCAAACAGCTGTCCACAGCTGGGCCTGCCTCTCTGTTTCCTGGGCCCCCCACTCTCTATCTGCCCCAGGCTCTCAGGAGGGCCAGAGCCCGGGCCAGCTGTAAATAGTGAGCCAGCTTCTCCTGGGGCTTCCCCTCCCAGCATGCTCAGGTGAAAAAAAGCTAGCCTAGAACAGAGCTGCAGCTGCTGGTCTGCAGAAAAAATCTGAGAGGTGGGGGGGGGGGAAGAAAAGAGACATGCCCAGGGCCACCAAAGTATCCTGCTTAGCTGACATCTCCCTCCCTGGCCCACTCAGGTAAATAAGAGAGAAAAGCAGGGAGGTGAAGATGTTCATGTTTGGCCTGGGCAAGGCTGTACCCCCCTCACACCCCTACTGTGAGCCACAGGTGCTGGAAGGAGCTCCTCCCTTCTTCCTGAGGTATCATCTGACCCAGCTGCTTCCCAGGAAGGTGAAAGAGTGTGATGGTATTTTCAAATCCCCCAGAGACCATTGTGGCGAGGGAGGGGAGTTGATTAAATGGGAGGTGTCCTGGGAATTTCAGGGCTGGAAAGGGTTTTCAAGGTCATTTTGACTGGTTCTCTTATTTTGCACTTGAAGAAACTGAGGCTCAAGAGAGAGGATGCCCAGAGAGGAGTAACTGATAAATCCAGGGCTAACAGTCTTTATCCTGGGCCATATTGAGTGACTTTCTATGCATCTGTGACTCACAAGGGTAGCTTTTTGTGTAGAGACAGAGCTTCCCCCATTGCCCTCCAAGACTTACTCAATGAAGTACCCAATGAATGTTGCCCATAGTAAGGGCCAGGAAGACGGAGCTAGAGCTCTCTGACTGGCTGTGAGCAAGGAACTCTGGAGGGGGGGACAAGGGAGCGGAGAGGAGAGGAGAAGACCAAATTCCTCTAAGCCAGGCCTGTTGTATTTGCTAGTTTTGTTTGCTTTCCAGTATTAACTAGCAGAAAAATGCTCTGGAGAAGCAGGAGGGAATAGTAGACACAGTCCTGACCAGGAGTGCTCCAAAGATCCAGGTTCAAAGTCTAATTCGACTGTCACTTGCTTCCTGGGTGACTGAGCAAGTCTCTTCTCTCTGAACCTCAATTTTCTCCTCTCAAATGTGGTGGTTATTCATTGTTGGCTCCCAGGTTTGTTTTGAAGAAAGTGGTTGGTGGAGAACCCAAAAGTGTAGTCAGGAGATGGGTTGGCATGGCCTGCCTTGCCTCCCTTGAAAGGTGGGATCACATAGCTGAAAAGTACATTGGGAATTGTCCATCGCCATGCCCATCCAAGTGTTGCCTAAGCCCCTTCCCCTCTTTTTCCTTTCTGTGGAAAAGTCTGGGCTAAAAGATGCTCAGGTGACAAAGCTTCAGCCACCTGGTGGATGCTAGGAGTCCTCCCTTGGCTTTGAAAGCAGGATAACCTTCCCCATGAGAGAGGGGTAGCTTAACTCCTGCCCCTTCCACCCTCAAGTCCCCACAGCTCAAGGATCCCAATTCTGAACAGCTATCCTCCCTGAATGAAGTTCTACAAAATTCTCTGAGAAAGCCCTGGGAGGGAGCAAGAAAGAGCACGATAGCCCCCATTTTGCAGATGAGAAATCTAAGGCTCATGAGGGAAACGCCTTTCCTGGGCTGCCCATCTCGCCAGGACTCAGGTGGCCTGAATCCAGTTTTGGACTTCAGGTTCAGTCCCTATTTCCCCAACAGATGATGAGAACCTCGCCTCCTGCCATGGGGATAAGAGGCTAATGTGTTACCTTCCATCAATATGCAAAGAGCAAGGGAGGCTCCCATTTACTTCGAAATAGAGAATAGCTCTTAAAGACCATTATAGGTTTCAGGGGCTCTGGTCAGATTTGCAAGGCACAATATAAAGGCAAATAAGGGTATAAGTGGGGATTATGCTCACAGAGACTTTCAGGTTCTTTTGGTAAAGGGCAATTTACTCCTAGATGAGCAGGTGGAAAAACACTTAAAATTGTCTTTTTAGACATAGCTTTCTTTTTCCTTGACATGGCTGTCTTGTTGGCCAGATAGAGGAAAGAGATGGAGACAGTTGGCAGTGGCATTCCTGTCCCATAATTATCATGGTCTCGTTCCGCATACAGCATCATGGGAGGGGAGCCTAGTCCAAGAGCTAGAAGGAGCCTCAGAGGACCTCCAGCCTAGCACCCTGCCTTTCCAGTGCAGCAGAAAACTTTCGTGGCCAGGATTTCATTTATTCTTCAGGGTAACTGGAAGCTGAGGACAACCGTAAGAATGATCCGCAGTTTGGCCTCGAGGAAAATGGGACACAGAGATGCAATGTTCTGTGTTCTGAGCTCAGGGTCCCTCAGGATAGAGATCCAGAACTGAAAGAGACCTCAGAGGTTGACTAGACCTCATTTTACAGATGAAGAAACTGAGGAAACTGAGGCCCAGGGAGGGGAAGGGTTCTGCCCAAGGCCACATAGGTAATAAGAGTAGAACTGGGCCTTGGATCCAGGTCTTTTTAGCCCCAAACCAGAAATCTTTCCCTTGTTCCAGGCTGCCTCCTTGACAGAGATCCCTTTTGGTCCATGCTGATGACTTGAGCCAGGCCCATGCACTGTTTCCTCATTGGCATACCACCTTTACTTAGCATTTGGACTGCTTACATCTTACCAAAGAGTTTGACAAGATTTGAAGATGGAATGGATCCCAGAAAAAAAGGATCTAAAGCTCGATAAAGACCCAAGACAAGTCACTTGTATCTGGTCCTCATTTTTTTCTCCTCTGTAGAAATAGGGACAGGACAGCCAGGTGGCCTCAGATACTTTGCTAGCCATGTGACCCTGGGCAAGTCACTTCTCCTTGCTTGTCTCAGTTTTCTCATTTGTAAAATGACTGGAAAAGGAAATGGCAAGCCATTCTAAAAATCTTTGCCAGGAAAAGCTTAAATGGGGTCACCTAATGCCAGACTGGAGATGATTGAACAACACAGAAACAGGGGGTTGGAACAAATGGCCTCTGGGGGTCTTTCTAGTTTTAGATTGATGATTCTGAGATCCTAAGTCATTTCTCTTCCCTGGGTCGACATTTCAGAAAATGAGAACCTTGTGGCTAACTGGACTCATAATTAAGAAGAGCTGAATTCAAATCCCACCTCAGATGTTTACTAGGTGTGAGACTCTAGGTCAGTTGCTTAAACTGGTCCAGGACTCTGTTTTCTCATCTTTAAGATGAGGGAGTCGGACTCAATGACCTCTAAGACCCCCTGAGCCTATGAGGTAACCTCTGAGATCCCTTGATGATCCAACATGATTTCCTCCATAAACAAAAATAAGACCTTGGTCTGGAAATAATATCAGGAGTCCGAAAATCAGCAACACTCTCCTACTCCAAATTGTCTTCCCTAAGCACATGTGGCCTATCCAGTTCTAGGTCTGGCTTGTTCCCTTGAACCCGATTCACATCTTTGCTTTGGGAACTGGGTAGCCAGGAAATGATTTAAAAGAAGTGGAGATGGTTTGAAAAGAGAGGGGTGGCTGCGCCTTAGTTTCTTTTTCCCTAGAGGACTCTCCCAGCTTTGTCCCTCCCCTAGGTCCCCATTCCTCTTTTGCTTCCTCTTGCAAGGTTGGCAGGCCAGATTCCCAGTTCACTACTTACAGGAAAAGCACAAAGGGTAACACTGACCACTAGTGGAAAGAAAAAAGGCCGCATGTATTTACAAAGGAGCCCAGGATGCCAACAAGTTAAGGCCCAGTTTTTCTTGGCCTTTCTCTCCAAGTATCCAAATGAGAATTGCCATTCCCTTCAAACGTCCACATAATGGGGAGCTGGTACTGGCTATCTCCCCCATCTTGCTAATTTCCCCTCCCTTTGGGGGTTTTATGATTTGCAAAGAGTTTTTGTTGACAAATCTGGGAATTCCCATTTTACAGAAGAATTTGAAGATAAGAGCAATGAAATAACTTGACCAAACGCTCACAGCCTTGCAAGCGGCAGGCTGGGGAATTCAGGATTGGGTTTCTTCCTATGCCAAGTGGATTTGTTCCCATAGTGCATTGCATTATTGAGAATGTATATAGTACCACAAGCTTTAAAGTGATGTTGGGGCTAGATACCCTACAGAAAATCCAAATGCTTTGAAGACTGTCTAACAGAAGGAGGACATGAAAGATGTAAATAGATTCTGAGCTTTCCAAGTACAGTGGAAAAGGCAGGAATTTGGAGGGAGAATATTTGTGTTTGAGATCTGATTCTGCTACCGACTACCTGTAGGATCTTGGACTTACTTCCTTGGGTCTCAGTTTCCCTTATCTCTAAAGTGAGGGGAGGGGTGGATTCAATGACCTCTAAGGTCATTTTTGTTTGAAATCTAGGATCCTATGAGCTCCTTGAGAATGGCGACTGTTTTTCTTTTAGGTTTCTTATCCTAATCATCTCATTCAAACTAGGGCAGTTTTTATTTTTATTTTTATTTTTTAGATTTTTTTTGCAAGGCAGTGGGGTTAAGTGGCTTGCCCAAGGCCACACAGCTTGGTAATTATTAAGTGTCTGAGGCCGGATTTGAACTCAGGTACTCCTGACTCCAGGGCTGGTGCTCTGTCCACTGTGCCACCTAGCCGTCCCTAGGGCAGTTTTTAAAGAAGCTGTTCAGTTCAGCCCTGAGAGGCAAAGATTTCCCAAATCATGACCAACTGACACTTGGGTTCCTACTGTGGTTCACCCCATACACCAGAAGGAAATGTAAGCATACTTCAAAGCAGAACCTAAGGTCTAGAGAGCTAGTGTCACCTGTTAGGAAAGCTCGGAGCCATGAGTCCTGACTTTAAGTACTGGCTCTGACACTTTCTGTGTAACAATAATAGTAATAATCTAACTAACATTAATACAATACCTAGTATGTGAACTAAGTGATTTTTAAGTATTATCTCATTTGACCTTCACAACAGCCACAGGAGACTGTTAGCTTCCATCTATTATCCCTATGTTACAGATGGGGAAACTGAGGCAGACAGAAGTTGAGTGACTTGCCCAGAATCACTGAACTAATAAACATCTGAATTTAGTCCCTCCTGACTCCAGAACTGGAGCTCTATCTAGTTCACCACCTAACATCTCTTGGCAGTCATTTGATTGTAGAAAAGATATTTAATTGAGGAGCCTCAGTTACACCCTCTGTATAATGGAAGTGGTGAGGTAATGCTTAATCTTCTTACTTTGTGAGGTAATTGGGAAGGAAGAAGTTGTAAACCTTTGATTCTTTTCATTATTGTAGCAGAAATACATTCCTTGAGGACTGGGATTATTTCATTTTTGTCTATCACTTTTATCAACAAAACAATAAACCAAGCTATAAATTGTAGTATTTGTCAGTTTCTTGGGTATAAATCTCACACTGAAAATTTAACAATTCAGTCCTGAGCCGCTACAAGCTGGATCCTATACACCCACAATTATAGGACTACTGATGGGCTATGTGTCTACTGTCCATGATGGATCAACCTAAGGGTGAGGAATTTTATCATCAAACGGTATTTTTGGTCAAATCAACTTACAGAGGCTAAAGAAAATAAAGATGGAAATGAAAACCTGTCCGTGCCCTCAAGGATGATACGTCAGCAGATTAGGAATTCCAAGTTTATTTGAAGAGAGAACAAATGTTAGCATTAGGAAGAATCAAGAAAGGCTTCCTGTTGGAAGTGACACTTGAACTGAACCCTGAAGGAAGCAAAAGATTTTTGAAGCTGAGGTGAAAAGGGAGGCATTAATTTGTAAGCTGTGAGACACTTCAAATGCGAGACCAAGGAGTTTGTATTTTATTCTAGAGACGATTGGGGGGAGGAAGTCACCAAAGATTTTTCAGTAGTAGAGTAAGGTAGTGAGAATTGGACTAGGAAAATTATTTTGGCAGTTGTATCAAGGGCATATTAGTGAGAGGAGAGTATGGAGGTAAGAGAAGAGAATAGGAGACTCTTACAATTATCCCAGGTGACAGAAAGACTTGCATGAACTGTTGCTGAGCAAGATGAGAAGAACCAGAAGAACACTGTACACCCTTACAGCAATATGGGGACGATGATCAACCTTGATGGTCTCGCTCATCCCTTCAGTGCAACAATCAGGGACAATTTGGGGCTCTCTGCAAAGGAGAATACCATCTGGATCCAGAGAAAGAACCATGGAGTTTGAACAAAGACCAAAGATTATTACCTTCAATTAAAAAAAAAGTTGTCTTATCTACTACATAATTTTGCTTTCGCTAATATTTTATTTTATCCTCAAGGCCATGTTTTTTCTCTCAACACATTCAATTTTGATCAGTGCATAACATGAAAATAATGTAAAGATTATCAGATTGCCTTCTGTGGCAGGGAGGGTAGGGGAAAAGCATAAAAAGTATAAAATTCAGCCCTTACCAAAAAATGATAGGTAGAAATTACTATTGTATATAATTGGCAAACAAATAAAATGTTTAATAAAAAAAAAATTATCCCAGGTGAGACAGGATGAGGGCCCCAAATAATGATAATAATAACATAATAAACAATATAAGCAGAGATAAAGAGGCAGATGCAAGAAATCATAAAAAATGGGAAAAGTCCTACATGTTCCAAAATATTCATAGCAGCTCTTTTTGTAGTGGCAAAGAATTGGGCATCGAGGGAATGCCCATCCATTGGGGTATGGCCAAACAAGTTATGGTACATGAAGACTATGGAATATTGTTGTTCTATAAGAAACCCCAAATGGTCGAACTCTAGTGAAACCTGGAATGACTTCCGCGATCTGATACTGAGCGAAGAGAGCAGAAGCAAGCGAACAATATACACATCAGCAACATGGTGCGAAGATCAACCCTGAGGGAAGCAGCTCCTCTCAGCAGTTCAGAGAGCTGGGCCAACCAGCTATGGCCAATGTTATCCCCATCCAGAGGAAGAAAACAAAGCAAAACGAAAAGAAACCCTTCAGAATCTGATGAATGCTTTATAAAAATTTTCTCTTATGTATCTCTTTTCCTTAATCCCAATTCCTCATGCTGAAAATGACTAATCTGTAAACATATTTATCTAGAATATGAAGGTGCAATATTAAAATGACTTTGCTGATGAGGGGAGGGGATGGGAAGAGAGGGTGGAAGGAAATTTTGTAATTTAAAATATGGATATGTCTATGGGTGAATGTTGAAAATGTTCATAACAGGCATTTGGAAAAATAAAGTATCAATAAAAAACAAAAACAAAAAAGTTGTGGAGGTACAATCAAGAAGACTGGGCAACTGACCGGATTGGGAATGGTGAAGGCTGGGGAAGACTCAAGGAGGACTCTGAACGTGGAAGGATGGGGGTGTACTCTTGCCAGAATGATAAGAAAGCAAAAGGAGGGATATGACTCCGGTAACGACATGTTCAGTTTGGGGAAGGCATGACTATAGCATAAGCATAGGGTGGGGGTGGGGGAAAGAGAGAGACAGAGAGACAGCCAGAGAGACTTTTTGGGAGCAAGTCTGGGTTCTAGAGAGCTTGCCAGTGATCCCCTGGGAAAGGACTCTCCAATTATCTTTTCCTAAGGGATAGAAGGACCCAAGGGCTGTGTTGCATACATGACTAAAGAGGCAGCATTTGATAGAGATGTCAATTTAGTGGAGAAGAGCGCTGGGTTGGAAGGCTCCAAACTGAAGTCTGAATCTTTCCTTGGCCATTTCTGTAACCTTGAGCCCATCCCAGCATTTCTCTGGGTTTCAGCTGTTACCCCACATAAAACCCAGGACTTGGTTCCCTTCCAGATCTAAGTCTATGGGACCTCTCAGCCCTCCTCTGAAAGGTCTGGTAAAAATGCTGAGTGGGCAAATGTACACAGCCACAGAGGGAAACAAAGACACACACACACAGGCAGACGCTGAGGGACACAAAGACAGACTTGGAGGGACACACAGAGAGGGACAGACAGGTACACAGACATAAAGGAACTCACAGAGGACACACATACACACACAGATACAATGGGCCACATATACAGAGGGACACACAGACAGACTCAGATTCACAAAGACAGGAAAAAGGATAGAGATAGAGAAGGGGAGTCAGAGACAGCAGAGACACAGAGGATACATATAAGGAGATGGAGACACAGAGGGAGAGAGCAGAGAGAGAGACAGAATGACAGACAGACACACAGAGAGATAATGAAGGATAGGAGAGGGGACAGAGAAACAGAAATAGAAATGTAGATAGAGAGAGTAAGAAAGAGACAGAGCCATTGAGAAAGAAACAGAGGCAGAAAACAGATGAGAGAGATGCAAAAAGACAGATACAGAGACTGAGATAGAAACAGAGGAAGAAAGAGAGATAGAGACAGAGAGACAGAGAGACATGGATGTGGAGTTGAAGAGGAAAGCAGAGAGATAGAAATAGAGATACAGATAGAGGGAGACAGAGACAGCAGAGACACTGAAGGGGACAATTAAAGAGACAAAAACAATGAGTTGGGGTGGCTAGGTGGTGCATTGAATAGAGCACTAGCCCTGGAGTCAGGAGTACCTGAATTCAAATTTCACCTCAGACACTTAATAATGACCTAGCTGTGTGGCCTTGGGCAAGCCACTTAACCCCATTGCCTTGCAAAAAGCAAAAAACAAAAGACAATGAGTCAGAGACAGAGACACACAGTACAGGGCCAGGAGTGGGGAAAGACAGAGAAACAGAAGTAGAGATACAGAGAAGAGCTCTGAATGGTAGAAAGAGACAAAGACAGAGCAACAGAAAAGAGACAGATAGCTACACAGAGAAACTGAGAGGCAAAGACAGAGACTTTGGAGGTTGGTGGGAAGGAGGGGGAGACAGTGAAAGAGAGAGAGGGACAGACAGACTAGTTGAGACACGGAGTAAGGGACAAATAAAGAGAAAACAATCTACTAAAGAGAGACAGACAGACATGCAGACATGGAGAGGGAGATCAGGAGAGAGAGAGAGAGAGAGAGAGAGAGAGAGACAGAGACAGAGACAGAGACAGAGAGAGACAGAGACAGAGACAGAGACAGAGACAGTGGTGGTTCTGGGGGGAAGAAAAAGAGAAATAGTGATAGAAATAGAAGTAGACAAAAAGAGACAAGCGGAAACAAAAATGACTAAGGAATGAGACAGAGAAAGATACAGAGAGGGAGACAGAGACACAAAGACAAACTCAAGGGGGGGGGAGAAATGTGAAAAATAAAGAGACAGATATCAATCAATGAAAAAGAGACAGAGGGACAGAGATAGAAATAGAGGCAGGCAGGGATAGGGGGAGGGGGAGAGGGGGGAGAGAGAAAGAGACTTAACCAAGGTCAGGTTGGGAGGCAGAGACAGACGTAGAGAGACAAGCATAGAAAGAGACAAAGACAGCTACAGAAGAGAGAAAGATAAAGACAAACACAAAGGCAGAGAGATACAGAGAGACAGAGAAAGTAACACAATGAGAGGTTCTGATGGGTGAGAGACAGAAATAGAGATGCAGTTAGAGAGAGGCAGAAAGAGACCCATAAAGACAGAAAAGCGGCAACAAAAGAAAAAAAGACATTGTATCTCTCTGCACCGCTGTGTCTGTGTGTCCCTCCAGCTATGTCTGTCTGTGTGTCCCCCTGGATTTCTGTCTGTCTGTGTGTCCCTGCAGATGTCTGTGTGTCCCTGCAGATGTCTGTCTGTCTGTGTGTCCCTCCAGATGTCTGTCTGTGTGTCCCTCCACATATCTGTCTTAGTGTCCCTACAGATGTCTGTCTGTATGTCCCCCCAGCTATGACTGTCTGTGTGTCTCTCCAGATGTCTGTCTGTGTGTCCTCCTGGATTTCTGTCTGTCTGTGTGTCCCTCCAGATGTCTGTCGGTGTGACTCCAGATGTCTGTCTGTGTCCCTCCAGATATCTGTCTGTCTTAGTGTCCCTACAGATGTCTGTCTGTGTGTCCCTCCAGCTATGTCTGTCTGTGTGTCCCTCCAGATGTCTGTCTGTGTGTCCTCCTGGATTTCTGTCTGTCTGTGTATCCCTCCAGATGTCTGTCTGTGTGTCCTCCTGGATTTCTGTCTGTCTGTGTGTCCCTCCAGATGTGTGTCGGTGTGAATCCAGATGTCTGTCTGTGTCCCTCCAGATATCTGTCTGTCTTAGTGTCCCTACAGATATCTGTCTGTGTATCCCTCCAGATATCTGTCTGTCTGTGTATCCCTGCAGATATCTGTTTGTCTGTGTGTCCCTCCAGATGTCTGTCTGTGTGTCCCTCTGTGTGCATCTGTGTGTGTCTGTCTGTGTCCCTGCAGATATCTGTTTGTCTCTCCAGATGTCTGCCTGTGTGTCCCTCCAGATATGTCTGTCTGTGTGTCCCTCCATATGTCAGTCTGTGTGTCCCTCTGGTGTCCATCTGTCTATGTGTCCCTCTGGATGTCCGTCTGTGTGTCCCTTTGGATGTCTGTCTGTGTATCCCTCCAAATGTCCATCTTTGTGTCCCTCCAGAAGTCTGTCTGTGTGTCCCTCCGGATGTCTGTCTGTGCATCCTTCCATATGTCTGTCTGTGTGTCCCTCCATATGTCCATCTGTGCATCACTCCGGTTGTCCATCTGTGTGTCCCTCCATATGTCCGTCTGTGTGTTCCTCCAGATGTCCGTCTGTGTGTCCCTCCAGATGTCTGTGTGTTCCTCCAGATGTCCGTCTGTGTGTCCCTCCATATGTCCGTCTGTGTGTCCCTCCAGATGTCCGTCTGTGTGTCCCTCCAGATGTCCGTCTGTGTGTCCCTCCAGATGTCTGTGTGTTCCTCCAGATGTCCATCTGTGTGTCCCTCCAGATGTCTGTGTGTTCCTCCAGATGTCCGTCTGTGTGTCCCTCCAGATGTCTGTGTTCCTCCAGATGTCCGTCTGTGTGTCCCTCCATACGTCCATCTGTGTGTCCCTCCAGATGTCCGTCTGTGTGTCCCTCCATACGTCCATCTGTGTGTCCCTCCAGATGTCCATCTGTGTGTCCCTCCAGATGTCCGTCTGTGTGTCCCTCCAGATGTCCGTCTGTGTGTCCCTCCAGATGTCCGTCTGTGTGTCCCTCCAGATGTCTGTGTGTTCCTCCAGATGTCCGTCTGTGTGTTCCTCCAGATGTCCGTCTGTGTGTCCCTCCATATGTCCGTCTGTGTGTCCCTCCATATGTCCGTCTGTGTGTCCCTCCATATGTCCGTCTGTGTGTCCCTCCAGATGTCCGTCTGTGTGTCCCTCCAGATGTCCGTCTGTGTGTCCCTCCAGATGTCCGTCTGTGTGTCCCTCCAGATGTCTGTGTTCCTCCAGATGTCCATCTGTGTGTCCCTCCAGATGTCCGTCTGTGTGTCCCTCCAGATGTCCGTCTGTGTGTCCCTCCAGATGTCTGTGTGTCCCTCCAGATGTCCGTCTGTGTGTCCCTCCAGATGTCCGTCTGTGTGTCCCTCCAGATGTCCGTCTGTGTGTCCCTCCAGATGTCCGTCTGTGTGTCCCTCCAGATGTCCGTCTGTGTGTCCCTCCAGATGTCCGTCTGTGTGTCCCTCCAGATGTCCGTCTGTGTGTCCCTCCAGATGTCCGTCTGTGTGTCCCTCCAGATGTCCGTCTGTGTGTCCCTCCAGATGTCCGTCTGTGTGTCCCTCCAGATGTCCGTCTGTGTGTCCCTCCAGATGTCCGTCTGTGTGTCCCTCCATATGTCCGTCTGTGTGTCCCTCCAGATGTCTTTCTGTGTGTTCCTCCAGATATCTGTCTGTGTTTCCCTCCAGATGTCCATCTGTGTGTCCCTCTGGATATCTCAACTCAAACATCAAGTGTATGAAGTGGTGGGGAAGGCTGTGGGGAACTTTAGAGACCGTGGCCATCTGGTTCATTCCCCGAATTTTACAAAGGAGGAAGCTGAGGTACAGAGAGACAAAGGAACTTATCCAAGGACATACATGGGATCTTAGGTCTGTGGTTGAAAAGAACCTGTGGTTATCCAATCACTTTCCCCTTTCACCATTTTACAGAAGAGTAAACTGAGGAGCATGGTAGTTAAACTACTTAAATATGGTCACATAAATGATCATAGACAAAACTTTGGCAGGGATTTCTGAGGCCATCTGGTCTCACCCCCTCTTTTTCCAGAGGGGGAAACTGAGGATCAGGGAAGGTAAGTGACTTGCCTTGAGTCACAACACTACTACCTTATTTTTTTAGAGGAGGAAGCTGAGCCCCCTGAGAGGTCAAGTCACAGATAAAATTTAGGAGTCTAGAGATTGAAGGATCCCTTAGAAACCATCTAGTCTAATCCCTTCATTTTGCAGAGGCCCAGGGAGGGTAACTGATTTGCCCAAGGTAATACATAATATTCTAAATCAGAGTTAGAAGTACCTTAGAAGAAACAATTTTACAGTTGAGGAAACTGAGGCCTGCGATCTAGAGCTTAAAGAGACCTCAGAGGCCATTGGGTCCTATGCCCCCACTTTAAATAGAGAGAAACTGAGGTCCAGTGATGGAAAGGGACTTGCCCAGAGTTAGACCTATAGGATCATTGCTCTTGAACTGAAAAGGACTTTAGAATCTAAGGACTCAACCTCCCTCATTTTACAGAGGATGATACTGAGGTTCAGAGAGTTTGTGACTTTCACTGTGTCCCATATAGAATCTTGTATCTTTCACCAGAGAAGATCTCAAAGGTCATTGAGTCCAGCTCTGTCATTTTATATAGCAAGACACTGTGGTAGATAGAGGGAAGGTGACTTGTCTAGGGTCACATGTTAGTCATAATTTTAGAGTTAGGAGGAATGTCGGTCTTGTAATTCATCTTTTTCATTTGAGACCAAAAGAGGTTAAGGGACTTGATTAGGGTTACATATAGGATCTGAGCTCTGGACCTAGAAAAGACCTTAGAGGCCTCAGAAGGACCTGGGCCAACCTCCTCACTTTATAGATGAGGAAACTGAGGCCCAGAAGGGCAAAGGGACTTGGTCAATGTCACTCATGCTATCATTTCTCTAGAGCTGGAAAGGATCATATGCTAAGAGGGTATATCATCTAGCCCCCTTATTTTACAAATCAACAAACTGAGGACCAGAGAGATTAAGCCACTTGTCTGGGGTCATAAATAGGGCCATATTAATGTCTGGAAGAGACCAAACAGCAAACAGGAGAAACCTGAGGGCCCCAGAGGTTAAATGACTTGCTGAGGGTCACATATAGTATCATAGATTTATGGCCCAAAGGGCCATTAGCAGGCATGGAATCCAACTCTTTCATTTTCGAGAAGAGGAAACTTAAGCCCATAGAAGTTAATTACTTTGCCCAGGGTCACAAACAGGACCATAAATCTAGAATTGGAAGGGACCTTAGAGGTCATTGAATCTACTCCTCTCCTTTTACAGAGGAGAAAACTGAGGCACAGAGAGGGGAAATGACTTATCTAGGATCATACATAGGACGTAGTAGCCCTGGAAGAGATTTTCATGGTCACTGAGTTTTAACCCTTTCTTTTTATAGAGGTGGAAACTGAGGCCAGAAAAGTTAAATGTCTTGCCTGGTGTCTTATGTCTGAGATGAGATATGGACCCAGATCTTTCTGACCAAGGTTCAACCCACTGCCCCATACTGCCTTTCTACCTCAAAGGTAAGTTCACTGTGAGGGGAAGCAATGATGATTCTGTGTTCTTGAGCCATTCTAGAATCTCTTACCCAGTTGTTCCAACCGAGTTTACTCCTCAGTGGCATAATTAAGGAGTCAACAGTGGACCTGGAGTTGGAAAGATCAGAGTTCAAATCCAGTTGAAAACACTTATCATGTGACCCCGAGCAAGTCACATTTCCTTTACTTATCTAAGTTTCCTCAACTGAAAAAATAGAGATCCTACCAATAGTATCTACTTCCCAAAGTGGTTGTGAACATCAAATGAGACATGAGTAAAGCTTCTGCTACAAGAGCATCAAATCCATACTTATTTCCTTCCTCCTTCCCTTGTCCAAGGGGGAAGCATGCTTCACTCAGGATTCTGGTGCTGGCAAATACCTTGGAAATGACTCTGGTATATTGTTTTGTCTGGGTTATTGACACTGTGGGTACACTGAGGTTTATGACTTGTGTTTATGGGGAGTCATATTTTTCCTCAGGTGAGTGCTTATGATTATCCCTTTATTTATATTTGTTCCTACATCCTTAAATATATTATGGGAAATCAAATAGGTACATGAAATCTCTTTTTCTCTCGAGCTCATCAGATGCCCACTCCATCCTCTCCCACCCCCAGGTACACCCCCATGTCTTGACAGCCTCAATGACCACTTCAACTTCAGGGCTTGTTGTGATATGCAAGGGACAGCAAAGGCTGCTCCATTTTGGACATTTCAGCCAAGTGATAATAGGTGGCAGTCTTGATCAATTTATCTGAAAAAATCAAATCTTTCCTTTTTAGAACCCAGCAGTCTTAGAAAATACCGAGCAACAAAAATAAAGAGGGAAGCTAGCTGAATATGTTGTAAAAGAAGACATTTTCATATGATTCAGGTGTTGACATGGAGCACTGGGGAACATCTCATTTGTGCATTTAATGAGATTTGCTGAGTTATTTCCAAACTATAATCTGCTCAATTCTGAAGCAGCTAAATAATAGTGTCTCCAAAATAAAGGGTGCTGGGTGGGAGTAGGAGAATTGGCATGAAATCAACCGCAATGGAATTGATAGAGTCCACCATCATTGGTGGTCCTCAAGTAGAAACTGGATTACCATTTGTTAGGGAGGTTGTAGAGAGAGAGAGGGCTCAAGTTTCAGATTGGGGTTGGAATCTCCAATCAGTCCTCTCAAATGCAAAGAGACTTGTGGGTTGAATTTCACTTTATAGCCCTCATCTCTTTGTACTACTACCGCCTTTATCTCAATTGCTCTTCACCAAGCCTTGTTAATTCAATTATGTATTCATTTGAAGATGGGTTTGGGGGGGGGGGGTGAAGGAATGCTACATACCTGGAGCTAGCTCTTGAGCTCCCTAGCCTGAATGACCTTTGCAATTTCCAATTCTAAGATACTATGATTTGATTATTTTATCCTCATTGGAGTAACAGATTCTATTACCCAAATGAGCCTGAGAAAAATCTCTAGGGATTAGGAAGTCCTGTGTGTCAAATAGAAGGCTTTAGGGGTTTAAGTGGGTTTTGGTTACTTCCCTGCTCAAGAAACTTTTGAAAAGGAAAAACCAAACCAACAGAATTTGGGAAGGGGACAGTTGGCTAAAAAGATGGTGTCTGAGAATGGGGATCTACCTTTCTGGACCCCCAAAATAAGATTCAATAGTAATGAGTTCTTGGATTAGGGATGACGTACCACTAATGAGGGCCAGAAAGGATGCATTGGTCAGGACCTCAGATGAGCTGATTATGGAGGGTTTAAACACAAACTTGAGGGGAAGCAACAAAATGCTTAGATAAAGTCACTAAACCAATTACCTGGAAGAAGAGGAATAGGGAGCACAGTTGTTTTGAGGACACAGTGAGTACCAAAGGGTGTCAATGACATTCATAGGGTCATCTGCAACATGCCCATTTACTATATCTGTGCAATAAAGTAAAATATCCCTTGGTATCCTTTAGCCTGGATGGGGTGTGACTCATGAGTGCAATGCAACAGGAGACTGAATCTGATTAAAAAGAGCGCATTAAGTACAAGGAGGTGTGGGAGAGAGGGACGCATTTACTAGGGATGCAAAGGAGAGATGTGGGAAAAAGGGACACCTTTATTAGGAATGCAAGTGGGAGACGGAGAGAGGGACAAGTCCACTAGGGATATAAGGGGAAGGTGTGTGGAAGAGAGGGATACATTCACTTTGGATGCAATGGGGAGATGAGGGAGAGAAGGTTTGAATGAAATCCCAGGAAGGGGAAGCAGAAGTGATCTCACTGCATTAGAGCACAACAGGATGCTGTTTGCTGAGGCCAATGGCCTCCAAACCATCAGGGAGCATCTCAGTAGTGCTCACTGTCTGCCAGACCCTACTCACACTCTCCTTTGCTCTCCTAATAGCGGGCTAGTGATGAATGATGACTTTGCCTTCTGGAGACTTGAGCACTTTTCTGGGCTTGATTCTGATCCAATAAAGAATGGTTGATTGATGAAGAAGAAAAGACAGAGCTCTTAAGAGCTGACTGCTATCACCTGGGACTTGGTGACAAATAAAGAGGCAGAAGCCAAGTCTAGTCTAAAATGGGTCTTTGACTTAAGGGGAGTGATTCAAGAAAGTCCTGAGATGAGAGGATCTTGCAACCTAGGGACTCCGAGGGGGAAGTGGGCTCAAGAAGGGTAATAGACTTTCCAAAATCAAATTTTGGTGATAAAGCTGCAATTGATTTAGATGAGGAAGGAAAGGGGAAGGTGTTTGGAATGATGGATGAAGCCAAACCGAGAGCTCGTTGACAAAGCAAGATTTGAAAAGGGCATGTACAGGAGATGGATGCGAGAGCAGGTAACGGAGAATGAATACAAATACAAAAGAATGGCAAGATCCTGTCAAAAAGAAAGTCAGGAAGTTTGTCAAAGCTCAGTGTGAGCTGAAACTTGGAAGAAATGGTTGCATTTTTTTTGAACAAAAGACTCTCTTAGCCACATTGGGGGGAAGAAGAAGATTAAGGAAGGGGGGAGTCCCCCCTGCTTGGCATGAATCAAGAGATAAGAGAGGACAGAGAGAAAAACAGGATGATTCACCTCCTATTTTGCTTCTGTTTTTTTCATTCCAAAAGAATGGCATTCCTACTGGGAAGGCTTGAACAAAAACAGTTAACAGGGAATTAACAGGCAACTTAAGGAGGACAACATCTAGTTCCTCTTGGTGAGTCTCCAGGCCCAGAGAAACTACATTCCAGGGTATTGAAAGAACTTGCAAATGTGATTGTTAGATTGTAATGAGGGATCTGTGAAGAATTGTGGTGCAGAGCAGGGATGTTGGGAGTGGAAAAGAGCAAATGTTTCCATTTTCAAATACAGCTTGCAAAACTCTAGAATTACTAAAGGAATGGCCTGCAAGCCCTTGGAAAGGGGGGAAAGTGATCATTAAGAGCCATTGCGGGTTCATTAAGAACAACTCATGCCAAACTAACCTCATTTCTTTTTTAGGACAGGGTTACTAGATCACGGCCATGCTGTAACAGGATTTTAGCAAGTAATCCCTCAGCAAGTCTCTCATGATAGTCTTTTGGACAAGCTGGTTGGATGAGAACTAGATTATAGCGTAGTTATGTGGGTTTCCAGCTGGTTGATTGACTGGCCCTCACAGAATCAGGATCTCAAGAACTCTTGATAGGCTGACGGTAGCACGATCACATTGAATAGCTATATATCAGTGTAAAGTCTTGTCATCGTTTTCAGAAAAATCAATTGCAAAAGCACAGATGGGGTGGGTGTCTAAGGGAGAGAGAAGGAGTGAGATATGGCATGATACATAAAAACATTTGTGGAATTCACATGAAAGAGACCTAGGGACTTTGGTGGCCTGCAAGCTGTCTTTGAATCATCAGTTTAAGGGGGCAGCCCAAAATACTAAAGTGACCTTAGGCTTTATTTAGACCAAAGGAGGTATAGGTCCTCTAGTCTTTTTGCCCTAGTCAGGTCACACCTGGAGCTGTTCTTTGTCCAGTTCTGAGTACCAACCATAGGACTGAAGTTTGACAAGGCCAGCACATTTAAAGCATGTCATATGATTGGTTAAAGGAACTGAGGCTGTTTAACCTGAAGGAGAGAAGACTGGAGGTGGCAGCCATTATGGTTCTCTTTAAGTATATAAGGGAATAGCATGTGGAGGAAGAATTGGGCCTTGTACTGCCTGGCTCATAGGGCAGAACCAGAATCAATTTCAGAAAGTTCTAGGGACATTGTCATTGGTGTTATTCAAACATCGATTGGATAGGTGCTTCCTGGAGAAGTTGGTGGTAGGGAAACATTTCTGTTCACTTGTGGGTTGGACAAGACAACCACTGAGCTCCCTTTCAGCTCTGAGACTCTCTAAATCCATGGTTCTTTCATTCTTTCAATCCATTTCCCTAGGCCAGGCTAATCTGTGACATCCTGAAGTGAGCTTCTTGATGGCAAGCCATGGGAGGTGTCACTATCTACATGACTGAGTTGTCTCAGAGACTGGATGAGTTGTGACCAGGTGGGAGGTTATGTGCGACTTTTGCCTAAATTGAGAATGAATTATAGGCAGAGGTCACAAAAAATGAAAGTGGAAAGTTATGTCTAAGGGAATACTGATTATTTTTTTTCAATTAGCTTTTCTCAAATGGTTACTCTTGGGGCCTGGAGAAAATGAAGTCATTGAGTCACAGATTTAGAGTCAGAAGGGACTTCAGAGGCAACCTTTTCTTTTTACAAATGGGGAAACCGGGGGGGGGGGGGGGGGGGTGGGGGGGGGGAGGGCGGGGGGGGGTGGGGGGGGGGGGGGGTGGGGGGGGGGCGGAGGGGGGGGGGGGGGGGGGGGGGGAGGGGGGGGGGGGGGGGAGGTGGGGGGGGGGGGGGGGGTGGGGGGGGGGGGGGGGGGGGGGGGGGTGGTTGTTGTTGAGAGAGAGATAATGGTCATGAGGCAGTGAAGTGGTTCAGGAGTTAGAGCACTGACCAGAAGTCTGGGAGACTTGAATTCAGATCCAGCCTCAGACACTAGCTGTGTGACCTGGAAAAGTCACTTCACCTCTGTCTACCCCCTTTTCCTCAACTGTAAAACATCATTATAGCACCTGCCTCTCAGGGTTGTGAGGATCCAATGAAATAATAGAAATCACCTGGCACAGGGCCTGGCACCTAATAAATGCTTCCTTTCCTCCTACTTTCCTTCCTTCCTTTTTCCCTCCCTCTTTCCTTCCTTCCTCCTTTCCTTTATTCCTTCCTTCCCTCCCACTCCCTTCCTCTGTCTTTCCTCCACCCCTCCTTTCCTTCCTTCCCTCTTTCTTTCCTCCCTTCCTCCCACCCCTCTTCCCTTCCCTCTCTCTCTCCCTTCTTTCTTCCCTTCCTTCTTTCCTTCCTCCCTCCCTCACTTCCCTCCCCTCCTTCCTTCCGTCCGTCCTTCCTTCTGTCCGTCCTTCCTTCCTTCCTATATTTATATGTCCTTAAATCATTGAACCATTTATAATTTGTGTCACCCCGGAAGAAGGGCAAGTAGTTGAGAAACCTATCCTGAGCCAGGTGGCACCACCAAGGCTGGGGTTGCTGTCTTCTCTCACACTTGTGCTGTGGACTTGGGGGGACTTGAGAAAGATCCCCCAGGAACGGAGAGAGCCTTGTAAACTTGCACCTAATTAGTTGGATTGCAGGGGGCCTGCTTAGAGCATTGCTTCTGCCTCCTGGAGCCTAGAAAGGGTGGCAAAAATCCAACAAGCCACCCAATTTTCTGAGCCCATTCTCACTAGGAGCTTCTGAGGGCTCCAACCCATCTCCTGTCCAAACAAAGGGATGTGGCTCAGAGGGGGGTTCCCCAGGCAGAGCGCTCCCCCCCCCCCCCCCCCCCCCCGCTGGCCTCTGCCCAGAGGATGCTGGGAGGACCTGCACTCTTAGAATCTTTTTGGTCCCACTGAGCATACGCCCCTCTCTATCTAGAGAGAAACTTTGACAACTCAGACCTGCCCCAAAGAAAAAGGAGCAGGGCGGGCTGGGAACTTTCACACTTGAACATTTGCCCAGCTCCTCAGGGGTGCCCCGAGATCAGAGGGAGGTGCTCCATTGCCACCAGTCAGCCTTGGCCATCCCCTTCTCACTTTGGCTCCCACCCCTGGCAAATATTGTCTGAGAAAAGCTTACAGCAAAGTGTGATTCAAAAAACAACTCACTGGATTCAGCAATCGGTTTTTTCAGAACCATGTCATTTGGGACTGAAAACACTTTTGAGATAACAAAGGATCACATTCAGTTATACAGGGTGTTTAATAGTCTAAAAGTGCATTAAGACCCAGTATATACAGTGCCTAGCACACACTGGAAGTCTTATATCAGTGTTGGCTATTATTATGACAAGGGAGGAAACTGAGGTCTAGAGAAGCAGAGAGATGTATCCACAGTACCCTTAGTCAGTGCCTCCTGAGATTCCAAGTCAAGCCTTCACATTCCAAATCTGAAATTCTTCCTCCTCAGGCAGCAGGGAAAATGCTTAGATAAACCTGCTTTTGGGAGACCAGAGCAAAGCTTAGCAGCAATTCACAGTATATCAGACCTGGAAGAGAAGTGCCCAATCACTTAGTGCCACCCAGTCACTTTACAGAGAAGGGAAATGACATACCAAATTCTCCGAGTGAGTAGCAGATCCAGGTTTCCTGCCCTGGACTTCTGAGTCCAAATTCAGAAGCTGGTCTACTATCTGAAATCAGCTCTGTGATAGATCACTAAAGATCCTCATTAGGCCAAACTCAGCCTGGATTGAGAAGTGAGGAAAAGTTATTTGCTGAAGCGATCAAAATCCTCATTAGTGCTTTTGATTCTACTAGTGCTCCCCGGCCATTAGCGTGTATTGAGTGACTATGATGAATGGACAAAGATGATAACGGTCATAGAGGGATCATGGAAAGAGTTGAGTTCAAATTCTGCTGGGAGCATTGATTACCTGTGTAACCTTGCTTGGTGGCCTCTGAGGTCCTTTCCAGCTCTAGAACTAGGATCCTTATGACCTTGGACAAGGCTCTTTATTTCCCTGTACCTCAGTTTCCTTCTCTGTAAAATGATGATGTTAAGCCAGGTGACTTGAAACTCCCTCCCACTTGCCTCTGCCCCTACTACTAAAAATGGTGATCATAATAACAACACCAGTAATAGCTAGCATTTATATTGGGCTTCAAGATTTGCAAAGTGGTTCCCACATCTCATTTGTCAAATGCTATTGGTATTCCCATTTTACAGATGAGGAGGTAGACTGAGAGAGGCAAAGTAGCTTGCCCAGGGTTGGTTTAGAATTCAAACTCAGGTTGCATGTGCAGTGCTGTCTTTACTCTACCACCTTACTTTTCTTCCAGCCCTGGAGTTTGACTCCTGTGTGTGATCTTGTGGCACCCTGGGCCTCAGTTTTCTCATCTGTAAAATGACCAGCATGGACACTATGGGTCTGAAGGCCTTTCTAGCTATGACCCTGCTCCCCAGTAGGGAACATGCAGGCTGCCCACAGACAAAGATCTCCCAAGGCAGAATGTGTTGGAGGGCCCAAGGAGTGCTGATGAAAGGCCCCTGGAAAATCTGAGGAGGGAGCCCAGGACTTTTTCTGAGGGAAGAAAACAAACAGAGCCACCTGGTACATGCGGGCTCGCCTTTTCACAGCCCCAGGAGTTCGCTCTCCTGGTGTTGAAGAACCTTGTTTGTTAGCTAAGGGAAGGCTGGTAAACTCATCTAGGTCAACCCCCCTCCCTTTCCAGATGGGAATCCTGAAGCCAGAGAGGGCAAAGCACTGGCCCAAGGACCCATGGCTATAGAGGGAGGAACAGATTGGGGAGCCCCATCCTCTTAGGTCTCCGGACTCTGAGACCAGTATGATAGCTTTCATTTGAACCCTTGCCTTCAGCCCCTACCAAAACCCAAACTTCCGGGCCCGTAGAAGAAATGCAGGACCCTGATTCCAACCCCTTTGGGGAGGGGTGGGGGAAACAGACTCACCATTCAAAGAGGCTGATGTGGAGAGGTGGGGGAAGGGGGAGGAAGGGAGGAGGGGTCAGTCTCCCTTCTCCTGAAGTCTGAATGTCTTTGTTAGCTTTGAAGCCTTTTTCTGGATGAATTGTTTTTCAAGGATGTTTTGGGGCCCCTTCAAATACCTGATAAGGAGGAAGCCTAGTAACAACAACAGCCAAAAGCGACAGACAACAGCAGCACAACAGGATTGGCCTTTCAGAAGGTTTGGAAAGCACCTTCCATCATATTTTCTCTTTGGATGCTCTTAACTGAAAAAGTACAGTGGGTGCTCTGATTATTCCCATCTGTCACACAGGGAGAGGCACCTAGGATGCCTCATTTCCTCAGGGTCCCAGGGCTACTAAAGGTTAGAAGCAGAATCCCTACTCATATCTTCATGGTACACCACCCAACCACCTCTTGTGCAGTCATACACACATTTCAGATGCTCTGGGAACTTGCTAGAGGGTGGTTGAGGTAGAATATAAATGTCTATTTTTCTCACTTTGGATCTTTATGGCAATGTAAGATTTCCTTTGCATACGCTCTCTTTTTTTTGCCTTTGCAAACATAATTCTGAGAAGGGTCCACAGGCTTCACCAGATCAGCTGCCCAAGGGATCCAGGACCCCTAAAAGGTGTAGTGGCCTTCCTCTAATGGACGACGTTCCTACAGTTGGAAGGACTGGACCTCAGCTCAGATCTTTCCTTTGATACTTATGCTGTGACCCTGGGCAAGTGACCGTTTCTGGATTGTTTTCTGCTTGTTGTGAGGTTCATCATACAGGACGCCATTCTTAGCACATTCTAGACAGTTGAGCTTTTTATTATTTTCACCAGCTATGTTGCTTTCCTGCTGTTCCTCTGAGGTTAAACCCTGCTTTCCTCATCATTTTCCAGAATGGAGTGGAGATTGCTAGATATGGACCAGACCAGGATAAGAAAAAGTCACTTGCCCAAGGTCAAACCCACCCCTCTAACTCCAAATGCAGTTCTTTTGACATTGGACCATGGGGAAATCACTACACCTACTGTTTTTGTCCCAGTTTCCCTTTTGGATATTTGCCAATAGCTGGTACCCCTATGCCCTGGTTAGGGGCTTGGCAGGTAAGGCTAATGAAGATGGTTGGGAATGACATGGGTAAATGCTTGCATCTCTCCCTGTCCCCTTCCCCACAAACTTTTTGTCCTCCCAGGACAGTGAGCCTGGACAATACTTTCCACCTGTCTTTGAAAAAAAATTGTTTTTTTCATTTCATTTCATGTTTTTTCACTCCCTACCTTAATTATCAAAATTCAAATCTCTTTCAATCTTTCTAAAGAGTTCCTTTTTAAGACCAATCCTGTGGAAATTAGCAGGGAGAATCTGGAGTCATTGTTTCCCACCTGAATAGGGATGAGCTACGTATTGAAGAGAAAGTTTGAAAAATCAACAATTTCAAATATAAATCTGTAGGAAACAATTCTCAATCAAAGGAATTTCGGGGTTCCCCCTGGATATTAAGCAACTAAAAATAAACCCAGTAGCTGAAGAAAGCAAACTAGCTAGAGCCACAAACAACTCATAAAGCTTCTCCCAAACCCAGAAAGCAATTAGAAAGCCACAGTCGGATTACCGTATCTCGATGTGGCCTTACTTCCTCCATCAAGGTTCTTATATAAAAGAATAGCCTCATGCATTAGCCTCATGCATTGGCCTTGGTTTCCTTCAAATAACTAACACCCAGTCCTGAAGGGGGGAGGTGCTGGGAAAATGCTGTAAACAGTCTCTGTAGCTAAGTATTCCCAGCTGGAATCACAACCCTCTTACCTAGTCAAAATGGCTTATTTGAAAATGGCACCCAACTTGGGATTTCATTTTTAAAACACTTGGGAAAAAAAATGAAAACCTATTGGGCCAGCATTCAGGCCATAGCTTAGTGAATGGGAGACGCTGGAGTCTTTGATTTTAGGACCAGTCAAGGACCCTCAGTCACTTCAGCTCTGAGCCTATCTCTTTGTTTAGGTTCATGGGGAACTTGCAAAGACACTAATTGCTACCATCCAGTAATAACTAGAGGGGTATATTGGAGCCCAAGAATGTCAGAGCTAGGGAAAAAGGTGGGGGGAGGTGACATCTTCAAATACAGCAAGCCTGAAGCAGAAGGGTGTTTAGATTTAGTCACTGTATGTTGGAAAAGGGCCTTAAAAATTGAATGTCAGAGTTGGAAGGAGTCTTTGAATGTCTGAACCAGGGGAAGTTGAAAACCTCTAATGTGAGGACCAAAAGAGATCCTGAGGTGTTCAGATAAAGAAAAGATAAACTGAAAGAGATTTTAAAGGGCATTCAGTCCAACTTACTTGTTTGATAGAGCTTGAAGGAAACTGAGACCCAGAGAGGGGAAATGTCGGAGATCAGCTTGGTTGCTTAGTGAATAGAACTGGTTCTGGAGTCAGGAAGAGCTGAGTTCAAATGTGACCTAGATTCCTAGCTGTGTGACCCTGGGCACTGGGTCTGTTTGCCTCAGTTTCCTCATCTATAAAATGAACTGGAGAAGAAAAAGACACATCACTTCAGTATTTCTGCCAAGAAAACTCTAAATGGGGTCAAAGACAGTTTGACATGACTGAAACAAACAACAACAAAGTCATATAACTAGCATTGTAATTCAGACATATCCTTGGACTCTTGCATAGCAGCCTAGTGCCTTCTCAACTATACCCCATGGTTGACAGTATGAAGATATTATGGAAAGAGTGTTGAGTTTGGGTTCCAATTCTGCCTCTGTGGCATATAGCCCATGTGACCTTGGTTAAGTCATTCCATATTCCTGAGCATCAGTTCCTTTCCCTATAAGATGAAAAGTGATTTCTAACAACTCTTATGGTTCTCAAAGTAAAGTCCTCTGCCACAAACGATGGGAGTGAGCACTGTCCCCATGTATTTAGGGAATCCGGCTTGACATGTCATGTAATTGGAATAACTAGTCTTCAGTTAGGTGTTAGACGTTTTTCAACAGCTCAGTCACACTGACAGTACTTGGGGACGCGCTGTCATTCATAGTTAATTCAAGGTTATTGATTTTTAATAACAGAAAATACCATGGTAAGCACTTTCCAATCCATGGCTCATTGAAGCGTTTATTCACCCAGGTTTCCCAGAAAAAAATTGAGGCTGCTCTAATTAATACCTCTTTGGGACTTGTAAGGAAGCTGCAGATGCTTCCTGAAGACAACCTGTGCTAGATTATTATTGCCTTGCCTCTGGAATAGTGTCGCTGGTGATCCCCTAGTCTCAGCATCTGGAAATCTCTGGAAGCCTGGTCAGTAGGGATCACTTCTAGGAACGACCAATCCTTCTTCCAAAGGCTGAGGGAAAACAGTGTCTCCCACCATCTCCACAGTGCTCACACACACACAGCACAGTGGATAATAGGATCTTTCCTCTAAAGTCATATTCCAATTCTTTCATTTCACTGAGAAAATTGAGGCCTAGAGAAATGCAATGACTTGGCTAAGGTTACACAGTAATTAGCAGAGCTGGTGTTCAAACCCTAAACTTCTGACTCCAGAATGTATGGTTTTTCCAAAGTAGCTAGGAAAAATAATAGGAAAGACCTGGGGGATTCTCCCCACAGTCCCTTGTACCCCACCACACAATTGTTTATGCTGAATCCAAGGCAAATCAAGCGGCATTTCCTGTTCCTGCCTTCAAATTTCCTTCCTAGTATCTTAAGTAGCTGATCAAGGATTACTGCCTTGATGGTCACATGTGAGTTGAAGTAGTTCAAAGTTTTGGCCAACTGGTGCATTTGTGTTTAGCCAAATTGGTTTATTTCTGTTCACTGAGTTACAGGAGGAACGTCGCCAGGACTTAGAGGAAATCATTATAATTCTTTTCTATGAATTCATTATTATATATTATAAGATTTCTAGAAAGGCATGGAGCTAAGGCAATGTGGCACAGTGGAAAGAGTGCTGACCTTAATGATACTGTTTATCCTTCATCCTTGAAGAAATCCATGATATCAGGGAGGCGATGCTGTGACAAGCACATGTATTGGATGTGAATGGGGGGAGGGTGCTGAGCTAAGTGCCCAGCCTCACTTTCTCCTCCAGAGTCATCTGGGTCCAGGGGTCAGATAGGAATCAGGACGACGGGAGAGGGCCCTGGATGGGAGGCAATCAGGATTAAGTGACTTATCCAAGGTCACACAGCTAGGTGAGAGGCAAGTGTCTGAGGCTGAATGCAAACTCCTATCCCCTTGACTCCAAGGCCAGTGCTCTATCCAATTGCACCACCTAGCTGCCCTGCTGACCTTATAGAGTCATGGGAAATGAGTTCAGATCCCAGCTCTTCACTTACTATAGCAATGTGGACCTCAGTTCTCTCATCTGGAATAAAGGTTAGATGATTTTGAGGTCTCTTCAAATCCTGGGTCTGTGATCTTTTGATCTTATGATAGGAATCACCCAGGATGAAGAGGGAGGGATGGAGGGCCAAGATTTTGCCAGTTTTAGAAACACTCACATCAGAGAAATGTCAATGATGGTGATAGCAATTGCCACTGGATTCAGATGACTCTGAAGGAAAAAGTGAGATTGGTGATTGAGCAAAGCTCCCCCTCACTCAAATCTAATTCATGTGCTTGTCATGGCATCACCTCCCTGATGCCGTGGTCTTCTTTCGAAATGAAGGGCAAACATTATTATTATTATTTTTATTATTATCACTGCCTAGGCCACCCCCCCCCATTGAATTCTGGAAGGAAACAAAGTATTCAGCCAAATGAGGTATTGGTATTGGGCTGGTCCAAACTTGGTTGTCTTCTGGGCTGCAGAATTGATCATTTCTCTGTAATGAATGAGGAGTCCAGAGTGGGCCTGCTCTGTGCTGGCGAACCATCTCTGGAGGGGAGAGATAATATAAAGGAAAGCAAAGTCTAAGGCAGAAACCCCCCAAAAGGATTAGACAAACTCCCAAAGAGCTTACTCCGCTAATTCCAGGTATCCTTCACCATGGAGTTCTCATAATACAGAAAGGATCCAACTGGTTTCTATCTCACTGTTGTCTTTACCCTTCAGGATGGAAACAGGTTTGGAGAGGAAAAGGCAGAGACAATGACAGCCACAGAGAGAGAGAGAAACAGACAGAGAAAAAGAGAGAAAGAAAAAAGAGGTCTTAAAGACAGGGCCCATCTGGCCCCACATAGCCCCTTCATAGTGTCTGAAATTCCCACCCTTAGTCACTCCTTTAGGTTCAAGCACTAAAGGTCCCTATTCAAATGCAACTTTGTTAGCAGGACTTGAATAAAGCAATAGGCTATTATCAACTATTAACACTTTAATATTGAATTAGTTTATGAGGCTTGTTTCTGTCCCTGAGAAGGACCCTGAGAGAATAAGACACAAGACAAGTCTGTCTTGATGAGGCAGGAGGAGAAGGCAAAGGTCAAGAAGGGACCTTTCTCTTTTCTGTCTCCTCCCCACCCTTCCAACAAAACTGCCCTCTTTTCCCCTTTCTTTTCTTTTCTTCCCCTGTTAAATATTTAATTTGGTGCACCTCCCTCCCTTCTTCGCTGAGGTGGAAGACTACTTCTGGGTGTGGAATACTGCCCAGAATGACCCCCTTGATTGGTGCCTGAGTGCCTCCCATAGATGTGACTGGGTTTTTCCCCCCTCTCTTTTATTCTTTGTTATAAGGGATGACTCTCAGGAAGGGGGAGGGGGAAGGAATCTATTGGAAACCAAAGATGATGGCAAAGCAAAAGCTTTCTGGAGAAAAAATTTAAAATAAGCCATTCTAACACAGACCCAATTTATACACATATATGCCTATATGGGCGCATATGTATATTTATCAAATTATGTGTACACATATACACAGATCTAAATATTGTCATCATTTAGCAGTTGGGGGATCGTAGGATTCCCAACTGAGGGCTGGCTCAAAGGGAACCCAGAGACTTTCTAGTTCATCCATTTGTATATATAACTGAGGGAGAAACTGAGGCTTAAAGAGAAGAAAGTGGAGTGCCTATGGTTATTTTAAGCAACGTGAAGTTTCCCAGAGGAGAATGTGCAGGGTTTATAGGGTGCAGGTACCAGAAGGAGTCCCCCTCATCTTCTTTGCCACCCTGCTTTCTCCCTGCCCATCTCCTGTTATTAGAAAGGTCCCCATACAGTGATGGGAGTCCTGTGGAGCCTGGAGGAAGGGGGTTGAGGAAAAGGAAAGGAAGACAATAACCAGTGTCCCCGCTACTCAGACGTGTCCTTGAAACACCTAGCAAAGAGTCCTGGGGTTGGTGGGCAGGGGCCTAGC
Organism: Macrotis lagotis; assembly: GCF_037893015.1. Classification (NCBI taxonomy): domain Eukaryota; kingdom Metazoa; phylum Chordata; class Mammalia; order Peramelemorphia; family Peramelidae; genus Macrotis; species Macrotis lagotis. Next base: position 33,252,096 of record NC_133666.1, read on the forward strand.
CTTAAATCTGGAATCTTCCTTGTGACTTGGCTACGTACTTCTGATCAGCTGGGAAATGGGGCTAATAACAGGCCCAAGCTCAGAGAGGATTTGGGAAGGGTAAATGGCATAACTCTTTTGCCAACTTGAAAGATGAATATGAGACTTTCTTTTTTATTTTCACCCTCTAGAGATGAGGAGACATGTGGAGGGAAGGGGGATAGACAGATGGGAAGGTTGCAGGAGCCCCTGTGTGCTGAGCAGGAGCGCCCCCTGGCCCCTGGCCCCAGCATTGCACCCAGAACCCTCTAGCTGCTTTGTAGCTCTGTCAACTTTCTCCCTACTCACTCCATGGAACACCCTCCCCGCCAAAAGCCTCCTTTGTGCAATCAGAATTGCCCCAAGCTCTCTCCCTTCTAATGAATGAGGAATGAGGGAGGGTTTGCATTCCCCCCCCATCCCAGGTCAGCATCCCCCCCCAGGAGTCACTTATCTAGCCCCTCATCTCCAGACCAGATATTATCATCCTACATTAGCATATCTCCAGCTTAATTATATTTTGATTGCTCTGGCCACAGCCAGGCTGCAGGTTCTTAATCCACATATGATTTGGGGATAGGGTTTAGTCATTTTTTACAAAACTATAGCTGTATTTTAATTAATAATTTCAATCAGAGCCTTTCTATATAGGGCTGATGGATTGAGTGCTTCAATTAAATTGACCTGTCAAATCATTCATTCATTCATTCATTCAACAAACATTTACGTCTGAGTGTTATATTAAGCCCTGGGGGAGAGATTTCATCTGAATTAAAGCTTTGTCCCAGCAACCATAGTGTTCACAGTCTAGCCAGGGAAGAGTCTGGGTGCCCAGTGGGTTACAGACCACACAATGTAATGGAAAGAAGGCTGTATTGGGAGTGAGTGGCCCTGAGTTGGAAAGTCAGATCTGTTACTTGGGAAACTGAGCAAACCATCTCACTGTCTCTCAGATGGACTGACTTATCTCTGAGATCTGCCCACAATCTGATGATTTGCATGTCCACATGATCTAGGGTCATCAAACAAGGGTACCAGATGAGTCCTTTGGAAGGGGGGGTGGGTGATCCTGAGCATCTAAATGGACTGTGTAGGGCCAGCCTGAAAGCTAAGGATGACTGGGATGAATCCCTGGGGGAGCCCATTCAAGATGCTCCCAGTGGGAGGGGGTGCATGTTGGTTGTATTAGAGTAATAGTCAAACTTTCTTTAATTAGGTCTAAAGCCTGGCACCAGGGGTTACTAACACTCTCCCAAATTGGGCGTCTTTGCTTTATTTGGTAAGACCTTGAAATTCTGTACATCCTAGGATGGTGTGTTGCTGAAGTAGTAGAGGGGCAGTTAGGTGATGCAATGGTTAAAGCTTCCTGAGTTATTGAGATTCACATCTGGCCTGTGACCCAGGGCTGATAAGTCCCTTCACCCTGTTTGCCTCAGTTTCCTCGTCTGTAACATGAGCTGGAGAAGGAAATGGCAAACCCCTTCAGTAACTATGACAAGAAAACCCCAATGGGTTCACCAAGAGTTGGACACAACTGAAGCAGCTCAGAAAGAAATAGTGAGGGGCGGCTAGGTGGCGCAGTGGATAGAGCACCAGCCCTGGAGTCAGGAGTACCTGGGTTCAAATCCGACCTCAGACACTTGATAATGACCTAGCTGTGTGGCCTTGGGCAAGCCACTTAACCCCATTGCCTTGCAAAAACTTAAAAAAAAAAGAAATAGTGGAATTCATTGATGCTTTTCAGTTTCAATAAAATATTTATTAGCTTATTTTTTCAATTTCAACAAATATTTATTAAAAATCAATTATGTATACACTAAGAATGCTCTGGTCCCTCTGTCCCAGAGCTCCATTGCTTCACTGGTCCCTCAGGGTTCCTCGGTACCCTAAGGGTTTTTTCAAACGACATTGGCTTGAGACCCCCCGACTAACTGAAACCCCTGTTAAGAGCTTGTAACTAATATCAATTCCATTTAAAGAAAATTTAAAGTTATTTACTTCAAAGATATAACAAGAGGGGCAGCTAGGTGGCGCAATGGATAGAGTACTGGCACTGAAGTCAGGAGGACTGAGTTCAAATCCAGCCTCATATACTTAATAATTACTTAGCTGTGTGACCTTGGGCAAGTCACTTAACCCCACTGCCTTGAAAAAAAAAGATGTAACAAGAACAAATATACATTTACCTGGCCCCCAATACCTTGGGACCTAGTCTCCCCTTTACTACCTTGGAGTAGGCTCAAAACCTAGGTCTTACATAGCATTGGTTTGAACAAGTCCATGTGTGGCACGGCTACTGTGCCTTAGATACTGCTGAGGTGCTTAGATACTCCCAAAGGCCACTCTTTCAGGATATCAATTCTGAGTTGGATATGAAAGGCATGAACTGTGACTTACAAAATTCCTGTGGCCTACTCTTCTAAGTTTTAAACTCCACAAGATAGCATAGTCTTTCACCAGAGGCCATGAGGCAAGGAGTCACTGAATGAAGCCAAAGAACAATGAGTCAAAAGAAGCAGTAGCTGAAGGTTCCAGAGGAATACTTCCTAAATCAACCACTCTCCTTGGCAATCTGTGATCAGTCAACCAGAACCCGGTTTCAGTCTTTCCATGTGGAGTCACACCATCCTATGTCCTTACCACAATACATTATTTAAAAAAATATTTTATTTTGATATTTTTCCAAAACAAAGATCCTTTCAACAATCATTTGTGTAAAGTTTCGAGTTTCACATCTTTCTCCCTCCCTCCCTTTCCTCCCCCCTACCCTTGCAGAAAGCAATCTAATATACATAGGCAAATATGTTAAACATATATCTTTATTGACTCATGTTGTACAATGCACTATTCTCATCATTAATGGGAGATTGTGTTTGTTTTTGGTGTGGAAGTGCAATTTCATTTATATGAGGAACTCCAAATGTGGAAACTCCATCCACTCATATAGATTTGTGGCTCATCTGTAAGTTCTAGTCTTATAAAGTAGTTTGGGGTGCTAAGGGGTAAAATATCTTATTGATGGTCCACATAACTATTAGGTTCCAGAGACAACATTGAAAACAGGGACTTCTATTACTAAGGCTGTTCCTCTAGTCTGATGCCACGGTCCTCTGAGAATGAAGGACAAACAAGAAAGTCACCATCCCTCTACCTGCAATATCTGGCGGCCTCTGCTAGCAAGAGAAACAGCAGTGAATAATTGATTTAAACATATATTAAATACTTAACCAAACGCATTTAATGAGCTAAGATAGGGGAGGGAAGTATAAAGAAAACTAACGCCATCCCTACTCTTAAGGAGCTCCTGTTTTAATAGAACAATTGTCAAATATGGCATCTGTGATTTCTGATGAGTTTGAAAGGAAGCCATTTGTAAGTGACCAATGTGCTGGCGAGTTGCGTGAGGTCCATCCAGGTTCAGTAAGGACCCAGACTGATGATTTGGGACAGATGAGGAGTGAAACCTGAACCTGGATTTGCCTGAGTTTAAGCTCAGTCCTCTTGTCTGATTCCTCACGTGCCTCTATGGTACAAATATTGCATGAGTACCAAGAAACATGGAATAAGTAAATGAGGAAGGAGATGTCACTTATACTTGGGGAGACCAGGAACAGCTTTGTGGAGGTGAAGGTCAGGGTAGCTTCTTGCCAACCACTTGAGCTGGGTTTTAAAGCTTTAATTTTATTGACAGGCAGCATTCTAGGAGTTGGAAATAATAATGTCTGCTGAACAAATTTTAATCTCATTTGATTCTCACAACAACCCTGGGATGTAGATGCTATTATTATCCTTCTCGTTTTACAGATGAAGAAACTGAGGCAGACAGGCTATTTGATTCAGCCAAGGTCACATAAACAATAAGTGTCTGAGGTTGAGCTATAATCCTCTGGCTGCCCAGGTGTGTTCTCTGGTTCAAGCTGGCACAAAACTGCGTATGTTCTTTTGTGAGACCACGATTAGTACTCTGCCTTAAGCTGGCTCCAAAGAAAGTATTCATCTTTTCATTTGAGCCTTGTGTCTGTGTTTCAAGAGTGTAGTAATCAAGAAGCCAGTTCCCTGATGGCTGACTCAAGGACTTCTGATAATGCATTCTGCCTAGTGAGTTGGGAGAGTTTCCCACTGGTCCAGATGGAAATGAAGACTCTAAAAGCTCTTTTAACAACTGCCTAAAACAGGTTTTCTCGATTGGAATTGTGTAGTGGTTTGGCCTAGTTTACCTGGGGATGGTCAAAAAATGGATTGGAAAGAATGCTGTTTACTTGGATTGAGCTGCTTGGTCCAGACTCATAACTAGGCATTCTTTTCTTCCCTATATTTTATTGATGCATTTTTATTTGTTTTACCCCCACCTCAAACCCGCCCTCATAATAGATAAGTACAGTCTAGAAAAACACATCATGTTACCGTCCACATCAGAAAATGTTCTGTACCTATTATCCACCACCTCTCTGCTTTAGGCCCTCTGAAATCCTTACTTGATACCAAATCTATCTGAAGCTGTCCCCTATTTCCCTTTACATTATAACAATTACTATGTAAATTGTTTTCTGGCTTCTCTTTACTTTGTTTTAAATCAGTTCATCTAAATCTTTAGAATTCTTTCACGTGGAGCAAAACCAGTTGTGTATATGTGTGAATAGATAATTGCTTATTGAGGATTTGTTTCATTCAGTCAGCTAAGGAATGATTCATAAACTCAATCAAATCAATTGCTCCATGACATGCAAAGAGGTGGCCTGAAAGAGTAGTGAGAGGGCTATACTGGAGCCAGAAGGAACAGAGTCCTAATCTTACCTCGACCATATTAGCTGTATGATCTTGGACAAGTCACTTCCCATCCTGGGTCCTCCATTTTCTCGTCTAAAATAAAGTGTTTGAATTAAATGTACAAGTTCCAGTTCTAAAATTATAAGGGAATAGGGCATCCTAGATTCTAGCTGCAGTTTTACCACTAAATGGCTGTGTGACCTTAGAAAAGTCATTTCTCCTTTTGGGGCTTCAACTTCCTCCTCTGAAAATAACACAGTTGGATTAGATGATGTCTAAAGTCCAATGGCTTATATTGGTCCAGGTTTAAGACCAATGTTGTAAGTTTACTGTACTTTGTTTTATAACACAGATTCTAATATGATAGATTGTTCTGGAATCCCCAAGAAATGACAGTAAATTTTGAATTTTTAGGGGCTTGTACATGGGGGGAGGTTATCAGGTTTGTGATTTTAGTGGTATAGGAAACTCAGTGATGAATGCATCAATTTAGAGTCTTATAGGTTGGTTGGAGGCATTGAGAGGTTAAATGATTTGGCAAGGTTCTAGGTGTCAGAAAAAAAGCTCAACTCCAAGTCTTTCTGGTTCTGAGGTCAGTCCTCCACTGTGTCACACTCCTCCTCTCTTCTGCTCCCTCATGCTCCTTCCCTTCACTATCTTCCTCTCTGTGGCTCTGTCTATGTCTCTGTCTCTCCCCTACCTCTCCTCTTTCTGTCTTGATGTTACGTGTATTTTGAGGAGGTAGCAGTAGCTGGGTTCGAAGAGTGACAGCCTTACCCTCCACATTGGGGCAAGACCCGCTGCCAACCTCTCGATGGGCTCACATTGCCAGCCCTTTGTTCTGGCCTCGTGATGACTTAGAATAATATGGTTTCAACATTTCCCCGGAGGCCTCCTTTACCTGATGCAGAGGTCTCTCAAAATTCCTGCTAGAGCCAAATATGCTCTCACAGAGCCCATACCAAGATGGAAATGCTTTGAGTGTGGCCTTCACAGAAGGTTTGACCAACAGTTCACCATTTAAAAAAAATAAATCTTTTTGTGTAATTAAATGTAAAAACAATTTCTAACAGCTTTAGAAAAAACAAATTGAGTTCCAAATTCTTTCCCACTTGTCTTTCTCTCCCCCATCAGTGAGGAGGCCATATGCCTAAGTGTTAGGATGGGTTGGGATCAGCTGGGGTGGAGGGCCTCCAAGATCTAGGACTAGAACTGACCTCACAGGTTTTTAGTTCACTTCCCTCATTTTATGGTGATGGAAACTGAGGCTGAGAGAGATCAAATAATCCAGGATCATAGTGTTAGAGCTGAAAGGATTGTAGAGGTTGCTTTGGTTCAAGTCCTCCATTTTTATGGAGGAGGAAGCTGAAACCCTGGAAAGATAGGTGACTTATCAAGAGTCACACAGGAATCCGAGAATCCTAATTCTAGAGCTGGAAAGGCCCCAACATCCTCATTTTTCCAGTTGGGGAATTGTCCAGAATCCCAAAGCTAGTGAGTGTCTGAGGCTGAATTTGCCCTCATGCCTTTCTGACTCCAAGACCAGTGTACTACCTCATGCCAACTCCCTTTGGTGGTCAGCTTGGCCATGATGAACCTCTAGGTGAATCACTAGGCTGATCTGGAGAAGGCAGATATTCAACTCATCAAGGGGCCCATAAAAAGCCTTTCAGCCCTTCCAGAGCTTAGGCCTCACTCTTGTATTTTTTGAGAGCCCATGGTTGCATCCTTGCCAGGAATGAGACATCAGAGGAGGCCTTTAGTGAAGGCTGTTCCAAGTTTGGCCACTAGCTCATTGTGGGGGGGGGGGCACAGGAAGAAGAAGCATAACATGCTTTATGAGTATAAAAGTGATGCCCAAGAGTGCATTCTATTTTTTGAGGGAAACCTCATTGGCAAGAATTTTGATCTCTGAAAACCAGCTCTGTAATCTTTCAGGAGGGATTTTTAGGGCTAGGGCCTGAAACTGAGGGACCAGGCTCTCCCTCCCCCAGGCCAGGCTCTTCTCTCCAGAGCAAGAGTTTGTCCAAGCCTTCAGCATTGTTAATGAGATTCAAATGCAAACTGAGGGAAGGAAGAGAACAAGGCTTTCTGAAAACGCAGGCCTCTGAATTGTAGTGAGGAGATATGAAGAGGGAGGGAGGGCAGACTGAAGCCTTCACACAGTGGGGGGTCATTATAATCAACAGCATTTATGGAGGAGCTGGTGCTGTGGGACGTGTTGGGGATACCAAAAAGGCCAGCACAGGGCCCTTACCCCTGAGGGGCTTACATTCTAGGTATACACATGCACATGGACCTCATTTGTCTCCAGCAATAGAGAGACAGAGAAATATTCATATCTAGATGGATCTGTACATATCACTGCATATGGACATAGCTCAGTATTGTTGGATTTGAAATATGTATTCTATATGTGTATATTGACCTTTCTGTATGCATGGATAGAGATCAACATTGATATATTTAATATATGTGTTATATATGTAAACATATATATATATATATATATATATATATATATATATACATATATATCCCTATGTATGGACATAGATCAATATGGATACATATGTGGATATCTCTCTCTGTGTGCATGGACATAGGACAATATTGATGTATTAAATATATTTATTATATGTAAATATTATACATATATATCCCTGTGTATGGACACAGATCTCTCTCTCTCTCTCTCTCTCTCTCCATATATATATATATATATATATATATATATATATATATATATATATATAATGTTTCTTATATTTATCTGGGTGCATGGATACAGATCAATATTGATAACTGAATATATTTATTATATATGTCAATATTAAACATATATATCCCTGTGTATGGACACAGATGTGTATATATATATATATATATATATATATATATATATAATATGTTTGTTATATATACCATCTGTGTGCATGGATAGAGATCAATATTGACATTTAATACATTTATTATATATTTAAATATAATTTCTATCTGTGTGCATGGATATAGCTTAATATTGTTCTATTTGATATATGTATTACATGTCTACATATTATATATATATATATATATATATATATCAATATCTCTCTCTGTGGGCATGGATATATAGCAATATTGATATATTGAATATATTATATATGTTAATATTATACATATATATCCCAGTGTATGGACACAGATCAATATTTATATATATATATATATACACATATACATATATACATATATATATAATATGTTTGTTATATATACTATCTGTGTGCATAGACAGAGATCAATATTGATATATTTAATGTATTTATTATATATTTAAATATAATCTCTGTATGCATGGATATTGCTTAATATTTCTCTATTTGATATATGTATTATATGTCTATATAATATATATACATATATGTATGTGTATATATATATATATATATATATATATATATAATCTTGATATCTCTCTCTGTGGGCACAGATCTAGCTTTGGCAAACTGGCTCACTTTGACCTTGAATTCAGCACTAGCTGAAACTCTCTTTTGAGCCCTCTCTAGGAAGAAAGTGCGAAATGTCACCTAAAAACAATCTACAACTATTGTATAAGACACTCCCAGTTTTTAGAGCCCAAATTTTTTGGAAAAGGGAGCATCTTATACATGGGGAAATTAAGTAGATCTAGAGTGATATAGTTAATATATGTATTATATGTATATGTGATATTTATCTATGTGCATGATCATAAGTCAATGTTGATATAGTTAATATAGGTATATATTCAGAATATATAGTGTATATATGTCTTTTCTCTCTCTACATATATTTACATATGTATAAAGGGGGGGAAGGCAAGGCAAGAGAGAGAATTACATATATGAAGAGAAAGATAACGCAGTTTAATGAGCAGAAATGTCTGTAGAGTTCCAAAGACTAGGTTCAAAATCTGCCTCTGACCTACCTTGGCCATGCCTCACCTTGTTTCCTCACTGGGGGTTCTCAGCACTAATGATATCCCAGGTCTGCTACTAAACTGACCCTTGCAGAAAGAGAATCTCAGAAGCAGAAGGGCTTTCTCCATAGTCTGCCTATGTGACCTTGGATACAGTGAAGGCTACAGGAAGTTTGAGGGCAGAGATGCTGGGCCTGGCTCTCTCAGTCATCAAGTTGGGTCCTGAGTTGGGCCTTGAAGGCCGGGATAGTTAACTCCCCAAGTAGAGAGGAGGCATTCCAGACAACTGATGAGCAAAGTCCTGGTTGCAGGCACTGTGTTTTTAAGGCTTGTGAGATCCAGAAGTCTTTTTCTATAGTGCTGCCTTCTTCCACCATCTGATATCCTGAGAAAAGGACATCTGTGGTTCCTAAAGGAGCCTGGGTTGGCCATTCTTTCCTTAGGCCCACCTTAGTCATTTCCTAGGCTCCCTGAACTAGTGTATGTGGCAAACAGAGGGGTATTGCCCAGAATAGCAGAGGTGGAGCCTCTAGGCTTTTGAGCCCCAGGTAGGATTTTTCTGGGGCTCTGTATTTTCAAAACAGACTTGGGGACAAGGTATGAGGAAAACCGTGACAATGGAGTCATCACAGGAAGGGAGAAAACATCCCTGCTTTGTGGACACCATCTGATAGCAGGAATAAAGAATTCAGACTAGGAAAGGAAACAGTAGAGACAGAAAAAGAGAGACCTGACTACTCCAGAGGAGACCTGAAGGTGGGGATATCTGCTTGTCTTTTCTTTCTTTCCTCTCCTCTCCTCTCCTTTCTCTTATTCTCTCTCTCTCTCTCTCTCTCTCTCTCTCTCTCTCTCTTTCTCTCTCTCTCTCTCCCCTTCTACTTTTCCTCTCTTCTTCCCCCTGCTTTTTTCTCTCTCCTTTCTATCTCATCTGTCTCTCTCTCCCTTTTCCCCCTTCTCTCTCTCTTTCTTTTTACTCTTCCTCTCTCCCTTCTCTGTCTTCTTTCTCCCTCCTGCTTCTTTTCCTCTCCTCCCTTCTTCTTCATCCTCCATCTCTCTTTCTCTTTTTTCTTCTATCTGCCCATCCCTCTTCCCCCCTCATCTCCTTGTCACTCCCACTCCTCCTTCTTCTCTTTTCTTCTCTCCCACAAAGCAATCTAAGATAGCTGCTTTGGAAACCTTTGGGGGATACAAAGGAAAGAGAAGACAGAAAATACAGGGCTTCAGAATTCCCAGGAGGAGAATTTTTTATCCTTCTCAAGGTCTTGTAAAACTCCCAAAGCTGTTAATTTCTGCCTTTGAAGGAAAACACTGCAGCTTCCAGTTTTATGTCTACTCTACTTTGAGTTCTCACTTCCCTTCCCTCCCCTTCTCCTTTCCTCTCATCTTCTTTTTTACCCCCCCTCCCTCCAAATGGTTTTAATTGTCCAAGTGTATCATTCCGCCCTTTAATGTAGCTCCCTTGATATTGAATTTCCAAGCTCACAAATGAATGGGCTGTCAGCCTTTTATGAGATCTCATTGCACTTCTGGTCTCACTAGCCATCAAGTCTGGACCTTTTCTAGAGATCTTGGCTCACTTTGAAACTCAGGGTCTACCTACACAGTACCCTGGTCCAATCCAAGAAAGATCAGAGACCCCGAGCTTCTAAACTATAAGGATCCTCAGGGGTCTTTAATCGAAACCCAGCTGAACATGCATCTGCTCTACCATACCCCTAACAAGTGGCCATCTGGCCAATGAAGAGGAGCCCACCATAACAAAGAATTGACTAGAAAATCCTGTATTTTTGGAAAGAGATCATTGAGGAATCATAGATCTAGAGTTGGAAAGGACCGAAGAGAGATCACTTTGTCCAGCCCCTTCATTTAAAAGATGAGGAAACTGAGGCACAGAGAGGAAAAATGATTTGCCTAGGGTCATATACATAAAAAAGGACAGAATTAGGATTTGATCTTGGATGTCATGACTCTAACTCAAGTTGCAGAGTTCTTTCTCTCCTCTCATGCTGTCTCCCTGGGTGTGGGGGCCAGTGTATAACTGAAGGTCTGGGCTGCAGATGGGTTTAGCTCCTCATTCCCTCATTCTGTGGTGGCTTAGGAGGGTCTGGAGTACCTTGGAACATGAGGAGGGAGAATAGCAGAAGCCAGCTCTCTGAACGGATTGGAAGTGAACTGAGAGTCTTTGGAAGTTCACGGATCCTTTTCCTTCTGGAAATGGGTGTTTCTAACAGCTTGGTTCAACCAGTTCCACTGGCTCCTAGTGAGCAGATCTATATCTGGGGTTCTTTTCTGGACTTTTCTGGCTGGAGCTGCAGATAGAAATACTCTGAAGTACTGGTACATACCAAGGAAACTCACTTAAGAAAATAAAGAGCCCCCATATATTGGGTGAATGCCCTTAAATCGAGGCATGGCAGTTCCAGCCCTTGAGAATTAAAGTGGTGAGATGATGGTAAGACTACCATCATATGTAATAAATCCTATTTCAATAGATCTTTAAGGTTTTCAGTCTTACCTCTCAACAACTCAGAGAGGTTGATGGTATATTATTACTCCCATTTTACAGCTCAGTTAACTGAGGGAAGTGATCTGTCCAAAGTCACAAGGCTTGTTGGTGTCAGAAGCATGATTGGATCCCAGGATTTCTGACTCTAAGACCATTATCCTTTCCATTATTCCATGGTATAGTAGGAAGAACACTTGTTTGGAGACATAGGTCTTGGCCCAAGTCTTACCACGGTTACTCTCTGTGTCCTTGGGCAAATCATTAAACCTCTGTAAAATGAAGGGGTTGGACTAGATGCCCTCTCGGACTCTTTCCAGATACATCTACATTTATGATCTCTCCTCACTACTCTGACAAATCACCATATCGATTCTTCAGATTTGAGTGAGTGGGTAGGGAAGGGAGATCCTAGTGTGTAGCAATAAGAAGGCTCATATTTCAAGACTTTAGATACCAGAGGGCTGTGCTCCACTTCCAGAAATGGGGTTACTATGTATCCTTGCGGCCTCCCACCTTTTGAGCTCCTACCTAGCCCTGATGAACAATCAATAGACTAATCATGTCTTTTTGCTGCCTCCTTGTATTGTTTTGTCTCCTCTCCTCACTTTCTTCCCTTGACCAATTTTATGACCAATGAAAACCTGGTAGTAGTATTCCTACTGGTGAGACCTGAAAACACCACATCTAGATGTCGTAGCATTCATGCATGATTCAGAAACAACATCAATGGGTTCATTAGAGAGATGTCTGTTGGACAAGGAAGTGGTATGACCATGAAGTGAGGGTGAGGGATACCAGTTGAACAGATCAGATGCTCTATTTGGCCCAAGAAGAAGATCATGGGACATATTGGGCAGACTCTCTGTGAAGGATTTTCAAAAAGATGTTGGCTGGTGGATTGTGATTTGTATCTTTGGAGAGAGTATCCTACATCAAGAAGGTCACAAATGCATCAAACATTTGCACTTCATCATGTATAGCTTTGGTGTTTGTTGGTGCCTTTTCCTACTACTTAATGGTCTTTTATTTTTTTTTTCCAATTACGTGTGAAGATAGTTTTTGACATTTGCTTTTATAAAATTTTGGTTCCAAATTTTTTTCTCCCCCCCCTCCCTAAGATGGTAAGTGATCTAAGTTATACAAAGTACAGTTAAACATCTTTCCACTTTAGTCATGTTGTGAAAGAAGAATCAGAACAAAAGGAAAAAATGATAAAGAAAAACAATTTTTTAAAAAGTTATACAGTACACTTTGATTTGCATTCAGATCCCATAGTTTTATTCCTCGATGTGACTGGCATTTTCCATCACAATGCTTTTGGAATTGTCCTTGATCACTTCTGAAATGAATAAAATCCACCATAGCTGATCGTCACACAATGTTGCTATTACTGTGTATGGTGCTTTTCTGGTGTTGCTCACTTCACTCAGCATCAGTCCATCTAAGTCTTTCTAGGTTTTTCTGAAATCTGCCTGCTCTTCATTTCTTATAGCACAATAGTGTTCCATTCCTTTCATATGTTGGTGCCTTTCTGTCCCCATGATATTGTCTCTCCAGTTATTTCATCCACTTCTTCCTTACTTAGATGGAAAACCTCTGTACTTCCAATACAGGAAGACTCGTGTTGGAGGCTTTGACTCTTCCTTGCTAGGTGATCTTGAGAAAGTATTTGACTTGGCCCCCTGGGACTTCAGTTTCTTCCTTTGTAAATGAAGCATAATCATAATTCCGATTTTATATAGGCTTACTGTGTGAACCACCCCCCATCACGATTGATTTATTGTTTTACTCTTGCTTTTTCTAGCTCAGAAAATCACTTGCCAAGGAGTGTAGGAACTGGGTGAAATTACAGGAGAGAAAATATACAATAAACATCACCCAAAGCTTGCTGATGGAAAAGTCTAGTAACTGTGGAATTGAAAAGTGCTGGAAGAAGTCTCCCCAGAGGACCAGAGCTGAGAATGAGATAAAAGTAGGGAGCATTCAGACAGAAATGAAATGCTTTAGAATGATTGCCAGAACCATGACCTACTGAGGCTTTTCTCATCTCAGATTTTCACAATCAGTACATAATTTGATATAAAAATTGAACCCAATACTCAGGTCTCAGGAGAAGGAGGGGGCATCAAATCTAAAATATAAATACTGCAATCATTCCTGAGCCTTTCTCTAAGAATGTAGAGCATCAGAGCAGAATTCAAACTGAAATGATTTGTTGAAATGATCTAGTACAGCCCCCTCATTTGATAGAGCAGGAAACCAAGGCCCAGAGAATCCAAATAATGTGGTCAAGATCCTACAACAACTTAATTTTTGTCAGGACCACTAACACAAGTGGACTGACTTGTTTTTTGTGGAAAGATCTAGTTATGTTCTTGTTACCTGTGTAATATTGGGCAAATAGCTTCATGTCCCTAAACCTCAGTTTATTCATCTGTAAAATGGGGGGGGTAGGAGTGAATGAAGAATCAGATGGATTATAACATATGGGAAAGTGCTTCAGGCACAAAAATAGTAATTATATGACACATATAGTGCTACTACCTTCTGGGTCCATAGGGTATGAAGAGATGTGAAGAATATCCAGGGATGTACAAAACATATATTCTTCTCACCTTCTACAAGAGAGAGAGAGACAGTGATAGATAGAAAAGGACAGAGAGAGAGAGAGACAGAGGCAGAGATAGATAGAGACAGACAGACAGACAGACAAACAGGCAGAGAGAGACAGAGACAGGGATAGAGACAGAGAGAGGGAGGGAGAGAGGGAGGGAAAGGGAGACAGACAGAGGCAGAGAGAGGGAGAAATACAGAGGGAGAGAGAGAAAGAGAGGGAGAGAGAGAGACAGAGAGAGACACACAGAGAGAGAGATAGAGACAGAGAGAGGGAGAGAGAGTGACAGAGAGAGAGGGGAGAGGGAGAGAGAGAGAGAGAGAGAGAGAGAGATTGATTGAGATTTTTCCTTGGTGATTTTGTTGGAGGAATGGAGATGACCCCAGCTTTTTGAAGACTTTGCCAGGAGACTTTGCCCTTTCTAGCTGAAAGGGTTTTTAGAATGGACCCAAGAGCGGATGGATGAAATGTTTACCATCCAAGACCAGCCTAGCCGAGTGCCAAGAGTTTCACTCACCGCCAGACGATTTCCCAGAATACATGGACTCTCTGGCCATGAAACTGACAGAATCCCAGCATCCATCCACTCTGGCTGCTGCTTCCATCACTGGTTGTTGGTGTTCCCATAGACAGTTCTGATTTACCAAGCTGTGTACAACCAGGAGAGGTATTAACACTCTTTAGGGAGAACCATTTTTCCACATTCTCATTTATCTATGGCTAGATTTATGAAAATCAATTCTGTTTAAAAAAAGGCAACAAAAGAGAAAAGGCAGCCAGTCCCTGAAAGCCCCTCTTCATTAGGCTGCCTATAATCTGCATTTTGCCTGCATTCGAAGGTGCTATTGACAGTTGATTGCAGAGAGGTTTTTTTGGAACCTGGTCTTGTTTGGCTTTATTTCATCCTTGATTGCATTTTGCTCGTCTCTCGCCAGCAGTCACTTTTTAAATGGTACCATTTTGTAAAGCTTCCCTGCTGCTCCCAGGCTGGGGCTGCAACTGATTAATTTCATTAGCACAATCATGCACTTAAGTGGGCCTAACCCAGAGGCCTTTGTTTTGTGAGCTGGAGTGCTCCTTCCTAGACTCAGTGTGTACAGGCCCACATGCTCCAGCAGGATGAGGCTAGAAAGGGAAGAGCAGTGATGGGAGTGCTGCCTCCAGATATGGGGTTAGAAAGGGTCAGCTTGCCTAGGTGTTCAGCTGTTTCCAATAGCCCCCTTTGTCCTGGGTCTCCATCTGCTATCCCCCCAGCGTCAGAGAGCAGGCTTAGGAAGCCAGCCTGCCTGCCTCCACTTGGAAAAGCCACTTAACCAGTTTGTTTCTTTTGAATGGCTCAGACAGAAAGGGACCTGAAAGAGAGGGGACATTTAGTCTGCCCCTCTCCTTTGTCATCTAGCTAGGGAAACTGAGTCCAGGGAGGGGGATGCTGATCACCAAACAAGGGCTCTTCCCATGGTTTCTTGAGGTTGCCCACAGGACTTCAAGCAAATCATTTTGTAAAAAAAAAAAAACATTTTTTTAATGAATATCTTTTTGAATTTTTGAGAGAAAATGGACTGGAGTCACAAAGAATGGGCAGCTGTAGGATGAACAGTTTGGATCAGCATCAATGGAGAGTGCTTGAATAATGAAATCACAGATCATTTTGAGAGGTCATTTTCTATATCACCCCCATCACCCAGAACATCCCCCACCCTCTCCCAGAGAGCCAGCCCTTAAAACAAAGAATAGAAAAGAGAAAATGACAAACAATTCCGCAAAACTAACTAGCACATCAACCAAGTCATGTAGGGAGGGGGGAGATATTGTTAGAATTTCACAGCATCCGATTTCTTTATTCTGATCGGCTAATATTTTTATTTTTTAAAACAAAATTTTATCTATATACCTTTTGGTTTTCCCAGCATATCTTCCTTCCCCT
This sequence comes from Macrotis lagotis, assembly GCF_037893015.1. Classification (NCBI taxonomy): domain Eukaryota; kingdom Metazoa; phylum Chordata; class Mammalia; order Peramelemorphia; family Peramelidae; genus Macrotis; species Macrotis lagotis. The sequence continues at coordinate 33,267,868 of NC_133666.1, forward strand.
ACTAGAGAGTATTCCCTTTTAACCATGAAAGAAAACAAAAAAAAAATAGTTTGGTGAAACTAACCAAGTTATTGAAAATCTGATATATGTAGTATTCCATATTCCTAATCTCCCACCTCCAGGGGTGTGTTGGAACCAACTCAAACCAGCTCCTTAGCTAATTGTTAAATTTTCAGCAATGACCACTTAAAACAGAGAAATCCGTAAACATTATAAGTCAGTGCTTGACTTATTATTTTGGTCATTGTCCAGACTTAAGAAAATAACATAATGCAAATTAAACTTAAAATTGTATCATGGCTACATTTATTTTGAGAGCTAGTTGTTAAAACATTTACAAGTGTATTTCTGCCCCACTCACAAAGGTAAAGGGACAGTCCCTACTCCTATCTCTTCATTAGCTTGTAACTTAGCTATTATAATTTGGCAATATTCACTTTCTGATTGATTTCCAGTTGCCATCCTTTCCATTTACTTTATTGTAGTCATTGCATATACCATTTATCCTGGTTCTGCTTATTTTACCTTGTCTCATTTCATATGGTTCATGTCATGTTTCTCTGGATTTATCAGATGCATCCTTTCTTTCAACACAGTAATATGCCATTACATTCATGTGTCACAGTTCATGTAGACATTCCCCAGTAGATGGCATATACTTTCATAATAGTTCTTTGCTACCACAAAAAGTGTAGCTTTAAGTATTTTGATGTATTTGGGACCTTTCTTTTTATCTTTGATTTTCTTGAGGTCTCTTCTTATTAGAAGGATCTCTTCTGTGACATTTTAGTCGCATTTGCCTTCTAAAATGATTATACTAATTCATAACACTTATTAGGGCAGCTAAATGGCACGATGGATAGAGTACTAGGTTTGGAGTCAGAAAGACCTGAGTTCTGATGCGACCTTAAGCACTTCTTAGCTATGTGACCCTGCTTAAGTCACTTCACTGTTGTCTGCCTCAGTTTCTCCAATTGCCTTTCTAGGTGGTTGTGAGAATGAAATGAGGCAATATTTGCCTAGCACACCGTAGGTGACATATAAATGTCTCTTTACTTACTTCCACTGACACTTTCAATCTTTGTCATCTTTGCCAATTTACCACTACAGTTTTTAAGCTAATAGAGATCTGAAAGTTTTACTGTGCTCAACAAACTTTGTGTGGCATCTTGGTGATAGAACATGGTATCATACAGTTAGCATTTGATGAGACCTTATAGATCACTGAATCCAGCCCTCTCATTTTACAGATGAGGAGACTGAGATCCAGGGAAGTGAAGCTGTTTACCCAAGGTCATACAGATAATGGTAACTAACAAGGAAAACTCCAATTCAAATCTGAGTCCTTTGACTCCAAATCCAATGTTCCTACCTTCTGAGGACCAATATAACTAATCATAGAGAAGCTCATGATCACTTAGTGAGGAATCCTTTGACTTCAGCAACCTTTGAAGTGAGAAAAATTAAGCCTATGGGCTCTCTTCTGCCCCTGTGGCGATGGTTCCCAAATGACAGAAAGTGAGGGCTGAGGGTTACAGAACCACCAGAAGTCAAAACAAAACAGAACCATAAACAAAAACAAAACTAACCATGTAGCATAATCTCCAGAAAGACTCTGGATATGAGACACATACATCAAGGTGGACCCTGTCCCCCTGTGAAAGACAGTAAGTCTTATGGGTGAGATGAAAGCTTCCTTTGCTTCCCAGAAATCTAACCTTTGGGAGCAAAGCCTTGGAGGCCCTCAAGTTGAGAAACTTTGATGCTATTTTCTTTTAATTGCAACCGCCCTATTTGGTAACCAGAGACCTATTTAAACTCACTGTTTGTTCTGGACGAGTTTAGTCTCAATCATTGTTGTCTGATTGTTCCTCTCTTGAGGATGGGAAATCAAATATCTCCCTTCTCCTGGGGTTGCCTCACGTGGTTTGGGAGAAGTAAGCATATCCCTCAGCTTTCATCTTTGAAAATGACTAAAGGAAGACTGAGGTTATGGCCTGGAAATCCAGATTCTGAGGATGGAGTCATGGCATTGTAGTTAATGAATGAGGTGACTCTGGGTAGAATCCCCTCCTCTCTTGGAGCCTCAGTTTCCCTATCTCTAAAATGGTGCGAATGGTGTAGATGACACCTTGTATGGTCCTCAAGTTTTTAGCATTCTCTGAGCCTGTGAAGGTTTGGGCAAAGACCTAGTCTTCTCCAATGCCACATGTTTATAACCTTCAGTAAGGTGTTCTGCTTAGCATTATTGATGTCCAGTGTCCCCAAATGGCATGGTAATAAACTTAGATAATAAATCATAGACTGAAGATGTTTGAGCATAGCAGCAGCACGACTGGATCAATAAAAGAAGAAGGTTATTCTGTCAATGTGATGAGGGATGGATTGAATGTTGGAGAGAAGAGAGGTAAGAATACCTGCCAGGAAACTTGTGCATTATTAATCCAGGAGAGTTGCAGTGAATGATAGTGGCACCTGGAGCAGAACTAAGAATGAAGGCAAGAAATGCCCCAAATTGGAACCAATAGGATATGGTAACTGGTTATTGAGAAATAATGGAGAGAATGGTCCAAGTAAACAGCTAGGTAGGAAACATGGGAGATGCGGTGATTGGTGTGACTGTCAGGAAGAGCCTGAAGGAAGAAGAGGTCTAGGGGAAGACGATAATAAGCTCAGCTTGGAATGGAATAAGTTCCAAGTGCCATTGAGCCATGCTGAGGATGTATCTCATAGGCAAATGGAGGTATAGGTGGGTCTAGAATTCAAAACACAGGTCATGGACTTTGGGAGTCACCAGCATGGAAGTGAATGAGAGTGAAGGAAGCAGGGTGGGATGGTGGAAGAAACATTGTCCCATATTAGAAACAAGTCAATAAATGTATTATACACATACCATGGGTCAGACACTGTGCTAAGTCTTGGGGCTACAAAAGCAAAAAAAGAAACAAATATCAAAAGCTAAAGCAGATCCTGTCATTTTAATAGGGGAGATGCCATATAGGTAACTGAGAGAAACAGAAGAGATAAAAGGTATTCTGAAAGGGAAGTTATTTATAGCTGGAAGGACTGGAATAGAATAGATAAAAACAAGCTAAGTCTTGAAGGGAACTTGGGATCATAAGAGGCAGGCTTTAGGGCAAGCTTTTGTAGGAAAGTACTCTAATGGGGTTGAGCATTTACACCTCAGAAATCTCCACAAATTGAGGCTTAATTTCTTGTTTTGTTGACTATCTAGAATGAAGATAGTGCTAATAATAGAAATGTATACATTTCCTCCTCTGCCCTTACATGATTCTTAAACACTTACTAGCATAACCTATATTGTTCTATAAACAGGACTTGAGTTCAGCAGTGGGAGCAAAGTCCTCACTAGACCGAATCCTGGTAACTAGAGGCTAAGAATTATAATGATGATAATAGTAATAATAAGCCTTTATATAGTGTTATATGTTTTATAAAGTGGTTTAGAGCCATTTTCTCATTTGAGGATTCACAGCTCTCCTGAGAAAATCAGAGATTTGTATCAACCAAGTGCAAAGGCCCATGGACTGGAGATGGTATATTATATTACTGGAACTGCAAGTGGGCAAATGTTGGTACGTTGTGGAGTATGTAGAGGAGAGAAGACTAAGAATATCAAAAAGATAGGAAGGGACTAAGTGATAGCTTATATTTGATCCTGGGGGTAAGAGGGGGCCATTGAAGCTCATTGGGCAAGGAGGGTGACATGATCAAAGCTACACTTTAAAACAGTCACCTTGGCATCTGAGGGGAGGATTGGAGAGGAGAAAGCATTGAGTAAAAGAAATGATTTAGAAGGCTATGGTCACAGCACAGACAAAATGTGATGAGGGCCTGAGCCAGAGTGGTCACCGATGAGAAGGGAATGAATGATGTATGAATAGATGAACACATGCACTCTCACACATATGCTGTTCTGAAGGTCAGTATGACAAGATGTGCCAATAGATTGGATACGAGTGAGGATGGGATGAAGAAAGTGGAAATGAGACCAAGATTTTAAACTTCTGTTGGTACATTGTGGTGGTACCCAGACAGTCACAGGAAGGTTGGAAAGAAGGGGGGGAGTTTGGGGGAAAAGATAATGAGTTCTGTTTTAGACATGTTGAGTTTGAGATGCCCGTGGGACAGCCAATTTGAGATGTCCAAAAGACAGTTGATGATCTAAAACTCAGGAGAGAAGACAAGGACTGGATACATCAATCTAAGAATCATCTGGTAATTGAACTCATGGGAGGTGAGATCACTGCAAGAGAAAATAAAAGGGCCTAGGCAGTCATGGTTAATGGCCCTAATATGGATGTCTAGAACCAAAAACAGTAGACTGAGAAGAAGTTGTCAGATAAGAGAAGAACCAGGGAAGAGGAGAGACAATATCAAATGCTGCAGAGACTCTAACAAGACCATTGAGAAAAAGTTATTAGATGTGGCAGTTAGTGGAAGGACTAGAGTTTAAGAATAGCTCAAAGGGCCAAACTGTATCTATTGATGCAAAATATTGGGGGTTTTTTTCCCAATAACCAAGGAAAGTAGAGGTAGGAGAAGGAAAATGTTTATTTCAAAGTAAAATTATAATATCCATTTGTATTTAAGGTACATTGACCTTAGGAGAAATTACATTTTCAAAAATGTTATCAATCAGTGTGCCCAGTTCTCCTAGTTCTTAGGTAAAGTTCACGTTCTGGTTTTGGAGAAGACAGTTTGGAGAAGATAGTTTGAGTTGAATGACGGCAATGGAAACTAGAGCCTCAGCGGAGCGCTAGCAGAGATACCTTGGAGGAATCCTGGGACCTGGCTTCAAATGACACCTTTGATGCTTACTGCTTGTGACAGGTTATTTCTCAGACCTCATAGACCTATATAATAAGGGGACTTAGACTAGATGATCTATGAGGTCCCTTCCAACCCTAGATCTAGGATCCCATGATCATAAACTTTCCAAGACAGTGCAAAGAGTTCAGAGCTGTAAGGAATACCTGAAAAAATATCAAGAACTCTGACTCCCTTTTATCATTCTCATTCCTTGATACTTTGAAACCTGGCTTCCAATCTCAACACTCATCAGAAACTGTTCTTTGAAAAGTTTCCCAGGGATTTCTTCAGTGCCAAAAATTATGGTTTGTTATCAGTTCTCATCATTCTTGACCTCTCTGCTGCATTTGACACTGTTGGCTACCATCTCCTTCTAGGCACTTTCTCTGTTACTCTCTCTTGATTCTCCTCCTAGATGTCTGACTGCTCCTCTTTCACATATTTTGCTGGTTCATCATCTATCTCATGCTCTCTAACTCTGGCTGCTCTCCAGGGCTCTGATTGAGGCCCTCTCCTCTTTATCTATAGTCTCTGTCTCTCTGTCTCTCTGTCTCTCTCTGTCTCTGTTTCTGTCTCTCTTAGTCTATCCGTGTTTTGTCTTCCTCTCATCTCTTCCTCTCTCCTTCTCTCTGTATCTCTAATTATTTTCTTTTCCAGACCCCCTGCTGTGTCTTCTCTCTCTCTCTCTCTCTCTCTCTCTCTCTCTCTCTCTCTCTCTCTCTTTTATCTCTTCTTCTCCATCACTACTTGTCTCTTTCTGCCTTCCTCTCTCTGTCTTAGTGTTCCTGTTTCTATTTCTCTCTCTGTATGTATATCTTCTCTCTTACTCTCTCAGTCTCTCGGTCTCTGTCGCGCTTTCTCTCTCTCTCTATCTCTCTCTTGCTCTCTCTCACACTCTGTCTCTCTCTCTCTGTGTCTCTGTCCGTTTTGTCTTCCTCTCTTCATCCACTTGTCTCTTTCTGCCTCCTTCTCTGTATCTCTATTTTTTGCTCTTGTCCAGACCCCCTGCTGTGTCATTTTCCCTATTGGTATCTCTCCATAGATCTGTCTGTCTGTCATTGTCCCATCATTTGTCTCTTTTTCTCCATCTCTACTTTTCTGTTTATTCCTTCCCCTCTTAGTGTGTTTCTTTGTATTTCTCTCTCTGTCTCTCTATTACCCACTCTGTCTGTCTTTGTCTCTGGTTCTCTATGCCTCTGTCTCTCTTTGTATCTGTCTCTCTTTGTCTCTGTCTCTCTTTCTCTCTTTCTTTCTCCCTTTCTCTCAGCTTGCCTCACTCTCTCTCTCCCCTTGTTGCCCTCCCATTCCTCCAAAAATCTGTCTCTACTTGTTTATCTCTCTCTCTCTCTCTCTCTCTCTCTCACTTGTCTCTCTCTGTGTATGTGTTTCTGTCTTTGTCTCTCTCTCTCTGTCTCTTTCTCTCTGTCTCTCTATCTCTGTCTATCTGTCTCTCCATCTATCTCTCTATTGTTCTGTGTATCTGTGTTTGTGGGTGTGTGCCTCCTGTCTCTCTCTCTTTGTCTCTCTCTCTGTCTGTCTGTCTCTTTATATTTCTTGTTCTCTTTCTCTATCTGTGTTTTATCTTCCTCTCATCTCTTTCTGCTTCCTTCTCTCTGTATCTCTATTTTCTGATCCAGACCCCCTGCTGTGTTTTTCTCTGTCTCTTGTTATCTCTACATATCTCTGTCATTCTCCCTTTTTATCTCTTCTCATCTCTACTTGTCTCTTTCTGCCTTCCTCTCTCTGTCTTAGTGTTTCTTTTTTTATTTATTTCTGTCTCTCATTCTCTTTGTCTGTCTCTGTCACTCTTTCTCTCTATCTCTGTATCTCTCTCTTTCTCTCTCTGTCTCACTCTGTTTCTCTCTCTATCTCCCTCTGTCTCTGTCTCTCTCTGTGTTTTATCTTCCTCTCTGTGTCCACTTGTCTCTTTCTGCCTCCTTCTCTCTGTATCTCTATTTTTTCTCTTTTCCAGATGCCTCGCTGTGTCTTTTTCTCTATCTCTTAGCATCTCTACATATGTGTGCCTCTCTGTCATTGTCCCTTTATTTGTCTCTTCTCTCTCTCACTCTGTCAGTATCTCTGTCTCTTTCACTCACTCTCTGTCCCTCTTTCCCTCTGTCTCTGTCTCTCTGCATCTCTCTCTCTCTCTCTTATTCTCTCTGTCTCTGTCTTTGTCTATGACTCATTCTCTCTCTCTCTGTCTCTCTCTCTGTCTCTGTCTCTCTCTCTGTTTGTCTGTCTCTCTCCTTGTCTTACTCTCTGCATGTGTCTGTTTTTGTCTCTCTATCACTTTCTCTCAGTCCCTCTATCGCCGTGTGTGTCTCTATCTCTCCATCTATCTCTCTATCATTCTGTGTATCTGTGTTTTGGGGTCTCTCTCTTTCTCTCTTTGTCTCTCTCACTCTGTCTCTCTTTGTTTCTGTCTCTCTTTCTCTATCCATGTTTTATCTTCCTGTTGTCTCTTTCTCTCTCCCTCTCTCTGTATGGCATTTATTTTCTTTTCCAGACCCTCTGCTGTATCTTCTCTCTCTCTCTTCATATCTCTCCATATCTCTGTCATTTTCCTTTTTTTATCTCTTCTTCTCCATCGCTACTTTTCTCTTTCTGCCTTCCTCTCTCTGTCTTAGTGTTTCTGTTCCTATTTCTCTCTGTGTGTGTCTCTCTTTATCTCTTACTCTCTCAGTCTCTGTCGCTCTGTCTCTGTCTCTCTCTCTGCTTCTGTCTCTCTTTATCCATGTTTTGTCTTCCTCTTGTCTCTTTCTCTCTCCTTCTCTCTGTATCTCTATTTATTTTCTTTTCCAGACCCCCTGCTGTGTCTTCTCTCTCTCTCTCTCTCTCTCTCTCTCTCTCTCTCTCTCTCTCTCTCTCTCTCTCTCTCTCTCTCCTTATCTCTCCATATCTCTATCTGTCATTTTCCCTTTTTTATCTCTTCTTCTCCATCACTACTTGTCTCTTTCTGCCTTCCTCTCTCTGTCTTAGTGTTCCTGTTTCTATTTCTCTCTGTGTGTTTCTCTCTTACTCTCTCAGTCTCTGTCACTCTGTCTCTCTGTCTCTCTGTCTCTCTCTGTCTGTCTGTCTGTCTCTCTCTGTCTGTCTCTCTCTCTCTCTCTCCCTCTCTCTCTCCCTCCTTCCTTCCTTCCCTCCCTCCTTCACTCCCTCTCTCTCTGTGACTTCATCAGCTCCTGTGGGTTTAATTATCATCTCTATGTCAACAACTCCCAGATGTATATATTCAGCTTTAGTCTCTCCCCAGAGCTTCTGTTCTGCATCATAAACTGCCTACTGGACATTTCAAACTGGATATTCTGTTGATATTGCAAACTCAACATCACCAAAACTAAACTCATTATCTTCTCTCCCCCAGTTCCCAACCCACTGCTCTGCTAAACATCACTATATCTGTCAAAGGCCTTACCGTTCTTCCTATATCATAGCTTTGTAACCTTACTCATGATCTTAGTATTCCCCCATTCTGCATGTTTGATCACTTACCAAATTGGGTCATTTCTGTATCCACAACACTTCATCCCATTTCAGAACCTCATCACATTTCAGATGATTGTAGTCATACCCTAATTAACATCCTTACTTCAATTTCTCTGCTCCCCTGCAATGCAATCCATCCTCCATACAGCTGCTAGAATGGTTTTCCTTAAGCACAAATATGTTCATGTCACCTCTCTCCTCATTCAGTAAGAATGGTTTCCAGTGTCTCTGTGATCAAAGAGAAATGCCTCAGTTTAGCTTTTAAAGTCCTTCACAATCTAGACCCCATCCTCTCTCTTTAGTATTATTTTCTATTACTCCCCCTATAACGCAGCCAAACTGGCTTCATCTCTGTTTTTCACACTAAGCATTCTGTCTTCCGTCTTTGTGTCTTCAGCTCATTTCTGAAATAACTCTCTCCATCTCTTCCTCATACTAGTCCTCTCTTCCCCCAAGACAAAATATTAGCTATCCATTCTGTACAGTAACTTCCCAGATGTTCCTAACTGCCCTTCTTCCCTTCCAGAAGCCTTCTCCTGTACTTAACTACTCTGCATTTCTTTCTATTTAGGCTCTTTATAAATTGATTGTGCAACATGGGAGACACTGGCACAGGACCACCGAGCGTGTAGCCCTGAACAGAGGGGATGCTGCTGTCTATTAGCAAGGCAGAACTGAAGGAGCTCAAAACAAACATGAGATGGGCAAATTTAGAAAATGTACTTCAAATGTTCCCATGGCGTATTTGTGCCTGAGCTGTAGTGGAGAATTTCGAGCTTGTGTCAATCTGATCAACCACAGTTGGATGTGCTATAGCTTGACTCTACCCTAATTATGTCATTTTGTTCTTCTTTGAGAACAAAAAACAGCAATCAACCAATCAATGTCATTGGCATTCCCCTGAAAAATGCAGAATTTCCCTTGAAAATAGGGATTCTTTCATTCTTTGTATACATCACCTCAGATTCTAGCACAATATCTGATCCGTAGTAGATGTTTAAAAAATAGTTGTTAGTTGATTGAGGATGAACCAGCAAAGGATGGAGAGGATGAATGGGTAGAGAGATAAGAAGAGAATCAGGAGATATGAAGCCGCTAAAGTTAAGGGAAGAAAGGGAAACCTAGAGACTATGGTTCAACTACATTTTCTTTTTTCCCCAGCACTCTAGCATAGTGCTGTGCATAGAGCTGGGGCTTGATAAATGTTTACAGAATGACTAGTAGGAGGGAAGTAAGGATTGTCAGATGCTATAGAGAGGGCAAGGAGGATGAGCCCTGAAAAAAGACAGCTGAATTTAGGCATTAGGTTGTTGGTGGTTTTGGAAAGAGAAGCTTTAATCAATTGTGACCAAAGGACGGAAGACAAGGGAATCATAGGCTATAGAAGACTTCTTCAAGAAGTTTGCCAAGTAAGAGAAACAAAGAGATGGGAAGGTAGCCAAATAGTCAGTTACTGTTTTTTTAATGACTGAAGAGACATACATGTCCAGTGGAGATGGAGAGAATATATACAAGAGAGAGAATGAATGGTGGTTCAAGGCCCTGGGAATGAAGGGAAGACAGACTCTAAGACTTGAGTAGGAATTAGACTTTTAATAAGAAAGGATGAGGATGTGGGAAAACTAGGACCCTAATGCACTGTTGGTGAAGCTGTGAACTGATCTAAACATTCTGGAGAACAATTTGAAATTCTGCTCAAAGGGCACTAACACTGTGCATACCCTTTGATCCAGCAATATCACTACTGGGGCTGTATCCTAAAGACATCATAAAAGTGCCAAAGACTTGGAAAATGAGGGGATACCCATCCATTGAGGAATGACTGAACAAATTATGATATATGTATGTGATGGAGTACTGTTGCTCTGTAAGAAATTATGAACGGTAAGCTGCAGAAAAACCTGAAAAGACCAGCTTGAACTGATGCTGATTGAGGTGAGCAGAACCAGTTATCAGCAACACTGTGATGATTAACTATGGTAGACTTAATTATTCTCAGCAGTTCAGTGACCAAGGACAATTCTAAAAGACTCGTGATAGAAAATGCCATCCATATCCAGGGGGAAAAACCTATGGAGTCTGAATGCAGACCAAAGCATTCTATCATCACTTTCTAAAATTGTTTTGTTTCTTTTTCTCCCCCCTTTTCCCTTTAGAACTGATTACTTCTTTCACAACATGACTAATATGGAAATATGTTAAACATGCTTGTATATGGACAACCCATATCTTGTCATGGGAATGGAGGAGGGAAAGGAAGATGATAGGAAAATGTGGAGCTTAAAGCTCACAGTTGAGTGTTGAAAACTATCTTTGCATTTAATTAAAAAAATAAAATAACATTTTAAAAAAGAGGGGAAAGGATGATTATTCTTCTATGATCAGAGTGATGGAAGAAGTATATAAGAATATTGTCCAATTTTGGAGTCTAGAAATGGAGAATTGCAGAAGGATCAATGTATGGCTTTTATGTCTTCAGTGAAGAGATTGGGCCATCTGTTTTAAGGATAGAAGTGGAAGTGGTGCTAGGGGAAGGAGGACCTAGGAAATAGTCTGGAACCATATGGAGAATTTAGAAAAGTGAAGTAGAAGGCTTGTCCAGGGTTTCTTTGATAAAATGAATCAACAAACATTTTTAAGTAAATACGGTGTGTGTGTGTGTGTGTGTGTGTGTGTGTGTGTGTGTGTAGGAAATCTTTAAGTATTTTCCCTTTCCTCCAACTTGGTTTGTATAGAATCTGTATGCACCTTCTGATATTCAGTATCTTCCTAGATACTTTTTTTATTTCAAAGAGATCTCACCAGGGATTGAGTAGAAGGGCTCTGTCCTGACCTGTAGGCAGCCCTTTGGAGATGTCCTTCATGGAACAGATATTGTGGGGTGCCTTATTTGTTATCATGTATTGCCAGATTTCACAGGACTGAATGTAGCTCTAGGAATTTTATATAATCAAAAACATACCAATATTGTTTTCAGTCACTTGGGTCCCCACCCTGCTTAGGTCAGTCTGACACCAGCCACTCCTTAGATCTTGTCCTTCCCACCAAAACTCTTTCCATTAGCCCCACGTCTGCTCTCCATTGGTGGAACATGAGTATTTCTCAAGACCAAGACAGTTTCAGACATAATTCCCTAGAAATATATATCCATCAACAAAACAAATGCTTATTCTGTCCTAGGCACTGTGCTAAAGGTTGGGGATTCAAGGACAAAGAATGAAACAAATCCTACCCCTTTTCCTATACATCTGAGTGGATTTGATCCTCCAGTACCAGAATAGGGTAATAAATAAGAAAGTGAAGGCATTTCTTTCCCTTCCCCTTTTCCACTTTTTCCATAACCTATAGATCTGAGAATTTCTGAAATAGATTAGCTTTTGTTCACATAATATGAACAGGAAAGAGGTCAAGATGATACCAAGAGGTATATGATACCACTTGGGTTTTTGCCATCCTTGGTCATTGAAGCTTTCAAAGTTTTTTTAATGTTTTATTCAAAGTTTAATATTGAATATCAATACAACCGACTAAGCTGATTTTGACCAATTTCCATTTCCATTATCTAATTTCAAGGCTTAAAGTAGCAAAACCATTTTCAGTCCCTCTCTCTAATCCTCATCAGAGTTTTTTGTCTATTCATCCTAATTCACTTCTCTTCTCGCAATGGTCAGTTATCCACAGTTCTTGTGATTCTTCCTCTCCTCATTTTTTCTTGGCATAATTTCAGAAAGATCGTGCTATATTTCTCTGTGTTCCTCATACAGTCACTTAAAATGCTCTTACAGTCTTTGCACAGTTAGTTGTTTGTTGGTTCTTGATAAATTTTTCTAGTTATAAACATGACCCAATAAAAAGCTCTCACTCTTCTCTCTGGCTAACTCCTGTTGCCAAAATAAGAAAACCCAGAGTAAGAAGACATAGATAATGATCTCAAGATAAATGGGAAGTGAAATACTGTGGTTGGGGCAGGAACAGGGGGTTTGGGGGAAAGAATACAGATTTTTGAAAAAAAGAATCATATGTCCTAGATGTGAAAGTTGGAAGGTCATTGTTTTTTTAACCTCAACTCTTACAGATAATGAAATTGAGGTCTTACATTTCAATCTGACTCTGGTGTTTATTACCTGAATTACCTGAAGGCAAGTCTCTTCCAATGAGTTGGCCAACAGTGTACATAGAAGGCAAAGTTGAGTGAGAAAGGGTTTAGGGAATGGTAAGCAACACATAAAGTGGGGACTGAGACTAGCCATAAGTAGTCTTTCTTTTGTCTTGGGGGAGGGTGTAGCATAGGCACAGTGAACAGCACAATAATGCCTGCAAAAGGAAGGGTATGACAGAGCCTAGTACTAGTACCTCTAGAGGGTCTTGGGGAAGACACTGTGGTTATCAGATTTGCATAATAAAAGCACTGGCTCAAGGCAAGTCTTCTTCTGATGTCTCATTTTGGTGTGCTGGTGACTCCCTGATTCTCCAAAGGCCTATCAGAAGTATTCCAACTCTTGCAAATATTATGCTCTGCCATGGGATTTGTAAGAAGGAGGAGGGCTGAACAGGCTGGTCAGTCCACAACAGGAAGGGATAGCAATGTCTAGATTATTTTGGGGTGGAATTTTACATAGAATTGGCGGAAGAAGTGCATCTCCCCTGGTTGTTGGTGACCTGAAACATAGCCCTAATCATCTACCATAGTTACAGTATCTGATAGGAAATCAGAGCAGACACGGGATGTTAAGGTACAGAGGATTGATTTAAGATTAAGAGCCCTGATCATGCCTAGCAGTATAATATTTGGTCAAAGACAGCTGCCTTCTGGAATCTGGGTATTTGACTCTGGATATATCAAGGACTAGAAAGAATCCTGAAGAGGAAGTCAAGAGACCAGGATTTTAGCCTCAATTTTGCCATAATCTTACTGAGTAGCTTCAGGCAAGGCCCTTCTGCTCTCTGGATCTCAATCCATTTCTCTGCAAAATTAGGGAGTGAGACTAAAAACATAGACATAATTGAAAGGGTCCTTGGGAATCATATGGATCAACCAGGTCAGTTTACAAAAGAGGAACCTGAGGCCCCAAGAGGACCACAGAGGTGGCCCCAAGTCCTTCATCTCTCAATCCAACATACTTCCTACTTGTACTACCTGATCTATATGGGTTATTCAGTGTTCTTCCAGTTCTGATGACCTATGCATCTTTTTAATCTGCTTCTTTGACATTTTTTACTCAAGACTTGGTAGGTGAAGAAAAAAAATTGGTCTCTCAATCATTGGGGGAAGAGACATTTTGTATGTCAAATCTGTCTGAGGAGGGATTATCTGATTTCTGAGATACTATGTACCCCAGAGTTAATCCCCCTCTTGGTTTGGAATTTTAAATCAAGTTAAATTTAGACTCCATAACTGTGTTGTCCAAGGGGGCAGAGAAAAAGAAAGAATGTTGCATTTTCTCTCTCAGTGGGGTAGTTATTTTTTCTTTCTTTTTGGTTGGTGAATAAATGAAGGGTCTGTGAAAGCACAAAAACCTGGGAATTTAAAGTGGCAAGAGATTTGGACTTTTGGACTGAGTAATGGTAGCTTGGCGTGAGACCTTTTGGAGTATGGTAAACAAAGATGGAAGTACTGTGAAAGTCTCTGTCCCCTAGTTTGCAGAGTGACCTGTGTCTGTCCTGTTGGACTGGAGTTGAGAAGGGCAAGTTTTCCTGGACTAAAGGCTATTTGATTCAGCATGAAGGTAAAAATTAGAATGTTAGACCAAATTGCCCCAACAGTATGTCCAATCATTTTACCCCACCCTAACCCCATTCTCCTTTGGTATTTATTGGCATGTTCTGACTTTGGACCTTAAAGAGGCTCAATTGATTAAATTCCTATATAAAAACACCTCAAGAAAAGTCTTCCCATTATGCCTCATTATAGTGTGCAAATGACCCTCTAGAATTTCTTCTGGCTGAGGATCAGTTTAACTAGGTTGCTTCTTACAAAAGGTAAGGTTTGTTGTGATCATGCTCATAGCAAGTCATGAAATAGCATTGTAATAATGGGAGAGGTTGGACTTTATGTCAGTTATTCAATCAACAAGATCTGATGTGGTTGGACTCTGGGTCAGTCAGTCACGAATCATTTATTAAGTGCCTACTATATTCTAAGAAATGAGAATTCAAAGAAAGGAGTTCATAGTTTAAGTGAAAAGACATATAAGCAACTGTATAAAAAACCGATTAGTTGGAAGCAATCTCAAAGGGAAGATAATAATAATACATCCTTCCCAGGTGGTTGTGAGGTTCAAATGAGGTAATATTTGTAAAGTACCTAGCACAGTGTCTGTATTGTAAGTATATAAGTATAGTAAATATATAAATGCTGTATCATTACCTTATCATGGTGGAGGGGCTTGCATAGTTCAATGAAACTGAGCCATGCTGTGCAGGGTGGTACCCAAGATGAAAAGTCAAAGTGGAGTATTATGACAAAGGTGAACCCCTGGAGAAGGAAATGACAAATCACTCCAATATTTTTACCAAGAAAACCCCATAGGGGCAGATAGGTGTCACAGTGGGTAGAGCATTCGTCCTGGAGTCAGGAGTACCTGAGTTCAAATCTAACCTCAGACTCTTAATGATTGCCTAGCTGTGTGACCTTGGGCATGTCACTTAACCCCAATGCCTTAAATTAAAAAAAAATAAACCCTGTGGGTTGTTCTAAAATGATAAAAAGAGATAATATTGTAAGTGAACCCCTTGGGTCAGGAGGTATCCAGTGTGCTACTGGGGAAGGGAAGGAGTTACTACAAGTAACTCCAGTACTAAAGAAGCATCTGGGTCAAAACTAAAAGGAAGCTCAGCTGTATATGGGTCTGGTGGCAAAAGGAAAATCTGATGCTGCAAATTTCAATGTTGCATAGAAATCTGGAATGTGAGATATATGAACCAAGGTAGCTAAAAGGCATCAAACAGGAGATGGAAAGATTAAATATTGAAACCTTGGGTATCAGTGAATTCAAATGACTGAATGTGTGAATTTAATTTAGCTGATACATATAGTATGGACAAAAGTCCCTTAGAAGAAATAGAGTAGCTTTCATAGTCAATAAAAGGGTGAGAAAAGCAGGACTGGATATAATATCAAAAAAAAAGATCAGTTGATATCTGTTCCAGTCCAAGGCAAACCATTCAACATTGCAGTAATATAAGTTTATGCTCCAACCAATGATGCTGGGGAGACCAAAGTTGATCAGTTTTCTGAAGCCCTATAACATCTTCTCAGAATAACAGCAAACAGATGTCACATTCATTAGAGGATTAGAATACTAAAGCAGGAAATAAAAAGATATTAGAAATAACAGTCAAGTTTGACTTGGAAATACAAAATGAAGCAGGGCAGAGACTAATAAAATTTTGTCAAGATAACTCACTGATCATAGCAAAACATTTGTTTTCAGCTGCCTAAAAGGCATGAACACCACTAGATGGTTAGTATAGAAATGAATTGATTATTTATTTTGTAACCAAAGGTAGAGGAGCTCTATTCAGTTGGTTAAAAAAAAGACCTGGGGGGGGGGAAGCTAGGTGGAACAGTGGATAGAGCACCAGCCCTGGAGTCAGGAGGATCTGAGTTCAAATGTGGCCTCAGACACTTAATAATTACCTAGCTATGCGGCCTTGGGCAAACCACTTAGCCCCATTGCCTTGCAAAAAAAAAACCAAACCAAAAAAAACCAAGACCTGGGATGAACTGTGGAACAGACCATGATTTTCTTATTGCCAAATTCAGACCTAAATTGAAGAAAGTAAAGAAAAACATCAGACCCTATACATATGCCCTAAATAACATACCTCATGAATATGAAGTAAAGATGATGAATCATTTTTAAGGATTATATCTGGTAGATAGAATGCCTGAAGAACTATGGACAGGAGTTCCCTTTATTGTACGTCCCAAAGAAAAAGAAGAGCAAGAAAGCAAAATGGCTGTGTCCTGAGGCTTTCCAAATAACTGAGAAAAGAAGGAAAGTGAAAGGCAAAGGAGAAAGGGAAAGATATACCCAACTGAATGCAGAATTCCAGAGAATTCCAGAGAATAGCAAGGAGTGATAACAGGGATTTCTTAAATGAGTAAGGCAAAGAAATAGAAGAAAACAATAGAATGGAAAAGAGGAGATATCTTCAGGAAATCAGAGATATTAAGGGAAGGTTTTATGCCAAAATAGGCATGATAAAAGTAAAAAAAATGGTAGGAATTTAGCAGAAGTAGACGAGATTAAGAAGATGTGCCAAGAATGCAAAAAAAGAACTGTACAAGAAAGATCTTAACATCACCAATAACCATGTCAGCATGGTTACTGATCTAGAGCCAGACATCCAGGAAAATGAAGTCAAGTGGGCCTTAGGAAACATTGCTAACAATGAGGCTAGTGGAGGTAATAGAATTCTAGCTGAGCTAGTTAAAATTCTCAAAGGTGATGCTATTAAATACTGTACTCAATATGCCTCCAAATTTGGAAAACTCAACAATGGCCATTGGATTGCAAGAGATCAGGTTATGTCTTAATCCTAAAGTAGGGCAATACCAAGGAATGTTCAAATTACTGAACAACTCTTTCACATTCCAGCAATGTTGTGCTTAAGATTCTATGATCATATGAACTGAGAATCTCAAGAAAAGCAGGCTATTTTTTGAAGAAGTAGAACTAGAAACCAAATTGCCAGCTTTTGGTGGATTACAGAGAAAGCAAGAGAGTTCCAGAAAAAAATGTATCTATGTCTGTTTCATTGAATATAGTTAAAGCCTTTGACTGTGGATCACAACAAAATGTGACAAGTCTTCAAAGAGATGGGAGTACCAGATCATCTTACTGAGCAACCTGTATGAGGGCCAAGAAGCAACAGATAGAACCAAGCATAGAATAATTGTTTGATTTATGATTGGGAAAAAAAGAGTATGACAAGGCTCTATATTGTTGCCTTATTTATTTAACTTACGTGTAGAGTACATCATGTGAAATACCAGGCTATGTAAATCAAAATCTGCAATTAAGGTTGATGGAAGAAATATTAACAATTTCAGTTATGCAGAAGATATCACTCTGATAGCACAAAGTGAAGAGAAATTTAGTAGCCTTTTGATGAGGATGAAAGAGTGTAAGAGCCAGCTTGAAGCCTAACACCAAACAGCTAAGATCTGGGCAACTGGTTCCACCATTCATGGCAAATAGAAGAAGAATAAATGGAAGCGGTATCCTATTTTTCTTTTCTTGGGCTCAAAAATCAATGCAGATGGCAAATGTAGTCCTGAAATTTAAAAAAAAAGACACTCCTTGGAAGGAATGCTATGGCAAATCTGAACAGCTTACTCACAAGCCAATATCACCTGGTTGACAAAGGTTTCTGTAGTCAAAGCTATGGTTTTTCTAGAAGCAACGTATGGCTGAGAACTGTGCCGTAAGGAAGGCAGAGTGCCACCAGAATTGTGGTGCTGGAGAAGACTTTTGAGAGTCCCTTGGACAGCAAGGAGACAAAATCAATCAATCCTTAAAGTAATTAATTCAGGTATTTACTGGAAGGCCAAATACTGAAACTGAAGCTTAAATACTTTGGTCACATAACAAGAAGATTGGACTCATTGAAAAAGCCCCTGGTGCTGGGAAAGATTGAAGGTAAAAGGAAAAGGGGATGGCAGAGGGTGAGATGGAGAGATAATGACATGGAAACAGTAAATTAAAATTGGACAAACTTCAAGAGATAGTGAAGGAGAGAAGGACCTGGCATGCTATGGGCCTTGGGGTTGTGTAGATTTGGACATGACTGAACAACAACATGCATAATTTCCAACTTTAACAATTGTTAAAAATAAGAAATAGATGAGTTTTGTTGCTGTTCCTAGCCTAAAGTACACCATATGTTAGAGAAGGGGACTTCTTGGTGGAAGAGAGTATTCATCTGATTTAACATCAATCAGCTTGCTGAAGGCCAAGCCTTTTCAAGACCCCGAGTAAGAACCCAAATTACATAAGATTGATCCCTGCCCTCATGAAGCTTATAATTTATAGGGATTGATACAAAAGTACTGATAATTACACTCAAGTATTTCAGGGGTCTATCATTTCACTGATGTCGGGGACTCCTCTTAACACTGATTGCAGTTTTCTCTATGACTTTCTTTATGGTCTTTGAGAATTGCACAATATTTGAGTCCATGATTAAGCAGAACCAGGATCCCACTTGAAAGGGAGGGGTAAGGAGGAGCACAGATCCCATGATTCCTCAGGGTCACTCAGGCGAAGGCTCAGACATCAGCAGCCCTGCAGCAGTGGAGTGTGTGCCCATGACCCTGTGTTCCCTGCTTGTCTACTTCCATTTCTATCCACATAGTAGGCATTTAAAAATGCTACTTGATTGATTTCATGTGTAGTTTTGGAGTTTGCTTCAGCCACAGATACTTACTAGCTGTGTGACCTTGGGTAAGCCATTTCCCATCCAAAACTATCTCCAGTCATCCTGATCCATATCTGATCACTGGACTATTTTGAGTATAGAGGAGAAAGTGAGGCTGGTGATTTAGCACAGCCCCCCCCCCCTCAAATCAATTCATGGACTTGTCATGGTGTCACCTCATGGTCTTCTTGGATAACAGAGGCCAAATATCATCATCTAGATTTATGTTGTTTGTTTGCTACTTTCCGTACTATGCTCTTGTATTAAATGTCTTTACTTTGGAGGAGCACAGATCTGGTCACCATCATCATGAGATGTTGAAAAGGGAAGCTTCTACTCAATGAAAACTGATTTAGGGAGCCAAGGGGAAAGGTAGTTCCTGAAGGAGAGGGGTGTGTGTGTGTGTGTGTGTGTGTGTGTGTGTGTGTGTGTGTGTGTGTGTGTGTGTGTATGGGGGGGTGTTTGTGTGTGTATAGGTGTGGGTGATGTGTGGTATATTGGAGTGTATGTGGGGGAGTTGTGAGTGGGTATATTAGGGAAATTTTCTCGGAAGATGAGACATTTGAGTGGGACTTCTAAAAGGGAAAGGGAGGTTGGCAAGGACACTATAGGAGTAGTAGGGAAAATATAAGCAAAGATATTCAAGGTGTGTTCCAGACTCAACCAGTCTGACTGGACTATATTGTTAGTATGAAAACATTAGGGAGAAGGAAAAGGAAGACATTTTTATTAAGCACCCCCATGTGCCTGCCATTGTACTAAAAATTTTACAAATATTATTTAATTCTCCCCACAATGTTGGGGGTGGTGGTGATGGGGAGGTAGGTGCTATTATATTTCTCTTTTTACAATTAAGGAAATGATTTGTCCAGGACACACAGCTAAAAAGTGTTTGAACTCCATTTTGCCTGACTCTTGACCCAGGCCTCTATCTCCTCAGCCACCCAGTGGTAGAGTTGGAAGAGGCCTCAAAGTCCATCTCAATTTATAGAAAAGGACTTTGTGTCCCATGGAAGTGAGGTGACTTATACAGGGTCACTCATAGCATCAAAGATCTAGAGCTGAAAGGGCCATCAGGGTCTGTCTTAACCCAAGTCTCATTTGCAGGGGAGAAAACTGAGGCCCAGAGAGGAGAAGCAACTTTGTCCAAGGTCATACAGCTCCTAAGTATGAGTCCTAAGGTCTTTGACTTCAAGTTCATTGCTCATTTCCTTGCTAAAAAAAAAAAAAAAAAAACTTGCTCCCATTGCCTCCAGGATAAAGTAAGAGAACCTTAGGCTGGTGTTGAAGGCACTCCCCAAACTCAGCCCAACCCACCTCTCCAGGCTTATCTCCCCAGCACAGCTGCCATGACTGACAGCTCCTATTTACCTTCCCCTCCAGGCAAGCCAGTCTTGGACAGGCACAAGCATATTGACTTTCTAAAGCAGACAGGGGTGGTGCATGGGAGCTGCTGCCATGGAATCATTATGGAAGGTTGAAACAGAAGAGTGGATATTCAGAAATCAGTCTGATTCGAACAGAGCAGACAAAGAAAGGAGGGCTGGAGGGACAGAGGTGGAAAAGAGACAGAAACAGAGACAGATGGAGGGAGAAAGAAAGCAAAGGGTGTTTGTGACAGAGACAGAGAGACTCCGAGACCAAGTGGGGTGAGAAGGAGTTGAGTGTGTTTGTATAAGAAAGATGGAGAGAGAAAGAGAGGTGTGGAGACATGAGGGGCAGGGAGAGGAAAACAAGTCCAAGGAAAATACTAGCAGACAGAGATAGAGAAGAAGTGAGGGAGAAAGGGATAGAGTATGTGAGTGGGGGAGAGGAAAGGAAGGAGGAAGAGAGAGATATATGGAGGGAAAATGAGGAGTAGCTGTATGTGAAATGGGGAGGAGGCAGAGACAAGAGGGAGAGAGAGGGAGAAGTTAGGAGACAATATGGCAGTTATGGCAAAAGGACCACATTGGAGGCAGAAGAACCAGAGTTAGAGCCCAGCTAGGCCACCTATGTGTGTGATCTTGGCCATATATTCTCTCAGGTTTGACTATGTGGTAGTCTCTGAAGCCTCCTCCAACTCTAGATGGACGGTTTTCTGAAGCAAAGTCATTTAACCTCCATGGTCTCAGTTTCCTCCTCTGTAGAATGAAGGAAACAGACTGGATGGTCTCTGGGGCTCCTTGCTGCTCTCACCCTTGGATCCTGCAAGTCCTGCATCCTAGTTCAGGCTGTAGAGTAACAGTAACTGTCTGTCACCTTAGAGAAGTTTCCTCCCTCCCAATACTCACAGCTCATTGTCTCAGTTCCCTTTTCCGGAAAGAGAAGGGCCTGGACCAAATGACTTCTAAGGTCCCTTTTTAGCTCCTCATTTCTAATAATTGAAGATATGAATGCCAGTGATGACTAGTACTTATAGCTAGAAAGAACACTTAAGAAAATGACCACCCACCTTTTGTTTGAAAAGAGGGAAAATGAGGTTCAGAATGAGAAGTAAACAGATTTGGGCTTGTTGAGATGGACTTGTAATTCAGCCCTTCTTTTTTTTAAACATATATATATGTATATGTATATGTATATGTATATGTATATGTATATGTATATGTATATGTATATGTATGTATATGTCTGTCTGTCTGTCTATCTATCTATCTATCTATCTATCTATATTTGTTTGTTTTCCAATTCCATGCAATGGTAAATCCCTCTTCTTTCACACCCAGGGGTTCTTGACCCTGCTGTATGTCCCAAAGAGACATTTATGGGTTGGAGTCCAAGTGTCT
Organism: Macrotis lagotis; assembly: GCF_037893015.1. Lineage (NCBI taxonomy): Eukaryota > Metazoa > Chordata > Mammalia > Peramelemorphia > Peramelidae > Macrotis > Macrotis lagotis. The sequence continues at coordinate 33,289,377 of NC_133666.1, forward strand.
GCCACCTGAATGTGCCTGGAGCAAGGAAGATGTTGATTCCAGATGACCGCATGCCCATCTCTGGCCTGGAGTCACTGTCTCTTTAAACCTGAACATGCCTCCCCTCCACCTGTGATTTCTTCTCTCCTGAGCCCTGACACCTAGCATATTAGTGAGTTGGTAATTATTTGGAAAAAAAGTTATGCAACTTCATTCATGGAAACTAATTAATTGAAATATAAACAGTCACTAAGCAAATTTAGTTTTTTTATATTGATGATTAATGTCAAGTTTCTAATAAAACATTTAATTAAAACAACAACAGTAACAAGGAACAACATCTGTTCCATTTCCCGGTCCCGGGGCGCAGAGGATGTGTTTAGCTTGCTTGAACCGTGAGCTCCTGGCCCTAGAGAGCCCGCCACACACCCCCACATCCTCAAGGGCAATAGCATCATGTTCCCTACTTGTTTTCTCATTTTAAAATGAAAATATAATTTAGAGAAAAGATTGCCTTGCCCGGAAAATGGGTCAGACTTCTCTGTGGCTTGACCCAGAAGGGGATTGTTGAAGGAGCTAACTTAAAGCTCCCTATACCTCAGTTTCCTCATCTGTCCACACCACTCTTTTCAGTTCTAAATGCTCTGGTTTCTCTCCTCCTGCCTCCTCAAGATTGTCTACACGGCCTCCTGCCAGAAAAAAAAAAAAAGACTGCCGTCTAGAGCCTTCTTGTAAGAATTCATTCAAGGTGGAAGGAAGCTCTGAAGTTGCTTGTCCAACCCTGGACAAGTCAGTTAGTCTCTCTTTGCCTCAGTTTCCTCTTTTGTGAAGTATCTTATGATCTTAAGTTGCTTAAATTCTCTTTGCTTCAATTTCTTCATTTACTCAAGGGGTTGCCCTTGATGGCTTTAGAGGCCATTGAATTCATCCCCCTCGTTTTACAAGAGAGGAAACTGGGGCAAAGAGACTAACCGACTTGCCCAGGGTTAGACAAGCAACTTCAGAGGTACCTTCTACCTTTAATGAGTTCCTGCTAGAAGTGAGGCATCTTATGATCTTAACTTGCTTAACTTCTCTTTGCCTCAGTTTCTTTATTTGTAAAATCAAGGGGTTAGTCTTGTTGGCTTTCCAGGTTTCTTCCGTCTTGAGATGATTCCCTGAACTTAGATCTTAACAGGAACATCTTCCCAGTGCACACTGACCAATGGTAATCTACTGTCCTCTTAAAAACCTTCAGTGATGGGGAACTCACTACCTCATGGAGCTACCCCCTTCTCTTTTGTTAGGATGCTGAGGTCTGCCTCTCTGCAGCTCCCTTCCCCCACCATCTCTTCACTCTGCCCTTTCCCAGATGGATATTGTGTCTGCTAAATTATTCGTCCTGCCAATCATAATTAAGGACATGAAAACATTCCAAAGTCCTGCAGTCATGCTCTGGGATACAAAGGCTTTTGTAAACGGGGAAAATAGATGGAGGTTTGAGTCATTTGGTCCTTAGCTTAGAGCCACGGAATGAGATGGCCTCCCCTTCCCCCACAAAGAGCCAGCAGGTTTAGCACTTTGGAGCGGGGCCCCCCTCGAGTCTGGAATGCAAGCCAAAATATGAATAGGGCCCCAAGGCCAGGGAAGACAGTAAACCCTACTGCAACCCAACCAAGACGGCCTGTCCTCCTGGACAGTCAAAAAGCCCCATTCAGGATCCTTGGAGTGCCTCTTGGATCTTGGGGGGGGGAGGGTAGATAAGGCTCAGGCCCTGGCATCCTGGAGCTGAGTATGGACTTGAGATTTCAGGGATGAGAGGACTGGTCTTGTGATCAGAAAGACCACCAGCAGCTCTAGAACCCTGGGCAAGTGCCGGGAGCTCACTGAGCTTCAGTTTCCTTGACTAGAAAATGAGGGGGTTCAGGCTCAGTGATCTCTGAAGTCCCTCCTCACTTTGGGGTTGAGTCTGTAATCCTCTGCTTCTTCCAGGCAGCACTAGTGGAAGGAAGGCCAAGAAAGGATTCAGGGTTGAAACCTCAGTTCTCTTACTTAATGCCTAGGAAGTGACAAGTCTCTTTACCTTAGTGGAACTCCACTTTCCTCCTCTGTAAAATGAAAAGCCATTGGAATAAATAAATATATATCAAATTTCTTCCAGTGTGGTCTCAGGATCCTTATCTATCAAAATGAAAGGATTATTGGATCAGAGGAAACCTTAGGGGCTTTTCTGCCTTTAAATCCTAGGCTCATAGTCAAATCACTTCAATTTATTGAGCCTCGGTTTCTTTGCTTCTAGCATAAGGGCTTGGCCTTGATCATCTTGCAGGTCACGTCCAGCTCTAAATGCTGTGACTCCTCAGATGAGTGACCTTGGGTGAGTCATGTCCTCTGAGTCTCTTATCTGCTTTTGTAAAATAACTTGTTGCCACTCAAGCAGTCCCTAAGTCTTAACACCATAGAAATAGGTGCTCTTGTTACAAGGACTATGGAAAACTGCTACGTTCCCTAGTACAAAAGGGAGTTTTCTGCTTCCCATCCATCATTGCTCCATCACACCCAACATCTCCTCAATTCCCATTTAAACAGAATGGTCAGATGTGGAAAGTCAGATGGGGTTACCCAAGTTAATGTCTCAGGAGAAGCCCCAGGAAAGGACCTGAAAGTATATCTAAAGCTAAGGGGTCCACGTGAAGTGTGAGGAGAGAGCCACATTCATAAGGCAGAGACTTGAACTCTAACCACCTGTCTCTTGGACATAGAACAGTGGAGAGAACAACTGGGATTGAAAGAAAAGGATCTGAGCTAGAACCCCAGCTCTATGAGACCCAGACAAATTACTCCTCGTTTAGTCTCATGTTCTAAACCCAGTTACTCTGAACCACTGTACCATATTTGAGATCTCAGTGATCTTGGTGATGTAAGGTTTCCATTTTACAGAAGGAGAAACTGATCCCCAGTGAAGAGCTAAGAGACTAGCCTTGGGACCATACTGTAGGCTAGTCAGATGGCTGGGACTAAAACCAAGGTCTAGTGGCCCTGGTACAGTCTTGATTCCCCTACATTGCCCCTTCTTTGAGGAAAGAGCATGGCATGAGTTGGTAATAGACTCTCAGGTCCTTTCCAACTCTGCTATTTTGTGTTTCTAAGTCAGAGGGTCTGGGTTTCGATCTTGGTTCTCTGTAACTTGACTATAGGATCCTAAGGAAAGGCTCTAATATTCAAAGTGTAGTCCTGGTTTGGGAGTTAAAAGGTCTGGGTTTGAATTCTATTTTTGTCATAGTACCTATATGACTTTGGGTACATCACTTAACTTCACTAGTCCTAAATTTCATAATCTATAAAATTAGTGGATTAGATTAGGTAACTTCTAATCCTTCTGGTTATAAATCTATGGTCTTGTATATGAGTGTAGGCATGTCACGCTACTTCACTTGGCCTTAGTTTCCTTATCTATAAAATGAGCAAGGAGAAGACTTTCTAGGACACTTTTTCTGAATCCCCCCCCCAATCTTTTGCTGAATTCAAATCTGGCATGAGATTCTCACCAACTGTGTCACCCTGGGCAAGTCACTTCATCATCTGTAAAATAAGCAGGAGAAGAAAATGACCAACCACTCCAGGATCTCTACCAAGAAAATCTCAAATGGGGTCACAGAGATTCAGATATGACTCAAAAATTACTGAATACCAAAAAGAGAGGAAGTCAATTATTCAGGACTGTCACTTGTTCAGTGGTAGAAGTAAAACTCAAATGTCAGTTCTCTTTCCATTGTACCCCACTTTACAAATGTACACTACTCTGAGCAGAATTCTCCAGGGCAATCCAAGGTGAGAAAAGTTGAAGCCCAGTGTTGAGGACTTTATGCTCCACTATGGGAGGGACATCAGTCAGTTAGGGAATGTCTGCTGGAACCAGGGAAAGACATTGAGTCCCTGTTGTATGGGGATTGACTGAAAGAACTGGGGAGAGTTAGTCTGAGGAAGAGTAGGCCAAGGGAGAATACTTTGGCTAGCCTCAAGTTTTTGAAGGATTGTCAGATGAACCAGGGTTTGCACCAGAGGGTTGAATCAAGAGTGGTGGATGGAAGTGACAAGAAGCATGTTTCTAACTATTAGAGTCCTGAAACAGAATGAGGTGCTCAAATGAAAGCTGGGTCTAATTTGGTCTAGGTCACTTCTGAAATTGTGGGATTCTGGGATTCTATAAAAAATGATTCAGAATAATAAATCTCCATAAGTACATAAAAGAGGCCTGAATGGAAGAGCAAGGGTATCTATTGGAAGGTCCAGGGAAACAAAACAAACTTCACAAAGGAGACAATGACTGACTTAGACCAGGACAGAAGGTTCAGATTTCATCCCAAGGATTTGGGTTTGGAGTTAGGGGTAGGTAGAGTAAAGAGAAATGCTGGGAGGTAAGAAATGATGGAAGATATTTGGGAACAATGAGAAGTTTATTAGATTGGAGTACAAAGTTTTCAAGAGGAACAAATGTTAGAAGGGAGCTCAGAACCCACTTGTGGAGAGCTTTGAATGTCAGGCAGAGGAGTCTAGACTTTGGCCTGTGGTCAATAGGGAGCTATTGAATGTTTGAACCTGAATTAAAAACCTCCAGTGTCATCAGCCCATGGATATTGTGATGTGATAGCCAAGAGTTGATGCATTTTTTTGGATGCATTTAGAGAGGGATGTAATATCCAGGACATGAGAAGGGATAGTTCCTTATCCTGGTCAGATAACCTCTGGAACACTGGGATCAGTTCTGGAAGTCACACTGAAGAAATGGAGCATATTCAAAGGCAGATGACTTGGGTGATCATGGCCTGGAAACATTGCTATGTGGCAGTTGATTGGAGGAATGCTGTGGGGAGTGGGGAGCTTAGAAAAGAGAAGACACAAGTGGGATGTAATATCTAAATGTAGACATTTGCAGAAAAGACTTGTTCTGATTGGTCCCAGAGGACAGATCTGGGATCAATAGTGAGGCAAACTTCATGTGGAAGTGAAGACTAGCTATGTATTAACAAAGTGGGTGAAGTTAGAGCAATATAGTGATTTTTTTCATTGCTGGAGGTCAGAGGGTCTTGGAAGAATTTAGGCGTTATAGGCTGTCTGGTCCAATCCCCTCCTTTTAGAGATAAAGGAACTGAAACCTAGAAAAGCTCAGTGACTGGGGTCACACAGCTAGTAAGTATCTGAAGCAGGTCTCAAATTCAGGTCTTTCCGGCTCCATGTCCAACAGTCTATTCACTATGTTACAGAGAGATTCAATGGTTCCATCTTAATGGAGATGAGGCAGAGGGAATTTCTCTTCTTGACCTCAATCTCTTCCAGACCTGAGATTCTATGAGTTTGTGTTTAATTTCCACTTAATATGAATTGGATTGAGGCAGTTTGCTACAGTGGACAGAACCAGGAAGTTTTGACATGAATTGGCTTTGTGACCCTGTAGAGAAAACAACAATCTACACTGGCAGAGAGTGGTTCGCCATCTATGAGTTCCCTATACCAATGATATCCTAAGTCCTAGACATTGTGTGTGTGTGTATGTCTGGGGGAGGGAGTGATTTTTAAAAATGGAATGGAAGGGAATGTGTTACAGCTCCCCACCCCCAGAAGGCTCCCTTTATGTAAGATGTTCCCCCAATGCATTGAAAATATGATTCAATTTCTCAGAATCGTATTTGGCTGCATTGTTTTCCGGAACACATCGATTGTATGCAGCAAGATCCACCTGCATCTCTAAATAGAGGGGTTTATTTAGTGAGACTTGGCAGCCCCCCATTCCCCCCACCCCGGGGCTCCTGTGAAATTGTTCCCAGAGCTAAGTCAATAGCACTGTTGTTTAGATCTTTTCACATGTCTATTGTATGACTCCTTACTCCTTTTGGAAATATTTTGACACAGCAATTTGGGAGATAATATACTTTTTTCGCCCTCAGCTGGACAGTTTTCAAGCCATTATAACATGTTTTCCCCGAAGGGAAGTGTAACATTCCATGAGGGAGAAGCCTTTGTAAACATGATTTCGTTGAGGGCTGGGTTGAAATAAGCGTTTGGAAGATTCCTGTTGTCTACTATCCTATGATATCTTTGTCTTCCTTCCCAATAATGTGACAGTGCCCAGTTGGGACTTTTCCTTTATTCCAAAGGGATCTGCTGCCAACTTGGGGTAAGACATTTCACCTTGACCCCCAGTGGTAGGCACCCCCTCACCAGGCTGGGCCAGCAGGGGAAAAATGGTTTAGTCTGCGGTGAACAGAGTCAGAGCAAAGCTCCTGGCCTCCATTTTTATTGGCATTCTACTCAACTGAATTTCTTGAACTTAAGCCTTGAAGACAATACTGCTGCTCTTCCAATCAAGGCCTAAGCTTCGTGTAATTCTAATTAAATTGAAATATTTTACCTCTCTCTCTCTCTCTGAGCCTTAACTAGGAATCCTAGACCCTGGAGCCAATTCAGTTGAGTGGAGTTGGAGACAGGGACTATTCTCCCAGAGTGCAGCCTGTGCTTAAGATCTTTCTTTTAGAAGAAGAAGAATAGGGAGAGACAGACAGACAGACAGACACAACAGCTGTAGGGATAGTCATGAGGAAAGACAGGGTGGTCTGCCCCACTCACATTCAACTGAATCTTGCTTCCTTCCTTACCCTCAGGTTTCAAGTCTCCAAATTTCTCCATTCTCCCACCCCCCAACTGCTATTGGGGTATGATTGGTCATAGGATATAGATTTGAAAGGGAGTGTAAAGGCTGTTGCCTTTAATCCCTTCATTTTACAGATGAGGTGGTCCAAGGCCACCTGCTTTGGGTAGTAAACAACAGAGACTAGAGTTGAAACTCATTCTGAGGAGGGAATTACTTATTCCTTCCTCTCAGGTTCACCAGCCCTCACTGGAGGAAAGACTTTACCCAGATGTCAGATCTGATGGGAAAATTAAAGTTCACTGGCAGGAAGTTTGGAGAAAGACATTATTTTTAGATTTATTTTGCTAAGCAAAAACCCAGAAATGACAGCTGTAAGGTTGGACTTGGTGACTCTTTTGGAGTGTAATGATAGGACAGCTGATAAAGGGATGACTAGATTGAACTTTTAGCATTGCTAAAATTCTCTTCTTTCAGGAGGGGGAAGGCTATGTGATTTGAAATCTCTATAAGGGCCCAGCCTGGAGGGGGATTCTGAGACCCAGGCTCTTGGATGCTGGGTCTAGGAGTCAGACTTTTGCGCTCAAGAGACTGGAATATTTCTTCACGTAACCTGTCCTAGACGAATTCCTTATGGGGTGTTGATCCATATCTGGAAGAAAAGAGTTTATCTAGAGAGAGGAGAATTATGGAAGCCCCCCTCCCCCCCGCCCTGGTATAAAGGCAAGCTGCTGTCTAGAGAGTCAAGATACTTCTGTATTTGAGAGCCAAGAGATGGTGGACAAGTTATTTTATCTCCTTCATGAAGTTGCTTGCAGCAATAGACTTTCTAAAGTGCTCTAGAAATGAGATCCAGAAACGAAGAAAAAGGTGGTGGTGGTGGTGGGGGGGCTTGCTGCATTTTGGTTTAGGTGCCACACTACCAATTGGTTTTAGAGACAAATGAAGGAGATCTGGCTTTCAATTTGATTTCATTCAACACCCTTTACTAAAATCTTGCTCTCCATCTCTGTATATACATGCATACACCTGTGTATGTGTATCTACCTCTCCATGCATGCAACACTGTATGCAAATAGACACACATCTCCATATGTATGCACTTCTATCTACTGTCATACATATGCACATGTATACCTATAGCTACATACATACATATGTGTAGGTGTCTCTATATACCCACCTCTACACACATACACATGTGTATGTGTGTACCTGTCTCTACATACATACAAACATGAATCTGTATACATATACACATACCCTCTGTCCTTGTTGTATTTGTATCCTCAGGGCTTAGCACAGTGCCTGGACCATACCAGGTAATTAAGAAATGTTTATTGACTACTGATTGACCCTACAAGATCATAAGTTTCAGAGAAAGGGTCAGAACTGTATCAGTAAAGGACATTTCCTCACTTAGGCATTGCTTTGATCCAGAAGAAGCAGAGGTTCAATTTTGAGCCCTATGGCTTTTGGTTTATATTTAGTGAGGGTGTTGGTCTTGTGGTTAGAAATCTCACCCTGGAGAAGTCACATGGTCTCTCTGGGAGTCAGTTTCCTCATCTTGAAAATGAGGTGCGGTGTCTTGGAATTGATGACCTTCTGGTATGTTCACTGGATGTTGGTACACTACATTAGTTACAGGGATGAAGAAAATGCATGAGTCTAAGGCAAATGAGAGATCCAGTTAGTTAAAGGGTCTTGGGACAATCTGAGTCAAGGAAAGGGACTTTAAACCAGGGTAGTCATAGAGGGCTTCTTGGAGAAGGTGGCATTTGCAATGAACCTTAAAGGAAGACAAAAACTCTAGAAGGTGAAGATGGAAGTGGGATACATTCATGGAGTCACAGTGATGGCCATTTTTGAGGGCTGTTGGACTATGCGGATTGGGATGGTATGAATCAGACAAGCTAGCCACAAGCTGAGTTCATTCTAACTCAGAGATTGATAGTTTGTGACCCCAGTCAGAGATTGGCAAAGATGTCACTGTAGGAGGTGGCAGTGCAGACCAATTTCCTCTCACAATTATTCCATCAAAGATTGTGGAAAGGCAGCAGACTGGGGAGTGTTGATGAAATCCAAGAAGAAATCCCAGTGAGTTATATTTCAAAAAGTGACAGTAGCATGCTTCAGTCTCCATAGTTCTTTCTCTGAAGATGGATGGTGTTGTCCATCATGAGTCTTTCAGAATTGTCCTTGATTACTGTATTGCTGAGAGGAGCTAAGTCTAATATAGTTGATCATCATAAACTGTTGCTGTTAACATGTACACCGTTCTCCTGGTTCTATTCACATCACTTCATGTAAATCTTTCCAGGTTTTCTGAAATCCTCCCATTCATAATGTCTTATAGAACAATAATACTTCGTTACATACATATACCACAACTTTTTCAGCCATTTCCCAATTGATGAGCCCAATTCTTTGCCACCACAAAAAGAGGTGCTATAAGTATTTTTGTGCATGTGGGTTTTTTACCCTTTTGTGATCATTTTGGGATACAGACCTAGTAGTGGTATTGCTGGATCAAAGAATATGCATAATTTTATAGCCTTTTCGGGCCATTCCAAATTGCTCTCCAGAATAGCTGAATCAGTTCACAACTCCACCAACAATTCACTAGTATCCCAGTTTACCCACATCCTCTCCAATATTTATCATTTTCTTTTCTTGTCTTTTTAGCAGTTCTGATAGGTGTGAGGTGTAACTTCAGAGTTGTTTTTAATTTGTATTTCTCTGATAAAAAAGCTATAGTACCTTTAATTTCTTCATTTGAAAACTGACTTTGACCATCTATCAATTGGGGAATGACTTGAATTCTTATAAATTTGACTCAGTTCTCTTTATATTTTAGAAAGGAGTCTTTTATCTGAAGCATAAGCTGTGGAAATTATTTCACAGCTTTCCTTCTAATTTTGGTTGCATTGGTTTTGTTTGTGCAGAAACAAAATTTAAGATAATCAGAATTATCCATTTTGCATTTCATAATGTTCTCTGTCTCTTGTTTGATCATAAATTCTTCCCTTCTCCATAGATCTAACAGGCAAACAATGTAATGCTCTCCTAACTGGTTTATGGTATCACCCTTTATGTCCAAACCATATACCCATTTGATTTTATCTTGGTATACTGGGCCCTGTACCTTTAAACTGAATCAGGAAGCCGAGGCAACAGGTGAGCCTATAGCTCTGCAATTCTGATCCTGGTCTAGCGTAGACTGGAACCTATAGCCTGAAGCTGGGCCCCAGTAGAAAGTACAAAGGGTACTTGGACTCTGTCACTCTGACTCTGAAGTTGCATTGTGGCTCCTCCCCATGGACTTAATGTTGGGACCTCTAGCTGAGCTGAATAACCAGGGAGGGAACTTGACTCAGGACTGAACCTGGACAACTATTTTCTAAAAGGGAGAGTGGAGATAGGGCCTGGAATCTGATTCTACTGTTGTAGGGAATTCCCAAGTTATAAGATTCACTTTACCAGTGCAGGTCATCACCTTAACTGAAACTTATAGTCAGTTCTAAAGAGTTACTGAGAGCTCTAATAAGTTAAATGACTTTTCCCCAATCTCATAGACAGTCTGTATTAAAGGTGGGATTTGAACCTAAGACTTTCTAAGCTCAACTCTGTACCCACTATTCTACTCTTCCTCTCCGCAGAGATAGCTGCAGTATTAACGCTATGTAACTGACTTTGCTGGAAATTTCTTCAGTCATGTCCCTCCATGTAGACAGATTCTTTAAGCTTAGTGCTAATAATGACTTACATTTATCTAGCCCTTTACCCACATCCATTCAATCCTCAAATTAGCCCTGGGAAGTAAGCACTGTGATTATTTTCTTTGCACAGATGAGGAAACTGAAGTGTCACATAGAGGATCCAAGGCACTATTTGAACCCAGGTCTCTGTGGCTTCAAGACAAGCGCTCTAGCTACTGCCAGTGTAGCTGTCTCTACAGAGACAGAAACTTCCTCCATGGAGTTTTGCAAGTAGAGACTAGATGACCACTTGGCAGGTGAGTCATAATCTAAATTTCTTTAGAGTCTGATCTGGACCAGATGGTCTATGTGGTCCCTTTCTACTCTGAGACAGTGATCTCTGCCACCATATGCCATCGAGATACCACATAAAGCCTATCACTTTAGTCTTAAGTGGTCAATTCAGTAAGCCAATAGAATAGCTGCTTGACTAGTCACTTCACTTAAAACTGATTTTAGTTTTGAACATAGGCCTTAGCTTCAGAGCTAGAAGGTGCCTCAGGGACCATTTGATCTGGTTATTTTAGAAATGGTAAACTGAGGAACAGGGGGGAGTGACTTGTTCAAGTTCATGAAGAGAATTCATATCAGAGGGGGAATATGAACCCAGGTTCTTCAACTTCAAAATTCCTCCTTCTGCCATACTCCATTGCCTCTTTGAGTGTTATCTTTTAGGTCACAGAAGGGCATCACTGCCCAGCAGGAAGTTGAAAATAAGAGGCTGGAATTTGGGGGATGGGGAACAAGCTAAGAGTTATGAATTTAGCAATCCTGAGCAGAAAGGATATAAGAGGTGATATCTCTCGTGCTCCTGGAGAGGGTGGAGATGAATGGAGGTCCCAACCAAAGGGGAATCCCTTTGTATGTACAGTATAGAGGAGGCAATTACCCTCTACCTGGTTTAGCCCATCTGCCAAGATGATTTGTATATGTCAAGGAGTTAGGAGGAGGTCTACCCCAAGTGTGTGAAGACTTCCCCTGGTTGAACAGGTAGAAAAGAACAACTATTTTCCCAGTGGCCATGAAGACAGCTGAAGTAGGCACTGTGGAGCAATTAGAACTTGGTCAGACATTAAAAATGCCAAGATCATTCATTGCACATCAGGCCCCTATCAGTCATTTTGTCTTTTGTCTTATTGCTGGACTTCGGTGACTCTGAAAGAGAGAAGGAGGCTGATGACTTTGGCTAACTCTGCCTCACTTAAATCCAATTCATATGCAAGTCAAGATAGCAGCCCATGATATTATTGGTACTCTTTAAAAAAAAGAACAGGTTAAAGAGGGAAGCACTTGGGCTTTCAATTCAAATTTCATATTGAGTACTTACTATTCAACCTCCCTGGACTTCAGTTTGCTCAATAAAATAGTGGTGGGGAAGGGGGTAGGGGATGGATTTCTTGATAACTTCTGACGTTGCTTCCTAGCTCTCTCCAGTGTCCTCTTTCTCCTCCCTGCTGGATTATACCATTGAGTATCCTTCCCATCTCCACCCCTCCCTTATTTCCAGTTTCATGTTATGTGCTGTTATCTCCCATAAAATGTATACAAGGGTGAGAAGGAGAATGAACCAATGTGTACCTTGAATGAGCACTTTATAACCACATGGTGCCAAAAAGAAACAAAGAGTTGCTGCCAGTATATTGGGTTGATTGTCCCTCCCATTTCAGATTTATGGAAAGAATTGGATAAGAATTTCACTGAAAGGGCAGGTGTAATCTAGTTTTGGAGTGTCATTGAGATCATAAATTATTAGGAAGATAAATGTTGGCAGTGTAAATGTCCTCATTTGGATGCCATTTTCTTAATTTAAAGTGCAAAGTATGAAGGAAAAGGAGAAGGAAATCTAAGCACTGACTTCTTATGATTTGGGATTGAGTCAGCAAGGGACACCTAATAAAGGAGGTGTCTGGTCATGCTAATATTCAAATTGGCTGCAACTCTGCAATTCCACTCCATGGTGCTGACTCTAGTCTCTGGTAGCAGCACTACAGAGATTTAGTCTCTAACCTTTCTTATCCCATAAAGTCATGCCCTGAGGGAACTAAAGTAGAGGAACAGAAGCCTTGAGTTGAATAAACCACCATGGGAAACACACTGTCCTCAGAATGATGGGGAAAGTACCAGAATTGCCAGCTTCCATGACTCCTTACTCTTCTGCTTAGATAGGTGTATGCAATTCACCGATTCGCCAAGCCACCATGACCGATTATTCTAGGAGCACTACTTTAGACATAAACTCAAGTTAGATAGTTTCCAAGAGTGAAATCATTCCATAACATGAAATCTGCAGGGAGAAAATGTAGAGAAGGGAATGCTAGTAAGCATAACTTAGACCAGGGTGGGGGACCTTTGTACTGCCAAGGACCATTTGGATATTTATAACATCATTCATGGGCTATGCAAAATTCTCGATTTAAAAATTAGCCTGTTATATTTAGTGAAACATTTAATTAATTAACCCCTCAAAAGTTCCTACCCTGCGGTTGCCATGGCAGCACCAGACCAAATTATTTCATGAACCTTATAAGGCCCTTGGGCCAGACATTTCCACCCCTGGTTTAGCCCTTCATGCTTGTTTGGAAATTAAGCCAGGTCCTTTTAGTTGCCTTTGATTTCACATCTATGGTTTTCCTTTGTGTACTAGTCTATCTATTGCTCTCTACCCCACAAAATCAATTGTGATTAAGTTGAAGTTAATCATCTATAATTCAATCAAGTTTGAATGGATTGGATTTCTGGGCAGTGTAAACAAGATGGAGCACTGGACGTTTCCTTCAATTCTCACAGCCTCTCAAACCTCTCCAAAATAGGGATTATGTACACTCGACAAAGCGATTTCAACTGTCTCATCAGTTTAGGATGCTAAGAACCCTAATGAGGGACCCATTCAATGAACTAATAGCAGAGACTGCTAATCCTTAAACTCTAATGAGTTGACTCAGCACCCCTTTCCCCCACCAGCCACAAATCTTCAGAAGCAGGACTACACAAACTTGCCCTACTAAGATTAGAACAGAATTCACCTCTACCTGAGACACTCCCCCCTCCACTTCAGATCCCCCAGGGAGAGGCTGAATGGAACTGGGACAGCCCTGTGGCAGTGACCTTAGCTACAACAGAGTTCAATCAGAGAACTGGAGAAGAGAGGGGAGTGGAACAGGACATATTGGGGGCTCTGTGGCTAAGCCTGAAACAAAGAGCTCAGCATTCAGCTAGGAACACTTAGTCAATGACAAGTTATATGTTAATCTTGTACATTGCATGGATGAATGTATGTGTTTACATACATGAAAATGAATGTATAGCGGGCGGCTAGGTGGCGCAGTGGATAAAGCACCGGCCTTGGAGTCAGGAGTACCTGGGTTCGAATCCAGTCTCAGACACTTAGTAATTACCTAGCTGTGTGGCCTTGGGCAAGCCACTTAACCCCGTCTGCCTTGCAAAAACTAAAAAAAAAAAAAGAAAGAAAATGAATGTATACATAAGCATGCATATGGATGGAGGGATACTTATGCATATATGCATTGACATAGATAGAGAAAGACTCATATGTGTTCTTTATTATTTTCCAGCATTCGTTTTTGATTTTTTGTTTCATTTTTTCCATTTACATTGTTGTCATAATATATTGCTTGCTGTAAGTAAATATATAATATGTGCACACACATGTATATGTGACCAAAAGTCATTCCCCAGTTGATAAATGGTCAAAGGATATGAGCAAATATTTCTCAAAAGAAGAATTTCAGACTATTAACCACCACCAAACATTAATAATAAGAGAAATATAAATGAAAATAACTCTAAAGTTACACCTCACAGCCTGTAAATTGGCAACAATGATAAAAGATGGAAACAACAAATATTGGGAAGAGCTATTCATTGTTGGTGGAGTTGTGAATTTATTGTTCTATAGAAAATGATGAACAGGCAGATTTCAGAAAAACCTGTAAATATTTACATGAATTGATGCTAAGTGAAATGAGCAGAACCAGGAGGACATTATATACAGTATCAGCAACATTATGTGATAATCAGCTATGAAAGACTTAGTTCTTCTCAGCAATACAGTGATCAAAGACAATTCTAAAAGATTTGTTTTGGAAAATGCCATCCTCAGCCAAAGAATTATCTGAATGCAGATCAAACCATGCTATTTTCACTTTTTTGTTTCTTTCTTGTTTTTTCTTTCTTGTCATTTCCCTTTTTGTTCTGATTCTTCTTTCACAACATAGCTAATATGGAAATATGTTTAATATGATTATACATGTATAACCTATATCAGATTTCTTGCTGTCTGTCTTGGGGACAGGGAAAGGAAGGGAGGGAGAGAGAAAATCTTACAAAAATGAATGTGGAAAACTATCTATACACATAATTAGAAGAAATATTAAGATTAAAAAGTGAATGTTGTAAAATGACAGAGAACAAGAATAACTGAAAAGGACATATGAGAAAACAGAAGTGAGAGGCCTATAAGCATTGCACAGATTTTCAGACTTTTTTGCTATATTGATCAGTTATATTGAATTTTTTTTCTCTTTGTTTTCTTTAAAAGTAATGTTGAGGGGCGGCTAGGTGGCACAGTGAAGAGAGCACCAGCCCTGAAGTCAGGAGTACCTGAGTTCAAATCCGGCCTCAGACACTTAATAATTACCTAGATGTGTGGCGTTCGGCAAGTCACTTAACGCCATTGCCTTGCAAAAAAAAAATAATAAAAAAATGTAATGTTGGCCATGTGAGATGTATATCTTGGAGGAAGAGGGGAGAAAATATTTTGTGGAAAAAAGAACATCAATACAAATTTCTTTTTTAAAAGATCATATGGATTTCCCTGCCATTATCTTCAACATGACTGAGACTTTCAGGTTCTATCTTAAATATTCTAGAACAGTACCAGCTTCACTTGGCTAACAGACAATGCCCATTCTGGGGACTCTGATTCACTCTATCAAGCATCCAGATTGGGATGTCCAAAAAGCAGTCGGAGATGTTTCTTAGCAGAGAGCCTAGGGACAGACAAAAAGAACTAGAAATTGTTTGGATAGAGATGATCATTGAACCCCCAGAAACTGATGAAATCACCATGGAAAGATTATTTCATCCTCACAATGGTATAAGGATGTGGATGCTATTATTATTTCTGTTTTACAGTTGTGAAGACAGGTAGATAGAGGTTAAGTGACTTGCCCAGAGTCACACTGTACTACTATGTCATCTAACTGTCTTACCAGGTAAGAGAATGTTGAGATAAATGAAAAAGGTATTCAGGACAGAGATTTTGAGGACTCCTATTGTTAGAGCCTACAGCATGGGTGATAAACCAGTAAAAGATACTGAGAAATATTGGTTGGGCAGATAGAATGAGAACCTGAAGAACTCAAGGTCATGAGAGGGAGATGAGAGCATCAGGTGATCATTAGAGTCAACAGCTAAAGAGAGGTCAAAGTTTAAGCATGAGAGGATAAGGATTTGTCCCATGAAGACATCATGGATGAATGACCAAAACAGTTTTCAGTGAACAGTGAGTTGAGAAGCCAGGTTACAAAGGGTTTAGAAGAGTGTGAGAGGAGAGAGGAAATGGAGACTCCAATTGCTGATGGTTTTCTCAAGGAGTTCAGAAACAAAAGGGCAGAAAGATGTAGGATGGTAGCTAGTGAAGAGGGCCAGGTCAAATAGGACCCTTTTTTTAGGGATGGGATAGACATGAGCATATTGTACACAGTGGGGAAGGAACAAGTAAATGGGAAAGATCACAGATAAGAGGGAGGGGGATAATAATAGTGGGGAAAATTTGATGGAGAAACTGAGAAGGGATGGAATCATGGGCAAGGAGAAAGCCTCCCTCTTCATTTGAGACTGGAGTGGAGGGGGATAAAATGAGGGGGAATGGAGAAAAAGAAACTCGGTGAATGGTATCAAAAATTTGATGAATTATGAGATTGAATTTTCAGCTGAGAGACTGGAGGAAGGGATCTGGTAAGAGGCTTTAAGGAGAAATAAAATTTGGAATATCAACTGTGAAGAGTGGGAAGTTAGGAAGAAATAAAATGCTTGTCCTGCTGTAGGCAGAGCCCAGGTAAGATAAGATAACAAATCTGTACTGGGTTCATTTAGCAAGGTTTCATGACTTTCTCTGCCTTTTTTCGATAATAAATGAAATGGAATAAAGGAGATGGATGGTGGAAGAAATCCAGGGCTGGAGTTTGGCAAAACATGAACAGCAATAAGCCAAGTGGGGAATAGAATTAAGGGAGGGAGGAGAGTATAGAGTTGAGTTAGTTTGCCAAGTGGACTCTATAGAGAGGGAGGAGAGGGGAGCCATTAAAGGGGAGAAGAAACAAAAGCCATGATGAAGATAAGCAATAGGGTTAGGAAGTTGTAAGGAATGGGGAAGGATGTAATGCTCAAATATTATGATCAAATAAAAGCATTTCAGAGTTTATTAATAAGGAAGTGGAGTGCTTGTGGGCAATGCTAAGGTCACAATTGTGATCATCTCTGTGTGTGACTGTTGAGGAGTAGAGAAATAGGTTATGGGAACTAAGTAGATTGAGTAACTGGGGCATTAAGGTTTTTGAGGGAATATCAATTGTATAATGAAACCTCCAAAGCTGAAGGCAAGAGATGGGAAAGAGGGGGAAAAAAACTGTGGATCAGGCACTAAACTCATTGAGGAAGGAAAGAGAACTCCCTGGGTGGTGGGAAGTCTATAGATAAAAGCTACCAGGATCTGAACTGAATTTGAACCTCAGTGGAGGAAAGGTTGCTTAATAAAAGTGGTTGAGGGAATGTCTGGAACTGTCACCGGGAGAGTAATATTCTGACACCTTTCACCACTACATGAGTCATATAAGTGCTTTAAAATGTTAAAACTCTATCATTTGGAATTGTAGGGTATATGATAGAGAGAGAGTTGTTGTTGGTCCTTAACATTTTTAAGGGTTTTTTTTTTTTGCAAGGCAATGGGGTTAAGTGGCTTGCCCAAGGCCACACAACTAGGTAATTAGAAAGTGTCTGAGGCCAGGTTTGAATTGAGGTACCTGACTCAAGGGCTACTGCTCTATCCATTGTGCCACCTAGCTGCCCCAGTCCTTAATTTTTAAAGACCATGAATGACATCATGGGGTGATATCTTGACTCGCATTGATGTTTGATCAATCTATACATGCTCCACAGTATCTACTTCAGCTGCCTTCTTGGCCTTTGGAGAAATCGTTTTAATCGGCTATGTTACCTTGCTTGTCCTGAAGAAGGTCCCTAGAGAATAGGAGATAGAAAAGGTCTTGTCTGAAGGACAGTGTGACAACGGAGAAGGTCCTGAACCACGACCCAGTGGGAAGAAGCTTGTTCAAGGCAGATGCCGAGAATCTTGTCTTGCTCTCAACTTGTCCAGAACATATTGAAATGAACTACATTTGTGGTTTTCATTGAGTTTATATCAGTTATAGAGTGGCTTGAGTCATATGTGTGTTTTGCAAACCTTTATATGAATCAGGGTGTTGTAACAAAGGCCCCATTCAGATCCAGAATCCTTTTCTAACTCCAAGTTCATCATGGGATGTTTTAAGCAATCATAATTATGCAAATAAATGTTAAATCCTTATTCAGAGCTTTCTCTATCAGAAGACTAGGCAGTAACCATTTGTCAAATAGCAAAGCATTTAATTAGGACAGAAATAGCCAAATAAATAATGAGGGGCATAGTACACAGCAGACTTCCACATTAAAGACAGAGGGAACATTCTCTAAACAATTGACTCTCTTGACATTGTATTGTAACTGCAATACTTCTCATGGCTCTGTCTTCCAGCAGCTAGCTGATTCTCATTGCTGCTCTAACCTGCATCTATAGCTACAATTTATCTCTGTCTCCGAAACTGCCATGCACTACTTCTCTATGGAACTGTTAAGTTCTGTCTGGACTTTTTCTTTCTCAGTCTGGAGTATTAGCTTCTTATGAGGCTATTGGAGCCAACATACCTGGGGACTAATCGATGCATTTGTAGCATTTTTTATTGGGAAACCAACCACCCCTGACTGGTCTCCTTAAGAGTGTTTTCAGGCATTTGTTTTTTTTTCCCAAATTCACCATTTCTCAACAGGAAACTCCCCAAGTTCCCCCTCTTTCTTGGAATAAGCTAAGTAAATTTCTTTAACATTTGTCCCTCTTCTTACAGCTAACACCCAGGTAAAACAAATTACCTTGAACCTTTGAAAACTGTGAAGTCACTTGAAAGCACCAGAGAGGGCAGGCTTGGCAACTTTTTCCTT
The DNA here is from genome assembly GCF_037893015.1 of Macrotis lagotis. Classification (NCBI taxonomy): domain Eukaryota; kingdom Metazoa; phylum Chordata; class Mammalia; order Peramelemorphia; family Peramelidae; genus Macrotis; species Macrotis lagotis. The sequence continues at coordinate 33,308,013 of NC_133666.1, forward strand.
GCATTCCTGACACTAGACAATGCTTCCTGCCCAACCTTCTCCCTCTCCACTCATACACAGTACGGAATTATGGGCAGCCCTGTAATGTCCCCTTTGTTTACTGAAATGTAAGGGCCAAGTACAAGCAGGGAAGAAGGGAATGCATCACCAGATTAGGAATCAGAAGACCCAGGTTTCAATCTTCCTCTGCTCAGTTTCCACTCCAATAAAACACAGGAATCTGATTCAGTGGTGTCTAAGGTCCCTTCCATTTGTATTCCTATGAATTTCAGATGTGACTCTTTCTCAAACCCAGCTTGAATGTCTCCTTTCAATTTATTGGTTTCCCCTTCATCAGACAGTAGGCATTTCCCCACCTGTTTTTGCCTTGACCTTTCTTTAAGCATCCATAATTGTTTCCTAACAATAGATTGCCCCATGACTTCTGTTTGAACTCTTTCTTGGAATCATAGAATTATAAAATGCTAGAGCTCAGAGAGACCTTAAGAGATCATTTTGTGCTATCCCAAATAGGATGACTAAAGAGTTTGATAAATATCTTCATTACCAGCCATTTTGGCTTGGTGGGAAGCTGATGTGTAGGCAGGGGGAAATCACATGGAAAGGGTGCGTGAAGGGGACTTGGGTTCGAAGGGAGTGCCTTTTTCACAATGAAGTCATTAAGGAGCTGCTATTGCCAATCAGTCTTCATTGATTTTGTCAGGTGCCCTCAGAACCACAGAGAATGGCTTTTCTCAAAATGGTTGCAAGCCTCGGACGTGTCCCAAATCCTAACGTTTCAGCCTGTTTTTAACCAAAGATGGTCACCTGGGTCACCAACGCTATGATGTAAAGGCCTAAGGCTAATCAGAGGCAGAAATGAGAGTATTCAGACAGCTTTTTTCTTTCTGAAAGAACTGATTTTTTAAAAAGGATTCATTTTCTCCAATTATATGACATTTTCTATAGACATATTTTTGAACTCAAATTTTCACTGCAAAATATGGAAATTGACCTCTTGGGCCATTCCCAGGGATGATACATTTTATTTCTAAGACATAAATGTTTGAAAATGAAGCTTTCAGGCAGTTCCATAGGTAGACTTCGTACTAGTAGTTCTTTTTTCACCTGACTAGTGATAGATATATACGTATAAACCAGCATATATAAATACATATACATATATAATTGTTGCCTATGAGTATCTGACAGGCTGTCATGTGGAAATATGGAAGAGAGATGAGACTTCTCGTTGAAATCACAGGGCAAAGCCAGGAGCAGGTTCAGGTTTGATGTTTAAAAAATAAAATAAAGCAAAATGATGAAAAGCATCAACAACTTCCTGACAATTAGCTCTGTCCAAAAGGAAGATGGACTAGGGAGGAAAGTGGGATCCTCTAGAGGACTAGAGTTCTCTGAGCAAAATCTAAATGGACCTGTTGTTGAGGGTAGTTGTGTAGGTAGAGGTTGGGCCACTGGAGGAGGAGAGGGGGGTGACCCTTCTCACTCTGAGATTCAGTGATTCTGTGGATATCATAGCTCACATTTCCATAGACCTTTTTAAGGTCATGAGTTTTTTCCTGCCATGCTCTCCTGCAATGCTTTATCATAATATGAAGGTGTTCGTTGCAGTCCTACCAGCTTGAAAAGGTTTTGTTTAATGGCTTAAGTGAATGAGTCCTCTAAGGAACAGGTTAACTAAATGCAGAGACTCAGAGAGACTTTGAAAGTTGACATCCAGCAATGAATTCCACAGTCATATGAGTATTCGTGAAGCCCTGGTTGTGATCTGTGCCAATCAGGAGGTGATAAAGCACCTACTGTGTGTTGAGCACTAGGGATAGAAACACAAAAATGAAACAATCTCAGCCCTCAAGGAACATGCATTCTAGTGGGGAAGATACTATCTACATATAGAAATATTGGGAAAAATAAAGACAAAGTAACTGAAGAACATGGAAAGACTTCATGTAGGTGGTGGTTCTTGAGTTGAATTTTTTTTAGGTTTTTGCAAGGCAAATGGGGTTAAATGATTTGCCCAAGGCCACACAGCTAGGTAACTATTAAGTGTCTGAGGCCGAATTTGAACTCAGGTCCTCCTGACTCCAGGGTTGGTGCTATATCCACTGTGCCACCTAGCTGCCCCCTTGAGTTGAATTTTAAAGGAAACCAGTATGAGTTTGAGAATAACATAAAATCAGACTTATTTTAAGGGTTAAAAGTATATATCTGAGAATTTTTACATTTGAGTTTGCACTTATGAACAATTCCTGGGAATAGTCAAATCGGTCCACTGTTTTCTATTTCTTCTATACCATATGTCTTGCTATGACCAGTTATTTTTCTTTAGGTTTTTGCAAGGCAAACGGGGTTAAGTGGCTTGCCCAAGGCCACACAGCTAGGGAATTATTAAGTGTCTGAGGCTGGATTTGAACCCAGGTCCTCCTGACTCCAGGGCCGGTGCTTTATCCACTATGCCACCTATGACCAGTTATTTTACAGGGATTTGTTCTTTTGTAATAATTGTGGATATTTGGGGTATTGTGTGGGGTGCTTAAATGTCATTATTCTTCTCTCTTCATAGGAACAAAATGAGGAAAGTATTTCTCGACAATAGTTCATCTGAAAAAAGGTTGTAGTGGACCGCAGACTCAGTGGCAGAAGGTGGCCGTCAAAAGAGGTGAGTGCGATTTGTGGCTTCCTTGAGAAAGTTATAGTGTCTAGAACTAGGGGGAGGAGGGAGGTGATAGCTCCAACTCCAGGTACAGCTGGAGCATTGCTTGGTTTTGAGCACTGTAGTTTAGGAAAGACATTGATAAACTGGAGAGCACCCTAGAAGGACAATTATAACGGTAGCTGTTCTTGAGTCCGAGACTACGAGAGAATCAGCTGAAGGAGCAAGAGATGTTTAAGCTGGAGAAGAGATGGTCTGTGGTGTTCCCTTTCTTCAACTGATGCCTAGCTCTTTAATGCTACCCTGTGGATGAGGGAGCCAAGTGAAGAGTGATTTGGTGAGGGAGCTACCCTTTGATTGCTTCTTCCAAAATGCTTCATTTATGTGATTAATATGGATAGAGCTGTCAGTTGAACAAGAAAGTTGGGTAAACCTTAGGCCTCCAGGACTTATGGAGGCAAATGAAGATAGCTAAAGCATATGAAAACGTAAACAAAACAGAAAGGTCTGCAGAACTTTAAACCTGAAAGGTGGTTATAGTTGAATGTGGGGGAGTGAAAACAACTTATGATCTGGTTTAGGCTACTGAGGTCCTTCTGGCTCTGTGATTCTGTGAAATCTTTTTTGGAAAATAAGTTTTATTGACTTTTGCATCAAGGTCATATCCAGATATACATCCCCTGAACCTCCTGTTAACAGTTAAAGCAAAAACAACCAACCCAGGTTTGCAAAATTTAGTAAGCATAATCCCCTCTTCATCTTTTCCTGGAAGGAGGGAGGTGCTTTGGGTCAAGATATTTCCTTATAATATATTCAACTTTGCTTCAGTGTGCTTTTAGTTTCCATTATTGTAAAGATTGTGTAGCATCTTCTTATTCTGCTGACTTTGCAATGGTTCACACAAGTCTTCTTATGTTTCTTTGGTTTCCTCATCGTCATCTTTTATTAAGGCACAATAATATTTCATTAGTCAGGTATCACAACTTTTTTAGCTATTTCCCCAACCAATTTCAATTTTTTTGGAGTTTTGTGCTACTAAAAAAGGTTATGTCATATCCAGGGACTTTCTTTTCTGTCTCACTTTCTTAGGTTATGTGCCTGCTAATGGGATTTCTAGGTCAAGGTGCATGAACAATTCAGCGACTTTTCTCACATAATTCCAAATGCTTTTCCAGAATCCTTGGGACAGTTTCCAACTCCATCAATAAGTTATGTGTGTGCCTTTTTCCCATAGCACTTCCACTATCAACTCTTTCTATCTTTTGTCATCCTTGTCAATCTGTTGATGAGGAGGAGAAAGCTCAGAGTGACTCTGATTTACTTTTCTCTTTTTATTCATGATTTGGAGGAGTTTCATGTGATTATTCCCCATTTATAGCTCTGCTTTTAAATGATTCTGCAAAATATTGTGAGACCATTAATATACTTACCATGTATATATACTGCTCTGGAGGTGTCTATTCAGTTCAGTTTAACAAGCATTCATTCTTAGCCCCCTCAATCCAATGTCAGTGATGGGGGGGGGGGTGAGGGACACCAAGCCTCCTCCTGATTCATACGTCCCCTTCAGTTAGTCAAGAAACATTTAATATGCCCTGATTATGGTCCAGGCACTGTACTAAGCACTAGGTACACCAAGAAAGAGAAGAATAGGCCCTGTCCAAAACGAGCTTACATTCAAATGGGCTTGTTTTTGCTATTTTGTCATTTCAGTTGTGTTAGTCTCTTAGAGACCCCATTCATGGTTTTCTTGGCAGAGATACTGGAGTGGTTTGCCATTTCCTTCTTCATCTCATTTTACAGATGTGAAAACTGAGGCAAACAGGATGAAGTGACTTGCCTAGGGTTACACACAGCTAGTAAGTATCTGAGGCCGGATTTGGACTCAGGCCTTCAGGCCCAGTACTCTATCTACTGTGCCACCTAGTTGCCCTTTCTAATGGGTTAGGTATATATATATGTTATTTACAGAATAGATAATCTCTTAGAGGAATGGGGTATGTTCAGACTTAACCTCAAAGGAGGGACTGGGTTTCACCAGGCAGAATTGGATTGGAGAACATTTAAAGGGCATGGGGAATGGCCTAACTATAGCAAGGATGTGGGATAGTGTAGGAAAATATTGGGAAACAATGAATGGCCCAGTTTGGCTGATGCATAGAGCACCCAGAGAGAAGAAAAGCTGTTTTCTTTTTTTCATGGATCTACAAATTCCCCATCTAAAAGTATAGCAATAATAATAATAATAATGGGAATCGAGAGGGCAAAAAGGACCTTCCAAGCAAACTGTTTGCTAGCAACTTACTTTTTAGATATGTAGTCATAAGACTGTGATTTCATTATGATCGACCAATGGTAGAAGTCTATCTAAAGGGAAATATTGGTCCTTTTCTGGTCCTGCAGAATAGGAATAAGAGCCAAGAATGATGTAGGAGTGGCACCCACCTTATCGGGTCCCTACATATGCCTTTCCTGCTTAGTGAAAGACAAAGTCACAACTGAGTCGTCCTTTCAGAGAAAAAAATGTTCTTAGTTCAGATAACAGGGTTGTAAAAGGAAATATATAAAAATGAATTATGTAAAAATAACTTTAAGAAGTATTTCCAAAGGACTGGATTTTAGCTTTCAAATCTTTTCACAATTGCATTTAGATCTGAATATTAAAAATTAGTTAGGGATGATACAGAGCTCTGGGGCTTCAAGGGACCACAGGAGTTAAATTACTATGGTCCTTGCATTTAAAGACATTGCGGTTCAGAGAGGTGAGGTGCCTAAGGTAATACAGAGAGAAAGTGATGAAGTCAGAGTTAGTCCTGCTGACTTGAAATGTGGCACACATTCCACATGATCACTGCTCACAGTAGCTGATCTTTGGCTCACAGTATTATGGAACATTATCTGTTGCTGCCAACGAAGACGAGAGAGAGTTGCTGAGATGAGAAGTTTCACAGAATCCTAGCACTGGAGCCCTATGAGTCATTTCTTTCCTCCTACCAGAGACTTGTAAAGGAATTCAGGAAAATGATGGAAACTCCATGTGTTGTTGAGTTCCAAGCTCATCGAGAAAATGGGGTGTTTGGTGAGAGAATGAATGAATGAATGAAAATTTGAGTGATTATTCTTTGCAATGGATTATACTTACTTAGCAATAGAGATTCAGACAGAAAAACAAGATAGTGTTTGGACTTGAGGAGCTCACCTTCTGGGAGAGGGAGACAACACCTACAGGGGGTTTGGGAGCAGAGTAGATGGCAAGGTCCAAGTGTTCACCTATGCAATTCTATATACAAAGAAAATGGTAGTATATCTTCTTTATTGCCATTTTTTTGTTGATAAATCCATGTCTGGTGAAGCTTTTGACGGTGCCAAAGACTATGTTGGTAAGCACTTTCTTTTCCAGGTCTTCAGATGTTGTATGTCTGAAGATGTTGAGGAGGTTGAGGTTGAACCACCTCTACTCACATTGCTGGATCATATCTCCACATGGTTATTCAAATGTCCAGATTCTCTGGACGATAGTTCCTAGGAAACAAGCTGGAAATGGGATTGGTCGTATGGGATTGGGATGTGTTCCTGTAGCTACTGGCTTTACCTATGTACTGGTGACAGTTGGTCAGCAGGTGGCATTGATCACCAAGGGGTTGGCAGGCCTTTTCTCCATAGGAAATTCTTCACCAGGTGATGTTGGAGGGGCCAACATAGAATCAAGGCTGGTAGTCTGGGGGAGGCATCTTGGTCTTACCTTTTGAGAGGCAGAAGCTAGAGATTATGACCATGGAAGAGATAAAGGGTATCTTTTACTTAATTGGTTCATTTTGCCATTCTGTTATTTCTGATGCTTGGAAAGGAAATGGACTGGTTCTGCTTGGCCCTGGAGGGAAGAGGTAGGAAGAATTGGTAAACATCACAAAGAAGCATGATGGCAGAACAAACATTGTCAGATACCTCTAGAAGTGTACTGAACTGCCTTGGAAGGTCAAGGTTCCACCTTATTAGGGGTCCACAAGTGAAGATTGGAGGACCATTGGTCAAGGATGCTATGAATGAAGGAGATTCTTTTTCAGATACAGGTAGACTTTAAAAAAAATTTATTGGGGTGGCTAGGTGGCACAGTGGATAAAGCACCGGCGCTGGAGTCAGGAGTACCTGGGTTCAAATCTGGTCTCAGACACTTAATAATTACCTAGCTGTGTGGCCTTGGGGAAGCCACTTAACCCCATTGCCTTGCAAAAACCTACAAAAACAAAACAAAACAAAACAATTTATTTAAGGCAATGGGGTTAAGTGACTCACTCAAGGTCACACAACTAGGCAGTTATTAAGTATCTGAGGCTAGATGTAAACTCAGGTTTAAACCCCTGACTTCAGGGCTGGTACTCTATCCACTACACCACCTACCTGCCCCTGGGACTAGTAGACTTTTGAAAATCCTGCAAATCTGCCATTCTGGGATTCTGTGCAACACTACCTTTTATCATTTTCCTCCATTGTCTTTTCCCCTTTTCTCTGAGTCTGGGTGGTAAAGTGACTCAGCTGATGTCATCTAGTTAGCAAGTTCCTGAACCAGGTTTTGAATTGAGATCTTGAAGTCTAGTGAACTTTTCTTCTGACTCATAGTCTTCTAGGGGTTTCTCCATCTACCTCCTAGTTTCCCTGGCTTCTTTCACGTCTCAGCGAAAACCTCCCCTTCTGCAAAACACCTTCCATGGCATCCCATTAAAGTTAGTGCCTTTCTTCTAGATAAACCCCAATGCATCCTGTATAGAACTTGTTTGCAGGTTGTCTCCTCCATTAGAATAAAAGCCCCTTGAGGGAAGGGTCTATTTTTGCTTTTTTCTCTATCTCCAGAGCTCACCAGAGGGCCTAGTACATGGTAGACACTTACTAAATTCTCCTTGGCAGACTTTTCAATACAGCCTAGAATTCTTATTTGACTGATTTTTTTTTTCAAATATGTTTCTGGTCTGATGCCATGAAGGAAAAATTAACAAGTTTCAGAAGTTTTCTTTTTCCTGAGAAGAAGGTGAAACCTCCTGAGACATCAGTAAGGCTCCTTCTCTGTTAGTTTCATTGATAGAGGAGGATGTGTCTAATCCTTTCTTAATGACTTCACTTCATAAAAATCCTCAGTCTTCATTATACCTTCTTGCTGCAGCTCACAGTCGAAGCAGTGGGAGACGTCTTCCTGTAAGAATCAATTATGCCACAAGGCATCTTTTAATTCTGTGATTCATTGATTTCTTCCTCTTCCCCCCCCACCTCATTTATAATTTGAACCCAAGTTTGGAGCATGAAATTTGTTCTGTTTTTTTCTTGGCTTGACAATGATGATGCAGCAGTTTGGAGCAGAGCTATTCCCCACACCTGGAACCCCTCCTTCTTCATTTTGGCCTCCTAGAAACCCTATCTCCCTTCAAAGTTTAGCTTGTTTCACTTCCTTTGAGAGGTCTTTCTCCATCCCTCCCCTCAATTCTTTTGACTTTACTTGCAAACATACATGTCATGTGCATTGCACAGCGTCTGACCTGTCAGAGGTGTTTCAGTCATTCCTTTTGATGTCACAGATGGAGACAGAGTAAGGGTTGGTACCCAGGTCCTTTGTTCCCCCAAAAGAGAAGAGATAATAGAAGGCTACCTGCATTTTGGTTCAGTAGTGCTTAGCATGGTAGGGGCTTAAATGCTCATTGACTAACTCACTGGCTGGCACTTATGGCCATCTGACTGAACCCCAGGGTGTCTCAGGATGTTTCTACATGTGATGGCAGTTGGGGGGGTCAACAAATGATATTTAAGATATCAAATCACCTTGTATCCATTATTTCCTTTAATCCATGCAAGGCCCCAGCAAGATAGGTACTATATTACCATCAACCTCATTTTATGAGGTTCAGAGATGAAACGTGACTTGTCCAAGACCACGCAGCGAATAAATGCAGTGGAATTTAAAGCCAAGTTTTTAATCCCTTTGCACTTGTCTTTTCTTTTGGACCATCACAGTCCATCTGGACCAGAGAACAGAAGCCAAGTAATAGCATGAAGTTGATATCTTCAAGTTTTTCTGTTGATTTCCAGACGGCTCGAGCAAAATAGAAAGATTTGATCTTAACGAGAAGTTTGTTTTGTAAATGAAATGCTTCATTACATTTGATTTTGCTTATGCTGAGAGGGTAATTTTCCCATTGAAACAGAGGAACTTCTGTATGGAAATAAGAATCATTTCTCAAACATTTAAAAATGCATTCATTCATTCCATCCACATTTATTCAGTGTCACTTGCACAGTCCTGTGGAAGGTATGATGTGATCAGCTCAGTTTAAGTCTCTTTCCTGATGCTGTACAATTAAAAGTTAAATGGTGTATCTTGACTCATATTTATGACTAGGCATTTCAGATAATGCATAGAGAGAAATCACAAGTATAATCAATAGTGAAAGGTGATGTAATTAGGAAGCTTTGAAAGCAATTGTTCCCTTAACTACTCCCAGCTCCTTACTAAAAGGGAGGAAGAATTAAGAGGCTATTCTCATATTTTTCAAATGCTTTGAATAGTATACAATGAACAGCCACACTTGGAAAAGCTCACTCAGGTCTACCTGCAAGGCTCTGATCTTTGGAAAAGAGTGGAAACAGAGTGTTTTATTTAGACAAGGCACATACCACCAGGAGAGTCAATGGCATAGTGAATGGATGGGTGCTGTAGGAATGAGGAAGGCCTGGATTCCTATGCTGTCTAACACATGCCGTGATTGTGTATTTCTAGGCAAGTCATGTCCAGTGTCCTGTACAACTCTCTGGGACTCTTGTTTGGATTGGTTGAGATGATTTCCTTATCCAGGAGTTCCCTCTACTTATTAAACTGCCGGTCTAATTCTAATCTCTAGAATGTTAGAGCAAGAAGAAATCTGAAAGATTATCTGGGCCAACCTCTTCATTCACTTCATCTTTCCCTCTGTGTCCTTCTATCTATATAAACTAGGTGGTACAGTGGATAGGGCACTGGCTTTGGAGTCAGAAGGACAAGAGTTCAAATCCAGCCTCAGACCACTTGACTCTTAGTGTGTGATTTTATGCAAATCAATTCACCCTGACTGCCTTGCATCAGGGCCATCTCCAGTCAACCTGATTTCTATCTGGCCACTGGACCCAGATGGCTCTGGGGGAGAAAGTGAGGCTGGTGACTTAGCACAGCAGCCCCTCACTCAAATCCAATTTATGTGCTTGTCATGATCTCCCTGATGATGTGGTCTTCTTTAAGAATGAAGGACACACATTATTATCTGATATATCCACACAGAAATATATCTATGCATTTATTTAGCTACATATAGACTTACATATATTTGTATATATTCTATGTAGATGTGTTTAGGTATGTATACACACACATATACATATGTTGCCTTTCCATTAGAGTGCAAGCTCTTTGAGGGCAGGAATGATTTTCACTCTTTTCTTTGTATCCCCAGGGCTAAGCACAGACCTTAGTATATATATATATATATAATAAATATTTAATAAATGCCCTTTTAATGGTTAGTCTTTTGTCAGTGATTGATTAATTTTGCTTCGACTTCCATTGAGGGATGGCTGTATTGGATGACCAAGAGCCAAGGCAGAGAATATAATCAAAAGTATAAGCAAGAACAGAATTAAACTCTGAAAGCAAACATCAGAGACTAAATAGACCAAAAAACCAAACCCAAACCAAACCTTGAAATCAATATGAAACATTGATTGTAAATGATTGTACATGCAGCCTTTATTGATGGGTGCAAGAAATAAAGATCATGTATATTGTCTTTAGTCAGGTAGCACCAATGTTATCCATTCTATTTCCAAGGAGTTTTACTAAGATCTGACATTAATTTCCTTTGCATAGTTGAAGTAAATGTGTATGTTATTCTTTGATGTCTGAGTTTTCTAACTCTACGCCACTCTTTTTTTAGGTTTTTGCAAGTCAACTGGGGCTAAGTGACTTGCCCAAGGCCACACAGCTAGGTAATTATTAAGTGTCTGAGTTGACTCCAGGGCCAGTGCTCTATTCACTTCACCACCTAGCCACCCCCTGTACACTACTCCTTAGAAGTCTCACTGTGTAGCTTCTGTAGTCTTCACATTTGCCATTACTAACATTATGGACACCTTCTTTCTGGGAAAGGACCCCACAGGTCATCTCCCCTTTATGGTCCTTTTTCACCTCTCCTATTTACCTCCCATTACCAGCCCCTGACTCTGACCAATATCAATGAACTGATATTTATTTTTGCACAGTGGCTAATGATGAACTTCCATAGTCCTAGTTGTACCAATGTCAGATCATTGAAAATTCAGGAAAAGTGTAAATGGGCCTCACACTAATCTTGAGTTGATATGGTACTTGCAAATGAACAATTTGCTAAAAATTCAGGCTGGTTTTAATGTCATACACTATGTTGATATTAGCAGAACTTTTCACTTTTCAATAGGAAATTCTGCATATGTAGGTAGATATATCAGAGGACTGTCAGCTAATGGGGATCTCAGAGGCTTTCTAGTGAAACCCCCTCCTTTTCTAGATGAAGACATGGAAACCCAGGAATATAAAGTGACTTAAAGGTCAGAAAGATAACAGGAGCAGAAACAACACTTCAACCCAGTTTCTCTCCATCTAGTGCCCTTTCTAAGCCATGTTGCCTCCCAAATAACTGGTGTTTACCTGTCAGTGGAAACCCCTCACCACAAAGAAGCATATATCCAGTATGTAATCACACACACTATTGATCTGGTGCTTTGTTCAATAATTAACTTGATAACTGAGCTTAGGAAGTCATTGCAGAGGAGGGTTATTTGGGAAATGTGGGAAAAGGTCATGATGCTGAGCAAGTAGTTCCTGAAGGAATCAAAAGAACCAAGGGTGGCTTGGACAGCAGGACTTCCCCTGTTCTGTTTGCCCTCCTCTGGATATACCATTCAGTTGATTAGTAGACATCCTAAATACAATTTCCTAGTCGGAGGAGATCAGCAGGGCTCTTCTTTCTAATCTCAGAACTATGTCCTTTCAAATGCAATCTAAGATCATATTCGCTTTTGAGGTCATCATATTGTACTGCTGACTCATGTTGAACTTGTGGTCCACTAAATGTCCAAGATATTTTTCAGACAGACTTTTCTCTTTTGTGATTGTTTTCTCTTTTGTAATTGGGAAGTCATTAAAAAAAAAAAAAACTCAAAACACATAGAACGCTTAACAAATACCCCTCCCAAAATCTTACCTTCAGTTTCATCTTCATCTCAGGCTTTTGTGCTCTTTTTACTTCCCAAACCCATCATCCAAGGTATTGCTATTCTTCCTAGAGTGTATTGCTATCGGCAGATGTGATAAAATATCATCTGTACCTTTTCCACGCTCCATATGGCTCTGTATTTAACTTAGGTTGAGTTAGAATTCAAATTCCACTTTTGTCCCTTCCCTGGGTTTGTTTCCTTATCTGTGCCGTGAGATCATTGGATGATGTGGTATCAAGATTGTTGATTTGATTCTGTGGTAAAGTGCTGAGGTCTAGATTCCTGGGGGCACTCCACTGGAGACTTCTTGCCAGGTTGTCATAGATTCATTAATGATCACTCTGAATATAGGCATTCACCCTATTCCAAATCCATTTAATCGGAGCATTTCCTAGCCAACATGTCTGATCTGTTCTACAAGAATCCATGGGGTACTTTATCCAAAACACTTTTAGAAATGCTTCCCAGCATCCTTCAGTATCCCCCCCAAAATAGCCAGGAATTTGAATGGCTTTTTAAAATCCCAAGTTGACCATAAGTCCTTAATATTTCCAACCAAATTGTCCAGTGATAAAAGAGGAACTTTAAGCAATGGTTCCTATGAGCATCAACTAATTGGCTTCCTGGAAGGCAGCTAGTCAGTCATATGACAACTTGAGGCTGGTCGGAACTGAGGAGAGGAAAGCCAAATGGAACACATTTAGTTCTCAAGCTGAGAACCATAATGAAGTAAGGAAATGAATCAGAAAACCGGTTTTGTTTATTAACTTCACTGGCTTAGATAGATCCTGAGGAGAAAGAAGAAAATCAATCTTCCATTTTCACCCTCTGCTTTTGAGAGACTTTTTCTTTCTTTCCCTTTTTTTTTTCTTTTTAGTCTTCAGGAAGTTGCCTTTCTAAGACTTGTATGGGGCGGTGAGTTCAGTAGTGTGGGTCCAACCTCCATTAAACTGAACACAAATCCTCCAGACCTCATTTAATTTTTTTGTCCATTTTGGGGCCAGTTTTTCTCCATGTTGGTTCTATTTGGTGAGCCAGAGGCCTTTCTTTGGGCCTTTTAATATTTCATGGATCCCAGTGCAACACTCAGACTGTCTGTCTCTCTTTTCTCGCTACTTCCTTTAGAATAATAATCAGGGTAAAACCTGGCAATATTGGCAACTGGGGCAAGTGGCGCCAGAAGATAGGAAGGCAGAGGTCACTTAGAAGAAAGAAAGATGGGCATCGTATCAAAGCCAGAAACAAAGCCCCAGTCACCCCACTTTAGTTACAGTTCTGCTAATAACCATAAGTAAATATGCTAATAATGGGAATAGTTTGCATCTATTTATATGGTGGTTTTCCTTCCCCATGCATTTTTTTTTGTTATTCTTTTTAGGATTTTGCAAGGCAAATGGGGTAAAGTGGCTTGCCCAAGGCCACACAGCTAGGTAATTAGTAAGTGTCTGAGACCAGATTTGAACCCAGGTACTCCTGACTCCAAAGGCCCCTGCTTTATCCACTGCACCACCTAGCCGCCCCTCTCCATGCGCTTTTGCATCCATTTTTCTCATCTGAGCATTGTAGCAATCAGAAAAATATGAATCTAGAACCTTTGACTCATCCTTTCCATGGTGCCATGTTGCTTCTCATGCAGCACTGAAATAATCATCTCTATTTTACAGATAAGGAAGCTGAGACTAGGCCATTGTACTTCTTTGTCAAAGCTCACATAGCTGGTGTGAGCAGAGACTTGAACCCAGCTCTTTTGACTCCAAATTCAGGAATCATTCCACTATACCAGTTTGTATTTCATCAAACGATCCCTTTACTTGTAGTAGAGTCTGGAACTGCTGCCCTTCTCTTTGTATCTGCCAAGATGAAATCCCCTTTCCTGGTGCTGACATGCTTCTTTACATATTACACTGTCTCCATTGAAAGTTATATTTTGTTCATTTGAGGGGAAGTAGAAAGAGTATCAGACTTGGAGTCAAGAAGTCCAGTATTCAGATCTTTCTTTTGACCTCTCCTCTTTGTGGGGCCCTGCGAAACTCTTGAGCTCTCTGGACCTCAGGTTATTCCCTAGGCTGTATGGACTTGTGGAAAGTCTCTTAGGACAGCCCTGTGGCCAAGCCACAGAGATGGAGATTAAATCATAACAGGGGAGATAGAATTGGAATGATTCCAAGCATAGTTCTTTTTTTTAAAGTGCTCAGGATGTGAGAAGGTTTTATTTGTCTATTTTTTGGAGGACATTATCATTTTAATTTTCTTTATGAAAGAAATATTCCTTTATAAAAGATAATCGATGTTAAAAAGTTAAATTGAACTGATGTGCTATTCACTTAGAATTAGGGAAATCTACCTAGTGGTGAATCTAATTGATAAAAGAGAAGAGAGATTCCCCCTAAATCTCTCAGAGTACTTGGGAAAGCAAAGGCGAAATGTAGCAACCTTAGCCCTAAGAGAGTGGAATCAGAGGTCCTTATTATAGGAGGTCAGTGAAATCAGAGGATGGATGATATAACATCAGGTATAAAGAAAATTAGGATTAAAAGAAGGTGAGACCACTTGGTATGTTGGACTTCAGGACAGAAAGACCTAAATTTTAATCTGGCCTCAGACACTTATTAGCTGTGTGACCCTGGACAGGTCACTTAAGCTCTCTCAAGGGTTTTATTTTTTAAGATATTAATAATAATAAACTTGCATTTACATAGTGCCAAGTGCTAAATGTTATCTCATTTGATCCTCATGACAACTCTGAGAAGGAGATGCTGTTATGATCTCCATTTTACGGTTGGGAAAACTGAGGCAGACAGAGGTTTGAGACTTATCCGGGGTCACAAAGTTAATCAATGACTAAGGGTGAATTTGACGTCAGGTCTTTCTGAATCCAGGCAAAGCACTCCCAAAAGTAGTTTTTTTTTTTAGGTTTTTGCAATGCAAATGGGGTTAAATGGCTTGCCCATGGCCACACAGCTAAGTAATTATTAAGTGTCTGAGACCGGATTTGAACTCACGTACTCCTGACTCCAGGGCCGGTGCTTTATCTACTGCGCCACCTAGCTGCCCCCAAAAGTAGTTCTTAATGAATAAACTTCAACATGGAGGGTGGTCCCTAGTGAACTATCCCAGGGATCTGTCTGTTCAATATCTCCATTGATGTTTTAGATGAAACTATCCAAAGTGAGTTTTTCAAATTTGCAGCTACTACAAAGTTGGGTTGAATGGCAGAGTCAGGATCGAGAACAGGGTTAAACTCGAGCCCTATCCTTGTCTTTCACAGATTGACTTGTCCTAAGGGGGATATATAATAGTTTGTGTGAAAACAAGATTCGAGTGATTTTAGTGGATGTGTGAATTTAATTTGAGTCAACATTATGTCATGGTGGGTCCTAGGACACATGTAATTTTAGACTGCTTTAAGAGAGTTTTAGGGTTCATAATATAGGCACTTAAGTGGCACAGTGGGGAGAGTGCAGGGCCTGGAGTCAAGAAGACTCATCTTTGTGAGTTCAAATCTGGCCTCAGACACTTTCTAACTGTGTGACTCTGGGCAAGTCACTTCATCCTGTTTACCTCACTTTCCTCATCTGTGAAATGAGTTGGAGAAGGAAATGACAAATCACTCCAGCATCTTTTCCAAGAAAACCCCAAATGGAGTCACAAAGGGTCAAACAAACATGATTAAAATGACTGAACAACAATGACAACAGACTCATTATAAGGAAGGGGGGAGTTGCACTGTTCCTCATACTCTGTTCTCTTCATCCTACCTTTGCAATGCTGGGTAGAGTTCTGAGCATGCTATTTTAGGAACAGTGACGATTTGGCATCCAGGGGAAGACAAAGGGAAAAACCGTGCCATTGGAATAGGTTGAAGGAATGGAGGATATTCAGTTTCAAGCCAAGAAGAATTGGGGAAGGGGTTTGATAACTGTCTTCAAAAATGTGCCTGATGTCTGCCGCATAGTAGGCTCTTAAAAAAACAATGATTGATTGAAGCGCTGTCTTATGGAAAAGAAATTCAACCCCAAAGGCTAAGTGACTTGCCCCCAAATTGACATTGGAACCCATCTCTTCTAGCTCCTCATCCAGGCCTGGCTTACACTCACTCCCTCACTGTGGCTATTCGGTCTGCCATTTTAGCAGGGGAAAATATGGTAACCATGAGAGCTTGTGATTGTCACTATAGACACTGCCCCCTTAGGGAGAAGAGTAATAGAACTGATCCAGGGAATGGAGCAAAGTTTGCAGGATTCAATGCAATTCCTTGTCTTTGCCCAGATTGCTCTCCTATCATGTTTTGGAATGTTTCAGAAAATAATGGTTTATCTGGTCAGTCTTGTTGCCCCCCTCCCCTAGCTGAATTAATGGAATCAAGTGATTGCTTTTTATCTAGTCAAATGTGAGAAGTCCCATTGGGGGAGGAGGAGAAGGAGGAAGGATGGGGAGGGACTGTTTGCCCCTTGCCCACCTCAACCCCAAAGAAGGCAAAGCACTGTCTTAAATTGGCTGTTCAAGGTGTGACTACATCCTGCCAGCAGAGGGAGCTCTAGGACAATTTCCAAAGGCTGGGCCTTGTGGTTTTAGAAGGGGGGTTGAAGAAATAGGGAAAATAACACTTCTAAGGAATGTTCTAGACAGAAATGAAATGGCAACTAATGAAATAAGAATGTAGAGAAGACAAAACTGGGTTGTTGTGTTCAGAGACAGGGCAGACATCTAACTCAGTACCTTAGCTTTTAAAGCACCTATGCCAATTGCTCTTCTGTCACCAACTGATGGAGGGTCTGACTTGTGGAGTCACAGGAGCTGAATTTGAATCCTGACTTGGGCACATATTCACAGTTCTCCTCTTCATTTTTATGCTGCATAAAAGGAAGAAACTGGACAAGATGGGCACTAAGGGCCCTTTTCACTCTCAATCTAGTGTCCTGTTGATTCAAAGAATTCAGGAGTTTGTAGTTGAAGGAATCTTAAGCCTGGAGAGATGCGTGGGTCACCCTGCATCAGCCCCAGAATCTAGTGGTGGCCACAGCTCACAAAAAGCCAAACCCAACCACAAAGCAGCCTGGGAGTTAGGAGACAAGCTCTAAGGTTTGATGAGAGCATTGGGCTAGATGACTTGGACACCAGTGGAGAGAACACTGGGGCTAAAACTGGGAAGATTTAGTTCTAATTCAACCTCCTACTTATAAGCTGTGTGACCCTGGGTAAGCCATTACCCCTGTGGTTGCTTCAGTTTCTTCATCTGTAAAATGGGGATAATGGGAGCACCAGGGTTGTTAATGGAACACTCGAAGGAGATATTTGTAAAATGTTTAGCATGGTGCCTGATAAATGCTTCCCCCCACCTTCCCTTCCTCTTCGGTGCCTTCTAGCTCTGCAATCTGATTCTCAATGATTCATTGATTTAAGAGTGGGGGCTGGGGGAAGATATTAGAGGCCATGTTGTCCAATATCTTAACTTTATACCTGAGGAAGGTGGGGTGAGAGGAGGGGAAGTGACTTTCCCAAGATCCTACTGGTGCTAAGTGCCAAAATCAAGATTGGAACCCAGACTCTGGGCCTTTTCACTGAAAAACCTTGGACCCAGGGCTGAGAGGCTGTTTTTCACAGCTTTCTTGTTGATGGTAGAAAATGCTTCCCTGAAAGCTGGCTGAGAGGATTTGCTATGAGAAGCCTCCCACCTGAACTGGAAGGCTGTTATCTCCTCCAGTGACTCATCATCTGGCTTTAAATGCCTGCCTTTATTTCTCTGTAAAGATAGAACTCTTTGGGAGAACACATCTAAACAGAAGCCACATTGATTGAGCTTTGAGGGGAAACCATTTTAGCCATGAATTTGGGGGGGGGGTTCTAGACTCACCTCGAATTCCATTCCATGAGCATTTATTAAGCACCTACTATTTTCATGACATTGGCAATGGGGACTTCCAAAGTAAGAACTTATATTCTATTAGCATAGGGGGGGGAGACACAGCACCACATACCCACAAGTAAGTGCTGAGTAAGTCTACAGTCTGGTAAGTGGCCCTGGTGATAGGGTCAGCATACAATTTGAGTAGGAGAAGGTGCTTGACTAGTCTTTGAAGGAAGCTAGAAATTCTACAAGGTGAGCCCAAGTGACCTTGGACAAGTCCTTTCCTTTCTTTAGTCTTTTCCTTTGTAGAAAGAAGAATTAGGCCAGATGGCCTCTGAGGTCCTTTTCACTTCTGGGAAACTAGAAACAGGCACGGCAGCAACAAACATACAAGAACAAGAAAGTCCTTTCATTTCTTCATTCCTTCAACAACATGCATTGCAGACGACTGTACCAGAAATGGACAGAAACTATTGGTAGTGAACTACTCTTCACAGATCCGGCAGATTCCAAATGGGAAAATACATTAAGAGCCATTTAGCTTGACTTGATTAGGTGGAGGAACAGAGAATGGAGTCTCCCCAAGAGGAAGTGACTTGCCCAGGGTCACTTGGTTAGTCAATAGCAGAGTAAAAACTTGAATATTCTTTAAGTGTTGAATAAGAACCTGTGTGCTCTGCTTTGGGTTTGGGACATGAGTTTAAAAGTAGTGGAACCAAGTCACAGATGGCTAAGCCTCCAGGGGAACATTGGGAAACACAGGAAGTCCTCTGGCCCTTTGACTAGCCCCTTTATGGAGGATTTCTGGGGAAAAGCAGAAGAATCTCCCAAGACAGGAAAATATGGGGTGGGGGGGTAGGAGAGTGTTGGCTCTGGTGGATGGACCATCCACCCTCATACTGCTGAAACCCAACCCTAGCAAAGCTTGAGGTGAGTTGCTATTCTGGGGCAGCTGAGTCATGTAGATGGCAGGCACTGTGGTAACCAGTCACAAGAAGATACAAGGATCAAAACAGACTAAACCCTGCCCACAGGGATCCTTTGCTCTACTGACAGTTCATTATTTTTCAAGATGGAGCAATGACTTAAATGCTTAAATGCTTTGGGGCCTGAAAACTTCATTTCTCCAATCCTGCCTCAGATACTTGTAAGATTTGGATCCCTGGGCCATCTCTGAGTCTCAGACCTGTAAGACAGGAGATTGGACTTGATGGACTCTCCTTCTTGGATTCTGGTCTGGGATCCATCTACCCATCTCATATTGGAGAGTTTGTCTCCACACCTAAGGTCCCTTCTACTTTCAATCTCCAACCCACTTCAGATCCTGCCTGAGAAATCTCTTTTTTCCATGGGCCTGATCTTTCATCAGCCCCTTGTATATATGTGATCTATCTACCTGGAGACCCCATAGGTATGACCTTCCCCTGCCCCCAACTCCAGCCCCATCATTATTACACATGCAAGATGACTCATCAATTGACATTTCTGTGTCTCACAAAACACATCTACGTACACACACACAAACACATACACGGTGACTCAACATGGATAATTATACATGCCCACACAATGACACATCCACATGCCTCCAGATACTCAACGTGGGTGCGCGCACACACACACACACACACACACACACACACACACACCTCTTTTCAAGTTATGGTTGCCATGTAATTGTAGTAACACCCCCTCCTCTGAGGGACCCCAATGGAGTCTGCCCCAACTCTCGCCTTCCTTCTATTGGGCCACTTTGTAATGCCAGAGGCTGATTGGCTCAGTCCTGACTGCACTGGCTCTGCTGCTGTCGAGCAATGATTTGTACTCTCTGCATTGCTGGCTGGCTCTCCAGCCTCTCTTCTCCTCTCATCCCCTCATTGGCTATTTTTAGCCTCCAGTTTCTGTGTTCTGTTGCTGGGCTCCCACTGCCCTGCCTGGCCTGACATGGGACAGTGGAAAGATCTGAAATCAAGGGGTCTGCTTCCAAGCCCAGCCTTTGACATTTCCTGTGTGACCAAGTTGTTTCTCTCCTTTAGGCCTCAGTTCACCTATCTGTGAAAGGGAGATGTTAGACCCTTCAGTTTCTTCATATGTAAAAATATGGGCAGAAGGGGAGACTAAATTATTTTCTTGATTAAACCCCAACCTCAAGGCTCTGTGACTCCATAAATCTCCTCCTTACATATGAAGTCCTTTCCTTGACCATCCAAAGCATCCTGATAAGCCAAGACCTCCTCTTCCCCTTTTTTCTTCCCTTAGAGTAGAGGTTCTTGGTGCTTCCTATGGGGTTCTTAGCCCTCCCACCATGGATAAGTTTTTTGGAAGTAGGAACTTGGATAGGAAAAAAAAATCTATATCTTAAATTTCCATATAATTGGTTTTCCTTTCATTTTATACATTTAAAAAAGATTCTTGTGCAAACAGGTCCATAGCTTCACCGGACTGACTGACAAAGGAGTCCAGGATATACACCTCACCCCATACCCCCATAGCCCCCTACATAAGAACGTACCTACCACATCCTGCTGTAGAGGGTCAGGCTAAGACGTGATTAATGATCTCTGTACTATCTGCTCAGAATGAAGGGATCTGCAGAGATGCTGGCTCTTTAAACACACAGCCTTATTTCTTTTAGCCTCAGTAAACAAGAGAGCCTGCTACCTGAGGACTGTTAACCACATCTTATTAACATTGATAAGGCATTCTGTATTATGTGCCTTAGAGGCTGACTGGCCCAGTCATTATCTGAACTGGTATCCTTTTGATGACATCCCCCCTGAAAAAAAAAACCATCTAGGAAGAGCATGAAACATACACCGACAGAGAGAATAAATGGTAAGGCTAGCTAGAGTTCTAGGCAGAGAGACCAAGATTCAGCTCGTGCCTCATAAATGAAGGACTGACCCTGGGCAAATCACTTACTTCACTGAGCCTCAGCTTCCTCGGCTAGAAAACATTACCTTACAGGTTTGTTGCAAGGATCAAATAAGATAATAGGTGAATTTTTGTCCTAGGCTTTGCAAATCTTAAAATCAGTCTTTCTCTCTCTCCTCTCCTCTCTCCCTCTCTGTCTTTCCATATACACATGTGTGTTTTTCTATTTCTGTATTCATGCCAATCATGGATGACATGGTCAGATGTGATGACTCTATTAGTTTGTTTTGCTAATTTGGTTTTCTTGACCCAACAGAAGATTAGATTCAAGATGAGGGGGAGAGGCCTATCCAGAAATGATAGGGATATCAAAACAAAAGGCAATATTAAAATTAAATTGAAAAAAAAATCATAAAAATATCCTCCATCCTCCACTTGATGAGATAGCTTAGAATGATGAGGAAACATTTGCTCCTTCTAGTAAACTACAGTCTCTCCCTCTGTACCATCTCATTATTTCTCATTTTGCCCTCTGGGACCAAGCAGAGTGAGGCTTATTCTCTGATTCCATGCAGTAGCCCTATACATATGAGAGGGCTGTAGACAGCCATGTACCTCTTTTCCCTAGCCTTCTCTTCTCAGAGCTAATCATCCCAATTTCCTTTAAAGCAATCTCTTTCTGGCAGAGTTTCCAGCTCCCTCATTATCCTGGGTGCCCTCCTCTGGACCTGGTCCCATTTACCAAGATACTTCTTAAAATGAGCTCACTCCTCCAGATGTGTGATCAGGACAGAACCCAGTGGGCCTGGCTCCTCCCCCATTCTGGACAATATCCTTCTCTTAATGAAGCCTAGGATGCCATTAACTGCCTTGGCTATCATGTCATATTGATGACT
The DNA here is from genome assembly GCF_037893015.1 of Macrotis lagotis. Classification (NCBI taxonomy): domain Eukaryota; kingdom Metazoa; phylum Chordata; class Mammalia; order Peramelemorphia; family Peramelidae; genus Macrotis; species Macrotis lagotis. Next base: position 33,329,548 of record NC_133666.1, read on the forward strand.
AATACTGAGCTTGCAGGCCAGGGGATTTTTTTCACATCAACTCTTGTCTGGCCATACCTTTCCGTCCTGTACTCATGCAATTGATTTTTGTTTTCAATTCAAGTATAGGCCTTTAGATTTATCCCTATTAAATTTCATCTCATGCTATTTGGCCCATCAGTTTAGCCTGTCAAGATCTTTTTGCATCCCCATTCTGTCATCTACCATATTAGCTCTTGATCTCACTTTTGTGCTCTGCTTGGATTTGATAAAAGTGCCAACTGTACCTTTTTCTAAGCCACTGGAAAAAAAACAAAAAAAAAAGCCAAACTGTTGCATAGCCCAGGGCCAAAGACAGATCCCACGGGCACTGTATTGTAGACTTGCCTTCCCTAACATCAATCCATCCATCAATGCTCTTTGGTGATTAGAGAGTTTGGGATCTCCTTTCAGACCATTGTTCAGTGAAGTGTCAACACTGGAAATAATAATCATAATGATTGCTGGCATTTTTAGAGCAAGGGAATGTTTGCAAGACGATTTCCACTCTTGAGCTCATTTGATGAGCGGTACTATGGAAATGTACTTGCTTTGTAATTGATGAGATGCTACCTACATAAAGGGTATACAATATCTAAGATACTGACCAAAGGGAGGTAATGTTAGAGAAGATCCTAGCAGCTGAGGGAGCCAGGAAAGGCCTCAAACAAAGGGGGCTGAGTGTGGGAGATGGTCATGGAGTCAGAGGCCGAGGGGAGGAAGGGAAAACATTTCAGGCACAAAAAGGGTAGATGGAGTATCTCATTTAGGGAACGGAAAGTGAGCTGTCATATCTGGAGGGGGGGAGAGAGGGAGAGGGAGGGAGGGGGAGAGAGGGGACAAAGAAAATATCATTGTTACTACTTCATTGTTACTACCTGTCACTTTCCTTCCTTGTACCTCAGTTTCCTCATTTATAAAGAGAGTAGATTGAGCTGTACGATCTTCTTAAAGATATCATAGAATTAGTGATGGAAGGCACCTTAGAACATGTCTAGTATAATCTTCCCATTCTCATTTTACAGGTGTAGACACTGAGGCCTGGGGAAGTTGAATTCAGGTCCTTTGACTCTAAAACATGGAGACTGGGGCTGGAACCCAGAGTTCTCAACTCTGCACCCAGTTCATAATCTACCATATTATTGTACCTCTCTCATCTGCCCCAACAAAGCTGGGATCACCACCACAGCTTTGGGGCCACTAGATGGTTCCACTGAATCTGCCTGAATTAATTTCCTGAAATATTCAGTTGTGCCCCCTCCCTCCAAAACAAGTGTCTTTCCTTTTTTTTTTTTTTTGAAAGACAGTGGGGTTAAGTGACTTGTCAAAGATTACACAGCTAGGTAATTATTAAGTGTCTGAGGCTAGATTTGAACTCAGGTCCTCCTGAGTCTGAGGTTGGTGCTCTATCCACTGCGCCACCTAGCTGCCCCCCAAGTGTCTTTCTCAATAAGAATAGATCCCAGTACTTCCCAACTGGACTTGTTCTCAGTCACCTTTGTTCTTGGACAAGTTGGAGCCAACCTCACTTATCAATTATTTCCTGCTCCTTTCCTTTCTCGGCCCCATAGTGTAATAACCGGGCATCGAGTTTCAAAGACCAGCTACTCTGATATTTGACATGTGCTCTTCAGTGCACGAGGAAGGAAAAGCAGATCCCACATCACAGGGACATCAACACCCGTTAGGCACCAGAAGGGCCAAATACGGCTGCTCACATACTGGCCCCAAGGCAGCTATTCTTAGTGGAGGTAAAAGGCCAAGGGAGTCGGAGAGCTGGATCCTTTTTAGACAGTCTCTAATTGGCTATTGCTTTTGCCTGCTCTGTTCCTCCAGGGACAGACCAACCCTTTGCAACCCCCAAGGGGCCTGGCTAGCATAGACTGTGGCTTGCTTTAGACACACTGGTTCTGCTTCTTAGCATGCCCCTACTTACGGGCTGTCTCCCCACCAAGTCACATAATGGCCCTGGCTCCTGGATGCTCCCCAGCCCGCCTAGACTGCCTCCATTTGCCCCTTCTTGAGTGTGCTGGCAACATCTGAACCCATTCTGATGGTCTTTCCTCAAGCCAGGAGTCACTTGTTTGGTCTTGAGTTCAATAGACTGGAGTTGGATATCGCCTTGGCTTCTAATATGGTGCTCCCATTGTCTGTGCAGATGGAGCTTCCCACTTGCCACGAATAGTATTGCAGGGTCAGGCCTTTGAAAGACCCCACTGCAAGCCCCCCAAATGGCTGCTCATGATCGCAGTGATCTGGAGTACTAAAAGGGGGTGGGTCCAAGACCCGTACACTCACGGCCTGGAGAGGATGTGTTGCCCTTTCACGGGCCCATGAAGGCAGATGAAACAACTGTATTGCCCAGGAGAGAGGCAGCCTTCCATACTCTGGAGGTCTGCTCCTTGCAAGCTGAGAGCTGATGAGTTCAACCCCAGGAAGATTTCCCTGTGCCAGCAGATGGACGACAGTCCCTATATTCCTCTGAGGGTAACTCTGATCTGCCGTGAATCTGCTCCTGTTGAGCATCCTCTGGTCCTGCCATGACTGAGTCTGGTTCTTTTGTTCCCATTTCAAACATAATTTAGTCTCTTGTACTCAGTCCTGTGGTGTGGTCCACTGGGCCCAGCCCCAACTCCCCCTTCATCTTGATATCCCCTCTTCATGTGATGATTTGTCTTCTGTGTTGCCCTTAAGGAGAAGGTAAACTCCTTGAGGGCAGGGCCCCATCTGATCTGTGCTCTGCAGCTGCTCAGCAACAAACACAGTTTTCCCCTCACAGAGGAAGCCCTAGGAGACCCTTACTGTATCTATGGAACTCCAAAATGTCTCCTTCTAAAAGAAGCAGATTGGAGGAAATGGGTAAACCATATGACCTGGCTTTTCAAAGGCAGGTACTCTACAGAGAATGTTCATCATGGGGAGATTGTGCATAAAGGGTGAGCCTGAGCGCGAGGAAAGATGTGGCTACAAGTCATGCTTGGGATGCACACGCTACTTGTGTGTGACCTAGGGCAAGTCCCAGGCCCTCTGCAATCCTTTAGACCCCACTTTACTGTTTTCATTGCACTGCTACATTGGCAAGATCAAGACAGGGTTGTGATTTTGTATATTCCTTATTTGGTATCAAAGAAATGTCAGAGATGGGAAGGAACTTTGGAGTTCAGTTGGACCAACTAGAGAGACCCCAAGAAGTGATTTGCCCAAGGTTACATAGCTAATAAATGTGAGGTAAGCCTAGAACCTGGGTCTCCTGATTCCTAGTCTCAATAGCACTTACTAGTGGAGCACTATGGTGATCAGGTTTTGAGTAAGGGGGGGTTCCTCCTTTGTTGGGATGGATGATTCTCATGGTCACATCTTGGAAATGTAGATGGGTTTCCTTGTATGGTGGTGCTTGGTTGGATGCTGGGCTTGAATAGTCCAGGGGCCACTCCCAACTTGGAGGCAGCTGGCCAGTGGTGTATGTGTCTCTATCATTCCCTTTCTCTGGTATTTTACGTGGTTTGGGGGGGGGGGGGGTGGAGAGAGTTGCCATTGACCCTTCCTTGGATAGTAGGGGATCATTCTTCCAGTGATAGCAGATTTGTGATGGTATGGTTGTTCAGACCTTTGTCCAGGATGCCTTTGTGGTGTGGGGGGTATAATTTGGGGATTTGATTCTTCCCTAAAATACCAGGTCTCTCTTCAGAAGGGGACTCTGCCCCCTCAGCTTAAGAGGACAGATGCATAGGTAAGTACAGCTATCATCCTTAAATGTTTATTGGTCAAGGGACTGGCCACTCCCAATGCTTTCAAAGTACATGTGTACTTGAATGTTGGAAAGGAAAAAAAGACAGATAGTTAAAAAAAATGGCACTTTAAGCTAGCTATAGATAACCTGGTCACGACAACCCCAGGTTAAAAGACTTTAATGGACGATGAATAGACTCCATCCAAATAAAGATCACCCAGACACTCCCTTTTACTGCCTCATTTTTTCCTTCTCCTTTAAAGTAAAACAGCCAAGTCATTGTTTACTGTAGTCTTTGGGAACAACTTTTTTGGAAGGGTGTGGTGACTTGGACTTTTGTGATTTCATTTGTTAAAGGAAAGAGAGTGTCTCTCCACCAATCCCTCTCAACTGCTGTCTTTCAGCATGGTCTTGGTGAATGACTTGGCTCTGAGCTGGCCCATTAATCCAGGACAATATGTCAGAGGCTCTATCTGAACCCAGAGCTTCACAATTTAAGGCAGGCCTTCTGTCCGATTCACCACATGATCTATTGGTCTGTCCATGGGCTCTCCCCAAATAGAAGGCAAACCCTGAACACCTAATCATTTGAAAAAAAAGAGGGGGAGAGAAGATCCCAAACAGGGATTACATTCTGTCATGGCTACAGATCAGAATTGGCTGAGGACTTCTGTTCAGAACAGTCATTGGTGTGCAGACTGACTTCTCTTGAAACCTTTCCTGAGAGCTGTTTCTGTAGCCCCAGTGCAGCACCATCTAGGCCTTCTAAGATGATGGCTGCTCAGGTGAGAAGGTTGTAGTGTATGAACATTAATAGACTTTATTATCCTTTGTTGGAAAGATGATAGATGATAGTAAATTGCTCAGGTCACCAGCTGAAATTGTATGATGGATAAATGGAGAGAAGCAAGTCCTTTTCTGTTAAAAAAAAAAAAAAAAACAACCCTCTGATAGTAATGGAAGGGTAGGCACTGAGTAAAGAAATTTCAGCGATGTGAATTTCCATGACATGTGTCAGATGATAGGGGTATCTTCGCATCTAAATGAGCAATGTAATTTTAAGAAAATGCTACAGGGGATCATAAAGCAGGCAAAGAGCTTGTTTTATAGTTCAAGGATTTGCCTAGTAACTTTGACCCTTGCACTCTCTGGGTCTCAGTTTCCTCTTATGTAAAATGAAATGGGAGGTGGAGTTTTTTTCCACTGGGAGTTTCTATACTAATAATTATAGCTCTGGTCCGGGGAGGGGGGGAGGAGATGACTAAATGACCTCTCAGGTCTCTTCTAGCTTTAAATCTATGTTCTTCCCAGCTTGTTCTTTGGTTTGCCAAGAATATTGGTTAAGAAGAAAAATGACTTCCAGTCAACAATTAGGAATACAATATTTCATTCTGCTGAGATCCTGAGCCATTCCAACTAACATTATTTGTTCGGGAGTTGATGGCCCAGTGAAATCCGTTCCCCTTTGGATTGGCCGGACTCCAAGCTGGATGTCAGAGCTCCAGATAATGAAGGCCGTGCTACCCTCTGAAGGGTGACAAAATGCAGTGAGGAGCCAGGTCTGTATCGGTTCCAGCTTGCTGCTATACTTTAACTATCAGGAGAAAAAGGAAAGTTCTGGGAATGATGTGGAGGGTGGAGTATTAGATGGAGAGGCCCTTCTTCTCTGACTTGGCCATATTTGGACTCTGCCCCTTTCCTTTGTCGGAACATGAAGATGCAAAGTTAAAGCTCCTTTCACCAAAAACAGAACCCACCAAAAAACCTATAATCTAAATTCAAACCAATTCTAGTCTTGAAGCAGCTAGCTTTTCAATTCAAGCCACCAAATCCTGTTACCCTGTCATTGTTGATGCTCATTTTGGAGTTGGGAGGCATTCACCTCTACCTCCTTTAGAAAGAAGAAAATTAAGGCTTCAGAGTAAAATGACTTGCCCAGGGCCACACAGTTAATTAGTGGCAAACCCAGCACTGGAACAGAGATTGAAATACTAGATCTCATGATCTTTCTACTGTTTCTCATAGTGGCGGTGGTAGAGTTACAGATGAAGAAACTGAGGCTCAAAAAGGGCAAGTAATTTGCCAAAAGTCAAACAACAAATGAGTAGGAGAGCCAGGACTAGTGCCCAGATCTGACTTGTTTATCTAGTTCTCAGACACAGCCTTTTCAGGAGAAAAAGCATAGTATGGGTTAAACTAAATGGCCACTCAGATCTGACACTGAGGTTCTGGAATTTGGTCATGTGGAGCTGTTGCATCAGCAGATCTGGTTACCTAGTAATTTTCCTAACCTTTCTTATGGTCCAAATGGATCTCTCAGATCATGACAAGGTTGGAAACCTGACAAGGTTGCACTAAGAAATTTGATTGGCGATGGAATTTGGTAATCCCCCCAAATATAGGCAAGACCTGTGAAATAACAGCACTCATGGAAACATCCACGTTTTCAAAGTCAATTGGACAGGATAGTCAACTCAAGGATCACAGTTGATTTGAAAGGACGTACTGTGCTTACCTGCATTCTGTTGCCTTTCCCTCAACCTGGTCTAGGAAACTCTTGTTCTGAAGGTCAGATTTAGGCCTTGACTTTCCATTCCTTCTCAGGGATAGAATCAATTTTCTGCTTTCAGCCAAGTCCATCTAGATTAGTGATGCAATCACTGGTAGCTGACCACTTGCATCCCTTCTATCTAAACAAAGCTCAGATATGCCTTCCCAACTTCCAAGCAGAATATTTCTCTATAAAACAGAGGTTCATAGCCTGGGGGGTTAGTGGACATAAAAATACTTTTAGAAAACTTTTACTTTCATTGATTTCCTTTGAGATGCTATGTATGATTTATTTTTTTTTGCAAGGCAATGGGGTTAAGGGGCTTGCCCAAGGCCACACAGGTAATTATTGTCTGAGGCCAGATTTGAACTCAGGTCCTTCTGTCTCCATCCACTGCACCGCCTAGCCGCCCCAAGATCCTATGTATGATTTAAAACATCATGTTGTGAAGGGGCCAGGGTCCATGGGGTTCACTTGACTGCCAAAGGGCTTTGGGACACAATAGAAGTTGAAATTTTCTGCTCCAGATCTTTGCTTTCTCCCTACTAGGTCTATGTTTGGTCCTGGGAGGCTTAGGGGGAAAAGTAAGTCCTTACTCTCAGGAGGGTCCAACAGGATGACATGTGAGTCTTAATAGGAATAAGGACATGGATTCAAATCTCCCTTCTTGGGTGTCTTTGAGTGACCGTGGGCAAGTCCCTTCCCTTGACCTCAGTTTAATTTATTAAGCATCTAGTAGGTGCCAGGCACTATGGCTACAGTCTCGGCCTTGGAGAAGCTCCTGTCTAAAGGGGGACATGTACAAACATGAGCTAGACAGCACTGCTTGAGGGTTGTCTCCAAAAGAAGGCAATCACTTTAAGGATAGGAGGGGAGGGTTTCTCCTAGAAAGTAGAATTTCAGCTGAGACTTGAAGGAAGTCAGGAAACCAGCGGGAAGAAGAGCAGAAACTGGAAGAAAGGGTCAGTTCTGAGAGACTCATTTGTTCATTTGTCTATTGGCTCATTGCCTTTTCTAGCTTGAGTGAAAGGTCCTTAGGGGTCTGATGGCAGAGAAATGGAGGGTCTTGTGAGAGAAGCAGCTTTTCTATTATAATGAGTATAAAATGACTGAAGGTAGCACCTCTGACAACATCATCTGACCATAACTTCCTCCTCACAAATCAGAGGTTTACCTGAGAACAGAATCTCATTGACAGTTTGAGAAATGGGTTTAGATATTTATGTGCAGTCAAAGACAAGACAGTATTCTTGTAATCATAGGAGAAAGACTGTCATGACTTTGTACAGCGACAATGATAGGCTGGCCTTCCAAGGAATTTTCTTCCCAATGCACTCTTTTGTTAGGTTTTTGCAAGGCAATGGGGTTAAGTGGCTTGCCCAAGGCCACACAGCTAGGTCATTATTAAATGTCTGAGTCCGGATTTGAACTCAGGTACTCCTGCCTCCAGGGCCGGTGCTCTATCCACTGTTCCACCTAGTCGCCCCCCCGCCCAATGTACTCTTAAAGTTGGTACTGCCAATATCATGCCCATTTCATTGATAGTGGAAATTGAGACTCAGAAGTGACATAAGTACTTAGATTCTAAATATTGACCTAAGTATGAATTCTTATTTGTCTTCATACTCTTGGCTAAATGTTTCACCCTCTTCCAGCCTGTTGGCTCTTTCATGAAAAGAGTGACTAACTTTTAACAACTCCTTTGGGTTTAAAGATTTTGATACTGATTGAGTCAGGCCTTCATCTAGGTTGTATAGACAAATCCTGTCTCGGACATTTGCTACTCATATTTTTGTTTATTCTCAAAGAATCTGACATCAGGGAGGCAAGGCCATGACAAGCACATGAATTGGAGTGCTATGCTAAGGCACCAGCCTCATTCTCTCCTCCAGAGCCGTCTGGGTCCAGTGGCCAGTGATGGGTCAGGATGACTGGAGATAGCCCTAATTGCAGTGGGAGACCTTGGTCTTTTAAAGCAAGGTCTTTCCCTGGTCATGAGGTGAATAAGGCAATACCCATCAAGATTAGGTAAGAGAGAGAGAGATGAGGCCAAGAATGTCCACTTCCAAGAAAGAAAAGGAAAACATTTTTTGTTGGGAAGGTGAGACCCTCAGTATTTTTCATGTAAGAAAGAAAAAAATAAAAGCTAGAAGAGTCTCTTTTAGGTATGTGACCCTGGGCAAGTCACCCAGTCACTGTCTGCCTCAGTTTCCTCGTCTGAAAACTGGGAATAAAAACACTAGCACTCAGATTCCAAGGTTATTAGGAGGGTCAAAGTGCTTAACCCAGTGGCTAACCGTAATAGGTACTTAACACATATTCACGCTGCTGCTACCTTCAAATCTGCCTTTGGCATCCTATCTGCCTTATCATAAACAACCACTAGAAATGTTTCTAAGTTGGCAAAGCCCTTATCCTAAGCTCCATCTTGGGCCTCAGAGAGGCCAAGGGACTGAGCTGTGGTCACACAGTAAAGTGGCGATGGGGATATTGGGAGCCAGGTCTTCCACCCTGCTTATTGTGTCCATTGACTCTTCTCCTTGGTTTCCATCATACTGTGCTGCTGAAACAAGAGCAAGAAGGCACTTGGAGTTATTGACCTTTCAGAATTCTTCTACGGGAAACCTGGCTGGAAATGATAACTGTCTGCGGTCTGCCTGTGAACTGTGAGGCAAAAACAGCTTTCTTAATGGGGAGTGGGAGGGAACAAAACAGGAATGCTTGGATCTGAGCTAGTTCCCATTTTTTTTTGATAAATACCAGTTTTTGAACCCAATAGTCTGTTTGGGCTACTCAGTCTCTGGCCTTTTTCCCTGAACTATTATAGAGATGAGGCTCCAAGCAGGTATCAGAGCACACAAGGGCCTTTGGCGTGCCAACTTCCTGGTCATTACTGTCTCCAGACGGGGAGGTGGCAGATGGGAAGATTTTGTTCCTGTGTCCTGGCATCATCAGCCTGGATTCCATGACCCCTGTGATTCAGACCTGTTTAAAGGGTACCTTTGGGGGCTCTGTCTGTTAGCCCAGGCAAGGCTGGGTAATCAACAAGGTTTTGAGACCTTGATTCTGGTAGTATGTTTGATACTGCTGTTCTTAGCCAAGGATGATACCCCTTCTTCGTATCCTCCCACACTATTCTCCATCTCAATCTGCTTTCAAGGGCACCTAGGAAGTCACCCAGTCTGAGTGGTCAGAGAATCAGGTGACAGACCTTATCATACAAGCTGTCTGTTGGGTGATTCTCCAGTACTGTCAGCACCCATTTGCTTGCCACAGATGAGGGAGGGGCTGCTTCCATCAGTCACTCTAGTTCAGAATTCAGGTCCCTGTTTCAGAGGGAATACGACATATAATGAGTGGAGACAGACTTAGAAGTCAAGAAGTCCAAAGTTCATGGCCCACATCTAGACCCTCACTTGCTTTGTGACCATTGGCAAGTCCTAAATTCTCAGCTTCAGTTTTCCTATCTGTAAAATGGGAATGATAATGTCTCTTCTCTCATAGTGGTTGTGAGACTCAGATGAGAAAATGACAGACGTTGGAGTGCTATAGAAACAATCATTGACGGTGCTTCTGGGAGAATTCTTACCTTGACCCTGCTTTGCATTATGGGGTCCTATCAGATACCCCACCCCAAATACTCTGTTCTAGCCAGTCTGCTACTCAGGTGTTTCTAGACAAGCAAAGCTGACATAAGCTCAAGATCTAATGAGGGAAGAGTTTTTCAGTTTAATAAGAAATATTGAATTAAATTATATTTAAATTATATTATTTCTATTTAAATACTATCACTTATATTAAATATTTTTATTTAAATATCATCACTTACATTTATAAACTCTTATTTGTATTTAAAGTGACACATGTAAATGTTATCACATACTGGCTCTTAACAAGGCAGGGAGAAAAGGGCATGAGGAAGACATGATCTTGATGTCTCTGTCCCTAGTACTTCTCCTGCCTGGGATGCTGCCCTCCTTGCCACCTCTCATCTCTGCCTACCTAGTCTTTGAGTCCCAGCACAGGTATTGCTTCTTTCACAGAGCCTTCCCCAATGCTACCAACTAGAAAAGGTTTCTCTGAATTCTCATGATTCCTTGTTCCCTGGTCAACCATATCCCATACTTCCTTGTCTATATTAGGGTCATACATCAGGAGCTAGAGAAAACCTTGGGTCACTTGACCCCACTTCTTTATTTTATAGATGAGAATACTGAGGTACTCCAATTTTTGCTTGAAGATCTCTAACAGAGGATCATTCTCTCCTGAGGCAAATGATCATACCTTGGAATAGCTCTTTTCCCTTATGTAGCTACTTCTGCTTCTGACTGAGTTCTGTACAAATAGCAAGAACTGAATAGGCCTTCCCCAAGGCAGCCCTCCAAATACTTGAAGACCATTCTTATGGTTTTCTTCTTTCTCCACCCCAGGATTACCTTTGAAAAGCTAAATGATGATTGTAGAATGGGATCCCCCATAATCTTAGCCAACCTACCTGACTTGTCAATAGTTTTCCCTAAATACAGTACCTAGATGTGATTTTAACAAGCATCCACTTGCCCAGTTGTACATATGACAATGCTCTTCCTGCAGCCTTCTTTGACATCGGCTTTGGGGGCTGCCTGGTCCTATTTCATTTGAGCTTTATTGACTGAGAATGGGAATTACTTGTTGGGCAAAAGAACCCAGTGATAGGAAGATAGGGTCTTCTGAAATCTAGAACCTAAGAATAGTAACAGACTTGTGGGGCAGAAGTAGAAAGCAGTTGAAGGTAAGGTTGGGGAGTTAGGATTTAATCAGTGGGAAGCCACTGCTAGCTTTTGATCCAAAAGTCATCTAAGGAGTCTGATAAACTTTCCGAGCAGCATTTAGTCTGATAGATTGGGATGGGAGATAGTAAGACAAGGAAGTCAAGTCAACCTCAAGGTTCTTTCTTGGGACCAAGATGTGGTAGTTAGAGCCTCACGTTAGGTCGTGGCCTAAAAGTGGACAGCTTTCAGATACTGATGAGAACACTGCCACATATAGTAGATTAAGCCCTAGAATTCATGCAGAGACATATAAGCTATTGTGACAGACACACTGAGTTTGATCAACTCAGTGTGGAAACTTAGAAAGTTTGAGTTAAGCAACCGATTTAATAATCAGTCATTTCCTAACAACGTTGGACCTGGAGCCAGAAAGATAATTACTAGCTGTGTGACCCAGGATAAGTCATTTAACCTGTTTGTGGACATTTCCTCACCTGTAAAATGGAGATAATAGGAGCATCTATTGAAGATTGAAATTAATAATATTTGTAAAGTTCCTAGCCTGGTACCCAACACAGCATGATAACTATCGAATGTTATACTGTTTTATAATTGTTATATGACTATTATTATAAATATATAATCACTATAAATATAAATGAGTAAAATAAACCATTGAGAACTGGTTTGATGATAGAGCCTGTAGTTGCAGGACCAGCAGGAGGAGGGAGACGATAGCATCTTATAGCAGCTCAAACTCCCTAGAGGTAGATGTAGAGAAAGATGAATTCAGTATTTACTGAGCTAAGCAAATCTGAGCCTTTCCTAAGATGTTGTCTTAATAACCAAATGCTGAGCTGAGTTTAATCTTGTCTTAGTGAATAACTACTGAATAACCAACATGCTCTACCTATGTGGGGTATATTGATGGAGGCAGTTGTTCTTCAACACATTCTTATCTTACCTACTTAGGTTTTCATTGTTGCAGCATCCGTCTCCTTATGAAGGGATACAAATGGTTCCTTCTCATGGGACGTGGGTTCTAGTAGGTGAAGACATAAACAGTATGAGAAAGTGTGCAATAAGGAGCTCTGTCAGTACTAGGCATGTGCAAAGCAATTCATGATCTCTCTGAACTGTTTTGTCCTTCATTTTGAAGAAGACCATGACATCAGGACAGCAATCCCCTAGCAAGCACGTGAACTGAATTTGAGTGAAGGGTTGCTGGGCTAGTCACCAGTCTCAGTTTCTCCTCCACAGCCTTCTGGGCTCAGTGGCCAGATATGAATCAGGATGACTGGAGATGGTCCTAGATACAAGGCAATCAGTGATAGGTGACTTGCCCAGAGTCACACAGTTAGTGTCCAGTGTCTGAGGCCAGATTTGAACTCCTGTTCCAAGTGCTCTATCCACATGGTATTTGTGGGATGCATTGTAGAGGAGAAAGGACTCTCTGGAGCTATCAGATAGAACAAGGGTGGGGGGGTAATCTGTGCTGTGGAGGTAGCCTAGGACCAGGTTGATGATGATTGTTGATAATTTTACAGTGTGGTTTAAGATGCATGATCTCATTGGATCCGTTGGTGCTGAAAGGATCCCTGGCTTTCAGATGAACAGACTGAGACTGAGAGGTGAAGTGCCTGATGTGGTCACATAACTCACAGAATAATGCCTCATCTTGAATCAGATCACCAGGGGCTTATAGTATGACTCTGTCACTTACCAAGGTGACTAAGCAAGTGATTTCACCTTTCTGGGTCTTGGTTCACTCATGTGTTAGAGGGCTGTGTTGTGAGGTCCATAAGCCCAGTGTGGCAATGGATGGAAGATGGGAGCATGTGATTGAATGAACTCTCCAAGATAGTAAATATAAAAGAAAGGAGAGGGAGAGTAGAAAACCAAACAAAAAAGATTGTATTAGAAAGTGAGACAAGGAGAACCAAAGCCAGGGTCATCTAGAACCTGAGGGGGGCCAGAGCATTAAGTAGGGGCTAACCAGTAGGGTCAGTGGTAACCCAGCGAGTGAGAAGACATTTGGATTTGCTTGGGATAAAATGAGTCAGAGACTCTTGCTTTTTCCTCTCACTTTTCCCCAAGGGCAGCAAATAATGGTAGTTTCCTTCTAAGTTCTGAAAAGTCACTGAGGCACCCAAACACCATGTGATGACAGGTATCTAAGATATCTCTGTGATGCAGTCATATCTTAGAGATGTGTCAACATCTGTAGAGCCAGAAAATTTGGGGCATATCTCCAGATCTTTTTGCCTCTGTGTAATAAAAAAAAGCCTGACATTTTGTAAATAAAAATCTCTATCCATTTCACAAGAGGTAAGAACTTTTTGCTCTGCAATTCTCTTTATATCTCCTCCACAAATAGCCATCTCTCTCTGTTAGAGCAACTATGTGGGCCAAATGGGGCACTTTGTTACAGAAGCCTCCAGCTTCTGAAGCCAAATGGGTGTGCTCAGCTCATTTCTACTTTGCAGGCATGAGTTCCGGCACTGCCAATAGCTCCTTCCTGGGTTGTTTGGCTGAGCCTTCTTGGCATGCCTGGCAATGCCCCATTTGGAAGTATTCCCTGCCAGGGAAGCTTGAATGGGTAACTGGAGTTGGAAAGCTACCCCTTTCAAGGGTCTGATGGATCCGAAGAGATGGTCCTCAGGGAGGGATTTCTTTTGGGAGACCACACCCAATGGAAAGGAGATGAACCTGGTGACCTCAGGAACTGAGATTTCAGGTCTTAGAGGTCTTTCCAAATGATACTTGGAAGCCTGCAGGAATGGTGAACAAGTGTCTGCTTTGCACTTGGTCCAATGTCAGAAGGTAGTGAGAGAGATTGTCCCGTTTTCAAGGAGCTTATGATCTAGTAAAGGAGATAATACAAGTGAATTGGAAGCAGTGCTATAAAAGGAGAAAGATCCTTGAATTGGAAGTCATAGGAGGCAACAAGATATACTGTTTGATCCTAGAGTCTAAAGGACCTTGTTTCAGATCCCACCATTGACACATGTGAGTTTGGACAAATGCTTCCTCTCCCTGGGTCTCAGTTTCCTCATATGTGAAGTGAGGGGGAAGTTGTACTGAAGGATCTCTGAGGTCTCTTCCAGTTGTAGAGTTAAGATCCTATGACCTTACTGCACCACTTTGCTCAAGACCCTTTGCCCCTCTGGGCCTCATTTTCCTCTCTCTGTAAAATGAGGGCTGGATTATACACCCCCTAAGGTCGCTTGTCCTAGGTAAATCCCCTATTATGCTATGAATCTAAGAGACATGAAGAAAAGGTCAGAATGAGTACTGCAACACTGGGGCACTTGGGGTGGGGGTGGGGGGAAGGGGAACAAGCATTTATTAAACAGCTTCTATGAGCCAGACACTGTATTAAGAGTTCTACTGATATTATCTCATTTGTTGGCAACAGTAATTCAGAAATCTAAGGGTACCCAGGCCATCTGTCCAAATAAAACCTAGGAGCTGGTTGCCTTCTGGTTTCCCAGTTTAACTGGACCTCATGGCCAAGACAAGGAGCAGCAAGGGAGAATGGGCTCCAGGAACGTATGCAACATTCCCACTTGGCTTCCCATGTCACTTCTTATGACCTTTTCATTCTCACAATGGTCAGAACTGTGGCCATCTCCGAGTTCTTCTTTGGAAGAGACATTAAGGCAAGCTGGCTGGAACAGTGACCGGGTCTGACAGGATCTGTCCCTACCTTCCTATTGAGAGGAGGAAAACTGCAGGGGTACTGAACTCAGCCCCAACTGGCTCTGAAAAGCTAATTGTTAAGTCTTCAGTGTGAGCATTTATGCTTCAGAAATCATCAAATATTACAAACAAGGACCTGGTTTATTGTTTTGTTGATTGGCTAAAATTAAGAAATTAATGGGGATGCTAATAATGCAGATGAGATATAAAAATGTACCATTTATTCATTTATATTTCAGAGAGCTGGCTGTTAAACCTTTACTGGAACACTACGGGAGGGAAGTGGGTATCTTTCATTGTTTAGGTCCCATGCTTCTAAATTGTTATGTGCCATCCGAGTTGTGCTGCTTTTAATGTCATTTACATTTCTATAGTCATTGTACTTACTAGCTGTGTGACCCTGGGCAAGTCATTTCACCCTGTTTGCCTCAGTGTTCTCATCTGTAAAATGAACTGGAAAAGGAGATGATAAACTATTCAAATATCTCGGCCAAGAAAACTCCAAAAATAGAGTCCCAAGAGTCAGGCAGGTTGAATAAAGAGAGCAATGAACAGTATACCACGACTCATCCCTTTACACAAATCTTCCCATATCTCTCCACCTCGTTTGTCATTATACATGAATATTCCATTTGGTTCACCAGTCATTCCCTAATTTCTGAGAACTCATTTACTGTGTTTTCTGTTTGTTTTTGTTTTTTGCTATCACAGAGCAATGTATGTAAGGACTTTGTTTTCATCTTTAGTCTCCTTGGGGCACGGGCCAGCAAATAGGATCACTGGGTATGAATAGTTAAGGGACTTAATCACATAACTCCAAATTGTCTCCTAGAATGATTAGGCCAGTTTACAACTCCAGCAACCATGTATTACTGCCTTATCTTTCCACAGCTCCTCTACCACTTAGTGTTTCCATTTCTTATCATCTGCCAATTTGGATATGAAGTACAACGTGAGCTCTAATTAATCCCCAGTATTCTTATTAGTGATTTGGAGTCATCTCACATACACTGGTTGGAAAGCAGAACTTCTGTCAACTCTTTTTATTCTTTGCTTAAGGAATGAATGATCACATCCCTTGTTGGAATAAGAATGGACTCTCTAGCTATGGTTATAAAAGTTATTTGTGTCTAATGCCCTAACCCCTACCCCCAAATGAAGATAACTTCTGCCAAACTAGAATCCTTTCTCCAGTAGTTGGTAGTTGGAGTTATCAAATACTGGACTCCTTTCCATTTTCTTTAGTGCCCAGTGCTTGCAAGATTGCTTTATAACGTAGCTTGAGTCTATGCCACTATAATTCTAAAGGTTAATCGCTTGTCTTATTATTCTAGCCCTTTTCTTCCTCCAGATGAACTTTAATTTTATAGAGTTCAATCAAGTAACCCTCTAGGAGCTCAGTTCAGGACAACAGAGCACAACAACAATGGATTTCTCTACAATTAAGTACTAACTTGGATTTTTGTGAAGGTGCGTTTTTATATAACCTCTAATTCACCGGGTGGGCTAATTTTCAGGTGACACACACATATATTTGGCAGGTAACTTAAATGGAACTTGCTTCTATAATTGTTGGGTTTTGATAGTGACATTTGGAAATGTTAGGTTTTGGGTGGATTTATTTTGTATCTTAATACCTGACTGAAGTTGGTGCCTCAATGAGTTTATTTGCTAAGTCTCTCAGGTTTTCTAAAGAAATGGTTCTTAGCAAAGAGAAGTTTGTTCCCCTTCAGTAGATGCTAATGTTTTTCTTTCTGTCTCAGCCCTTTTGGGCTTGTAGATATTCTTTTGATCTTATTAAAGGAGGCCAGTAGTAGCACCAAACAAAGTGCTGTAATACTTTCCATATAGTCTGGTCTCTAGCCTTCTATCCCTGTAAGGATAAACTTCTTACAGCTGATGACTGCAAGTACTCTTGTTCCTCATTTGGGGAATGTATATACATATACAGAGCCAAATAAAGAAGGCCTTTATCTCCTAGCTAGGGTCTGTGTTTCTTAGAAGGTTATTACCATGTGCCCTTCCCCCTCCCACATCTCCTGTGGAGGATGAATTTACATTTAGAATCCTAAAGGGTAGAGTAAAACATCTAAGCACGTCTAATATAGATATTCTTAACTTAGGGTCCGTGGATAGATTTCAGGGGATCTATGAACCTGGATGGGAAAAAATGACATTTGTATTGTTCCCTAACCTCTAACTCAGGCAGCTCGGTGGTACAATGGATAGAGCACTGACCTTGGAGTTAGGAGGACAGGAGTAGAATCCAGGCTCAGACACTTGATACTAACTAGCTGTGTGACCTTGGGCGAGTCACTTCGCCCAGATTCCTATCTGGCCATTGGACCCAGATGGCTCTGGAGTAGAAAGTGAGGCTGGGAAATAAGCACAGCCCCCCTCACTTAAATCCAATTCATATGCTTGTCATGACATCACTTCCTTAATGTGATGGTCTCCTTCAAAAATGAAAGGCAAAAAAAATTAACCTCTTACTGAAATTTAGCATTGCCTTCCATTTGAATGTACATATTATTTTGAGAGGAGTTTCATAAGCAGGCTCAGCCATGCCGAAGGAGACCATGACACAAAATCTTTGCTCTAAGTCTTCTGACCTCTCATTTCTGATAGGAACCCACTAACCAAATAATTGGCATGTGCCTCACATCTCCAAATCACTGGAGAAGCTTCCTAGCACCTGCCACCATGGATGAGCCCTTTTCCCCCTCTTCCCTCCTATTTGAATTTATAAAGGAAGAGTCCAGCCTTTGTTACCAATTAGTATACTCTGATCCCAAAGTTGAGATCTCTAAGCCCAGGAGACAAATAGATGTTATGTGGATGCAGATTTGGAGGCTCTTGGCAGCCTACTGCTATCTCTAGCTGAAAAGGATATCCTTTAATCTCCTTTAGACAAGTCAGCCCTGTGTTTGGGTTGAATTTTGCTGTCCCTGGTGCAAACACTTGAGTTACCACATAATCACCCATTCGGAGAGGCATTTTAATGCCAACTGAAGAAATTAAAATGGGTAGAGAAAAGGACATGCCAATTGCTGCTGTTAGTGGCCCTAATTTAAGAGTCCATTCATGTGAGTTTTAACACAAATATTTTTGTCAAAAGCCTTTTCTGTTCATTGATGTAATCATGTGGGATTCTCCCCTAATGTTCAGCCATTCTTGGTATAAAAGCAACCTACTCAGAGTGAATAATTCTTTGGCTATATTGCTATACATTCTCTAGGCTTAATACTATTGAAACATTTTTGCATCAAAAATAATTAGCAAGATTGGTCTGAAGCTTTCTTCTGCTTTATCCTTTCCTTAGCTGGGGTATCAGGCCAACCTTTTGTCTCTCTCACAAGGTGCTTGCTACAAGGCTTTCTTTCTCTGTTGAATAGGTTTTTATAATAAGTATTAATTGCTACTTGAATATTTGGTAGCATTCACTTGTAAATCCAGCTGGACCAGTGTGTGCTTCAGTAAATGACTTACAGCTTGCTTAATATTTTTTTTTTCTTTTTGATTGTGATGGGGTTAAGACCTTTCTTTTCATTCATGTAGGTATCCTATCTCTCAGAAGGGAATCTACTTCCTTTGAAATCTCAGTTTTGCTGGCATATGATTGTTCATAGCGAGAGCAGATTATTTTTTATTGTATCCATTGTTCATTTTCCGTGATTATTCTTTAACTTGGTTTCTACCTCCCCTCCCCTTCTCTTTTTGATCTTTAAAAAAATCTATGCTTGTTTAGCATGTCTATAGCCCATGGTGGGGATGAGGTGAGACCTCGTTACTGGTTTTGATTTTAATTTCTCTTATTAGTGACTAAAGGAAAGGAAAATACATGTGGTATTCAAAAGAAGAAGTGCATAGTATTGAATTATTTCTTTATATCTTTTCCCTATCCCACCATTGGGGAATGGTGCTTGATCTTAAACTTAAATTCCCTGTGTGTCTTAGATCTCTGGCTCTTAGCAGAAATTTGATGCAAAGACAAATAATGTCATTTTTCTGTCCAATAAATGACAAACCTATCAATTTGGCTAAGTATATATTCTACCAATGAGGGGCTTTACTCCATTACACAATAGTAGAATCTTTTGGAAGGGATTTAGGAGGCCCTACTGTCCAACTCCTGTCTAAACGAGAATGCTTTTTCTACCACATGTACCAGTGACCATTCCTTCCTCCTAAAGACCACTCACTCTTTATTGATTTCACTCCTACCCATAAGACTTTTGACAAATGGAATGGGTTTTGTCTATGCTTAGATGGATCATAAATGTGGCTTGCTCAACCCTAGATATCATCAGGGCTATAAACTTGCCTATTTCTTTGTCACAATCTGGGGGTATCAGGGGCACTTAGCCCTGTCTCTTTTCACATGGAGGTGCTGGCAGTTTGTTCTTTCATATGTATCTAGTGGCATAGATGTGTTTCCACCAATTAGATCACGTCAAGGGCTCATTGCCCCCACCTACTTTGCCACTCCCATTCATTATATCCCTGGCCCTGTGCCTCATTGATTTCAACTCTCCCAAGGTCATTAATTTATAAAGTGT
This sequence comes from Macrotis lagotis, assembly GCF_037893015.1. Classification (NCBI taxonomy): domain Eukaryota; kingdom Metazoa; phylum Chordata; class Mammalia; order Peramelemorphia; family Peramelidae; genus Macrotis; species Macrotis lagotis. Next base: position 33,348,859 of record NC_133666.1, read on the forward strand.
TTAATTGGATTAGATAAAAGGCAATAAAAGTAGAATCATTACCTGCAAGGAACATTGGAATGAACAATTACTCATTGTCTGGACCTGACCCTTCCCAAAGGCAGAAGGTCTGGCCTGAAGTTTGTGTCTTCCTCTTGGACTTGAGGACTGAAGCTGCTATCTGTGCCAAGGCCTGGGTCACAGTGCTATAGAGATCAGGACTTGGTATATCCTCCACAGGAATCTGAATCTGGATGGTAATAGCTATAGGAGGCTTTGGGGGAAAGGTGTTAAATGCTTGGCATTTTGAAAGTAGCCTGGACCAGATTAAAATATAATTGGTAAATATTTAATAGAAATATAAAAGTTCAATAGAACAAAAATAATGTTACTATGTGATTTTTGAAGTCAGCATGTGACTGTAGGGATCCTTCTGTACAGTTTAGTGGATCCTATTTCTGTTTGACATCACTGTGTTGGGACATTCTGGCACTTGTCATAGTTTTTAACTTGCTCAGTTCTTGGCATTGGCTTAAGTGGGTAGAAAGCATGGGAAAGTTGTTATGGGTTGCTATTAGAGATAGAAGGGTCCTTAGAAACAATCCAGGTCAATGACCTCACTTTGGGGATGAAGTAACCAAGACCCAGAGAAATGAGGTGATTTGAGCAAGGTCACAGAGGCAATAAATAGCAGTCAGGATTCACTTTGTTATTGATGAAATCATTCTGGTTCAAAGTTCACATGTTGGAGATGACCATTAATCTCCTTAAGAATACAATTTGGAATTTGCCCAGGGAGTGATGTAAAAAAAAAATGAAGGCTCTAAAGTTTTCATGGGCAGATTGCTTTTTAAAAAAATTTTTAAGAACTTATTTAAGGCAATGGGGTTAAGAGTGACTTACGTATTTGTAGATGAGGAGAACAAAGCAATCCATAGTCATGAAAAATTGCTCTACATCATTACTTATTAGAGAAATTCAAATTAAAGCTTCTCTGAGGTACCACCTCACACCTCTCAGGCTGGCCAATATGATGAGAAACGACAATGATCATTTTTGGAAGAGATGTGGGAAATCTGGGACACTAATACATTGTTGGTGGAGCTGTGAACTCATCCAAACTTTCTAGAGAGCAATTTGGAAGTATGCCCAAAGAGCAACAAAAATGTGCATACCCTTTGATCCAGCAATACCACTACTGGGTCTATACCCTGAAGAGAGGATGAAAAAGGGTAAAAACATCACTTGTACAAAAGTATTCCTAGCAGCCCTGTTTGTGGTGGCAGAGAAAACGAAATCAAGTAAATGTCCTTCAGTTGGGGAATGGTTTAGCAAACTGGTATATGTATGTCATGAAGCACTATTGTTCTATTAGAAACCAGGAGGGATGGGAATTCAGGGAAGCCTGGAGGGATTTGCATGAACTGATGCTGAGTGAGATGAGCAGAATCAGAAAATCACTGTATACCCTAACAGCAACATGGGGGCAATGATCAACCTTGATGGACTTGCTCATTCCATCAGTGCAACAATCAGAAACAACTGGGGTCCCCTGGGATGGAGAAGACCATCTTTATCCAGGGAAAGAACTGTGTAGTATGAACAAAGACCAAGGGCTATTACCTTTAATTTAGAAAAAAACTGGTATCTTATTGTCTGACCTTGCTGTCTCTTATACTTTATATTTCTTCCTTAAATATATGATTTCTCTCTCATCATATTCAGTTTGGATCAATGTATAACAAGGAAACAATGTAAAAACTAACAGACTGCCTTCTGTGGGGGTGGGGGAGGGAAGTAAGATTAGGGAGAAAATTGTAAAACTCAAAATAAATAATATCTTTAAAAAAGAGTGACTTGCCTAAGGTCACACAGCTAGGCAAGTATTAAGTGTCTGAGGCTGAATTTAAACTCAGGTCCTCCTGACTCCAGGGCTAGTGCTCTATCCTCTGCACCACCTAGCTGCCTGTAGCTTGCTTTTTTACTTTATTAGCTACACTAGTTCCCCTTCCTCAGGTATGGGGCACCTCTTATCGTGTTCAGGTTCTTAAAGACAATGGAGACTCAAACATCCCTTTAGACTAGGTTACCCGGATGATCTTATGGATTCTCACAGTTCAAGAATGCTAGCAATTCCTCAATACAATGCTGGTTTAAGGCAGCCTCCAGGATATAATTGCCCCTACTAATAGTCTGGTTCTAAGAGAGTATTTATTACTCCACTCATTCCATTCCTCTCCACCACACCCCACCCGTCAGTACTTCCATAATGTTAGATAGAAGAGTTCTTAATCTAGGGTCCATGAACTTTTTTAATCAAAAAACTGATAGCTGTGTTTCAACATCTGATTTCCTTTGTATTTCTGTGTATTTTATTCTTTTAACACCATGATTTGAGAAGGGGGTTCATGGGTTTCATCAGAGAAATTACCAAAGGGGTCCAGGACACAAAAAGATCAGGAATCCCTATACAGGAAGCTCAAAGGCAACACAAACACAGCCCCTGCCGCCAGATTGCTTTTGCCATTTTTATGCATGTCAGAAGCATTGGCGAGCTCTTGAAGCTGACTCTCATTGATTATGCCTGTCGCTCCCCCATATTGGGGGCTTAGCTGTTTGGGTCTCCTCAAGAAGATCCAATGTCTTTCCACCTTTTCTCCTCATGAGATGGCTGGAGATCACATTTATAAAGTGCTAAATGGTTTTCAAGAGCAGCTAGGTGATGCCATAGTGCACAGGGGCTGGACTGGCAGACTCATCTCCCTGAGTTCAAAACTGGTTTCAGGCACTTAGTAAGTTGTATGACCCTGGGCAAGTCACTTCATCCTATTTGCCCAGTTTCCTGAACTGTACAATAAGTTGGAGAAGGAGATGGTAAACCACACCAGTGTTTTTTGCCAAGAAAACCCTTAATGGAGTCAAGAATTGGACAAGACTGAACAAGAAATGGTTTTCTTTTCTTTTTTTTTTTTCTTTCTTGTTTTTTTTAGGTTTTTGCAAGGCAAATGGGGTTAAGTGGCTTGCTCAAGGCCACGCAGCTAGGTAATTATTAAGTGTCTGAGACTGGATTTGAACCCAGGTACTCCTGACTCCAAGGCCGGTGCTTTATCTACTACACCACCTAGCCGCCCCAAGAAATGTTTTTGAGAATGCTTTGCTTATATTATTGCATTTGAATCCCACAACAATCCTGTAACATAATTTCCTTTGACAGATGAGGAAAATGAGATTTAGCGAGATGAGGGCTTGTCCAAGATCATACACACATACCTGCTAAGAATCTGAGACAGAGTTCAAATTCACATCTTCCTGGTTTGAAGACTAGTAGCCTATCCACCTGATGTGGTAATAGCTTCTGTCAAAGTCATCAACTATTGCATTGAGAGAGTCAGGGTATATCTTGTTATGCCAATATAATCTGACACCGTAGGCATTTTGAGCTCTTACTGATTTTTTTGATTTTGACACGACCTCAATATTTAAATATGTCGCTGTTCCCCATTTTCAGTTGAGAGAACCATTCCCTGTATAAGAAAGAATAAAAAGGATTTGGGTATATAATGCATCATTTAGAAGTAATCACTTGCACACAAATGAGATCTCCTTACTTTCTCCTTAATAATTCCCTTTAATGTTTTCTTATTTTAGTGGTACATGATAATAGTCTTTCTTGTATCCAGTGCTTTCCTGCTTTCTTAAACAGCTAAAGAACATAATTTAATCTGCTTGATGCCATTTAATCATTAATTAGAAACTTATAAGCCCTCATTTCTCATTCGATCATTCCATCCCCACTAGCTATTGGGTTACCTCATCCTTTTTAGCTAAGCTCCTTGGGAAAAAAGGCATCTACATTCAGTGTCTATACTTTCTCTCTTGTTCCCTTACTGCCCCCTATCTACAGTCTGATTTATTTAACCCCTTAGACTTTAAAAGTTTCGTGGGGAAGGGCTCCTCCTCTCGTCTCTTCTTCAGACCCTCCACGCTACTCAATCAAGAATGGTTGGCTGATTTAATATTTTTTTTCTAAGCTGTATCTAGTGGGAGGTCCTTAGAGACAACTGAGATGCCATAGGCCAGGTAGAGTTGTTTCCATGATGGCATCCTTTTCATTCCCTATTCTTCCTGGACCATAGTAGGAGGTCCCCTTTTACCAGCTGTCATAGTAAGTTACAGCTAAAATGCAGTCCACCTTTTATCATTGTGGGAAAAGTAATCCCCTTTCCAGGTGTTCTGTAGAAGTGTCTCTGCATTGCACTCCCTCTTTGAAACTCCTTCCAAGGAATCTACTATTCTTTTCCCCTTCCATCCACTATTATGGATCTTAATAGCTGTCTGTCTTATAGCCTTACTCAGAATTCTCTTAGCTTCTGCCCCAACATTTCTTGGCACCTGCCTCTCCCTTCCTTGTCATGAAACAGGCTTGAACATCATGCATAGTTCTAGGCCATGAATAGCATTGGCTTTGGAGAAATGGTTTTTATTTTCCCTTCAGAGGATTTACTAAAAACATGGTTTCTGACTTTTGACCATTGCTGAAACCTGTGGGAACATACCTTAATGCACTTGAAATTATGCAGAAAATGGAATGAAGTTAATGCCAACCTCTTGAGTGAATTAGATGACTTAGGTGTTTGACTTCTGTGTCAGCTTTTAGGAGTTTAGTCTCTGTACTCATTGTCAGCTCTTCCTTCTTGTCACTGGCTCCTTTGTAATTTGCTGCTTTTAATCTTCTGTAGGCTGAGAAATCAATTGGATCACCAGGCATGCTAGAATGGCCGGAGATAGATTTAATAAATGCTTGTTGAATGAACAAATACATGAATTATGAGTCAGTAAGGTCTAATGGAAAGATGTCCCAAGGGCAAAAGCAGTAAAGAACAGGAACAGTTGGGTTACCATCTTTGGGAGAAAAATTATAGCACTTTAGAGCCCCACCTTTGGTCCATTTTGGAGGTATATAGAGATAGTAGGAAGGTTAAAGGAGCCCCCCCTCCCACAAATGATGACAGGGCTACTTGCCATATATGTTTCACCTAGTTGGCTCTACTGCTAGTCATGTTTTTCAACCTCAGAATAGGTTAAAATGGTCTAAGGGTTTGAACAGGCAGTTCTTAAGAGAAAGTTATCTATAGCCCCAAGGAAAAATGCTCTAAATCATTAAGAATTAAAGAAGTATAAATTAAGGCAACTCTGAGATTCCCACTCACACCCATCAATCAGACTGGCAAAGAAAGCAGAAGGAAGGAAGGAAAAGAAACAGAGACAGAGAATAAAAGAGAATGACAAATGTTGGAGGAGTTATGGTAAGAATGAACTTGTTGATAGGCTGTTAGTGGAGCTATGAATGGATCTTTCCATTTAGAAAAGCAATTTGAAATCATATACAATGTACGCCCTTTGCCTGAGCTATACCTCAAGGAGATTACACAGTGATAGCAACTTTCTTTTTGTAGTGGCAAAACTGAAAGCTAAAAGGATGCCCAGGAATTGCATAGTGACTGAACAAATTAGAATATATGAATATTATTCTACTATAAGAAATGAAGGGGTTGGCTAGGTGGCACAGTGGATAGAGTACTGGTCCTGGAGTCAGGAGTACTTGAGTTCAAATCTGGCCTGAGACACTTAATAATTACCTAGTTGTGTGGCCTTGGGCAAGCCACTTAACCCCATTTGCCTTGCAAAAAAAAAAAAGAAATGAAGGTGGGGCAGAGGCAAGATGGCAGTATTTCCCAGAAACTTTTTCCCCAATAAACTCAAAAAGCCATCAGATGATGACTCTAGCCAAAATTTCGAGGGGCAGAACCCACAGAAAGACTGAGTGATACATTTTCCAAGTCCAAAATAACTTAGAAGTTCCGGAAGAAAGGTGTGTTTCACCAGGACAAGGGGTTGGAAAAAAGCCCTTGTCACAGCGCAGCTCAGCACAGCCTAGACCAGCCCAGCCACCACTGGGAACAGCTTGATGGGGCAGTGAGAGAACTCTGTTGCACCAGAATGATTGTGGAGTGAGGAACACCAGCTTCAGAGCAGCCCTGTGGCAAGAACCTGCAGTGGGAATCTGGGGAAACCAGCCCGCACCTCCAGAGCACAGCCCACAGATGGTAAGGGGGTCAGAGGAGACTGCAGAAATCTCTCTGCTCTCCCTGGAGCAGGACTCTTCTGTTTGCCCACACTCAGATCCAGGTTGCAGTTTGGTCTTCCATACTAAGATAGAAGGGCCCCTCCTCACAGCTCCAGGGCAGAGGGGAGTGCCTGTGGTCATCTACATATCAAAGCATAGGCAAGATAGCATAAGACCTTAAAGGAATAAAGGTCCCAGTGGGGTGTCCCCAAAAAAACCCCCAAAAGTGGGTGTCCCAATAATACTCAAAAACTCAGGAATCAGGGTGGCTAGGTTACACAGTGGATAGAGCACTGGCCCCAGAGTCAGGAGTACCTGAGTTCAAATCGAGCCTCAGACACTTAATAATTACCTAGCTGTGTGGCTTTGGGCAAGCCACTTAACCCCATTTGCCTCACAAAAACCTAAAAAAAACCTCAGGAAGCACCCCCAAACCAGGCACCGACTGGAGAAATGAGTAAATGGAAAAAACTGAGAAATTCTTTGTCTATAATCCCAAGAAGGATCAAAATACTCAATCTGAAGATGAGGAAGTACAAGTTCCTGCATTTAAAGAAATTCAAGGAAAAACAAAAGTTGGGCTCAGGCTATGACAGAGCTCAAAAAAGATTTTGAAAATCAAGTAAGGGAGAGAGAAGAAAAAAATGGGAAAAGAAATAAGAGAGATGCAGGAAAAACATGACAAAGAAGTCAGCAGCTTAGTCAAGGAGATCCAAAAAAAAAAAAGGCTGAAGAAAATAACTTGTGAAAAACCAGCTTCGGTCAAATGGATAAAACAATTCAAAAAGGTATTGAGGAGAAGAATGCTTTAATTTTAGGTATTTGTGAGGCAAATGGGGTTAAGTGACTTGCCCAAGGTCACACAGCTAGGTAATTATTAAGAGTCTGAGTCGGGATTTGAACTCAGGTCCTCCTGACTCCGGGGCTGGTGCTCTATCCACTGTGCCACCTAGTCGTCCCTAAGAATGCTTTAAAAAGCAGAATTGACTAGATGGAAAAGGAGATAAGAAAGCTCTCTGAAGAAAACAAATCCTTCAGATTGTAGAATCGAGATAAAGGAAACTGAAGACTTTGTGAGAAGTCAAGACATAATACTTCAAAACCAAAAGAATGAAAAATTAGAAGAAACTGTGAAACATCTCATTGAAAAAAACAACTGATCTGGAAAACAGATTCAGGAAAGATGATTTAAAAATTATTGGGATACCTGAAAGTCATGATCAGGAAAAGAGCCTTGACCTCATTTTTAAAGAATTTCTACAGGAAAAATTGCCCAGATCTCCTAGAAGCAGAGGGCAAAATAGAAATTGAGAGAATCCACCGATCTCCCCTGGAAAGAGATCCAAAAATCAACCCCCCAGGAATATTATAGCCAAGTTCCAGAACTTCCAAGTCAAAGAGAAACTATTACAAGCAACCAGAAGGACACAACTCAAATATTGTGGAGCTGCAATCAGGATCCCACATGACTTAGCAGCAACTACATCAAGGGCTCGTAGGGCTTGGAATATAATATTCCAGAAGGCAAAAGAGCTTGGAATCAACTACCCAGCAAAATGGAAGATCCTCTTCCAGGGGAAAAGATGGAATTTCAATGAACCAAGAAAATTTCAAATGTTCCTGTAGAAACTACCAGAACTAAACAGAAAGTTTGACCTTCAAATACAGGATGAAGGTGAAGCATAGAGAGTAGATGAGAAGGGTAAAATATGACGGATTGATGATGATGAGCTTAATGATGCATGGAAAGATGATACTGATAATATTCATATGAAACCTCTCATTTAATAGAGCTGGTACAAGGAACTTTTATAGATAAAGTACAGGAGAGAGCTGAATTTAAAGATACAATATATTGTAAAAATGGAGTCAATGAGTAAAAGGGAAATGCACTGGGAGTAAGAGAAAGGAGAGGTGGAATAGGCTAAGATATTTCATATAAATATGTATTTTTACAATTAGCTTTTGCAACGATATAGAAGGTGGGAAGGCAAGGGAAATGTGGGAACCTTCACTCTCATCGAAAATGGGTGAGAGAGAAAACAGCATATGCACTAAATAGGGTATAGGCATCTGGTATAAAATGGAGAGAAGGAGGAAGGGGGGATGTGGGTGATAGAGGAGAGGGTAGATCATAGGAGAGAAAAGTCAGCTATAACACATTTTCTTTTTTACTTCTTGCAAGGGACTGGGATTGGGTGGTCTGTCTGGGACCATGGAGCCAGGTGGTTGCTGGGTCTTAGGGGTAGTATGTGGACTCAGGACTTTTTGGCCCCAGGGCCAGTGATCAGTCCTCTGTGCCACTCAGCTTCACTACAGCACATTTTAGAAGAGGGACAGAGTGAAAGGAGAGAGAAAATATAATAGATGCAAGTGGGGAAGAATGGATGAAGGGAATTACAATCAGCAACAGCAACAGTGGAAAAATATGGAAGTAACTTTTATGATGGACTTATCATAAAGAATGTGATCTACCTGAGGCAGAGCTGATGGTATCAGAACACAGACTGAAAGACATTTTTTCTCTTTCCTTTACTTTATTTCTCATGAGGGTCTATATTTTTTGGGGGGGGGTATTATGTTTGCTCTTAAATAAGAGTATTTTAGTAAAAAAATCGTTGTGGCAAAGAATTAGAAATTAAGTAAATGTCCTTCAATTGGGGAATGGCTTAACAAACTGTGGTATATGTATGTCATGGAACACTATTGTTCTATTAGAAACCAGGAGGGAAGGGCGGCTAGGTGGCGCAGTGGATAAAGCACCTGTCCTGGAGTCAGGAGTACCTGGGTTCAAATCCAGTCTAAGACACTTAATAATTACCTAGCCTTGTGGCCTTGGGCAAGCCATTTAACCCCATTGTCTTGCAAAAACCTAAAACCAAAACAAAACAAAACAAAAACTGGAGGGATGGAATTCAGGGAAGCCTGGAGGGATTTGGATGAACTGATGCTGAGTGAGATGAGCAGAACCAGATAAACAATGTACACACTAACAGCAACATGGGGGTGATGACCAACCTTGATGGACTTACTCATTCCATTAGTGCAACAATCAGGCACAATACTTTATTTTTCTTCCTTAAGGATATGATTTCTCTCTCATCACATTGAACTTAGATCAATGTATACTATGGAAGCAATGTAAAGACTAACAGACTGCCTTCTGTGTGGGGAGGGGGTAGGGAAGCAAGATTAGGGGAAACATTGTAAAAACTTCAAAATAATAAAAAAGTTAAAAACAAGAAAATGAATGAAAATATACCAGTTGTAGAAAAACCTGACTGAACTGAGTAAAATGATCAAATGAACAATTTTAAAAGTTTGTAGAAAGATTGAAATGAGAACCGAGAGAATAATTTATACGAAAACAACTCCATAAAAACAAATAACTTTGAAAACTATAAGAACTCTAATCAGGGCAGAGGTCAACTACAGTTTCTCAGCATGGTCCCTACCTGCTAAAAGGTAGGTGATAGATTCAGGGTGCAGAATGAGACTTATTTTTTTGGACATGGCTAATGAGGATATTTGTTTTCCTTGACCATGTACATTTGTAGCATGGATTTTGTTTTTCTTTTTCCTCCTAATGGGATAGAGAGTGTGAGGGAAAGAAAATAGATTTCTGTTAAATGAAAAGCAAATGAAATTCAATTTACAAAAACTAATTCAGTAATAAAATGAATATTCTGAGCTATTTGTTTCACCCATCCTTCTGAAAGGAAGTACTATGGTCCTATAGAAAGGAGAGAAGATCATAAGATTTAGAGTTCAATCCTACTTCAAAACATTCCCTACATGACTTGGACAAGTCACTACCTTTTTCTGGGACTCAGGTTCCTCCTTTGTAAAATGAAAGAAACTGAACTCTGACCTCTAAGATTGCTTCCAGCTTTAAAACTGATCAAGTATGTATTAAGATAATGTACTGGACAAGCAATTTAGTAGTGACATATGGTCTCTGAGTTAGTAAAAAAGGACAATTATGATTAGTTTTATCATTTACTTTAACCATACTTTGGCACAAATTACCTGTTTCTGTATTTGGTTGGGTTTTTCCCTTAAAAAACCCATTTCTTTTAACTTAGATTAAGTTCAATGTGTATATGTCTTTTCCCATATCTGTGATACCTAGTAACCGACCTGATGATAAAGATTTTTATGGGTTTGATGTCATGGGATCAATATACAAAATAGCAAACAAAAAGAGGCTTCTTATAGATAAGCAGTGATGATTTAGAGAAACTCACAAAGCATTTTAATCCAATGTTGATGGCACCATGATTGCTTCATTTACAAAAGGGAATCCGCATTTCTGGGTTGATGGGTTTCAATGAGAATGATGGATCACCCATCCATAACCTGTACATAAGAGTTGAGTCACTGGATATTCGAGTTGTTGATGTGGGGAATCATAACTTTCCTTCCTCTCTACCCCTTCCTGTCGGAATAGGAAAGCTGGAAAGGCTTTGAGGATTGATCTATCATGCATAGACCAGCATATTTCAATTCAAAAAGATTCTTTATCAAAATTAACATAGAGGTAAATGCATTTTTGCCACAAACAATTTTCTTGAGTTACAGAGTATACCCACATGGAAAGCAATAATTTATGAAAAAAGTATTGGTAAAATAGATGGAATTCTTAGTTATCCTGTATTTTTAAATTGCATTTTCAAATTAAATTTTTAGTTAGGTATTTATTTGTCCCTTCTGCCCACATCTTCTTCCTCCTTCAAAAAAGGAAAATAAAGCTCATAACAACAAAGCATATTCAAACAAAATCTCGTTATTGGCTGTGTCCCAAAATGTAGCTCCTTCTACACACCGAATCCTCCTTTCACCTCACTGTCAGGAAGTAGGAAGAGCATTGTTTGTCATGGGTCCTCTATAATCACATCAGATTCTTGCATTCATGGGCATTCCTATGATTTTCAGAATTGTTCACTTTTCAAAAGCAGTTAACAGGAGGCAGTTGAAGATAGTGGAGAAATGTCTTGGTCATTGGGTCCAGACACGTAGTTCTGAATCAGGATTAGATGCTTACTAACTCTATGGTCCCAAACAAGTTGCTTAAAACCTCCAGAAGGACTAAGTTGCATCATTTGCTGCAGTTTAGCTTCCATACTAGAGAATTAGTATGAACATTTTTATTTCATAGTCAAATTATAATAATATCAGCTTGCAATTATTTGTAGTTAAACTGTAATTACAGAGACAGGTGAAATTCTAATTAAAATGTGTGGGTCATACTAGTGTAAACCATCTGTAAAAGTGGAGATGGAGGAAATCATTAACAGTTACCTCAAATTGGGGTTCTCGGGAAGCTACAGCAACAAGACATGGATATAACTTTGTAAACCTTAATGCATTTTAGATGTTAGTAGCTAGTATTTTTCCAAAAGTAACCCAAGTTTTGCTACTACAAATCAAGTATACATGAGAAGGGGAAAAAACTCCCAAGGTGGTATTTCTAAGTCTTAGGATTGCTTTAAAAGTTGGTTACTTCTGGAGGAGCCCTCACATTGAACTTTGAAGCCAGAAGCACAAACTATCAGAATTGCTTTTCTTTCAGGGTAAGATGGAGTTGATGGAAAAAGCACAGGACTCAGAATGAGAAAGAACAAAAGTTAGGTAAGATAAAGGCAGAGCAACCTTAAGGCAGGTCAGTCAGTTCCTTTTCTCTTCTCCTGCGCAATTTTCTTTTAGGGGAAAATAGCCTCCCCCACTCCCTAAGTCAAGTTTCTTTTTTTTCCTCCAGACCAAAGTGACTCTGATGTTTCTGGCAAGATTGGGGCAGGACAGAATGATACATGCTGTTCAGATACTTGATTGCTTTGTTAACTACAGCTCATCTTCTAACTTTTGTCCTCTCCTTGACTAGCAGGGGAGGTATGCTGAAAGATGACTATGGACCAGGCCTGTGCTATGGCTCTGGAAGAGAAAGTGAGGCTGGGGACTTAGCAAAGCATCCCCTCCCTCAAATCCAATTCATGTGTTTGTCATGGCATTACCTCCCTGATATTGTGGTCTTCTTCAGGAATGAAGGACAAATATCACCAGAAATAGACAAGAAAGGTAAAAACTCTTTAAGGTACTAAACTGGTTTCTTTATAACTTGGTGGGCCTACTTTCTTAGTTGCCTCAAATGAGTTAATGTTTGTAAAGTGATTAACAGTATCTAGCACATAGTACAGTTGAGCTCCAGAAATGTTTGCTCTTAGGGCTTAGAGTACCACTTGTGGGTGGCTTGTCTACAATCACTTTGTATAAGACCCAAGTGGGCTTTGGAACCCTGTACTTCCTGGCCGCAAGGTCAGTTTGGTCTCTACCATACCACCCTCCTGCTCTTAAGGCATCTTGCAAAGGGCTGAAAAATGCTTCTCAAGAAACATCCAACCCTGGTTAGTTGCTGGCCTAAATGTGCTATTGGTCATACGGGAGGAAATTAGAGGTGGAAAATGTACTTTGGTGAACCCCTGAAGAAGGAGATGAGAATGCTCTCAGGTATAGAGTAGTTTTCTAGGGAGGAAGGAGAGTTAATAAGACAAGAGGTATGGCAAACTTTGGGAATGGGATGGGGGAGTGGAAGGGAAGTCACCATACCATTTGAAGTCATGCCAGATGGAACAAGGCTGCTGTTTTGGTTTGTATTGCTCTGTACTGGCCCATCAAGTTAAAAAGAAGACAGTCTAATACCTTGAAGAGTTTTTAACCTTTCTTATCTATTTCTGAAGTTGTTTGTCCTTTGTTCTCGAAAAAGACCATGACACCAGGGAGGTGATATCATGACAAGCACATGGATTGGATTGGGGGGGGGGGGGCTGTGCTAAGTCACCTGTCTCATTTTCTCCTCCAGAACTATCTGGGTCCAGTGGCCAGATATGAATCAGGATGACTGGAGATGGCCCTGGGTGCAAGGCAATCAGGGTTAAGTGACTTGCATTTGACCTCCCATTCTCCTGACTCCAAGGTCAGTGTTCTAGCCATTGTGCATTAGTTAAGTATAGCCATAAACATTCAGGGAAGAAACTTTCTATGATATCATAGCTGAATAGACTAATGACTCATTTATTTAGCTCCTTAAGGTTCACAAAGGCAGGGTGCTAGCTTTGGGATTGAGGGATGTCAGTAAAATAATGCCTCTTAAAATAACTGTACGAGGAAGTAGCTTAATGGTGGAATTAGAAAGACCTGAGTTCTAATTCAGACTCAGATCCTTACTAGCTGTGGTTAGACTCTCATCCCTAAGATGAAGTTAATTTTATAGCACTAGCACTTACTTCCCAAGGTGGTCATTGTGAGGATCAAGTGAGAAGAACCCTTTAGCACAGTGCATGACACATGCTACGTGCTAGTGAAGTGTTTACTATCATTCAGTCCAGTAGCTTTCTTAGCCCCACTTTCACTGTTAGTAGGTTATCAAAGATTTCTTAAGGAAAGAAGGCGAGATGGTAGAAAATTCCAGACAGGGCCTACGCAGTACAAAGGTAGAGAAACAAGAGATGTCATGGTCAATGAACTGCATGTGGTCCCATGGACTTGTATTGCAGATTGTCTAGAGGGAAGTAAAGTATAAAAAAATTTAAAATGAAAGTGTTAGGCTTGAAAGATTGTTCACTGTCAAGCAGTGGAGTATATTTTTGATTCTGGAATGTAATAGGGAATGACTGGGATTCATTGAGAAGAAGGGGTGCCATAGTCAGACTTACTATGCTTTTGGATTGTAGTGGGGAAGCTCTTAAGACAAGAAAAGCAACTAGAAGCCTCCTAACGTGGTTTAGGCTAGGCTAGTGGACACACACACAAGAGGTATTGCAAAGGTAGAATTGGCAAGATTTGGCAACATAGGGGTGGTGGGAGGGAAGTGAAAATGAGAGGCCAAAGATGCTAGTAAGTTTATGAGTGTCAATCATGAGAAGGGCTGTCTGCGATGATAAGGATGTTTGGAAGGACAGAGATTCAGGAGGGGACAATTTAGATGTTGACTATGAGATGTGTCAGGTCCACCCAATTTAACATACCCCAAGGACAGTTGATGAGGTGGGCCTGAAGCATAGGAGTGTGTGACTAAGGTTGCAAATCTAAGTCTGGAAATAATCTACATAGAGTTGATGATTGAGCCATTGAGGTTAATGAGAACACAAAGTGGGAGAGAGAACATAGGCCAAGATAAAAACCTGAGGGACGCTCATGGTTAATAAGAAAAAAGCTAATAATCCTTTTGGTACCTGTCTCTCACAGTTGTGAGGCTCAAATGAGGATGTGTACAAAGAGCTTAAAAGCCCTATGTAAACATGAGTTGTCTTCAATTCAGCAAGTCTTGACTAAGTGCCTCTAGAATCATGGATGCTGTGCTAAGGTAGATTCTGAGGAGACAAAAAGCAAATAGGTCTTCCCTGAAAGAATCCCCAATTACTTGTGCAGATGACAGAAAAACAATCTTTAGGGGGTGTAGTAGGGCTTGCTGTGTGACCCTAAGCAAGTCACTGAATTTCTGCCTCAGTTTCTTCACTTGTAAAATGCTTACTTGGCACAATGCCTGATCTGTTAAAGTTGCTATATAAATATTTATTTCCTTTCCCATTGGATAAGGAAAAGACCTTCTCTCCCCATCCCTTCAAGAGTCCAATAGTCTTTTGAAAAACTCAAAGGACTCATTTTTCTTAGAGTCACCTCTCTCACTGGGAGGCAGAGGTGTGATTTGAACCCAAGTCTTCCTTACTCCAAGCCTAGTACTCTTTCCACTATATTACAACGTTCCCCCAAAGCAGTGGAATACTACAAAATCAAGAACGAGAACTTCTGTCCTTTGTGAGATAGTTTTCTTGACAAATGTTGGTTTGCAAGAGAATATGACACTCTGTATAACCCGCATTAGCAATTGAGGCCTGAGTCCAGAACTCATTATCTTCTTCTGAGACTTTCCCACTGGTGGGAAAGAATAGCTTAGCCTAATTGAGGAGACTGGTAGGATAACCTTGGCTTGAACTAGTTGAGTGATGTGGCTAAAGAGGAAGCTGATGTCCAAGTTTCAGCCTACCCAACCCAGTCTGGGACACTCAGATTCGATACCATCGTCCATTCCCTAGAAGTCACCCGGAAGTATTGGCAGTTTTATCAGGTTTAGCTAAAGACCAGATCAGTCATTATAAATTACAAAATGAATGATCTTGACCATATTAAATTAATGTTTTTGCACTAATAAAATCAATGCTGCCAAAAGTAAAAGGAAAGCAGAAAGTTGGGAAACAATCTTCACAACTAGGTTTTCTGACAAAGGTTTCATTTCTAAAATACATAGAGAATTGCATCAAATTTATAAAATTGCAAATCATTCCCCAATTGATAAATGATCAAAGGATATAAATAGATAGTTTTCAAATGAAAAAATTAAAGCTATCTATAATCCTATGAAAAAATGCTCCAAATCATTATTGATTAGAGAAATGCAAATTAAAACAATGCTGACGTATCACTTCACCCCTATCAGATTGGCTAAGATGACAAAAAAAGGAAAATGATCAATCTTGGAGAGGTTGTGGGAGGATTAGGACATTAATGCATTGTAGGTGGAGTTGTAAAGTGATTGAACCATTCTGGAGAGCAATATGGAACTCTGCACAAAGAGCAATAAAACTGATCATACCCTTTGATCAGCAATTCCAATTCTAGGCCTCTATCCAGAAGAAATCATAAAAAATGGGAAAAGTCCCACATGTTCCAAAATACTCATAGCAGCTCTCTTTGTAGTGGCAAAGAATTGGAAATTGAGGGAATGTCCAACAATTGGGGAATGGTTAAATAAGCTATGGCACATGAATATCATGGAATACTATTGTTCTATAAGAAACCAAAAAAAAAGTCAGATTCTAGAGAAGCATGAAATGATTTACAGTATCTGATGCTGAGCAAAGGGAACAGAACCAAGAGAACAATGTACACATTAACAGCTACATTGATTGTGAGATGAACAACCCTGCTGGATGCAGCTGCTCTCAGTAATTCAGAGAGCTTGGACAACCCTGTTAGACTGGCTAAGGACAATGCTATCCCCATCCAGAGGAAGAAAAACAAAACAACAACAAAAAATCCTTCAGAATCTGATGAACACTGCATTCAATAAAAAAAAAAAAACAAACTCATGTATTTCTTTCCCTTCATCCTAATTCCTCAGACCAAAAATGACTAACCTGTAAACTTGCTTAACACAAATACAACATTAACCTGTTCACCACTGGGGGGGGGGGTAGGAAGGGAGAGTGGAAGGAAATTTTATAACTTAAAAATATATGGGTGAATGTTGGAAAACTTTCATAAATGGATTTGAAAAAATAAAACATCAATTAAAAAAAGACTTGATCAGTCTTGCTGGCAGTGTAGCTAAAATGCTGTGTGTTGGATTTATAATAGGAGAATTAATTGGGGGTGGGTAGGTGCTGAAGGCCTGCAGAAGTGTTGAAGGTTTTTTAAGTAGCCTTCAGATGTGATGAAACATGTATGATATTAAAAGGCCATGGTTAGAGGGTACTGGTTCCTTGGTGCTAAGATACTTTGCCTGTCTACATCAAATACTAATGTAGAAAGATGATTCTGTTTAGAAATGTATCAAAAGCCATCTTCAAAGTACAATGCAGTAAGATCCCATCTAGGCACTACCATTTTGAAAGCTCTTCCCAAAGTCATTAGACTTTAATGAGGTGATTGATGGCTTTACTTCTCCTTGGAGTTGCACAAATCCTTTTATGACTGGGTAAGCACCCCAGATATCAATGGGGCTCCTGGCTCTGGCTGCATTAAAAAACCCAGAGCATGGGGGCTGGTTTGAAGCAGCAGCTCAATACCCTCTCAGTTCAGTTCACAGTCTGAACAGACTCTCTTGGGAGTGTGAGCCTTAGGCTATCACCCTCATTGCATAAAGAAGGAAACTGAGATTTCTTATTGAAATGAATTGCCAGCTTATTTCATGTTCGACTTTTTACTTGAGAACATAAGGCTGAATCAGCTGCCTGAAACACTCTGTGATAGGTCATTTTCCCTTTAAATGGGACTAACTAGAGGAACTGGGGATGGCCATGAGGGGTATCTTCTCAATACCCCCCCTGCTGGTTTTGGCTACCTCCAGACTATGGCCAACGTAGATATTTCAGGGTGATTTCGGTTATCCAGCTGCTGCCTCAAAAGACATTCCCCTTCCCTGATTCTGTTCCAGCCAAACTGACCCCCATACTTGCTAGACTATACCAAGCTCCCTCAAAATCTTAGCTCTGTCACCCCCAGCCTGGGGATATTCCCTTAGGTCATGTGGCATTCCTTTTGTAAGTACACTGATCATATTATGTCCCCTTCTCCAGCTTCTTACATAGTATGGGGGGGGGGGGTTAGGTTTGGAGAAGAAACAGTCTGACTCAGGTTCAAGTCTTCTTCCCCAGCAGCTCCAAGGGAGAGGCAGCTAGATGAGACATACTTATCAGTATAAATGACCATATTACAAGTCAGCTAGAGCCCTGGGCCTGATGTAGAGGGGACAGAGACAAAGCACTGAGGCCTGCTGTTCAGGGATCCAACCTGGGGCCTCGGCAATGCCTGTGGTTTGGGTCCTTCCAGTTTGGGGGTGGTGGTGGTATCATTTCTCTCCAAATTGATTTCTTTCACTTTGTGTTGTTTCTCTGTAAGCTATCACTATGGAATCCTCTTGTCTATTTTGTCCCCAGGTTGATTGAATCAGCGTGGTGCACTCAGATGACTCTGTCACTAAAGAAAGTGATTTATTTAGCTGCACTTATCGGTTGCATCTGGTTTCATTTGCTGGTGTTGGCAACAGAAAGTTCTTTATGAATTTGATTATAGTCTAAAAGCCCAAAGAGAATTGTTATGCGGCTTGGGGTGGGGGGGAAGAGAAGGAGTTAGTGCTAAGCCATAAATGCTCTGTCTGCCTAATCTTGAAAAACATACTGAGCTTAATGCTCACATTCTCTGGGGCTGGCAACTCTGGCAGCTTCAGAGCAGGGAGGCTCACCCTTTACTGTCTCCTGGCCCCCTCTGGCAGGCGAGGGACCCTCTTCTTGCAGTAATGATTTTCAATGCAGAAAAAATACACAGGATTTCAAAGGAAACTAATGCTACTGAAATGCTAATCGAAATATGTTTTGAAAAAAACAAATGTATGTAGCTCCTGAAATCTATTCAAGGCAGAACATGGAGAGGGCTTGGGTTGATAAAACTGCTTTATCCAGAGAATAAACTTTATGATAATTTTTAAGATAGAGGCAGAGGGGTAAGTTCCAGGAGAGGATGGACAGAGCCAGGAATCAGGTCTCAACAGATAGGGGAGGCCTGCTTTAGAATTGTAACTGCTTTAGAATCTGAAGGTAAGTCTATTTGCCTGTGCTCAAAGTTCTTGGCCCTGCAATCTTCTAGGACCACCTGGAGGACCTTTCAGGCAAGTCAAGTAGCTGAACCCCACCCTTCTCCTGACCACTATACCGCCAACCCATAGTAACTGCTCCTTAGAGTTTCTTCCAGAATGATCCAGCTCTTAACCAGAGAAGGGTTAGACTGGGCTCCCGGATAAAAGACTGAAAGGGAAGAACTGGGCTTATTTATCTCTCTGTTACTCAGAGCAAGAGGGCTGGGCTTGCTGTGGACTGTCATAGGGATTTAGACCTTGCCTTAACTTAGACCTCTCCAAATGAATACAGCAAATGATTACAGCAGAGGGAGAGGCTTATCTGAAATTTCTGCAGATGTTCACAGTAGATGAATGGCCCCAAGGGGTATCCCGAACACCTCTGCACACTGAACTTTAGCAGGCTTGGCAAAGCAAGATGGCCCTAGGAGAAGAAGGCAAGAGGCAGTGTAGAGTTTAACTGGTTTCCAAAGAATTGTGGAGGGGAAAGAAGGAGCTCACAGAGTTTTGGACACTTGTAGTGGCCAGGAAGGGGGAGGGGTCTCAGCTACTTGATATACCTTCAAATTCTAAAGCAGTTGCACTAGAGGGACAAAGACTGCGGATCAGAGAAATGCAAACATCTGAGAAAGGATGTGTGGCTTCCTAAGGGTGAAATAGGATATAACCTTAAAACTAGAATATGGTCACTGAACTACACATGACCTGGATGAAAATCTAGCTTGGGAGACCAAGTGGGCAGAAGGGAAGCAGTTACACTGGGAAAAGGAGAAAGGTGAATGGCAGGGTTAAAGACCGTGGATCAAGAAAAAGGCCATTAGATTTGGTGATTAAGCACTATGGGAATTTTGTAAAGAACAGTTTATGTTGAATGATGACTTCAGAAAGCAGATTGTAGAGAGTCAAGGGAGGGGAGAGGGAGTTCAGGGGAGGGGTTTTTTCCTTAATGATTTGGGAAAGATGAGGAAGCAGAGCCATAGGACAGGAAAAGATTTGCTTTATTGCAGTTGACATGATATGATCTACCTTTATAGTGGTCCCAATCAGCACAGTTTTGTAATTTTCCCCGGCACCAGTAGGCACAAAGGCAGGCTCAGCAGAACAAGATGGGCACTAGGAGAAGAAAGCAAAAGAGACAGTGAAGAGTTCAACTGGTTTCCCAAGGACTGGGGAGGGAAAGGAGTAGAATGGTTATTGGGGAAAATAGAGGCAAAGAGGCCCTCAGAAGTTTAGACAGTAAAGAGAGAGCAGAAGGACATTGGAGAGCACAAGGACATTTCTCTAGCCTTTCCTATATCACTTGAAGTGCAGGTCTTACACTTATCTCAGGGACACCCCATTTGGTCATGGCTATTGAATGTAACATACCTGAAGTCTTGCAGAGACTGGGGAGTATTCTCTTGGTACTCAGGTATTGGACTTACGTAACCTCCCTAGAAGTCACAAATGCTAAATGGAAGAAACTTCATTTCCACAGACCCCTTTTCATATTCCCTCTATGTCCCTAATGCCATTGTCTGCTTTGGGGACTTCTAGATTCACTGTCTTACCTCAGTCTTGGGGGATCAGATGGAATTTTGGTGCTTGGAGGACATTCTCAATTTCCTGCAGGGATCAAAAGAGAAAGCTTCCTTGGAGATTTATTTTTTTCATCCTACATGAGTTAGGTCTCTCAGCTTACTGATGTTGAAAAAGGATTTGCCTTTAATCTACAAAACCCTCCCCAATCTGAGACCATTTAGACTGAGAGGGTACCTCCTGTCTCCCACCCTCTGTCCTTTACCACTATTATGACAATTATCTGTGAAATAGCTCCAACCACCCAGGATGATATCTCAGGTAGCATGGGAATGGTACTCAAAGGAAAATGTAAGCTATTACCAAGGAACAATATTTATTCCCTGAATTCCAGCAAAGCTTGGTTCCCATAGAGATGTTTATATAAAACAAATAAAAAACCCTCATATCCTCAGCATGAGGAGTCAGCTTGTCTGTGGGGATGAAAGTAAGACAAAAACTCCAGGGTCTCAGGGCTGTGATTTGATGACATTCAGGAATGAGACATTTCTTTCTCTAGAGCTGGGTGTCAATGGTAGAGGAAAAATATCCATTTATCACTTTAGAATCCCTACTCACCTCTGGGAAAGTGCTGACATTCTTGGGTTCTCTGGCACATTCTAACAAAAGGGATGCATATGGTGACCTTTTCATAAGGAATTAGAGTAGTCAGGTTTGATGTCAAATGTTCTCTTTATACAAAGCCATGAACCTGTTTGTGACCATAGGAAAGTCACTTCCACTCTAAGCCTCATCTATCAAAAGAAGATTTCACTATATGTTTTCCCAATTCCAAGGGTTTTTACTTCAGCACCATGGCTAGGTCTCCCAGGCAACCAGTCCATAAAGAGCACTACATATCCAACATTTAAGTATTAGATTTTCCTTAAGCACACACCTGACCATTTGATTCCCTTGCTCAAAACTACTTTCTATAGAATAAAATAGAACTTTTTTATAATTGTTTTTAAAAGTCCTTCAACCTTCATTATACATTGCCACCCACCCTCCACTCATGTCTGGAATACACTACCTCCTCACCATCATTATAGCTGCTGCTCCAGTGCTTTGGTCTTCACTGCATAAAAGGGTTCTATTATAGCAGAACTGATTCTGTCAACAGCAAAAGGGCACCTCACAGCTACTGTGAGGAAAGACTAATTTTCTTGCAGGTGGGCTCAGGATAGCAATGCAAAGGGCTGATTTCTGCTACTCTACATTAGGAGGCTGGAGCTATCCATCACCTCTGGGTGTTGAGTGTTTAGGTAGACATCCCCTTGGACTGTCTGCTTGTATGAGTAAGTGGTGGCTCTTTGGGCTCAGAAACAAACCCAAGGAGGCAGCTCTTATTATTCTCTTAGGAAAGTGAGGACTCTGGTCCTAGAGAAATTTGTGAGATTTATTTTCAAGTGTCCCAGACGACCTTGGTGCCTACTTTTGTTTGTAATGTGCCTTCTAAATAATGCAAAAAAGAGAAAAGAAAAAATTGTTGGCCAGGGTTGCCTTTTGGAGACCTTGAGCTCTCTCAGGAATATTTTGGTATAGTAACAACCCCATATTACTAATTTAGCTGGATCACCTCTGGCTCCTGGAAAAGGTTAGAGTGGGGATGGGGGGAAGGTAGAACATCAAGCTGGAAACTTGCCCACACTCTGAGTTTGTGGTATGAATGCTCCTACCTGTGAAAGTGAGGGTATTCTCACTACCCTTTCGTCATTTACTGGATCCCCTAATTTGTTTGCTTACACAAAGCCAGTTAGAAAAATACCTTTCCTTATTGAAAACAAATTAGTCAAAGTATGTGTTCTTCTGTCAATAATAAAGACTTAGGTGAGGTAGGTAATGGCATCATTCCCATTTTACTGATAGGGTCACAGAACTGACAAGTGTCAGAGGTGGGATTCAAACCCAGACCTTCCAGACTTTTAGGACTTCTCCATGCCACGTCACACAGAGTCCTTCACAAACAGATGTAAAGATAAAATGGCGCACAAGGAAATAAGAAGTTAAAAACCAAACAAATCCCAACTGCCAACAGAGGTTGAAAGAGAGAAGGGTGGTGTTGGGGAAAGGCAGCCTTCATTTTACACCTGTTGGAGAGCCTGTGTGTGAGTTATTAGTCTGCTCTGACAAGAAGCAAACCTTTCTGTCCCTGACAGAGTTGATAAATGCGGCGAACACTAGCCTTACATTTTAAAATCAATAGAGAACATTTTTCAGAGCAACCCGAACCCACCCAGCATAACAAACACGGTCGGCTAACAACCAACCAAGAAACTAATTGTTTAAATGGGTTCCAGGGGACAAGCAAAATTTACAGGAAGGCAAGGTGGAGGGAGGAGATGAGGAGAACAAGAGGAAGGAGGGGGAAGCCCTTAGTTTCCAGGCAGAAGATCAGCTACATTTGGTGCAATGAAACTTTTTATTCTTTCAGTGACAATTTTGGTTTTGGCCCTAGAAAGCAATTCCTGGTAGAATGGGAACCAAGGTACTACAAAAGAAATGAAATCCCCTATGGGTCTTTAGAGGAAAGACAGATCAGTAGCTTACAAGGAGCAGATAGTTCCTCTTCCAGGTTGGTTTTCAGGACTTGTCACTGACTGACTTGCCAAGGGGAAAAAATAATCCATTTTGCCTGCTACCTTTCCCCCAATATTTGATCCCTAATTCCACTTGAACACATACCTGTTTGAGGCTCTCCAGTAGTTCTCAGTTACAGGCTAGGGGTTCTGAAGTGGACAGCTCCAACACTGATTGGCTACCCCAAAGCTCTAAATTATGAGTCCATGACTTCCCCACTGTGGTTTGGTTACTTAGGCCATCCACAACAACAAAGTCCATTTTAATATTCTAAGTTTTAAAGGGATTGAGAAGAAGTATGGAGAGCTCTGGGCAAAACAAAAAAAAATGTTTAAAGTAGTCTAGCTGGGCCAGATGAATCATGTAAAATGTCTTTTAGAGAAAGATGAGCTCTGGGGACACTGGCCTTGGAAGTAGCAAGATAAAAGTGCAGATCTTGTGAACAGGATATAAGATGCTGATTTTTATCCCCACACTGATGAAATCAGCTGTCCAGATCAAACCAATATATATTAGTCAGCCCTCTAAAGGTTCCCATGTAATCAGCCTCAACATTTGGCTAACACTTCACAAAGATCTCATTTTATTCTCACAACAAACCTAGAGGGAGAAGTTACTCTTACTATTCCCATTTTAGACAGGAGGAAACTGAGGTGGATCGAAAATGAGTCTGGATTTGAACTCAAGTCCAGTGCTACTCACTGCACTACCTTAATCATTTCTGTTGTCTAGATGCTACAGAGAGAAGTGTACTGAAATTCAGATGACCTGCGTTTCATAGTCAAGCTCTGCTTCCTACTGTGTAAACTGGGACGAATCTCTTCTCAATTGTCCTCAGTTTCCTCATGTCTAAGGGTTGAAATACCTTGTCAGTCACAACCATCATCCCCCCCTCCCATCTCCCCTACTCCCTGCTCAGGAAAAATCCCTTCTCTTTTGTAAAATGTAGAGATGTCATCTGAAGTGGTTGAGATGTCATCCAAAATCCTTTTTAATTCTACAGACTGACACTCCTGTCCTCTGGCTGCCAAACTCTCACGCCCTGCTCCCTGAAATGATGTGTTTCAGAGTCACTGACTGACTGCCAAAGGGAAAAAAATAATCCATTTTCCCTGCTACATTTCCCCCCAATAGTTGATCCCTAATTCAACTTAAACACATACCTCTTTGTCAAGGTGTTCTGTAGCTCTCCAGCAATAAAGTTGGGTGGCTTAGTGAACAGGAAGACCTCAGTTTTAACATTTGTTGGTATTCACTCGTTTCAACAGTGTCTGGCTCTTTGTTGGACTGGAGTGGTTTTAGTCATTTCCTTCTCCAGTTCGTTTTACAGAGGAGGAAAGGAAGGCAGACAGGGTAAAGTGACTGACTTGCCTAGGAACTTGTGAATCTTTCTCATGCCAGGCCTGGAGCTCCATCCAATAGTAGGGTCACCTATCTGCCCCTCTTTTAAACATTGCCACATATAATTACTCATTTGTGTGACCGTGCATAATTAACCTCTTTGGGCCTAAGATGGACTAAATGACCTTTTAGGGAGAGGTATTAAACAGCATTGCTATTTTAATCAGATTAACAATTGGAAAATATTTAAGAAAATAAAAATACAATAAACATAGATAACATTAATATATGGTTTTTCTAAGTCAACATTCAACTGGCAGGCATTCTTCTGTACAATTTGGTGGCTCTCTGAGATACTGTTGTGCTAGAATCACAGGGTTCTCTGATGCCTATGTCACAGACTTTGTTTCAAGGCTCTATCTCTGAAGAAAACATCCCCCCATTTGTCCTCACCCAGGCTAACATGGCAGACTTTGCTCATTCTGTAAGAATCTCTCAAAAGGAAAAAAGCTCTTTTCAAAGACAAACTTTAGGGTTGACTGGGGGACCTTTCCTGTAGCCTCTTTCTTTCCTCCCAGTTTCCTTGACTTCACCATTTAATCAAATTAAAAGTCATGACTCATGTCCACAAATAGGTTAGGCATAGCCTTATTTATCTCTCCTATAGAAATGTTACCAGCGTCTACACATACAAAGGGAAAAGAGGTATCCTGTCTAGTCTCATCTAGGGATTTAGCTGTGCCAATAGGCTCACTGTGAGTCCTCCAAAGAACTTACTGAGCTGTCTTGGGACTCAGGATCAAGGCAAACAATGGGTTCAGATCTCACCTCAAACACTTCCTAGCTATGTGATCCTGGGCAAGATATTTAACTACTATGTTTCTCAGTTTCTTCATTTATAAAAAAAATTGGGAATAATAATAGCACTTGCCTCTCAAATGAGATTATGTGTACATATATATGTATATATGGAGACACATTACAGCATTTTTAGTTATTATTAAAATTACTAGTACTAACTGTGTGACTCTGGGCCAGTCATCCATCTTTCTGTGCCTCAGTTTCATCATTTGTAAAATGGGGATGCTTGCAGAACCTGCCCTTATGGGGCATTATGAGATTTAAATTGGTTAATGTATTTAAGGCATTTTAAAAATGCCTTCAACACCAGATAAATGTCATTTATTTTTATTGTGACTGTTACTTTTACTACCATGGTGTGCTGGCCTTGGAGTCAGGAGGACCTGAGTTCAAATTCGATCCCTAACACTAGCTGTCATTTTACCCTGCTTGCCTCAGTTTCTTCATCTCGAAAATGAGCTGGAGAAAGGAAATTCCACATGAGACCCTGAAGAGTTGGACATTCTTACCACTCACCATAGACAAGTAAGTCACTTCCCATATCAGTGCTTCAACTTTCTTATCTATAAAATATGGATATGGTTATCTATATGAGAGGCAACAGACCATGACAGATGGAGGCTGCTTTGGGCATCAGGGGTGTTTGCCTCTGGGCAGGTCTTGATGGCCTAGGCAACTCAGTTACAGATAAGTGGCTGATCTACATTGGTATAAGTAGTTTATATACAGGGAACACTTCACACGGCTAGAATCCCAAGTCAAACTCTCTCCTGTCCCCAAACACACAAACTATCTCTCTTTTGATGAAGTTCAAATAATAGTTATAATGATTATTATTGTTGTTAAATGAGCAAGACAAGAAATGAGTTTAGGAAGGTCCACAACAGCCCTGTAGAGCCTTCCAGCCACTCGTGTTTGTTACCAGTGGGTGCTATCTGCCTTCTTAATGTGTGTTTATACTGGGAATGGGGCATTCCCCAAGGAAGCTGATTGTACTGTGGCCCCTTAGGAGTGCCCCCCCCCCAAGAAAATATCCACATGCCTGGTTGGAGTTGGTTATCTGTTCTTTTCTTCATTGTATTGGTATAAAAACTACTTTTCTTGTTGTGTTTTACCAAATGATGGTCTCTTGATATCTATGGGAAAAAGTCAGTGTATCTGAGGGAAAAATCACCAATAGTCACATATTAAGTATAAAGTCAATAAAAAAAATATTTCTGGTTAAATGAATCACCTTACAATCACCCCCTCTGTTTATGGACTGTTTGTATTTCCATGTATTTATTTTTTTTCTTAGTTTTGAGTTTTTTGCCAGGCAACAGGGTTAAGTGGCTTGCCCAAGGCCACACAGCTAGGTCATTATTAAGTGTCTGAGGTCACATTTGAACTCAGGTCCTCCTGACTCCACGGCTGGTGCTCTATCCACTGCGCCACCTAGTTGCCCCCATGTATTTTATTTTAAAATATTAAATGGAACGTTCCCCTTCCCTTAGAGTCATAAGGCCCTGGTTGTGATCCTAGCCCTTGGCTGGCTGTGTGGCCATAAGCTAGTCAGCACCATGAAAAAGTTGGAGGAGGTAAATCAGATGTTCCTTGTGTCCGCAAACCTTTGGTTCTTATTCTTTTCTCTCTGTAGCTCCCAGATCCAACCCCCAGGCTGCACCCAGGCGTCAGCCTCCAGGCCAAACTACAAACTTCCTCTCAACTGTTAGCCAACCCTATGCCAAGGGCCTATTTCAAACTGGGCTATTGATAGGGCCATTAGGAGCAAACAGAGCCTTGAGGTTGAGAATTTCCCCATTCAGCAAAGTAGAACATTCCCATCTCCAAGATAGATTGCATAGTCACCACTTCCAAAAGAAATGGTATTTTGAAAAGAAGCCTGAAGGCCCCTGGATCAATTGATAAAACGCTCTTCTTTGACAGGTGGACCAACCTCATTCTGGGGGAAGGGCTCTTTCCACACCCCCATCACTGCCTGCCTCAGCTCTCTCTCTCTCTCTCTCTCTGGAATATATGGTTCCTTTCTAACTCTCCATTATTCCTCAGATCTCTCACAAACAAACACATGGTAACTAGCATTTACATAAAGTATATTCGTTGAAAAGCAAATCCTAAAGCGACACAGAGCTCCCATTTGAATTGTGGTTAGCAGGGAACCACGCCTGTTTTTACCCCCCCACCCAGGACAATTACTATTATATTTTTGTCCTTTGTTATTGATGAAGACCATAAGGGCAGGGAGGTGATGCCACAACAAACACATGAATTGGATTTGACTGAGGAAGTGCTATACTAAGTCACTTTTTCCTTCAGAGCCATTTGAATCCAGTGATCTGAAAAGAATCAAGATGACTGGAGATGACCCTGGATATGAGGAATCAGAGTGAAGTGACTTGCTCAAGGTCACACAGCTAGTAAGTGGCAGGTGCCTGAGGCCAGATTCACACTTCTGTCCTCCTGGCACCAAGGCCGGTGCTCTATCCACCTAGCTGCCCCACAACTACTCCAGCAGGAGTAGGGTTAGAGATCTGAGTAGCAGCATCCATGTCTCACCACTTACTTGCTCTGTCAAGCATCGATTCCTTTAAGAGGTCTTGCAGCCTCTATTTTTAAAATTCAGACAGTCATAAATTTAGAGCTATAAGAGCTCATTGAAATCATCTCATGCAACTCCCTCAAATTTTACAAAGAGGAAAACTGAGGCTCCCCAATATTAAGTGACTTGCCTAAAGTCTCCCAGATGATAAAGAAACAGAGCCAGGATTCTAACTCAGCTCCTCTGTGACCTGGTCCTCTGGAAGCCTCTGCCTCCTACTGCCAACTATACACAGGCATGGGAAGGTGAGCTTTTTCCCCTCTCTCCTCACATCCTCTACACACAAACCACTGCCTCTTAGAAAAGTGCAGGTTTGGCAGACAAGGGTGGCTCTGCTTGCCAATTCATCAAACTGTGACAGGGAGATTCTTTATCTGCAACTGGTGACCTTTAGGTGCCTTTAGTACCCCTGCCCCCATCCCAGAATCAGGGACAATGACCATAGATATTAATGGATTGCAAAGGCAAAGCCCATCATGCTGAGACAGTCAGTGTCTTCCCTGGGCTGGGTCTCTATGAACCATGGAAGTGTAGATTGTAATACCTAAAGCATCACCTCTCCTCCTCACCCAACAGCAAACAAGTAATGGCTGAATATTAAAGGCAAGGGAGCAATTTAGAGAGAAAGTCTGCCCTCCTTCCCTCCTAGTCTAGGCAGATGCTCCCTAAAGCTCCCAGTAAGTAGATAATAAGGCCTCATTTTTCAAAGGGTCTGCCAGGGCCTTTTATCCCTGACAGTGTCTAATCCCTGTCAAACATTTTAGATTAAAATGAGTATGGAGAACACAGCCTCACTCATTGTTTCACTCTGCTAGCTGGGGTTAGACTGGGACTAAATGGCAGCCCGGGCCTTTATTCTTCTTAGGAACAGTCCTCATTTACGCAGAATTTGACAATCTTATACAACATTTCCCCTACAGGGATCCTCTGAAATAAATGCCATGTGTGCTTCTCCCAATTTTAGAGATGGGGATACTGAGGCCCTGCCAGCTTAAGGGACTAATGAGTCCTTTGGCCTCCATGTACAGGTTCAGTGCCAACTTCCATAACGATGGCATATGCTTTCGAGGTGTGTTTTATTAATTTAGACTTTGGCCTTTACAGCACAATCATTTCCACCTCCCATCCCTCCCCTTTAGACTAAAAAGACCAATGAAGCAAAAACAGCTTACATTCATGTCCCATGTGCAGCTAGGTGGCTCAGTCTTTGAGCCTGGAGTCAGGAAGCCCGGAGTTCAAATTTTGCTTCAGACACTTACTGTGTGATCTGAGTCCAGTCACAACTCTATTTGCCTTTACTTTCCTTGTCTTTAAATTGAACCGGAGAAGGAAATCGCAAATTATTGCCAAGAAAAGCCCAAATGGGGTCACAAAGTCAGACATGACTAAGCAGCTGAACAACAATAATCAACAGTATCTAACATTCTGGCCTAGTAGGCCCCCACCTCTCTGCCATAAAAAGAAAGTAGCCTCCAGTGTGGGATCCCTTGGACCTTTTTCAGTAGTTATTCAGTGAAGTTTCATTTACCTTTTTGTGGTTCACCTTATTTCACTCATAAAGAGTCTTGTGTTTTCCTGAGGGTTGGGCAATCTCCCACAACACCCATGGCCAGCTTAGCCTCTCTATTCTGCTGCTCAGAAGTACCCATCAGCTTTGCAGAGACTCAGGGTCCCAAAGCTGACAAGTTGAGCTAAGTGATTTTCCTCAAGTGCAGGCTTGAACAGGTCACTTTACCTTCTCTAAAAATACTCCAACTGCTGAATTTGCCTTAGGAACAAAGAGGAGCTCCTCTTCCTTTTGATGACTTTTAAAACCCTTTAGGTTTTTAGCATAACTTTGCATCTTTGTCCTACATTATTCCCCTTCCCTTTTATTCCAGTCTAGCCACTGACATTTTTGCTGTTCCTCACACACAACACTATCTCCCACTTCCATGCTTTTGCACTATCTGGTGCCCCACCCCTTCCCAGAATATACACCTTCTTCATTCTCTTAGAATGCCCATCTTCCTTTAAAATTTGGCTAACTTGCCATTTTCTACATAAGGCCTTTCCTAGGGTCCTCCCCCCTCCATAAAGGACTTTATATTTTGCTTCTATTTTCTCAGATGTGCTATCTCCTCCAACATCATCTGTCAGTTCCTCAAATGTAGGGATTGTCTCCTTTTTGTTTCTGAATGTGCAGTCTTAGTTTGTGCTTAATGTACAGAGTGGTTTCTTCATGTTGGGAAAGGAGGTGGTCCTAGACATATCCAGATGGTCTGACAGAGCTGTAATGATTTAGGTCCCCTTCCTGCCCTCCAGGACCTCAGCGTTAGAGTTGTTCTTATGCTGCTGTTGGGGGATCAGGAATGCAATGGAATTCCTCCAATTCAAACATCTAATAAGTGTTGGGTGAGGATCAAGACCAAAACTCAATTAGCCTCCATCCTCCAGGAGAGTGAGGGGCTCAGAGCTGGAAAACGATGATTCTAGGTAGAGGGGCAGGAGATGGGGAAGGAAAGTGAGTCAATTTGACTGAATCAGAGAATGGATGAGGCAGCCCTGGGAAATCTGGAAAGACTAAGGGATGGTCAAATAGAGGAGTTTGTTTCTGAACTTGGAAGAAATGAAGATCTGTCCTTTCAGAATAACAATTTGGCAGGTATCCTGAAGCTGCACCTGAGAGAGGAGAGTCTGGGGGGGGGGGCAGAAAGGGTTGTTGAGGAGGCTTTTGGGAGTGTCTAGGTGAAGGATGATGAAGACCTAGGCCTGGGGGATTGTGGGGTGAGGAGAGAGAGGAGTAGATGGCAGAAAAGAAGTCAAGTCCCTGGTGGGCTCCAGGGGAAAAAGAAATAATGGAGGCTGATTCCAAAGCTAGGAATAGAGCATCCCATCCTCTCCCTGTGGTGCATTCCAGGTGGAAATCTGCAGCAAGAGAGGGAGGAGACAGAAGCAAGGAAAGGAGATGGAAACATATTGAACCACCCAGACTTGGGGGTGGAGGGGGGGGCTATGCAGCTATTGACTGCGGCTGCAGACTTTCTCTTAAAGGTCCGATGGTGCTGGGGATGGGGGGAGAGGCTGCGGCAGAGCCGGAAATTTGGCCTAATGTGTCCAGAGTCCACTTGCCTAGTAATCCAGTTGAGCCCCAAAGCCTTCTCTGGGCCCCAGCCAAAGCTTTGCTGCTTAATTGCCAATGATCGGGAAGTCTGTAACGGCATCGCATCAGCATCGGTGCAGTGATAGCAAAAGGGAGAGCCTGAAATGAATTCATTCCATCAATTTCGAGTCTGTGTAATTGAACTGAAGCAAATCCTTTGATAATAAGACAGTTTCATGTTCCATAAGAAAACAAATCTTATCTAATTGGATTCTTCTTGTTCTTGGGATGCTCAGAGGGTACCACTGGCTGATATTGGGCAGATTGCTGAAGGAGCTGCCCCCACCTCCCTCCAGTCTCTCTAAATTGACTAGTCACTGTGCCATTCCTTTGGGGTCCTCTCCTCCCCTTGGGGATCCCACGTGGTAATTGGAGCTGAACTCTAAGTGGCTGATAATTGCTTAACGTGTTACTCCTCCCAAATAACACTTGCAATATCACCATTGCTTTTAATATCAGGAAGGGAGCAAGTTGGGGGATGTTTCCTGGACTGTGTCTGGTGAGGGAGTTTGCTTGAATATGGCAAAGGGGGGAGATGGGGGCAAGCTTGGGGTGTCAGGCCCCTAAATTCACATCAAGTCAGAGGTATACTGGTTTTGAAGTCAATCCCTTCTGGGAATGAATCCCCCTTCTGACACTGGGGCCCTGTTCTCTGTCCAAGCAAAGCACTTTACTTCTGTTTGCCTCAGTTTTCTCATATGTAAAATGGGAAAAATAACAGCACCCACTTCCCAGGTTAGCTGTGGCCATCAAATGAAATAACGTATGCTTACATTTGCATACTTTAAAGCACCTGCCTCCAAGACTGAAGAATTTATAGCAAAATGGAAACCAATCCCTGCTGACCAACCTATTTGCCCACCCATCCAGTCATCTGAACACATCGATAGAATGGGCAACAAAACACTTCTCCGGGAAGGGGTTGAATAGGATTTGGAAGAGGAGGTATAAAATGACAACCAAAATTAGTGTAAAATTACTGCAGCTAAGATGAGATGGTCAGTATCCGAGTGGGGGAAAGATTTGAATCAAACACCTGATAATGATTTTTTAACAGGTAAGGCACCTGATCTCCAAAAGGAACTGGTGTGAATAGATGAAACCAAGAACTGTTCTTCTCTAGGTATGTGGTCAAAGGATCCAAAAAGCCCAATTCTTATAAGAAGCACAGGTCATTACTATTGGTAGTGATATTTCTAAAACCTTCTTCTGAAGTATTTGAACAGTCAGCTTCTATCCAATTTGATTCAAAAAACAAACAAACCATTCATTCAGGGTTCATTCACCCTGGGCAAGATATAAAAATTTTCTTCCTCTGTGTGGTATCATTCCAAGATCCTAATAGATCTCATCTTCTCTGCCCCAAATCACTAACATTAAAAGATATCAAAACCCTTGAGGTTTAACCTCACACCCAGCATATTGGCCAAAGTGACTGAAGATGGGAATTATCAGGGTAGGAGCTGAGGGGAATCATACATTGATCCAGACATTCTGGAAAGTAATCTAGAATTATGCCAATAAAATGATCTTTAACCTTCTGACTTAGAGATCCTACTGCTATGAACAAAGCCCCACCCAAGGGGGGGGTCAAAGAAGCAATCTTTACATCATTATTTCATGCTAGAAAAGATCTAGAAACAAAGTAGATAGCTGTCATTTGGGGAATGATGAAACAATACTGAGTTGTCACAGATGATAAATAGGAGAAATGCACAGAGAAAGGGGATAGGATGCAAAACAACAGATATATATATATATATATATATATATATATATATATATATATATCATGACTACTACAATAATGCAAAGAGAAAGCACAACAGTGAAATTCAACACTCTCATGACGATGGGGAGACTAGTTGGATATGAAACTTTGCATATGCTGATGATCACCCTCAGTTGATATGCTCTCTTTGCTGACCCAGTGGTTTTTTCTTTTTTCTTCTTTTTTGTTCTTTGTTAGGGCAAATGACTCTCGTGGGTGAAAGGAGAGAGGTGTATAAAAATGGGAGATACCCAATTCAATATTATATTTCTCTAATATACATATACATATGTACATAGCCAAGCATGGAAATCTTATAAGGTTCTCCAGGAGACAAAAGTTGGGATCCTTCCACCTGGTTTTGACTGATGTAAGTTGAGAGGGAAGTATATTTGACAATGCCTATTGCTCAACTCAGTTTTCTATTTGGCTTTTCTAAGGAAAGAAATAAGTCCAATTTCCAAAACAAGTCATCAGAACCCAGCCTCAAACTGTTGAGAAAGATTCCTTTAACAGAGGAACTAAAACAAACAAAACCCAACACAACATTCACTTTAGCTCACTACTCCAAGCTTTAGTGCAGTTGTATGGTCTTTAAGACCACAATTCATGTGCTTCCCAGCTGAACACCTGTGTGTGAGAGGATGTTGTGCATCCCAGGATTCCATTAGCTCCTTTCTGCTACTGATTGTGATATTTCTCAAAACTTTTTCTTAAGTACTGGGATAATCAGTTTCTTCCCAATTTGATTTAAAAAACAACCAAAGAACTCATTCAGAGCACACCCTGGGTAAGATATAAAACTTTTCTTCAGTTGTGTGGTATCGTCCTAAGATCCTAAGATCTCTTCATTTTCCCAAAAGTTTAGCTTTTCTTGTATTCCATTCCTTGGAAGACCTCTGCAAATATTAAAGATATTATCCTTGCCAGGAAACATACTGCCATGCTAATAAAGGTCTTCCTTCCAAGCAGTGATTCTAATGAAGGAAATTTCAGGCACTTTGGTAGGCCAATGGGAGGACATTGGGTAGCTTTCAGTATCATTCAAATTTTACCACACACTTTATAATGGAAATAAAAGGTAATATATATATATATATATATATATATACACACACACATAATCTCTAAGTAGATGATATCATTTCTTTTTTTTAGGTTTTTGCAAGGCAAATGGGGTTAAGTGGTTTGCCCAAGGCCACACAGCTAGGTAATTATTAAGTGTCTGAGACCGGATTTGAACCCAGGTACTCCTGACTCCAAGGCCGGTGCTTTATCCACTACACCACCTAGCTGCCCCGATGATATCATTTCTAAGCATTTTTTCCTGAGATGCTGATGCTGATTTGAGTTACTTGGAAGGGAAGAGAACGTCCTCTCCCATAACAATCAAGTATTGGTTACCTAAATGTGACAATTTGCTACTACAGACCTGAGCTAATGAACTACTCTTGAAGTTAGATGCATGGGGCATCCCATTTCCACCACTGGAGGCCTTGGATATTGACTGCCTCTCCCCTTGCTGGCTTACTGGTGAGTCCCTGTCCAACTCTACCCAGAGGAGGAAATCACAGTTGTATTTTAGAGATATGAAGTGAAACTTTGCCCATTTAAGATCATATCTCTATCTACCCCCTGCCATTTTATACTAAACATATCCTCTTCTCTATCACATGTGGATTAGGAGGTCAGAGTCTGGCTACAGATAAATTGAAGGGCTAAACAGATCACTTCAGGGACCCAGAATGGAATTATTGATCTAAGGTTAAACACTCTGGTCACTCATTCATTGAAAAAAAATGAAGCTCAGCTAACCAAGCTGAGGAAGAGTTATGTAGTTAAAGAGAACCAGCTTCCGAATGAGAGTACTTGGGTTCAAATGCCAGCTCTGTCGATGTACTTCTTGTGGAATCTTGGGCAAGTTACTTAATAGTGGGCACTGATGTAGCATTTGAACATTTGTAGAATACTTTCCATATGTTCTGATTTAAGAACAGAAGCTATTATTCCATCATTTTACAAATGAGGGAATGAAGGCAAGCACAGATTAAGTGACTTGCCTGGGGTAGCACAGCCAAGACATATCTGAGGCAAAATTTGAACTCATATATTCCTAAGTCCAGAACTCTATCCACTGGTCCCAGAGAACTGCCTGGTTTAACCTTTCTGGACCTTAATCACTTTCTTTGCAAAATGAGGAAGTCATAGCTCCAAATTATACGATCCTACTCTCTCTGAACTTATTCTTTCTCTCTATCCCATCCTAAAGGAACTAGTGTGATTACATGGTTTGTGAAGAAGAGACCTTCCTGTCATCACTATCAGGATATTTCTCACCCACATCCTCCCTCATAGAGGAAGGTAATCACACTTTGCTATATCCCCTAGTTTTCATCTGGAACTTTAGGAGTGACTCTGGGAGGCACTGCCCTATGAGCCTTCCCTAGGTGTTGATGACAGCTACTCACTAGCTTATATTTGTTCCTTCCTGGTCAGTTCCATCTGAGTGTCTCACTTAGACCAAAACACAAGCTAAAAAGGACCTCTCTTGTCTAACCTATATGCAGGCAGGAATGGCCTCTACAACATACCCAACATACCTCTGCCCAAATACCAGTAGGGGAAAGGCTGGAGGTGGGGAAAGTGCAATGGCTCCATCTATTTTGGGTTTGTGCTAAATCATCAGTTATTTTCTTCTCTACCTTCAGGTCAAAATCTGCTTTGCTGCAACTCTCATCCTGGTTTTACCATGGAGGGGCTACATAGAATGAACCAAATCCTTCCTCCTATAAAATAGCCTTTCAAAGACACAAAGTAATATAGGGATGAAGCCAAGATGGAAGATTAGAGGCAGCTCAGCTGAACT
This sequence comes from Macrotis lagotis, assembly GCF_037893015.1. Taxonomy (NCBI): domain Eukaryota; kingdom Metazoa; phylum Chordata; class Mammalia; order Peramelemorphia; family Peramelidae; genus Macrotis; species Macrotis lagotis. The sequence goes on from NC_133666.1 coordinate 33,384,088, forward strand.
CTTAGAACATTTCCTTCCAATCAACTTTAAAATAACATCTCAAATCAAATTTTGGAATGGCATAGCCAATAAAAGATCAGGGTGAAACATTTTTCCAGTCTAAGAAAACTTAGGGGGTTGGTAGAAGTTTGTAATAACAGGGTGGAAACCTGTCAAGAGCTCACTCATGCAGTGACAGCAACAGCAGCCATAGTAGAAGTAGCTTTGGGAACTCTCAGCCCAGAGATGATAAGGAGGGCCATCGACTGGTAAGAGGGAGATTGCAGGGGACCCTTTACTGTCACTCTGTACAGTTAGTACTGATTAGCAACTCTACTACCCATACACAGTCCTGGGTCACTGTTCTAGGGTGGAGAGGAGTATTGGGGGAGGATTAGTCATAAGGGAGAAGGGCCCCTGGTTACAGTTCCAAGTAAAGGGAACACTAGTATTTGGGGCTTCAGGGGACCAAGGACCCTTTCAAGTAAAAGAGCATAGTGCAGCCTAGGAGAACAGTGACCACCTATCCCATGATTATACAACTTTGAAAGCACTAAAAAATTTGCAATCCCCCAGAACTATCTCTGAAAACAGTAGAACAAAAAAACCTGAAGCTTGGGACAGTGCTTCCCCATTTCCAGGTGAACAGAGCACAACTTTAACATAAAGTTCAAAGTCAAGAAATGGGTTGAGAAAATGAACAAGCAACAAAAAGAATTGACCATAAAATGTAATTATGATGGCAGGGAAGACTAAGACATAAATTCAGAAAACACCAATGTGAAAATAGCTACAAGCAAAGCCTCAAAGGAAAATATGGATTGGATCCAAGCCCTAGAATTCCTAGAAGAGTTAAAGAGATAAAACTGAGAAAGGAAATGAAAGTGATGCAAGAAAATTTCGAAAACAGAACACTTGATAAAAGAGGCACACAAATACTGAAGAATTTAAAAAATAGAATTAGCCAAATGGGAAAAAAGTTCCCAAATTTCACCAATGAAAATAACTCCTTAAAAATTAGAATTGGTCTAATGACTCCATGAGATATAATGAAAAACTACCATGAAATATTAGATCCAACCAAATTTCAGAACTCCCAGATCAAAGATAAAATATTTCAAACAGCCAGAAAGAAACAATTCAAAAATTGTAGAGCCACAATCAGGATCACACAAGATTTAGCAGTTTCTGCATTAATAGGAGTGGCAGACTTAAAATATGATATTCCAGAAATCAAAGAAGTTAGGATTACTAGCAAGAATAACTACCTAGCCAAAGTGAGTATTACCCTTTAGGGGAAAATGAATTAATGAAACAGAAATTTTTCAAACATTCTTGATGAAAAGAGCAAAGATGGATAGAAAATTTGATATTCAAAGACTCAAAAGAAATATAAAAAGGTAAACATGGAAGGCTAGTCATAAGGGTCTCAGGTTTAAACTGTTTACATTCCTATATGGGAAGATGATGTGTATAACTCCTAAGAAATTTATCATTATTAGGACAGTTAAAAGGAGTTTACATAGAGGGCATATTGAGAGTTGAATTTTGTTGGAATGATCTCCAAAAAGATGAAGGGCTAAGAAAGAAAGATGCGCTGGGAGAAGGTGGAAGGGAGAGATAGAAAGAGGAAAATTTTCTCAAGTAAATGAGGTATGCAAGGAAGAACTTTTGCAGTGGAGGGGAAAATAAGGAAGTGGTGTTGAACCTTGCTTTCATCAGAATTGATTCAAAAAGGAAAGAATCCACACACACAGGCATATACAAAAGAGAGAAGAAAAGAAACAGAGACAGTGGGATGGAGGTATATATACACAGTGATCATATTTGAGAATGGGATGAGCTCATCCCTAAAGCAGATAGCAGAATGGATTAGAAATCAGAATCCTTCAATATGTTGTTTATAAAAGATATACTTGAAACTGAAAGACAAACAGAATTAAAATAAAAGGACTGGAGCAGCATGTGATATGCTTCAGCACTAAAAGGTAAGGGCAGCATTTATGATCTCCAACAAAGCAAAAGCAAGAAGAGACCCAATTAAAAGACTATCAGGAAACCTACATTTTGCCAAACATAGACAATGAAGTAGTATCAAAAATTTTATTGCAAGTTTCTCTGATAAGAGTGTCATTTCTCAAATATATACTAAGTATAGAACTGAGTTAAATTTATAGAAAAAATGAGAGTCATTCTCCAATTGATACACGGTAAAAGAACAAATCATGTCTATGGTTATATGAAAAAATGCTCTAAAACACTATAGATCAGAGAAGGGCAAATAAAAACAACTCTTCAGTACTAACTCACCTGTCAGAAATGACAAATGCTGGAGGGGATGAGAGGAAAGTAGGTGCACTATTGAATTGTTGGTAGAGTAGTGAAGTGGTCCAACCATTCTGAAGAACAATTTGGAACTGTGACCAACGGTGAATTACTAGATTTCTAACTCAAAGAGATAAAAGAAAAAATATTTAGAAGTAACTCTTTTAATGGTGGTAAGAAATTGGAAATTGAGGGCATGTTCATCAATTGGGAATGGTTAAACAAGTTGTGCTATATAATTTTGCTGTGAGAAAACATGGGGGTAGGGATTCAGGAACACCTGGAAAGACTTATATGAACTGCTGTGATATGAAGTGAGAACCAGATCATTGTGCCCAGCAACAGCAATATTATAATGAAAATCAGCTGTGAAAGACATGGCTGCTCTGATCAATACAATGATCCAAGATAATTCCAAAGGATGTATGATGAAAAGGGGCTTCTGACCTTCAACTGATGAGGTTTGAGTGCAAATTGAAATAGTTTTCTTGTTTTCTTTTTTAATTGCTTTTTTTGAAATATGGCTAATATGAATATATATTTTTCATGATTTCATATGTCTAACTGATATCTTGTTTGCCTTCTCAATGGGGGGAGGAAGGGTGGGAAAGAGGGAGGACATTTAGAATTCAAAATGTAAAAAATAAAGAAATAATATATTTAAAATACTTTTAAAAGGACGAAAAGACGTTACGTTTCCCCCAAACCTTCTCATTCCCAGTTCCACCAACCGATCCTCATAAGGCATGGGTTTCAGTCCTTTCACTCATTATGCCCATTTAACACATTCCAGTTTGTCTTTCCTAAGATGATGATGATGATTATAATGATAATAACAGCATTAAATGTAAAAACTTTATCAGATTGCCTCCTGTTGGGGGGAGGGAGAAAAAATTATAAAACTCAAAACCTTTCAAATAATGATTGGTAGAAACTATCATGTATGTAATTGGAAAACAAATAAAATATTTATATAAGAAAAGAAAAAAAATGATAGCATTTATATGGTAGAGATTGCAAAGCACTTTACAAATTGTATTTGATTTTGTCCCCCATAACAACTGTATGATGCTAGTGCTATTATTTATCTCCACTTTACAGATGAAGAAATGGAGGCAGACAGACACTGAGCTAATTACCCACATGCATGTGACAAAGAAATATCTCAAACTGGTTTTAAACTCAGATCTTCCTGGCTCCAAATCTGGCAGTCTATCCACTGTGTCATCTAGCTTCCTTATGGAACCCCTAACTGAAGATATGGTAACCAGAACTGAACACAGTATTCCAGATGTAGGCTGACTATGTTACATAGTAAAATCTGCATTTGATGCGACCTAGGATATCTTTCACTTTCTGGGGAGTGTGGGGATTGCCACGTCACATCTTGCAATCCACTAAAATCCCTAGATCTTTTTCCCAGAACCTGTCATCATACCACACCTCCCACATCCTGCATTGGGGAAAGTGAATTCTGGAGCTCAGATGTGAACCTTGACATTTTAGTCCTGTTATATTTAACCAAATTCAGTTTTGACCCATTATCCTAACCTGTCAAGATCTTTATGGGTCCTGATTCTGCCATTCAATATGTAAGCTCTATCTCCAAACTCTGTGTCACATGCAAAGCAGTTAGAAACCTTTTTCCAAGTTGTCATCAAAGAATTAATGGGTTCAGTCATTCAATGGGCTCTGAATCAGTCTCTGAGCTGGCACATCTGTCTCCAAATCATCTGAGAGATTTTGTTAGAAGCCTTCAGCGGTATTTCCTTGATCTAGTAACCTTGCCCCAAAATGCCATGACTTGTTCTTGAGGACAGCATATTAGCCTCCAGTGACTACTACTTCCTTTCCCATTTGCTGATGAACTCTCCTCTTATGAACTCTAGACTTTTGCCAGGAATAAAACGTTGACATTCACTCACTTATCAGGGACTGATGAAGTCGGTACTGGGCCCCCATCGTAGCTCCCTCTGGCTCATGTTTGCTTAAAGGTAATTCCCCATTTCCCCCAACTCCCCAGGATCCCAGTGGCTTAGTATTGAGACTTCACATGCACAAGGAGATAAGATTCTGGAGCTAGTTTTACTGCAGTGTCCAACTCTCTCTTCTTTATGTTCCTTCAAGGCTCAAGTTTCCCTAACTCACAAGGACTTAAGGATCTTAGTGTGTCCACACAGATCCAAGGCTACTGAGGCCACAGTCAAACTGCATGCATCCTCTAAGTCCCACTGGTAGAGCGGGTAAAGATCTGACTATACACAAGTCAGTTGGCTGGGGATTTCAAGATGTCACAAAGGAATTATGCTCCTTGTCTGAATGTCCTTGGACCACACTGAACGCTTCTCCAGACTGACTGGTGAGGAGCCAAGATCAAGAATGCTTGACAGATTCAGTAATTACCAATCACAAAGCCCTGGGGAGCTAGGACTGCAGAGACAAGGTCCACACCCCTCTGGGCTTGTCATGTCTACCTGACAGGTCCATTACGAAGCTGTCAAGGCAGACCAGCAAACACCACTTTGGGTGGAAGCTCACCTGGAAGACTAGCCAAAGGAATCCTAACATGAATCAGAGACTGGGGATCTGCCCCTGTTAGCGTAGAGGATAGAAACAACATCATCAACCACAAAGCCACTCCAAGGATGGCACTCACCAAAGTCAGTGCTGGGAAAGGAGTCAAGTCAAGCTCCACCGATTTAGTCTCCATCTCCATCACACCCAATCAAACGGTCAATGTAATTGAGCATTTGTTGGACTGAAATCAATTGCATTTTTTTAAATCCATCAGACCATCCCTTTGGCTCTGTGTAATTGTCCCAAAGGGGTTGTTTCACTTAACTTTTGTTTTTTCATTTTCCATCTTATTATGGTGATTCACATAGAGACAGCCTTCAGAGGGAGACTATGTAGTCAACCTGTTAGTTCTGCATGACTGTGCCACATTGGCAATGGATAGAAAGCAAAGAATCTGCAATGGTCTAGATTCCCAATTGCCTTGGTTTCTTTATCAGTAATAAATTCAAGTGCTGCTATTGATGGGCAGAGGGTAGTCACCTCTTTGGCCTAAAGCCCTAAAACCAAACCAAGTGTTCACCTACTCTGCCAAGAGTCCTAAATATCTCAAATTCTAGATTTGGAAAGGACTTTTGAGAGGCTTTTCTTCAGTTAGCAATTGAGGGATTCACTGTAAAGGTCAAGAAATGGTTAAAGACTCAGGGAGGGTTTGAGTGAGGCAGAGGGTGAAGCATCTTGGCATTGACTCCATAGCTCACTGCCTGGGTCACCATGACCAAGTTAAATCAGATACCTGCTCCCTGATATCCTTTTCTAGAAAATAAAGGGAAGGGTATGTTCAGTGTGCTCAGATGTGCCTTTCAGCCCTGGGTCTATGAACGGATAATGAGATAAGCTTCACAGCCCTCTTGGACTCTAAATCCTTGTCAAGGACATAGCATGGATATGGCAGAAAGAGCACTGGGCTCAGTCAGGAAACCTGGGGTTTAAGCCACAAGCTTAGCCACTAAGAAGCTATATCACCTTCCTTTTCTGGGTCTCAGTTACTTCATCTGTAAAAAGATCACCAAGGTCCCTTGCAGCTCAAATTGTTTATGATTCACATGTTTATTCAACAGCGGAAAAACTGGAAAAATAATTCACCAGTTTTCTATCTAACAAAAGAAAGATAGGAGCCTGGAGGTAATGACTGCCTCTTTCCCTCTCTTCCAGCTGCTGGTTACTCTGTGGTGTGATAGCAGCCCGCAGCCCTCAGTCCTACGTGATTAGACTGCCCAGCTGATGCAGGCTCAAATTAAGACGGGGGGAAGAAAAGAATTTTCACCTGAAAAGGTATAAAAATATTTGAAAGTGTACAAAGGATTACTAGAGCTTAATGCAAAGCAATTTTTTCCCTAAGCAAACAATATAATGTCCCTTCTATCTATTGTATCTTCATCCCCTCTTACTATGGATCTAGGGTTTTTCTCTGTCTGGTCCCTGTATTTTCTGTCATTCTCAACCCTGAGAATTCCAGGCACTCATTATAAATCACCTTTGGAATGCTATTTAGCACAAACATCGGGCTGTCTCCTAGTTTGCCTAATAGCTGATTCTCCAATAGCCTCTTTCCACCCTGGATAATAGCAATTCTTTAATCCAGCTCAAGGGGGTTGTTTTTTAAAAAATAAATCATTTGGTTTATTCCCACCATGTATATTCCATTAAATGCCACACTCAAGAAGTCAGCTTATAGTTGCAATCACTGGCACATCATTGTTAAAGCTGAGGGACTCTGAAGGCTACATCCACCTCTGGCTTCACATTCATTTTATCAGCTGCCACCAGACTCATCCTCTCAAAATTCATTGTTAATATGTGAAAATGCACATGTGTAGAAGCCTGCAGGTAGAGAAGATGTCCTAGTCTGTGAGCACAGAGAATGTATGAGTATTAAAAACAACCCTGAGAAATGAATGATCCAACTCAGTTTCCATTGGTGAGCACTACTTTCTTAGTGGTCAGCGGAGGCTTTATTTTTGCTGTCTTTCAGCAATTTATATCTGTCTTCCATTGATCTAAAGGGAACCTGCCTAAGGAGGTCCCCCACAATTTTGATCTGCTCGGAGTCTCCGTGCTAAAAACCCCAGAATTCTAGCTATGACTTAATTACAGGCTCTGCTGCCCCTACCCAAGCCCCTTTTGCTGACTCTGTCCCTGCCCAAGGCCCCTCTTTTCTTGACTACTTCATCAGTGCCTCCATCCCCTGGTCCTTTTCAGGCCAGACCTGCTTAAAGCTATTTTGGTCGTTTATTTTTACTTTACATGAGACTCCCTCCCAGTCTGCGTGGGACTTAATTACTTGTTATTAGCATCTGGCCTGCCTGGGGTCTCCTTTGATATCCCAAAACTCACCCTAACAAGCATTGTGGCCTTGTTGGCACTATTGGTTCCTTGTGTCACTTCTGGAATCTGGAGTTCACCTGGACCTCATCTACTGAGAACATTTTTTCTTCCTTTTTCTCTGATCAAAATAAACAGAATGTGTAGAATCTCTCTACCAGAGCATCTCCCAACTCTAAGCCCACTGTGCTCTTGCAGGGTCTAATAAAAAAAAAAGCCTATTTGCTTGGGGAAAAGTCTGTGTCAGAGATTTCTTTCTCAGACACCCTATGCCAAACCCACAACGCTACATAGCAAGGAGAAGGCAAAGAAGGACCCAGGAGGGGTAAGGCCATGAGGTCATTTCTCCTTTTTTTTTCATTTAATTGATCAAATTGGTTTCTTTGGAGTCAGAGACTCACGCAAACACCCTTAAATGGTTAGGGAAATCCATGATTCTGAAAGCCATGGAGGCATAGAAGGAGACTTATGGACCTATACAACTTAAGCAAAGGAAAATGAATAGAACAAAGAAAATAATGTTGAAGGTGACTACAATAATGTAAATGGAAATAAAGAGAAGCAAAACTCTAAAATGAAAAATAAAACTCTTAGAGATTGTAATCACTAGTGGGAGCCACTTCCCCTCTGCCATGCTGTTCCTTGTCAGTAGCTGACCACTATTAATGGCCTTCTCCTGCTGCCCTTTCTTTACTCTAGGTTTAACCCCAGCTCTCCATCTATCTGGGAGACCTCTCCTCCATCTCCTTTGCTTGTACTTCATCACATCCAATAACCAGTTTCCCTCAAGGTTCTGTCTTTGGACACTTTCTAATTCTAGGTGGCTATTTGGAATAGTGGATAGCTAGTTGGGTCTGAAATCAAGAAAAGCTGAGCTCAAATCCAGCCCCAGACTCTTCCCAGTTGTAAGTCACATGATCTCTGGCTGCCTCAGTTTCCACCACTGTAAAATGTGGATAATAATAGCGTCTACCTCCCAGGGTTGTGAGAATCCAATCTGGATGGCATGTATCATATTCTTTTGATCAGTTCTTGACTTTGAATCTTGACACATTTCCATGTTTCTTGGAATTCTTCATGTTTGTGGTTCATTTAAGCAAAGTCATATTTCATTACATTCATGAATTGCAATTTAATTAGCTATTTCCCAATTGGTGGGCACAATTTATTTCAACATTTTACTATGTCAAATCATGCTGCTATGAATCTTTTCATAAAGATCTTTTCCTGCAATAATATCCTTGGGGTATTAACTTAGAAATGGTATCACTGGGTCAAAGAACTAGAAGAACTTCTCATTCCACCAGGGTGGAAGCCATTTGCAGTTCTCCCAGCAGTGAATTACAATGCCTGTTGTTTCTGTTTTCCTCCACACTCTATTATTCCATTGAATACCACAGACTATTCAATTTGAGACAGCTAATTTACTGGAATTTGCATTTCTCTGATTCTTAATGGTTTTCAACAGCTTTTAGATAGCTGCTGATGGGTTATGTTTCTTCTTTTAACAACTGTCTGTGCATATCTGTTGACCCTTTTTCAATTAGGAAATGGCTTGATTTTATAGACAAGGTAATCCTTGACTATAAGATTTTAGGTGACAGATTTTAAAGCAACATTTTCCCTAGACCAGGTCTTTTTTCCCACTTAGTATGCTACATTGACTTTATTTTTATTCTGTCTTTGTTGACATTAGAATGTCAACTCCTTGAAGGTAAGGGCTGTACCTTTCTGGACTTTGCTCATTCTAAGTGTTTTAGAGAAAGTGCTGATTTTTTTTTTGTCCAAACTTTTTATTTTCAAATTTTATCACTTTTTGTTTCTTATTGTACTGCCTATACTACAGCTGGTTAAAGTTCTTCCCTACCCATAGGTGAATAGATTTTTATTTAGTTCATTAATCCATTTCAGTAGCATTCTTGCTTTCAGCTCATTTTTTTTTTATTAGACTAGCTGTTATTCAGTAACTCCCATTATTTTTATTGAATGGAGAAAGAGCCTTCCTCAGTAGTTGGTGTTTCGCTGTTGTATATATTTGCTTCTAGTCTTACTTATATAAAAAAAGCTTACATTTATCAAAAGATTTGCAAAGTATTTATATTCATTAGCTTTTTGTATTCTTGCAATCATCTGAAAAAGCAATTGTTATCATTACCCCCATTTTACAGGTGAAGAAACTAGGACCTAAAGAGGGTGATTGTTCAGGATCTCCCAGTTGGCACATATCTGAGGACACATTTGAACTAAGGTCTTCCTAATAACAAGTCCTATGCAATTCTTTCATTCTACTTAACCAATAACATTTCTATTTTTATCTGGTACCAGAGAATTTTTATAATTATTACTTGATAATATGCCTATTATTATGAATCAACATAGTAATTCCAGATCTTATTTCCATCTTTTTCATCACTTCTTGGTATTCTTGACCCTTGGCACCCTATATGAATTGTGCGATTATCTTGTCTAATTTTATAAAGTAACTCATTGCTATTTTAATTGGCATAGTGTGTGAATACTCCCCAATAATGATGGAGCAGTTTTGGCTTATTGGAATAAATATATGTTAATCTTCCCAGAGTTAGTCATGATCAGGGACAAACATTATTTGAGGTTTTGCACAGAATTAGGTTTACCTACATAGATACATATTTACCTACATATTTCTCAAAGTCTCTGACTTCCACTGGTGTGTGCGTGTGTGTGTGTGTAGGGGCCAGTAAGCAGCCAGAGAGCTTAGCACCCCCTTCCACACACACACAATGTGTGTGTAGAATGTGGGTAGGAGATACTTTTATTCTTAAATAGTCTCACCCACTTGCAAGTGTGATCTGAACTATTACCTCTGACTTGTCCAATCAAAGAAGGGTACAACTCCTCCAATGTAGTGGGCTGGGGCAAGGTGAAGAAAAGATGGAGGGAATCCAGGAACAGATAGAGTAGGAGTGATTCCAGTAAAAGAAGAGTCTAAAAGACCTTCTATAGCAAATATAGGGGCTACTGATCAGATTAGAAGGTAAACCTATTCTGTTTTACTATTTAGGGAATAATCCCTAAGCACCCTTTTCAAGCGCTAAATTGATTTCAAGCCTACTTTGGCATCTTGGACTGTTCTCCCTTCTGTTCTCTGATTTGATCAAAAGGAATCTTTATGAAATAGATGAATTTCCAAATATATATATATATATATATATACATATATATATGTATATATATATACATATATATACATATATATATGTATATATATATATATATATGTCACTGTTCACAAGTTTTAAATCTCTTTCCACTCTCAGTTGTAATTCTGAATCTTACTGGATTTTTCCACCATTACACTCAGCTATCTTCTTGCCTTTGAAACAATCTTCCACCATGTCAGCTCCTCATCCATTGGTGAGTTCCTTCCATGTGGTATCCATTCTAGAAATGAACTGTGCTTCAATCTTTCAGCAGTGCTTCCAACTTTGAACTTTTAAAGCCACAAGGTCCTGACATGGAACCTTCTCATTCTCACCTATGTGGTATCTTCTTCTTTTAGAATGTTAGTTACTTTAAATATTGCTTATGTTTGTATTCCTAACAGTATATTTGAAAGATAATAAAGTCATATTTAATACTATACACCTCTGTAGTCATCTAAGTATTCCTTTATTGCTATACTAATTATTTTATGGCAGCATTTACATAGGTTTGTAATGCCACCTGCATTGGTACACTGATTCTCAGATAAGTAATACATTTTTTCATTATTTAACTGATCTTTTGTTTTCTGTGGGGTTTTTTGTAACATGCTGATGACTTGTAGATTTTTATTCTGATGCTATTTAGTAGCACAGTTAATTTGAGGGGGGGATTCTTCAGGGTTTTCTAAGTAAATCATACTTTACTAAGCTATCCTAGAAATATTTTTGCTTCCAATTTTTCCAGTATTTCTTCTCTTATTTTCCCTTTTCTTGCTGTTGTAGCTACCATTTCTAAGACTATGTTGAATAATAAGCAATAGGAAAGCTTTCATTGTTTTCTTCAGTACAAACAAACATTTCTTATTTTTAGATAAAAGCTTTCAATCATAATGTGAAATGTTCCTTTCATTATTATGTTTTTAATGTCTTTTAAACATAAACAAGTACTGTATTTTATTGAATTATTTTCCTGCATGTTTTGATATAAGCAAATGGGTTTTGCTTTTTTAATTAATTTGATTTATTATGCTAATTGCTTTCCAAATGTTGAATCATCCTTGCATTACTTATATAAATCTAACTTGCTCATAATGAATTTTTTTGATATATTGCTGTATTCTTTTTGCCACTATTATAGTTTGAATTTCTTATCAATATTCATTAGTGATATTGGTTTGGATTATTTTTTCCCCTGTTTAATCTTTGTTTATGGATTAGCTCCCCATTTGTCTCATAGCAAGAGTTAGCTAAAATTGTTCTTCCCCTCCCACTGTATCCCTCCAACAACTCCCTATACCACTTTTGAGAAGAGTTTATGTAAGCAGACCCTCTGTGGAAGGTTTATAGGACCATATAAGATGAGGTATGGAAGGAGTGCCCAAATTGATGGTTCTAGCTATATTCCCTTGTTGTTACATTACCCATATTTTCTTTAATATAATGTTTTGTTGTGTGAAAGCAATATTTTCTCATAACTATATTGTGATAGAAGATTAATTCCCTTTAATGAATACTAGGCCTGTACCACATCACCTAGTTAGAAATTTAGCTTTCTATGTAAATTAGGAGAACAATGCTCAGGATGTGAAGGAGACTATCCTTCCAGGAAGAGAAGAGAAGAGAAGAATTCAGAAATAGAAACAAAGATGATAATCTTTGTAGATCAGTTTTAGGTAGATATATTGTGCAAATTCCTATGTACAGGCTGCTAAGGAGGTTGATTATTTTCTTCTTTTCTCAAATGGTATAAAGTTTAATTTCTTTTCCAGTCCCTCGTGCCCATCATGGGATGGTCTCCAATCACTTTAGGTTTGTAAATTTAATATCTAATCTATATTTTCCTGTTATGCTATTTTAAACCTATGTTTTTCAAGTTCATACAATCTTAGGCAATTCTATGGTTTTGGCAATGACCTATTTGTTCTTTAGAATATTATTTTCATGTCTTTTTCAACATGCCTCTTTTGTTCATATTTCCTTTCAGATTTATATGTTATAAGACAGTTATTAAAGCACATTTAAAACGTCCTCCTTTCTACATTCGTGTATTCTTTGTGCCCCTACCAAGATCAAGTTTTGTATAAGTCCCAAAGTGAGCCTGAAAATGAAATATACTCTAATACTCTTTCCATATTCTCAGTAGGTCTACCAAATGCACCCTCACTAAATTTCCGTTCAAGTCTGTAATTTCGATGTTAGTCGATATGCCCCAAAAGAGAAACGTTAAAGTTTCCTGCTATTAATTCTGTACCATCTAAGTGTTTTTTTTTTCTTTTTGGATCATCTTTTCTTTAAGTACCTGTTATGTTATATTTTCTACATTCATATTAATATGAATATTTTTATACCTTGCAAGGTAATACTGATATCTTTTAATTGTCTGTGACTCCTTTTAAACATATCTTCCCTGTTTTCCTCCCTACATGTTATTATTTACTTTTGTTACTTTACTTTATCTAAAGCAATGGTCATTACTCCTGTTTTTTTTAATATTCGCCTTTCTTGCTTTCCAGTTTTGTTTATCTTGTTGAGGCTCTGGTCTGTGATCAGTTTGTTGTTTAATGTCCTACCTAGGTTTGGCTTTTTCTAAAAGACTTGTAACATAAACTTGCATTTATTTACTATTTCTCATGGTTAAGATATTTTGGGGTAGAGATCAAGTTACCATCTTTTTTGGAATCCCATATCATAGCCTTTTATTTCTCAGCCTCTCTGAGTAATCTCATACAATTCAAGTAAATGCTTTTTCATAAGTTTTGTGCTTCATTCTGGTTGCTTTGCAAAAATCATTCTTTGATATTGCAGCTCTGAATTTTGTTGACTATATTTCTTGGCAAGTTAAACCTGAGGGTCCTTGGCTCCAAATTCCATGTAATCTATAGATCTGAACTTTATTCGCAGTTATTTTGTTTGATGCCTTTCTGGCAGACCAATAGTTCCTAGTATGTCTCAGCTCTGTCTGTTGACTCTATCACCTTTAATTGTAGATATCTCAAATCTTCCATGTGTGTGCTGCTTTTTCTTGGCTTTGTCTTTTGTTTTTCTCTCTGAATTTTTCTACTCCATCTGGGCCATTCCACCAGGGAATCTACCATTTTATTAAGAATTTCACTAAATATGCCAGGCTCTTGAGTCTTCTCTTGGTCTTTTTGCATTCTTTGATGGGAACAAGATCCGGTGTTCAAAGCACAGGCCCCAGAATGAAAAACAAAAAATCTAAATTCATGTCTTAGTCTAGCCACTTAATACTTTGGGGACCTTGTTCCCCCTTCTTGGAGACCAAGTTTCTTTATCTCTAAAATGAAGTGGTAAAACTGTAAGACCTTAAAGCTTCCTTTCAGTTCTAACTTTCTGGCATAACAAAAGATATTACAACTATAAATACGAACCTCTGACTAAGGTTTTTAAAGAACCTTGTATAATCATTTTCTTTTCTGGGTATTTAATTGTTTTTCTATTTCCTTTTCTTCTTGAGATTTCTGCTCTCTTTCTATTTACCCCATAATTGTCCATTAATTGTCTGAGGTCTCCTTTTTTGCTAATTCCTTCTCTCAGTTTCTTTTCAGATTTTTTTCCCTTTGAAGAAATTTTCTACCCCCTTCCCCTTTTCATAGTTTTACAACAATGAAGACAATGTTCTCTTTCCCTCTTCAATATCTTACTCTCATAATTGTTAAATAATTATTTTGAAGACACAAGTAATATCACATGCTATTTTTGTTCAAATATCTCTAAGCTCCTAGAAAACAAATTCCTCAGTCGAACATCTCAAGTTTTTTGACTGCTTGGCACCTGTGGCTGCCAGCCCCCCACCCCTTTTACATACTTATTTCATGTTACCCTATTTTCCCATGTATAAGGTGCTCCCGTGTATAAGGTGTCCTGTGTATAAGTTGCACCTTAATTTGGGGGCCTGGAATTTGAAAAAAATCTATTTCATAAAGTTATTGAACTCAAGTTCTGTTCATCATGAAATTCAAGGACCTTCTGCTCCCAGCTTTCAGGCATCTTTCAGATGAGTCTGAGGCATGGATGCATGCTTAGTCCATTCTGTTCCATGAACCTGAAGCACCATTTATATCCTCCTTGGAAATGAGTCACTTCTTTTTCATCACAGTTATTCTGGCCTACTGCTCAATCATCTTTGTGGACACAGGAATTTCTTTTTTTTTTTATAAATTTGCTGGGGTGGCGTAGTGGCATAGTGGATAAAGCACCGGCCCTGGAGTCAGGAATACCTGGGTTCAAATCCGGTCTCAGACACTTAATAATTACCTAGCCGTGTGGCCTTGGGCAAGCCACTTAACCCCACTGCCTAGCAAAAACCTAAAAAAAATTAAAAAAAATAAATTTGTTTATTAATTTTTGAATTTTACAATTTATCCCCAAATCTCACTTCCCTCCCTCCCCACCCCTCACAGAAGGCAATCTCTGTTGATCTTTACATTGTTTCCAGGCTATACATTGCTCTAAATTGAATGTGTTGAAAGAGAAATCATATCCTTAAGAAAAAAAATAAAATATAAGACATAGCAAGATTATATAACAAGATAATATTATTTTTAATTAAAAGTAATTGTCTTTGGTCTTTGTTCAAACTCCACAATTCTTTCTCTAGATACAGATGGTATTCTCTATTGCATATTCCCTAAAATTGTCCCTGATTATGACACTGATGGAATGAGCAAGTCCATCAAGGTTGATCATCACCCCCATGTTGCTGTTAGGGTGTCCAATGTTCCTTTGGTTCTGCTCATCTCACTCAGCATCAGTTTCATACAAATCCTTCCAGGTTTCTCTGAATTTCCATCCCTCCTGGGTTCTGATAGAACAATACTGTTCCATAGTGTACATATACCACAATTTGTTCAGCCATTCCCCAATTGATGGCCATTCACTCAATTTCCAATTATTTGCTACCAGAAATAGAGCTGCTATGAATATTTTTGTACAAGTGATGTTTTTATCCTTTTTCATGATCTCTTCAGGGTATAGCCCTAGTAGTAGTATTGTTGGATCAAAGGGTATGCACATTTTTGTTGCCCTTTGGGTGTAATCCCAAACTGCTTTCCAGAAAGGTTGGATGAGTTCATAGCTCTACCAACAATGCATTAGTGTACCAGATTTCCCACATCCCTTCCAATGTTGATCATGTCCTTTCTGGACACAGGAATTTCAATGGCCCTTTGCTCTCCAATCCATCTCTTCAATTCCTTCTCTAACTCAGGTCATTTGGCTTCCTTACCTCTAATGGCCTTCTTCCGCCATGGTGATATTTTGACTCAGGTTTCTTCTTCCTTGAGCCAGGCTTGGATTGTTTTTCTCAGTTGGAGGAGGCCCAAACTGACCTTCAGCAGCATGATTTCCATTCACCTTGCAAAATAGATCACTTACGAACTTGAATTCAGTCCTGGACGAAAAACTTTTTTTTAAGTTTTTTTGCAAGGCAAATGGGGTTAAGAGGCTTTCCCAGGGCCACACAGCTAGGTCATTATTAAGTGTCTGTCGTCACATTTGAACTCAGGTACTCCTGACTCCAGGGCAGGAGCTCTATCCACTGTGCCACCTAGCCGCTCCCCGCCCCCAAATTTTTTCTGAGTCATTTCTGGGCAGAACGTGGTAAAACATCACCTAATATAATAGTAACAAATGGGAAACAATGAGTGCAAAAATAACAGATGTAAAAAGGGGGGAAAATGCAAGGAAAAAAATCTACAACTACTATATAAGATACTCTGGTCCTTTCCAGCTTGCAAGCTATATTCTAGCCGAATTGATCTAACTTACTGTCCTCCTTTGGGCCTTGACACAGGTTATCTTCCATGATTTCAAAGTATTCCCCTTCCTCTCTTCTGCCTCTTAGAATCCTTAATTTCCTTCAAGTATTAGGTCAGATGCTACCTCTTCTCTGGGGCCTTTTTTTATTCCCTGCTCTTTTATAAGACCTTTTCTCCTTAAACTATATTGTATTTACTTATCTGTATAGACATTTAGCTCTGGTCTGCTCCCCCCACCCCCAGTCAAACACAAGTCATGAAATGCTTGGGTATTTTTCCCTTTATATACCTAAGGCCTCATATCCCTACTTATAGCCACCCTAGAAGTATATTTGGTTGAATGAATTTTAAAGGAGGGAAGATAGTCTTAATCCTGACAATTTGTTTTAACTATCCTGCAGAATTCACCCAATGAAGCCATTTTTACAAGCATAAATGAGTACATCAGATTGACATACATAAATCACATAGCCTTGCAGTGCTCCAAAAATGTTGGTCTTAGTGGTCTTTGCAATACCAGCAATGAAAAATCTTTTAGGGGCAAAGGAATGTTTTTAAAAGCCATTCCCCAATTGACAAATGGTCAAAGGATATGCAAAGGCAATTTACAGATGAGGAGATCAAAGTAATCCAGTCATATGAAAAATTGCTCTAAATCATTACTTATTAGAGAAATGCAAATTAAAGCTTCTCTGAGGTACCACCTCACACCTCTCAGACTGGTCAATATGACCAGAAAGGATAATGATCATTGTTGGAAGGGTTGTGGGAAATCTGGGACACTATTACACTGTTGGTGGAGCTGTGAACTCATCCAACCTTTCTGGAGAGAAATTTGAAACTATGCCCAAAGGGCAACAAAAATATGCATACCTTTTGATCCAGCAATACCACTCCTGGGTCTATACCCTGAAGAAATGATGAAAAAGGGAAAAACATCACTTGTACAGAAATATTCATAGCAGCCCTGTTTGTGGTGGCAAAGAATTGGAAATTAAGTAAATGTCCTTCAATTGGGAAATGGCTTAGCAAACTGGTATATGCATGTCATGGAACACTGTTGTTCTATTAGAAAGCAGGAAGGACAGGAATTCAGGGAAGCCTGGAGGGATGTGCAAGAACTGTTGCTGAGTGAGATGAGCAGAACCAGAAAAACACTGTACATCCTAATAGCAACTTGGGGCAATGATCAACCTTGATGGACTCGCTCATTCCATCAGTGCAACAATCAGGGACAATTTGGGGCTGTCTGCAATGGAGAATACCATCTGTATCCAGAGAAACTACTATGGAGTTTGAACAAATACCAAGGACTATTATCTTAAATTTAGAAAAAAAACCCTGATATCTTATTGTCTGATCTTGCTATCTCTTATACTTTATGTTTCTTCCTTAATGATATGATTTCCTCTCTCATCACATTCAATGTGGAACAATGTACACCATGGCAACAATGTAAAGACTAGCAAATTGCCTTCTGTGGGTGGGGGGGAGTAAGATTAGGGGAAAAATTGTAAAACTCAAAATAAATAAAATCTTTAAATTACAAAATGAATGTTTTTAGGGAGGCGCCTTTATACCCCAAAATGAGAGATTCTGCGGTCCCACCTTGCTCCATCTGAGTAAGCTGGAAAAGAAAGTGAGTGGCCTAGGGTATGACCATTGAATAATAACAGATAGCTTGCATAATAAATGTACTAAGTCTGGGTTTGAATTTACATTTAATTAATTTAAAAAATCTATTAATGAAAGTCATTTCCAGATTTTTATGGTTTACTATTGTTATAGGCTTGCTTGTCCACTATTTCAAAATTCCAGATGGGCTAATGGATATGATGAAACCTGTTGCAGTTTCTGAGAATGGAAAAGTTTCTGCCTAACAAAGGTAGGTAAGTATAAGTATAAAACACTCAATATATACACTCTAGAAGCCACTGAATCCTCCGGTTTCTTTAAAACAAATATTTCCTGATGATGCTATATTCTGCAATGCCATCTCCATAACCCAAAAAACAACAAGGAAAATCCAAGACAAGAGCAAACGGGGTTTCTTACTAGTGATGACTTGCCTGTGCAAAAGTGGACTAAAAATATCTTCAGCAACTCATGGGACTAGACTAAAGAAAGTTCAGTTATGAGAATAGATGTTTGACTATGTTCTGCTGGACACTGTGCTAGAGAAAAACAATAGCAGAAATACCCCATGGCATTAGATGGAATATCTTTGGGAAAGCTATGGCAGTACATGGACTTACACAGGAAAAATTACAGAAGAAGAAAAAACCCCGAAGGAGCTAGAGAATCTAAAGAAGCCTCTAGGAACAAAGAAAAAAAAAGCTGGTGCTTTGAAGCCCTTCACAGTATGGCTCTGGACTCTCTTTCCAGATGGATCAGGTATTATTCCCTCTTATGTACTCTGCATTTCAGTCCAATTTTGGTACACTTGCTGTACTCTGAAACATCCTATCTCCCATTTCCTTATCATTGTACAGGCTGGTACTACCCATGGCCTTTCCTCACCTCCGCCTCTTGGAACCCTGCCATCAGTAAACATGCCATTGCCAATTTGAAGCCTTTCTCAAAAGTTTCCCCTCTCATCTGCAAGTTACTAGATATTGTCTGTCTCATCCCCCAGGAAAATGTGAGTTCCCTGAAGGTAGAGGCTGCTTCATTTCTTTTTTTTTTTCCATGATCAGTGCCTAGCACTGGTATGGACACACAGCAGACACATAATAAATGCTTCCTGAGTTCAAATGAGGTGAATTGTGTCTAGGGAAAGAGCACTCACATTGAAGTTATCACGGCTCTATTAAAATGTTATTTTTTTTTCCAAAGGAATCTTAGCATAGGCGAAATCATGTACTTTGCGTTATTCCAGGACTCTATTAATTGAGTTCAAGTCAATGAAAAGGTCTTAGCACTTGTACTTAGGCGGTCCAAATCCTGCCCAGTTCATGCTGCCAAACCGCTGGGTAGATTTTAGAGCAAGATAAAGCCTCGAGGGATTGGTTATTTCCCACATGAAATCACTAGAGCGTGGGACACAATCTGGTCCCAGGAGACCTCTACAACCTCCTCTCCGACTGTTTGCAAATATGGGCCCTCGTAACCATCTGACAGCTTTGCAGTCGTGCTTTAGAAATTCTCATGATTCTGCTCAAGCCATTGCATTGTGGGAAGATCCTTCCTTCTCTGTTGACAGAGAGAGCTGGAAGGGTCTACAGAGACCATTGTGTCCAACACCCTCGTTTTACAGTTGTAGAAACTGGTCCGGGAAGGTAAAGTGACTTATGACCATAGGATCACAGATCTAGACTTAGGTAGGATCTTAGTCAAAATAATTAACCAGAAAACTTACCTCTGGACACAAGGTAAGTAGCATTAAAGACAATATAGTGCTCTTTTGCTGCTTAAAAAAAAGACAACCACACCACTTATTTAAAACCTGTTAGACCTGATGAGAAGGAAGCACTTCTGATGCAGATTGTGAATGAGTGAGAGATAGGGAATAAAAGGAGTTGATAAAGCAGGGTACTACTGTGATGGGAAGAGCTGCAAATGGTGTTCCTGTAGAGATCAGTGCTGGGTCTGGTCTCATTTAACACTTTGTAGAAATGTTCTAACCACTGGAGTTTGAAGTCCTAGGGAACCCCATGGTCCTTCTAAAAAATCTACCCCTTTGTGTCCCTGGCAGGGCTGAATGAATGATAAATCATGGGTCTGACCTAGTGGGGTACCTGTAGTTCAAGGTTCTTTTTTGTTCACCTCACTGTAGGACCATGGAATGACATTTCTGGAGTATCTAAAATAAAAGTCCTGAGCACTTGGAAATGGGATTTCTGTATGACTTACATTTAAATGTGAAAATGTTCAAGTTAATGAACATTATTTTGAAGGGTAAACTTACTATGTTCTGCCACCCCAAGCAGGATGTCTCCACCAAGCACGCCTCATAGACTTGGACACTTAGAGTCCTCCTGAGCTTCCATTCATTTTTCTTTTCTCCTGACCCTGTTTCTTCATCAGTGAAATCCAATGCAGATGGGTTATCCTCTGTAACTTAGCTTTATTAGAAATTTGTGGGAAACTGAGAAGTTGAGTGACTTGCTCATGTTCAATTTGCTTGGACGAGTCAAAGAAAAGACTTGAGCCCAGGTCTTTTTTACCTTAACCTTGAGACCAACTGCTTATCCATTATGCCAGGCTTCCTCAAGCTCCCAAAATCCTCATTCACTATCTTCAGACTATCCTTTGGGGAAGAATATTGCAAAACTGGATGCAGGGAAAAGAAATGAAAGATTACAAAGGAGATAGAGACCACCTCTCTTCTGGCAAGGAATTTAAATCATCATGTCTTTCTCATTTCAGGATGCTGAAAGAAATCCAATAGATACAACCACTGAAAAGTCCGAGAGAATAATAACAAATATTAGGAACTAGTGCTTACGTGGTCCTTTAAGGTTTGCAAAATCCTTTTCCAATAATATGTCATTTGAATCATACAACATTGAAAGGCAAGGGCTATTTTCTTCCACATATTTACAAACAAGTAAATTAAGGCAGACCAAGGTTTAGAATAGAGAGGTTCCATGGACTAGGAAGGAGCAAATGTCCCAATTATTGACTGAGAAAGTAGAGTCTGCACACTAGACTGTTTACTTTGTCTTCAGTTTCCTTCCAGATTATAAAACACATTATTAAAGGAATTGTTTGGGGCAATTTTGGAAAAGGAAATAGTGATCACAGCTAGCCAGTATGGTAGCAATGAGAACAAGCTATGCCAAATTAACCTTCTCTCCCTTTTTGACAGTTACTAAACTGATATCTCAGAGCAATGCTCTAAACAATATTTCTGCATCTCAACAAAGTATTTCATACTATCCTTGTTAATAAGTAGAGAAATAGATGGATTTCACAATGACTGAATGAGTAAACCCAAAGAATAATAGTTTGATGTCACCTTAGAGCAGTAATTCTTAACCTGGGGTCCATGTACTCTCAAGGAGTCATTCGTAAATTTGAATTGGACAAAGTTATGTCTTACTTTTCACTAACTTATAGCTGAAATTTTGCTTTTCCTTTAATTATGGATATATGCAACAAAACCCACAGTAACATTAGGCGTCAGCAGACTGGGAAAGAGTTTCATTGCAGAGAGGTTAAGAAACCCTGACTTGAAGGGAGGTCTCCAGTAAAGTACCCCAGGCATCTATCTCAGTCTCTGTGGTGCTTCCATATTTTTATATTTTCATATTTGTAGTTCGATGGAGACACAGCTGAAAGCATAGCACATTTGCATATGACCCAGTAGGGAGGGAGAGATAGCAAGTAGGAGCAGAATGTCAATATGCAAAATGGTCTCACTAAAATAATGGGCTGAATCTAAGGAGATAAGGTTGTAAGGAATTAAGACAGTCTTATCCTCAAATTCTTTGCAAAAAAAAATCAATTTCCTAAGTACAGGAAGTTAGAGATGCGATTCTGGTAAAAAAATGATCTGGGGGCTTGGTGGACTGTGATTTTAATAGGAGTACAGAATGGGATCGACGCAGCTGAAGCTTAGGCACATGGAGAAACAGAGGGGTCAGAAGACAGTTCCGGCTATTTCGGTTGTACTTTACACTGGTCAGGCCATGATGGGGGTATTCTGCTCAGAAATCAAATGTCTCCTTCAGCTCCTCTATTCATAAGAGGAAAATACCTTTTACAACTTGGTTCCATCCTACCATTCCTGCTTTATAAGACACAGCTCTTCTTCCATCAAAGGGGCCTTCCTCCTTTTCTTCACATGTGATCTAGCATCGCCCACCTCCACTCTTTTGCATCTCCTATTTCCCATGCCTGAGATGCTCCATTTCCTCATCTCCATCCTTCAGAATCCTTCATTTTCTTCAGAACTCAGCTTGGGTGCCATCTTGTACCTGACCCCTTTCACACACCTCAATTGGCAATGCCCTCTCCCACTTCAAAACTCCTTCATACTTATTTAATATGGATTCAGAGACAGATTAAGTGTATTCCCCAATAGACCATAAGCTCCATGAGTGCAGGGACCACTTTTTTTTTTTGGTTTTCATATCCACAGTCCCAATGCCTGCTGCTTAATAAAGGTTATTTCATTGAATGAGTCCAGAGGAGCTGGGAAGAGCATATTAAGAATACCAGATTTAGGGCGGCTAGGTGGCATAGTGGATAGAGCACCAGCCCTAGAGTCAGGAGTACCTGAGTTCAAATCTGGCCTCAGACACATAATAATTACCTATCTGTGTGGCCATGGGCAAGCCACTTAACTTCATTGCCTTTCAAAAACTAAAAAAAAAAAAAAAAAAAAAAAAAAAAAAATGAAGGGTTTGTGTTCAAAGAGTATCTGATACCTCCCCCATTTTAGTCAGTATAGTGAATTTTAGTATAAAGGGGTAGGACCTAAGATTGCAGAAGGAACCTATACATCATATACATACCCTCCCAATGATCAAAGGAGCATAATTTACAAATTGCATTGTATGTTAACCTAAATTCACCAAATCCTGGGAATATGTGCCAAATCAGAAGAAACCACCTAAGCACTGATGTCAAGGTTTCTGGTCCCAGGATATGAAAATTCCAGACCAACAGAACGTCAAAGGGGTACTGATAACTTTGAGATGATTTGTAAATGTTAATGAACTAACTCCAAGGTAGCACTTCACAAAACCTCTCATAAAAATGAGACCTCAAACTCCTGCCCCCTAGGCTACTCAAGACTCCCAAGTTTAATCAGCTGTTACTCAGGGTACTGAGGGGAGGGCTTCCTCTCCATCCCTCTTCCTCATTCTATTTGTCTCCCTTCTCCATCTCATTTCTTCCCATCCTCTCATCATAGTCTGTCTTTGTATCCTTACTTTATCGCTTTTCTCTGTATTTTCTAGGCTTTTTACTCTCATATACTTTGTCGTCATTAAAGGGTGGGTGCCACCCCATTTCTCACTGCCAATCATGGTCTTTACTGGCAAGGACCCAAAGAACTGGGCATGCCTGTCCCATGTCATAATTTCATAAATTATCAATTCACATCTTCAAGTCGATGAACAAGGCAGTGATGGGTCAAGGTTTTGCACTGTGTTGCCTGAAGAAGAAAAGTCTCAGGGAGGCTACGAAAGATGACTAAAAATTTGAAGGGCTACCATCTGAAAGAAGGAGTTTGCTGTTTTTTCTTGGCAGGAAAGGGGGAAAGGAGGATGAATAATGATAGCAATTATGATTATATAATACTTTGAGGTTTGTCTTTTAGAAATGTGATCTCATTTGATCCTCACAAAAACCCTGGGAGGTAGATGCTAATTGTAACCCCCATTTTACAGATGGGGAAACTGAGGCAGACAGAAATGAGGTGACTTTCCTACAGTCACACAGCTAGTAAGTGGCTGAGGCTGGATTTGAATTCGTATCTTCCTGAGTAGACCCAATGTTCTGTCCACGAGGCTCCCAAACCAATGGGTAGGAGCCGTTGAGACAAATTGGGATTTGCTAGGAAGCGACTGAAAAAACTACTGGAACAACCGGGGTTAACCAAGAATGGGACAGGCTACTTTCAGAGGGGTCTCCCTCATCAATGAGTTCATGTGTTCTCAGGTCTACTGGTGGCTGTAGAGTAAATGAGATGACCTCAGAGCTCCTCTCCAGTTCGGGAAGTCTGGGATTCTCAGGGCACCCCAGTTGGTCAGGCAAGCTGTTCATTCTTCCCAAAGAAAAGAAGAAGGTAGCTGGCTTGGGCAGCCCATTCAGGAGTTCATTAGAAGAGGGAGGTGACAGATGAGACTTCCTGCTGAGAAGAACAGCAGCAAGAAAGGGAAAAAACGAGCTCGTTAGGGTTCTTGTTTTCAACTTGCATGAGTTAGTGTCAAAGATGAAATCTGGAGAGAGGGGAGGAAAGGACAGAGGGGTCAGATATGAAAACAATACAACATGATAATGTAATTTGTCAGATTGCTTTCTTAACCTCAACCACTAAGGGATTGTGATGGCTGAAGAAGAGAATGGGGGGATGCCGAGAAATCATTTTGGAATAGGAGTACTGAGGCAGAGTGAGAAAGTCTGAATGTGCATCTAGAAAGAAGAACGCGGGGCTGGCTGGGCAGAGCTTTGGGGGGCAGATCCAGGTAGGCGTCCTTGGGTTGGACAGTGAGGAGCTCTGCCCAGAGCAGGCCTTCTTCACCTGAAACCCATGAATTCTTTTGTTCAATACATACATATTGCAGTCGAATTGCTTTCCTTTATGATTTCCCTTTGTATTTTATTTCTTACATTTAAAAGCACACTTCTCAATCCTCAGCAAGTTCATTGTTGTCATTGTCCTTCATGCTCAAAGAAAACATCAAGGAGATAATGCCATGACAAGCATGTGGACTGGATTTAAGTGTGTGTGTGTGTGTGTGTGTGTGTGTGTGGGCGCTGTGCTAAGTCACCAGCCTCATTTTCTCCTCCAGAGCCACCTGGGTCCAGTAACTGGATATGGTTCAGGATGCCTGGAGATGGCCCTGGATTCTAGGCAATCAGGGTGAAGGGACTTGTCCAAGGTCACACAGCTAGGACTTGGCAAGTGTCTGAGGCTGGATTTGAACTCCATCCACTGCACCACCTAGTGGCTTCAATAGCCTTCTAAGGGTGTTCAGATATGATAACCCCTGGTTAAGAGGGATGCTTAAATAACAATAGCTGCTTTGACCAGGGGTCAAATCCAGCCTCAGACAACAATGAATAATAACTAATTTCAAGAACTTCAAAGTTCATAAAGCATTTTATATACATGAAATCATTTGAGCCTCACAATACCTCTGACCTTATTAAGTATGCTTATTCCCATTTTTACAGTTAAGGAAACAGATGCAGAGAGAGATGAACTGATTTTTCCAAGGTCACACAGCTAGTAAATATTTGAACACATATCTTCAAACTCAAAGACTAACCCTGTGGCCACTGTAAAAAAAATGGCTTAGATCCAGTACTACACATAGAAACGACTTGTGGTTCCAAGAAAAAGCCAGGCCATGAATCCTGGGGGATTGAGGTTCAGAGAGGTGCAATCACTTGCCCAAAGTCACACAGCTGGGAAGTAGCCAAGGCAGAATTCCAACCCAGGGCTTGATTTGGAATTGCCTGGGCAGGGTCCTATCTACTCCATCACTCGATCAGTTCTCATGGTCTCTGACTCCTTCCTTTTCCCTCTTCATACACAGAAGTTGCAATTATCACAGCTCCAGTCCCAGAGCTTGGCCACACAGACAATACCCCCCTCACTCTTCATAGATTTCGATCTCCATTTAGCAGCAGAGAACTTGGGGTGCCCATTCTGAGCAGCAGAGGGGTGAGGGGTGGGAAAAACCTTAAAGACCAGTAAGCAAAATTGCTCAGTCACAATGGTAGGATTTGAACCCAGGGCAAATCCAGGAGCCTTTCCCTTGAACCACACTACCTCCTTCCCAAGGGTGCTTAGGGGAGTCCAGCCTAGCTGTGATAGTTCTTTTGAGCATGGAGAGAGTTTGGAGTCTTCATTGTATGATCTAACCTTTTCTCAGTCCCCATCATTCTCTCTGAAGCCTTGGACACTGCTCAACCTCTTCTACTGAATACTCTCTGCACTAGATGCTTTTGTGACCCCACTGTGTTTTTTGCCAAGTCTTCATGCAGATTTCTTCCCCCAACCATAGAAGGCTCCAAAGTTCTGTCCTGGGCTGCTTTCTTGTCTCCTATACTCATGCTTGGTGAGAGCTCTCATGGGTTCACTGAGGATCTCTATGGGATGATTTTCAGGTCTACACAGCTAACCTAAATCTCGCCCCTGAGTTTCTTACCTCCTACTTGGATATCTCAGTAGTATGTCCCTTAGGCATCTCAAAATCAACATGTCCCAAACAGAACTTGTCTTTGCCCGCTCTGCCCTCCCTTCGCCCTATTACTATGACCCTGCCAACCTTCCAGTTACCCAGTAATCTCAGCCTTGGTGTCATCTTTGACTCCTCACTCTTTTATGGCCTCCCTCTCCTCATCTATGGTCAAGATTTGTTTTTACCTTCAATGGCATCCTCTCCACACTGACACAATTGTCACCCTGGTTCGGGCTCTGATCACCTCTTATCTGGATTTTTACAATAACCTTTGGGTTGGTCTCCTCAAGTCTCTCTTCTCTCCAATCCATTCTGCACTCAATTATCCAAGGGAATCTTCCTAAATAGCAACTCCAACTCTGACACTTCTCTCCTCAATATCCTGCAGTGGCTCCCTATTTCCTTCACTAGCCAGTGCAAAAGCATATGGGCATTTAAAGGCCTTGTGACTTGTCTCCTTCCTATTTTTCTAGTCTTTTCTCACATATTCTATGGAATGCTAATCTTTCTCACCTCTGCCTCTTAGTCCCCAATTAAACCCCACCTTCTCTAGAAGGCCTTTGCATTCTCCTCTCAAATTGCCTCCCCACCACCACCACCACCACCACTACATGCCTTCGTTTTGAGATGACATTTCATTTATACTGCCCAGATCCAGGAACTAATGATTGACATGGTGCAACATATGTTCCAGGAGCAGAGTATCTATGTTTTTCACTTTTTTGTCTCTTCAGTACTTAGTGATGAGCTTAGTATGTATTTGTTGACTTAGAAGTCAAAAAGATTTGCTATTGCCTTCTGAGGTCATCTGCTCAGACTACTCATTCTTTCCCAACACTTGTGTGGAGCTTCTGTCATAAGAGCAGGTTCCAGACAGTGCAAAGAGCAGCTCCTTAACCGTAACCCTATCTAGGTAACTTTTGGGAGAGGCCAGATGATGATTCAGACAGAAGCAGAACAGAGGGGAAGTAAGGGCAAGTGCAGTGTGGAGGGAGACTCTAGGCTAAGAAAAACTCTGAGAGGAGAGGTATCTCTTGCTAACTCGGCCAACATTTCCAGTTCTTATTGTATTCCGTCACAAGCAGCAAAAGCATTGTCTTGTTCCTTCTAGCCACAACTACTGCAGATTCTCTTAAGAATAAAATGAGGCAAGAGACAGATGCAAGGCCTATCATCAGTCTGCAACCCTCTTTTTGGAGGTATCATTGGTGTGTAGTAACCCAAGTGGTGTCAATTATGAGATCCAGGATTGGGAGGCTAAACTGAAA
Source organism: Macrotis lagotis (assembly GCF_037893015.1). Taxonomy (NCBI): domain Eukaryota; kingdom Metazoa; phylum Chordata; class Mammalia; order Peramelemorphia; family Peramelidae; genus Macrotis; species Macrotis lagotis. Next base: position 33,411,384 of record NC_133666.1, read on the forward strand.
GGGCCTTGACCCAGGGGCAGTTTCTCCAAAGGTCTCTCACTGTGTGCCTCCAAAACCACTGCCTGCCCCCTCTAACTGTATACTTCCTCTGTTTCCCTTGAGCTGCCCTGCGTCTCCGAAGTCCCAGGTTTTCCCTTCCTTAAAGTGAAAACAGATCCTAGAGAGGCTAAATAGGGCCACAGAAGCACAGGATCCAGTTTAGGCCAGCCATTTCAGCTTTCACAATGGGTCCCTGAAACTCAGTCAAGACACGGTCTTTGGGTCGTCCCCAGAGGCCATACATCATGCCCGGTGGAACATACCAGAGCCAAACAGTCAGCACCTGGACTATTCCTCAAAAGCATCCCAAGCTTCAGGGCTGCAGACAGGGCCCAGATGCATCCTAGGCTTCTGCTATCAGCTCTCGAGGGACTGGGCCTTCCTGTCCTTGTGCTCTGCCATGGCCCTGGATTCTCAGTGACAAACACGGAGTTCAACTTTAAATGCTAGAACACAGCCAGGGAGATTAAAGCCGAGCAGCTGGATCAGCGTCTACATCTTTTCAAGCTTGTTTTCTGGACTCTCTGGAGAGTCCATTGAGCCAGGCAGGGATTTTTTTCCCCCCACCATCTGGGCTGCTCCTGCGCTAATACACTTTGTCCCCACGCTGAGAAAATGTCATTTAAAATCCATGATCTGGGTGGGCAATTGTTCTCTCCTCCCCTCTCCGGCCTTGGGTTTTCTCCTTGCCCCTCCCTGGGCGACTTCCTTTGAGATGCATCAGTGTAGGTGAACAGCTCATTTCTGCAATGCTGTCATCTGGAGAGAAAATCATTCTAATTGTGGTTTATTTAAACTACACTGGTGTCTGTGCTTTGGAGGCCCCCAAATGAATAGTGCTGTGGGAAGCAGCTGCTACATTGGAGCTTTTGTTGATCACTCTGTTAGCTTGCACTTGAATTTATTTATTCTATTATGTCAGCCAAGCAGTGATTGGGGAGGGGGCCACATGGAGCCCCTAGACCCACAGGAGAGTCCCACACGTTTGCAGGAAGTTTACGAGAATTGTGAAATCCAAGACCCCACCTCCTGCCAGCCCAGAGAGCTTGGAATCCCGTGTGGCCCACCCTCTTCCCCTTCCCAAAGGCACCTCTCCCCAAGCCTTTAGGCTTCCAGAAAGCTGAGCAAGCTCTGGGTCCTCATGGGGGAAAGGGATCGGGGAGGGAGGGGCAATTTGCTCCTTCCTGACCAGTCTACCTTTGCCCCCTCCCTTTAATGGCACGAACACTGGCCTTATTCTGCGATGCCATTTTAACAGGGGACCTTTTCCCCAATGTCCCTGCTCATTAGACGAGCTGCAAGTGTGTGGCTCAGAGCCGACTGTCCACACCCACTAAGCGAAAATGTCAGCTAATGTTGTTGCTGCTGCTTTATGATGGGCTAGATAGAGGCTCCTGGGGGATCTCTGCCTAGGAGGTCAGCAGGAAGATAATTAAATGGAGGAAGAATTTTCTTCTTCCTAGGAAAAGGCTTTTGCAAGTGGAGAGAGGCTGTGGGGTCAGACAATATTCCTCATGAAGCATTAACTTGTTATTCTGGTTCATTTTGAAGATTTAGTGGTGTTTGCAAAGGAGTTGGCCCTAATGTTAAAAGGAATAGACCTTCTCTAGGGTCTGTTTTCACTTCAGGCAAGGGAAAACCTGGGACTTCAGAGAGGGAGGGCAGACAAGAGAAACAGAGGAAGGATGCAGCCAGGGAGTGGGCAGTGTTTTGGAGGCACTCAGGGAGAGTCCTTTGGAGAGGCTGCCCCTGGGCCAAGGCCCTTCCATCTTGCCCTCCCAAGCCTGGATCTTATGACAAAGACCGCTGGGATTGCTCCACGCCAAGGATGCCTCCAAAATGAGGGATGCAAACCAGCACCCCCAGACCATTTCATAGGTGGGGGGCCTCGGGCTAATTTTCTTCTTGCACCATGAGGGAACCAGGTGAAGGAGGAGGTTCATAGGGAGGAAGTAGCGGCTACTCTGCTATTCTCATGTCCAAGTCAGAAGCTCATATGGCCTGTGGACGTTTCTATAGCAGGAAAGATTTCAGAACAATGGGAGGGGTTACAGTGCTGGCCCAGACCACACAGCCTGTCTCGCCAACAAGGTCAGGACTGAAAGCAGAGGTTGGAGGGTAGGGCAGGGACTGCCTCTACATAGCGGTCCACAGGGCCACCCACACTGCCTCAACCTCTCTCCCCATACTACTGCAGCAGCTTTCTAATTGGCAAAGGCTATTATGCACTTTGCTGCCAAGTGATCTTGCAGAAGCCCACATCCATGGCACTGCCAGTAGCGACCTGCCTGGAGGCCAAGCCTCTCTCTGGGTCCTCCAAAGCCCTTCTCAGTCCAACCACAGCCTGCCTGCCAAGCAGGCCTCTTCTGGTGCCTGCTTTTAGGATCCCTGACTTCAGTTCAAGGGCCACTGGCCACCCCAGGCCTTTCCTCATTCCCCTAGTTGCTAGTTAGTCACTAAGCATTTATTAAGCAAATCCTAAGAATAAAAAAAGAAAGGCAAAAAGAGAGCCTCTGCCTCTGATGAGCTCCCAGTCTAATGGGCCCTCACCCTCAGTCTCTTGCAATTTTTATTTTTTTGTACTTGTGTACCTGGGTTCAACTCTCACCTAGAGCACATCCTGGTTGTGTGACCCTGGGCAAGTCACTTCACCAGTTCCCTTAAGAGTGTGAGTTGGAGGCTCATTCCAGAGTTCTCCAGCATTCCACCTGGGTCTGGGTCCCTGGGGTAGCTGCCTAACAGAAATGGAGGGGAGGGCCCATAGGCTCTCACTGTCTGCAGTGCTCCATAAATGCTTATGGCAGAAAAAGCTCAGCTTCCTGGGGACTGTAAAGGCCATGATAGACTGTTTTACTCAGAGGATAAAGGCAACATCCCAGCAGAATGAAAAGCCAAGTGGCTGCTCTAGTCCCCCAGGGCTCTTTAGGGGCCTAGCCCACCTGCTGGGGGAGCAATACTCCCTGGGAATTCTTTAGATATAGACTGGCAAAAGTGAGGGAGGCTCTGCTGTCTGAAGTCCCAAGACTGGAGTAGGGCCAGCATAGACTTCTCTGTCTATCCTGCTGCCCCCAAAGTCCCAGAAACCACTACTGACTCTCAAGTCTCCTGCTGCTATGCCTGACATTTGGGATGCCAAGGGCTGCTGAACCCATGGGGGGCACAGTGGCGAAGTGACAGAAAATCCCAGCCCCCTTGTGTGCTGCCTAAGATCTCAGGCCTCCACTGCCTGGAGCTCAGAAGCTTTAGGCCAATTCCAAACAGAAGCTTAGCAGAAAGGAAATTCTCTGGACACTGGCATGTTTGCTCACTGGCTGCTGATGCTTCCGGGGTTAGGCCAGGACATGAGGGGGAGGCTGGCTTTCTGGCAGGCTGGAGTCCTCCCTGCCTTGGAAGGCAGCTCTACTGTGGTCCAGGAGGGGGCAACAGCTCTCTAGAAGGAACAGAATCTCTGAGAGCCTCAGTTTCTCCTCTGACTTTTAACAAAAGAGGGGGGCTGGGACTAGGGGATTCTTAAGGTTCCTCCTAGTTCTGACTGTTCCTGTGTCTCTGAAATAGTATAGAATATGTTCTGGATAAGAGACAGAATAGCTGGACTCCAATCTCAGACTTGCTTTATCTGGTCCACTTCCTCTCTCTGGGCCTCAATTTCCTTCTTTCTAAAACAGGGTTTGGACAAGAGACCATAGCACAAGAGATGTGGGATCGGTCACTTAAACCAACCCTCTTATTTTACAAATGAGAAAAGTGATGTCAAGGGTGATTGATGGCCAAGGTCATGGACATTAGATAACTTCTGACTGCAAATAAAATGACTTTGCTATAATAATTCCTGCCTCCCTCCTCTTCTTCCCCTTCCCTCTCCCCAGGCCCTCTCTAGCTCTCAGTTTGTGATTATGGCAAACAGGAATATTTGTTGGTTTGGAAGACCTTTGATTCAGTTCCCAGCTCTCCCATTTAGCTCTTGGGTTATCTTGGATAATCACTTCTTAGGTCTCATTGTCTTCATCTGTGAAATGGACCAATTTGAATCAAAATACTCTAAGATCTCTTCCATAGCAAAACCTATATTCCTATGAACAAGGGATATATTTCCCCTGGAAACCCTAGTCAAGAGATCTAAATCTGATAGCAGATCTCCAAGGTCCTTGCCTCCAGGGACCCTGCTCTGCAGCTTCCTAGGATTGTCAAGGGGTACAAAACAGAGCTGGCTGAGGTATACTCCTCTCCCCAACCCCCTCAGGCGCCTCTCTGTCTTGTTCCCACCTTGCCCTCCCCGCCTGGACCATTCCAGAGACATTCCAGCCTTCCTCCAGGCCCCTAGACTTCAGGGAAGCCACAAGTATCTTCCCTTCTAGAGATTGGAGATCCTTCTCCTGCTACGTGATGCTAAGGGGAAACAAGCAGCTCCTTGCCTTCTTTTTCTGGGATTTTTGCAAGGCAATGGGGTTAAGGCACTTGCCCAAGACCGCACAGCTAGATAATTATTAAGTGTCTGAGGTCATATTTGAACTCAGGTCCTCCTGACTCCAGGCCTAGTGCTCTATCCACTGTACCTCCTAGCTGCCTCCTTGCCTTCTTTATCTGGCTTTTGTAAGTCTCCATTTTACTGAAGTGTTTTCTGTAGAGAGTTTGAGAGTCAGCCATGGGAAGCCTTTAGTATCAACAGGTGGCACCAGACCTCCAGATAAGCATTCGCTTGCCTAGGCCAAATTGTGGAAGATGATCATAGATGAAGAAGACAGTCCCTTCTCCAGGGGCCCTGCTTCCTTAGCCCCTCATTCTTGCTTGTTCCTCTCATACTTCTGCCTCTTTCTTCCCCTTATCTGCTTTGGAATGACCAGCAGAAATCAAGAGACAATTCAGCTATGAAAATATTATTCATTCATTCATTCTCTCTCTCTCTCTCCTCCCCTCTCTGTCTTTTTCCTTCCTCCTTTCCCTCCCTCTGTCTGTCTCTGTCTATGTCTGTCTCCCTCTCCCTCCCTCTCTCTGTCTCTCTTTCTTTCTCCTTCCTCCTCCTCCTCCCTCCCCCTGTCCACCCGCCCCCCCACCCTAGACATGAGGTCCTGGTGTTTGTATTACCCCAATACTTCCCTCCCTTAAAACAAGACTGAGGCAATGATGGGTTGGGGAGCAGCAGGGACTGAGTTCCCAGGGACAGGGTAAGATTTGTGTTCTTTAACTCAGGGTAAGATTTGTGTTCTTTAACTCAGGGTGTCCAAGGTTGCATGAGGCATGGAATAAACCTAGTTTCTAACATGAAATAACCTCAGTATGAGGCCAATTAATGTCACCTGAGGAGGGTGTGTGTCAGGGGTTAGGGACATTAACTTGGCGGTGGAGGAAAATAGTGGAAAGAATATTGGATTTAGAAGTTAGGTCCAAGTTCAAAATCAAACTCTCCCACCTCTGGAACTTTGGATGAGTCACTTATATCTCCAAACTCTAAGGTTCATTCCAGCTCAAAATGAACATTATTAAAATAGCAGCCAGATACTGAGTCTACCCATTCTCTTCTTATCCCTTTCTTGGGCTCATTTTTTTAGTGTTTCCACAAACTACAAATTTTCCCTGAGAATCTTTTTTTTTCTTTTACCACAGCACAGAGAAAGACTGGAATGACTGCCTTGGTTTTACAAATGGGAAAACTAAAAAGGTCAGACACTTTGGTCAAGTTCAAGCAGCAAGTTAGTGTCAGAGCCCAGATTGGAGCCCCAACCTCTCCATATCTATTTGGTGCTAGAAGCCCACAGAGACATCAACTTCAGCTTGTGAGATGGGACTCTTAGACATAAATAAGTTTAAGGCTTCAAGGGGAGCTCAATCAATCAACAAGCCATTCATTTTTGTGGCTCACAATGGTTCCTTCTTCAGTTCTGTGACAAGAAAAAATAAATCAATCCCTCAGTTGCACTGAAGCCACCTGGCTAAATGTACACAATACCAAGATGAGTACTTGAAAAGTAAAGGATCCAGTCAAAGATGGCTCCCATGTGGATGGAGTCTCTCCTACAAGTGAGTCATGGTTCTCAGATCATTCCTCTACCCCAGTGACTCTGCATTCTCTTACAAGAGAACATTCCTTTGGGTGATGATCACATCCTTTGAGTACCTGCCTATCCTCTGTGACTCATCTAAATCCTTCCCTAAATCTGCCACACTGAGACCACCTAAACTACCTAGGGATTTTGTCTAGTCCTGATATTACATGAATAATCGTGGAAGCTGGGGTCTTCAGTTAGCTACCCCATTTTCTCCACTCAAGTATTTATCTGATGACATGCTTCATATTGTTTCTCTTAGGTTCCTAGCCCTAAAAGTTCCTCTAGTCCTCATTTTAGAGAGAAGGACACTGAGGCACAGAGAGGACAAGAGACTTCTTAAGGTCTCATAAGCATTATCAGCAATGAGATTTGCAAACCAGCTCCTCTGTTATCATGATAAATCAGTGTTCAATGGAAGGAAAAAAACAGAAGTGATTTTGCCATCATGGCATGCTTTAGACCAGCTAGGCAACTCAGTGGTATAGTGAGTGTAAGTCTGGAATCTGAAAGACCTGAGAGTTCAAATCCTGTCTCAGATATTTTTTTTATCTGTGTTACCCTGGGCAAGTCACTTTACCTTACTCTTCCTCAGTTTTCTCAATTGTAAAATGGAGATCATGATGGCACCTACTTCATGGGTTATTGTGGAAATCAAATGACATGATACTTGTAAAGCACCAGACACAGTGCCTGTTACACAGATCTTTTCTTCTTTCCTCCCCTCCCTTCTTTCTTCCTGAAATATGGCAGCCAAGAAATTGAATTCAATCTTACACCTAGTATATTAGCTGAGCAAGGTAGGCACAAGACACTATCCAAGCTGGAAAATGATCAGAAAGGTAGCCTGGGTGGGGACAATTCTGGTGTGCCATATGAGGGGGAAGTTGCAGAAACGTAGGATGTTAAAGCCAGAGAAGATGACCTAGGGAAACCATTAGGGATTAAACTTTCTTTGTTTGGCACAGAGTATGAAAAGAAGAGTAATTGGATAGAAATGGCAGACAGAAATTGATGTTAGAGGGAGGAACACAAAAACCCTTTGCAATCACTATCCCCAACAGAAATGACCTCCTCTGGGAGAATTGGTGGGTCATTTTTCACCGAGATTCATCAAGTTAATGAACAAACAAATGAATGTTTCTTAAGTCCCTGCTATGTGTTAAGCCCTGGGCTAAATGTTAGAGATACAAATAGAAAAGCCAAGGCATTTCCTGCTCTTAAGGAGCTCTGATTGGGAAGGCAACATATACAAGCAAGTTCAGCCTTGGCTGAAGGTTGGCATGTTGGGTCTGACAGCAAGACCCAGGGATTCTTACATTATACAAGGAGTTAAATTAGGGGCTAGAGGAGAAGGGATTCTTAGTTAGGTCCAGGATGGTCTCAATGGCCCCTATGGGGTCTCTTCTGATTCTGAGATTCTGTGCTCTGACCTCACGAATGTCCCTTATTTCCCTATTATTTCTATACCTTCTTCCTGATTCCTTCTACCCAAGACCCTTTATTCTTTCCTTCCCCTGCCCATTCCAGACACTCATCCATCTACTGAAAAACAGCCACATCCAGTTTATCTTTCAAGTAACTCCATGCCTTCCAGAGCAGAATCAAATCCTGAAATGATTCTTGGAGACCCTTGGCTCAGTTCTCTTGTAAGAAGCTAAGGTACCTATCCAGAGGGTGAGGGACTTGTTTAAGGTCACACCAAGAAAGAACTAAAAGTGAAGCCTCTAGCTTCCTCTTATCCTCCAGAAGTCTCTCTGATATCTCACTCTCTCTACAAAGCTTTCGCTTGTGAAGTAGCATATAGGAACAGATTGCCATCTCCCTCAATTAGAATGCCTTCATCCCCCACCAAGAGAGAGAGAGCTACCTAAATAACACATAAAAAGGGGCTCATCATTACCTGTCCATTTTACCTACTTACACAGGAAGCTGAAGAATGTCTTTGTACTCTGAAGCTGGTTGATATTATTATAGCTGTCAGGAGCTGGGGAGGGGGGTGGCGACAAGGATGTCTATTGAATATCCAACTCTGAAGTCTATGACTTGGGTACTGAGGGAATAGACTCGCCCTTTCGCAAACTGTCAGAGTTCTCCTTTATGCTTAGTTAGGCAACAAACATTTACAAGGCGAGGAGATGAGAGAATTCAGAAAAATTAAAAAAAACACAACCCTTGATTGTGGAGAAGTTAGGAAACTCTAGGGAACGGGCAGCATGTATACAAATGACTTGAGAATGAATTACAGAAAAGGTGTCAACAGGAGCACAGTGATCTGCTAACTAGGGAAGACAGAAGGACCCTCTCTCACTCCCCCCTCTCCTCAGTGCTTGCGTGGTCCAGTATTTGCTCTGCCCTTATCCTCAGCAACACACACACTTTCAGAACATGCAAACACTGTCAATTGCCCTGGGAATCTGTACAAGGACGCGATAGGGAGCCCTGCCCTTGAGAGGCTGACAGTCTAAACCAAATGACAGGTGGGAAGGCCAAGGAGAATGCGACTCAGTAGGTTCCATGATGCCAATGAATAGTTTAGGGAAAGATCGGAAGGATCTAGTCAATCCAAGAGAACTGTTAGAAGCAACAGACAATGAGTTCAAATCCTCAGGCAGTATTAGGTAAGTCCTAGGTAAGTTACTCTGTCAGTCTCAGTTTCACTCTCTGAAAACTGAGGATTATAATAGCAACAAACTCTAAAGGCTGTTGTGGGGACGAATGCTAGAATACATATAAGGAGCTTTCCAAACCTTAAAGAGTCATGTTAATGCTAGGAATTATTATTGTTATTACTACATAATCTTAGAGTTGGAAGGAACGATAGCGATCAGATAGATGACCCTGAATTCCCACAATGCCAAGTCCAACAGAAGACCTCCAGGCTATGCTTGAAGACTTCCACTGAAAGGGAGTTTCTTATCATGTCTTCCCATAGTGCCGCCCTTCGGACCAAACCCATCCTCCATCTGCTCTTGGGAAGCTGTCTTTAATTCTCCCCTCTTCCTACAAAATTTCTTGAAGCATATCATGTCTCCCCCACCCCACTGCATCCTCAATTGGCCTGGGATGTTTTGCATTTTTACATCCTTCTCCCAAGATCCTCTATGCTCTTCCACATTTTCCTTGTCTACCCCACTTGGCCCAGACACACCCAGACTGGTGCTTACATAATTAAAGTGAACAGCCTTGGGAGGCTATCGACTTTTGTTTCTCACCATAGGAGTTCTAGAAGCAGGGATGGTTGGGAACGACTGGCAAGTCAGGTTCCTCCCTAACTCTCAGATTCCAGGACTCTAGGAGGTGGACTAGAGGTACTGTGTTGCATGAAAGGATGATGATCTCTCTCCGAAGGAACAGAGAACCTTTGGGGAGGCATTTGCAACTTGGCCCTGGGGATACATGGGAGGATGTGGAGGTGGGTTATATGCATTCAGGAAATTCATCTGACAGCACCGGATAAGATGGATCAAAGCAGGGGATAGAAATGACAACACCAAAACCCAGGCTTGTAAATGTATATGTGCAAACAGAAACCTGCAGATGTGAACTTTATGAACTGAAAATGACTAAAATTATAGCAACTGGCCAAAGAGGAGTTTTAGTGGAAAAGCGAAAAAAAACACTACATCTAAAAACAAAGATCAAAGGACAGAGTTTATTCAAAATCAATAGTCAAGTCTGCAATGATTTGGCATATTTGACCTCTTCCTCCAATTTCATGTTTTCAAGGAAATAAAAGAACAAGGTGAGCATTGATTGTTTTCATTTAATTATGCATGAGCAAGAGCCAGCAAGTATCTGGCATGTTTTAAGTCTATTCTTGAAGTGGCTAGCCCAAGGTGCTCAGAGCAAAGAGCTAGGAACAGTTGCAAAACAAAACAAAAAACAAGGAAAGGAAAGGAAAGGGAAAATGGGGGGGGGGCTCTTCCCACATTGAAATAACCACATAACTGAGTGGCAGATTCAAACACTTGTATGTTTGACTTACATGCATGTAACATCCAGCCCCTTGAAAATATTTGGATGTCCTCTCTACAACACAGCTGTGTAACCTTATGATTTTTCCACTGCAGATGTATGTAGACATGGATGCATGTGTCAGTTTCTATTACTAGAACTCATTAAGGTTTATAATATGCTTTAATTAATTTGTTTCTATAATTTATGTTCATATCATATAGTCATACAATAATATAATACATATAAATTTAATTATATTATCTTTGACTCAAAACCACACGTCAGTAGGTGCTATTATTATTCCCATTTCATAGATGAGAAAACTGAGGCTCAGAGAAGTGACTTGTCTGTGATTACACAGCTAGAATGAATCACAGTAAGGATTTGAATTCAGGTCTTCCCACCCCCAGATCCAATTCACCACACACAAAATGGTTTGACGTGTTTCTGACATTTAATCTGAAAATCAGGATAATGTTTACAGAGGTATAAAGGACTAAAAAGCTTTCCAGAGGTTGCATAACTACTCAGGAAGACCTGGGTTCAAGTCTCACTTCTGACACCCTGGACATATGCTCCTGGGTAAGTCACTTATCTTCTGTCTCTCTCGTTCCTCATCTGTAAAATGAGCAAAATAACATCTCCCGCCCAGAGCTGTTGTGAGGCTTAAATGAAATGATATTTGGAAGGTGTTTTGCAAACTGCACAGCACTAGATCAAGGTAGGTATTGGGATGACTATCATCATCATGCTCATTCTTGCTTCACTTTCTCAGTATCTCAGGCAACTCTAAGACCAAATTGGGGATGAGTTGTCAATCTATATCAGAGGAGGGGATTCTGTCTCTCCCCTTCCCTTCCCTCTCCTCCCTTTTTCCTCCCAGAAAGTCCTTAAAGTCTTCCATCTAAGTCAGAATCAGAACTCTACTGTGGTGGCAACAGCAGCAAACTCAAACTACTTTGTGACTTGGAGCAAATAATTGCATGTCATGGGTCCTCAATTTCCCCATTTGTAACAGTAGGGTTATTTTGAGGAAGAGCACCCTACAAACTGTTATTCCCCTGCTATCTTCCACCCCCATCACACACATGTTCTTGAGTTAGCAGAGAGAACTGACTGTGCCATCTGAGCTCCTGGTGAGGTACAGATAGGTCTGTTTGCTAAGAGCACAAACAGATTCCAGAAGGAGACTGATGGCAGTGACTTTGATTCAAATGTCACTACCGGTAGGAGCTGCTGAGAATTTCTTCTGAGCACACATCAGGACCCCAGGAAGGGACTTGGGTGACCATCTAGCCCAGTCCCCCACCTCCAAGAGATCCCTGATGATGAAGGTTCAAGATACTAAATTCCATAGGGATAATAATACCCCAGGCTTCTCCCAAGGCTCTCAGGGAAAGCTATTTGTTAACTCAAATGTGAGAAGGCTCAGAAAGCACTTGGCAAATATTCCAGCTTCCTACCTGTCAGCATTGACTCTTAGTATCTGTGAGTATCATTTCTTTGTTTTTTTTTGTTTTTAGGCTTGTATAAGGCAGTGGGGTTAAGTGGCTTGCCCAAGGTCACATAACTAGGTAATTATTAAGTGTCAGGCCAGATATGAACTCAGGTCCTCCTGACTCCAGGGCCGGTACTCTATCCACTGCGCTACCTAACTGCCCTGAATATCATTCTGAAGAGCCATGATGTGAGGCTGAGACTCCTTAGAACTTGAGGGAGCCCTGCCCCACCTCCTCCTACCCTGAGCTGTACCATTGCCTTGTCCCCTAGCATGGAGGTACTGAACACGCCCCTCATAGAAATGGATGTTCTGTGTGAGCAGGGCAAGAATTGGGTGCAGGATGGAAGGTGGATGAGAAGGCAACAGATTCTCTTGCCTACTTCTCATAAGGTCTCTAGAGTAGATTCCAAACTTCAGCAACAGTATGAAAGGGAGAAGCCAGAAGAAAACTGGGGTCACAAGGTAGCCAAACCAAAAGGAAGTAAGAGGCTGAAGCAACAGGAGTCAAGAGGACCTGGGCTTAAATGTCACCTGTGGTACACCTTGATCAAGTCATCCAACCTCTCTGGTTCTCAGTTTCCTCCTCTGCAAAGAGAAGTTAGACTTGAGGGAAGCTCAGGTCCTTTCTAGCTCTCAATCTCAACCCAACAAATATTTATTAAGAAGGACACAGTGATTTGTGTACCTTGGAGAACTGGCATGAGAGAAGGGAAGTGAATCTCTTAGAGATTGGCTCCCTGAGGGGAAAAAGGGTGCCCTAGGACACCATGAGATTTCTAAGCTACTACATGGAGAAAAAAAAAAAAAAGCTTCCCAGAAAAAGGATTCCTGGTTGGGCCTGCCTGGGGAGAACGTTTGCCTCAGGATGGTGACCCTCTTACAGTTTTTCCACCTGGGACCAAGACCCAATTCATCCCACCTCCTTATAGTCCTGTTTACCCTCTAGGAGCTTACATTCTGTATAACAAAGAAAGGGTACATCAATTGGGGAATGTCTGAACAAGTTATGGTATATGAATGTTATGGAGTACTATTGTTCTATAAGAATCCATGAATGGTCAGAATCTAGAGAAGCATGGAAAAAATTACAGGAGCTGATGCTGAGCAAAGGGAGCAGAACCAAGAGAACATTGTACACATTAACAACAACAGTGTGAGCTGATCAACTTTGATGGATACAGCTCCTCTCAACAGTTCAGAGAGCTAGTAAAACCCTAGGAGACTCGTTAGGGACAACACTATCCCCAATCAGAGGAAGAAAAGTGAAGCAAAACAAAACCAAAAAAACCCCTGCAGAATCTGAAGGAATACTACATATACTTTTTAAAAAATTTCTCTTGTGTTTTTCTTTCCTATCTCCTGGTTTTCTTTCTTTTCCCTTAGTCCTATTTCCTCATACAGAAAATGACTAATCTACAAAACAGAAATGGACATGTACAACATTCATCAGACTGTTCATCGCTGAGGGGAGAGCAGTGGGAAGGGAGGGTGGAAGGAAATTTTGTAACTTACAAATAGGCATATGCATGTGGATGAATGTTAAAACACTTTCATAACATGTAATTGGAAAAATAAAATAAAATATCAATTAGAAAAAAAGCAAAGTAAAGGTACATGTGATTGTTGGAAGAGGAAGAGGAGGAGTTAGAGAGTACTGGTTACAGCCATGGGGGAGAGGGGCCAAGAGGAGCCCTGGAGTCAGCAAGGTGAAAACCTTGATGCATGATGTCTTTCAATTCTCATTCTTCCAGAGTACAATGAAGTTCTCAAATATTTTCCTAAGCCCTTCAAAAAAACACACAAAAAAACTCCAACCAGCAGCCATGAAAATATTGAGTTGGCTATGTGTCTACTCATTGAGCCTTCCAAATCAGTTATCTCCATCCTTCCCCAGCCTTTCCCTTTGTTGACAGCTGTTATTATATTAAATTCTTGGTTTTCTGTGTGTGTGTGCACATTTGATGATGAATTTTTTAAAAAGAGAGACCAACACACACACACACACACACACACACACACACACAAACAATGGCATTCTAGAGCATGTCAGAACCCAGTGTCAATCTCCATTTTTCTCCAGCTGGCTGTGGACAGTTGCCCAAGCAGAACTAGTCTCCAGGAGTTGCTCCTGCGAGTGCCAGCTGCTATGCCTTAGGCCTGTTAAGTGGGAAGGGAGTGTGTAGATCCATCTCTGTAGGCCGGACTTCTCAATTAGCCTCCCCTCAGCCTCTGGGATTGCTTTGACAGCCTCCTGTGAAGCAGGCGGGCTTATTTATTTGGTCTCAGAGCCAGCCCATTTCCCATTTCTGATCTGTAGGCCACATTTTATAGTTGTATTTCTTTCCCTTGTGAGACTCTGGCAAGGATTTGCTACTGGGTAAATAAAAAAAAGAAAGATTGCCTTTCCTAGTTAGGAGGCAATAAGACCTTCCTAGTTTGGAAATGAAGCTTACCTTTCTCTCACACCTGCACCCAACCAAATGTGGGAACATTTTTTTCCAAGTCAAGACTTTCTTTAGGTGCTAGGGGACATGATGTTGGGTACAGGGCTGACCAGTTTCTGCACCAGTGGTTAGCTGGTCTGTATAAGCCATACAACTAAGTCATTAAAGTGGTGAAAACATCCCACAATGCTCCCTCTCCGCCACCCAACCCAGGCCACCCCCCCCCCACACACACACAAGGATCAACCATTGGAGGATCTGTTTTTCTTATCATATATACATGGCTGCCCAGTGTAAAATTTAAAGTTAAAAACCAATTTTACAGTTCCTTCTCTTTCATTTCATTTAGTCCTATCACCAAAAGACAGGCCTAAGTGAAATCTTCATATTCCTAGGGCTCAGCCTTTCTTCTTATCACAGACCCAGCCTTAGCTCTGTGTGCTTTATTTTTATTTTGTTTTAAATAGGCAATTACCCTCATGGCTTAGTGTCCTCTGAGGTGTTACAGGAGATGTGTCAGAACAGTCTACCCCCTGCTCCCCAAAAGCTCCAACAGTGATAGGCTAAAACCTTAGACTTAAAAGACCCAGAGACTCATTCTCAAAATAGCTACCTACTCCCAGTTCTCAAACTTCCCACCCTTATGCACTGAAGCCAGAGGTCCTGCCCCTACCAGGTTGCCTCAGTTTGAAGAAGGGATCACTGCAGCCATGGGGCTTAAGCAGTTAGAAAGTGATGGGAGAGTTAACCTAGAATACAGTAGTCATCACTCCTATCTATGGGGGAGAATTGAGTCTAGAGCATGTTGGAGGCAAAAGAAAGGAATTCCTCAAAGCTTTTCTAAATAATCAATTTTGTGATTGTGTGTGTGTGTGTGTGTGTGTGTGTGTGTGTATGAATTTACAATAATAGGGTTAAGACTGAATCCTTGGGATTTCATTGGCATAGGAAAGTGCCAGATGGACAAACCACCTATCTGGATCTTCAGGTCTCAGAGGCAAATGATTTGCCCAGGGTCCCAGCCTTGATGTTTGAGTGCCAAGCATGTGTGAACTGTTTTGCCTGAAACAAATATAAAAATAAACTCAATCGAATCAGCAACAGCCTACCTCTGGATCATTTGTAAAATAAATGAATAAATGAACAAAATGAATTTTGGAAAGTTGCTATTGCAAGGATTCCAATCTAGTATTTGTCCCAAGGGGACTTACATCTGTGATAAACCTAGTGAGAGACAGACTGCATGAACTATTAGCAGCAGCAGCTCACATTTATACAAAGTTTCCCAAAGCCCTTTCACGCCCCATATATAAAGATGGTCTGTTTTCATTCTTGTCTCTTTATCACCAGCAATTAGTGCCTTGACCCTAGTAGTACCATAATAAATATTAATAATAATGTTTGTCCTTCATTTTCGAAGATGATCACAGCATCAGGGAGTTGATGTCATGATAAGCACATGAAATGAATTTGAGTGAGGGGTGCTGTGCTGGAAGGGACTGTGGATATTTCAAAATAAGTGACATTTCAGATTGTGCTTTAAATATATTATTTTATTTGCTCCTCATGACAACCTCAGAATTCACTTTCTCAGACTCACTTTCTCCTCCAGAGCCATCTGAGTCCAGTGGCCAGATAGGAATCAGCCTGACTGGAGGTGGCCCTGGATGTGAGGCAGTCAGGGACAATGGACTTGCCCAAAGTCCCACAGATACTAAGAGTCAAGTGTCCGGCTGTATTCGAACTCAGGTCCTCCTGACTCCAAGGCCAGTGCTCTATCCACTGTACCAACTAGAACCCTTGTAATAAGGATTAGTTCATTGGTAGATGCTGACAGAGAAGACACAAATTGCTCAGGGTAATGTCCCAAGTGAGATTCCTGAGCATGGTATGGGTCTTTGGTGCCAGGAAATGATTGCATAGGGAGAAAGACATAAGGGCAAGAGCCTCATCTTCTCCGATCGACTACTGATCCAATCCCACCATCACTTGTCAGGTGCCTACTATAGGCAAACCACTGCACTAGCATGACAAATCTTAAGACAGAGCTGGTAAAAAACAATCTAGGGTCACAGATACAGAAGTGGAAAGGGTTAAGAGTCTGTTCAGCAGTTCATTTTGCAAGGGGGAGGAGGCCCAAATAGGGGAAGGGGCTTGTCAGGAGGCAATGAAGTACACGGGGAAGAGCACTCTTTTTGGAGTCAGAGGATCTGAATTCAAATCTTACCTCAAATACTTTCAGTGGGAAAGTCCCTGGGTCTCAGTTTCCTCCTCTATAAAATGAGGAAGGATTAGATAAGACAGCCTCTAAAGACCTTTCCTGTTCTAAGTCAACCCATGTGTGATTCTCCCTCTCTGAGTCTGGTTTTCCCAGCTGTAAGATGAAAATACCATCCAAGTTACCTTGTTCTGAGGTTGTCATGAGGAGCAAATAAAATAATATATTTAAAGCACAATCCGAAATGTCAATTATTTTGAAATATCCACAGTTCCTTCCAATGGAACAACTGTTTCCAGTTGTGTCAATCATTCAATAACCATTTCACGAAGAGATGAAATAAAGTATTTATAAACCTAGGTAAAGGTTGGAACTTGGACCCCTTCCAATGCAATCCACAAACACTTATTAAGTACCTACTATGCAAGGTCCGGAAAAAGGAGCAGTGAACATTAAGACACAGAATGAAATGGTCCCTTCCTCAAGGAGCTTGTGCTCTAACGTGGGTACAAGTACACCGGTGAGTTGTTGCTGTTCCTGTTCAATCATTTCAATTGTTATCTGACCCTTTCCTTGGCAAGGATTCTGGAGTAGTTTTCTGTGTTCTTCTGCAGTCTATTCTACAGATGAGGAAACTGAGGCAAACAGGGTGAAGTGACTTCCCCAGGCTCACACAGCTGATAAGTGTTTGAGGCTGAATTTGAACTCGAGAAGATGAGTTTTGCTGATTTCAAGCCTACTGCTCTTCCGCTGCACTTCCAGTAGCTACAGGAAAAGCTTCTCATATCAGGTCATAACAGAGCAAAGTTTTGAAGAAAGGAAACGGTCAAGGTGGCAAATGCTGGGAGACAGATTGCCAAGTTAGGGGAAGAGCAAGTAGGCTTGTTGGGCTTAATGTGAGTGTGTGAAGGAGTAATGTACAGTTAGTTTGGAAAGGGAGACTAATGCTATACTGGAAAGGGCTTTAAATGCCAATCTGTGGATTGTTATTTTTACTATAGAGGCAATAGAGAGCTATTATTGGGCATAGGGGTAACATGGCTAATCCAGTGTTGGAGAAATGTCAATTTGGCAGCTGTGTGGAAGATAAATTCAAGTCAAGAGGCCAGTTAGGAAGTTATTGCATTAGTCAAGGTAGGAGGTAATGAGAGCCTACACTAGGAGGGTGGATATAAAATAGAAAGGGAGAGCCATGAGAGATGCAATGGAGGCAGAAGACCAACACACTACATCTTTTTCCAAATGGAGATCTATGGGATGACTCAGTCTGTGGACCTGAGTGACCGACTGGCAGGACGATAGTGCCCTCAATGGAAAGGGGAAAGTTGGAAGGATGTCTGCGCCTCTCTCATTGTGCTATGTCTACCTCAGGTTTCAAAACTTCATGAAGAAATGCAACATTCTTTTTTATGTAATATACTTATTGGCAAATAAGCTGCATGTTCCTAGACTAGGGATTCTTAACCTGGGGTCCATCAACTTAATTTGTTTTAATAAATGAATTCCAATACAATTGTTTTCTTTTGTCATCCTAGGTCTGCAAAATTCTGCCAAAAAAAAACCCCCAAAACATAATTCGAAGAAGATTGTAAAATTCAATAAACAAGAGATTCAGAACACACCTCATGGGTCTGCCCAAGGTATCCAGGACCTAGGAGAAACTCCAAGTAAGTAAACTCCAGTTGTATTCATACTCTGCATCTCATCAATCATGATCCTCTAGCAGACATTGGACAAGTGTTGCTGAATTAAATTCTGTCCTTTTTAACATGAAGAAGTGTTCATGTGCAACCCCCCCCCCCCGATATTATAGTTCCCGGGTCCCAATATCTTTCTTTATCCTGCATCTTTCTGTCTTTCTCCACTACCCCTAGTCTTTTCTGGCTTTCCAGATCTTTTCATCTTATCTGTACTTGACCATCAATCTAGAAAGGTTTCCTCTAGAGAGGAACTAGCCAGCAACACTTGTAGAGAAGGAAGACTCAATTGGCAGTTCTAATTCAATCTCTGCCCTAAACAACAGTAATCTTTAAAACTAAACAATCTTAGACTGTGAGTGTTGGAAGGGATCTTAAAGCTACACTAGACTGAGGTTTTTATTTTTGTAATATAGAAATATTGTATGTTTCCAGTTATCTACAATACTAATTTCTACCTATCATTTTTGTAAGGATTTGGGTTTTACAATTTTCCCCACCCTCCCTTCGCTTCCCTTCACCCACCCCCCACAGAAGGCAATCTGACAATCTTTATGTTGCTTCCCTGCTATGCACTGATCAAAATTGTATGTATTGAGAGAAAAAACAAATCCTTGAGGAAGAAATAAAACATTAGATAGCAAAATCATGTAGTATGTAAGACAACTTTAAAAAATAATCTTTTAGACCAGAGATTTTTAAACATTTTCTGTGTCTTAGACCCCTTGGGCAATCTGTCTGGTAAAGTTTATGGGACCCCTTCTCAGAATGATGTTTTAAAATGCATAAAATAAAATATATAGGATTACAAAGGAAATCAATGCCATTGAGATAGGAAAAATCTTTTTTTAACTTCACAGATCCCAGGTTAAGAAGCCCTATTCTACTTAATCACTTCTGTTTACAGAGAGGGAGAAAGGAGGCACACAGTAAGGGAATGGCAGATCTGGTGTTAGAGACAAGCTTTCCCCAGCTGTAGTCTCATGTGCCTGGTTACTACCCTTGTACAATTGATTGATCGATAAAGAAAGCAAATAGATACAGTCTTTTCCTCCAGGCCTCAGTTTCCTTTTCTGTGCAAGGAAGGAGTGGAGTAGACAATCTCATAGGACCCTCTCAGCTGTGACATTGTCAGCTGATACTAATATTGTTCTCTCCAGCAACTCCAAACACCACTTCCTGATGCTGCCACAGCTGCAGTTGGGCCCCAGTGATTCATTACATGATTTTCCTCTCTCCTACTGCCAAGGAGAAGAGAGTTGGCTGGTTATCTAGACCACAGCATTAAGGAAACAATGGGGGTTCTTCTTGCCATTTGGGTTGCAATAGATCAGTGAGCTTGGTCTCCACATGCCCACTCCAAGCACAGCCAGCCTGTTGTTTTCACAAGTTCCACGATGGTCCCCGACTAGGAGGAGATTGAGTTAACCACTAACCTCCCTGCTCCCAGGGCACTTTGTTTCTCTTTTCTTCTGAGCCCTACTTTAATAAGAAAAGGGCAGTTTTCTTGAGCCTGCCAGCCTGTTATCCAATAATACCTTGCTAAAGTGATTAAAATTGATTAAAATGAAGAGGCAAACTGCTCTTTAAAAAAAGGAAGAAAATGATTGAATTTCTGTGCTTTAGGTTACACTTAAGAGAAGATTGAATTAACTTGAGTTTGATTGGATAAAGTGTACTTTACAAAAAATTTCCAACTTACTAAAAGTCCAAACATCTTTTTTTTCTCCCCTGGAACAGATCCCTATGCTTCTGGACTTTCTAAAGACTACTCATGATGACTTAGACAAGGATCTTAGCATATGGATATTTATATTTACCCTGGTCCAAAAGGACCAAGGAAGAGTGCGGTGGTTCCTCCCCAGTCTGAAAGAAGACAGACAGCATCCGAGGCTGAAATACACAAGCAGCATCCACTGCAGAATCTCTCATTTACATAACCAAGAGGTGGCAGTATAACATCCAAAATGTATCTGCTACATACTTCCAGTATCATTCCACACTAGAAACCAGTCAAAAATTATATGTATGTATATGCGTGTGTATATATGTATGTATATATGTATATAAATGCATACACACACACACACACACACACACACACACACACACATATATCCAACTATTTGGTTCTGTCTAAATGATTGCAGTAACAGAAGACTTCTTGTCAACAAAGAAAAAGGAATGCTGACTACCAAGCTACATTCTGTCAAGGGAACATCTTCTGAAAACATCTGCAGTGAGTGGCTTCCTTTTCTTGCCCTGGACTCCCACCCCTCTTCAGCTTTCTATTGTCCCTTTGAGCAACCAGTTTTACCCAGGTATATTCTCTCTCTTTTTACCTCTATTCCACGGAAACCTATAAAGCATTTTTTTTAATTAAAATTTTTTTAAATATATTTTAAAAATAAAGACACATAAGAAAACCAAATAGTTGAATTCAAAGGCCAGGGTTCTTAACCTGGGGTCTGTTGACTTTTTTTTTTTTAAACACATTGATATTTGTTCTATTCGATAAAATCAAATTTCTATTTGATATAACATTTGGTATTCCAATAAAATTGGTTTCCCTTGTAATCTCATAGATTTTATTTTATGCATTTAAAAACATGATTCTAGGAAAAGATCCCTAGGCTTCATCAGACTGTCTACCAAAGGGTTAAAACAGACCAAATAAGGTTAAAACTTCTTGGTCTGAGGAGCAGTTATTACACAATCCTCTGCAGGTTGCTTTCTGTTCTCAGTAGCTTTATTGATATTTCTCAAGCTATCTTTTCAGACCGCATACTCCTCCTTCATGCAGTTCACGTCTCACTCAGACTGGGCTGCTGGCTGTTCCACTTACATGACTTTCCATCCTCACTGTCTTAGCACAAGCAGTCCCCTCTGCCTGGAATGCGCTCCCTCCTCACCTTGGAATCTCAAATTCCCTTCAAGGCTCAGGTCAAGTCCCACATTTTCTAAGGGGCCTTTCCCCATTCCCCAAGTAGATACTTTAGCACATGGATCCCTTCTTCTCCCCATCCTCCAATTACTATGTATTACTTGACCAGTATTATGTGCCCTTTCCCTCCCTGGAGGCTGAGGGGAGAATCTGGCTCCTTCTCTGTATCCCCGGGAGTTAGTAAAGAATCTGGCACATAGTATGTGCTTAATAAAAAATTAAAAAAAAATTCTAGTTGAGCTCTAGAAAATCAGGAGAGATCAGCTTATTTGAAGGTAGGGGGACAAAACAGACAGCAACAAAATGCACACAAAAAAATAGCTTCACTACAGAAGGATCCATACTGTGGAGGACTATTCAACGAAAAATCAAAGAAAGTCATTTTTGGATTCATCCCACAGCCTAGTTACTGGACAGCTCCCTGGTCCTGAGTTTCCAGATTCTAGAATTTTAGGATGATTACTCCAGGGTAGGGTATACAGCCCTACAAACACCAAGGCTAAGGGAGGCCTAGGTGCAGAGGATTCTTTAATTTATAATGTTCCAGGCTAATAGTAGCTGTCATTCCAACCCTGTGTGCAATGTCCTGAGTTCTCTCATAAGAAATGGCTAATGCTCAGATGCTTTGTAAAGAATTTCTACTCATTAAGACATAATTCATCACATCCAGAGCCTACATGGATTAGCTTTATCTCCTCTTTTTTGGGGGATGTGTTGGCCCAAGTTATTAGATTTCAGTAATGGGATGGAATTTTTTGACTCCTAATATTTTTCAATTAACTATCTGTCTGCATTCAATCCTGAGTTTTGTGCCCTCTGCCTCAGGTTCCTCAATGTGTTTCTATTGAGACAGGACTGGAAACTGACCCATATTACTGTCTATCATCAAGACTTTCATCTAATTTTAAGGGAACTTCAGGCACCCACTTCATTTCATTTTGGACTAGAATTCAATCTATGTCTTATCAGTAAGGAATGTCGACCTGCTGGTCCATCAGTTTTATGGTGTTCTTTTCTTAAGGGAAATCAAAATCATAATTACATTGGAAATGCTAGTTTGAATAGAAATGCAAGAGGTTTGCAGAAAGCAGAGGGGTACAGTGAAAAGGCTAGGGTGGAGTGGGAGGCAGGCCACTTGAGTACTAGTTCCAACTCTACCACCTACTCATGGTGATCTCAGATCCTTTTCCTGTTTGGGCCTAGAGCAGAGGAAGGCACTGAAGTCTATGAGCCTCAAGGTGCCTTCCAGTTCCAAAATCCTATGATCCCTTGGCTTCTCTACCTTGCTCATCATATTATACTTCATCGTGGATTTTACAATATAATAATCTTCTCTCTTGCAAAAAGGGAACAGTATTCCATAGACTGGGAATTCTTCACAGGAGCCAATAACTAACCCTGCTAAGGCACTCTCAGGTTTACAGATTGTATGACAGACCTTCTCACTTGACCTCCATGACAACTATGTGAGGATGGTGCCATTATTCCACTTTCACCACTGACAAAACTGAGGCTCAAAAAAGATTAAGTAGTTTACTCAAGGTTACATATCTAGGACAAATCTGAGGCAGGATTCAAATGAAGGTATTCCTGAATTCAAGAGCATCCTCTCCATTATATTATCACCCTTAGGAACAAGCCACAGGAGGATTTGAATCAGTTCTTAGATCCATGTCTATGATCCTGAACAGGGCCTAAAGTGACCTTGGCACACTGTGAGATAACCGTAAGGCAACAAAAGTCACATGAGATGGCTATCTAGTGGGCATCACAGGTCCAAATGACTTCTTTTATTTCACTATGAAAACTTCAAGACAAAGGTGAATCCTTCTTACAAACATTGTTAACTTTTATTTCATTATACATCAGAAGCTTTGCTTCTGTTGAAAAGCCTTAGAGATTCTTGCCCTCAGTCCCATTTCAGATCAAAACAATGGAGATTCTGTGTTTAGATTCAGCAACTAATTTGGGGGGAATATGATACAATGCCTTTCATATTCCAAAATCAGACATAAAGACTATAGTTGAATAAGAGCAGAATAAGTAGATTTTGGGGGCCATAGAAACTAATGAAGTCTGCCCTTCCCTTGACCTCAACCCACGTGAGTATTTTCAATCTTAAAAAATGTAGGAAGGCATGCCGTTTATTGATTACTTTCCGAGTGATTTTCTGTTCCCATGAGATGGATAATTATCTTCTCAACACTTTGAAATTCTCATCTTCCTTTATCAAATCACATGCTACAAGCTCATATCTCTAAAGGTAAGCAGCAAGAATTATATTTTAATCTGTATGAAAATTTAATTGAACGTCTCATTGTATATTGAAGCAGCAGTAATTTTGAGGGTAGCAAAAAGCTGGAGCCAGAGCGAGTGCCCACCAGTTGTGGCATGGATAATCAATATTGAGCCTTGAAAAGGAATTGGCCAGCTGGGTTGCTCAGTGGATAGAGTGCTGGAGTGAGGAAAACTAATTTTTCTGAGTTCAAATATGGCCTCAGATGCTTACTAGCTGTATGACCCTAGGAAAGTCACTTAACTCTGTTGACCTCCATTTCTTCATAAAAATGAGCTGGAGAAGGATTGGCAAGCCATGAAGAGCTGGATGATTGAACAACTGAACAAGAAGAAATGCCTGGAATTCAAACAAAGGAAATCAGAGAAACCAGCGAAGATTAGCACAAACTGACCAAGAACAGAAAAAGCCAAACCAGAACAGCACATCCACATTAATGTAAATAAAGATACAAAAGCTGATTGACTCCATCAGGCATACCCAAATCAGTTACACTGAATGAGGCAGATGCAACTATTGCAATGCTAAGTTTTTCCTGACTTCTTATGTATTATGAGGGAGGGGTATGGTGAGGGAGGAAAGGAAAGGACAAAGTAAAATCATTCATTAAAAACCACCAAGACATTTTAAAAAGTTTACATTTGCTTTCTTATGGGCTTCCTTAAACTCTGACCTTTTTTTGGAAAAAAAAAAAAAAAAAGATTGCCAGTGCCAAAGGCAAATCAGCCTAGCTCATTTCTCCTTACTCTGAGGGCTGGCCCTAAACTAATTCTGCCATGACACCAGAAAAAGAGGAGACAAGGAGCCAAGAGCCTCCCTGTCAATATTGACTTTCTTCTCTGGAATTCCTCTGCTTCCTCTTCCGGTAAAGACCTTCATGTCCTCTGACCTGTTGTACGACTATAATAATTTCAGTCTTTCTCACCTCTAATGTCTCCTCCACCCAGCTGCCAAAAGCCATCCTGAAATGGTTGGCATGCAGAAAGCTTTCCATTTCCCACCTCCCCAGCCCCCTAACTCCAAATCAAGAAGCCAGGCATCAGAATATTTTTATTTGAATTAAGGTAAAAAGACTTTAAACAATTAGCTTTGGGAATAGAAAGGTAAACTAATACACAATTCATGAATTTGCTAATCGTTCTTCCCTACTGTGACTCTTACAGGGATGAGGAGAAAGAAAACAATGAGTGATTTTGAATAATTTTCGTCTAATTTTCTGTTCCACCACTTGATATTGTGATAATTAAAATATGATTTCTTCTTCTATTGCATGTGCATGCATACAAACATAATGTTCCATCATCAGTAAGACATGAAGAGCAATGGATTAAACAAAAAAGAAGCCTTTGACATTAACTCATGTGAGTAAGTCTGGAACAAGTGCCCATGGGCACACTTAGAGATAATAACTCACAGTTACACAGTGTACTGCAAGTTCCAAGGCACTTTCTTCTCAAAAGTTCAGTGAAGAAAGTATCAGTATGCCCATGAACTGAAAAAGAAATGAAAGCCCAGAGGCTCCCTAGTACAGGACTTGATACACACACATAGTAGGTATATTATAGAGTTTGGTTGAAATGAATTCAAAGAGTGAAGCGGCTTGTTCAAAATCACTGCACTAATTGACAGTGACACAGAATCAAAGTGTTGTCTCCTTACTCTACATTTACTATGTTGGACAATTATTCCTGTTCCATGCACTATTCAGAGGTCTACTCAAGAGGTTATGGAGTTCCAGATCAGGAGATATAAGCAATTTGTCACTCTTGCCTACCTATAAAAGCTAAGATTCCTTTGGCCACATCGAGGGGGTACTCCCAAGATCGTTTCTGATTATTGAGGTTTCATTAAACTTGGAGTCAGAGGAAAGCTACTAGAAAGTATTATTCAACTGCAAAAAATAAAGTCTTTGGCCTGGCTCTTACACAGTACTGGGCATGATAGGAGATCAGTAGTTATAGAAGTATGAGATACAAACATTTAATAACCAACAATTCCTGTTCTTAAACAACTTATAAAAGATTTAGAGAGATCTCACACAATTTTATATGATTTTCCAGAATGACCAATTTAACCTTAAGTACATTTGAAAATGCTCGTGGTCCTTCTAAATAAATTTACTCATGTTTAAATGTAATTTTAAGAGCAACTCTGCTGCCTTCAATTGTTCCAAAAATTCAAGGCATTCAATTAAAGTCATTTTATGGGACACATATTGACTTGATGTCCATACCAGAAATGGATAAAGCAGAGAAAGAACCATGAACACAGTCATATAAAGAAATATTAAAACCATGGCTAGCAAAGTGTCTACAAAACTTTTGACAAAATGCAGCACGTGTTTATGCTAAAAACACTAAAAAGCATAACAGACTGATATCACTAATGAGAACTGCAAGGATCCATGATTTCACTCACCAGGGATGGGAAACTCTTGGCATGGTACTTTCCCTCCAATTCATTTTTTGACATAATTGGCTAAAACTTTGGGAGTTGACTGAAGAAACACAGAGGTTAAGTTACTCGCTCAAGGTTACCCATCTACTAAACAGCCACTAACTGAGCTCAGCACTTTATCCACTAAGCCATGCTGATACTCACTAATGAGTATTGATGCAAACACTTTAAATGTAATTTTGCCAAGAGGCTCTAGCAATATATCCAAAAAATTATTCATTATGACCAAGTTGGATTTCTACCAGGGGAAAGGATGGTTCAACATTAGGGAAACAATTAGCATAATTAATCATATAAAAAAACCAAAAACCATATTTATAGCAATAGATGCCTAAAAAACCTTCAACAAAATACAGTATTTGTTTATGTTAAGCCCATTAAAAAGCAGAAATATTGGCTACCTTTTCATAGGAACAAAATCATTTCTCTCAAACCAAGGTTCAGCATTTTTAGGTAATGAAGAACACTGGAAACTTTCCCAATCCTAGGGTGAAGCAAGGATGGCCCTTTCTCTCTCCACTATCATTGACCATAGAGTGCTAGCAATGTTCAGTTCGGCAATAAGACAAGGAAAAGAAATGGAAGAGACAAAATTATCTCTATTTGCAGACAATATGATGGAAAACCCTAGAGAATCAATGAGGAAAACTAATAGAGATGATTAATAGCTTGCAGCAAAGTAAGAGAATACAAACTAAACACCCAGAAATCATCAGCATTTCTGTATATTACTAACAATTACCAGGAGAGGAAAAAGAGAAAGAAATCTGATTTAAAATGTCTACCAAAAGGCTCAAGATATCTGGGATTTAACGAGACATATAAATGTTGCTTCAAAACAAATCTTATTGGAAAAAAAAAAAAGATCTGCTTGGACTAGACATGGATATTGATATATGTCTGGAAAGTCTTCCTAATACTTAAATTGTATCTTCCATTAATAGGCAGCAAGCCTATGAATTATTTGTATTTGCTAATTATTTATATTTATTCTTCTCTCTTTATAAATATATATATATGTGTGTATATATATATATATATATATATATATATATAAAATATAAAAATCAATGTATATGCTGTCTCCTAAGTGAGGGAAAGGAAACAAGCATAATTAAGTACCTACTATGTGCCAGACATTCTCACAACCACCTTGGGAAGTAGATGCTATTATGATCCTCATTTTATCACAGTGAAACTGAGGCCAATAGAGGTGAAGTGATTTGTCCAGGGTTACTCAGCTAGAAATGTCAAGTTCACATTTGAGCATAGGTCTTCTTGACTCCAGGCCGAGCACTCTATCCATTGCAGTGACATCTGTAAGCGGAGAGTACCCACCCCAGGTGTTCACATGGACTATTTGTGCCCAATCTGTGGTAGAGCCTTCTGAGCTCATATTGGGCTGATCAGCCGCAGTTGGACACACTGTAACTTGGTTCAAACAAAGTGATGTCATTTGGGCTTTGATAACAAAGGGCAAAAACCCACTGGCTACTTTTACAACACAAGCAACTTGAGAGTAGGGATTCTTTCTTTGTCCCTAGCATATAGCAAGTGTTTAACAAATACGAATTGACAGATTGACTGAACTCTCTATACTCTTTAACCCAGAGATTTTGTGATTGTTCATATACCTTTGGAATGCCAATGACCAAAAAGGCCTGCATTTAAAGCAAACTATTTAGAGCAGTACTTTTTGAGGTAGAAATTGGAAACAAAGTAGATGCCCATCAATTGAGGAATGACTAAACAATCCATGGCATATAAATGTCACAGTATATTCCTGTGGTATCAGAAATAAGGAACATGATTAGTACAGAGAAGTAGGGGAAGATTTAAATGAACTGACTGTAAAGAGAATTAAGCCAACCCAGAAAGCAAGATACATAATGATAACAGTACAGATGGAAGAAACAATAACCACAAAACAATCAAAAGCGAGGCTGCCCAACTTGGATGACTGAGCTTGGTCTCCATGCTTCTAACAAGGGAACACCCCACTATGCTTTGCAGAAGAAGAGGATAAAGTGTATAGAATACTGAATATACTATGAAACTTTGTGGTTGTTAGATTAGTGTTGCTGAATCCCACTCTCTCTTTTGCTCTATGCCTCTTATTATATGTCATTTATCATCTGTTTGACCCTAGGAATATCACTTAACTTTTCTCTGCCTTAACTCAGTTTCCTCATTTGCAAACTGGGAAAAATAGCACCTCCTTCCTAGAGTTATGAGAGGATCAAATGAGATATCATAAAGTGCTTTGAAATCATTTTAGTACACTATATAAATATTTCACTACTACTACCACCACCATTATTATTACTTAAGAGACTGGCTCTCCAGGAGGTCAAAGAGGAAAAGAATATATTATTAGGAAATGTAGGTGACATAAAACAAAAGATTATCAGCACTTCTTTTTGAAGTTCTCTTTAGGGGAGAGTGGGAAGAATTAGCTGAGTTTGTTTCAAACTCCATTTGATTTTAAATGTCTCTTACCTTCCCTCATCTGTATGTGAAGTGAAGACATTGGAATCTGAGGGCCCCCTTCCATCTCTAAATTTATGATCTCCGGAAAGTGTTCAAATTCTGTGACTAACCTGAAAAAACTCTGAGACTGGGCTTGGCTGTCCCAGAAGATGGATGAATTGGAGACGAAGGGCTGGATAGCAGCAGCAGGACCCCTAAATTGCCAAAGGTTGGTCTGATCTGATCAGTTCAATCTCTTTGCTCAAAATTCTTAAAAGCTTTTCTCCAGAAGAAAACACAAAATCCTCAGTCTGGCATAGAAAGAACCCTTCATGTACGTAATGGAATATTACTGTGCTGCAAGAAACAACAAACATGATTTTCAGCATGGAAAGATTTGTATGAAGTGACACAAAGTGAAGTAAACAGAACTAGGAAGACAATACACAACATGTAACTTAAAACAATATAAGTGGCAATAAAAATCAGCCCCAAACAATCCACACCGAGGTTACAAAAACATTTCAAAGAACTAGAGATGAGAAAGACAACTGACCAACCTCCCCATCCACCTGGGGGGGGGGGCTCTTCTGCAAAGTTGGGGGATGAAATATGGCAGATAATGTCTAATTTAGTTTTTCTATTTTATGTGTTGGTTCCCCCCCTTTCTTTTTTTTTAAAAAAAGTCTTTGTTTTAAAGGATGGCTATCTGGATAGGGAAAGGGGGAGGGAAAAGATTGCAGGAGATATAAAAACAAAAATCATCAATAAAAATCTATTTTAAAAAGGCTTACACCTTTCAAAGATGGGGGTGTGATTATAGGTAAGCAAAACTCCAAACAATGTTTAGACTTTTTTAAATATATTGGCTAATTTTTGTTATGCTTTGACCTGCCCACCCCCTTTTGATTCTCCTTTCTAATAGGAAAAGCACTCTAAATTGGGAGAACATGCTGGGAAATGCTGATGATTTCAGAAGAAAATATATCATTACAAGTTGATTTTTTAAAAAAGGAAATAGCCCCTCAACTCTCACCCTACCTCACTTCCACCATCTGGTTGACAACGGTCCATAATCCCCTAAGGGAGAAAAGGACCTTGCCTAGGAAGAAGATGGATAAGGAGAAAAGCTAAGTTTACCACAAGATTCCTGCTTTCCTTTCTTTATCAGGTTCCCTTATTCCTTAGAATTCTCCAAAGATTATTCTGTCCTTACTCCATTATTCTAGAAAGGTTCTAAGCTCATATCTTAGACAACCACACATTTATAAATTTTCCAGATCAGTTTCACTTTAATTTCCTTTTGCCATTCTACATTCCAGGCAAACTGATCTAACTGTTCCCTCAAATAACATTCTGTGACCTGCCTGTCTGATTTTTTGTAGAGACTGGTGACTTCTTACTGAAGTACCCTCTGGTTTCCCCTTCCCTTCTCCCTTACTCTTCCTCTTTTTTCCCTTCCTCTTCACCTCCCTTTCTCCTTCCCTTCCTCCTTTTTCTTTCACTCTTACCCCCTCTTCTTCCTCCTTTTTTTCTTCCCCTCTTTCCCCTTCCTTTCTCTGTCCTCTCTTCCCCTTCCCCTCCCCTCCCTCTCCTGCTTTAAGAGAGAATCTGGGCATAGTTGATATTCAGTTTTGAGCTCTGCTGTTAGCCTGAGCCGCCCACACAAAGCAGTTCAGGTTGTATAATGTGTCCAAATATGCAATAAAAGGGGCAGATTTGCTCTCTCCACCTCCTTGCTTCTAAACAAGTTTTCTTGCTCAGTCAGGTAGGTGCATTTCTAAACACATATATGTATGTTATTGTGAATAAGAAGCCAAGCCAGCATGAGGAAATCAATGACTAGGATCCTGGCTGTGTTTAAAAAATACTTCCTAATATTTCTACTAGCTTCCATGGCCTCAAATGGGCTAATATTATGTAAAGCACTTTTCAAACTTCAAATCAACAATAGACAAATGTTAGTTATTGCTATTATTGCTATAGCAACCTTTCTCAAAGCAGCCCTGGCAGGGCTGGAGATCACAGACTATTCAGGGACCAGGGCTCATCATGGAAGATACAAGCAGGGCTCACACTCAAACTTTAAAAGTCATTTAGTCTAGTCTTCTTGTCACCTCACCCCCATTTTAGAGTTTACTATGATTCTAAGGTCTAAGACCTTCAGAAGTCCTTATAGAGATCTTCTAATCTTAGATCCCAAAGATTCAGTAAAATAAAGAAAAATGAAGGGTTTAGACAAATAGCCTCGAGGGTCCCTTCCAGCCATGAATCCCATGATCCTTTGTGACATAATCTACATCCCTCACAGGGAGCAGGATTCAGAAAGGTTTCTATAGCAGTAACTAACATTGGTATATACTGCCAAGTTAGCAGGGTGTTTTGGGAATGCTCAAGGTCTGATAGGAAAATTAATTAGTATGTACAGAAAGAAAATTTAAACCAAAGACTTCCAAGACACTCAATCTCTTCAAGTCATTCTCCAGTTGGTAAATGGTCAAAAGATATGAATAGGTAGTTTTCAGATTAAGAAATTAAAGCTATTTATAGTCATATGAAAAAAATGCTCCAAATCATTATTGATTAGAGAAATGCAAATTAAAACAACACACCTATCAGATTGGCTAAAATGACAAAAAAGGAAAACAATCAGTGTTGGAGAGGATGTGGGAAAATTGGGATATTTGTGCATTGTTGGTTGAGTTATGAACAGAACCAACCATTTCTGGAGAGCAATTTGGAACTAGACACAGTCTAGTTCCACCCTCCTCTTCCTCCCTGAGATAAAAGAATATTGCCTAATTTTGTTGGATCTTTTCATGAGGAAGGCATTGATAGAAATGTTTTGTTTGGCCTCCACCAGCTGAGCAAGGTGAGTTGAGAGAGGAGGTCAATTGTGTATTCTCATTATGCTCCATTTAGAAGGACTGGGCTTTTTGTCATACTCTGATGTTAAGGATTTTTATAGCCCTGCTTTGACAAAGACATGGGGACCACTTAAATCCCTTCACATTCATTTTATTTTATGGTGTTGTGGCTAAAAGGCAGAACATGACTTAGATCTGGATGGTCTAGCAAACAAAGAATATGGGCATGATGAACTGAGGGCTATCCCATTTGTGTTGGCTCCAGGGACAGTCCCATTCATACCAGATGCTTGTGCTTGTCATGGTGGTGGTGGGAACCTTTGAGGCTTTGAATCATGACTTATTTGCATGGTAAGAAGGGCCCTATAGGTTCATGGATGATTTGTGGGTATGCAGGGCTCCATCTTTGTCTGGATCCCTTCCATAACCTACAGTTTCTCTGTGGCTCTCTGAATGACTGAACAGGCAAAAGGAGAGCTGAGTCACTTCTGGCTCCAAGTTCTCATTGGTCAGCGCCTGGAATATTCAGCTGCAGAACCAAGAGAGGGCCCTTCAGCCCCTTCTGTCCTATTCCCAGTCCAATAGTACAAAGTAGTACCTCAGAATTGTTGCAACCCACATTTCTCATAACAATAGTGAATTAGGATATTTTTTAAATAATTTAAATAGATTGCATTGATAGCCTCATTTGAGCACTGTTCATATCTGTTGATCATTTATCAACTGGGTAATGGCTCTTATTTATTTTTACAAATTTGACTCAATTCTCTATGCTTGAGAAATGAGGTCTTTATCAGAGAAACTTGTTTCAATATTTTCCCCCCCAGTGGATATTGCTAACTGTATTTCCTTCCATCCTATCCCCACCACTTCCATTTATTCTTCTCTATGTCTACTTTCACCCTGTCCCTCCTCAAAAGTGTTTTGCACCTGATTACCCCCTCCCACAATCTTCCCTCCCTTTTATCCCCTACACACTCACCAATTCTCAACCCTTCACCTGTCTCCCATTCCTTTCCTCTCCTACCTTCCGCTAAGGTAAGATAGATTTCTATACCCAACTGAGTGTGTATGTTATTCCCTCTCTGATCCAATTCTAATGAAAGTAAAGTTCACTCACTGTGCCTCACCCTCTTCCTCTTAAACTCCATTGACAAAACTCTTTCTTGTCTCTTTTAGGTAAAATAACTTACTCCATTCTACCTCTCCTTTCCCTTTCTCCTAGTACATTCATCTTTCACCCATTAACTTCTTTTTAATATATCACACCTTCAAATTCAACTCCCACCTGTGCCTTGTCTATATCTGCTCCTTCTAATTGCCCTAATAAATGAGAAAGGTCATATGAGTTATCAGTATCATCTTCCCATGCAGGAATATAAGCAGTTCAACAACATTAAGACCCTTATGATTTGCCTTTCCTGTTTAGCTTCTCCTCTGCTTTAACTGAATCTTGTATTTGAAGATCACATTTTCTGTTCAGCTCTGGTCATTTTATCAGCATTTTATCTCCTGAAAGATTATGTTCAATTTTACTAGGTAGTTGATTCTTGGCTGTAATCCAAGTTCTTTTGCCTTCTGAAATATCATATTCCAAACCCTATGATTCCTTAATGTAGAAGCTGTTTAATTTTGTATTATTCTGACTGGGACTCAATGATATCTGAATCATTTCTTTCTGGTTACTTGCAATATTTTCTTCTTAACTTGGAAGTTCTGAAATTTGGCCATAATATTCCTGGCAGTTTTCAATTTGGGTTCTTTTTTGGAGGAAGTTCTTTCAGGAGGCAATCAATGGAGTCTTTCAGTTTCTATTTGACCCTCTGCTTCTAAGATATCAGGGCAGTTTTCCTAGATATTTTCTTGAAAAATGAAGTCTAGGTTCTTTTTTTATGGTCATGGTTTTCAAGTAGTCCAATGATTTTTAAATTATCTCTTCTGGATCTGTTTTCCAGATCATTTTTTCCCCAATGAGATCTTTCCCATTTTCTTCTAGTTTTTCGTTCTTTTGGTTTTGTTTCCTTGTTTCCTGATTTCTCACAAAGTCATCTACTTCCCTTAGCTGCAGCATTCTACATTTTAAGGAATTATTTTCTTTAGAGAACTTTTGTATGTCCTTTCCCATCTGGCCAGTTTTGCTTTTTAAAGCATTCTTCTTTTCCTTTTTTCCATTTGACCCAAATTGATTTTTTAGATGTTAATTTCTTCAATATTTTTTGGTTCTCTTTCTTCAAGCTGCTGACTTGGTTTTCATGTTCTTCCCTCATTGCTCTCATTTCTCTTCCCAGTTTTCCCCACTACCTCCCTTAATTGAGTTCTCAAATCTTTTTTGAGCTCTTCCATGGCCTGAGATCAAATCATATTTTTCTTAGAGGCTTTGGATTCAGAAGCTTTGACTTTGTATCTTCTTCTGAGTGTGTATTTTGATACTCCATATGACTCAAGTAATTATCCATGGTCAGATTTTTTTCTTCTGTTGTTTGCCCATTTTCCTAGCCTATGATTTGATTTTAATTCTTTGTTAAGATGGGGCTCTGCTTCAAGGGTGGAGGTTGCATTGTCCCAAGCTTTTCAGGATTTCTACAGCTGTTTTAAGAGCTACCTCCAAGGACCTGCAAGTTTTCAGTTCTTTCAAGGTCTTATGAGAGACTCTGCTCTCCTGGCCTGTGCTCAGGTGTGTGAGTGACCACAAGCACTCCCATCTGCCCTGGAACTGTGAGGAGGGTCCCCACTCTGAATAGGTAGCAAGCTTTATTGTGCTTCTGCTCATCTTCCTGGGACTGGGCCCTAGACTGCAACCCAGGTCTGAGTATGGGCAAAGTTACAGTCTTGCCTCAGGGATAGCAAAGAGAATCTGTAACTTCCTTCAGACCCTCTTACTGACCATGGGCTGATTACTTCAGAAGCAGCTGTCAGGTGGCACCTAAGGCCTGGTTTACTAGGGTCAGATTCTGTGCTGAGGTCTGTGCTAGACTGGGCTCTCCTCTCACCCTGGTATCGCAGAGTTTTCCTGCTGACCTTCCAGATTGTTCTTGATAATACCTGGGCTGAGACATATGAAAATTACCACCACTGCCATGGACCCAGGCACCCAAGTCTGTTCCTAGATGACTGGAGCTGGCTCCCTCCCGTGCAGCCCAGGCTTCACCGTGGGTCCTTTCTAATCTTGGTATAACAGACCCTTCCCACAGATCTTCTCAGTTGTTTGGGGCTGGAAAATAGTTTTACTCACTCTTTTTGTGACTTTTGACACTCTAGAATTTGGTTAGCATCATTATTTTAAGGTATTTGGCATGGTTTGGGGGAGACAGATGAGTTACTGCCTTTACTCTACCATCTCGGTTCTGCCCCTCCTGGAGCTATTTTTTCTGCCATGATTTCCAAAGTCTCTCTCTCAGAAACTATTTTTAAAAACAAACTCATTGGGATTAGTATAAGAGTTAGACATAATTTAAAATTCCACTCATCTAAGGAATACTTGGGATCCTGGGGAATACTGAAAAGAGGCTTAGATCTGGAGTCAGAGAGACTCATTCCCTGGTTCAGGTTTTGACTCTGTCATCTACTCTACAGAATCTAGGGAAAACCACAATTTCTTTAGTCCTCCATTTCTGCATCTGTAAAATGATGTTTAAGAGCTACTACTGCTCTTGGACCCTGTTTCTTCTAACAAAACAAAACAAAAGACTGAAAATCTTTAAAAACATCATCCTCGCCTGTTGATACCACTTACATTGTGGGGGCCTTGTGAGGGAGATCTACTTTACAAAGAGTGACACATGAGGAAGGAGAAGACTCAGGTCCAAAAGCCCTTTCCATAGGCTGTGTATATGAGATACTGGTTTCACTGAGATACCAGAGCAGCTATGACAATTCTCTGTTAAATGGGAGATGAGGGAAGCTTCTCTTACTAATATTATTATTAATTTCTCTTTTAGTAAAATCTTCCTTCTCTTCACCCCCCGCTGGCTTAACATGTTTATTCCAAATTGGCGATTCATGAAAAACTCTGAGAGATCATTTTGATTATTCAAGCAATCAGCCAAACTGATGGAGTGCTTTGCTACGTGCAGAACCTTGGACATTTAACAATCACAGGCAGACTAGGAATGCATACGAAAACTGGGAGGCTAAAAGACCACCAGAAGCTTGGTGGGAAGGGTGGAGAATGTTGTCAGTAGATCTTGTGAACAGAGGCATCTTTGCTCGACCCCAAAGTCCCTCTGGCCCTTGTGACACAGACCCCTGGCTTTGACCCCCTATCAGACTGATCTGTCCACTGATAATTGGCTCATTGTGCAGGGCTTGCATATATGGAAAGCATTTAATAAATGTATAATGGATTGGACTTAAATCCTATAATGTTAGCAGTAATGGGCCCTTAGAGATTGGGTTGGATTAAAATCACCGAGAAACCCCAGAGATCCTCAGCCATTCATTTTACATATATGTGTCATATGGGACATGACCAGAGTCAATCCATCTATTGATCAATATGCATTTATTATGTTCCAGGCACTATGCTAACCACTGGGAATATAAAATGAGGCAAAAAGCTGCAGAGTTGAGCTCCAAAAGCAGATTCTCCAAAGGGTAATGCCCACTGACTGTCCCTTACACTGATAGCCTTGGCAATCTCTTCTGATTCTTCTAGCCCTGTGAGGAGGTAGGGAAGTTCTTGCTGCCCTCTGGACAAGATGGCAAAGTAAGGAGTAGTGGTTAGCAGAGGTAGATTGAGAGGGACCTGAGCCACCAGTCCTTTTATAATATGAGTGGAATCTACTTTGTAGGCTTTGAGAACTCAAGCCAGAACTGTAATCTGGTCCAAACAAATGCTAAGTCAAACACCCCTTCTACTTACAGAGAGGCACACATCCTCACACATGCTCAATGGGGTCATTCGTTTTCCTTGAAATTGACCATCATAGAGAGGACACTGGCCTCCTACCCTCACCTTCTCTGAAGATCTCAGGGTGGTGGCTATGAATATTTATGGAAGACTAAATAGAAGAGATGGGTTTCTGTTGGTTACTTTTTTGCTCTTTTTATTCCCTTTTTGATTTTTTTTTTTTTTGCTTAAAGAGAACTCTCTGGAGCAGAGGGAATTAAAAAAAATTACGCCTTTAACATTCCAGCTTCTACTTACCTTTTCAGACATTTCCCATTAATCAGCCTTCAGGCATTCCACAATCTAGGCAATTAGACCTGATAACTGCTTCCCAACCTCTACATTTCATTGCTTCCCTCTATCTATCTTCATCCTGAAAAGTCCCCCTCTCCCTCTTGGACTCACTATCTTCCTCCAAGCTCTGGGCAGCCTTCCCTTTATTACCCTCACTCCAAGTTGTTAAGAAGGGAAGGTTGCTATTCAACTAGATCTTTTAAAATATCCAGTTTATAGAGCACCTGGCCTGGAGTCAGGAGGACCTGAGTTCAAATCTGCCCTCAGACACTTCATAATGACCTAGCTGTGTGGCCTTGGGCAAGCCACTTAACCCCATTTGCCTTGCAAAACAACTAAAAAATATCCAGTGTGTCCCTGTTTTTCTTTTCTTCTAAATCCAACACTAAGGATAGGCAGAAAAAACCTGAGTTCAAGATCTGTTCTATGACAGATTGTTTGACCCTGGGCAAGTGAATTAACCTTGAGACAATGGTTAATGCTTGGAGTCACTCACTATCATTATAGATTTCAGAGAAAGAGTCCACCTGTTAATTAGTAAAAGATTTTCTTCAGCTGGGAATTCTCTATAGCACTGAAATCACAGGTCCAGTTCCCATCTCCATCCAACACTTGAGCCCCAACATTTACCATCTCTCTATCTGTATCAGATTCACACAGAGACCCAAATATTCCCTAAAATCTCATGGCTAGTACCCCAGACAAAGCCCCAAGGGCATCTGGATCAGTGCTGCAGAATAATGTATTTTCTGACTGCTAACCTGATGCTGTGGGTGAGGGGTGCAGGGGGAGAAACCAGGGACTGGAGAAAAGCCAGATCACCCCAACCTTATTCCAAATACCAACTGTAGAAATCTCATATACCATGGAGACCTGGAATATTTATTACTCTGTTCTTAAAGTATTCCTTTAGAAAAGAGAACATTGTGTTTCATTAGGAAATCATTTTAAATTGCTTAGATTCACATAAGCGCTAGAAATAATTTTAAATCCCATTAAGTCTGAAGACTACTCAGGGCCCTTTCCCTCTCTGACAAAATAAAGACCACAGGAGCTCTCCAAAGCATTTTACTGTCCTGGTTGTTTTATTTTTTGATCTGGACAGACTGAATCACTACAGAAGTAGAATATTATTAAGGTAACAGATGGTCTTGATATGCTGAATGAGAGTATTGCTGGAAGGGGGAAAAGAGACCATTGACTACTCTCTTCTTGGCATGGTGTTGGTGGTAGCATTGTGAGTGTGTGCTGGACAAGGGTTTTGTGAAGGATTTAGAAACAGTAGGACCTGATTCCGTTCTCCACATGAACCTGAAAAATCAGGGGGTAGGGTGTTCGACGATTAGATGAGCAAGTCTTTGGGAAGTGCTGGCTCAGTGGGATGGCAGTAGGGGGCAGAGAAGAGGTGATGCTTTCTAGAGGGTCCTGCTCCAGAAGTTTCAGGGCAAAAAGGAGTCGAATTACTTGGCAGCCTAATGCATATATTCCATCCAAACAGCCAAAGAACAAGATGAAAAGTATTTGGCATTTGAAGACTTGCCAGATGACTTGATATGCATTCTTTTGCCCGTGAACAATCAAGGAATAGAGTAAGGATGACATCGAGATGGCATAGGTAACAGTGGGATTCTGATGCAGGTATTGTAGATATTTCAGCAGTCTCCAAAACGGGATCAGGGCCAGATAGATTGTGACCAAGAGGATCAAGAGCCAGAAAAACAACAGATGCAGAATGTGTTTCAGGAAAAAGAATGTGAACCTTAGTACCTTAGTGTGGAATATCGTGACCAGGGTGATGATGACTTTTCTGCATGCTGACAGGCCGTTGGACAACCAGATGATGGAGATAGAGAGGATGTGAAAGACCACAATTATCACGCTGATGATGAATCCCAGGAATGGCTTCAACAGGTTTGTCCAGAACAGCTTCAAGAAGCAGTTCACCACAAATAACAATATGTGGAACAGCCCCCAGCCCAGAGAACTCAGATACTGAAAGGAGCTCCTATTCATCTTCTTAGCTGGTGAAGATGGCAAAGGCTCCAGTGGCCCTTCAGTTAACAGGGCTGGATAAATGGGGGATGAGTTCACAATTGTTAGCATCATAAAGGCCCTTGTAATGACATCATCCTGAGTGGTAGGATCAGACTTTTTCCAATGACCACACCTCACAATGGATGTGACATGCCCCTCTGGGTGACCTTTGACAGGCCACTCCTCTGAGACTCAGGTTTTGAATCTATAAAATGAACACCATTGTTTTTCTCACTTCAAACTCTGGTTTAAGGGTCCTGGGATCCACTGAGCAGGGTTTTTTTTTTTAGGTTTATTTTTTATTTTTTGCAAGGCAAACAGGGTTAAGTGGCTTGTCCAAGGCCACACAGCTAGGTAATTATTAAGTGTCTGAGTCCGGATGTGAACCCAGGTACTCCTGACTCCAGGGCCGGTGCTTTATCCACTACACCACCTAGCCGCCCCTCACTGAGCAGGGTTTTAAGGCTCAGGTGAGATGCATAAGATCTGGAGAGCAGAAAGCCCGAGTGAATGGAAAAGTCCCTGGATTTGGAGTCAGAGAAAAAATATTCAAATGCTTCTCATTTACTCATTCTGTGAATTGGGCACGTCAACTAGATGACACTTTTCTAAAGTGAGTGATACTTTTAAGAGCCTGCCCAACTCCAACATTCTGATTTGAATCTACTCTAAGCAGCTCCTGTCAATGTTCTCTGAGTCTGATCCAATCCAATATGCATTTTTACAGTATCTGTATAGGAATTGCCATCGTGCTTGTACTCTGAGCTATATGAAGATGGCTATGAAAATATTCTGTAACCATAACTCTGAAGGATTTATATAGAGTTAGAAACCTTCAGAAAGCTAAGGGAGAGTACTGACTCATTCTATTCCATCACCATCATGCCCCCTTTATTTGGAAAGTGGTAACAAAGGTAAGGATGACCCAAATCCCCAGCCACTCGAGTAATAGAACAAAGGAAAGGGCACTTGGAGGTGGAATGGAGTGGAGTCAGGCAGCCTGACTTCAATTCTTCCCTCAAATATTTGCTAGCTTTGTAGGACTCTGGGTAAGTCATTTCCCTTCTGTCCCTGTTTCCTCTTCTGTAAACAAAAGACATTGCTCATCAGCTTCCCTTTCAGCTTTGAATCTTTACAACCCTCTGCAGTAGATTTTATCCTTTGCTGGCCAAAAGCACTTTTGGGTGTTGTTTTGTTTTCCCCTTGTGTCTGAATATAATTTGGTAATCACAGCTGTGTTTCACAAACAAGATTTTTCCCTTTGGGGTATCACTTACCATTTGGGCTTCTAACCTCAGGATCTCAGGTAACATTCCAGAGTGATATTAGACAGAGAGAGTAGTTTTTAACTGAATTCAGAAAGCTAGGGAAATGGACAAAAGGTGTTTGATTCTCCTGCTTTTTATATTGCTCTAAAGTAAGAGTAACTGAGAAGGGAAATGTGGCTCATTCCTTGTGATGGGGACTCTGATGATCTCAGACACTGAGAGGAGCACATACAATGTGCAGCATCTTGGAGTCTGAGATCTAGAGGGAACTTCAGAAGCCATCTAGCAGTCCGAAGTCCTCATTTGATAGAGGGGGAAACTGAGTCCCAGAGAGGGGAAGAGACTTAGAATCCTAGATCTAGAGCTCCAAGGTACCTCACAGGCGATTAAGCTCAATATCCTCATCTTGCAAAGGAGGAAACGGAGACCTATGGAAGTGAAATAGAATACCAACTCTAGGGCTGGCAAGGATGTCAGAGGCTTTTGAGCCTAACCTTTTTATTTTACAGATGAAGAAACTAAGTCCCAGAAGGTGAAGTAACTTGGGTTCCTAGAACTAAAACTGGAAAGGCACTCTGAGGCTATCTAGTCCAACTATCTCATTTTGCAGAAGGAAATTAAGGCCCAAGCAGGGGAAAGGAACTGTTGAATTCCAACTTCCTCATATTCATAAAACAGGATTCTAAATAGAGCTTTGGCCCTTTGTCTTGGAACTTCAAAGGTAGGTCAAAAGAAGTACCTATGGGGAGGCTAGGTGGCGCAATGGATAAAGCACTGGCCCTGGAGTCAAGAGTACCTGGGTTCAAATCCGGTCTCAGACACTTAATAATTACCTAGCTGTGTGGCCTTGGGCAAGCCACTTAACCCTGTTTGGCTTGCAAAAAAGTACCTATGTTTCCAGGAGAGACAGCCCTCTTCTCTTCACAGGTTTTTCCATTTAACAAAGTGTCTTGGTGTAGCTCTTAGTGCTGAATCTGGAGTCAGGATACATTCCAGTTCTGATCCTGCCTCTGTCACCTCCCATTTTGGATGGTCCAGAAAAAGCCATTTCCATGTTCATTCCCTCTAAAGTGGAGATGATGATATCTATTTCATGATCATGCCAAATGTACTAGAATTTTAGATGCACAGGTAATTACTGTTTTGGCTTTCTGGTATTTCATTTTCTGTTAGGTTCTTCTGATAATGAGGTCT
This sequence comes from Macrotis lagotis, assembly GCF_037893015.1. NCBI lineage: Eukaryota > Metazoa > Chordata > Mammalia > Peramelemorphia > Peramelidae > Macrotis > Macrotis lagotis. Next base: position 33,451,995 of record NC_133666.1, read on the forward strand.
TTTCTTTGCCTTCATGATTTTGGGAGAGGTGTACTCATCTTGTTACCCAGAGCTGAGCAAGTCCCTTACCATCTGTGGCAAAATCTAGATGCCTCATCATGCTGATAGCCTTCCTCTTTTAGACCCTGAGGACCAGAGAGGGGAAGAACTCAAAGAAATGTGGGTATAAGGATGTAAAAGAGAAAGAGGACATGACACTCTGTAAGCCTGGATTTGTAAATGGGATGATGGTGGTGGAGAGGATTTGGGAGGAAAGTTAGATACTGACAGGAGGTCCAGTCTGAGAGACATAACAGGCAGAGATGCAAGATTCAGATCAGCAGAGAGGTTAGGACTTCGTAAGGAAATATGGGAATCATCAACATAAAGATGATAATTGAATTTATGGGAACATGATGAGGTCACCAAGTGAAACAGCATGGAGGGAGAAGAGAAGGGAGCCCAGAAAAGAGCCCTGGGGGGCCATCCATGATGGGGGACTTCAACAAAGGAGACTGAGAAGGAGCAATCTGAGAAGTAGAAAGATAACCAAGAAAGATAATGGCATGAAAACCTAGTTTGTTACTCTCCTGTTTGTAGTGTTATGACAATTTCTAAAATAAAATGACTCTGGTGACATCTAGTATCATACTTATAGGATAGGAATTCTTAACCTGGAATCTGTGAACTTTTAAAAAATGATTTTTAGGGGCAGCTCGGTGGTGCAGTGGATAGAGCACTGGCCCTGGAGTCAGGAGTACTGGAGTTCAAATCCAGCCTCAGACACTTAATGATTACCTAGTTGTGTAGCCTTGGGCAAGCCACTTAACCCCATTTGCCTTGCAAAAAACCCCTAAAAACGATTTTGATTACTGTATTCAATATAACTGGTTTCCTTTGTAATCCTATGGGTTTTGTTTTCTGCACTTCAAACATGATTCAGAGAAGGGGTCTATAGGTTTTACCAGGCCATGATGCCAAAAAAGGTTAAGATTCCTGGGTCTAGAGTTGACAGGGCCTTCAGAAGCCACTGAGTCCAAACTCTACATTTTATTTTTTTCTGGAAAGATAATTTATTTATTTTTTTAGACCAAAACCTTATATTTTATTCCACAATATATTCTTTTTTTTCTTCAGAAAGATTTTATTAATTTTGAGTTTTACAATTTTTCCCCATTCTTGCTTCCCTCCCCCCCACCCCCCACAGAAGGCATTATCTTAGTCTTTACATTGTTTCCATGGTATACATTGATCTCAGTTGAATGTGATAAGATAGAAATCATATCCTCAAGGAAAAAATAAAGTATAAGAGATCTCAAAATTACATAATAAGATAACTTTTTTTTTTCTAAATTGAAGGTCATAGTCTTTGGTCTTTGTTCAAACTCCACAATTCTTTCTCTGGATACAGATGGTATTCTCCATTGCAGACAGCCCAAAACTGTCCCTGGTTTTTGCACTGAAGGAATGAGCAAGTCCATCAAGGTTGATCATCGCCCCCATGTTGCTGTTAGGGTGTACAGTGTTTTTCTGGTTCTGCTCATCTCACTCAGCATCAGTTCATGCAAATCCTTCCCGGCTTCCCTGAATTCCCATCCCTCCTGGTTTCTAATAGAACAATAGTGTTCCATGACATACATGTACCACAGTTTGTTAAGCCATTCCCCAAAGAAAGACATTTACTTAGTTTCCAATTCTTTGCCACCACAAACAGGGCTGCTATGAATATTTTGGTACAAGTGATGTTTTTACCCTTTTTCATAATCTCTTCAGGGCACAGGGCCAGTATTGCTGGATCAACAAACTACATTTTAGAGAAGAGGAAACTGAGAACTAAGGTAGTGAAGTTGCTTGCCCAAGGTCACAAAGGTAGTTTAGTGCAGAAGTGGGATTTGAACCCAGGCCTTCTGCCCCCAAATTCAGCACTGTGCATGCACTGCATGCAGATTCTTTGGCTACAAAGTTCAGTAGAATGCAGAGTGTGTCAAAGCCTTCCACAGCAGGGGTCCATTCGGGAGATCTCACAGGTGGGCAGAGCTGACCCACTGTGGGACAGCTTCAAGGCCCACAGGGCCTGGTGAACCCATGTTGTGATAGCTCAAAGGGAACTGATACTTGGATAGCTTACCTCCTATCTTCATAGTTCTAGTTTCCAAAGGTTCTTGCCTTTGACTGAGTCCCTATTGATTACCAGTTCCTTATTTTTAATTGCTTAATGGCTGCAACCACTAGCATCATTTTTCCTCAGACCCCAGCTGACACAGGCCAGGACCCTCCACCTAAGACTACTAGGAATAGTAACAGCCTTGGACCACCAACCCTATTCAACCTGCCCCCTTCAAGCCACTGCCCAGGAAACAACCCCTGTGGAGAAAGTGCCCATCATCCCCACCAACAACTGCTAACCAAATGGAACCAACAGGACAGGTCAACCAGCCTAATGAAATCAAGGAAGAGACAGGAAGTAGGTGTGTCATCACCAGCACGAATACTTTCTTTTCGCTGATCTCTATAACCAGTGGCTCTGAGAATAATAGCAAGTCATTTGGAGAACTTGGGAGGGCCCTGACAAATAATGGAGAGGAAGAATAGTGCAAAACTAAAGAAGATGAGTATTGATCAGGGGAGTCCATGGTCAATTTGATGAATACCATAAGCCACTTGAAATCACAAGGCATCTTCCTATTTCCTCAAGGTACTTCCTATTTAGACATATTCTTTGGTACCTTGGTGAAAATACACAGAACTCAAGCCTCTGATTGATACCCAATGCTAAGAGCTGCCCCCAAGCTGATTATGAACTATGAATTAAAGGAATAGACTCTTACTGGAAGCCTCTTCCTTACAATCATCTTTAAAGTGAACTGTGAAAAAGTTCAGCCAAATTTCCCAAAGAGTAGTATTTGGTCTGTTTCTCTCTCTCCTCCCCTCTCTGTGTCTGTCTCTGTCTCTTTGTCCCTACCACTCTGGACTTCCAGATAGGAGGAGATATATGCCTACCCAGTGGACTATAAGCCTGAGAATACACAGTTCATGGGATCATAGCTTCCTAATTGTAGAGTTACAAGGGACTGAAGAAGAAACTCTTGCCCACAAGATATCACACAGATACAATTTGTTCCTGGATGCTTTCTTCTGCCTTTTTGTTTCTTTTTCTGACCAAAGGTCAGCAACTAGGGAATCCAAGTGTGGACTCTTCCAACCTTGGTGGTTACCTCCTAGGTAATCCTGAATTCAAGAATTGACAAATTCAAATATTCAGATACCAGAGAGAATCCTGGGAGAAAGAAGGTACACACCAATGTGACAGCCATACAACTGGGATGTTATAGGGGACAAGGAGATGTGGACCCTACCAACCCTGCCCTGCTGCTTGGCCAATATTGGTTCAAAGTGAAGAAGAACTGTTGGTTACCAGTTCTCCAAAATTCATTTACCTTTAGAAGACAGGTTTATAGGGTGGGTCTAAGAGATTATTTGAGGGATTTTTGTTTCTATATTGGTTTGTGGACACCTTTGAGTCCTTTGATTCTTATGAATTGCTTGTGATTGATGAACTACAGCTGTTCAATACCCAGGAGTGACTGAATGCCTGGGTAGCTGTTGGAAACTCTTTTACTTAGCTTTTGAAAAATTTAAGCAGGAATTTGCTTTACCTAAAAGATTTCCCTGGAATAAAACTTGGGAGTAGAGGCAAAAAAGCAGAAAGAGAAAACACCTTTTTTGGGTGTAAATTTCCTTGGATGGAGTCCAGGCCTGGAGGTTCAAAGGAGAGAAAGCCATAAGATACTAGATTTAGAACTGAATGGGACCTTGGAGACCAAAGCCAAATTGTTTGGCAGTTTGCTTTCTCAGATTGCAGGGGCTGCAGTTCCAACTCCCACTTTGATTCTCAGTCATCAACCACCTTGAAGGTAGCCTAATTTGTTGAGACTCAATCAGAGGAATTTTCAAGAGGTGCCAAGGTTCTCATGTAACTCCATGGCAGGAGGTGCAAGGATGACTTTGTGTTACAAAGGTTTCTCCCTGCTATCTCATCATCAAGGGTACTTAGGTACTCTTCAAAGGGATTAAGAGCAGCTTACATCTCATCTCCACTTGTGGTGAAATTTACCCAGACCCTAAAACATGGCCACACACCATAGGGCCTCTTTGTTTCCCCCCACTGGTTCCAAAACCCCTTCTCTGACACTGGGATGGAGTCAGACTGTCAAGGCCAGACAATTTCCTTCAATCCCAGGGAAGAGTGGAAAGTTGCTTTTTCCCAAATGTTGAGAAAGTTTTGGATAGAAGAGTTATGGGAAAAACAATTAGAATGCACTGCCAAAAAAAGTTTTCATAAGAGTCAAGTCAGCCTCGAAGTGTACCATCATTTGTAAATGTGTGAGCTAAACCTAGAATTGATTTTTTCCCTATTCACACTGAAACATACCATTTCCCCTTAAATAACTAAATATGGATCAGAGCTTGAAGTATTAACTTCTAATGCATTCCCAAATGGAGAAGAGGTCCAATCTTCTGGTATTCCTTTCAGATAAAATACCCACTGACAGATGGAATTTACCAAAAAATGGGAGGAAAAAGGTCTGAACCAAAATTAATGGATTGTTAATTCTTCCACCTGCCTATAGTGACAAGGAGAAAGGAATGTATTCATTTACTTGGTTGATTACTTAAATGCTATGGATGGCAAGGAATCCTGGAAATAGTACTAGACTGGGAGTAAAAGTACGTGACTGGGTGAGAGTGGGCAAGTCACTGAGCCTAGTAACGTCAAAGGGAACTCTCGGAGATCTTAAATTACAGAGAAGGAAAGTGTCTGCATCTGTGTATGGCACTGCCATGCTGGGTATGGCATTCTCCACACAGACACCATCACAAGTCTCAACAAAGACATTCAATTTTTTTCAATGTTTTCCCAATAACTGATTGTTACCTCTGCTGCAAATCTTCTGTTTGAGTAGGTGGGAATCCAGTAACAGACTACTATCACATTCACAGCCCCCAATTTCTTTTTACTCAACTTCCCTCTTTCTTTTCTATCATGGATTTGGATATAGAGAAGACCCAAATATCTTGCATATAATAGGTACCTACTATATGCAATGAGTTTGCTGAAGTTCCTTACCCCAAGTAAGGCTGAGGAACACAAGCATTAAGTCACTTAAACCAAATACTCAGCTCTTTGATCAAGGAAAGGTGCCTCAGGGTTCCGAAATGTTTCCCATTCCACTAATTTCTCCTGTCATTTTAAATCTTTTATTTTTTAAATTTTGTTTTTCTACTTAAAAATTGCATTAAAACTCCTTCACTTTCTTGACAGTGTTCATATTTCCTGATATTATTCTCCATTAAGGGAATTTTTTCTAGTTTGGTTAGGCAAAACCAATTACCACATAGACCATATCTCATAATGCACGACTCGTTCTGCACCTGCAGTCCATTTCCTCTCTGCTGAGGGGAGCCAGGTCCATTTCACAATCAGTCCTCTAAAGACTTTGGACCTCCACTTTTCCATCGAGGTTAGGTGGACAACAAAAATTTATGTTGTAAAGTTCAAATCAGTACTCTTCATACACCATCATTGGTCCATGCTAAGGAGCTGATATGTTAATAGAGGGATAGCACCAGATCCTTATTGTCACACTAGCTGGAACCAAAGCCAGGACATAAGGAAGTTGCAGCTAAAGAAAAGACTAGCTAAAGAGAAGGCCATCTCAGAAGTTCTCAGAGAGGCAATTAAAGGAGTTGGCAAAGTGGCTTCTGCTGTAGTCCAAAGGGAGCCCAGCACTCTCACTCCGGAGAACACTGTCTCACCTTGCCTGGTGGCACAATAAAAGTGAATAGACAAACCACTCTGAAGATAATTGCAGCTTATGTGCCAAAAGCCAGTGGAGAAGAAGATGGAACAAAGTTTGAGGGGAAAAAAAAAACCTTGAGAGATCCTCCAAATTCAATCAACACATACATTGCTACTCAGTGACTGTGCTGTGAAAAATCTCATCAGGAAATGGGGTTGAGGGCTGAGGACTGAGCAAGGCTAAAGCCTTGTGAGACTAATCAGAAGTTCACACCTGTGTATTAGGAAGGTTTTCTTCAAGAAAAAAAAGTCACAAGGTGGTAAACATGGTGAAACTAGTTAGAAAATGAAATTAATGATATCATAGTGGACAGGAGGGGACTTGTTACAAGACTGGAACAGTCATTTCAGAAGCAGCATGTCTGAGAACAAATGTGGGAGCTGTTGTTTCAATTGTTTCCTTAAAAACCATAGTTTTATTGATGTCCTTTATATTCTCTCACATTTTTTCTAATTATTAGGCTCTACCTCATTAGCAAAATAATTCAGTTAGGCCCAACCAAATGAGACAAACCTCCATCACATGTACCCTCCCATATTGGCAGTGATTCCACCACTAAAAGTGAGAGAAATGAAAAACAGCTAGTCAGGACAAGGCTTCGTTGCCCAACACTATGATTTCCTCCCTGTGTGACCCTGGATGAGTCCCTGCCCCTTTCTGGACTTCAGCTTTCTTATCTGAACAAGAAAAGGCATGGAGTAGATAGACTCAGGTCATTCTAAGTTCTAAATTTATGATGCTGTGATTTAATTTCCAGCTGAGTCCCTCAAGACCTGTGAGAACTTGGACTTGTCTAAAATGTGTCCAGTCTGTTAGGTTCTTTGGGGCCTTGATTTCAACAACAGAAAACCTAAGGGGGTTGGAGTAGATGGCCTCATCTCCTCCAGCTCAAATCTTATTATCTTACAATTCTATAATCCTCTATATTCTCTGGGTCTTTCTGTTTGTCTACAACCTTGATGTTTTCTGGTTTCAATAATATTTTTCTTGAAGCAGTTGCATGCAGATCTCCCAAGCTACCCAATCCCTCCAGGGCTTACTCAGGAGAAAAAGATGTTGCTAAAGTGGTGGGGGATTATGGAGCTCTGTCACAGTCAACACCCACTTGTCTTTATTGGCTAATCCATCCAGTGTGAATTCTTCCTAATTTTCCTGTAACCTAATGGCTGTCACTTGGCCAAGGTCTTGCTATGGATAAAATCCATCTGTATTAGCAGCAAGTGAATTTTAAGTGCTGTGTTGGAGTAAGTGACGTGGTTGCAGTGCTGCATGGAACTCTTCCAGGGTTTTAGTTTGGGAGTGATATCATGGGGAATGGTTCTGGAAATGATTGTTTAATAGATTGTATCTAATTCTAGAGAAGATTATTAAAGGGATGGCTAGTGACCACAAAAACAGAAGTGGTAATCACTGCAAGCCAGCATGGGTTCATTAAGAACTTCATGCCAGAATAAACTCATTTGCTTTTTTGTAAAATTGATACACTTTGGTTTGAGACAACATTTTTCCAACAACACCCAAAGTACATTCTCCAAGGACAAGAACAACGTGATGGCCACTGTCATGGTGAATGACCAGAATTGTGGCAATCCCTCTTGTTGACCTTACTTCAATGTTGTAACAACTTCTCAAGATTGCCAAGACTCCCATGGCTTCAAGAATAAGATTGGACGATAGGGCCTGGATGAGAGAATGAGAAGAATTCAGAACAAGAAGTACACCCTGACCTGAAAGACTGATTAATGGACTAATAGCAGGCTAGCAAGGAGTTCCCCAATGGTGTATTTGATCTTATTCTATGCAACATTTTTTCCCCTGTGATGCGAGTATCGAAGGCTCATCATATATACTATTTGTTCTTCATTTTCTATCTTCTTTTTTTGGTTTTTGCAAGGCAATGATGGGGTTAAGTGACTTGCCCAAGGTCACACAGCTAGGTAATTATTAAGTGTCTGAGGCCAAATTTGAACTCAGGTATTCCTGACTCCAGGGCTGGTGCTCTATCCATTATGCCACCTAGTTGCCCTGTCCTTCATTTTCAAAGAGGACCATCATCACATCAGGGAGGTGATGCCATAACAAGTACATGGATTTGATTTGAGTGAGGAGTTGCTAACTAAATCATCAGCCTCATTCTTTCCTTTGGAGTCATCTGGGTCCTGTGGTCAGGCATGAATCAGGATGACTGGAGATAGCCCTGTATATACAGCAATCAGGCTTAAGAAACTTGCCCAAGGTCACACAGCTAGTGAGAATCAAGTGTCTGAGGCTGAATTCAAACTCCTGTCCTCCTTATACCAAGGCCAGTGCTCTACCTGCTGTGCCACCTAGCTGCAGAGGAAATAAAGCCAGGAAGGAAAGCTCCCAAATGATGATAGCATTGGGATTCAAAATTAATTTTTTTTATTTTTGCAAAGCAATGGGGTTAAGTGACTTGACCAAGGTCACACAGCTAGGTAATTATTAAGTGTCTGAGGTCACATTTGAACTCAGGTCCTCCTGACTCCAGGGCTGGTTCTCTATTCACTGTACCACCTAGCTGCCCCCAAATTATTTCAACAGGCTAAACCTATTAAGATGAAATTAAACCCAGAGAAAAGGGTTATACTTAATTAAAAAAAAATAATCAGCTGTTTGAGGACAGAGTGAGGGGTATATAGAAAAGACCCTGGGGTTCCAGTAGATTCCACACTTAGAGAATATGATATTGCAGTCCCCAAAGTTTATTCAGAACCATGGAATGCATTACCAGATGTATGCTGACTTTTCCAACACTAAAAAATCTTTATGAGAGAAATCTACACACTTATCAAAGATATCATGGAAGAAAACATGAAAAAGGAACATTTTGCAAATGCCATTCCCTAGCAGACCACATCAGTCACAGGCCTGACTCAAAGAACAAGGTCTCACTATCTTTATCATTTTTTGACAATAAAGAAATTGACTTGGTAGAGAAAATTCTGTGTTCCAGACTCCCCTTCAACAAGACGGTTTCTATGTCAATGTTAAGATCATACAAGGTTCCTTGACAGATACAAAACCAGAGGTGTTTGTTCATCTGTTCTCTGCTATAGGGGGATGCACCTGGTACTTTCTTGAGTCCAAGGGGAAGCCATTTCCTATGGATCCCCAAGTCGTGGATGACATGTGCAGATTGCACCAGCCCAGAATACCCCAGCGGCTCCTAATTGAGATTCCTACCCAATGACATGGATGAGGAATGTCGACTGGCTACTGGGATAGACATAGACCTGGGGCAGAACTGAGTAGGGGAAGGAGGGAGCAGGCTGCATAACAGTTGAGGAATTGTGGGGTGCATTCCACAACTTTAACTTCCTGCTGAAACAAAAAACATCTATTTAATACTAATATTCTTCCTGTGATACTAGATGGCTACACATGATAAAATACCGTAATCTCTGAGGAAGCTAAATTGTGGGTCACCCAAAGGGCACTGGAGAGGTGCGTGGTCAGAATAAATAGACGGCAACAAATTTCCCACAGCAACTCGGATATGTGAATCAGGACAAAAGATATCGAAATGATGAATGAATGGAAAAGATGATGAGCTGGTCAGGTAGGGAGAAGGAGGAATAAATTATGGACCATCTATCTTTCCACTGCTCCGGTACCCACATGATGTTAAGAACTTGGAAGCATGCGGAGTAGATCCCTGCCACGTGATGCTGGTGGTGGATTTATAGACAGCCAAGAACAAGAATCCTACAGGGAGCACTCACAGCAGGGAGACCACAGATTAGTCAAAGTACTGAAGAATGTGTTCCAAATTGGTGTGGTGATGGAGAAGCGACAGTTGTTCATGGAACTGAAAAAAACAAACAAACTGAGTGGCCACCTTATCCCACCCTCACAATGAACAGAAAAAGAAAATGATGGCCAGGAAGGTTGTGACCAACCCAAGGTTACAAAGGCAATAAGCATATGAGGCTGGATGTTGGGAAAGAGCTTAGTAGCTGTGACCTGACCTCTGGTAATGAATGTCCTCTCACTCTCCCCCCTCCCCTCCTTCTCCTCGCCCTGTGCTAAAGTCGAGAACTTTTACTTTTGACGCTACTAGGCTTAGGACAGGTATTAATTGTCATTCATTGGAACCTCTATAGAAATATTTGTGAGTTTTATATGTTTAGTATTCTTGCTAAGGATTCTATTTTTATGACATAGCTGTCATTGCCGACAGATTTGTATGTTGTCCAGCTCAAGATTCCTCTGATGGGCCATGGGCTGAGAAGCAGATCAACCTGCACTACATTGGCAGGACCATTGCACAACTAACAATTCCCCTATGGTCCATATTCTTATAGATTACATTTAAAAAAACTCTCTCTCCCTCTTACACACACACTCTTTGTCTTTTTCCCTCCCTTTGTTTTCTTTTCCTTTCCCCCTCTCTCTTTTTGTCTCTTATTCTATTTCTCTATTACTCTCACTCTCTCTCTCTCTCTCTCTCTCTCTCTCTCTCCCCTTTCTGTTTCTCTCTTTTCTCTGTTCTCTCCTGCTTCTCTGTTTTTCTCTTTCCCTCATCCTCTTTCCCTTCCCTCTCTTCCTCTTTTTCACTTTCTTTTTCTCTATCTGTTCTCTTCCTTTCCCTTTCTCTTTTCCCCTCTTTCTTGCCCTTCTATCCCTTGCCCATCCCCCATTTTTTCCTCTTCTCTCTGTCCCTAACCCTATTCTCTCTCTTTCCCCCTTCATTCACCCCCCACCAGGTTAACTGTATAGTTATTTGATGAGGTCAGTTTTACTGGCATACTAGAACGAAGATCAAATGATTCCAGGAGTCCTGGTACTCTAATTTTTAATGATGTGGCACAAAACAGCTTGCAAAATTTAAGGACTGTGCCCTCAGTCCAGTAGGTTTATCAATACTTTGCTCTTACTCTTTACCTTAGAAAGGAAGGAGAGGGCTCTCATCCTCCCAGAACTCCCCAGAAAGTGATTTGGGAGATTCTCTTCACCGAGACACTACCAGCTCAGCTGGAAGCAATCTTTCCTCTCCTGAAAATCCCTCCCTCCCACATTATACACCCTCCCCCTGTCCAGGGCAAAATGCTAGGAGAGTACAAACACCTTTGCTCTATTACCCTACAATCTTTCCTATTGCCCAGAAAGTGGCTCAAGGGCTCTCTTGCATCTTAGAATCTCCCTCTTTTCCCCACCTCCCACAGAATAGAGTGAGGATCCCAGGGGGTTATGATCACATCCTTCTAGAGGCCCATCCATCCATCTTCACCAACTCCAAATGCTCTCCACTTCCCCAGCCAAGTCACCAAGACCATGGCCCATTCTCAGTCTAGCAGAGCCGGACTGAGTTATTCTTACTCCCACCTCCAACGGACCTGTATACCAGGCCTCAAGAAGGTCTGATTCATCTCCCATCTAGGAACCTGACTACACATTCCTCCCTGACTCATTCCCTTGAAACTGCTGTTCCAACCTCCTCTTTATGCTCACTCCCCCCTATCTGCAAGGTCTGCCCTGTTTACCATGTCTAACCCAGACTCGTGGAATAAAGAGCAAATTAAATGGAAAAAAAAGCCCTCTATGAATCACTAATGGTCTAAGGGACAAAATTCTTTCAGAAGTGCACGTTGAATCATCAATGGCTAATGCAAAAGTTTCAAATGATAAATTAAATAGGATCCAAAGTCTCCAAAGAAAATAAAATCTTATAAACCATTGCTATGTGTAGAAAGAATAAGAAGAAAATGCTCAGAGGAGATAAAGGAGTAATTAGGGACATCCGAAGATAAAGCAGCTGAGGACCAGAAACATCAATGGAAGCAGCAAATGTCGATCAATGCAGTTTGAGGAAAGAGCAAAAGATAACACAAATGAAAGTGAAGAAGCAAGAAACACAAATTAGAACAGAAAGAAACCAGCAACTAATGGATATGGAGGACACAATAATGGATAGAAAATCAAGAGAGAAATGGAAACATTGGTGTAATTGGGATAACAGAAGCTACAGGAAAAAAAGTCTGAGAAGCTGTCACAGAGCCCTAATCAAAGAAAATCTTCCAAAGTGAGTAACTCTGACTAGTCTCTCTATGTAAGAAAGGAAGAGTAAACAAGAATACATAGGGGAACATTTGATGACTAATTGATTCATTCTGTAACAGTCCACAGTACCCATTCCTCCCATTCTCTCAGTTGAGGAACTTACATTATATTTCACTGATAACACTGAAACCATTCACAGGGGTTCCCCTTCTCCTGACCTCACATCATTCCTCCGTCTGCCTTCTGCAATCTGGTCTTGGATGAGGACATGGTTCATCTCCTGACGGAAGTCAATCACTCTACATGCACTCTTAATATCACACTTTGCCAGTTCTGCAGTAAGGTGCCTCCACAGTCCTGTCTTCCCTCCCTCTCATCGTCACTCTCATCGTCAATCTGCCCCTGGCTCCTTCCTGTTACATAGGAACATGTCCACATATCCTCCACCTTTAAAAAATATAAACTATGTCCTTGGATCTTGGCAGCAAGGATCTTATATCTCTCTCTCCTCTCCTGACTTAGCTTCTTGATCAAGTAATTGCCACAGGTTCCCCTTCTCTCCTTTATAAAAGCCTCTGAAATCTGGATTTTGACCTTATTGTGCAACTGAATCTGCTCTACTCTCTCCACAGTTACCATCAATCTCTTGACTGCCATATCTGATGACCTATTCTCAATCCTCATACTTCCTGACCTTGCTGTGGCCTTTGACACTTTTGATCCCTCTCTTTAGGTTTCTGTCATACTACTTCTCTCCACATTCTCCTCCTCCTTCTCAGTCATTTAGCTGGCTCTTCATTCAGGTTAATCTCAATGCCCACGGATTATTCCTGAAGCATTTTCCTGGGCCCCAATCTCTTTTCATTTAATACCATATCATGTAGCCACCTCATCAACTCCCATTGGTTCACCTATCATATCTATGCAGAGGATTCTCACATCTATATACCCAGCTCCAAATCCTTCTGCTGAGCTCCAGACACAATTTTCAACTTCCTCTTGGTTATCTCAAATTCAACTTGTCCAAAAGAGAATGAATGATTCTTTTGCCTGAAATTTTCACTTGACCATGACTTTTCCTGAACTAAGTTTTGACTGCCTTCTTAGGCGCCACTCAAATCTTATCTCCTTCATGAGGACTTTCCCCATCACGCAGGCTGGAATGGCTTTCCCACTTAGATTTCCTTCCCTCTACTAGCTGAATATTTTATACATATACATACATACATATACATATAAATATACATATATATATATATATATATATATGTCATGCCCCTCCCCCAGTTAGAATGTACACTCTTTAAAGGAATGGAATGTTTTATTTTTGCTTTTCCCTTAATTATCACCATATTTGGGCCAAAGGACGTGCCTGAGAAATGTTTGCTGACGCACTCACTCACTCACCAATATCAATAAGAGATCCTTAGTATGATGCAAGATAAACATATACATGTGAAACTACAAAGTTATCATGGGAAAGGAAAGAGAAAAAATCTAGCAACCTTGAAAAAGAAAAAAAACAAACTTTTAAAAAGGTAAACTATTATCCAGTTTAGAAATAAATGTAGCATTCTGTGGAACATAAATGCATTTAAAAAACCTTAATGAAAATGCATTCTAGGACACTCTATCTTAATTAAATAGCTAAATGTTTTTCAGAACTCAGTCAACTCAAACATATCCACATCATCCAAAGCTAACAATCAGAAGAAAGAAAAAATTAGCTTTAATGTATGCTTCACATATTCAGTTTTCCCCTTTTAGAAAATATATTTGTTGAAGATCAATTATAGACTTGTGAAAAAAGGTAATGGAGAAACACCAGACTTTCTTAAAAGAACAAAGGAATACCATCAAAGTTGGACCAAAAAATACACAAAAGTCTAATAAAAATATAGAAACGCTCTCTACAATATACCCCTCAAACATGACTACACTGTTATAAAACAAATACCTTCACTTCAAAGACAACATGTTATTGATGAAGCCATCAGCCAAGAGCCACCATGAAAGAAATGCCTGTGAAGTCTAGGAGGGGACATTCAAAATGACTAAAAGAATTATTTATAAATGTAGTAAATTCTCCAAGTCGGTTACTGCCTACGATAAGATCATGTATAGAATGAGAGAAAACGACATACCATGAACTATCTGAACTATAGCAAAAACACTCAAACTGTTATTTAGAATAAAATAATGTATTATGCTAGGATGAACTTAAAAGGACAAAGTTCACTAAGCTACCTCTGTATGGAAGTAGCCACAATATCTTTAAGAGAGATGAAAAACAAAAAAACAACTTTCAAAACAGATAGAGGATATCAAAGAAAGCCAGTTAGGAGCAGCACCAAAGGCGAAAAATTCTATATCTCTAATCACAATGTAGTTAAACATAAAGGAAGATTGAGATGAAAGGGACAGAAAAATGGAAACATTGTGTTTTGATTGCTAGCTTTAAAAATGGAAATAATTATTATAAATTAGGATATGCTTCACTCACAGCCGATCACACCAGAACAATGAGGAGGAAATAAAAGAAAATGCATCAGATTTATTGTTTAAAGATGAATGGTCGAAAAGTCCCTTTCAAATTTTTTATCGATTACAACAGCAGAATTCAAGTATCAATATGGCTAGATACAGATTAACAGGCTGCTTAACCATGTGTCATGCAACTGCAAAAAAAAGAGGCGTGTCAATAATGAAATCTGATTTCAATTGTAAAAGCTTGCAAGAAAAAATAATCAGTAATACAGAACAGTAAGAGGAAAAACAATAGGAAATACATAACAGTCCTCTGCTTCTCTGTCCCCAAATTCAAACATGACAGTAAATTTGTAAAAGGGCGCGTAAACAATAGGAAGGAAGGGGACACAATTCAGTGAGCAGAAGGAGACCACAACACTATGTTCACTAGAAATCAAATAAGGAAATCAATGACAATTAAGAAATCACTGATCTGAACTGCTTGCTGCTATAAGGATTCCCCAAATGGTTTTCTAAAAGAGAGCTCAACAGCTGACACAGAGGCAACTCAGTCTGGTCAAATGCTCACGGAATAATCACCCAAAGTGATTCTCCAAAAGAGACAAAGACACTAAGAGACAGAGATATACTGAGTGATATAGAAATAAGGCGAATTAACCAGGAGAAAGGAGAAGTAAATCAAGAATCCAATCAGAGAATACCATATTCACTTGTATTCTACCAAATGAGAGGATTTACAAAGAAGAGGGAGCATCTGCAAAGAGATAAATTGTCCAACTTGGCACAACCAGAAGTGAAGAAATGAAATAGAATAACTTTGGGGGATTAAACAAGATGAAGAATACCAGAGTGAAGTACCATGCCATATAGATATACACAGCCACGCACAGTAAACATGAACACAAAGGAACATACGCACACGCATGTATACAAGATGCATGGTCATGTGAAGCACACATGAACACAATACAATACAGGTGCGCACAACCCCACACGTGTAGATACACATTCACATTTACATGTGTACATGCACGTGCATATCCACATATATATGCGTTCATAGCCATGATAACAATGCACACAAGTACATACAGACACATGCCCATAGGAGCATAGCCATACACACATGGACCTGCCTCCCCCCCACAAAATACATGCATACATGCTTGTACAAAACACCAGAGATGACTAGGGTGAAACAATATGCACATGTATACACAGAGCCGACACAAAACATAACTCCAGAATTAAACACACACAAATACATACCTATGTAGACATACACACAGAATGCATCACATATACATAGGTACACTTGCATCCTGGACACTCACATCCACACTGATGTCCACAACACAGTAACAAACACATATACACACTCATACATGAAGACATAATACACAAAAGATAACAAATGGACACACACATACACAATACATGCATATAAGCAAACACACCCACATAAATACCATCTACATAGAGGCATATATGTAAACAAAAACACATGCACACAGGCATATTCACAAATATACTATAATTTCCCCAGAAACAAACATGTTGCATTATGCACAAACCCAGATATATGCATGATACACTTCTATTCAAGCACACAAGCACACAGAAGACACATGTTGTCACAATTATGCAAATATACATTGTACACACATATGTACACATGCCCAAACACAGATACACACAGACACACTACAATACCCCACACATAATATACATCCACACACAATACAACATACATATACATAAACACACATATAAGACAAATGTACACAAACACACATTCATGCAAAGAGACAGAAATACACATGAACCTCTTGTCTCATGAAAGCTCCTTGAGGGTGGATAAGATTTTATTTTTCAGTGCTTGGAATATGACTGAGCACAAATTATCTGCATTCTTGTTTATTGACTGATTTATGCATCAGTCACAGCCCAAATATTTTTCAGATTTTCCAAAAATAATCTCTAAGTTATATAGATTAATCATCAGAATGGAAAAAAGATAGACTACTTCCCAGAACATTTTAGGATGTAAATACGACGTTGATTTTACAACAGAGATTATATAAAAAGGAACTTTATAGATCAATTTTACTTCTAAATGTGGATACAAAAATATTAAATAAAATATCCAATAGAACATAGTAATACATTAAGGATTATTTCACCTTACCCAAGAAGGGTTGGTACCGGCTACATAAGCTATCGAATACCAAAAAGACCAGACATCATAAAATATATAAGCCAAAAAAAACCCCCTAAAACAACAATAAAAAAACACAAAACCCCTGGATAGTATATGAAGTCAATATACAGAAAAAATGCTTTGGATAAAATTCCATATTCATTCAAGACATAAACATTTAAAAGACTCAATATAGAAAATTTCCCCAATACAAAAATAATATTTATCATAATTCAAAGATGAATAAAAAATGCAATAAACATCAAAGATATTTATTCCCATTTACTTTAAAATAAGGATGCTTGCTGTCTCTACTTTTATTTGACATGATATAAAAAATTCTGAAGATTGCACTGACAAGAAAAATACTAGAGGGCTTACATTGGAAATGAAAAGGCAAAAAATAGCATTATTTGGAGATGACATGATAATTTATCTACAAAAATTCAACTGCCTCAAACCAAAAATTAATGGAGACAATGAATAAGTTTATCAATATTGTAAGATTTGAGATAAACCCACAAAAATCATTTGTATTCTAATTTACTAGTAGTAAACACCAATGAAACATACTAAAAAAGAAAAAAACAAAACTGATGAATTTTCAGAGAATCAACTTCCCTAGGAATAAGCAGAACCAATGTAAACTATAAAATTTAAATGACCAAAATAAAAGAGGAGGTAAATACCAAGAGGGACATTCAGAGTTCATGGATAGGTCAGATTAATATAATAAAAAAGATGAGGCGGCTAGGTGGCACTGTGGATAGAGCACTGGCCCTGGAGTCAGGAGGACCTGAGTTCAAATCCAGTCTCAGACACTTAATAATTACCTAGCTGTGTGGCCTTGGGCAAGCCACTTAACCCCATTGCCTTGCAATAAACCTAAAAAAATATAATAACAAAGATTCCTCTCTTCTCCAAATTTCCCATCAAAAACAAAAGGGCTTCTGACAAAATCTTTATGAAAGTTATATGGAAAAGCAATAGGCAAGGATAGTAAAAGATATACTGCAAGAAAAAGGGATGTAACAAATTCTCTACTTGCAAACTTTAATACATTACCAAAAAATATAATGACTATTAAAACTATTTGGTAAAAATTTAGAGTAGATAAATAGGATAAATTGTAAATAGAAATCCAACCACATGTATCTAAACTATTTGCATTCGACAAATCTTAGAAAAATGAAAAGAATGAGATGATATAATATTTTTAAAATGTACTAGGAAAATCAGCTGTCTGATTGAGAAGGAATTTGAACTTACATTATTTCTCATCTAACTGAAGTCCAGCTGCATGAGATATAAGTACTAAAAATACCAGTAATTAGGCTCTTTAGGTGGAATGAAATGGAATGAACGATTTATCTCAGGCATAGAGAAAAGACAAACTTGTTTGATTTCAACATATGGAAGAAATTACTAGTACACAATAAACGTGATGGACTAACAGAAAATAAAATTTAAATATTTATAGAACTAAAACATGATTAAATTAACTAGAAAGAGAACAGAGAAAAAGGTTTACTACAAATGAGACAGACAAAAAGATGACATCTAAGACATATAAGGAACTCTCAAGCATCACAATGATCCACAAGAGATAAATGGGCAATGGATGTAAAACATTTTCAAAAAATAAACACAAATTGTTAATATCCACTTGAAAAATCCTAAACCACACTGCTAATCAGAGAGTTTTAAGTGCAAACAGTTTTGAGGTCCTACCTCACAGAGAAATTGGCAAAAATAATTTTTAAATACCTCAATGTTGGTAGAGTTTTGACAAAAGAGCTATATTCATTCATTGCTAGAGGAATTGCAAACTTGTAGAATGTTTCAAGTGAGCTATATGAAAGATAGCAAATGTTATAAAAATCAGCACACCCTTTGGGCCAAGAACCAATTTGTGAAGAATATATCCTGACAATGTTATTAGAAACAACAAAAAGTGCTCTCTGCTCAAAGACTTTCGAAACATTTTGAAAAGCCTCCTCACAAAACAGAACAAAAACAAACTTGGAAGGAGCTACAATATGGGAATGGCTAAAAATTTTGGCACATTATGCTATAAGAAAAAAAGATTCTTAACCTGGGGTCTATAACTTTTTAAAAAACAGACATTTCGTTAACTATATTTCAATATAAAGTGGCTTCCTTTACAAATTTACGGATTTAATTTCATGCATTTTAAAAACATTATTCTAAGAAAGGATTGATAAGTTTTACCCAACTGTCCAAGGGATCCAGGCCACAAAAGCTTGAGAACTTCTGAGTCCTAAGACCAAGAACTAATTATCCATCATTCCTGCCCTCCAGGAGAATGTAGTCCAATTGAGAAGAAAAAAAAAGAAGTTTGTGAAAAGAAAACTAACTCCCAAAGAAATGCTAAGTATCAAATGAGTAAAAAAAAAAATCAACTCAGTAAATCAGTTAACAAAAAAACAGAATGTCCTGGGGGTGGTTGGAGAAGGAAGAAAGCTCCTAGCAATGGGCAATCAAGGGAGACTTGCTGCCAGAGATGAAACTTGAACTGGGTCACAATAACCTTTCTCTTCTGCAGGGCAGGAACAACTCTGGAAAGTAGCTGATAGTATTTTCACCATTAAGTCTGGGGAATATTATAAGCAGTCTGACTTGGATATGGAAAAAAAACTGCTGAAAACCAAAGTGCTAGCCTCTCCCTCCCCCTCCTCCATTACAGAGATGTAGTATGGAAAATTGCATATAATGTCAGATTTTTTTTCCCTCCGTATCGATTGGATTTGCTGGAAAATATTTTATTTTCTTTTTTAAAAACATTTGCTATAAGGGATGTATTGATTGGATTTGCTGAAAAAATATTTTATTTTCTTTAAAAAACATTTATTATAAGGGATGTCTCTATGAGTAGCAAAGTGATACAGGGGCTAATCCAGGCATTGTAAAAACAAATCAAAAATATTAATAAAATCGACTTACAAAACCCAAGGTGTTACTTCAAGGTAGAGTGGATAGTTAAAGCCCACCACTCTCATGGATGCCAACAACCAACATTTCCCTGGATGTGATAGATCTGGTACATTTGTACAGAACCGCATGGTTGTGTCATTGTGTACTTGTGGTTCATTAACACCTCATGCCTCCAACCCTTTTACCAAGATCTGATATTGCCAAGGACTTGGAGTCTCCTACCTTGGTCTCCTGTAATAGGGAGCTAAGGGGTGCCGGGTGGGGTTCAGCTTGGTGAGTAGCTGTCAACCACCACTTCCATTTCTCAGAAACACTCCTTGGCTGGTGTCCCACTGGTTGTCTGGCTGGAAAGGCAGTTTCCAACCCGCAAAGAATGGTTTCATTGAGCCCATAATCATTTACTTAAAATGAATTTTATCAATTTGAATCAAGTTTATAAAGCTCATATAAGCTTATCTAAGCAGCATCATGAACATTTCACTCCCAGAGAAGCTAACCGCTCCTGACATTCTAATTCACTTCCTAGTAAAATCAGAAGATAGTCTCAGTTCTCTCCTCTGTGATGTACACTATTGGAAGGAGCTGATTCTGGTCATCAGGGAACGACAAGGAGGTGCAAAGGCTAACAGGAGCCTTGGCATTAGAGGGCCTGTGCCCATGTCTCACTTCTATCACATCCTTAAGTGATGTTGGACAAATCACTTCCCAAATCTTCTCCTCTCTGTAAATTATACATATAAATACTTGCAGCATCCAAGGTTTATGTTTCTTGTAAGGATCACGTGACATCATAACTGTGAGTTGATTTTCTAGCACTGATAGACTTTGAGGTTTAAAATATTAGAAAAACTTGAATAGTAATGACAAAAACTGCCATTTCCAAAGCATTTTAGAGTTTACAACGAGGGGGCCTAGAAAAGAGACAGCTGGTCTTGGACACAGGAAACCAGTTTCAAGTCCTGCTCTTGGCACATAAAGCTTGGTGATTTATCCTTAGGCAAGCCAGTTCAACTTTGGGTGTCTCCAACTGAGGGGCTAACAGTTACAGATGACTTGCTAGTCTGCAGGGATGACCCAAGTTCTCAGGACAGAGGGAGAGAGAGAGGGAGAGAGAGACAGAGAGACAGAGAGAGAGAGAGAGAGAGAGAGAGAGAGAGAGAGAGAGAGAGACAGACACAGACACAGACACAGAGAGGGAGAGAGAGGAGGGAGGGAGGGAGGGAGGGAGAGTCAGAGACACAGAGAGGGAGAGAGGGGAGGGAGGGAGGGAAGGAGGGAGGGGGAGAGAGAGAGAGAGAGAGAGAGAGAGAGAGAGAGAGAGAGAGAGACAGACAGAGAGACAGACAGAGAGACAGAGAGAGAGGCACACAGAGAGAAACAGGGCCAGAGAGAGGCAGAAAGACTGAGACAGAGAGAGAGAGACCCCACTAAAGGAAGAGAGAAACAAAGAAAGAGAAAGTTTATGAAGCACTTTAGAAAGAAAAGATTATCTTGTTTGAGTTTCACAACTCCATGCATCTTACAAATGGGAAAACTGAACCTCAGAGAGGGGAATTAGCTAGTAAATGATCGAGTTGGGACTAAAGGTATCTCTTTACTCCCATTTATCTCTTCTTTCCAGAACATGTAGTGCCCTCACTGAGGCTTTCATGTAGATAAGCAGGAAGTCAATTTAATTCCAAACTTCAGGCCCCTCCTCCATCCCCCAGAGGCCTGTCTCAGGCGGTGCCTACAATGCCACCCAAATAAGTGCTCACAGGTTGAAAAATGTGATCAAGCTAATTATTTGCAAAGCAAATGTTTTGTAATCATTTTGGAGACAATTTCCTTGTTGTCTGACAGAATTTTAATGAATGAATGAATATATTCCATCACACAACTCCCTTGGCAGCAGGCTTCTGGTAAACAGTTGGTGCCACTTTGACAGGATGCTCTCCTCCTGCCTTTCTGCATGCCCAAACCCAACATAGCCCACCACAGGGCTCACCAGCTTTCCTTCCAGATCTCCACCTCTTGCCAACTCCCCCCCTGACCATGTTGGGCAGAGGGGTCACACACAAGGCACTGCCTTCAAGGGACCTGCAATAGTCTTATGTGCAGCCAGAACCAGATGAAAACACAATTGGGAAATATTTAACAAACTCAATTAAAATGCAATAAAACAGAGATAATATTCTATTATAAAACAAAGTTAATCTGTAGCTCTCAGGCGTCCTTCGGTGTGGTTGAGCAGCACAGTTTCTTTTTGAGTTTGACCCCAGTGATCTAGTGCACCCAGGGGAGTAACCTCAGTATCTTCCTCCTCGTCCATCTTCGGCCCCACAAAGCAACTCAGTCACACCAAATATTGTTTCGAACTTCATAACAGCTCTTAAATTTTTTTCCCTTCTCTCCACTTTTATGACCACTACTGAGTTCAGGCCTTCATCATCTCTGGTCTGGATTATTTTATTAGTTTCCAAATTAGTCTCCTTGCTTTGTCTTTCCCTTTTCAACCCATACAGATATGACCATATCTATCATTCCTCTACTCGGTAAACATTAGTGATGTCTTATTGCCTATGGGATCAAATATCAACTCCTCTGCTCACATTTACTGTTTTTCACAACCTGGTACCTCCCTACCCTTCCCATTTTCTTACATTTTACTTACTTCCAACAAATAAATGATCAAGCCATATTGGCCTTCGTGCTGTTTCTCAACCATGTATCTACATGCTTTTGCAAGACTTGCTGAGCCCTTTTCTGGGCTGCTCATTCACTTTTGGTGCCCATCTGCCAACCAACTCTCACCTGTGTCTCCAAGAAGCTGTAGCATAAGCAGTGGCCATACTCCAGTAAAACCATCTCAGCAGACAATCTGAGGGCAACCAATAAGTTTTAAACTCATAGGTGAGTTAGGGGGTTTTCTGTCCAAAACAGGTGAAGACTTTCCTAGAGGAATGAGTGGATGAGAATAATTTGTTCCCGAAGGCAACCGAAGCAGGTTCTGAGAAGGGCTTAGAGCTTGGTTAGACGTGGAAGATGCCAAGGTCATCCACCGCGTTCTAGGCCATTGCCGGCCATCCTGACTTCTGTTCTGCCACCAGATCTTGTTGACTCTGGAAGAGAGAGTGAGGCTGATGACTGTGCAGCTCAGTCTTACCTTTAGTTCATGCTCAAGTTGAGACATCACCCTGTGAAGTCTTTGGTCCTCTTCCAAAGTGGAGAACAACAGCAACAGCATTCTTTTACATCCGCTCTCCCAATGTGGAGAATGGCTCAGCCTTTTCACTTCTGCCCCTTGGAGTCACTGGCTTTCTTCAATACTTAATTCAAAGACTACTTTCTACATGAAGCCCTCCTGATGCCCAAATTACTTGATATTTCTTTTGGATGCATTCTCTAAAGTATTATAGACACCAAAGATCCTAAGACTCAGTTGATTAAATGAATTACTAAATCAGAGGTAGTAAGGAGAAGAGGCAGAATTTGAACCCAGATTGTCTGACTCCATAAGGAAGAAGGATAAAGCATGTAAAAGTTCCTGTATTTACATATTTCATGTTACCATTCCCCTCCCCATTCTTAAGGAGAATTTAAGTTCCCTGAGAACAATATCTCCAGAGTTTAGCACAAAAAACCAGCTACTTAATAATGCTTCTTGAGGGGCCTACTTGATGCTAATGATACTAGTACTCCAAGGGAGTTCATGATCCAAAATATTCCTTTCCCCCAGGTCTACCAGGCAGCTATGAACTTGTTTCCTCTAGCTCAATCTCCCTAGCAGATACTTGTCTTGGGTTGGAGAAATAATAGTGGTTTCTTCCATCTGAGAAGGCTGAAAAGTGGGTGAGTTGGAGTGACATTGAGATAATTTTTGAGCTAATTCTGAGAACTTGGCCCACACTGCATCATCTTTCAACTCTACCATTGCTTTTTCTGCTATATCTCCACTAAGAAACTTCCCTGAAAAGCTTGCCTGGTATATTTAGTTTTCTTTAGCTCTGCCTGCACCTTCTGGTTCTTGGACCACACTAATCACAAGCTCAGGCTTCAAAATCCCATAGCCATGAGGAAGGCAAAGTTCCATGGAGCCAAAGTGGAGAGAGTACAAATATCAAGGAAGAGATGTTTTGACAGCCTTTCCTTCTGCACTGTGGAAAGTATTTTACCCATTTCACTCCTCTCAGTCATAAGGGGCCATCAGATGGGGGACATGGCCCATGCTACCAGGCCTAGTCACTGTGTCCTTTGGCTCTGTTTTACTGCTGTTTTTCTTACAAAGATGGGTTCAATTAGTAATGTTTTGGTGGGGTGGGGGAATGGGGGAAAAGGGCTTAAGAAGAAATAACAGCAGCAGAACAAAAGACAACGATAAAAAAGAGAGAAAAATTGGTTTGTAAGAATAATGAGTTAAAACAGAAAGCTACCAGATGGTCATGCTGCCTTCTTCCTGGTAACTGCATACCAGGTATGCTTGTCCCCTGTTCCCTTACCCCTCCCCCACAGCCTCTTCCACAGCAATGGCCTTAGGGTACTCCCAGGGTCTTCCCTCCTTCTTAAATATGTCTTAATTACTTATAGAATTATTTTCCCATCATGAACTTCAAGGTTGATTTGCATGCTGCTTGCTCCCTGGAGTCAACATTGCCATGCTAGCTTTGGTAAGGAGGGTCAGAGAAGAGACAGAGAGAATGAATGACATAGGAACCCTGTCTCTCCATCATAGCATCATTGATTCCACTGGTGAGGCTGATCCCACTCTTCCCAGCTAAAAGAAAGAAGGTGCAGAAGCTGTCTCACATAAGGGTTCATATGTGGTATTTAGGAGACTAGGCAGAGAAACAGAGAGTTAATAGAAAAATACAGATGCTAAACAGAAATATAGATAAACATACATAGACACAGGTCTCACAATGGAATATAGTCTTGGCCAAGTCCCCATTATTGTTGTTCTTATTCCCTTTTCCCAACCCCATTTGGGGTTTTCTTGGCAGAGACTCTGGAGCGGTTTGACATTTCCTTCTCCAGCTCATTTTACAGTTGGGGAAACAGAGGCAGAGTTAAGAGACTTGTACAGGTCACATAGTTAATAAGCATCTGAGGTCAGTTTTGAGCTCAGGAAGAGGAATATTCATGACCACAGGCCCAGCACCGAATCCACGTGCACCACCACTTAGTTGCCTAATCATTAGCTAGGACTTATCATCCTCTCAGGAAGGATCAGGTTAATAGAAGATACCGTTTTTGGATGTACTGATTTTTTTTTTAAACACCAGGTCACGTCTGGTTCTTTTGCTCTATCCTTGGAAAATAAGGAACAAATTTAGTTCTTTGAGAACATCTTGATATTCTTTACTGGCTATTAACATTTTCAGGCTCAGCAAGGATGTGAAAAAGAAGGAAAAAGTAGCAGGAGGGAGATGACCAAGCATCCTTTGGACATAATTCTGACAGGTGAATCATCCAACATTAGCATTGTAAAGGACCTGAGACACAATCTGATCAAGCTTCCTCCTTCCTCACCCCTGTCTCT
Organism: Macrotis lagotis; assembly: GCF_037893015.1. NCBI lineage: Eukaryota > Metazoa > Chordata > Mammalia > Peramelemorphia > Peramelidae > Macrotis > Macrotis lagotis. Next base: position 33,477,019 of record NC_133666.1, read on the forward strand.
GCAGAGAATAGTCCATTAAAACTGAGTTGAATTGAAAAAATGCTTTCACAACCTGCCTTTCTATTCAACAGAGACAATTGACTGGATAAGTAAGACATGAATGCATCATTTCTCTCTTGAGCACATATCCAGTCTCTTGACTTGTCACAATGGCAATGCAGCATCAGTTGACAAGCACAGGAAGATATCTAGAAGCTCAGCAGGCAACCAGGTCAGGGACTTTCAGCCCATTGCCCCTGTGCTCTAAGGATCCTTGAAAAGGAGAATGTTTTTCAACAGAGAGCAGAGGTGAAATTTCCACACTTATCCAGGGGCCCAATAAAGGGGATATACATGTACTAGCCATATGCTGGGTAGGATGCAAAGAAGGAGCTACACAGTCTCTGTAGAGGGATTTCTGTGAGTTTACTACGTTAGACTTAGGAGAGTCTACTTTGGGTAGCAAGCAAGAGAAACTTAGAAATGTCCACAAAGAGTTTGTCATTTTTGTTTGGAATGCTGCTTAAATTTCTAGCAAAATCCATAAGCTTAATTCCCCAAAATAATTCTTTAAATGATCAATATATATATATATATATATATTATTAAGTGCCTACTAAATACTAGAAAGTGGTCTAGGCTGGAGATTATATATACATATATATGTGTGTGTGTGTGTGTGTGTGTATAGATAAAGATATATATATATATATATATATATATATATATATATACACACACACATATATACACACACACACAAAAGTGAAATAATCTTTTGCCATTCAAGTCCTATTTAAGGGAGACAACATAATCTCCAAAGGAGCTGGCTGTAATTTAAAGTTCCTTTGGCATGTATTACAGAGCTTGGAAGCAAAAAGTGATGCTACATGGGCAATATATTAGAAAAGAAGACATTGCAGTTATAGTAGAAAAGATACCAGACTTGAGGTCAAAGGTTCTGCGTTCAAATTCCAGTACTGTCTCATTACCTAGGTGAACTTGAACTAGTTACTGAATCTATTTGGGCCTCAGTTTCTTCTAAAAAGGAACTAGACCATAGGAGCTCCAAAAGGCGTCTAACTACTTGGTAAAATCTAGTCAAAGGGGGACAAAATCTGGTGAAACAGAGAGAGTTCGAGATTTGTAGTCTGAAGACCTTTACTGGCTCCTTGTAGAATTTTCTACATGTTACTTAATCACCATGGTCCTCAGTTCCTTCATGTGCCAACTGAAGGCCTCTGGTATCCTAAAATCCTACACAGATTACCTTCAAAATAAATACAGGGTCATTTGGTAGAAAGGCTAGCACTGGGGAAATCAATAAAGGCTTCATTTTTGGTCCTTCTTAGCTCTAAATCTATCATGACTTATGTGGCCAAGGACAAGTCATTCTATCTCTAAATCTCAATTTTCCCATCTGTTAAATGAAGGGGCTGTCCTAGGTGGTCTCTCTATTCCCTTCCAGTTGTACATATATCATTTTGTGGGTGAACTTGGATAAGGCCCTTCTCTCTCAGCCTCAGTTTCTTCCTTTGTAAAATGTGGGAGTTGGACTAGAAGATGGTCCCTTCCAGGTTGAAGTCTATGATTCTATGATCCTCCTTAAAGTATCAGGGGTGAGCATAACGTTCCTGATCAATAATCACAAACTTCCCTGGGGAAGTGAACAAGTTCTTTCATTTGCTAAAACCCCATGAAAAAAAAAAAACACATGGAAATGACAATGCCAAGCTCTCTCCTGGGCAATGGCACACCTTACTATAACATATCCAGAGTGCCAATGGACTTTCTGGTCATGTCCCAGTATGGTCTCCTCTCAACTTAGGCATGTCTATGAAGATTCATATTTGAAGTTGGGTTGGGGAGCTGGTGAGACACTACCAGTTTGGATACAAATAACCATTATTGTTAATTCATATGTTAAAACAAATAAGCAAAAATTCTCCTAATTTGGGAATGTGCTCCTCCAAGTAGATTGCAATGCAATGAGGACTAAGTAGCCAAGCTGGCTATAATAATATCATGGACAGTGAAGTAGTGCTGCAGTGTGGGACCTGGAGTCAGAAGACCTGAATTCAAATGTGATCACAGACACTTCTTAGCTTTGTGACCCTGGGCAAGTCATTTCACCTCTGTCTGACCTCTCAAGGATCATTTTAAGGATCCAATAAGATTAGTGATGCACCTGGCACACTATCAGAACTGAATGAATACTGATCACTTCCTCCATCCTTCCCTAATCTCAGTGGACTCAAGTTTAGACTTCATCACCTATGTCCAGAGAGTGGCCTAAGAGAGCCTCAGTAACTTCAGATATTAATAAGGGTCAAAGGCAGGATTTCAATTGGGGCCGTTTTGACTCCCAACCCAATACTTTATTTCCTACACTAACTATTTGCTTCTAGCTCTACTTCACAGATGAGGGAATGGGCTGATGGGACTTGCTCTAGGCCAAGGGCCCATGTCAGAAATAGAATTCCAGTTTAAGCCTTGTACCTCCAGGCCAAGGCTCTCTCCATCATGGCACAGCTGCCTCCTCTGAGGAAAGTGACAGTTTCTCTGGGCCGACCTCATGCAGTGGAAGATGGACTGCCCGTAATTAGGACCTAATCAACCATTCATTGGGCACCAGTTCCCTGCAGTAAATCCATTGTCTCGAGGAATGTGATTTAGTCTGCTCATTTAGAAGCAAGTTAGTAACTGAGCATGATATTTTTCTGTAAATATCTAAGGAGAAATAGCAAAAGGAAGAAGGGGAAATGTATTCAGTGTGATCAGTGGGGCAAGAAAATGATGAAATAGCTTGGTGGATGTTTTCTTTTGCTTCTGGCTAGCCACAGTATTCAGGGGGACAAACCAGCTGTCTGACAAAGTCAGAAGCACCAGCTAGCTTCCCCATTCAAATGCAGATATTACAGGACAGTATTTCTATAGAGTACCATTACTGATACAATCCCATCCGGGGAGAAGTCTTCTTCTTCCCCCAAGGATTTAGGAATACAACCTTGAGAGCCCAAATTGCTGGAGAAGGAATTGAGGACCCTGGACAGCACCCAATCCAAGTCCTTTAATAGAGAAGTTGACAGCTTGCTCCAGGTTTGTTATACCTGGGTTGGGGAACGTCCTGTATTCTAAACCTTCAATATGCCCCCCCCCTGCAGCAAGCTCTCCCCAAATGGAGAGGCAGCAGCTGGGTCTTCATAGACCTTTTATTTGGTTTGTTTTTGCAAGGCAATGGGATTAAGTGACCTTCCCAAGGTCACACAACTGGGTAAATAAGTGTCTGAGGCCAAATTTGAACTCGGGTACTCCAGACTCTAGGGCTGGTACTTTATCCACTGCACCATTCATCTACCCCTTTCCTAGACTTATAAATCTTCCCACTACGACTTCCCAGCTGTGACCCTGGACTAATCACTTCATCGCCATAAGCTAAAATGTCAGACATTTTTGGCCACATTTGCATCTGGATTGCTGGGGCTAAGTGCTATCCTAAATGTGGGGAAAGTCTGCAAAGGAACAGAGAGACCTCAAAACACTAGAAAGAGCCTAGAGAACTCTCAGCACATGAGCTCAGGGTTGGTGAAGAGGAGGGGAAAAGAAGGAACCTATTCTAGCCCACCTTTTGGTACCTTCAATCTGAGCTAATCAGTCTTCCTTTTCATGTGCCACACTCCATTATTTCTATTTTGTTACAAGATTAAAGTGGCTCTAATTTGGATACCCTGAAATAAGGCACCGGTGGAACTCCTGTCAGAGGGGTGGAATTCTGCTTTCATTTAGTAAAAAGAGACTTGGAGATTAAGATTTCACCTCCATCACTGTCCAGGGTGAAGGGGGTCTTGATTCCAATAACCAGTCCTGGTTCATTAGAAAGAAATATCTCTAGACTGGCAATGGACAATTCATCAGACTACCACAGCTTGAGAGAAATGTTCCTTAAAAATATTCAACTCCCTTTCCTATAATTCTCTGTCTGCTAAACAACAGTCTTTGCAGTTTAGTCTCTAGAGGGGGCCCTCCCTCCCCACCAGGAGACAATGTCCTGGGCAGATGACCCAGGACTGTTTACGCAGGCAGTGATAGCTCTCATTGAAAATGAATCAATTAACTGTCTGGCTTAAAATAAGGCTCCTGTAAGTTTGATTAGCGTGAATTAGTTCCCTGGAGCCTGATCACCCCTGGGTGAACAGAGAAAATTGAATTCCAGAGCATGTGATGACGGGGCTCAGACCCTCGACTCTTGGTGACCCAAGCAAGGAGCTGGGGAAGTGAAGCTCCGTCTGAAACAGCCAAATTGCCTCTGTCCATCTTAATGACTAGGTTGTTTTCAGGCCCCTGTTGTTGCTGATGTATGTGAAGCTACAAGGAGAGAGCTTATTAAAATGTCTGCAAGATGGGAAAAGTATAAGTCTGAGCAAGGCACAACAAGAAAAGGCAGAGGATTTGGCCTCACATACAAGTCGTGACCACCTGGGGGATTTGGAACAAGGCCCCTCCTTCTGTATTTTCCTACCCCTTCTCCAATAGGATCCTCCTCACATCTCTGCAAAGAGAGGCAACCCATTGATAAGTAGGTACCTAGGTGGCTAGGTATTCAAGGGCAAGGATTTGGGTCCTTTTGACAAATAAGGAAAGAGAGGGCCAAAGTGATGTCACATAGCACTGTCAGATCAGAGACATGGAACCTGCAGACCCCTACCTAGGCCAAATCCCTCATTTTGTAGATGAGGAAAGTGAGACTCACAGTGTTTTAGTGACAGGTGAGAGACCAGAGGTACAGGCAGGTCTCAAAGCAACAGAGTTCCTACCACACCATACTGTTTCTGTCATAGTACTGAAAATTAGCATATAGTGCCTCTGGTCTTCACAATAGCCTTCAGTGAGGCTGGGGGTAAAGGCCCAACCAGAGGGGCCTGGAGGGCAGATTATTCCCACTGTACAGATGGAGCTCAGTTGGGTTATGTGACATAGCTAGTGAGTGGTAGCAGTGGGATTTAAATCCAGGGTCACAAAATCAGGGTCAGGACCCTGTTCCTGGAAATCTCTGACTACTCTTTCCATTAGATTTCACTGCTCTTCTTACTTTCTCCTATGTGGTAGGGAATTCTCAGATGCTGTACAGACTGACAAAGACTCCAGCTGATCGGGTCCCACCTCCCTAAGCACATCAAGCCCAATCCCTCAAAGCCCCTAACATGTGCATAATCAAGACGAGGACAAACCATCCTCCAGTTCCTCTCCAAAGATTTAAGCAGACTCATAAATTCATAGACTAGAAAAACTTGAAAAGACTTTACTCATCTCCATTCCAATGTCCCCATTTGGCAAGAGGCAAGTGAGGAGCTGCAAGGGGGAGTGATTCTCCAAGATGCATACAATTATTTAGGGGCATAGTCAGGACTAGAATCCGGTTCTCTCAGCTCTGCCTCTTCACGATCTGGTGGTGAATTGTAACTAAGGTGGGGTTGTTTTGTCTCAGGATGCCAACATTGAGAAGGCACCAACACCACCACCCCTGGGTTTGCTTCCTACCTGCAGCAGCTTCATCCTGGCTAAGCTCTTTCCTCCTGAGACCCACCCTGCACCACATCAGCCTTATTCCCCTCTAAGGGGCAGCACTCCTTGTCCTTCAGCCATTGAAGACCAAAGTAACTTTCCAGTTTATCAATAGACCTTCCTCCTGGCAGCTCCACCTCAAATAAGCTGCCTTGCCCCTTGGTGCACTCTCCATGACCACCACCTCCTTTTCCACAGACCTTAAAAACTCCTCCTTTGGATTGGGTTCCCAGACTTATTTTGCTGTTCCAGTCTATTGCATTTAGCCTGGAAAGAACACTGGTTTTAGAGTCAGAGAAATTTGCTTCAAATCAAACCTTCCAATATGACCCTGAGCAACTTACTTTCCATTATCTGGATCTCACTTTCCTAATCTGTAAAATGAGAGGGTTGTACTAAATGGCTTCTGGGGTCCCTACTGGTTTTAGATATAGGATCCTCTGATTATAAGCCTAACCTCTCTTTGGACAATGAAAAACTGATGAGAGAACATGAAATTAAAGGCAATGTTCCTCCCCGTATCTCATTGTTGGAGAGGATTGGGGGCCCTCCTGTGCATTTAAAACCTATGTTCTTCTCAGAAATCTGAAGTGCTGTCCTTTATGATAATAAGCAGCCATTAACCTAGCACTCTCTGTAGCGCAAATGGACACTGAAAAGAGCAGCCATTACCTTTATAAAGCAAGTCCAGGACAGCACAAGAAAGGCTGAGGCCCAGAATGGCTCTGGGGAATCAATTACTGCTGCAGAGGCATCATTACCATGGCAACCCCAGAAGGCTAGTTGAGAGAAGTGGACAGCAGGACACTAGGAGGAGAGAGACTGAAGAGTAATGTCCCCAACTCCAACACACGCTAATTCCAGTTATAGCAAACACAGTATGCTCTCCTGGAAATACGCCATCATGGTGCTCCTGAGGATTGATTTTTAAGACAGGAAGGACAACCCATCCTTTCAGAAAGTCCTCTAGGGCTATTTCAGAAGAAGCAGAACCAAGTAACCAAGGCCCCTATGCGGTATTTCAAATGGACCTGTAGAATATCAAACCCCAGGTGTAGCAGAAACAAGCTTCTAAAGAGTTCAGATCCCTGGTGTGGCTAAAATACTTAAGGCTCTGGGAAGGAGCCTATTTTAACACCTGAATGGACATTCTAAGGTGGAAAAAGCTCTAAGTTTTCAATTATAGAATTTGGGTTTGAATCTTCAGTTCTATCACTACCTCAGTGACCTTTTCCCTCTCTAGGATTCAGTTTCCTTAAATGTAACATGGGAACAGGGGATTGGGGTGGGTTGGACATGCTTCAGGTAGACATCTGAAAGTGCTTCCAACTCTGGATCTATGTCCATCTGATAATTCTTACTTTCCACAGAATGTACTATCTTCCCTGGGAGCCATCACTAAGGATTCTAGTTGTCATCAATCCCCTGCTGCCAAGGAAAAGATCTGGCAAAGCAACTGTGGCATCTGTGATAGATCAACTAAGGAAGAACAAAAGCTTGATTGTGCCACAGTGGAGGCCCAGTTGAAATTAGATAACACATATCTGGAGTGACCTCAGTTGAGTGACATGAATGTATTCTGCAGCACTATGAAAAGGAACAGACATAATAATAATAATAATAATAATAATAATAATAATAGTAATAATGATGATGATGGTGATGGTGATGGTGATGACAGTGATGGTGATGTTTGACCTTCATTCTCAAAGACCATGGAAACAGGGCGGTGATGCCATGGCAAGCACATAAATTGGATTAGACTGAGGGAGATGCTGTGCTAAGGTGCCAGGCTCACTTTCTCCTCCAGAGCCATCTGGATCCAGGATGTGGGGCAATCAAGGTTAAGACATTTGCCCAAGGTCATATAGCTAGCAAATGGTAAGTAGCAAGTGGCTGGATACCAACACCCATCCTCCTGAATGCAAGGCCACTGTTCTAATCATGGTACCAAGGAAAAGAGAAGGCTAATACTGGAAGTAACACAGAGTTGGCTGTTAGTAATGCAATAGGACAAGGAACAAGAGATTCCAAGGTGGTAACGGTATGAGCGAAAATAGAGTCAAGACTGTGAAGGGGAAAGAGCAGAGAAGGGTGTTGTGGACTGGAAAAGTGGGTAGGTAAAGGTCTAAAGTGCATCATGAGAAGGTGTACAGCAGAAGGAGGAAGGGATAAAAGCAATCCAGGAGGCTGGAGAAAAGAATTTCACTTTTAGTTCACAGAGGTGGAAAAATGATGGGTGATGGTGCAGGGGGGTACAACCATCTATTTGTGTGGCCAACGGGAATGAAGATGGAAAACCTGGAAGCTTAGGAGGGTGAGGCATTAATGGGCAGGTCAAAGAACAATGACCAACATACCCAGGCCCTTTTGACCTAAGACCAATCTTATCATCCTAAATACCCATTTTCCCACATGCTAATTGAGGTGGATGAACTTGATCTCTAAGGCCCATTAAAAGTCAGTCTCTTCTACCCTCTAGGTCTTTTGGTCCTAACTAGAGATCTGACTTCAGAAGGTTCTCAGCTTTTCATTCTCTGGGACCTGAGAACTGCTCCTGTAACTAAAAAGTCCTCAAGACCAGAGGTGAAAAGTCTGCCTCAGACAATAACATGAATATGCAAAACAGGAGACAAGAATTAATGCATCTGTACTCTGCATAATATTTCATTTATTGAGCCTTAATCCATTCTACAGACACAATGAGGTTGCATTCAAAGCAGAAGAAGAGGTAAAATGGTGAACGACCTAGTAACCATCATTTTAGAAGAGATGAAAAGAGTGAAATTTACACATGTGAGATATTCATGAGGAATCAAAGTCAAGCAAGTTTAGGAATTAGGAGCTCATGAGATAGAATAATTCATATGAACATCTTTTGGTCTAAGTAATACATACAGCGGTTGACACTATTCAGCTTTCTCAGACACTTTATGGATATGCCAACAGCCAGGGCCAATGGAGAATGAGAACCCGCCAGGACTTGGTTTCCTTGACAAACAAGACAAGGGATACAAGATGGAACAAGGGTAGAGTTGCAAGCTGGGAAATTCATTAATTGATCTTCCTCATTTTGCAAGTCAAATGTTGGGGCCAAGAAACACAGTCATGCTGAGGCTTCCCTAGATCCTGAGAAGTGGGTAGCTTGACAAAGTAGAAAGGATTAGGCCAGCCCTCAAGCTCATATGCCAGGCCTGCCCCCTCTTCTCCTGCCTTCCACAGAAGACACATGAGAAGCTTTTCTCTTCAGCGACGTACCTTAATCCCTGGAGATCACATTTAGGGTCCACCTCAATGTCCCAGAAGTGACTTCAGGGCTCTTGGGGACTCTTTTGCTTTTTCTCTCCCCTCCCATGCACCTTCCTTACTAATCAATCAACAAGCATTTTTCTGTGCTAGGCAATGAGGGAATAGTCTCTGCTCTCTAACAGCTTACATTCTTCTAAGAGGATAAAATATGTTCAGAGGTATCTATATACAGGATCACGAATCAATCAAGAAATGAGTTATAAAAGTTAACCTATATGTAACGGTTACTAGGGACCATGCTCTACCCTAAGGGCTCTAAAATGGTCTCATTTGATCCTCAACAACAACCCTGGGAGGTTGGTGCTGCTATTGTCCCCATTTTATAGATGAGAAACCTGAGGCAAATGGAAGTCAAGAGACTTCCTAAGGATCACGCAGCTGATAGGAGTCCGGCACTAGATTTGAACTCAGGTCTTCCAGAGTCCCAGTCCAGCGCTCTCTCCATGTAACTCCATTCAGCTACACACTCAGTGAAAGGAGGAAAGGGGACTAATATCTGGGGAAATCATCCAGCATTTGTGTCGCCAAAACACAAGAGTTCTGGTTTCCAAATCAGAAGACCTGAGGTTGAACATGGGTGCTTCAACCCCCATTCCTTCCCTTCTGCTGGTTGTGGATTGTTTTTTACTGAGAAAAAAGAGCAAGTGTGAGACTCTGAAATGTGCAAGGTGCCCTCTTTCCTAAAATCTATCATTCAGTGTCCACGTACTCATATGTGTCTTGTGATGAGCACTTCTGGCCATACCACTATACGCATGCTCCTGTCTCCTCATATGCAGCAGCCCAGGAGATGAAATAGAGACCAGAGTCAGGATATCCAGAATGAATCCACCAATCAAACATTTGTTAGCTGCTTACCATAAACCAGGATCCAGTTATCTCTCAGCTGTTCAGCAGGGCTGTTTCATGTTGACTTGATCATCAAACTGTGAACTCCGCGAGGCCTCACACAGTAAGTGATTAATAAATGCATCCTGAAGGACAGGCGGAAGAAAGTACAGAAAGCTACATGGTAGGTTCAGGGATGGTCAGCTTGAGGAATCTTATAACAGTATGACTAGAACACTGGACTTGGACTCAAGAAGACCTCGACTGGAATGCTATCTCCGTCACTTGCTACTTTTCATGACTTAAGCAAATCATGTAACTCCCCTAAGCCTCAGTTTTCTTATCTGTAAAAGGGGAATAATACTATTGATACTACCCCCACCAAAGTCAATCAGGATTCTAGGTCTATGATCTGTGGTCTCTTAACATCTCCAGGCCTCTGTTTCCTCATCAGCAAAGAGAGGTAGTTGGACCTTAAATTTGATTTTACTATCACTTGCTAATTTTAATGACCTAAGCAAGTCCTGTAACTCCCCAGAGCCTCAGTTTTCTAATCTGTTAAAGGGGAATAAAACTACCTATAGCACCACCACCCACTAAAGTGAATCACAGTTCTAGGGTATATGATCCTTTGTTTCAACATTTCTAGGCCTCTGTTTCCTCATCAGCACAGTGAGATAGTTGGACCTTAAATTTGTTTTTATTGCCACTTTCTACTTTTCATGACCTAAGCAAGTCAGGAAACTCCCCTAAGCCTCAGTTTTCTTATCTGTAAAAGGGGAATAATACAAGCTATAGTACCACGCCCCCAGTAATGTCAGTGAGTATTCTAGGTCTATGATCCTTGGTCTCTTACATCTCCAGGCCTCTATTTCCTCATCAGCCAAGAGAGGCAGTTGGACCATAATTTGTTTTTACTGTCGCTTCCTACTTTTCATGACCTAAGCAAGGCATGTAACTCCCCTAAGCCTCATTTTCCTATCTGTAAAAGGGGAATAAGACCACCTATACTATCACCCTCAACTAAAGTCATGGACAATTCTAGGTCTATTCCCCTTGGTCTCTTAATATCTTCAGGCCTCTGTTTCCTCATCAGCCAAGTGAGGTAGTTGAACCTTAAATTTATTTTTCATTTCATTAGCTACTTTTCATGACCTAAGCAAGGCATGTAACTCCACTAAGCCTCAGTTTTCTTATCGGCAAAAGGGTAATAACGTCACCTACAGTACCACACCTCAATAAAGGCAAGGAAAATGCTACACCTATGATCCTTGGTCTGTATAGATCTCCAGGCTTCTGTTTCCTCATCAGCCAAGTGCGGTGATTGGACCTTAAATTTGTTCTTACTGTCACTTGCTACTTTTCCTGAACTAAACAAGTCAAGTAACAACTCCCATAATTCACAGTTTTCTTACCTGCAAAAGGGGAATAATATGAATTATAACACCATCCCCCAATAACGTCAATCACAGTTCTAGGTCTATGATCCTGGGTCTCTTGACATCTCCAGGCTTCTGGTTCCTCATCAGCCAAGAGACGTAATTGTATCTCAAACGTGATTTTACTGTCACTTGCTTCTTTTCATGACCTAAGCAAGTCATGTAACTCCCCTAAGCCTCAGTTATCTAATCTGTTAAAGGGGAAAAAAGACACATATAGTACCACCCCCCAATGAAGTCCATCACTCTTCTAAGTCTATGATCCTTGTTCTCTTAACATCTCTAGGACTCTGTTTCCTCATCAGCCAAGTGAGTTACTTGGAACTTCAATTTGGTTTTACTGTGACTTCCTACATTTCCTGAACTAAGCAAGTAATGTAACTCCCCTAAGCCTCACTTTTCTTATCTGTAAAAGGGGAATAATACCACCTGTAGTGCCAATCCACACTAAAGTCCATCACAGTTCTAGGCTTTATGGTCCTTGGTCTCAACATCTGCAGGCCTCTGATTCCTCATCAGCTAAGTGAGGTAGTTCGACATTAAATGTGTAGTAACTGTCCCTTGCTACTTCTCATGACCTACGCAAGTCACGTACCTCCCCTAAGCCTCAGTTTTCTTATCTGTAAAAGAAGAACAGTACAACCTATAGTACCGCCTCTCACTAAAGTCTATCACAGTTCTAGGCCTAGTATCCTTGGGCTCTTAACATCTCCAGGCCTCTGTTTCCTCATCAGCCAAGTGAGGTCATTGGAACTTCAATTTGTTTTTACTGTAACTTGCTATTTTTCCTAAACTAAGTCATGGAACAACTCACCTAAATCTCACTTTTCTTATCTGCAAAAGGGGAATAATACAACCCATACCCCCCACCCCCGCCAGTAATTTCAATGACTGTTCTACGTCTTTGATCCTTGGTCTCTTTACATCTCCAGGCTTCTATTTGCTCATCAGCTGAGTGAGGTAGCTGGACCTTAAATTAGTTTTTATTGTCACTTTCTACTTTTCCTGACTTAAGAAAGTCATATAACTCCACCTAAGCCTCAGTTTTCTATCTGTAAAAGGGGAGTAAGACCACCTATACAATCACCCTCCACTAAAGTCATTGTATAGGTGGTATTCTAGGTCTATTACCCTTGCCCTCTTAACATCTGCAGGCCTCTGATTCCTCATCCAAGTGAGATAGTTGCATCTTAAATTTGTTTTTACTGCCACTTGCTACTACCCATGACCTAAGCAAATAATGCTACTCCCCTGATCTTCACTTTTCTTATATGTAACAGGGGAATAATACCACCTACAGTGCCACCCTCCACTAAAGTGAATCACTCTTTTAGGTCTATGATCCTTGGTCTCTTATCATCCCCAGGCCTCTGTTTCCTCATCAGAATAGTGAGGTACTTGGAACTTAAATTTGTTTTTTCGGTCACGTGCTACTTTTCAGGGCCTAAGCAAATTATGTAACACCCATAACCCTCAGTTTTTCTAATCTGTTAAAGCGGAATAAAACCACCTATATTAACAACACACCACAATAAAGTCAATCACAGTTCTAGGGTTTATGATTCTTGGGCTCAACATTTCCAGGTCTCAGTTTCCTCATCAGGCAAGTGAAGTAGTCGGACCTTAAATTTGTTATTAATGACACTTGCTACTTTTCATGACCTAAGAAAGTCATATAACTCCACTGAGCCTCACTTTTCTAATCTGTAAAAGGGGAATAATACGACTTATATTACCACCCCCCCCACTAATGTCAATCAATGTTCTAGGTCTATGTTCCTTGGTCTCTTGACATCTCCAGCCTTTGGTTTCCTCATCAGCACAGTGAGCTAGTCGGACCTTAAATATGTTTTTATTGTCACTTTCTACTTTTCATGACCTAAGCAAGTCATATAACTCCCCTAAGCCTCAGTTTTCTTATCAGGAAAAGGGGAATAAAACCACCTACATTACCACTCCCCACTAACATCAATCACAGTTCTAGGTCTATGATCCTTGGTCTCTTAACATCTCCAGGATTCTGTTTCCTCATCAGCCAATTGAGGTCATTGGACCTTAAGTTTGTGTTTACTGTCATTTCCTACTTTGCATGACCTAAGAAAGTCAGGTAACTCCCCTAAGCCCCAGTTTTCTTATCTGGAAGAGAGGAATAATACAACCTATAATACTACCCCCCAGTAATGTCAATCTCCGTTCTAGGTCTATGTTCTCTGGTCTCTCGACATCTGAAGCATTCTGTTTCCTCATCAGCCAAGTGAGGTAGTTGGACCTTAAATTTGTTTATTCTGCCACTTGCTACTTTTTAGGGCCTAAGCAAGTCATGTCACTCCCCTAAGCTTCAGTTTTTCTAATCTGTTAAAGGGGAATAAAACCACCTATATTAACACATTCCAATAAAGTCAATCACAATTCTAGGGTTTATGATTCTTGGTCTGAACATTTCCAGGCCTCAGTTTCCTCATCAGGCAACTGAGGCAGTCTGACCTTAAATTTGTTTTTACTGCTACATGCTACTTTTCATGACCTAAGGAAGTCACGTAACTTCCCTGAGCCTCATTTTTCTTATCTGTAAAAGGGGAATAATACCATCTATACTATCACCCTCCATTAAAGTCTTTCACAATTCTAGGTCTATTACCCTTGGTCTCTAAAATTCTTCAGGACTCTGTTTCCTCATCAGCCAAGTGAACTAGTTGGACCTTTAATTTGTTTGTTTTTTTTTTTGTCACTTTCTACTTTTCATGTCCTGAGCAAGTCATGTACCTCCCCTAAGCCTCAGTTTTCTTATCTGTAAAAGGGGAATAATATTGCCTATAATACCACCCCCCAGCGATGTCAATCACTGTTCTAGGTCTATGAACCTTGGTCACTGAAATGTCTCCAGGCCTCTCTTTCCTCATCAGTCAAGTGAGGTAGTTGGACCTTAAATTTTTTTTACTGTAACTTCCTACTTTTCCTGAACTAAGAAAGTCAATTAACAGCTCCCCTAAATCTCAGTTTTCCTATCTGCGAAAGTGTAATAGTAGCACCTATAGTACCACCCCCCACCAACATCAATCACAGTTCTAGGAATATGAACCAAGGTCTCTTGACATCTCCAGCCTTCTGATTCCTCATCAGCCCAGTGAGCTAGTTGGACTTTAAATTTGTTTCTATTGTCACTTTCTATTTCTCATGACCTAAGTAAGTCCTGTAACTCCCCTAAGCCTCTGTTTTCTTATCTGTAAAAGGGAAATAATACCACCTATAGTACCCCTCCCTCCGTAAAGTCAATCCCTGTTCTATCTCTAAGATCCTTGGTCTCTCTCCATCTCCAGGGCTCTTGATTCCTCATCAGCCAAGTGAGGTACCTGGACCTTAAATTTGTTTTTACTGTCAGTTGCTGTTTTCGTGACCTAAGCAAGTCATGTAACTCCACTAAGCCTAAGTTTCGTTATCTGCAGAAGGTGAATAAAGCCACCAAAAGTACCACCCAGCACTAAAGTAATTCACAGTTCTAGGTCTATGATCCTTGGTCTTTTAACCTATGCAGGTCTCTGTTTCATCATCAGCCAAGTGAGGTAATTGGACCCTAAAATTGTTTTTAAGGTTCTTTGCTACTTTTCATGACCTAGGCATGTCATATAACTCTTGTAAGGCTTAGTTTTCTTATCTCCAAAAGGGGGAATATTGCCTGCTATCGTACCACCCCCCACTGAAGTCAATCACGCTTGTAGTTTTATGATCCTTGGTCTCTTAACATCTCCAGGCCTCTGTTTCCTAATCAGCTAAGTGAGGTAGTTGGATCTTTAGTTTGTTTTTACTGTGACTTGCTACATTTCCTGACCTAAGAAAGTAATGTAACTCCCCTGAGCCTCATTTTTCTTTTCTGTAAAAGGGGAATAACACCATCTATAGTGCCCATCCACATTAAAGTCAATCACAGTTCTAGGCTTTATGGTCCTTGGTCTCAACATCTGCAGGCCTCGGTTTCCTCATCACCCAAGTGAGGTAGCTGGATATTCAATTTGTTTTTACTGACACTTGCTACTTTTCATGACCTAAGCAAGACATGTAACTCACCTAAGCCTCAATTTCCCTCTGTAACTGGGGAATACTACCACCTTATACTATCACCCTCCACTAAGGTCATTGACAATTCTAGGTCTATTACACTTGGTCTCTTAACATTTTCAGGCCCCTGTTTCCTCATCAGCCAAGTGAGGCAGTTGGTCTTTAAATTTATTTTTACTTTCATTAGCTACTTTTCATGACCTAAGCAAGCAATGTAACTCCCGTGAGCCTCAGATTTCTTATCTGTAAAAGGGGACTAATAGCACATATAGAAACAATCCACATTAAAGTCAATCACAGTTCCAGGGTTTATGATCCTTTGTCTCAACATCTCCAGGCCTCCATTTCCACATCAGCCAAGTGAAGTAGTTGGACCTTAATTTTGTTTTTACTTTTATTTGCTACATTTAATGACCCAAGCAAGTCATGTAATTTACCTAAGCCTCAGTTTTCCTATCTGTAAAAGGGGAATAATGTCACCTATAGTACCATACCCTAATAAAGGCAATCAAAATTCCACATCTATCATCCTTGGTCTCTATACATCTCCAGGCCTCTGTTTCATCATCAGCCAAGTGAGGGAGTTGAACCCTAAATTTGTTTTTGCGGTTCGTTGCTAATTTCATGACCTAAGCATGTCATATAAATCCTGTAAGGCTTAGTTTTCATATCTGCAAAAGGGGAATATTATCACTCATTGTACCACCCCCCACTGAAGTCAATCACACTTGTAGTTTTATGATCCTTGGTCTCTTAACATCTCCAGGCCTCTGTTTCCTAATCAGCTAAGTGAGGTAGTTGGACCTTTAGTTTGTTTTTACTGTGACTTGCTTCATTTCCTGACCTAAGAAAGTAATGTAACTCCCCTGAACTTCATTTTTCTGATCTGTAAAAGGGGAATAATACCATCTATAGTACCAATCCACATTAAAGTCGATCAAAGTTCTTGGGTTTATGATTCTTGGTCTCAACATTTCTAGGCCTCAGTTTCTTCATCAGCCAAGTGAGCTAGTGGAACCTTAAATTTGTATTTTTTTGTCACTTTCTACTTTTCATGACCTAAGCAAATCATATAACTCCCCTAAGCCTCAGTTTTCTATCTGTAAAAGGGGAATAAGACCACCTATACTAGCACCCTCCACTAAAGTCATTGACAATTCCAGGTCTATTACCCTTGGCCTCTTAACATCTTCAGGGCTCTGTTTCCTCATCAGCCAAGTGAGGTAGTCGGACCTTAAATTTGTTTTTCCTGCCACTTGATACTTTTCATGACCTAAGCAAGTCATTTAACTCCCCTGAGCCTCACTTTTCTAATCTGTAAAAGGGGAATGATATCACCTACAGTACCACAGCGCTGTAATATCGATCCCTGTTTTAGGTCTATGATCCTTGGTCTCTGTCCAACTCCAGGCCTCTATTTCCTCATCAGCCAATTGAGGTACCTGGACCTTAAATTTGTTTTTACTGTCAGTTGCTATTTTCATGACCTAAGCAAGTCATGTACCTCCCCTAAGCCTCAGTTTTCTTATCTTCAGAATGTGAATAAAGCCACCAAAAGTACCAGCCCCCACTAAAGTAATTCACAGTTCTAGGTCTATGATCCTTGGTCTTCTCTCCAGGCTTCTGTTTCCTCATCAGCCAAGTGAGGTAGCTGGACCCTAAGTTTGTTTTTAAGGTTCTTTGCTACTTTTCATGACCTAAGCATGTCATATAACTCTTGTAAGGTTTAGTTTTCTTATCTGCAAAAGGGGAATATCACCTCCTATAGTACCACCCCCCACTGAAGTCAATCACAATTGTAGTTTTATGATCCTTGGTCTCTTAACATCTCCAGGCCTCTGTTTCCTAATCAGCTAAGTGAGGTAGTTGGACCTTTAGTTTGTTTTTACTGTGACTTGCTACATTTCCTGACCTAAGAAAGTAATATAACTCCCCTGAGCCTCATTTTTCTTATCTGTAAAAGGGGAATAATACCATCTATAGTGCCAATCCACATTAAAGTCAATCACAGTTCTGGGCTTTATGGTCCTTGGTCTCAACATCTGCAGGCCTCGGTTTCCTCATCACCCAAGTGATGTAGCTGGACATTAAATTTGTTTTTACTGACACTTGCTATTTTTAATGACCTAAGCAAGTAATGTAACTCCCTTGAGCCTCAGTTTTCTTATCTGTCAAATGGGAATAATACCACCTATAGAACCACCCCCCACTAATGTCAATCAGTGTTCTAGGTCTATGATCCTTGGTCTCTTTACATCACCTGGCCTCTCTTTCCTCATCAGCCAAGTGAGGAAGTTGGACCTTAAATTTGTTTTGACTGTCACTTGCTACTTTTCATGACCTAAGTAGGTAATGTAACTCCCCTCACCCTCAGTTTTCTTATCTGTGAAAGTGGACTAATACCATATATAGAACTAATCCACACTAAAGTCAATCAGAGTTCCAGGGTTTATGATCCTTTGTCTCAACATCTCCAGGCCTCTGTTTCCTCATCAGCCAAGTGAAGTAGTTGGACCTTAATTTTGTTTTTACTTTTACTTGTGACATTTAATGACCCAAGCAAGTCATATAATTAACCTAAGCCTCAGTTTTCCTATCTGTAAAAGGGGAATAATGTCACCTCTGGTACCATACCCTAATAAAGGCAATCAAAATTCCACATCTATCATCCTTGGTCTCTATACATCTCCAGGCCTCTGTTTCCTCATCCGCCAAGGAGGTGTTTGGAACTTAAATTTGTTTTTGCTGTTAACTTCCTACTTTTCCTGAACTAAGCAAGTCATGTAACAACTCCCCTAAGTCTCAATTTTCTTATCTGCAAAAGAGGAATAATACCACCTATAGTACCACCCCCCACTAATGTCAATCACAGTTCTAGGTCTGTGATTCCTGGTGTCTTGACATCTCCAGCCTTCTCTTTCCTTATCAGCCCAGTGAGCTAGTTGGACCTTAAATTTGTTTTTATTGTCACTTTCTACTTCTCATGACCTAAGCAAGTCATGTAACTCCCCAAAGCCTCAGTTTTCTTATCTGTAAAAGGGGAATAATACCACCTATAGTACCACCCCCCTGTAATGCCAATCCCCGTTCTAGGTCGATGATCCTTGGTCTCTCTCCATCTCCAGGCCTCTGTTTCCTTATCAGCCAAGTGAGGTACCTCGACCTTAAATTTATTTTTACTGTCAGTTGCAATTTTCATGACCTAAGCAAGTCATGTACCTCCCCTAAGCCTCAGTTTTCTTATCTGCAGCCATCAAATGTACCACCCAGCACTAAAGTAATTCACAGTTCTAGGTCTATGATCCTTGGTCTTTTAAACTCTCCAGGCTTCTGTTTCGTCATCATCCAAGTGAGGTAGCTGAACCCTAAGTTTGTTTTTACGGTTCTTTGCTACTTTTCATGACTTACGCATGTCATATAACTCTTGTAAGGCTTAGTTTTCTTATCTGCAAAAAGGGGAATATCACCTCCTATAGTACCACCCCCCCACTGAAGTCAATCACAGTTGTAGTTTTATGATCCTTGGTCTCTTAACATCTCCAGGCCTCTGTTTCCTAATCAGCTAAGTGAGGTAGTTGGACCTTCAGTTTGTTTTTACTGTGACTTGCTACATTTCCTGACCTAAGAAAGTAATATAACTCCCCTGAGCCTCATTTTTCTTATCTGTAAAATGGGAATAACACCATCTATAGTGCCAATCCACATTAAAGTCAATCACAGTTCTGGGCTTTATGGTCCTTGGTCTCAAACATCTGCAGGCCTCGGTTTCCTCATCACCCAAGTGAGGTCCATGGACACTAAATTTGTTTTTACTGAAACTTGCTACTTTTCATGACCTAAGCAAGTCATGTAACTCCCCTAAGCTTCAGTTTTCCCCTCTGGAAAAGGGCAATAATGCCACCTATACTATCACCCTCCACTAAAGTCATTGACAATTCCAGGTCTATTCCCCTTGGCCTCTTAACATCTTCAGGGCTCTGTTTCCTCATCAGCCAAGTGAGGTAGTTGTTCCTTAAATTTATTTTTACTTTCGTTAGTTACTTTTCATGACCTAAGCAAGCAATGTAACTCCCTTGAGCCTCAGTTTTCTTATCTGTAAAAGGGGACTAATACCACATACAGAACCAATCCACACTAAATTCAATCAGAGTTCCAGGGTTTATGATCCTTGGTCTCAACATCTCCAGGCCTCTGTTTCCCCATCGGCCAAGTGAGGTACCTGGACCTTAAATTTGTTTTTACTGTCAGTTGCTATTTTCCTGACTTAAGAAAGTCATGTAACTACCCTAAGCCTCAGTTTTCTTGCCTGCAGAAGGTGAATAATGCCACCTATAACACCAGCCCACACTAAAGTCAAGCCCTGTTCTGGGTCTATGATGCTTGCTCTCTTAACATCTGCAGACCTCTGTTTCCTCATCAGCCAAGTGAGGGAGTTAGACACTAAATTTATATTTACTGTCACTTGCTACCTTTCCTTAACTAAGCAAGTCATGTAACTCCCCTAAGCCTCAGTTTTCTAACCTGTAAAAGGGGAATAAAACCACCTATAGTACTATCCCTCACTAACGTCAATCAGTATTCTCAGTCTTTTATCCATGGTCTCTTAGTATCTCCAGGCTTCTTTTTCCACATCAGCCAGGTGAGGCTGTTGGACTTTAAATTTGTTTATACTGTTACTTCCTACTTTCTATGACCTACAGAAGTCATGTAGCTCAGCTATGCCTCAGTTTTCTTATCTGTAAAAAGGGAACAATACCACCAAAAGTACCACACCCCACTAAAGTAATTCCCATTTCTAGGTCTATGATCCTTGGTCTTTTTACCTCTCCAGGCCTCTCTTTCATCATCAGCCCAGTGACGTAGTTGGACCCTAAATTTGTTTTTATGGTTCTTTGCTACTTTTCATGAGCTAAGCATGTCATATAACTCCTCTAAGGCTTCTTTTTCTTATCTTCAAAAGGGGAATGTTACCACCTATAGTACTACCTCCCACTGAATTAAATCACACTTGTAGTTTTATGATCCTTGGTCTCTTAACATCTCCAGGCCTCTGTTTCCTAATCAGCTAAGTGAGGTAGTTGGACCTTTAGTTTGTTTTTACTGTTATTTGCTACTTTTCATGACTTAAGAAAGTCATGTACCTCCCCTAAGCCTCAGTTTTCTTATCTGTAAAAGGGGAATAATACCACCTATATTACCACCCCCCAGCAATGTCAATCACTGTTCTAGGTCCATGATCCTTTGTCTCTTAACATCTCCAGGCCTCTGTTTTCTCATCACCAAGTGAGTTAGTGGGACCTAAATATTTTTTTTAGCTACAGATCTAGGAGCTTTTATATTGAAGCACTCTAGACCCTCAGGCCAGGCAGGTCAATGTCCCCATGTGCAACTCTCTCTTCTGTTTACATATATTCAATTTGTATGCTTCCTCCAAGTTCCTCAGAATGCCCCTGGCTTACACAATTCAATCATTCTATACTATGTGCTTAGCATCCAGTAAAGAAGAAAATTTCTCTCTTTCGGGGTTAGGGAAGAGCTGGATGGGAATAGTACATAGTTCCAAATAGGACATTGCTTGGTTTAAGTAGTGCCTATCTTCAATCTGTTGGATGGCAGCAATACCCCAGATACAAAGCCGTCTCCCTCCACCTCCTGATTAAGGACTAATGATGTCCTTTTGCAGGAATGCTTTAGGAAATTACTGTGCTGATATAAAAGACTGACTTCCCTTATGGGGAACTTAGTGATCTTGCTTCAACTTTTGAGTTGCTAGAGAGATGAACCCAGCCACAATATAAGAACCAAAGGATTGGGTGGAGAGCAAAACACAGTGGTTCCCACTGGGTTGCCTGCCATGATAGAAAATATGGAAATTTTTGCTAAAGTTAAAACTTGGCAATGAGTCAGTAGGCCTGAGTCTGAGTCCCATTTTATTGCTTGCTAACTCTGTGGGACTCAGGTGAACCTTTTAACCTCAGTTTCCTCATCTGTAAAACATGTTTAATTTCACAGTACACATAGATTATAAAGTGAAAGCACTTGAGAAAAGTGATCTCTTATTATTTAGTCATGTATAACAGCAACATTGTGTGATGATCACCTCTGATACATTTAGCTCTTCTTAGAAGTACCATAATCAAAGACAATTCCAAAATCTGTGATGGAAACAACAAACCATATCCTGAGAGAGAACTATGGAGTATGAATGCAGACAAAGCTTACTATTTTTCATTTTAAAATTTCATTTTAATATAAAAGACAATATTATAAGCAAACTAGGAGAACAGGGAACAGTTTACCTGTGAAATCTATGGAAAGGGGAGCAGTTTATGAACAAGGAAGTGATGGAAAACATCATTAAAAGCAAACTGGATAATTTTGATTACATCAAATTAAAAAGCCTTTGCACAGACACAATCACTACAACCAAGATCAAAAGAAATGTAGTAAATTGGGAAACAATTTTTACATCTAGTATTTTCTGACAAAGGACTCATTTATAAAATATATAGAGAACAGAGTCAAATTTATATAAAAAAACACCAAGCCATTTCCCAATTGACAAATGATCAAAGGATATGAAAAGGCAATTTGCAGATGAAGAAATCAAAGCTATCCAAAGTTATAAGAAAAATTGCTCTAAATCATTACTGATTAGAGACATGCAAATTAAAGTATTTCTGAGGTAGCAACTCATACCTCTCAGACTGGCCAATATGACCAAAAAGGACAATGACCAATGTTGGAAGGGATGTGGGAAATCTGAGACACGAATTCATTGTTGGTGGAGCTGTGAACTCATCCAGCCTTTCTGGAGAGCAATTTGGAATTATGCCCAAAGGACAATAAAAATGTGCATATGCTTTGATCCAGCAATACCTCTATTGGGTCTGTACCCTGAAGAGATCATGAAAAGGGTAAAAACATCATTTGTATTCTGTGGTAGCAAAGAACTGGAAATCAAGGGGCTGTCCATCAATTGGAGAATGGTTGAACAAATTGTGGTATATGTATGTCATGGAACACTACTGTTCTATTACAGACCAGGAGGTGTGGAATTTCAGAGAAGCCTGGAAAAACTTGCATGAACTGATGCTGAGTAAGATGAGCAGAACCAGAAGAACATTGCATACCCTAACAGCAACCTGGGGGCGATGATCAACCTTGATGGATTTGCTCATTCCATCAGTGCAATGATCAGGGACAATTTTAGGGGATCTGCGATGGAGGATACCATCTGTATCCAGAGAAAGGACTGTGGAGTTTAAACAAAGATCAAAGATTATTACCTTCATTTTTTTAAAAAAAAGTTTTCTTATATACTACATAATTTTACTATCTCTAATATTTTATTTCTTCCTCAAGGATATGTTTTTTTTTCTCTCAATGCATTCAATTTTGATCAATGGATAGATTATAAGATTGCCTTCTATGGGGGGAGGGGAGGCAAGGGAGTGCAGGGGAAAATTGTAAAATTCCAAACCTTACAAAAAAATCATAGATGCAAACTATTATTGCATAAAATTGGAAAACAAATAAAATACTTATATAATAAATATTTTGTTATGCTTTATTTTTTTTTACTTTTCATGGTTTTTGTTCCCTTTTGCTCTGATTCTTTTTTTCACAACAAGAATAATCTGGAAATATGTTTAACATGTACAACCTATATCAGATTACTTGTTAGTGAAGGAAGGAAGGGAGGGAGGGAGAAAAACATGGAGCTTGAAATCTTTCAAAAAAATAAATGTTAAAAACTATCTTTGTATGTAGTTGGAATAATAAATTGAAAAAAAGATTCAGTGATGGATTTATTATACTCCTACCATATATAAGTTCTTGTGCTAGGGAATGGGGATACCATAACAGAGAGAACATAGACATCACTCTCATGGGGCTTCCAGTTCTCAAATAGGGATATATCAAAATGGAGTTATAGAGTAAGAAGGGTTTACAATTGTAATCGATGGTGCCAAAGCACGGAGTAGAATTATCTTATTTCTTTTGCTCAGAAGGTCAGTGAGCTAAATACCATGATTATAATTATCCTTTATCTTGATTCCACAATCTCTTATCTGTTTCCTCTTTATTCACACAACCATCATTCTACCTTAAGCTCTCACCTGGACACTACAACTGACCCCTACTTGATTTTTCTGCCTCTTGTCTTTCCCATGTCCTATTCATCTTCAAATCAATATTCTTTTTTTTGGTTTTTGAAAGGCAATGGGGTTAAGTGACTTGTCCAAGGTCTCACAGATAGGTAAATATTAGGTGTCTGAGGCCAGATTCGGACTCAGGTCCTCCTGACTCCAGGGCTGGTGCTCTATCCACTGTGACACCTAGCTGCCCCATCAAATTAATATTCTTCTTTTTTTTTGCAAGGCAAACGAGGTTAAGTGGCTTGCCCAAGGCCACACAGCTAGGTCATTATTAAGTGTCTGAGACCGGATTTGAACCCAGGTACTCCTGACTCCAGGGCCGGTGCTTTATCCACTAAGCCACCTAGCTGCCCCTAAATTAATATTCTTAAAGCAAAAGTACTTCCCTCCCATTATCAAGAATCTTCAGTGGCTCTCTAATGTTTCTAGGAAAAAAATGTTTGGCATTTAAAACCCTTCCGGAGCAGTTTCTAACTTCTTCCAGACTAATTTCCCAGCAGCACCCCCATACTCTAGGCTTCATAGCTGAACTTGCCCACTTGCTATTCCCTCAGACTGATTAAAGGATCACAGATTTAGAATGGAAAGAACATGAGAGGCCACATATATCACTTCTCATTTTATAGATGAAGAAACGGAAGTCCAAGGAATTGATAGAAAACTGGATGGCACCTCAGAGACCACTGAGTCCAATCTCTATGTTCCACAGAGAAACAGTAGGCATCATGGGCGAGATCTTAAGCTAAAGGAGTCAGAAGAACAATTGATGTAGAGAAATCCACCAGGATGCAATTCCCCACTGTGTCCCAAAGTAGATGATTCAATGTGCTGCCTATTCATTTCTGCCACTCCTCCCTCATTTTCCTCACCCACTCTCACCTCTGTCAAGGCTTTTAATTTTACCAAGCTTTCAGCTGGGTACTCGATGACATGGAACTGACAGAGCATTCATTGCTGCTGGGTTTGTACTCCCCTGCAAGAAGTCTTGCCTACTAACATCTTAAGCTAGGAATTAGATTCAGAATCATAACTAGGGCAGGGCAACCGGTGTTTGGCTCCAGGGTGTTGAATTTGGAGGGGGCTTTACAGATCCCACAATCCTTCAGCAGCTGTGGGGAAACAATAGATCTCAGCATCTCATTAAGTATCAGATACAATGGGAAGCAACCAGATGATGGGCAGCAATAGTTCTTACCTAGATCCCTCCTGCAAATGAGGGCAAGCTTCACATGTATCATCTTGTACCTTCTTGATGATGTTTGCCCCAAGAGCAAAAGTTCCTCATTTCTAACTCAGGTTGAGGGGTTTTTTTGTTATCAATCCTGAGAAATGTGTATACTGACATTTCCAAACTGGCTTCCACATTATGATGACTTACCAGTGGCAGAAAAATTGTCCTCTGAGGAATTTCAGATCACATTTTAAACATTTGCAATTATGACAAATGATCAAGGAATTGTTGATAAAGCACAAATATAAATCCTAACACATCAGCACAGTGTCTGTCTGACTATATAAGATAAAACATACCATTTTGGAACTCAAACTCTGACTCAGTCAACATTTAGTGCTGCCTTCAAAATATAAGAAGAATAAGAATACTGAATTCTCTAGAATTGTAAATAAATGTTTACAAAGCACTTTCTTGACAAATCCCCTTTTGGGTAGGCAGAGCTAGTATTTCTTATGACTCAGGTACCAGACAGCTGGTGATGACAATGGGAAGACTTTGGTTTAAGTCCCATTTATGTTAGATATTGGCTGTCTGGCCCTGAGTAAGTCCCTTGACTTCTAAGATTATGGTTTATAGAAGAGATGCCAACCTGCCCTGGAAGAGGGAGTTCCCCATGACAATGAAATCACAGATCACTTCTCAAGTCTTCCCCATGCCACATTACAGGTGAAGACACCAAGGTCCATAGAGAACAAATGATTTGCCCTGCACCACATAGCTAAGATGTAACCGAGTTGACACAGAGCTCAGGCCTCTATGTTTCCAAACAACTGGGCTCCTTCCAGACCATGCTACCTTTCATCTCTTTCCAGGACTGTTCTAACTTTAGTTGTCAAAAAAAAACCCCAACAAAAAACAGTTCTGCTAAGTCATCAGCTCTGTAGCACTTCCCAAACCGATGCATCTGTATCACCACTTTTAGGTTTCATCTGCATTATTAACATTGCCCCATCATTTTCTTAAGTCTAGACAATCAACAAAGCAATAAATCAAACCCTGATTTGTAGTGTTTGCTTGATTTTAGAAACTCTAGCGACCCTTGAACAAGCCACTTAAAACCAGGTTGCCCTTTTCTCCTGCCTAACAAAGACAACAGGTCTCTGTCCAAGTGTGGAATCAATTTAGAAATCACTCAGGCAATGGAGAGATGGTTTTGTTGTGATAAAGAAGGAAATGAAAAAAAATCTGAAAACTCATCTTCATTTCTGTAGGAGAGGAAATGTGGTAGGACATTTGTGCTTATGCCCCCACTCCTCCAAAAAAGCTCATATCCTGAGATGAGATCCAAAGGACGGCTCTTAATATCTCTGTCTAGCTCAAACGTGCTGAGAGTTCATGACATGAACTGCCAGAATTCTTTGCATTGGAGTATATGCCCACAGGAGGTATCTTCAGGAGTGGACAGATGTATTTTTGACTTTTCACCATCAAATCTGGAGACTCCTGGGGAGGTGGCTCGCTATTCCCTTTGAGGCCTCTTTTAAAAGGCTTACCCACTGCCTCTTCCTTTCTTATCAACACCACCCAGGCTGTCTTTTTTATGTGATTCTTCTTCCCTCTAAAGCAACAAGAGTAACTATGTCGCCTCAAAGTCTTAGTTTCTTTGAATGGAATATGAGATGGGTGGACTTGTTGACAGCTAAGGTTCATTTGAGCTCAAAATCTGTGACCACAGGTGGGTCTCTGCCCTCTTCTCCCTAGAACACACATACATCACTGTCACTTCCCTCACCTTTCTCTGTGTTTGTCTTCCTATATCTTTTTCTTCTTTCCCAAATTTTCCATTCCCTCATAGTGTTGCTCTACAATTTCTGCTCAATATTGGTTCCTCTCATCCTTGTGTCCTTAGGCCAAGTTTGAAAGTTCTCTATCTGTAGTAGTAAAAGGTTTGTCAGAAATATGGAGGGGCGCACAGAAGCCATGTGACTGAGTAACGCCACTTGTTAAATTGTCATTTTGGCTTTAACACTTTGGAAACTGGCAAACAACAAACGAGGCCTTGATTTATTGCCTTGGTGATGGAGATAATGTAACTTCAAATTAAACTTTAAAGTGTATCTGACATACATTTTTTTCCAGAGAGCCAATTACAACCCATTTATAGGCAGTGATGCCTTCATTATGGCCTCATGGTCCACAAAATGAGGATTATATATGCCTATAATGACCAAATATATATACATGTATCCATACAAACTGAGCTAGGAAAAAGGTTTAGGAAATAAATATTTAGATACAGATTAGCACCTTTCCTACTAATCCTTTCAATTCAAAGACTTTTTGTGACTCTATTCAATGTAATGTGCCAGGCAACAAAGAGGACAAAATGGCTGTCTTTTCCCAGAACTCCCAATCTAGTAATGGAGACAAATGCGTCTACAGGAACAGCATGGGGGGGTAAAGGAAAGAGCTTAAGTCCAGAGACACAGAGACCCCCACATTGAATTTTCTGGGCATCACTGTCATTTGTAAAAAGAGGGATGGGCTTAACTGTTCTGTGATAAATACCATGCAAAGGAGAACATGCTTGATGGCAGAGGATGGGGATGGATGCTCAGAGGAAGAAAAGAGTGTAATTGCCTTAGGAGCAAGGAAGGAATCAGGGGGTGCTTCCTGGAGGAGACAGTATTTGTGCAGGAAGTATGAAAGAGTGGAGAAAAGAACTATATAGTAATATGAAAACACTTTATAGAAATTATGTCACTTCGAGCTACATAAACCTATAAAATAGGCACTATTATTATCCCCATTTTACAGATGAGGAAACTGAGGTGGTGAGAGTTTAAGTAACTTGTCTGAGGTCAAATAGTTAAGTGTATGAGGCAAAATTCAGGTGTTCCTGACTCTCAAGTGGAATGTCCTATTGAGTATGCTGTCTAGGACACAGAGGATGGACATTTTCAGATACCAACAAGGAGTCCACCTGTGCTGGTAGAGGTTGGAATCAAGTTGTTCCCTGAATGCCAGACTGAGGACTTGCGATTGACCCTGCAGGCCATGGGGAATTAGTCAATATTTTGGAGTGTGACAGTTAAATGATTTTATCGCCTTAGGTCTGGGTTATGGCAGTAGCCTGCTGGTTGTTGTCTTTCCTTGTTCCAGTTCATTCTCCACTCAGTCATCAACGCGCTCTTCCTGTCACCTTCTTATTTAAGCAACTACAGTGACTCAGATAGAAAATTCTGTTTAACTTTCTCCCCATCTCTGCCCCTTGCCCCAAGTATTCCTATATTAGTACAAAATGACAAAAAAGAGTTCACATTTTATCCCAGAGGAAACTGTGAGCCATTGAAGTTACTTGTGGAGTAGCCTGACAAGGTTAGTTTCCCTTTTCAATTATTTCTTCACAGGAACAAGTACCCATATTCTGTTTTCTGGAAACCACTATAACAAAAAAGCTTAGGGCTATAAAACTGAAGAAGCTTTTACTATAACTTTTTTTAAAAAACACATTTCAACAGTACTTTTTCTTCCCAAACAGATATAAAGCAGTTTCCCCATGGCTAATTAGATTAAACAACCTCCAGAAATAATTACATTAGCAAGAACAAATGATGTGTTAGACAATCTCATCATTACTTGCTTATGTTGGGGGAACTGTTAATCAATTGAGCCTTTAAAATAAACTCCATGATACAGAAAAATAAATTTCCAAAAGGAAAGAAAAATAAACAAAGAAAAGAAAAGAAAACATCACATTCTATGGTCACAAGTACATTACGCAAGAGTGACTCTGATTTTGAGACTGAGATGTTGGAGATGTTTGATCTTGCCTTCGAAAATCTGGATGAGGCAGGTAGCTAGATAGCCAAGATTTGGCTAGATTCTATTTGATGGTTAAATGCCTGTCTATTAAAGGCATAAAAATAAGCCTGGGAAAAGGGTGAGGACCCTTTAGGAAAAAAGTCAAAGCAAGGTTGCTACAGTTAGACAAACTCCCAATTGAAATCAAAAGGAAGCAAGCCAGGGGAGATCTTTCAGGCAATGGAAAAAGGGGGATTTTTCAGTTTTATGGGGGTGGGGGGGTGGGGGGGGGACAGCAGCATCAACTTTGGTTGGTTAACTGGACTTCCTGGATATTTGCCCTGTCCCTTTTTTTCCACTATTAGCAGTTGAAAAAGGTTTGTGGAATAAAAAGAGGTAAAGAGGAACTTTTTCAAACTTCTTCCTTGCCTTAACTACTGGTCCAACTCCACTATTAAAGGTAAGTTTCCTGATGCTGTCTTGGCTCACTAATTGCAAATGCAAAGTCCAAAAGGAATGGTGGCTCAGTGTTCCACCAAGAAGGGAACCTGTGAAATGTGTCAAAAATGTCACAGAGTCATTCACTGGTCATCTCTTCAAGTAGCCAGAGGATTGGGGTTTTGGATAATAATAACCAACATTTCTTCAGAACTTCAGGGTTTGCAAAGGGATACACACATATTATTTGATTATGACACATGCTGGTACAGGGAGGGGAGGGCTTCTTCTTCGGGAGTCAGGATCTGGGTTTAAATTCTATCTTTCATGGGCAGACATAATCTAGCTAGGTTTCAGTTTCTTCAACGATAAGATGAGGTAGTTGGAGTAAAGGGTCTTTAAGGGCTCTTCCAGCTCTAAATATAAGGGCCTGTGATCTCAAGTGACTTCTCACTGGGCCTCAGCATTTTTTTCTGTAAAATGAGGGACCTTCACTAGATGAACTCTGAAGGCCCTTAAGAGTTCTAAATCTATACCGACATGATCCACAGACACTCAATCCTTCTGTACCTCAATTACTGGATGCCTGTACCTCAAATACTTGATGCCAGCTTCAGATCTATGAGTCTCACAGTAACCCTGGGAGATGGGTGCTTCTATTAGTCCCACTGTTATAGGCAAGGGAACCAAGGTTGAGAAAGCTTTAAATGATGTATGAGTCAGAGATAGAATTAGAACCCACATAAGCCCAATTCTAGCACTCTTTCCATGAGGCCATGCTTTCTCTGACAGATGAGTGACCAGTAGGGAGGGTAGTGTAGGTATAAAAGGGATGAGGAACTAGGTGATGGCACATGGGGCTCCAGCAGTGGGGTCCACCTTGTTTCCATCATGAAATCTACAAGGACTCTTAAGAGTCAAAGCAACATTGGATGTGGGAAAGAAACTATTAAAGCTTCACTCTACCAAAATAGTCCCAGGTTATGTCCTGTAAGCAAAAAGAATGTGCGTGCACATATTCAGGACTCAAAAGCAGAAGGGACTCAAGAAGCTATTTGGTACAACTCCCTCATTTTGAAGAGACAGAAACTTGAGTCTGTCATTATATCAATTCAGTTGCTTGAACTCCAAAATCTAACATTTCCCTCCTTTATTCCAAGAATACTCCTCACACCCATTCTTCTAACATCTCATGGCACTGTCTTCCCAACAGCCTTTGAGGGTAGATGGTAGCACTGACAATTACCCAGTTTAATAGATGAGGAAACCAAAGTCAAGGTTTTTCTTCCATGCTTCCCTTCATTTAATCTGTGATTCAGTGACACCAGCCTCCTGTTTGACAAACCAGACACTCCATCTCCCAACTCTAGCAATTTTCACCAGATGTTCTCCATTAACTAGAAGGCTTTCCCTCTTCATCTCTACCTCCTGGAGAGCTTCAAGTGCCAGTAAAAATCTCTTCTATGAGAAGTCCTTGTTGGTTTCTCTTAATGCTTGTACTTTCTACCTCTCTACCTCTCCACCTCCCTCCCTCTGTGTGTGTGTGTGTATCTTTGTACAAAGTCCTCCCTTATACAGAGAATACCATTTCTGACCTCCCTTTGCATCCCCAGCTATTAGCATAGTGTATGGCACACAGCAGGTACTTAATCAATGCCTACTGCTGAACAGAAGTGACTTCTAGCTTCTTGATAACATGTAAGGTGGGGTCCTTAAATGAAACTGGTTGGTGTAGAGAACAGAAAAGCAGACTTGGAATAATTTCTGGGGAAAAATGGCAGAGGGCCCAGGAGAGGGAAGATAATGTCAATGTGAAATGGGTCCAGCCAATAAGGGCACACAGCTTCCCTAACCACAACCCTGAGGAGTAGGTGAGGCAAACAGTAGTTAAGTGATTTGCCCAAGGCCACTACAGCTACTAGCATTTTTATAGTGCCTACCTTGTACCAGGCCCATTGCTAAGCACTTTCCAAATATTATTTAATTTTATCCCTGGGAAGGAGATGCTATTATTATCCCCATTTGACATTTGAGAAAACTGAGGTAGAAAGAAGTGACTGATTCAAGGTCACACAACTAGGGCAGGATTTTGAAGACAGGATTTGAACTCAGGTCTTCCTGACCACAGGGCCTATGCGTCTAGCCGCCTGCAAATTGGAAGCAGTGGAAGTAGTTTTTGTGGGTATTATCAGGTCTAAGGATGTGTCCATCACTGTATAATGTTGAGGGGGAAGATAGAGACAGACCACAGGATCTGAGTAACTCCGACGGGGGGGGGGGCATGGTTATTGAGGGAGCATCAACATGACTGATGTGGAAGATGGAAAACCAGATCCAGATCTCTGTGAGAAGGAGGAGGACCTAGGGTGCAGCAGGAAGGCATGGCACAGGAAGACAGATGGCAAAGAAAGGGGCATAGGGGGAACAGCATCTAGAAATGGCAACAGGGAGCAAAGAGAATTCTGACGCCCCCTCTAGGACACAGGCGCAGCTAGATGTCTCACTGGGCCTGGAATCAGGAAGACCTGAATTCAAATCTGCTCTCAGACACTCAACTATCTGTATAACTTTGGGCAAGTCACTTCACCCTCTTTACCTCAGTTTCCTCATCTAGAAAATGAGAACTAGAGAAGGAAATGGCAAAGCACTCTAGGATCTTTGCCAAGAGAACTCCACATGGGATTATGAAGAACCCGAGACTCAACAGCAGGTAGGCCGAGGTACTGCAGTGCTGAAACAGACCAGTTACTTAACAAAGGCACAGTAGGAGGCAAGCAGTCAAATTGCAATAAGCAGTGTATTTCTGTGTGCTTGTAGACTCCAGAAAACTCTTGAGTTTTCCCCTCATAAGGTAGTTGCTAACTAGAAAGAAGACTAGCATTTAGTGGAGAGAGAGCAGGACCTGTCATTGGGAAGACCTAAATTCAAACACAGCCCAGACACTTCTTTAGCTGTGTGAGGCTGGGTATCTAATATCTGGAGGACTTGGAGTCAGGAAGGCCTGAGTTCCAATCCTGTCTCAGACACTTATAAACAGGGTGACTTTGGACAAGTCACTTAACCCTTCTTTACCTCCATTTCCTCAGCTGTAAAAAGGGGATAATAATACTGCCTCGCTCACAAGACGAAATGACATAAGGAAAACTCTTTACAAATGCTAGCTCTTATTAATATTATTGCTGCTTATTCTCAGCAGAGTTTTAGATTCATAGGATTAAGGGCTGGAAGGCACTTTAGAAGTCACAGGATCATAGATTTAGAGCATGTTGCAACCTCCCAGGCCATCCAGCGCAACCCCTTCATTTTACAGAAGAGGAAATCCAGAGAGATTCGAATCCTTGCCCGGGATCACAAAGCTAGTAACTGACATGTGGCAATTCAATCCAATTTGTCATGCTCCAAATTCATCGTCATCTAATTCAGCCTCCATACTTTAAGGACTGAGGCCTAGCCACAGTATCCCAGCTTCCCCCAATGGAACAAGGAGTTTGTTTATGCCTGCTGTTAAAGAAAGGCTCCAACCTGGTCCCCACCAGAGAGGCAAGGTAAGCAGTACTTTTCCTCTGAAAGAGGGGAGATTGGCCATGACACTGCTCTTTGCTTCAGTTCAAAAAGCTCTCACACTACCTGACCACTAGAGGGTGCTAAAAAGACAACCTTTGGGATTTGTGTTAGCATTCTGTCTTAAAAAAGAAAAAAGGAGATGGCAGGTCTGTAGGTTTGGGGTTTTTCTGAGAGAGACAGACAGAGACAGAGAGAGAGAGAGAGAGAGAGAGACAGACAGAGAGACAGAGAGAACGCACATATATAAGTATGGGTGGGTGTTATATGTTTATAAACACATAACTCCTCTAAACCATCCAAATATGCTATGGCAAGCATGTTTTAGTATTGAATAATAGCGTTGAGATATATTTTGCCTCTTTATGGTTCTGGGCGCATCCCAGCACTGTCATCTGGAATATGATGGGTTGGACTTGATGGTAGTTAGGTTCTCTTCTACCTTTAAACTGATGATTCTATGATTTTATTTCCAGACCAAGTTCATTTTATTTGTTTTTGGCTCTCTCCTGGTCTAGGAGTCATCAGGCTCATAGTATACACTCAGTAAGATACTTGTTGATTTAAATTAAAGAATTTCTTCTCATTGCACATGATTCAACAAAGGTTGCAGACAATGCTAATTGGGCATGGTAGAAATATTTGCTCAATATATAGAATTTATTCCTTCCTTTTTGTTGGTTAGAGTATAAAAATGGCTCCAAAATCCTAGTTGGTCTGACAAAAAAAGGCGCTCATAAATATATGTATAACGCTTTAATCACTTTGTTCTTTTTAGGCCTTTTTTTAGTTAAAATGAATTTCCCTGTGTCAGAAAAGAAGTACTTAAATGATAAATTCATAATTTATAAGGAGTCAAAGAAATATGCCAGGAAATGGAGAGAAGGGAAAGTAGAAAATGGTGGCTCCCTGAGAACAGGCCAGCCAGGCTAAGATCTCACCACCAGGATGCCAAGGAGAGAGAGCTGAGATAATCAGAGTTAATCGGTAATCTCCAGGGTGTGGGCAGGCATCCTCTAGGAACAATGTAATCTGGAGAGGAGGATAGCACTCTGAACCTTATTATATTGCCATGGTGATAACATTTGGACTTATCCTCCTCATTCTTGCCACCATTTCCATAGTTTTTGCAAGGTCTCTTCCCTCTCCTGATGCAAAACCAATATGACCCATGGAAGCATGGAGATGGCATGCCCAGGTCCTTCTCTGCCAAGAGAGAGGACTTGGGTTCAAACCAAATAATCACAGAAGAATGTCTCTTGCTATTTCTGGGCTTCTCTCCACAGTGCAAGGTCGACTCCCAATTCCATCTTCTCTTCCCTTAGTGAACACTTCCTGAATGTAATTGAACATTTCCGAGTCTTGTAGATTCTACCTCCTCAGCATCTCCGGTATTTATTCCCTTCTCTACACTCAATAAATGGCAACCACCCTAATTCAGGACTTTAATATCTCTTGCCTGGACTACCAGAACTTCCTCTTATTTTTGTCTTCTGGCTTCCAGCCTCACTGTTCTCCAATACATCCTCCACACAACTATCAAACTGATCTAATCATGTGACCATTCTGCAGATCTTCATTTAGCCTCAGTGGTAATTTCTTGCCTCAAGGATGAAATATAAATTCTATTGTTTGGCTTTCAAGTCATATTCCACCTTCTTTTTGCATATTGTTTCCCTTCAAACAATTACAATCTAATCCAAGAAGCAGAAATGCATTCTATCGAAAAGTATTCTATCTCCTGCCCTCCCAACTTTGCACCGAAAGGCCCTCATGCCCTAGCTTTCTTCAAGCTCCAGGTTTTGAGCCACTGCTTATAGGAAGTCTTTTTTTGAGCCCTTTAGTTTTTAGGGCCCACTCTCTTTCCACTCTGCAAATTAACATGAGATCGTAGATTTCTAGGAAGAAGGAACCTTACAGGCCCAGTATGAACATTTCATTTTATAGAAATGGAACAGATCCAAGAAGGTTAAAAAGGTTACATATTCAAGGTCATACAGGTAGGGAATATCAGTGGTAGAATTTCAACTTAGATCCTGTGATTCTGAAGACATATACACGCATATTTCCATCTCTGTTCCTACAAATAGGTATAGGTATAGATAGATAGATAGATAAGGCTATATGGATATATTCATATACATTTGTATATGCCCATACACACTATCTCTCTGTGTGATCTGGGACACGTTAGGCAGTATAGTGGCTAAAGGGTTGGACCTGGAGTCAGGAAGATCTGATTCAAATTGAACCTCAGACACTTCTGAACTATGTTTACCTCAGTTTCTTCAAGAGTAAAATGAGGCTTAAACCTATATCTCAGGATTGTTGCTAGACTCAAATGAGATCAATTTTGTAGAGCACTGAGCACAGTGATGGGGACATAGGAGGAAGTGTTTAATTCATGCTTACTTCTTCATCTTCTTCCCTTATGTTCATGTACATGAATGCATTCATCTATAGACTTGCTACAAACTCCCTAAAGTTGGAGTCTTTTTCATTGTTTTTTTTTTATTTCCCAGCACTTAGCAAAGGGCCTTCAATATGGCAAGTTTTTATTGGATTGGTTTGGAATTCCTTGAAGTAAAGACTAAAGCAGGACCCTGGACTACTCCCGGGGAATGAAACCTGAGTTAAGAGTCAAGAGATCTGGGATATTAACCCAGGTCTACTACCAACAATCTGGATCACTCTTCATTAGTGCTATTTCTTCACTTGTAAAGTGTAGGCAATCCCTCCCACATGTAACTATCTGAAATCTACCCTGAGGAGCAAAGCCTGTGAGTTTAGGATTAGGGATCATGGTCTCATTGGGTCTGAATGGATCAGAAGTTTAATTCTCTGTCTAGGTCCCCGTGATTCTTGGCGCCAAAACAAAGAATAACCATTAAAGGAGGGTCCACTTTCATTCCTGCTCTAAGTCAATGATTCCATGCTCCTGATGCAGAGAACCCCAGACGCTAGCATCTTTTCCCTCTAAGATGAGCACAGACTAAAGGAGAGGAAGACAAAGACCTGGGGAATTTCTGAATTCCAGAATCACAGAATGGCACAAATGGACAGAAGCTCAGTAGTCATCTAACCAATCCCTACCTGACAGATATATCCTCAATAACATGCCTGAATTCATTGTCTTTGCCTAAAGACCTCTGTTGTAAGTCCACTCCTCTTTTCATTAACTAAGTGTTTTGAAGTTTTGCTTGCCATAGTGCCTCTCTGGAACTGCTGTCCATTATTCTTGATTCTTTCCCTCTTTCTAGGATAGGCCGTCAAATTCTTGAAAACAGTTCTAATACCCCCTTCCCCCAGTGTTCTCTTTCTTTAGGGCTAAACATGTCCAGTTCTTCCAACTAATTCATAGTCATGTGACAGGAATTCAAGACTGTTCCCCTCTCAGGTGCCCTCCTCTAGAGGTTCTCTAGTTTATATATGTCATTAAACTGATAAGTGGGGTACCTAGGTGGTACAGTAGTTAGAGCATTGGCCCTGGAGCCAGGAGGACCTGAGTTCAAATTCAATCTCAGTCACTTTAATAATTACCTAGCTGTGTGACCCTGAGCAAGTCACTTAACCCCAATGCCTTGCACCCCCCAAAAAAAAATCTAGTATGTGGTTTGATTAAGGTGAAGTATGACAGGACAACATCCTCCTTATTCCTCAGCATGCTGCCACACCTAAGGTGGCCCAAGTCTCTATTAGCTTCCTTCTATTCAATTTCAGTCAATCAGCATTTATCGAGAGCTTACTTTGAGTCAAGAACTATGTTAACACTGGGGATGCAGAGAGCAAAATAAATTTGAAAATTTTCGCTCCTCGGTAATAGACATAGCTGGTACACAGAAGACTTGGAGATTGATTGATGCCAATGATAATATAAATGCCATTACCTAGGCTGGCCATTTCCTACCAAATCCTAGAGGATAATTTCTAGGCTTTGCCTGAACTCCTGAGACTAGCCAAAACAAGTACATGTCCTTTCTTAATTGTAACTCAGGTGCTGTGCTCTTGAGTCTCCAGTAAATACAAATTTGAGCCTTGTGCCCATCAGATTAAGGAACTGGACTGTGACTCACTGAGGATTAGCAAGGTCTCTCTAGCCTACTTTCCAAAACAATACCTCTTCTGTAAGGATAATGAGGCTGACTCAACTCATTTAGATCAGCCTCAGAGATGCCTGAAAGTTTTGTGACCCATGCTTACTTCCATTCAGGACCAGGGTAAAGGAACTTAATATCTTTCAATTGAAGTCTGAGATCCAGGAAGAAGTCATGAATGATTACATTTCCCATCAAAGTGGGACTGAAGGGGAAGACAAAGAGGTAACAAGCCAAGAATCCTGCCCCCAAAGAAGTAGCTGCTGTTGTTCTCCATCCCTGTGGCAAAGGCCTGGCCTCTGGTCCACATTATTTGATATTATGGACACTCCCATTATTCCAAAGCAAAACTGTGTGGTCATTGACCACCTTAATAGAAATGTACAGCCAAGAGTGAATGAGTAAGTTAGGCCTTTCTAATGGGCCACCAACTCCTCCCAGGTCAAAGATGATTTCAGTAGCATACAAATGGGATCTTATCACTACGGCTGCCTCTGCTACCTTTGGAAATCACCATCTGGCCATGCTTTCTCTCATCCTGAGTGATTTGTCCACCTCCTTTCCACATACGTCTCCATTCAGATGCAGTGGGAGGGGCTTCCCTTGCTATTAAACTATTAAAGTAAATATTTAAGACACAAAATGTTTGGAACATCCTTAGAATCATTGCATTTTAGCTGAAAAGACTTACATGAACTGATGCTGGGTGAAGTAAGAAGAACCAAGAGAACACTGTGCACTTAAATAAGCAACGTTGTGCAATGATCAGCTATGATAGACTTAGTGCTCAGAAATACAGTGATCAAAGACAATTATAAAAAAGACTTGTGATGGAAGATGCCATCTACATTCAGAGAAAGAACTATGGATTCTGAATGCAGACTAAAGGAAATCATATTCATTTTTAAATGTTTTTCTTTCTCATAGTTTTTTCTGATTCTTCTTTTGCAATATGACTAATAAGGAAATATGTTCAATATAGTTGGACTTGTATAACCCTTACTGGACCACTCTTGGAGAGAGAGGTTGGGAGGGAAGATGGAAGAAAAAACTAGAACTCAAAACCTTACAGAAAATGAAAGCTG
The DNA here is from genome assembly GCF_037893015.1 of Macrotis lagotis. NCBI lineage: Eukaryota > Metazoa > Chordata > Mammalia > Peramelemorphia > Peramelidae > Macrotis > Macrotis lagotis. The sequence continues at coordinate 33,514,507 of NC_133666.1, forward strand.
AAAACTATCTTTACATGAAATTAGAACATATACAATTAAATTGTAAAAAGAATCACTGCATTTTGAATGTGAAAGGGACTTTAGAGGTCATTTAATAAAAAACTCAGGCCTTGGAATCAAGAGAAATGGTTTCAAATTCTGCCTCTGACATTTAACTAGCTATGTGATCTTGGGCAAGTGACTTTTACTTCCTGGGTCTCAGTTTCCTCCACCATACCATAAGGGAATGATTCATCAGTCATATTCTTCCTGTCTCACAGGGTTGTTGTGAGGACAACATGCTTAACAAATAGGGGCCCCATCTTCACTTGAATGCCTCCGGTGACAGGGTACTCACTGGAAACTAGTATTTATAAACAGCTTTAAGGTGGTAAAACACTTCATATTCATCAGCTCCTTAAGGGTAGGACAGATCAGATGAAAAACAAGTTTTTGGTCCCCTTGGAGCCAAGATGAGTAAATTTAATCCTTCTTCCATATGTCAGCCCATGAAAATACCTGAAGTCCTTTCTTTTCCAAATTAAACATCCCTATTAGTCTTAACTGATCCTCTTAGGACACAAACTTCAGGACCCTCATCAACCTGCTCTCCTTCCAGGATGGTCTTCATCTGACTGAAGTCCTTCCGGAAACAAAGAGGGGCATCTAACCAGGGCTGAGGACAAGATAGGACTATCATCTCTTTGCTCCTACCAGTTATTCCTCTTTAAATACAGCTGAAGGTGTCATTAGCTTTTTTTGAATGTTACATTAGTGACAATTCTGCATAGGGAATTTTAAAAAATTAAATCTTATTGCTTTCAAGGGGCTATGAAAACATGAATTCAGTAACCAAGTGTTGCCTGGATGTTTTGCCAAGGAGAGAGAGTCAGAAGACTAGCATTCTAGTTAAATCTCTGCCACTAATTTAGTGGACAAGTCCCTTCTCTTCTTGGACTCTCAAATGAGCTGTTTGCACTAGATAGCCATTGAGCTATTTTCTAAAATTGCAAGTCACTATGATTTTAGAGTCTCTCTGATGGATAGGTGAGAATGAATCATTATTAATAACTTGTCTGTAAATAAATGGATAGTTAATCAGTTTTTTTAGGTTTTTGCAAGGCAAATGGAGTTAAGTGGCTTGCCCAAGGCCACACAGCTGGGTAATTATTAAGTGTCTGAGGCTGGATTTGAACTCAAGTACTCCTGACTCCAGGGCAGGTGCTGTATCCAACGCATCACCTAGCTGCCCCCCCCCCCCGCCCACGCTTTTCATCATAACATCACTCCCTCATTAGACGAACTGTTTTTCCTCCATTAAATTTTAATTCATACCCTATTCAAATACTCACATCTGTTAAACCAGTGGGCTTCAAATAAGTCAACTATAATAATATTTGTGGCAAGGTTTCCTTTCTACTTTATTGTCTCCAATATTTCCAGGTATGTTTTGGAGTCTGGGGCAGGAATTCTTTGCTCAGAAACAATCTCACCTTTCATGAACCTTTGGACATTGATAAAGCACTGTGATAGATGTAGGGGTTGAGGGATGGGGTAGACGGGGAATACAGGGATGTGGCAAGCATTTCTCCTCCTACTCACTAGACAGAAAAGACATTTGGCATTCCTGTCCTGTGGCCTTCTCCCTGAAAATCAGCCACCTTCAACACATCAGGCAGCTCCACCTCTAAAGAAGTCATCTATTTCAGAAGGAGAATGGGGGGAACCTTAAATGGCATCTTGCAAATTGCTTGTCCCTTTCTTACCTCAATGAGTTCAAAAAGATGGAAGACTCTCCTTGAGCCAATGCGGCTGCTACAGTTCCAACTTCTGCAGTAAAGGAAAGTAGCCAACAGTCCACTAGCTGTCCCTATTGATTTGCTATTTAATCATAGGCACACAATGAATACTCAAAGTCTGATCTAAAAACAACAATCAGAATAAGCTATTATGCCTTCTGGAATCTCATTTGAAATCTAATTAGAAAAAAAAAAGAGAAAAACAGAAAGTGAGGGGGGGTGATATCAAGGAGTTTTGAGATAAAGAGACTAAGAGAAGGGGTAGCTCACATGATTGGCTTCAATTTTCTTAGTAAAGATTGCTTCCAACTTAAAGGGCAAAACGTCAGCATACTTCTTTTACAGTTGGAGAAACTGAGGCTTTGATAGATGAGATGTCTTCCAAGGTCACATTGATAGTTTTTAAAAAGTTGGTATGATAAAGATAGGCAGTTGATAATTTTTTGGTTTTGATGGAGAGATCTACAAAGCAAAATGGTAGAATCTTACTGACAGCTTAACAACATTGCTAATTCTCTTTGTGGAGGTAAAGTTGTTGCATTGCTAGTCTCAATTGGAAGGGCTTCCTAGGATACTTGAGAATGAATTGAAAATACAAAATTTGAAGGTAAAAGTAGACAAAAATGAATTTCTTTCAGTCTGATTATAATCCAAGTTCAACTGATGAAAACCTTGACCTTGAAGTTGGGAAACAGACTCAGCATGACCAAGGCACAATCAAGTTCAAAGAAGCAAAACAAGTTTTTGTTTGTTTTTGGAGGCCCTTGAGCTTAAGTGACTTGCAGCAGGTCACACAGCTAAGTTTCTGAGACTAGATTTGAATTCACTTCTTCCTGACTTCAGGACCAGTTCTCTATCTGCAGTGCTACCTTGATACCCTACAAGAAAACAAGTTTTACAGCAGTCATTCTTGGACTAAAATAAAAATGCTTCTAGATGAGGAAAAAAAATGAAATCTAATTAGATCTGGTAAGAAGCTAGCAGAGTCCTGTTGGTCTGTTAAAGAGACAGATCTATTTCCTTACCCTGATCTTTCTTCCATAAGCCAAGATTTCTTTATTACTTATTTATGCAGGTATTACTTTTGCTTCCCTTTGTGCATACTGAAACAAGTGCAATTATAGGGCCACCATATTTTTATTTCACTAAGTTCGGTCGGGTTGGAATGACATTAGGTGCTGTGACATCAATTAGAGCTGAATCAAGGAAATGGTTTTAAGTAAACTGTAGTCTCACTGGGAATCAGGGTAGTATGGAAGTCAAAAAGGCAAATATCATCTTAGGTTCCATTAAGAAAGACAAACATATTTACGTGAGGTTGATGAACAGTGAGAAGGTCCCATTCTATTGAGGGATTCTCCAGTGGTAAATTTGTGGAAGGGCACAGCAGTCACATAAGCTGGGCAGGCCTGGATGGGCAGATATCTGCATCACTGAGGGGAATTCCCTTGAAATTAGAAGATCCCAATCCCGAAGAATCCACATCTAGAGGTTCAAAAAGAAGAAACTCTTTGCCCAAGAACATAGAGTAGGCAGCAGGACGGATGACTACAATGGGAAGAACACAGCTCTATTTGCATAACTGCAAATACACATCTAAGAATGAAGCAGCAGGATACTTCCCTCACCAGAACATACCTGGAGTTCTCTGTTAACTCTCAGGCAGTGTTTTAGAAGGCTATTCAGAAGCTGGGGAGGGGCCACAGAGGGGCAACATAACGTCAAGGTCATGCTATGGGATTGAAAGAATGAAAGATGCATGACATGGAAGAGAGCTGATTTAAAGTAATATCCAATTCAATCCAACAAATACTCACACGGCGTTTACTAAATCACGTTTACAGGGTAGAGTCAGGAGTTGAGTTCAAATCCAGCCTTAGAGATTTACTAGCTATGTGCCCCCGGACAAGTTACTTCACCTTATTTGTCTCAATTGCCTCATCTAAAAATGAACTGGAGAAGGAAATGGCAAACCTCTCCAGTATCTTTGTGAGGAAAGACCCAAACTGGAGTTCGACATGACCTAAACAACTCCACAACAAAACACTGAACTCATGAGAGTTGATGTGATTACTGAGAGAATATAGAGGAAGTAGATGACCCATGACAGAAACACGGTAACATCCACGTGTAAGTAAATGAGAACGAGCAATAGTCAGACACAAAGGAGACGAGCCAAAGCGGATCAGAGGAGAAGGTGGTTAACCGTGCCAAGTATAGTTGAGAAGTCTTAGAGGAAGAGGTCTAAGAACAAGTCATCACACTTGGTAATAGAAAAAACATTGGAGCTGCTTTCAAGTATCTGAAAGGTTATCATATGGTAAAGAGATTCTACATTTTTCACTCCCCCTGCAAGACTCCCACTCAGAGCATTAGGAGCATCATGTAGAAGTTGCTGAGAGCAGTTCACCAGAAGAATGGGTAGTCTAGGGAGCTCATGGCTTCCCTCTCACCAAGACAATGCAAGCAAAGTCTAGATGGATGAAATTTGGCCATTAATTGACACTTTGGACAAATGATTTTGGAGTTTATTTCCAACTCTCTGGTGGGCTGGTATACTCTGCATTTTCCCAACTACTGCTTTTTACTCACATCCTTCCTTGCATCAACAATATCCTCACCCAAACATCTCTGTTGAAATTCTTCCTGTAATTCAGGATGTGCCTTTGCTATGAAACCTTACTGACTTATCTCTCCTGAACTCTCAACACAGCAAAAAAAAAAAAAAAAAATCATCCAAACCCAAGATTTGCAGTTCAAAGGCACTCCAAGGATCATCTCATCCAATCCCTTCATCCTACATATAAGAAACTTGACATCCAGAGCAACAAGGGCCATAGTCAGACAACTACTAAGTGCATCTTAGGATGGGGCAACTAGGTGCTGCAGTGGATAGAGTACTGGCCTTGGAGTCAGGAAGACAGGAGTTCAAATCCAGTCTCAGACAACTGACACTTACTGGCTGTGTGACCGAAGGCAAATCACTTCACCCTGACTGCCTCTCACCCAGGGTCATCTCCGGTCATCCTGATTCACATCTGGCCACTGGACCCAGATGGCTCTGAAGGAGAAAGCAAGGCTGGTGACTTAGCCCAGCAGTGCCCACTCAAGTTCAATTCATACACTTGTCATGGTATCATCTCCCTGATGCCATGGTCTTCTTTGAGAGTGAAAAACCAATATCATCATCAGATTCAAACTCAGCAATTTGTGCTCCCCATGAAATTATCTCACACTTTGTATTATTTGTGTCTGAATGGTATACCATCCCGCACTCCCCAGACTGGAAGCTATCTGAAGATAGGAACCATATCTTATTCCTATTTTTGATCTCTCAGCACCTGGAACAGTGTTGGATCCATATCAAGCACCTGATAAATGTTTGTTGAATAAATGAATAAATATTTACAGAGAAAATTATGCCAGAAGATTGACTTTATACCTACTCAGATGGCTCTAAGGTAAACTTTATTAAACATGAATTCTCTGTTATTAAAAACAAACTGAAGCATAATCACATTCATATCTTGAGACATATGCATGAACCAAATTTTTGTCTACAGTTACCATTGGATTGAAAATTGAAATGCAAACAAGACCTCAAATCACCTCTCCACTGTCTGATCTCTATCCCCTGGGAAAGATCTAGCTGTCTGAGAGACTGTCTAAGCTGAAACTCATTTTTCTTCTTACCTCAAGACCCTAGTGACGCTAAAGGCATCTTAACAGGATATAGTTTGGGTTAGAAATTTGGTTTAAAGCTGGTTCTGCCCTTAATTAGCTGTCAAACTGTGGACAAGTTGCTGAAATTCTCTGGGACTCAATTTTTTCTTGTGGTGCTTGCAAAGTGTTTTCTTCATAGCTTATCTGTGAAGGCAATTGCATAAATATCATTCCCACTTTACAGAGGAGAATACTGAGGCTCTAAGGCACAAAATGAACTGGCTAGGGTTGCACAACTAGTAAATGATGGCAGCAAAGGTCTCCTTCAGATCACCGGACTCCAAGACCCCATTTCTCTTTTCATTTATAGCATGATGCCTCTCAGATGATGAGACAGAATCAGCCATTTGGTTTTTCTGTTATATGGTTTGGTCCCCTGGCACAAATTCCCTGGAGTTGTCAAAATTCTGGATCCCTCTCCCCTATCTTTAATCTTATAAATAAGGATTTATTTAATCTGACTCTGAAAGCCATAGGGAGTGGTTTGGAGATATCAATATGGGAATATTCCCCGAACACATTTTCCTGTAATTGGAGAAGGTCACATGCCCACCTAGCATCCTGGATTCCTGAAGAGTCATACTATTGGTAGACAAGTTCTCAGAGATACTACTGATCTGAAAAGGTTTTTGATAAAAGGGCCTATGTCTGTCTTTGAATGAACAGCCTCGATAGCAAGTTGTGATAGGGGTGGTGGTGAGGAGGAGGAGGAGGAGTAATAACACGTATATAGCTCTTACTAAGAGCCAGACAATAATTTACAAATATCATCTCATGTGATCCTCTCGACAACCCTGGGAGGTAAGTGCAATTATTATCCCCATTTTACAGTCGAGTCAAACAAAGTTTGAATGACTTGCCCAGGGTCACAAAACTAATCCACAACTAAAGGTGGATTTGAACTCAGATCCTCCTGACTCTAGGTCCTGTATACTGGCCAGTGCAATGTACCACTTAGCTGCCTTAAATAATGACTTTCTCCCTAAGAACTCACATTGCCCTTTGTTCAGTAATTATCTAAAAGATATACTATTGACTATTGGCCTATCTGAGAACTTGGCTTATCCCTCTTTCTAAGGCTGGAAATTCTATGAGGGCAGGGATCATGACTTAACTAAACATTCTATCTCCCTAGCACCCAGTTCTGCTCCTGTTTGTTAAAATAGCTGCACTATATAATGCTTCCTACATTTGTTTATCCTGATCACAAGATTGGCTTCAGAAGATACCCGATGCCTTCCTGAATTCCAGCAATTACGCTAATCTCTCATTCTAATAACCTCATAAGAAAAGGAAAGAAGGGGATTTAATAAGGAGCTGTTTTTGACAAATCCATGATAGTTTTTAATGAGCACCTTTTCCTTTTGCATGAGTTCATAAACTGGGCCTATACGAATATATCTTTGGGTGTTTACATTTTAGTAATGGCATAGTTTATTAACTCTTTTTCCTCTTACCCATGCCTATAATTAGGGAAGAGAAATGACTTCCCCTTGTCGCTCCCAACATTCAAATCCTTAACCTCTTCTCATAATTCAGATGAAGTGGAAGAAGGGGAGGGTAGGAGGTCAATGGACAAAAGGGATTGAAAACCTTTGCTCTTCATATCAGAAGTTAGAATATTGAGTTCAATGGGCATATCCAGGAAGATGGCAATTTTCTAGAACTCATCATACTGACACTGGATTGTAAAGAAATTCTAAGAGTCCGGGATAAATCAGGAACCTTGCTTTCCAGGACTTGGGTCTCAGAAGCCTTAGGTCTGACAAGAATCATAGCTTGGGGGGTAGGTGGCTCAGTGGATAGAGCACCAGCCCTGGAGTCAGGAGTTCCTGGGTTCAAATCTGGCCTCAGACAGTTAATAATTACCTGGCTGTGTGGTCTTGGGCAAGCCACTTAACCCCATTTGCCTTGCAAAAACCTAAAAACAAAAGAATCATAGCTTTGAATGCATGTACCTGGGATAAGAACCACTCTCAAGTGATCAGGAAGGATATGCTGGATCACTGCTTTTCCTGGGGACATAGAAACTTTGGAACAGTGGCCCACCATGGAGCTAGAATGTAAGGATACTGGGAAAATGTTTACCCCACTGTCCTAAGACTGTAAGTACTGTACATGTCCTCTAAGGTCAGCATCTGGAGCCCTAACTTTGACTTCCCCTTCTTAGAAACTGGTCTGGATCAAACATTGATATGATGGCATAGATGTGTAATTCCTTCATTAGACTGGGAGTTCCTTGAGGGCTGGGACTGTCTTATGCCTTTTTTTATGTATGTCTAGAGCTTAGCACAGGGTCTGGCACTTAATAGAAGGTTAATAAATATGGATTGATTGACTAGTTATAGCTAAAATGGAGGCCATTAAGCCTAAATCTTTCATTTTACAGAGATGGAAACTGAGGGCCAGAGTAGAATCAAAGCAGAATTCAAACCCAAGTCTTTCTGCCTCCCAAGTCTACCCTGTCCAGTGTACCATGTAGTTTCTAATTCTTTCATTTACCATTCAGCACTTTACCACAATGTTCCCTACCCACCCAGGGATTTGTACCTGTATTTGGAAATCCTGACTATGCTATATGTCTTCTTTCATCTCTTTTCCATCAACCTCTTCCCAGAAAAAAACCTGTTTGGGACTCAAAACCAGAGCCATTGCAGACTGCTAGGAAACAGTCTGAGCAGAAAGTTAATTCTCTATTACAGAACCTGGGGTAGGGCGGGAGGGGTTGATGGGAGCCTCTACAAAGCCTTTTGATTTAGTGACTTTACTATTATACGGGACTGAAAAATATTCTGAGTCATTCTACATATTTTGTGAGCATTATTCAAATTTTGCCAATATTTTCCCATTGAAATACATAATATATCAACTATATGAGTAATTTCATCTACCAAATCATCTGTGAATTAGACCCTAAGGTCTAGGAAGTCACTGGAAGTGAAGAAAAGTGAAATAATTTGGTTGGGATTGTAGAAACAGTAAATGGAAAAGTCAGGAACTGAATCCAGGTCTTTCTGGTGCTAGCTCCAGTGCACTGTACATTAAAAGCTTCATCTCCTCTACATCCTTTTGAAGCCCAAATACCTAATTTTGTAAAAGGTTTAAACTAGTTACCCAGTCTGTGAAACAACCAAATCAGTCCAAAAGATGTTTATTAAATACCCGTTATGAGCCTAGAACTAGAACTGAAAGGGACCCCAGAGAATTACTAATCTAACCCCAATTTTATAGATGAGGATACTGAGGTGTGAGAAATGAAAGGACTTGTCAAAATCTATAGGCAGCAACCCTAGCCCTCTTCCTCCAAAGCCTGGTTGTTTTCCTGTTTCAGGTGCTTGTGTGCCCGCTTTGGAAAGAAAGATTCATTCATGGGGATGAGGGGATTAGAATGTTAGGATATGAGGAACAAACATTGTTTCTCATTATCCCTGACATTTTAAAAGTTCTTTCTTTATTTAAACCTACCTTTGAAAACCATCCTTCTGTGTCCGTTGTGCATTATGAGGTCTGACTCAGTAAGGACCTCCCAGAGGCCTTTCCCTTGGCTTTTCTGTACTTTGCATAGATGGCCAGGATGATGTCCATCATTTCAGAACTACTTATACAGTTCCAAAATTGACACATCTTATTTCTCTAAATTAAAGAATTAGGCCTTTATAGAACTTTTTAACAGTCAGTAACATTCATTTAACATCACTGCCCCCACAACACATTAGGCTTGGCTTTATGAACGAGGTCTGTTGCTGGAAAGACTTTGAGCCTCTAGGGACAAAGGGGCTCAGGGCGAAATGATTCTGCACACTACCATGATCTTTTCCCCTTCAATGCTTTTTCATGAAGATAAAAGAACAAAAAGGTGTTGATGTTACCATGACTTAGTACAATCATTCTGGAAATCAATTATGCTGAGTGACAAAAACATCCATGCCCTTTGACATAGAGATCCCATTATCACATAAACCCTAGGGAGATCAAAGTCAGAAAAAAAGTTCCAATGCACGTCAAAAATATTCATGGTATTACTTTTTGTTTTGGAAATAGAGAATGTGCCTATCCATTCAAGAATGACTAAATAAGCTGGGATACACGAATATAACAGAAGATTGCTATACTGAAACAAAGAAAAAAAGATAAATTCAGAGAAACACTGGAAGACTTATGTGGACTGAGTCATAGTGGAATAATGAGAATCAGGAAAATAATACACATAGTGACTAGAATAATTTAAAAATAAAGGGAAAAAATGAAACTAATCTCTATGTAATTACAATGACTAAGAGGTTTGCCGAAGGAGTAGAGTTGAGAAAATATCTCCCACTTTGTTTGTAAAGTTGGAGAAACTAGGGATGTGGAATATTCCATATACTTTCAAAGTTGGTCAATGTTTTGGTTGATTTTTCTGTCTTTTCTTTTAAAAGTTTTTCACAAGGGGTGGCACACTACCTAGGGGAAGGATGAGGAACATATTCTGAAATTAATAAATATTTACTAAGGACCCCCCCCCCACGCACACACACACCAATTTGAGAAGCAGCCTGCTGTGGGGGCTAGAGTCCTCTCCTTGGAGTCAAATAAAGTTTGCCTTCTAATGAGGTGGTTGTAAAAGCAAAAGATGTAAATACAAATGGGACTTTTAGGATTTTGAAACCCTGTATACCAGGCAATTATCTTCTGATGGTGCTCTAATTAGTGCCAGTCACCTTAGGTTTGGGGGAACTCAGCCTTAAAATACCTTCTGTGGTCACTTTTTAGAATCCTCTGGAGATGCTTTCTGAAACTAACTACCTTGAAGTTGCCATTTTCTACTCTTTGGAAAAAAAAAAGGGGGTCAACTCTTTTATTTCTTTTTTTTTTTTTTGTTTTTTATGGGGTTAAGTGGCTTGCCCAAGGCCACATAGCTAGGTCATTATTAAGTGTCTGAGACTGGATTTGAACCCAGGTACTCCTGACTCCAGGGCTGGTGCTTTATCCACTGTGCCACCTAGCCACCCCTCTTTTCATTATTTCTTTCCATAGTCAAGTTACTTTGGGAAAGAGCTACAGAATTTTGCAAGGAATTGCACTTGCAGGTTCTGGAGCAAATAACTTTCCCTCAAGGTTCCTTTCTTCCCTAATGGTTAAAAAAATGATCTTTTGTCCATGTCTACCATTATAGATAAGAATCAACAATCAATTTCTAAACTCAAACTCACTTAATTGGGCTTTTTTCCCCCCAAACAGGAACACAGTAAGTTATCAGATAACTCAAATTCAAGGCAAATACATATGGCCTATCTCTTTTGTCTAAAATACAGTCATTGATTTGAGACATAATAATCCTCTCAGCTTTGTTAATTAAAATCATTAATGAAAGGTGACTCAGTAGCAATGAATTTTCACTGGCTTCTCAATGAACAGTTGAATCTGAAGTCTTATTTTCATTTTAATGTATTTATCAGGATGAATCTTATTGAGTAGATGAAATTAGCAAAATGTAACATTGCACTCATTGACCTTGGGCTTGTTTATGATATCGCTAGAGTAGGAAGCAAATGACTGATTTATGTCAACGTGCTGAGGAAATAACACTTTATCTTACTTCAGATACACTTCATTGTCTCTCTTTTGCTCACTTGAACAAATTCACGTTCTCTGAAACCGTCCTACCTTTCCTGTCTTTTCCAGTATTGGTATGAGAAATTAGCATTTTCCAGTTTCCAAAACCCATTCATACAGTTTTTCAGGACTGTCACAACAATCAAGTGAGTTAAGATGAACTATTTCCCCTTTATAGATGAGGAAATTGTTGGGAATTCCTGTTTCTTAGCTCTGTGCCAGATCACAGTAATATTGGATAGATGGCAGTGCCAGGGTCCAGATGTCGATCATCTGACATCGAGTTTATTCATTAAAAAAAAAAAGGTTTACTGATAGCTTAAAAAAAGCTCTTAATATTTCACTTCCCCAGAAGAGTTACAAAGAACAACAATTAAGTTAGATCAATTGACCCAGTGCCTTGCATCTGCTGGGGCCTGGGAGATGTGGCACTGGGACAAGATCACTGCCATGACTGACTGTGACTACCTTTTAGCACTTGTAAGTACAAATATCATTGTAGCTAGGTAGTATTTATTGCTTTTCCCCTACCATGCCATACTCCCTGCTCAGATTACACTAATTCCACAAAACTGACATACAGTTTCTACCAGTTTCTGGCTAATCATTGTCCTTTCTCATTCTGGAAGCGTAGAAAGCTTGCATGTGAATCTGTAAGCAACTGGGCTCAGAGCTGGCTACCTTCTGCATGAATCCCAATCTGCTAAGGAGAGAACTGAACCAGACCTCCAAAGAGAATAAACTCAGCAATTGATATTCATTTTCTTACTTTCAGGCCTAGCAAATACTTTCCTCAAGCAACCTGGGGATTTCTAGAGTGAAAACATTTTTAAAATTATAGGGGAACAAGGACTTGGCAAACTTGCCCAGAGTCACAGGGCTAAGAGTCGGAGGCAGAGTTCCATGCCATAATCAGACTCCAAGGAGAGGACTCTAGCCCCCGCAGTAGGCTGCTTCTCAACAGATCAGGGAAGGGATTATCTCAATGGGGATTACAGGCATGTAAAGGGAAAATAACCGAGAAAGCCTTCAGGAGGCTGATCAATGTGATGTTCAATTGACCTTTTGAGGCTGAATCATGACGGCAAAGAACAACCCTCCCACCTATGAGCAGGGAAATGATGGGCAAAAGGCACAGAATGAGTCGTATACGCTGTCAGGCCTGGCAGACGGGTTGATTTATTTGACTTAAATCTACTCTGCTACAGGAGAGGGTTCTGTAAAGATGGGTAGTTATAGAGAAGTAACAGCAATATTTAAAAAAAAGAGCATCAATAAAACATTGTGGAAAAATAAAATTAAATTTTTAAAAAGGTCACAGTTGGCACTCTCATTTTTATTGTGAGATACAGAAAATGTTTTCAGCAAATAGGGTATTCTAAATAAGATGAAAACACATGAGATGCCTTCATTTTTCAGTTTTTGTTTTTTAACCCTAAGTCAGTGATGTTTTTGGGAAGGAATGGGATTAATATTCTTTTTTCTTGAAAACAACCTTAATGAAGTCCAAGCAAAGGCTTCAAGCCAGTTCATTTTTTTTTGCTCTTCTTAAGGCTTTCCAGTTCTACTAATGACATCCTGCTCCAAGAGAATTAAAAGCAAATCATCAGATAATTTTATCTGTGAACATGAAGCTATTTTCTTTCAGTATTCAAATCCCTTTGAAATCATCTTCCCTTTAGCTCTTAATTTCTTATTAAGTGTGTTTTTGGTACAAGCCTGAAATCACCATTTAATTACCACAGATGGCTCTGCCTTGATCACATTTTTTTCATTTTTTCCCAGTTAAGTCTTACACTGGATTTTGCTCCAAGCAAGCTTTCTGTTGTGCCGGGGCTAAAATTCTGAAAAATGGAAAAGCAAACATCATTTACTCAATAAAACTGTGTGCAATGGATTTTTCCCCCCTTTAACTTTTTTTTTTTTGCTTTCCAAGTAGTTCTTGGGAGAAGCTGTTATATAAGAGGTGCTTTTAGGTCTTCAGCTCTTTCTCATTCTGTATGCCAGTGTTCCACCCACCCCCACCCCTTGAAATGTGCCTGAATTGTCCTGATGGCCTGGTCGTCCTCGCTATTAAAGTGAAGTGGAAGATTGGAGGTAATTATCTAGATTATTGAAAGAAAGACATAGTCATCTGGATGTTTCTGCGAGAAGGACTCGGGGTTTGAATGATGGAAAGCCTTGACCCAGTTTGCCCCCCTCTGTCCTCATATTGTAAACCTGCTACAGATAAAAAAGAAGGAAAAAAGAGACTTTTCAAGAAGCTTCTGTTTGTTCCCAGTACAGGTTAGGATACATAGAAGCATTACACATAGGTGAAGGAACCAGAAGGATCCAGGCAGTGTGAGTCTGAGGCAGGATTTCAATCAAGGTCTCCTGACTCCAGGTCCAGAGCTCTAACCAGGCTTCCTCTCAAAAGATCATGAAAGGCAAAACAATTTGGAGGTGCTTACAATGGCCTGAAGAAAAACAACTATTGAAGTTAAAAAGGACCTCAGAGGGTCTCTCAACCAAACACCCTCACTGGACACAGGAAGGATTAGGAGAATTGGCCTTGGAAACAGTATATCACCAGTTCAGGTTCCACTTGAGACACACGTCTGTTTGATCCTAGGAAAGTCACAATCTCTCTGAGTCTCAGTTTCTTTAGGTGGATAGTGAACAGTGGCGTTATCCTCACGAGTTCAAATCTACCCTCAGCCACTTTCTAGCTTGTGACCCTAGGCAAGTCACTTAATCCTGCTTGCCTCAGTGTATTCAGTTATAAAATGAGGTGAAAAGGAAATGACAAATCCTTCAGGATCTTTGCCAAGAAAACCACAAACACGGTCACAGAGCGTCAGACATGACTGAAAAAAAATGGTAGAATGATAGAAAGTTCCCTCTTAGCACTAAATTGAAGATCCTAGTAGGCAACTTGATAAACATCTTTTTGACTAGATTGAAATCTCAGTTGTTTCATGAATCGATAACCACTTGATGCTTGTCACAAAATCATAGATGGGGTCCTTTGGTCTATTATTTTGTGCTCTCATATCTAATCCTACCCATCAGATCCACTGGACCCCTGATGGCTTCTGAAATTCCAATATCTAATCCTAACCAACCCAATTCAAAGAACAGACGTTTCAGATCAGTTGTGCATCTTAACTGGTATAGGACTTTTTCTCAGCATCCCTAGATAGATAAAATGACAAATTTGGCTCTAGTCTCTCAAAAACAAAACCATGTATAAAATACCTCTGTCTTAGGAACGTTGTGAGGCTTCGATAAGACCATGATTGCTAAGCAGCCACATTTAGAGTTCCACCTCAATGTTAGCCCCAAACAGCACTTGACATGGGGCAAGGCACACAACAGACACTTAATAAATGTTGATTGCCTGAGGTCATCGTGACTTGGTCATCTACTGAGAAATCAAGCATTAGAAGCTGGGAAGCTGGTTCCATACTCATTGCTCTAAAAGGAGCACCACCAATTCAGAACTGAATGAAATTGTGAAGAGCATTGAGTCCAACCTTTTCACTTGAAAGGGAGAAACTAAGTTCTGATGGCAAGGGAGTGACTCATTTAAAGTCACACTAATAAGTTAGGAGCTAAGTCCAAACTAGAACCTTGAACTTAAGGGCCCTCAATCTACTAGGGTTGATATCAGACTTTCCTTGTCTCCATTCCAAGGATTGCTTGATGGTTTAGGTTTATAGACAATTCTCAGTCTGATTCTATGACTTGGAAGCTCCTTGCAGAGAAAAAATCTTTGTCTATTTTTGCCTATGACACCCTAAGGACAGAATGTAACACAGAGAATCTTGAATGAAAGCTTGCTTGGTGGATTATTCCAACTCACAAATAATGGAGAAAACATATAAATTAGGAATCAAATTGGAGAGCTGATCTTAAAATGCCGTTTAAATGAATCCGAGAAACTGTAAACATAGGTAAACACAGAGATTTTCATGTGATTACAAATAATTAAAAGCACTGGAGAAATCTGAACAACATGAAAGCAGAGAGAATGCATAAGAAGAGAGAGAGGCAAGAGTAGAAGTCATCAAATTTACAGCCCAAATTTCTTCTTTTAAAAGGAACAAAATTATTCCTGGACAAGGGAACGTACTTATTCTTTAGAGAAGAGCCACAAGTGACTTGAGAAGTAAACAGTCTGCAGGACTTGGAATCTGGAAGACTTGGGTTCAAATTATTCCTTGGACCCTAAAACAGGGATTTAGGCTTGATCAAGGTATCTTAAGCTGAGATCTATGAACTAGTTTTTAAAGAAATAGTTTTATAAACATATTTCAGTAAATCACTAATCCTGATTGCCTCCCATCCGAGGTCATCTCCAGTTGTCTTGGCCATACCTCACCTCACCATTGGACCCAGTAGGCTTCAGAGGAGAAAGTGAGGCTGGTAACTTATATCTTATATATATATATATATATATATATATATATATATATATATATATATATATATGATCCCCCCACTCAAATTCAATTCACATGCTTGTCATAACATCTCCTCCCTGATATCATGGTCTTCTTGGAGAACAAAGGAAAAACATCATCATCATTTCATTAAAAATGATTTCTCCTGTAGTATTGAACTTTGTAATCTTATTCCCATTCTGAGAAGAGGTTCACAGGCTTTCTCAGACTGACAGAGGAGCACACAAAAGATTAAGAAATCTTGACCTAGTCTCCAACTTAATCAATCAAGGAACAAACAGAGTCTATTGTGTGCTAAGGACAGGGGATAAAAGCCCTTGGAACCAAGTATGGACAGTTGTTAAATGAAGGAGTTGGAATGTAAGGACCCAGATTCAAAACTCACTTGTGTTTTGCTATATGAACTCAGGGAAGTCACCTGGCACGTAGAGTCCAAGTTCCCTCATCTACAAAACAAAGGATTCAACCTTCCAAATTTATGCGTCTATTACAGGATCATTACAGGTAGCTTTACAGCTCTGTCTCTGCTATAATCTAGAAGTCAGTATCACAAACTGGAATCCTCACCCATTTTCATCCTCAGGGGAACACATTTATAGCAGTGCAAAAAAAATAATAAAGGAGGAAAGTACCTTAATAATTCATTCCCATTTTCTAAAAAAAAAAAAAAAAAGTACAATCCTACAAACGGCTATGAATTCCCCAAAGGTCTCAATCAAAAATGACATCCCAGATGCCCATCCATCCATTTTTACTTCTATTTACTTCCCAGGTGGACAGGGTAAGAGGAGAACTCAGGTATCCAAAGCCTATTTTTTTATGCTTATGCCTCATTGGTATGAAACAGAAAAGACACTTAGAGATACAACCTCAATGTGAAATTAGCATGCTCTTATGTCTGATCCAAAGTACATGATTACCCATCTCTGTTAAAAGGACATATTAATGAGTGTGACCCTTTAGACAAAGAGCCTCACGAGGCACTTGAGATGGTCCAGCTCTGCCAGAGACTGAGAAGGTTAAATTACCGATCATCAGACATAATTCCCTCATTGCCAAAGAAATTGCATAACCTTTTGTAAATCACGAGGCTGTCACTCTTCCATATAGAAATGTGAAAAAACTACTTGCCAAAGAAATCTACTCATCTTTAAGTTCAGCATACAAAGTTACTGTCCTAATACAGAACACTCCTTTTTTTCCAGAAGAACAAAAACTTCACAAGATTGAGCTGTGTATACTGGGGTGGTTGCAGAGAAGCCTCGCTTTCCCCAATCTGTAAAACGAGGCTACTGTTTTTCATAATCTGCTTTATAGGGTTGAAGTGAGAAAAGAACTTTAAAGATCTAAAAGGAGGACTCTTGTCATATTTTGGGTTTGTTGGTTTCTTGGACCCTTTTGGAAGTCTGGTTAAGTCTAAGGATTCCTTCTCACAATAGTATTGCATAGAAAAGTAATGAAAGTAAAATAGTGAAGAAGAAAAAAAAACACAGTTCAGAGACCCCAGGTTAAGGACTCTTTTTCCAAAGCAATGGAGAAATGAGAGAGAATTGTGAAAATTTAAAAAGCAAACAATTGTCATTTTAATATATATTAAGCTATAATTTTTCTCTATATATGAAACAAATCTTTTCCAAAATGTGAAAATATAATTTCTACACATGCACAAAATAAATGTTACTTTTCTAATATGTAATTTTATGCATATTTAAGTATACTTTGATTTTCTAATATCTTAATATGTTTTTCTATATATACAAAATGGAATTTTCTAATATCTCAATATTTAATTGCTTTGTTGGGCATATGTAAATATTATTTTTCTAATTCAAAATATTTTTCTGTGCATATATATAAAATAAACATTACTTCTCTAATATTTTAAGATAGAATTATTTTCTATACAAATATAGGCATTGCTTTTCTAATATATCAATATATAATTTTTTCTGTGTATATATAGATGTATAAAATCAATATTATTTCATAAATATGAAATATATATATTTATATATTTATATATATATATATATATATGTATATAAAATAGAGAGACATGGATGATAGAGAAGATAGAGATCTGGTCTGTGAGACCTACCATATTCCAACCTCATCTCTGACACCTACTGGTTATGAGACCCTGGGCAAGGCAAGCACCTCTGAGGCAATGCCCTTAATTGCCAGTCTCCAGATGTTATTCAACTGTTGAGGGATGTTCTATATTGTTGTGGAATGTTCTATACTGTTGTATATCCATAAAGCCGCAGGTATGGACCCTGCACCTCTCTGAAGTATTGCTCGGTTATACACTGTATGCTGCGTCAAAATGACAGCTTATATAAACTAATATGGCTTTAGTGATCAATAAAAATGCTCTGGATAACTACATATCAACACTGTTCTCTTTACCAGAAGATTCTAAAGAGACAATTTAGGCTGGCAACAGTGAAAGAACATTTAGATTTAATTTCCACATTGCTTTGGATGGCTTACAAGGTATTTTCCTAAGATGATTCACACAATCATTCCATAAGTTGGAGAGTCAAAAAAGTATGATTATCATACCTACTTTACAATTGAGATAACTGATACTCATAGATGTTAAATGACTTTGCCAAGGTCACTCAGTGATTCCCAGTCAAATCCACTGAAACCCTCATTGCTCCTGACTCTAGGCCCTGAAGTCAAAAAATTATCTTATGGGTCCCTGAGTTCTCAGTCTAAGGGCAGCAGGATGGTATAGGGGATAGTGCACTAACCCTAGAGTCAAGAGAACCTGAGTTCAAATCCAATATCAGAAACTTACTAGTTATATGACCCTGGGCAAGTCACTTCACTCTGTTTGCCTCAGTTTCTTCATCTGTAAAATGAGCTGAAGAAGGAAATGGCAAACTTCACCAAGAAAACCCCAAATAGAACCATGCAGAGTCAGACATGACTGAAAAACTAAACAACAATTTTTAGTCTGCTGCATTAAGGATTAAAAGTACTAACTTTCTTATTGTCTAAATTTCAGCCTGACAAAGATTTCCCCTTACTTGGGACTCTATATCCCCCACTTTAAAATGAGGGTTTTTAGACTAGATGATAAACACAATCCCTACCTAGGTGACTCCAAATGATCACCTCTGTATAATAAGCAGTGAAGTAGGAGAAATTCTGTGGTGTATGAAGAAGGTGGGTCCAGGGAGTGTAAGAGAGAAGAAGTAATAGAGAAGAGTCACTGGGAAAATATGAAAACATTAGTCATCTGGGAAACAAAGGAGTGCAGAAGAGGTGAGAAAGAAGTGAAGGTACATTTCACTAACTCCAGTATAAATTCTACTCATCAACCTTATCCCAAAGCTCACTTATGCTGGAAAAGTTTGTTTAAAAGAAAAAAGAAATCCATTTTGAAAAAGAGAAAGACAGCAGGGAAAAAAGCAAATCCAATCAAATGAATTTAACTTATCCCCTTCCTAAATAATCAGGTTTTCTGCCCAAATTTGGTTTCTTTTTTCTTTTAAAGAAAGATTTCATTTATTTTCAATTTTATGATTTTTCTCCCAATCTCCCTTCCCTCCTTCCAACCCCCCCCGCCCCCACAGAAGGCATTGTTTCCATGGTATACATTGATCTAAGTTGAATGTGATGAGAGAGAAAAAACATATTTCAGGATGGTTTCTAAAGAACAGGCAAGGGTCCTTCAGATTTGGGGAAGAGCAAATATTTTAATTTTCAAAATAGCAAAGAGAACAGAATCTGCACAATATAGACTAATGAGCTTGACTTGAATTCCCAGGAAAACTCTAGAATATATTATTAAAAGGATCATTAGAAAACAATTAGAAAAAAAATGAGAGACCACAAAGTCATCTTAATGACTTCATTAAGAACCCCTGTCTTAAAAAAAATTAAAGCCACAGAACTTCTGGCAAGGTAGGTAAGTGAGATGGTATATCTAAGTTCAGATTTATCTCATTACCTCAAAATGGAAAAAAGAGGGCCTCAATACAATTGGGATAAAGTAATGCAGAGAACAAGCTGTACTAATTACAATTAGAATCCAACAAAAGAGAATGTAATAGCCATAAATACAGCCATCATGCTTAAAAATTATAATAAAATAATTGAAAGAAGAGATAAGGAATGAACTTAGAGTTTTCTTACTGAAAAGCTCAAAAAGAATTGATGGCTCAAAAGAGAAGCTAGAAAACTTGAATGAAAACAGCGCTAACCTTGAAAGAGATAATATAGGCAAAGCCAAAATGATGAAGAAACTCACCTGAGTGCTCCAAAATTCCTGACCAAACAACTTTAAGTTTTTAAATTCAAAATGAATTCTGGAGTGGTAGAAACCCCAAAAGGATGATGTGAAACAATCTTCCAGCCCAGGACAACTTAGAAGGTCAGCAAGAAAACTTTGTCTCACTAAGATAAGAGCAGAACCAACCCTAACCTAACACAGGTCAGGATGTGTCCCACCTCCCTGCTTGGCTTCCTCCCAGTCATGCCTCAGCAGGTCTGAATGGGCAGCACTTGTTTTTGTTTTGGAGCTCTCAGATAGTAAGGGAATAGGAAAACTGGTCAAAAGATTGCAGGGGATCACTTTGCTGGTACTGGGTTTAGGATTCTCTTGCTTTGCCAGGTCCCAGTCCCAGGGTGAGGAGGAACAGTAGTACACCAGAGCTTGTTGCTAAAGGGGAGAGAAACCTCAGTCTCAATTCCAGGGCCCAAAAGAGTTCAGAACACAGGCCAGCTGAGTAGTAAACACACCTAACCTTGGAGCATTACATGGAAGAACTGAAAACTTTCAGACCCCCCCCCCCACTAGAATTAGCTCTGAAAACAGCATCACAGAAAACTCCTATAGCTTGGGATACTGCCCTATGCATTCTGGAAGTTGTATTCCACGATAGCATAGAGTTAAAAGTCAAGAACAAGCCGGAAAACTGAGCAGACAGCATTAAAAAAGCCTGACTATAGAAAGTTACTATCATGACAGTAAAGATCACAACACAGACTCAGAAGAAGACAACAAAATCAAAGCCTCAAAGAAAAATGTGACCGGGTGTTGGGTCCAAAAAGAATTCCTGGAAGGACTAAAACGGATTTTCAAAAATCAGACAAGAGCAGGAAAGAAAAAATTGGGAAAAGAAATTAAAATGATATAAAAAATAATGAAAAAAGTCCAGAGTTTGGTAAATAAGGCAAAAAAATGAAGAAAACAACAAATTAAAAACAAGATTAGGTCAAATGATAAATTGGAACAATCAGTGAAGAGGAAAACTTCTTTAAAAGCAGAATGAGTCAAATGGAAAAGGAGATACAAAAGCTCACAGAAAATAATTCCTTAAAAATCAGAACTGAACAAACGGAAGCTAATGATTCCATGAGACAAAGAAACAAAGTGAAAAGAATGAAAAAATAGACAAAAATGTGAAATATCTCATTTACAAAACAACTGACTTATAAAATAGTTGCAAGAGAGATAATAAAATAGTTGCAAGAGAGATAATTTAAGAATTATTGGACTCCCTGAAAGCCATAATCAAATAAAGAACCTAAACATCACTTTTCAGGAAATTATAAAGGAAAACTGCCCTGATAGTCTAGTACCAGAGGGTAAAATAGAAATTGAATGAATCTACCCATCACCCCTTAAAAGACATCACTCCCAGGTTAAGAAGAAAATATCACAAGCATCTAGAAAGAAGCAATTTAAGAATTGTAGAGTCACATAGTCATGATCATCTAAGATTTAGCAACTTCTAAATTAAAACATCCGAAAGCTTGGAATATGATACTTCAGAGGGCAAAGAGGTTAGGATTACAACCAGGAACTACTGACCCAGCAAAACAAGTACAATCCTTCAGGGGGGAAATGGATATTTAATTTCAAGCATTCCTGATGAAAAGACCAAAGCTGAACAGAAAATTTGATTTTCGAATACACAAACCAAGAGAAGCATAAAAAGACAACCAGGAAAGAAAAAATCATAAAGGATTCACTAATATTAAATATAGCTTACACTTCTACATGGAAAGATGATACTTGTAGCTCCTAAGGACCTTATTATTAGGACAGTTAGAAGAGTGAGTATCCATAGACAAAAGGAACAGGTGTGAGTTGAATATGATGGGATAATTATTTAAAAATAAAATGAAGGACTGAGAGAGAGGAATGCAGTGTGAGAAGGGAATAACACACCTTCAATTGATTACAGAATCTTTGTAGGAAAGTAGGAAGGGAAGCAGATGAGAGAAGTGGGGCGGTGATGATAGAAGGGAGGGCAGATTGGGGGAGGGGGTGCTCAGAAGCAAAACACTTGAGGATGGAGAGGGTGAAAGGAAAGAGACAGTAGGATAAACATGGGGGAACAGGATGGAAGGAAATACACAATGAGTAATCATAACTGCAAAAAATGTTTACAGCAAGTTTCTATAATTAAGGCCTTATTTTTCTCACACACACATATACACAACTGAGTTAAATTTATAAAAATAAGAGCTATTCCTCAGGTGATAAATGGTCAAAGGATATGAACAGGCAGTTTTCAGATGAAGTAATCAAAGCTATACATAGTCATATGAAAAAAATGTCCTTATTCACTATTGATTAGAGAAAGGCAATTAAAACAACTCTGAAGTACCACCTCACATCTATCAGATTGGCTAATAATGCAGAAAAGGAAAATGACTATTGTTGGGGAAATTGAGACACTATGTGCTGTTGGTGGAATTGTGAAGTGATCCAATCTTTCTGGAGAGCAATTAGGAAGTATGCCCAAAGGGCTATCAAAACACGCTTATCATTTGATCTTGCAATACCACTAATAGGTCTGTATTACAAATAGGTTAAAAAAAGGGACTTGTATGTATAACCATATTTATAACAGCTCTTTTATGGTGGCAGAAAATTGGAAATTGAGGGCATGCTCACCAATTGGGGAACGAATGGGCAAGTGGTATATGATTGTGATGAAATCCTAATGTAAGAAATGACAAGTAGGTTGCTTTCAGAAAAACCTGAAAAGATTTACATGGCCTTATTCAAAGTGATGTGAGCAGAACCAGGAGAACACTGTACACAGTAAAGCCAATATTTCATGATGGTCAACTGTGAGTAACTTAACTATTCTCTGCCACATTGATCCAAGATATTTCTGAAGGACGTGTCAGTGTAATTGTTTCATCAATTTGACTAAACATTAGCTGTGATTTCAATAACTTTTTAATTTAAATTTTATTTTTCCAATTACATGTTAAGACAGTTTTCAACATTCATTTTTGTTAAGATTTTTTAGTTCTTCATTTTTTCTCCCTCCTTCCCTTCCCCTCCCCATGACAGCAAGTAACTTGATATAGTTCAAACATGTGCAATCATGTTAAACATATTTCCCTATTGATATTGTGAAAAGAATCTGAAGAAAAGGCCAAAATAAGCATGAGAAAAAAAACATAAAAGAAATTTTAAAAAGTGAAAATAATATGCTTTGATTTGCATTCAGACTCCATAGTTCTTTCTCTGGATGTGGATGGCACTTTCCATCACAAGTCTTTTAGAATACCACAACAACCTTTATGGAAGAACATCAGAAAATAATAGGTGATCATAGATCTCGAGGTTTTTAAGGTTGACATGTAGTAGCTAGGTGGCACTGCAGTAGTTATGCTGGCTGGGCCTGGAGTCAGGAAGATGCATCTTTCTGAGTTTAAATCCAGACTCAGACATTTACTAGCTGTGAGACCCACAGGAAGTAACTTCACTTTGATTGCCTCAGTTTCCTCATTTGTAAAATCATCTAGAAAAAGAATGACAAACCCTCCAGTATCTCTGACAAGAAAATCCCATATGGGGTCACAGAGTGGACACAACTGAAAGGACTGAACTACAACAATAGCAAAACTGACCTGCAAGGTGTGTTCTAAGGCACCACTGTTCCTATTTTACACTGGAGGAGATACAGACTCAGAGGAATGGACTTGAATAAGGTTAAATGACTGGTGAGCAGCAGAGTCAACTAGAGGACCCAGGTCTTCAAGGTTCTATCTTGGCGCTACCCTTTCTCTAATGAACATTTTTTGGAATAAGCCAATTGCTTCTTGAAATTCTGCCATAGTGAAAAATCTCAACCTCTGGACTACAAAAAAGTCAGACTTTGCTTGAGATTTTCTTCTGATTAGATTTGATATAGATTGCAGATAAAAATAATGACGATCATGGGATTACCATTTTTGATATGGCAGGATCTTTAGAAGTCATTCTGGTCATTTTAGGGAAGAGAAAACTGAGACAAGAAGATTTGCATTTTAACAGGAATCAAAGCAGCAGAGCCCCCAATGGTGCATCATAGATTTGGATAATACATGTATTTTGTACATTTAAGAGGCCTTATCAGTTTCCTACAAGTCATGCAGATATGTAAATACATAACTTCATCCTGAAAAGTTCAGTCTTACAATGTCTTATACAGTTAGCAATGGTAGAGTGAGAAAAGTACTGTCTAAGATTGGAATGATGGAATTTGTTGCACGGGAGGACCTTAAACGCTCTATGAATAGAGGACACCTTCAATGTGTGTATAGACCAGTGGTATCTAACTCAAGTTGAAACATATTTCCATGGGCAGCATGTTGACTTAGAAAATAACACATGGGGGCAGCTAGGTGGTGCAGTGGATAGAGCCTGACATTGGAATAAGAGAATAACATCTAACATTATTTAAATTATATTGAATTTTTATTTCTTTTGCCAATTACATTTTAATCAGATTTGGTAGCTTTGAGTATTGAGTATGAGACTGCTTGGGGAGCCCATTTTTGAAGCTCTTACTAAAAATTGCGGAGTAGGCGATAAAGATTGTTATCTTTCTAGTATCAATTTTTGGGGAGGGGGGAAGATTAGGGGAATGATTTCACTATATATATATGATCTTTTTTTGAGAGAAAGTGAAGTATAAGAGATAGAGAACAAATTTTGGCGTTAAGATTCAGACTTGGATACAAGTAGTGGCTCTTTGACTCTGGCAATGATACTTAATCTCTCAAGGCCTCAGGCAATTTTCTAAGACTGTGAGTTTCAGAGCAGGTGCCAACCTCCATTGGTAAAAGATATTTCTTCACCAGGAGTTCCCTAAATGAATAGAAGTCACAGGTCCATTTCCCTCCCAGTCTTCCCCTCCTCTCTTCCAAGTAATCATCTTTTCTAGTCTTTTGGAATTTTGCCTTCTTTGAGAGGGATTACAAATTGATGCTTGATTGCTTTTGAAAATCGTGAATAACAATAATGATATTATTCTGGTCGATGAACTCTCAGTCAGAGAACTAGGCTCAAAGTTTATATTGAACAATGCTGAAAATTGTTCATTCTTTTTGCAGGCATAATTATAACAAGCCAGCAGAAAACAAATGCTCACAATATTGTCGCAGGTAATTTGAGTTTTCATCTCCCTCCAGGACTTAATTTGTTCAGATGCTTTAATGTTCCCGGAAGCTTTATAGTTTAGCTTTAAACCAGATATAATTATGGAACTAGTTATAACAAACTTGGGCAAACTGAATTCAATTACAAAACTAGTTACGTAAACTTGTCTGGGCTACTTTCATTTGCTGAGCTTCAAGCAGAAACCGAAGGAGATTGGAGAGGCCTCCAAGGACTTCACCAAGTGCTGACATTCTGGGGATCTAACATCAGCCCTTTGGGAGAGCTCGATTCTCCTCTATCAGGGCAAAGATACACTGTAAATGAAAGGACCACGGGTGCAGTGTGCCAATAAAGACACAGATCCCCTACTATGGCCAGGACCTGTCAAATCCATTTTAATATTGTGTTCTAACATTGCTTGACTTCAGGTAAACAAGGGAAATGGTATACGGTCAAGTTTAAGAAGGCTGAAAGCTGAAAGTGGCTATTAAACTGGGTTGCAATCTGTGTCTAAGATAGGGCTCAGCCACTTTTCTGAAAGGAAAGTCAAATCGTTCATCCTCATTCTCCATGTGTTGAGAAGGTGGTTGGTGGGGACACGGGGGTGGGGAGATTTGCTGGAATACATGAAGCAGGCAACTTGAATTCGGAAATTCCTTTCCCATACATTCTACAAAATGGACAGTCTTCTGGCTTAAGAATCTCTGCTGTTTAAATACAAACAGCTCTCTAGAATCTTGGGTCTGTCAGCCATTCGTATTTCAGTTTAAATGACTTGAGGGCAACTAGGTAGTGCAGTGGATAGAGTACTGGCTTTGGAGTCAGGAGTTCAGATCTGGGCTTGGACACTTGACTCTTACCAGTGGCTTTGAAAAGCCACTGAATTTTGATTGCCTCGCATCCAGGGCCATCTCCAGTTGCCCTGATTCCTAGCTGGCCACTGGATCCAGATGGTTCTGGAGGAGAAAGTGAGGCTGAGGACTTAGCACAGCTCCCCCCATCACTCAAATTCAGTCTATGTGCTTGTCATGGCATCACCTATCTAATGCCATAGTCTCCTTAGAGAATAAAGGACAAACATTAATTATTATGCCCTATAATAGAAAGAACACTGGTTCTAGAGACAGAGGACCTGTCTTCCAATGCAGTCTCTGATGTTTACCGCTTGAGTGATCTTAGACAAGTTACCATCCCTCACTGAGCCTCAATGTCCTCCTCTATAAAATGAGAGGGGTTGGCTCTGAGGTTGCTCCAGTTCTAGAGAAAGAATCTTTTGATTCTAAAGAGAACCTGGAAAAGTTGGAGACAGAGAGAATAGCAAGCAATGGTACTAGAAAAGAGGGAATATGAGGGGGGGAAAGAGTGTGGAGATGAAATAAATAGGATCTGGTCACTGACAGTTATTAAGCGTGACAGAGAAGAGATCTTAGCTCATATTTATAACACATTTTAAGGTTTTCCTTGACCCTCATTATCTTCTTTAAGATTCTCAACCACCCTGGGCTAAAGGAGCAAGGGGTAGGCTATGCTTCTAAGTAGTAAAGAAGTAAAAAGGAAAGTTATGGGACAGATGAGTTAGGGACTGGCAAAGTCTCCTTCATTGTTCCCTTCATTCTCGGGTCCCATTTTCCTCAAGGGATGCTTCACTGTCCTTGAGCAGCTGGAGAGTGGAGTGGCCTTATCCTAACTAATCTTTCTTCCCTTTGCAAAGGGAGACCAACCTGGACCTAGGGACATTATGAGAGTTTTCAGGTTGACCCTACAATCTAAATGCAATTAACTCATTCATCAGTTCGTTTAACATTCATTAAGTACCAAACCTATAAAGATAAACCAATTCTTAACCTGAAAGAGTTTACAATCTACCAAGATCTTTTCTTTTTCACAAAGTTAAGTCAATGGAAAAAAGATACACGCTAAATACAAATTAGGTTTGGAGGTGGGGAGACACTAGCAACTGGGAGAACTTGGAAAGGGTTCATATAGCATGTAGCACCTGACTTAAGTCTTAAAGGAAATAAAAGCATGAAGACAGGAGATGGGAAATGGTTTGATTGAAAAAGAAAGTGGTTGAGGGAACCGATTCGTGTGAAGGGGCAGAAAATATAATTGCAAAATTTCCCTTTGCCTGGTATGCTTGCAAGAAGTCAGATTCTTGGCCCAAAGTCCTCCATCTAGTCTTAGGGCCTCATCCATCACTCTTGCTCACAAATTGACATATCCAGCCTTGCTCTCTTTCCTTGTGCTCTAGTCCTACATTCTTCATTGCCCACTGAACGTTTCCAATTGCAGGGTCCCAAATCAACCCCAGCTCAATATGTGTGGGCAGAGCCTGAGCGTCCTCTACTTTCCACACAGACTCGTCTGCTGCTAAAGCTGAAAAATGTCAAATCAATGCAATGCCTTCAGACTGCCCCATTTTTTTCCCCAGACTGTTCTGCTGATGAGCTGAGACTCTGTCTGGCACCAGACTAGGATCTTTGCCTGGGGCCATTGTACATCCCAACCAACTCCCAGCCCAGAGTACCTTCCTCCCTCCTCCTCCCTCTTCTCTTTCCTACTCACTAATTCCTCACTATCAGTGAAGAATTAGCCCAAGAACCACCTCCTAGGAGAGGTCTTTCAAACTACCTCCATTTCCTTCCCCCAAATAACTGTGTTACTTAGCTAAATTTCATGCACTGTCTTGTAATGTTACTTATTATTTTACATGGATACACGTTTCAGGTCCTTGAGGGAGGCGTGTGTGTCATATTCGTCATATTCTAACTCCGAGTCTTGCACATAGTAGGTCATCTACTTTCTGACATGGAATATGATGGCTTTGGAACATTACTCCCATCTCCCAGCCCAGAATGCTTCCCCCACTTACCTCTGTCTCTGGTAATTCTTATTTCCATTCAGAACTCAGCTCAAGGGCTGCCAAATGGTTTTCTGAATTGCCCTTCAAAAGTGTATGTGCTGCTCTCCCCCGCACTCCCTAATTCATTAGACTGTAAGCACATTGAGAGCAAGTACTTTTGGTCTCATTCTTCCTTCCCTGCCTCTGGCCTTGTACAGAGGACAAGTTTTAATAAGAAGCTTATTAAACAGGATTCCGTCATTTAGAAAGTTATCCAAAGATAGCATTGGCTTGAGTAATTGTTAACTCAGATTCAGAGTAATAGAGCTGAAAGGCATCTTTGAGAAACATCAAGTCCACTCCCCTCCCCTCCCACCATCTGACAGGGAGACTGTTTTGAAGAGTAGAAGGAACTGGCCTACGGATACACAGAAACGGACTAGGAGAGTAGGGCCTTCAAGACTAGTCTCCTCAGGGGCTGACCAGGGTCTCTGTTCAAACTTGATCTCCACGATGGTCAAAGAGGAAAGACAAATGTTGCTGTTTGGAACATCCGGCCATGAGGGCTTTGACTTTGTAGGAGCCTCTTCTTTATTGTAAAGTAACTGTCTGGGACTACTGCTTCATCTGAAGTGTTATGCTGACGCATCCTTGGCAGCACAATCCATCTGTGAACCCCCCAGAGACTCCTTAAAAATAAGAGAAAACGCAGATCTAGTGGAATGGCCTTCCTTTGGACCCTAGTGTCAGTTTAACAGACATGAAAATTCAAATGATTCAGTAGCCTCCTGTAAGAACATTCATCTCACTAGACAGTTTCTGCAAAGTCAATACACTGGCCCTGCTTAGGTCAATACTGTTGACCCAACTTCTATAGGATCGGCACATTTAGAGTGAGATTGAGGCCAAGCCTTTCATTTTATGGATAGGGAAACTGAGGCTATGAGCATGACAAGGATCTGATTAAAGGAACAGACAACAGAGCCTGTTTTAGAGCCCTGCTTCCCCAATCAATGAACTGAAAAGAGCCCCAAGACTCAATCATACACAAGGAGGAGGAAAGAGATAGTCCCTCCATTACATCTTCCCATGGCCAAGACTTTTTAGAACTTTGAATGATGAATTGAAGGGGAAACCAGGTGGCTCAAGTTCAGCTCTGGAGTCAGAAAAACTCATCTCCCTGAGTTCCAATTTGATTTCAGACCCTTCTGAGCTGTGTGACCCTAGGCAAATAATTTCACCCTGTTTACTCCAGTTTCCTCAGCTGAAAATTGAGCTGGAGAAGGAAATAGCAAACCACTCTAGTATCTCTGCCAAGAAACCCCCAAATGGGATCAGGAAGCATTGGATATGACTGAAAAAGAAAATTGTTGAATTGAAATGGTAAACACTTGCAGAAAAGCTTCTCCTTCTCTCTTTTTTCTCTGTTACACTCTCTGACATAGAGAAATTCAACTAGAAAGGAATTGTTAAGAAGAAGAAGCAAGAGAAGCACAGGATATGTGCTGATGTGCACGGCCCAGTGCTTCCTACACCATGAGTTTTCTCTTTTCTCAAGAGGTGGGAGTAAATCCACAAAAGAAAATGAAATTTGAAAGGTACCTTAAATTTTAAAATAAACCTATGCATCCCCTGCCCTTGACTGCTGCCAGTAATCCCTGCTATCAGCCTCAGGTCTACAATATTTTCTACGGATTTCACTTTCATCATCTCTTGGGATCCTACTAACACCTTAGCAAGTTAAGATAGGGATTATCTCCTTTTACAGATCAGAAGATCCAGAGATTGAGAAACAGAAAAACAACCTCAGAGGTCACCTAACCCTACCCCCTTATTTGATGTATGAGGAAACTGAGGCATATGGAGATTAGACAGCTATGCCTCTGTTTATGTAGCTATTTGGTGACAGAGCTGGAACTAGAGTACCTATCCTGAGGCTATAATATACTTCTCTGAGAAATACTGAAAATAAAATACTACTGGCTTTTTGTTTAACCACACAAACACTACATTGTAAATCCAAACATCTGAGTTTTCCATGGGAAGCTGAAGAATTCCAACCCTATATTAGAGAATCAGGTACTTACCATTCTTGGCATTAGGACTCAACTGATTTCCACCCCAAACCTAGCTAAATGGTGCTGTATTTATTCATCTTCCCAAATAAGATTGCTTTTGCATCAAAGATTTCTGGTTAAATTATTCTTTGAAGAAAAAATGGTCAAACTCAAATATTTATTTTGAAAGGGAAAGTGAATTGATTTTGTCCTCTGGAAACCCTATTAAAGCATTTGATGGCCAACTGTCCAACAGGTTTAGCATATGGAACTTTAGCTTCCCCACTTCTCTACTACTGAACACTCTAAGTGATGTCTATAGCCATTGGCATGTGACCCTTGGCTAGCTACAAGCCAAGGAAGAATGTTTGAAAATCAGTGATGGGGATGAGGGTAAGATGGATGGAGGGCAAAAGGGTAAAAGTTAGGGAAATCACAGTCTGTTAACTCAGGAAAACTATCTGATATAGAATTGGACTATGCTCGGTTGCCATTAGAATAAAACATCAAGGGGCTACAAGCTAATATTCCCAAACTAACCTGTGGGTCAAGAATGGGTTCAGGAGCATTTCTAGGTCAAGAGAGGAGCTCTAAGAGAAGCATTGCACTCCAGTGAGGATGTGTGGCTGTGTTGCTGGAGGTAGTGGATGGGGATAGGTACCAACATCAATGAGTTCATAGTTTCTGAACTAGAGGTAACCATTGTGGCACCTGGGGCAAGCAGCAGCAACTTTGAAGTAACTCATTTCTTAGTAAGACAAGGCGAACCTCAAACAAGTTGATAGTTTAGAGACCAGGGGATGGAACAATCTTGTCTCCAAGGCTATGGGGAGTTGCAGTCTATAAGGCTACAAGTCACTGTTGTCACCATAGAATTTCACATAGGAAATTCTATTGCAGCTTTTTTTGTGTTCATGTACTAGGAGGGGTGCGGATTGGGGTCAAAGTTTAGAAAGTCCAAGATGCAACTACTAAGGAATGGATAGGTGCTGTCCCTATGGGTGAATTATTGCAGTTTGTTGCTATATTTGGTTGCTTCTCTTAGCGTACCTCTGGCTCGTGCTCTCTTCCTACTCAACTAGAGTGGCGAGGACTTCATTGCAGAAAAAGTCAAGGAGAGAATTCATCTCACACTTTTGTTTCAATGGGATCATAGACTAACTAAGATCCTCAGACTCCCAAGGAGTCTGAGGAGAGATTTCTAGGTTTCTATGAACTTGGAAGCAAAAAAAGACATTTTTACTGTTGCTTACCTTTGATTTTATTTATAACTTTGTGTATTTTATGCATTGAAAGACATTTTGAGAAAGGGTCAAAAGGGGCTCATTGCAAAAAGAGCTTAGAAATCCCTCATGCAGAGATCATAGGGGTCAATGAGAATAGCATTCTTGTTGTCTTTGCATGACTGGGAAGCTGATCCCCTCTACCTACCTTTATCTAAGGACCTAGGTTATGCTAAGTGGTCAAAAGTTAAATGATTGGACCAGGGTCAAATCAATATTATATATCAAAGGTAGGATTTGAACTCAGGTCTTTCTTGATTCCAAGTCTTATCCACTATATCATTTTGAAAATGATTCTCTTACCCAAAGTTTAAACCTCAAAGGCAATATCCTTGATAATTCATTTTTCTTTGCTTTTGTTTAAATTTCTTCAAGGGATGGGGAACTTATTTTTTTTCCAAGAAAGACTGCCGAGCTCTTCACCCAAGCAATGTGGTCAGATTCACCTCTTTGAGGGACACAGAATTATTAGTACAAAGTCAGGTTGCAAGTCGAAGTAATTTCAGTAACCATTGGGTATCCTTCCTGCTGCTGGCCATTGCTATTGGCTTCTCCTTGCCCTCAAGACTTGCTCTCTCTGTCCTAGATGGCTCCTCTTTTGGTGGAAGGCTTACAAAGTAGGTTGCCTATGATGGTCCCACTTCCTCATACCATACCCTAAGACTTGCAGAAAGAGAGCTAAAAGGGGGACCCCCTTGAGTCTCTCTATTAGCCAGTTTCTTACCTATCCCTCCTTTTTTGATCATCCCCCCATAAGGTACTGATTGGATTAGAGAGGAGATTGTTAGGATTAAGGGTTCAAAGTTTCCTGTATTCAAACAGAAACATAGTGAGCCAGACTTTGTAATGTACAGGGAAAGCAAACAGATTAAAGGATTCATGAAATCAATTTATCTGTGGAGAACCTGCCTGCTTTATTTCATGTAATATTGAAGAAGTTCATTGCATGACACTATCTCAAATAATACCTCATCTACATAACTTTTGCAGATTGTATTACCAGCCTTAAAGCAATAACTGTGTCCCCTCATGCTTCTTTCTAAGACGTTCTATCTTGAAGGATGGTCTGAGTTTAATTACAAGAAGACACGCCAACTGAAAGTGCTTTTGGCAGCCAAGTATTTGTATCTTGCCAAACTGTAATTGCTATTTGTATTAACCTTCATGTAAGTATATTTCCCTTCCCTTCTATATTCTGTCCCAAGCACCCAATGCGATAGATGCCTGAAGAAAGAAAAGAGAGGGCTCATTACTTCGATTCATCATCTCACTGAGGTAGACTGTAACCTTCCCATGCCTTCCTTAGAATGGGCTGTCCACCTCATGTCCAGACTCTTCCGTTCAGTCATGCTTCTGTTGATATGGTCTTGAGCTGCTACTGCCTAGGCATGGCTCATGGTTGGCAGTATGCCACACAATGCTAAAACCCTGGTGAAGATCTGCAATTTAGATTTTCTGGAATCATTGGGCTTTATTATCTGTAGACCTAGAGTATCACCAGGAAGCTATTTGTGATGCAGTAATGCAAAGTCCAGGAAGTTGTAGTAACCCCAACTCTTCCTCCTAACTCAAGTTCAGCCTACTATCATCCTACAGGATCAAATCAAGATCGACTATTACAGGCTGGGATATTCATTCTTCTCAGCAAAATAAGGCAGCAGTCTCAGTGCCGAAAGGGATCCTGGAAGGTATCCTCCATGTCCACCCTCCCACCCTGTGAGTTTCCACTCTAACTATCCTGAGAGGTAGTCATCTAGCCTCTGCTTGAGTGCTTCTAAGAGTGGACAACTTGCTTCTCGACCTATCAGCCTGCTCCATTCCTGGAGGATGCTAGGAAGAAGCTACAGAGCACTCAATGGGCATTGAAAATCAATGAGAGAAAAAAAAGGGATAATAATTGAGGATCCACACACTGTTTTTGTGACTGCACAGAAATCATATGCTTGTGGTCAAATGCTCGGCTGATCATTGCATTTGAGTCTCTCTAAAGAATATTCAGGATCTTGCCAAGAGATACATTTCTATTTTACAGAGAGAGATCTGGCGAGGGGGTCCCAGTCACCCCCCAAGTACCTCCCTCATTGGTAAACCTTATCTGAAAATTGCCATATTTCAGTTACTCGTTAGGTAAAGTCATCATTTTTCTCTAGAAAGTCTCTTAAAAAATATAGCCAGGTTGATTAACAATCATACAGATTAATCATGCTACCAATCAAACTTGGAATAGCAGTAAGTAGACCAGGGAGGGAATAAGATGTGGGAAATGGAGTTTTGACAGTCAGGAAGGAGCTGGCTACTGTTCAGAGAAAGAAATCCTCCCTGGAACAAAAATACAAATGGGGGGGAACTGGAGGAGGAAGACTACTGTAGGCACAGTGAAAGGGATTAGGGCCCAAAAGAAAGGGCCACCATCACCTACTTCACACTTTGGGCTAAGGGCCCATCCTGAGGAGGACTGGCCCTCCCAAGTGATCTCTTCTGTCTTTGTTTCCAAAAGACTTTGAACCTCATCAATATTATTACCTATTCTGCTAGGCACTGTAGTTATATGTGTGCATATGTCCATGTATCAGCTCCCTTACAAGGCTGTGAACTCCTCAAGGGCAGGGATCAGGGGATCTGGTAGAGATGAAAGAGACCTCCGAGACCAGTTAATCCAGTCCTCTTCTTTTTAAAGGGGAGGAAAATAAGACACAGAGAGGTATCATATGGTCAGTAAAGATCAGAGGTGATATTTGTGGACAAATCCACTGCTCAGTGTTGTGCTATCTCATTCATTCTGAGATCCTTCACAACATCTTGGGCAAAGTTGCCAGTTCAAAAATGTTGGGCTTGGGTGAGAGACTAGAAAGTCCCATCATTCTCTGAGAAGTCAATTCAGAGTTTCTTTCTTCTCCCTACTCCCTTCTCTTCCCTCCCCTAGTTTTGTTCATGAATTGTTTTGGGAAAAATATAACCCTCAGTACTGCAAACATCTAGGTAGTCCACCCACTCTTGTATAATTATAGCTACTTTAGATTACCATTTGGTATTTAATGAGTTATCCACCTTCATTTGTTAGGAAGAACACAACCCACAGCAGCCATATAGGACTGCTGGAATAGTGAAAAAATTGCGCCATCTTCCTAAGACCAGTGACAGTGAGTGGGCGGCCAACTCATACTATATCGCCATACAGGTTTCACTGCAGTTGGATAGCGTTTCCTTTAGAGTCACAAAACAAGTAAAATCTATACTAACTGCCACTTTATTATAAGACAAATGACGTTACCGACCATCTGCTTATTTAGAAGAAAACCAGGGCAATAAGAA
The DNA here is from genome assembly GCF_037893015.1 of Macrotis lagotis. Lineage (NCBI taxonomy): Eukaryota > Metazoa > Chordata > Mammalia > Peramelemorphia > Peramelidae > Macrotis > Macrotis lagotis. Next base: position 33,548,951 of record NC_133666.1, read on the forward strand.
AGTTAAGCAAAAATTTCATTGGGAGTCAAGTGTCAGAGAAATAAGACTGCAAAATGGACTCAAGGAAAAGAAGTACAAGGTTTGCAAGGTTAGGGTAAACTTACATGATCCTCCATACCCTGTCTCCATGTTTGTGTACCTTCAGTCTCCCATGCCTGGAATGTTCAGGAAACCTTGTAGTTTCCTTCAAAGATTTAGCTCAAATTCCATTTTCAGCAGGAGGGCTTTCCTGCTTCACCTCCACCCCAGTGGCTAATACTTCTATTCCAGGGCTAATTTTGTTTTTTTAGTAATCAAATAGAAGTTTAATTAATTACTTTCATTGCAAGCAACAGATTTGCAAATTGCAATTTCATCATCTTGCTGCAATGGAAGCAGAGATTTTATATATGATCAAAAGGGGAAAAAGAAGGGGGAAGCTGCATCACAAAAACAATCATTTGGGGGGCTTGAGTGATCTTTCCAGGACTAACCCACCAGTGCAGAACAATATAATTACAACAGACATAACCATCCAAGAAGTATAACACAGATGTCCATCCTGTGGGAATGGTCAAGTTGATTCTTTAGTCTTGGGGGATACCCAAGCAATATTCTGCTTGGGTGCAGAATAGTTCATATAGTTTTCTCATTTACTTCATTTAAAATAGGCAACTATAGGTCAGGGAAAGAATGTAGGATTGTAATTGCTCCAGTCTGCTTTGTTTTCTCTGCTTCCCACACTAGTCTGCCTATGAAATAATCTAAATTATTAGTATATTCATTATACATATTATGTATAAAATATAACTGTGTATAAGATATCATTTTGAGCAATGTAAAAATCATAATTCTCTCTTTTTTTTTAGTTTTTTGAAAGGCAAATGGGGTTAAGTGGCTTGCCCAAGGTCACACAGCTAGGTAATTATTAAGTGTCTGAGACCAGATTTGAACCCAGGTACTCCTGACTCCAAGGCCGGTGCTTTATCCACTAAAAGGCCAGTGCTTTATCCACTACGCCACCTAGCCACCCCAATAATCTCTTTTAATAGAGGTGAGGAAAAGTATATTCCAAAAACTTGGGAATAGTCAGTAAAAAGAACCCAGGGCTATCTTCTAATTACTCTGAAGATAAGACCTTCCTCTTTCTTCTCATTAGAATATAAATTTCTGGAGGGCAAGGATAGTAGTTTTTATCTTTCTATCTTCAACACTTGGTACACAGTCAAAGCCTAATAAATGCATCTTGACTGAGTAATCTCCATGCTTGACAAAGTGGGAGGGCTGAAATGAGAAAAATACCTGCTTATCTTTAAAACTCTATGTAACTGTGGACTGTGATTGTTAGTGGAGTTGTGAACTGATCCAACCTTTCTGGAGAGCATTTGGAATTATGTCCCAAGAGCAATAAAGCTGTGCATACCCTTTGATCCAACCATGACACTACTAGATCTGTATCCCAAAGAGATCATGAAAAAGGGTAAAAAACCACATGTACAAAGATATTCATACCAACTCTTTTCGTAGTGGCAAAGAACTAGAAATGTATGGAATGTTCATCAATTGGGGAATACTTGAACAAATTGTGGTCTATAAATTTGATGGAATACTATTGTTCTACAAGAATTCATTCAGGAGGGGCCTTCAGAATAACCTGGAAAGACTTGAAAGAACTGATGTTGAGTGAAGGGAGCAGAACCAAAAGAACATTGTACACATTAACAGCAACACTGGGAGATGATCAACTATGATGCGCTTACTCATTTCAGCAGTAAAATAATCAAAGACAATTCCAAAAGACTTGTGATAGAAAATACTAGCCATATATTCAGAGAAGAAATTGTAGAGTTTAAATGCACACCAAAGGTTAATATCTTCAATTTTTAAAAGTTGTCTTATGTATTATGTTTTTTCTCTCTATTATTTTTGCCTCATTTTGATTTGATTCTTCTCTTACAACATAACTAACATGGACCTATATTTAGCATGATTATCTATGTATGGCCTATATTGAATTGCCTTCTATCATGGGGAGGAGGGAAGGGAAAGGAGAAAAATGTAAAACTTGGAAAATTTGCAAAAAATGAGTGTTGAGAAATGTGGGTTGTGAATGTCGAGTTGGGGTGTTTGCTGTCGCTGTTGTTAAGGCAGGGATATTTGAGGCAAAAATGGTCTATGGGATGGTTGTGGCACCAGGAAGCCCAATTAGTCTGAACTCATTTTAGGGAGTGGAAAACTAAGGATCAGGGAGGAGAAGTGACTTACCCAAGTTCACACACAAGGATCCTATATTTAAAGTTGAAAGGAACCACAGAGGTCAGCTAGCACAACCCCCTCATTGTACAGAAGAGGGGAACTGAGGCCCAAGGAACGGAAATGCCTTGTTTGAGGTGACAAAATCATAAGCATAAGAGGCAGGAATTGAACCCAAGTGCTTGGACTCCAAAACCAGTGTTCTTTCCACTGCCTCATGTTGCCTTTCATGATAGGTCTAGACTTAAAAAGTGCCCTGATAAAATATCAGATGTCAATTGGCATTGTTGGGTCATCTAATTCAGCCCTTTTTAACGTATGAACTGACTCAACAACATGTTCTAAGGATCCTTGTACCTACCCTTGGTACTTCCTGTATGATCCTTCAGATCCTACCGAACCTTCCTTTATTTGTGCGAGAAGTGTTTTGTAGTAGCTTTCATAGAGTTTCTGAGTCTGCCTTGGCAGGTAGACTTCCAAGTATTTTATAGTGTCTGAAGCTATTTTGAATGGGATTTCTTTCTAGCTCTTGCTGCTGTATCTTGCTTGTAATACATAGAAATGCTGAGGACTTATGAGGGTTTATTTTATATCCTGGAACTTTACTGAAGTTGCTAATTGTTTGTAGTAGTTTTTTAGATGATTTTTTTCATATTCTCTAGGTAGACCATCATGTCATTTGCAAAGAGTGAGACTTTTGTTTCTGCCTTCCCAATGAACCCTCCTTTAGTGAAGAAACATTTCTAGCTTCATCCTTTCCAATGTGGGTCATTGCTAATTCTCAGAAAGGGATTCCTTATAGTGATCCTAATTCTGCCTGAGATTTCCAATTGGCACCTAACACCAACTGGAACCAGCTCTGCCCTTGGGGACCTCGAAAAATTCTTAAGCCCTTTTGAACATGCCAACAGTCATATCTCTCCTTCCAGACACACAACACAGTCAAGATTTCTCTGTGCCTACCATCAGTGATCCCAAGCTGGCTTCCGTAAATGCTGGGTTTTACAATGACAGTCAGAGGTTTGCTCTGGTGAGCTTCTTCTCAACTCTTAGGCATGTTTCTTAATTTGATTTCTCGATTAAATAATTTATCTCTCTTCAATTACTTGAGGAAATATTAAACAACACTTCTACTCAGTGTGCCTGGGATATTTAGTTATTAACATGATGAATCCTTTGGGGTGTTTAAGCATATATTAGTCATGTTGACATCGCCAGCACTGATGCCAGTGAACTTTTCTGATGCATTTTCTGGAGGCTAGCAAACAGGGGTCATCCTAATAGAACAAAAGGAGGCTTACCTGGGTCCCCCACTGTCAGTAGCTAAAATGAACTGCTCTTTCAATCTACAGAGAGTGCTTGGAATCCAGCAGGCACTAGCCAAATAATATTGCAGGCCAGGTCAATGTGCCAGAAACAAGTGGATTAGATCCTGACCAAAAAAAAAAGGTGAATTGTAGTCCCTTATTGCTGCTTCCCAACATTGGATAGTAGAAATGGACTCTGGAGAAAGTCAAGTCATCTGCTACATTCCTGACAGGTACTCAACCAACCTTGCAGGAAGGTCTCCAGTAAAAGAGATCCCAGGGGCAGCTAGGTGGTGAAGTGGATAGAGTACTGGCCCTGGAATCAGGAGGACCTGAGTTCAAATCTGGATCTGAGACACCTAATAATTGCCTAGCTGTGTGACCTTGAGCAAGTCACTAAATCTCATTGCCTTAAATACAGAAATAAAGAGATCCCACTTCCAAATAAACCAGCTTGGTTCTCTCTCTGGATTAGCTTTCACTGCTAAGACAGCCAGCTTCAATCTACCTAAGTGGGCTTCTTAGCCATTATTCCCTAGTATGGACCTGGAAGAACAAGTCCAATTCTTCAATCACATAACAGTCCTTCAAATACCTAAAGGCAGCTAAGAGGTTTCCCTGAAGTCTCTGCATCTCCCTTCCTATGCTAAAATTGCTCTTCACAAAAACGTGGAACCGAAACTCGAGCACAATAATTCAGATGCCATCTAACCAGAGCATCTTATTGTTACTTCTTCAGAACTCCCATTCCGGAAAGTTTCTAAGCCTTCCTATGTTGACGACTTCTGTAAACTATTAATCCACGAGATCCTCCCTATTCTTTCTCTATAGACTTTGAAATCTATTCTCCTAAAATCAACATATTTAATCAAACATTCTCTCTCTCATTCTCCATTACATATTCTAATATGGAATTCTCATTTTCACTAAAGCCTCTCACCAACTCCACTTCTTCAACCAACCCCTCCCTTCCTGTTGGTAGAAATAAATCCAGATCAGAAATTTCCTTCATAAATTCCTAAATGATACAATTATACTAAAGGAGGGATAGAAATACTTTTAGCCACACTTTCTTCTACATGTACTTTTTCAAAGAATTAAAAATAATAATAATAATGTCTCCTTTAAGTATTTTTTCCTTCAGATTAAAGTTATTTCAATTTTTCTTCTGATAATTTCATTCTGTTCACCTTTTAGGCACTTCCTGGTTGTCAATCACTGTCTTTCTATTGACTTAAACACAGCATTCCAGTTTTGAATCCAACAGAACTTGTCATGATCCATTTAAGTAGACATATGTAGTTCAACAAAATGATTTGACCATGAGATGCTTCTTTCATTCCATAAACTCCAGTGGTTCTCTATCACCTCCAAGATCCCATATACAATCTTCTGTTTAGCATTCAAAATCCTTTATAACTGGCCCCATCCTACCACCTTTCCAGTTTTATGTCTTTCCTTCCCTTCCATGTACTATGATCTAGTGACACATGGCCTCCTCACACAAGATAGTCTATCTCCTGACTGGACATTTTCTCTGGTTTTCTTCCAATCATAAAATTCTCCTCCTCTTCTTTGCCTTCATTGCTTCTTTCAGGTGTCAGATAATGTCTCATCTTCTGCAAGAAGTCTTTCCAATTTTCCTTAATGCTGATGCCTGCACTTTGCAGTGATCTCCAATTTACCATGTACATCTCTTATTTGTATGTAGTTATGTACATATTTCCTTCCTCTGTTAAGTGTGAAATACTTAAGGGAATAAACATTCTGCCTTTCTTTCTATCACCAATCATTAGTACACTGCCTGGACAATGACCAGCACTTCATACAGGCTTGTAAACTTGAATATTTAAGGTTTCTGGAGAAAAGGGCTAATCCTTGATAATATTCATAGCTAGAATGTATATAGTTCTTTAAAAGTTTGCGAAATGCTTTGCATTTGTTGGCTCATTTTAACCTCACAACCATCCCAAGAAGATAATATGCATGCTATCCCCATTTTACAGACGAGGAAACTGAGATATGGTGTGGTTAAATGACATGCCCAGAGTCACAAAGCTAGTATCTGAAGTAAATTATCTAAAGTATCTGAACTCAGGTTTTTCTGACTCAAAGTCTAGTGCTCTATTAACTATACCACCGTTGTTGCCTTCTTTGCACTTTGGTCTTCATGACCCTAGGATTCAGCACAGTTGCTCACAAATGCTTGTGATTGATTACATCTCAGGTTCTATTTCTATTGCTAGCCATATCATACTGACTTATTCGGAGCTCCTGGCCAATTTGACATTTCTTCCACATGAGCTATCATCAAACTCTGTTTACTGTCTTTGTACATTTGACCTGTTAGAAACAACTACAAGTTCAAAAGTCTTCCTATCACAATTCAGTTGGATTTTGTCCTAGTTAATAGAAAGAATGGCCCTAATCTCTTTAAGTCCAGTCACCCTACAAATGGGAAAACTCACTTCATTGATTTGGTCCCTTGGTTCAACTTACAGGGATGTGAATAGACTGACCAAATGCCATTCCTTGATTCTTCAGAGTCCCAACTCAGTTTTAGCCGTACCAACCCCTAATCAAATTCCCTTCTGTTCTCATTTTCTCTCCTGACCCATTCCTTCTCTCAAATCTGTGTCTGGACTGGGAACATGGAATGCATTTTGCTGATGCCATATGGATACCAATTCCTACCCCCACTCCACTCCCTCAAGACTTACACACAAATATATTCACAAAGATACTATTGGGGTAGCAACTCCTTTTTTTTTTCTTTTAGAGTCAGCAAGTGCTTGGAAGTGACATGATATCTGTGCACAGAATAAACAGCTTCTTAATTATGCATTTTAGAAGTATTGTGTCCAGCTCCTCGGGAAGTGAACCCAAGATAATATATGCAATAGAAATGTTCTCATCAATGTTAAGCACTTTCTTTAAGCACACATAAAGGATGCAATTTAGCCATAAAATGTTCAGAAATGCAAATATCCTTTTTAAAATAACAAAATGGAGGAAAGGCTTTAGAAATGGCTTTTTGTTGAATGACTTTCTTCTCCTCACCAATCTTCTCACCACTGGGTCATCAAATGGAGTGTACACACACACACACACACACACACACACACACACACACACAGACCCTTGGTTGTTGGTCAAAGGAAAAAAAACCTCCTTGCAGATGTTTAGACACTAAAATTCCCTGGTAGCTGGAAATGCTATTGCTCTGAGTTTGTGTTTGTTTTTTTTAACCTAATACCAAGTTATCAGCTGGGCAAGTTAAAGATATTTGCTGAATGAAAACAAAGGGGTGGAAAAGAAATGAGAATCAGAATGTAGGGAGAGGTCATGTGGCCACCCACCTCCCCAAGGCCTGAATCTCTTCTCTAGCATTCTCAACTGATGGTCATGTGACCTCATGCAATATGTCCAAGATCCCCAGTCATTAGGGGCCCTTTGTAAACCCGCTAAATGTTCACTTCAGCTAGGGTCCTGTAAATAGTCTGATTGCTTTGGCGGGGGTGTCACTGAGCATCTCCCCCTCCTCCCCCTCTGCCTCAATCTCTTTTAGCTTTCCATTTGATCCTGAATGTGTCACTGCACCCAAAGGACTCCAGTATCTTTCCACAGGCAACGAACTATAAATGTTGATGATCTCTTAAGCCCTTTACCAAGGGGCTTGAGAGACCAGGGATTAAGATGACTCCAACCTCTAGCCTTGAAACCAAAATACAGCTAATTTCCCCCCCAACAGTGGAAATTGATATTTCTTTGTTTCCATTTGTCACACTAAGCTGTGGCTAGGAGGTTTCAGACCCAGACTCTAAATGAGTCAGCTGTGCAGAGCCCCAGACACACAGAGAGGTTTCCGTAGCAACAGGAGATGTGTGGGAAAGCCTTATGTACACTATAGCTTAGGAAACAGGTTTCTTTTTAGCTTTGCTAGCTGACAGGCAAAGCTTTCCCTAAGTCCTAGAGAGAGAGAGAGAGAGTTTCTCATTGCATGTATACTTGAGGGGAGTTTGAGAAACAATTTCCACAGCATAATTTCGGTGTGTGTTTTTCCCCCTGCTGTCATCAACTTTCCATCAGGTAATGGCACCTTAAGGGCTGATAGTGAATTCTAGCAACTAGACCTGCCCTATTGGCAGAAGTAGGTTCTGGAGGGCAGCTCCCATTCAATGTCTGTCCACTCATCTACAACACACGCTGTGTTTGAAATATAACTCAAATCCCTCAACAAGTAAGCGCTTGCAACGATCTCCACTCCATATTAGGGCGGACGAGATGGAGCATGCTATCTGGGATAGTGAGGGGACATAAAACCAAGTCTAATGAAAAAAATGGGTAAAAGAACCAGGAAAATTGGGATGGAGCATGATGACTGAATTGAAGTCTCACAAAGACCATTTTGGGGAAGAGGGAGAGCATGGTGCCAGACAGTAGAATTCAGATGAGTGGATGGAAGGAAGAAACGAGGAGGTAGCCCTAGATCAGGCATTCTTCACCTAGGCTAGACTCTGAACATTTTTTAAACACTAAAATATTTTAAATCAGAATTACTTTATTATTCGTTCCCTTTATATTGTATTTTATGAATCTTATAAAACTGTGGTTCTGAGAAGGTTAGAGACTACCCAAGGAGTCTATAACACATAATCAATGTAAATAAAGGGATTAAGGTGATCTTTAAAGTTGATTTGAGATCTATTACCTCAAGTCCCATTGGAGGTGGACTCAATTTGATATAAAGAGATCTATCAGAGTTGTCCAAAAATACAATATATTGCTGGGAACATAGAGCATTTCTGAATGATGACCTCTCAAGATTGTTTTAAGAAGACAATTGGAGACATAAGTGAGATTAGATGATGGCTAAGATCTAAATACAGGGTTATGATTTTAATGTTCAATTCATGTCTAGTGAAATGGCTATAGGAGATATAATCCTGAAAACGTCACTTGCAAATCCCAATATCACCTTCTGATGTCTCGGTCTTCTTCAAGAGTGAAGGACAAACAGCAATCAGGAAGTAGCAGTAGTTGTTCTCCTGGGGACCCAACAGTCTAGTTTCAGTTGTTCAGCAGAGCTCCTTCCCCCTCCCTTTCTTCCTTCTTCCCTTCTCTCCCTCTTTCTATCCACATGATCCTTATAAGGCCAGGATTACTCATCTGATCTCTACTTCCTTACAAAAAGTCTCAGGTAGACATATTCCAAATGCAACTATTGGTTAGTCACAAGGGATTGAGACTATGGTTACATTCCTACTCTGGAAAGTAGAACATTGTCCTTCTGTAAGACAGTTGTCAAATAACCCAGGGTCTCTGAAAAATTCTGCAATGAATAAATTAGCAATCAGGGAAATATTCCAGGTAAATCACATGAAGAACTGGAGACCAACAAACAAACGTTACACGCTACTTTTTAAAGTACCATACTGAAATTACCATATTTAACATGGGAATGTTTTGCTTGACTATTCATATTTATTACAAGGATTTGATTTTGTTTTATTTTTCCTCTCATGGTGCCAGAGGTAAGAGGAAAGGAGAAAAAAGAAATGCTTTTTAAAATAAAATTTAATTTTATGAAAGGCAGAGTAATTCCTTAGGCCAGACTTCCATTGCCCTAAACTCAGGTATTGGCATGTCTATTATGACTTCAACCACCCTTCCCTATCCTTCATTCCACAGAGACTGGTTTCAGCAGCCTATGCAACAGACAGCACTTTTAGATTACTTGGGTGATTGCTTGGGGAGAGGGTAGAACATTCATCTAAGAAAACCCTGGAGGTATCTATCTCCAGATGGGCTTGTACCATCTATACTCACCTGTGATAAGAAGAAATTTTGTTACCTGTCCCCTGAAAGCTCACAGTATGATTTTCTATTTCCAGGCAGAATCATTTTATTAACTTTAATACTGACCACATCTTTTTAAGTTAAACTACTTTGGAGAAATAATCACAGCTGATGAATAAAATATCACTTACTCCTTTGGATGACTACTGATAAGAGTTATGTATATGAGATGTTTTGAACATTTTTTTAACTGGATGATGGTCCCATGAACCTCTCTTATGAGCTGTAATAATGAGCTGTTCTTGACTATTTTCTCAAACATTCAGATCATAGAATTTTCTAAAATGCCAATCTTGATAACTTGTATTTCAATAAAAAAAAATCAAAGAGATTTCTTTTTTAAAAATGTATTTACTTATTTTTCCAATTATAAGTAAAGATAATTTTCAACATTGATTTATGTAAGATTTTCTCCCTCCCATTTTTCCTCCTCTCTCTCTAAAATAGCAAGTAATATGATATAGGTTATACATGCATAATCATGTTACACATATTTCCATATTAGTCATGCTGTGAAAGTAGAATCACAACAAAAGGGAAAACCACAAGAAAGGAAAAACAAATTTAAAAAAGAAAAAAATAGTATGCTTTGATGTACATTCATATTCTACAGTTATTTCTCTGGATATGGATGGCACTTTCCATCATGAGTCAATTGGAATTGTCTTTGATCACTGTATTGCTGAGAGGAGCTAAATCTATCATAGTTGGTCATCATACAATGCTGCTGTTAATGTGTACAATGTCCTTCAGGTTCTACTCAATTCACCTAGTATCAGTTCATGTTAAGTCTTTCCAGGTTTTTCTGAAATCTGCCTGCTTATCATTTCTTACAGAACAATCCCACAACTTGTTCAGCCATTCCCCACTTGATAGGTATACCCTCAATTTCCAATTCTTTGCCACCACAAAAAGACCTGCTATGACTATTTTCATATATTTGGTCTTTTCCCCTTCATGATCTCTTTGAGATTTAGACTAGTAGTAGTATTGCTGGATCAAAGGGTTCTATGGTCCTTTGGTCATAGTTCCAAATTGCTCTCCATAATGATTGGGTCAGTTCACAACTCCACTGACAGTGCATTAGTGTCCAGTTTTTCCACATTCCTTCCAGCATTAATCATTTCTCTTTTCTGTCACAGTAAGTAGTATATCGGAATTGTTTTAATTTGCATTTTCTCTAATTAATGTTGATTTAGAGCCTTTTATGACTATAGATACTTTTATAATTTCATCACCTAAAAGCAGCCTGTTCATATCTTCTGACCATTCATCAATTAAAGAATGACTTGTATTCTTATTAATTTGATTTATAAATTTCACATATTTTAGAAATGAGATCTTTATCAGAAATACCTACTGTAAATATTTTCCCCCCAGATTTCTGCTTTCCTTTCTAATCTTGGTTGCATTGGTTTGGTTTGTGCAAAATCTTTTCAATTTAATGTAATTAAAATTATCCATTTTGTAGGTCACCTGTATTCTATTTCTTATTGGTTTTAAATTCTCCTCTCCATATATCTGACCGGTAAACAATACCCTGATTTTCTAATTGGTTTATGGTATCACCCTTTATGTCTACAGCCTGCACTCATTTCAACCTTATCTCGTTTTAGGCTGTGAGATAATGGTCTATGCCTGGTTTCTGCCATACTATTTTCCAGTTTTCCCAGCATTTTTTTTTTTTTTTGACAAATGGTGAGTTCTTATCCTGGGAGCTACAGCCTTTGGGTTAATCGAATAGATTAGTATAGTTAATACCTACTGTGTCTTGTGAACCTAACCTATCTCACTGACTCACCACTCTATGTTTTAGCCAGAACCGAATAGTTTTGATAACTGAGATCTGGTACATTTAGGCCACCTTCCTTTCCATTGTTTTCGCCTTGCTAGTCTTGATCTTTTGTTCCTTCGGCTCTAAAGTTTAATTTTTAATAGTTTGATTCCAGTATGGTACAGAATAAGTAGCTAGAGTTAGAACTGCCATTTTTATTCTATTAGCTCAGCTTACCCATGAGCAGTTGATATTTTTTCAGCTTTTTAGATCTGACTTTATGTGAAAAGTGTTCTGTAATTGTATTCAGACAGCTCCCAGTTTTGTCATGGCAGGTAGACTTGCATATATTTTATATTATCCAGTTATTTTGAATGGAATTTCGCTATTTCTTACTGCAGGGCTTTGGTAATACATTGAAATACTGAAGATTCAAGTGGGTTTATTTTATATTCTGTAACCTTGCTAAATTTTTAATTGTTTTAAGTTGTTTTTTAGTTGTTTCTCTAGGCATCTCTAAGTATACAATCACATCATCTGCAAATGGTGACAGCTTTATTTCCTCATTGCCTATTCAAAGTTCTTTCATTTACTTTTTTTCTTCTTTATAAGATACTGAATAATAGTGGTGAGAACACAAAGCATTCTTTCACCCCTGATCCTATTGGGAATGTTTCTAACTTAGCCTCATTATATATGATGCTTCCTTATGGTTTTAGATAGATACTGCTTATTATTTTAAGGAGAACCCTATATATTCCTCTATACTCTAGTGTTTTTAATGGGAATGGGTACAGTGCATCTATTGAGATAATCATGTGATTTCTCTTATTTTTATTATTGATGTGGTCAATTGTACTCATTGTTTTCCTAACATTGAACCAACCCTGAATACCCAGTATCAATCCCACTTGGCCATAATGTATATTATTCTAGTAATAAATTGCTGTAATCTCTTTGCTCATATTTTATTTTAAAATTTTGCATCAATATTCATGAGCATTTCTAATAGAACAATAGTGTTCCATGACATACATATACCACACTTTGTTAAGCCATTCCCCAATTGAAAGACATTCACTTAATTTCCAATTCTTTGCCACTACATAAAAGGCGCTATGAATATTTTTGTGCATGTGATATTTTTACCCTTTTTCATCATCTCTTCAGGGTATAGACCCAGTAGTGGTATTGTAGGATCAAAGAGTAAGCACATTTCTGTTGCCCTTTGGGCATAATTCCAAATTGCTCTCCAGAAAAGTTAGAGGAGTTCACTGCTGCACCAACAATGTATCAGTGTCCCAGATTTCCCACTTCCTTCGATCACTGTCCTTTCTGGTCATATTGGCCAGTCTGAGAGGTGTGAGGTGGTATCTCAGAGATACTTTAATTTGCATTTCTCTAATAAATAATGATTTAGAGCAATTTTTCATATGACTGTGGATCGATTTGATTTCCTCTGCTGTGAATTGCCTTTGTGTATCCTTTGACCATTTGTCAATTGGGGAATGGCTTGGTTTTTTTTTTTTTTTTGAAAATTTGACTCAGTTCTCTGTATATTTTAGAAATGAGTCATTTGTCTGAAATATTAGTAGCAAAAATTGTTTCCCAATTTACTACATTTCTTTTGATCTTGGTTACAGTGGTTTTGCCTGTGCAAAAACCCTTTTTAATTTAATGTAATCAAAATCATCTAGTTTATTTTTAATGATGTTATCCATCTCTTCCTTGGTCATAAACTGCTTCCATTTCCATAGATCTGACAAGTAAACTACTCCCATCCCAGAAGGGATGGGAATTCAGGGAAGCCTGGATGGATTTGCATGAAGTGATGCTGAGCAAGATGAGCAGAACCAGAAAAACACTGTCCACCCTAACAGCAACATGGGGGTGATGATCAACCTTGATGGGCTTGCTCATTCCATCAGTGCAACAATCAGGGACAATTTTGGGCTATCTGTAATGGAGAATACTATCTGTATCCAGAGAAAGAATTGTAGAGTTTGAACAAAGACTATAATTGCCTTCAATTTGGAAAAAAAAATCTTTATCTTGTATAATTTTGCTAATCTCTTATACTTTATTTTTCTTCCTTGAGGATATGATTTCTCTCTCATCACATTCAATTGAGATCAATGTATACTATGGAAACAATGTAAGGACTAACAGAGTGCCCTCTGTGGGGGGTGGGAAGCAAGAATGGGGGGAATTGTAAAACTCAAAATAAATAAAATCTTTCTAAAATGAAAAAAAATACTTCATCAGGGAAATTGCTCTATATTTTTCTTTTTCAGTTTTAGCTCTTCCTTGTTTAGGTATCAGCACCATATTTGTGTCAGAAAAGGAATTTGGTAGGACTCTTTCTTTGCCTCTTTTTCCAAATAGTTATATACTATTGGAATCGATTGTTCTTTAAATGTTCAGTAGAATTCACTTGTAAATTCATCTGGCCCTGGAGATTTTTTCCTTAGGGAGTTCATTGATGACTTGTTCAATTTTTTTCCTCAAATAGGGTTAAGTATTTTATTTCTTTTCTGTTAATCTGGGCAATTTATAATTTCGTAAATATTCATCCATTTCCTTTAGATTTCCAGATTTAAACTGGCATACAGTTGAGCAAAATAACTCTGATATATTATTTTAATTTTCTTTTTATTGCTGGTGAATTCACCCTTTTTATTTTTGATACTGGTAATTTGATTTTCTTTTTTAATCAAATTAATCAAAGGTTCATGTATTTTGTTGCTTTTTCCCCAAATAACTATTTACTAGTTCAATTGTTTTCTTACTTTCTATTTTATTAGTCTCTCCTTTGATTTTTCAGGATTTCTAATTTTGTAATTAATTGGGGATAAATTGGTGATCACTGCTAACCTGCTGCATTGCTGTTCTGTCCAGTGAAACTGGGTCTCAGGGATCTCAGTTACTGATATATGCTGTGGCTAAGAGCCTCCTGCTGGCACCCTCACCCCACCCACCTCCACCCTCTGCTCTGGACTGCACTCCTCTTTCACCCAATTGGAAAAAACCTTTCTTGAAGACCCTCCAAGATATCTTAAGCAAGGCAATTCTCTTTTTTTTTTTTGTGGGTTCTGCCTCCCCAGACTCTGTTTAGAGGCTTTAAAGTTTTTTCAGAGGGGGAAATTAGGAAAAGCCCAGGCAGCTTCCTGGCTGCTTTCCACCATCTTGGGATCAGAGTTTTTAAGTTGGAAAGGATCTTAAATAGTATCTCTTTGGACTCCTTTGTAATACAGGTAGGAAAACTGAGACCCAAGTCAGTGTAATGATTTGTTCAAGGTACTACAGATAGTAATCATCCTGGCAGGATATGAATTTGACCTTCCAAGCTGAAAAGGATCTTAGATGCTATTTAGTCCAAGTCCCCTGTTATTCAGGTAGGGAAACTGAGGCCCAAGGCAATATAATGATATGCTCAAAGTCACACAGGTAGTAGTCATCCTGGCAGGATATGAATCTGACCTTCTGAATCCACTTTATTTGACATAAAGCCTTACTTTTTAACAAGATCAACTCTCATTTACAGAGGGGGAAGTTAGTAGAGCATAGATGGGAATTCAGGTACTTTTTGCCTGAAGTTTCTCTACATTTTATTCTTTATTATAAACTTCTGATAGTCTGTTTTTAACCTTATTTTTAATTGTTTTTAACTGAGGTTTGTCTGTACACAGTTTCTGAAAGCCATTTATTGATTTAATCTCTCCACTGTTAATCACCAGCTCCCTCCCAGTCACAATAACTGATTTTTGTAAGCTATATCACATTTATTAGGTGAATGGCTTCAAATTGATCAGTAAGATAGCTCAGTACTTTAGATTGACCAGTTTCTCTCCTCAGTCTAGAAAGTAGAGTTAGTTAATTCCATAATAATGAGGGTGTCTTCTGAGGTCAGTGTTTAATCAAGAGCAGGGTACCTGCCTCATCCAAGCTGATTTGGAAAGTATGTTCCTACAGAGAGAAGTCTAGGTCTGCTGCCATTTGATAAAGGGAATGACACTTGCCAGCTTGGAGAGGCCTTGGATTGGAGATTCATTTTTCAATTCCCTTTAATGAATACTTTAAAGTCACATCATAATTACTTAATATATGCATGTTTTTCTTCAAAAGATTTTCTCCATCTATAAGGTACTTCACCAAATGAAGCCCCTTGTTCTCCATCTCCATTCGAATGGTAATTGCCATGGGCCCTCATAAAAAATTCCATGTAGCTTTCAGAACCATAATAATAGTAATCTGAGGATGGCCTCATTTTACCCACTTGTTTATGATGAGAAGGCAAATGGTACAAACACCAGTGTCATTATCATAGTAACGATGTAGTGCTCATTACAATTTGGGTCATAATGTAAGAAGAGGAGTTAGTCTTGACACTGATGGGGGTGCAGTGACATTGGGAGCCCCAGGAAGAAAAAATGGGCAGGTTGGTGAACTTGACCGAGGTTCTCCTAAAGCTTCATTCATCTCTTTATTAGGTTGGCTAGTTTAGGAAGAGAAACTAACAGCTTGCTCCCACTCCCATAGCTTAAATATTTCCAAATCACTATATTTACTGGAAGCCGGGGATGAAGATAGTCCAAATATTGTCCTCAACTCATAGAAGGAAGGAAATGAAAGCCAGAAGGGACTTTAGAGATCATGAAGTTCAACTAACCTGGCCGTTTTTTGCCAGATAAGAAACAGGTTAAGTGAATCTTAAGATGCTGGCCTCTTCTTTCATAGAATCAGAGTTTGAGAGCTGGAAAGAGCCTCAGAGACCACCCCGTGTAACCCTCTCATTTGAAAGAAGGGGAAATTGAAGTTTATGGAGATGGAGTGACTTATTCAGGGTCACAAAACAAATCAGTATCAAGAAGTAGCCTGGCTTTGGCCCATATCACTGTTGCTCTAAGGGCTGCAAATTGAAAAAGCTGTTGGGTTGGAGGCGGAGGTGTGGAGAAGGTTACGAAGGTCCTGAGAGCCAGTCTATGAGAGGACCAGTTGAAGGAACTGGAGTGTTTAGCTTGGAGAACAGAATCAGGAAAAAATGATAGCTATATGCAGTTGCCCTTGTCACATACATAATGAATGGTCATCCAGCATCTGTTGGAAAACCTCCTTTTTGAGGTAGTCCAGTCCAAATAGACTTCTTTTATCCATTGCTCCTGGCCTTATCCTCTGGGAACAAACAGTACATGTCTAATCTCTCTGATCGTCTTTCGCACAGTTATTAAGGGCCTCTGCTGAGTTGAGGGCTTAAATATGACTCACTCCTTCTGCTGATCCTCATATGATATGGCTTCGAGAAGATTCACCATCTTGTTTATTCTCCTCCTAGCACTCTGAATCTTATCACTGTATTTCATGAACCATGGTACCATGATTGTACACATATAAGCTAAAATTGATTGCTTACCAACTCAGAGAAGGGAGAGGGAAGAGAGATAGCCTTTGTAACTCAAAAAAAATGTTAAAAATGTTTTAACATGTAATTGGGAGAAAAATAAAACATATTTAAAAATAAAATAAACCAAGGTACCCAAAATTGAACACAAAATTTCAGATGAGGACTGATGAGGGCTGAGAACAGTTGAATAATCATCACTCTGTCCCTGGAGGATTGATTCCTCTTAATACAGTCCAAGATAGCATTAGTTTTTCTGACTGCTCTTTCCTGATGCCTCCAGATCTTTTTTAGAACACTTGATATTCACTCACGCCCTCCTTCATTCTTGAATCATGGAGGGGACGTTTTTGGTGATCAAGTACATCGGTCTCAAATTAATTTCACCTTTTTACATTCTGTCCCATACTTGGGCCAGTCAGATTCCTCTTGGATCGTGGATTTGTGGGATTTGTGTTATTCCCAAATTTGATCTACATGTTTTCTGTGCCTGTATCCCAGTCAGTGGACACCGTGTTACACAGTGCAGCACTTGTTCTTCCTTGCTTCCTAAAATGGTAACTTTTGGATAAAGCCACTTGAGGCTGTGAATTTATACCTGTCCTGGATGCTGTCCTTTAGTTTTGTACTTTGGGGCATGGATCCAGGCAGTCTTCTGCCTTCCCCATTCCTTTTCATTGCCTAGCTTTACAAGACAAATGGCAAACACCATCTTACTCCCCCCCTTTCCAAGATGTGCCCCATTTTTGGCCAGGAATCTACCAAGCCTGTGTTGTAAACTACAATCCAGAAATTTGTTTAGCTCCAAAGGGAGAACAATGCAAGGGGTATACATTCCAAAGAGAAAAAAAAATCAAACTGAATATAAGGGAAATGTTTCCTACCAATGAGAACCATGCTGAAGTAGAAATAAGGGGTTTCCCCTCACTTGGTCACCTTGTCAGGCTGTTAGAGTGAGGATGCTAGCTGAAGTACACATTGGATTAGATGGAAAAGGGAAAAGAGAGGATAAGCATTTTCATTTAGCTCCTACTGGATGCTAGGGCACTATGCTTTTTTACAGATATGATCTCATTTAATACCGTAAGCTAGGTGCCACTACTATCATCCCATTTTACAGTTAAATAAACTGAGGCAAAGGCCAAGCGACTTACCCAGGACCATACAGCTAGCATGCTTCTGCAAATAGATTTGAATTCAGGTCTGCCAGTGAGTCCTTCTGCACTTCTTGTCAAGTGAATTTCTCAAAGTCACACAGTACAAGAATCAAGAGATTTTTAAAGTTAATTTTAGAGAAAAGGATACCAGTTCTATTGCCTTATGTGTTTTCAGCTCAAGAAGCAGTAATATTGAATTCAAACCTAGTTACCAGTTCTCTTGCCCAAACAAAGAATCAACTTGTCAAAGGGTTCACTCTCACTCAACATTATTTCATGTGGAAAAAGAAATGGAAAATGACAGTAGCTAAGTGTAAGACAGAACACAGGAGGGCTCAAAAGGAGAGGATGAAGAAGGCAAGAGCAAAGGGAAAGACAGAAAGACAGTTTTAAAGAGTAGAACCACTGGCTCTTGCTAAGTTTTAGAACCAGGGGATTAGCATGACAAAGGACCTAAGGGACCTCTGAGTTTAAGTTCTTCATTTGACCTAGGAGTAAACAGACAGAATTTCAGCGATTTGCTCAGGATCACACACAGATAACTAAGTTATGACACGAGAACTGAACTGACCTTTCTCAATTCAAATTAGCTTTGGCTCTACTATGCCATACTGATTTGTCTCCTGCTCTGTCTTCCTCCCACACCTTGGCTTCATTAACGACACTGCTGGAAGAATGAGGGATTCTGCATGGCAGATGGGATGAGGCGGTGCTTTCCATGCACAAGGGCCCACACAGGTAAGCAAAGGTAGGTGACTTCTAAGCTTTCAGCAGATGCTGAGCCAGAGGGCTAAATTTGAGTAACATTTGTGGAGAACATTAGCAAAGAAAATCCTGGTTGACTCAAGGCAGAGGCTCTTTTCAACAAAGTATTTAACCACCAGATACATTAAATAAAAAGTTTATAGAAAATTTATCTTGAACTATCAAAAAGCTCTATGAATTATAGAATTCCTTTTCATAACTATGATTCATCCCTCTCATTTTCTCACTGATTCCCTGGCCTTAGGCCACCCTTGTACCTTGGCTGGCTGGTTTGGCTGCCCAGATTCTGGCTGACCTTCTGTGGATTTGAAGAATGAAATCAGTAAATAGCTGGGGTCCTGCCAAAACTCCCCATAAAGGAGGTTCCATTAGTAATAAACATGTCACTAGCTAATGATCTGCAAAGGCAAGAAACTCTACCTAAAATGAAAAAATGAACACCTCCTTTGACAAGTGAAACCCATTTTCCCCTGTTATCAATTCAGTAGAGATGAGCAAATGTTCCCTACCACCAGCTCAATATTACTATTCTTAGAGAGCTTTATTACAAGACTGTCTACTGAGTAATAGCAAAGAATGGCCAGGAGACTTGGGAATGACGATATCACAAAACATAATTTACGTCCATTGTTTTAGACTTAGCCTGGTGTTTTGTATTTTATCTCTTTCATGTAATTATCTAGCATCAGCAATGCAAGCAAACACACCACTTGAAAGTGAAAGGCTATAGGAAAGTTGTTCACCTCATCTGATGGGAGTATCTAACCTGGAGCATCTGACCCTGATGAAATCACAAGTCTAGTACAAAAATAAAACAGTCATTAGTAATGCCAGACACAGTTCAGGAGGCTGAGTTCAATTCAATCCCTCCACAGTGAAAGAAAAAATATTAGAAAGCTGCTCGCATCAAGCTTATCAATGCAGGTCAGTGAAGGAAGTACATGGAAATGAAAGCCACACTTGGAGAAAGGAAAGATAGAGTTTTTTTGTTTTGTTTCAAGGCTCTTATTTTTCCCTGATTAGTCTTCTGGAAACTGGCCTTCATTTACAGGGTGGTTAGACACCTCCTTGGAAAAGTGAGTTTGCTCTGAGCATATCTAACTAGATTTCTTTTCCCCCCTTTTATTTTCTCTTAAAAGATCTTTCCAGCAGATATACTAAAATGTCTACAGCTTTGCTCCCTACTTCATAACAATACCCCCAAACAATTTCATAGGTCTCATCATATATTCTATTAAAAGTCTCATATTAGGGTCAGGAAACCCACTGGACCACTATTATATCCTAATTCTTCTAATTCTGACTATTGGAGATGCAATCTAGAGATTAAGCATGATCCTAACCCTACACTCCCCCCCACACACAATGTTTTCTTTTTGGTTTTAATGAAGTCTTTTATTTTTATATCATACAGGGTTCTGGATATTACCAATCCCTCAAATTGAAACCTTCACTTTTGCAAGAAAGAACCAAAACAATTGATTAAATGACTGCATCTGACCAAGTAGAAAACATTCTGCCTCTGTGGCATATTCTACCCTGTAGGACTCATGTATCTGCTGAAAACAAAGATGTCTGTTCCATCATCTGACCCTCCTTCCTTGAAAAGGTTTACTTTTCACATTCATTTAATTTATAGTGCTATAGTTATTATGTATATGGGTCTTCTAGTTCTGTTTATTTCACTCTTCATTGATTTGGAGAAATTTTCCATTGTTTCTCTGAATTCCTCCTAGTCCTCATTTCTTACCAAATGGTAATAATGCTATTTGCATATGACAGTTTTTTTTCAGTAAGTCCCTAATCAATGGTTTTCAGTTTTCTGCCACATAAAAGTTAATGAATAAGTCGGTAAATATTGGACATTATCTCTGACCTCCAGTAGAAGGATTATTATGTATGAATAATTTTAACCACTCTTCTTGTATAATCCTCAAGGTATTGACATTTGGACCCATCTGTCATTTTCCTAAGTGCATACTGTCTGTCTTCACACACTCACATCAAAGAGGCCTTTTATCATCTTCCCCGATTTGCAAGATATAGGACAAAAACTCAGGGTGGTTTGACTTTTCATTCATATCAATGATTTGGAATATTTTTCATACATTCCTAGACAGTTTGCAATTCTGTTTTTATGAAATGTTTGCTCATGTTTTTTAAGTATTTGCTTATTTCCCTACTATTATTTTATCCAGTCTGGTTTTGAGGAACCAAGTAATGATGTTTGGAGGCAGGGGGTGGTATGCTTGGACAGGTTGGTAGCTGACTTCATTTCCTATGCATGGAGACTATTTTAACCTCCTATTTTGTATTATAGTCGACTCTGGGGATGAGGCTGAAGTGGGAGAAGACATGTCTTTTTTTATTCCATAGTTAGAATTCTTAGTACATATGCCCAATTTCTTGCCTCATTTTATGTTTAAGAAGTAATTTCACAGTGGATATTTAGATTAAAACTAAGGTTACACTTTATAGTGTAGCAGTTAAATGAGAAAGTCTTTCTCTGGCAAAGTCATTTAATTAGGACTTGAGGTCTAATTAGTTTCTGGGGGGTAAAAGAAGAGATGAGGACTTCCCTTTATGACAGTAAACTAATACAACCTCAAAAAAATCAAATTTAAAAAAATGACTTTATCAATTCATAGGAAAAGCAGATATCTTTAAGTAGCACTTCCCCAGCCCCACCAGATTCTCCTGTGGTTTTTCTTTTCTTTTTAAAATTTCATTTAAGGCAATGGGATTAAGTTACTTGCCCAAGGTCACACAGCTAGGCAAATGTTTGAGATGGGATTTAAACTCAGGTCCCTCCTGACTCCAGGACTGGTGCTGCAACCACTGCACTACCTAGGCCTGAAGTTTTCTACAGTAGCCCATGTTTTAAGGGGGGATCCTTGAGTTGAAAATAATCTATTTATATTCTCCCCCAATATCTGTCCTATTTATTATGCTCTCATTTTTTATTAAGTAATTCTAACTGATCAGCAAACATTGGAGTGGGGAGTACCAACTCCCTCTGCCCCGCCCCCCATCAGCCAGGCCCACATCTGAGACCACAGCCACCTAGTCAGGAAATAAGAAAAACAACCTTCAACTTCCAGGCTGAAGCCAACATGGTGGCACAAAACTATGAAGGTCCTGGAACTTTTCCCAACATAACTTTGAATGAAGCCTCTAAACAAATCCTAAAGTGACAGAACCCACGACAAAACAAAACAAAAAACAAAAACAGTGAAACAACTTTTCAGTGAGCTATCTTGGGGGAACTTCAGGAAAAGGTCTGTCATGTGGGTAAAAGGAAACTATAGTGTAGGAGGGAGAGCTGGGAAGCCAGAAAAGAGACTTTTAACCATGGAGCAGCTCTGTCAGAAGTAAGGGTCCCAAGCCCAGCTTGGAGAGCAAGATTTCAGGCCCTGGGAATCTGGTGACATGTTGGACTATCCTAGTGAAGGGAGCAAATTGGAAACATTGAAATAACCAGAGTAGAAAGCCAGGGATCAGAACCCCAGCCCCAAGCAAAAAAAAAAAAAAAACAACTCCAAAGTTGGAACTATACACCCTATACCACAGGAACAAAATTCAACTGACAAAATGATCAGAAAAACATGAAAAAGCACTAACCATTGACAGCTACTATTCTGATAAGGTGATAAAAAAAAACCATGTCAAAAGAGGAAAGCAGTGACAAAATTCTTACATGTAAAGCCTCTAAGGGGATGATGAACTGCTCTCAATTCCAAAAAAAGAAATCATGGAAGAACTCAAAAAGAAATTTTAAAAGCCAAAGTAAGAGGAAGAAGAAAAATGGAGAAAAGAAATGAGAGTCATGCAGAAGAATTATGAAAAATCAACTGAAGAAAACAATCTTAAAAGTAAGACTGACCAACTGGAAAAGAAAATAAAAATGCTAACTGCAGTAAATAAAACCTTAAAAACTAGAATTAGAGAAATGAAAATGAATGACTCTGAAATACCAGGCTTCCATCAAATAAAATCAGGAGGCTGAAAAACTAGGAGAAAATATAAAGGACCTCTTAAGAAAAATGATCAAACTAAAAATAGATCCAGAAGAGATTATTTAAGGATTACTGGTTTACCTGAAAGCCATGATCAGAAAAATAGCCTTGACATTATCAGGCAGGAAATTAGCATGGAAAATTGCCTTAATCTATTCCTAGAACAAGAAGATAAAGTAATCCTTGAAAGAATTTCCTGATCATCCCCAGAAAGAGATCCCAAAATAAAAACTCCAAGGAATATTGTAGCCAAATTTCAGAATTCTCAGATGAAAGAGAAAATACTGCAAGTGGCCAAAAAGAAGCAATTTAAACATCAGATAATCACAGATTTTGGAGGATGTATCAGCTTCAACATTAAAGGATTGGAGGGTCTGGAATATGAAATTCCATAGGGCAAAGGAGCTTGGATTATAACCAAAAATCAGCTACCCTGCAGAATTCAACATATCCTTTCAAGGGAGAAATGACCTTTCAACAAAAGAGGATTTTTAAACTTACCTGATTAAAAACAAAACTGAACAGAACATTTGATCTTCAAATACAAGACTCAGAGATGCATAAAAAGGTAAATAGAAAGGGAGGGGAATGCTAGTTAACTCTGGGGAAACTATATTTCTTTTAGGACAATTGAAAGGAACAGATTTAGACAAAGTGTGTGGGTCTAAATTGACTGTGATGTGATCAAACTTTTAGCTCTTTGCTTGACATGATACTTTAGCTCATGAGAATTGTATTTCTATAGAGAGTTCTTGGAAAAATGACGTGGCCTATACTGATTATAATAAGATGATATTTATGGCTCCTGAGAATTGTACTTCTAATGGGACAGTTGAGGGGAGTGTGCTTGGAAAGGGGTTGTGGGTATAAAATGATTATGAAGTAATCTTACCTATAAATCAATCAATCAACCCTTGATAACTATACTTCTATCAGGACAGATAAAAGGAATATATCTTGATAGAGGTTTTAGATACAAGACAGCTTTAAAACAATCAAGACATGAAAAGGATCATATTAGGAGAAGATGAGGCATTCGAGGATAAATAAGACCATATGAAGAGGCACAAAGACCTATTAAAGTAGAGGTAAAGAAGGGAGAGTGGAGCACTGAGTAAATGTTACTCTCCACAGATTTGGTCACAACATACATTTTCAATTGGGTTTAAAATTTTATCATACCCTACTGGGAAATAAGGTGGCAGGAAAGACTAAAGAAAGGGGAAGAAGGGACTGATAAAAGAAAGGATGAAAGTAAAGGTAAAGTTAAAGTTGAAAAGAAAAGTAAAAGGGGAAAGGGAAAAGGCCTTATAGAAAAAAGGACTGATCCAGAGGGAACAATCAGAAGAAAAACATTAGTATGGAGGGATAATGGGAAAGGAAAGACAAAAGTATAAACAGGGAGAAGATAGCATGGAGGTAAATACAGAATTAGTCATCATAACTGTAAATGTAAATGGGATGTTTTCTTTCTTTCTCATGGAATTTTCCCCCTTTGTTCTAATTCCTGTTTTACAACATAACAAATATGGAAATATGCTAAACATGAGTGTACATGTACAACTTTTATCAGATTGTTCACTGCTATTGGGAGGGGGAAAGGGAAGGGAGGGTGTTAAGAAAATATGGAAATCATACATTTGCAAATAGATGAATGTTGACAACTTCCTTTGCATGTAATTGGAAAGGTAAATTAAAAATTTTTAAAAATCATGAGAGATGCGAGTTCAGAAAACCCTGGAAAGACTTGTATGAACTAATGCTGAGTGAAGTGAGCAGAACCAGAAGAACGTTGCATATACTAATAGCAACAGTGAGTGATGATTAACTATGATGGACTTGGTCTCAGTAGTACAATAATCAAACACAATTCTAAAGGACATATGATGAGAAGTACCATCCACATCCAGAGAAGAAACTATGGGGTCTGCATGGAGACCAAAGTTCATTATTTTCAATTTTAAAAGTTTGTTTTATGTTTTATAGTTTTTTCCTTTTTGATGAGACTTCTTTCGCAACATGATTAATATTGCTATATGTTTAACATAGTTATATATGCATAACCTATATTACATTTTTTTTATCAGGGGAGGGGGGAAGGAAGGGAGAGAGGGAGAAAAATGTGAAACTCAAAACCTTACCAAAAAAAGGACTGTTGAAAACTATCTACATGTAGTTGGAAAAATAAATGTTAAAAAGAAAATAATTGCAACCTCTCCTTCACAAACAACTCAGAGCAAACCCTAAACAACCCTGCCCTAAATGTACTCATTTGTTCCACACATTCAATTCAAAAAGAATTAATTACTAGGATCCATGCAGAGAGACAGTGTGGTGTAATGGCTAGGGTGAGCCACAAAGTGAGGAGGAATTCTGTTCCTTGGACACATACTGGCTGTGGGGCCTTGAGAAAAAAAGCCATTTTCCCTCTTAGAGCCTGGCTGCAACAACTCTTAAAGCTTTTTAAGTTTCCCCAGAGCTGCTGCTCTGCTCCCTACACCAATGAAGTCATCCCTGGTGTGGTGCAGAATTCAAACAAAAACCACCTTACTGCCAGGCACTGTACTAGATCTTAAGAATCTTTTGCTCCAGTCAGTCCAAAGTTTGGGTACTCTGTTCAGTTCTAGGTGCTGCGATTTCTGAGGTTGACAACATTGGCAAACTAGAACATAATCTGTATGTGATTTGGGGAGGGCACAGTTATGGTGACCATGGTCCACAACTCAGGGAATATAGAACCAAAGGTTATCTTGCCTCCTGCATTGCAATTTCCCTTAAGCTGCTAGTGGTCTCCCCCCCCCCCACCTTGCCAAGAAATTGCTTCATATTCATTTTTTTTTTTACACAGGGTGTCCCAAAAGTTTTGGGGCAATTTTAAGCTTTTAAAGCTGAAAACTGCACTAAGACTTTTGCGACACCCTGTAGAGTTTGTGTTTGCTTAGGAGTTCTCTGGTGTACACTTCAGTTCCATGGTGCCAGGCATCATGTGGTTTTGTTTTTGACTTCCCAACA
Source organism: Macrotis lagotis (assembly GCF_037893015.1). Taxonomy (NCBI): domain Eukaryota; kingdom Metazoa; phylum Chordata; class Mammalia; order Peramelemorphia; family Peramelidae; genus Macrotis; species Macrotis lagotis. The sequence continues at coordinate 33,574,471 of NC_133666.1, forward strand.
TGAGGGTGACTGGCACCAAACAGGTACTTAATAAAATCTTATCGATTCATCTAGTCTCGTCTCATCTCACCCCCTTCCCCCTTTAAAGAACCTAGCACCAGGAGGATAATTTGACTGGACAAATAAGGATTAATAAGCAGCAGAATGAGGACTCAAATCCAGGGCTTCTTTTTTCACTAGGCAACACTGTCCTCACAAGATGAGGGGGCTAGAGACCAGAAGAATCATTTGAAAGCACAGAGTGAGTTTAAACTGGGAGAAAAAGGTATTTGAAAAGCTGTGACTCAATAATACCCACTTAGACTCATCCTAGAAGCTAAGCTAACTGAAAAAATGCTCTCAAAATTTTGGAAAAATATTACCTGCTTGCTCTCTATGGTTCAAGGACTTCTAGAGGGGCATTAACCCGATTTCTTCTTTGGGAGGCAAGAGCAACAACCATTCACATAGTCAAGCAAACAGGACCTCAGAGATAAGTGACTTTTAGATGATGTACAAAACAATCTACTATTACCAAGTTCGAATGTCCACAGCTAGTGCCTAGAAAATGTGACTAGATAGAAATACCATTTGGAACAAGAATTAAAAACATGCAATATAAATCAGACTCACCTAGCAGCCATTACATAGTTAAATATGAGCTGAATCATTGAGTGTCTAGAAAGCTCTGCTCAAAAGACTCTCCAGAGCTGCTCCCCACCTGCTCGAAGTTCTACTAAAATTGGACTCAACTGTACCAAGTCACTGGCCTTCCTTTATGCTGACCACCTGCATACTGGTACAGAGCTCTCCATAGAACAGCTCCTCCTTATGGCAGGGGCCAGACTTCTCCACTATGTCTGCCCCTATTCTGCTGTCTAACTGAAACCCAATGGGGAAGAAAGGAATGGCAGTCCATCGCCCTGTTCTGGGCCAACATCCCTACTAATCCAGCAAAGCTAGTTCTGGGAGAGAAGTAGGGAGCTCCCTCCCTCCAGCAGCTTCATTCTAGGTCTGTTCAATGCTTCTACTCCCCCCACCCCCACACACCCCTATTTCCAGCTTAACTACTTTGGGGAGGAGAGGGGCATTTTAATGACAAAATTAGCTCCTGGGGAGCTAAGGACTGATTTATTATCATCTTTGTAACTTCAGTACCAATACACAGTAGGTGTTTAATAAATCCACCCTGAATGATAGGTTAGCTCCAACAGGTAGCTGCCTCTTAAAGCTGTAATTTGCTCCTTCCTTGATCTCCTGACAAGTCAAATTTGCTCTTTAAAAAGACTCGAACCTTCCTTCCCCTTTCAAAATGTTTTGTCCAAAATATGGAGAACATTTGAAATGATTTGTAAACTGTTAAACAGTACAATTTAATTTTCCCCCCAGCAGGTAAGGAAGCTGTGGGTGGAACAGTACCAAGTCCCTTGTACAAAGGACTAAAAGCACTCGCTAGGATTCAGGGAAATGACATCCCTTCTGTCCTGATGGATTTGCTTTTACCGCAGACAAAGGATGCTGCGCTTTCGACATTATTTTCAGAAGCTGATGGATGGGAACCAAAGTATTTGCATCCTATCCGTCCCTACTCTCTTCCTGCATTTAGCTTAGAGTAGTGGCCTTTCAGCCTCCAGTGGGGAAAGTCATTAAGCTGACATTTTCTTCCTCTAGGCTATTTCCTGCAAACTCTGCTCTGTCTTAGTCAACCAGTCTCTCAAATCGCTTCTGCCTGGTGGGCAGGTTTTCTTGAGACAACTGAATGGTACTTGAGGTCTGGGCCTGAAAACATTTCAGAAAGCTAGTGTTTTATTTGTTTCCCACTTTGGAGTGGCTGAAAGCTTCAAACTCACTTGGATGAGTTTGTTTTTTATGTTATTCAAACACTGATCAAGTAACCCTTTAAGTCCCTAGTCCAACTGGGAGGATCCTGGCCCAGAGGAGACCTCACCTAGAAGGTGAGACCAGAGATGGACAGTTGGAAGGAACCTGTGAGGTCATCTACTCCCGACATATTTACAGATGAGGGATCATGTCTATTACGTCTCTCACGTGCCAGGCACTGTTTTGTGAAGCTATTTGTTGAAAGGAAGAGAGGTAGAAAAAGAGAAGGACTGGGATTCGAACCCATAACCCGGGCCTCTAAGTTAGTGCTCCTTAGTGAGTGGTACTGCTTACCATGTATCAGAGAATCCAAGGAGGGCAGAAATTTCTGTACATCCTCTAAGGCAACTCACAGAAGGTCAGAAAGAGGGGAGAATGTGCCCAAAGATACACTAAGGGCAGACCTCCAAGTGGGATCCAAGACTGTTGATTTCAAGGCCAGTGACTGCTGCTGCAATTGAACTCAGCTGTACCAATTCACTGGCCTTTTATGCTCAGCACCTGCATCCCTGAACAGTGTTCTCTTAGTTCACTTATTACATTGCACCACTAGATGCTATCAGGACTACCCTTTATGTGCCTTGAGGCATAGTCTATTTGTTCATTAGAATTTTTATTATTGAGAGGAAATATAATGGATTGAGACAGTGCTGAAGGGGATAGAGATTTCAGGCTTGGAGTCAACAAGACTCATTTCCCCAAAGTTCAAAACTGGCCTTAGATATTTACTAGCTGGATGACCATTGGCAAGTCACTTCACCCTGTTTGCCTCAGTTCTTTTATCTGTCAAATGGGCTGGAGAAGGAAATGGCCAACCACTCCAGTATCTCTACCAAGAAAACCCCAAATGGGGTCAAGGAGAGTCAAGCACCACTGAAAAACAACTGAACAACAAAATAGTGGATTGATCACTGGACTTGGAGTCAACAGAATCCTAGATTCAAATCCTGTCCCTGGTGCAACTCTGGATAATCCAGCTCCACTCTCTGAGGTCTAGTGTCCTCATCCATAAAACAGGATGTCAGGGATGCCGATGGCAATCCTGTTTCTGATAGGCTACAATCAGGCACCCTGGGAGAGGTTCCTTTCAAAGACTATTAAATGCCTCTACTTGGATTCCCTGCGTTCTTTATCCCAGATGGAAAGAACCCCTTTATTCTAGAAGTCCCTGTAGGCACCTATCCAGAATTTCCTTGGCCCCATCCAATGGTTAAGCAAGTATGTTGATGCTTTCTCCCTGCAACCCAGTTCTCACTTTTTCTCTTCTCCCTTCCCAGATACCAGAGTGATCTCTGAAGCTGAGATGGATTTAGTGATCTCTTGGGCTCCTTTCTATTTTCCCTTTCTGAAACCACTTCCTCTTCCTTCTCTCACCCCTGGAGCCCTTCACCAGGTTTTTTCAGAGAAGAACCAGGATTTGGACCCAAGTCCTCCAACTGCAAACCCACAATGGTCCACAAGTCCATGATTTAGACAGACCTGCTTTATCATCTGGATAGCAGAAAAGAGAGCTTTCTGGTTGGGCTGGCTGCTCAATGGGAACAATGCAAGGCAGGGTCAAGAGCACTGGATTTGGGGTCTGGGGTGCTTAGCTCAAATACCTGCTCTGTTGCTTGGTCTGGATGACCCTGGACAAGTCAATTCACCTCATTTGTAAAATGTACTTGTACTCAGTGACCTTTAAGTTCATTTTTTTTATTCTGGATTTATGATCCTAAGCCACTTGACCTTTCTAGACCTCAGTTTACTCATCTGTAAAATGAGTTTGTACTAGATGACCTCTGAGATCTCTCCTCACTTGAAAGCTAGGATCCTAAGATCCAAAAAGAAGTTACAGCGGCAAGAACACAGATTATAGTTAGGTACTTGAATTCACATCCCACTTCTGAAGCTCTCTCGGTCTCAGATTCCAAGAATGAGAGGATCTGAACAAGTATTAAACATGCCACCTTCTGACCCATGTGGCCTATAACACTCCTGAGTGTGGCAGAATCAAATTACAATGTACCTAGGAGATCCTGAACAAAATGAAGAAAAATATAATCAAATAAAGACAATATCACATTTTAAATTGAGCCAATATGCTGGCCACAAGGATCCTAATATCAGGAAAACTACCTCTGTTTCCATTTGAGTTTGATACCACTGGTCTAGATGACCTAGGAGTTCCCTTTCAGCTACAAATCTATCAGAATACTCTTTAGGAGCCAGGCTGAAGAAGAAATCCAGTGATACAACAACCAGCAATGGAGGAAAGAGGAGTAATGATGAAAAATGAATGAGCTTTGGAGGCTGGGAAGCATATATTCTTGGTGACAAGCAACACATGACTTTATACTAACTGAACAACAAAGAAAAACACCAGATGAACTCGTTTTTGTTGTTCAGTCATTTCAGTTGTGTCCAATTCTTTGTGATCTTATTTGAGGTTTTCTTGGCAACTGAAATGTTTTCCATTTCCTTCCCCAGTTCATTTTACAGATGAGGAACTGAGGTAAACAAGGTTAAGTGATTTGGCCAGGGTCACTAGTGTCTGTACCACCTAGATGCCCTCTGAGGAACTTGGGGTTTATTAATATACATATGTATAAATAAATATATATATGATATTTCTATTTTATATATATGTATATGAATATAATGCATACTTCTATGGAGCCAAAACAAATAACCACTATTACAACGAAGTTATTTAGTTCCTTTTTTCCCAGGAAAGCTTTTGGAACACTCACAAAGGGGATCTGTAAGGTTCAGACAAATGTGATTCCTATTTAATGGCCTTGGGGATTATGAAGGGCACCTGGGCTACTGGTAGAGAACAGATATAGAAGCAGATTGTCTGTCTCTGACCTCCTCCTGGGCTCTGTCCCTCAATTGCCCAAAATTTAATGTAGATAGGAGAGATGGACAAAGAGTTCCCAATTTTTTTTCTTCACCTTTTTATAGGGCCAATTTAGTCCTCTCTGGAGTAAGCCATTCTTAAAATTTGAATTCTTCAAATGCTGGCCATTTCCTTTCTTCTACTCTCATGAAGGGCTTACAAACTGTATTAGAAATATTATAAAAATCAGAATTCAAAGACCTGGGTTTTTCAAAGTAGATCTGTGACTTCACTTCTCAGAGCCTTAGTTTCTTGTTCAGTAAAATGAGGTTGATGGGAATAGTTTTACTAATGCCCCCTTCAGTGTTTTTGTAAAGCAACAATACATCGAATGGTTTATTGCTACTGCCTTGAGACTCTTTGGGGTGGTGGAGGCTGGGGAGAGGAGTAAGATGGAGAGCCATCTGATAGGGATGCATCCAAGGTACCGATCAGACTCAATACTGGGAAATGGGTTGACATTTCTACTGAGCCAATAATTTACCAGTGATTATCCTGAAATTGCAAAGGACTTTCTTCTTAGGAAGGCACATCTTATAAAGGTCATTTGGAAGACCAAGGGAGAAAGGAAGGAATGCTGATGATTTTTAGAAGTCAACAAAAATCCCTTGGGAGAAAGTTGCTGCAGAATTTGATTTGCTAATGAATTGTGCAGTGATATAAGTAGATGTCATCCAGTCTCTTTGAGAGGGACCAAACCCCACCCCCAAACAACCCAACAATCCTGGCATTGGATTTTGTCAAGAATCCCATGTTCTCTAGCACATCAGTGTTTATAAATTTTTCCAGAGTAGCTCTGGGAGCTAGGTATTGTAAGCATTTGTATCTCCATTTTACAGCCAAGGAAACAGAGACTCAGAGTACAGAGTGACCCAAGTTCTTAGTAGCACAGCTTGGGCTTGGATCTAGGTGCTCTGATACCAAGTCTAATTAATGACCTTTTCACTACACCATACTATCTCAAGTAAGGACATTCCAAGGTCATGAGAGGGGGTCAGGGACTCTCCAGTCCTATGTCTCCTATTATCTCTAACTGCTTCTGTATCTAAATTGTCTCTATACCTGAGTAACTGATGTTAATAAGATTGACCCAGTGTCAGTAAGAAAAGGTAAAATTTAGATTCTGCAACTGGTTAATGAGGAAAGAATATTCCAATTCAATTTACTTTCTGAGAGGGTACCACTTGGGGAAGAGGAGAGCATTTAAGCTATGTTCTTGGTCCCCTTTCTGCCCACCTTGGTGAGAGAAGACCCTTGCAAGCAGACCCACAGGTTGCCAGGTGCTAATACTAATATCCCAGCACTCTGAGGAGATGCAGGATTCCATCACTTTATGGCTCCAGACAGTAACTCTGAGGGCTTAGGGGTACCTTTTTAAATTGATGACTTTAACCACAACAGCACTAGGGCTATTCAAAACTGTATAACCCCCAGTGCAGAACCAAACTTGCAATGTGCATTTAAACAGTCTAGAAAATGGGTTTCCTTCTCCTAATGTCCCCTAAGTGGTCTTTGTTAAGTCAGGTACCTTCAACTCCTCAGGCTATTTTGCAGCCTAGGAGGTGGGCTTAGGGGTCAATCATAGAAGTGGATAGTGGGCAAGTGCCTGTGGGAGAATTTGAGAGGCTAAGGAGAATGGCCCTAGGATGCTGTCATACCAGAGCAGCAGGACAGTGTTAGCCAAGATAAAGGGGCCAGCCCAGGGGAAATAACAATAATAAATTGTATGAATATTTTACTTTAAGGCATTTTTAAAAATCACATTTAATCCCTGCAACTCTAGAAAATAGATGCCATTATTAGCTCACAGATAAGGAAATTGAGGCAAATAGAATTTAAATGACTTGCCCAGGGTCAAACACCTAGAATTCATCTGAATCAGAATCTGAATTCAGGTGTTCCAGACTTGAAGGTTCACTGCTCCCCCTCTCCCCCTAGCTGTTTCAGTGGGCAGATCAGTGGTGGTAAAAGTCAGCTAAGGCAGAGAAGAATGGCTAGGCTGAATCTCAGTCAATTTGAGAGAAGAGGGAATAATGAAAGGAAGACCATGTAGCATTGCCTACTACATGCTATCTGACCCTCACAACAGGATCAGAAGGAAGGTACTGTTATTATCCTCATGTGGAAATTTAGATAAACAGAAGCAAAATGAGAAAACTTGGTGAACAGGTATGGGGAAGGAGAGAAGCTGGGTGCACTGTGTCCTGACCTGTTGTACCTCCACAGTCTGTTCCCATCTCCCTTTTAGATTTTTTTATATGATTCTCCTTATACTCTCCATTCTAATTAATTTAGTCTATTTGCTTTTCCCTTAAAACGATATTCCAGTGTCTGCTCATGTCTGACCCTTTGTTACAAACTGTCTGCAATGTCGTCCATCCTCATCTCATAGGATGACAGAATTAACGTCAGAAAACATCTTAGACAATATCTGGTCTAATCTTCTCATTTTTCAAAAGAGAAAACTGAGGCACAAGAAGACCTCCTAGGTTTCTTGCCACCTTATAGCCAAGGCCCTTCATCATCCTTCCAATTTATGAGTGTTCTCCCTCCCTTCCATTAATACTTGTATATATTTTGAAGTAAATGACTTGTAAATATGTTGCATCACATACATACACACACACACACACACACACACAATGTAAATCATTTGAGGCCAGGGACTATTTGGTCTTTGTATCTCCAGTACTTAGTACATAGCAGACAAGTGAATAAATGCTTGAAGGAGGAATGAATGGATGGATGAGTACATGAATGAATGCAAGGTACACACTAAAGGATCCAGCCAACCAAATGAAACACTGCCTGCCCTCAAGGAGTATTCACCCAGTGGGTGCTTAATAGTTGGTTGTTGAGTTGAATTGCATTGCCTGCTGTCCCTCAGGAAGAACCACAGCAATGAGCAAAAGTTTGTTGACTGAGGGAATGTGAGGCGACTCCCTGCAATCCACTCGTGTTATCTCCAACTCAGACAATGATAATGAGCTTCCCCACATTCTAATTACTGATTTCTGCCTGGAGAAACATCTTGGCTTTTCCAATTAACAATAATTTAATATGTTATTGCTTATCCTTTTGTTCTTTTTTTCTTTGAGCTCATCCAATTACTGCACACGGCTTTGTTTTCTTGGCCCTAAACACTGGTTTTAGTTTTTTCTGATGAGATTTTTCTTAGATCATGTCCTAATTATAAAGTATTTCCAGTTGTATTTAAAACCCTGGCTAAATGCTTCACATTTGACATGTATTATAAGGGTGGAGCAAGTCTCATCTGCCTGGATACTCTGGGAATATTGAAAGTTAACAAAAGGTTATTTGGGTTTTTCTAAATTAGCACTTTCCAAATGTCGAAACCATTATCTCCTGCTGCCATATTTCAAATTATATGTAACTTAAACGAAATGACTTTTTCTCACACTCCTCCCCAGGCCCCTGTATGATTAGGTAGTTGTTTATCAAATTATAACTGGAAGCCACCTAGTCCTCAATACTACAAAGGTTGCCAAACAGTCATAGGATCCAGGCCCTATGCTGGGGCCAAGAAGACAAAAAACAAACAATTCTTGTCCTTAAATTGCTTCTAATATCCTGGACCCACCTCACACCTGAGAGAAGCTTCTTGCCCTTCCTGTTTGCCTTTCACTAGAAAATGCCCACTATCTTTCACTTGAATCATAAGGTTCTAAATAAAGAGCTGGAAGGAACCTCAGAAGCCATCTAGTACAACTCCCGAGTTTTATGGTTCAGGAAACTGAGGCCTACAAAAGTGAGAGGACTTGCCCAGGATCATAAAAGCAGGCACTGGCAGGGCCAGGCTTTCAAGCCAGGTCCTCTGACAATGTGTTCAGGATGTTTTCCGTTGTGTCTATAGAACTGAATATTTTCTACATTGTCTCAACTCACCCCTTGGGATATATTATCTAGAATTTGTCTTTTTCTCTTATTTGATTTTAAACTCATTAGGGGTAAGGGATTCTTTTTAAAGATCTTTCCCTTCCTAGAGCATGGGACAGTGCTGAGGAGGGCAAATATATAGCATTATATCCATACCTAAAAAAGGAAAGGAAAGAAGAGAAAGAAAAGAGTGACTTGCTTAAAACCAGAGTGCCCCCTTTTGTAATGGGAGTTATTGCCAGGGTTAGATGTTCGAATAATGTCTCTCCTCCAGCTTCCAGCCTGCTTTGTACAACCAGTCTGCAATGACACTGTGTGAAACTCTATGAATGGTATGGGGGCTAAAAACTTTTATCATCATCATCATCATTAATAATAATGATGATGATGACAATAATGATAATAGTAATAATACCTAGATGAATCTGTCAGTTCAATCTCTTGGCACTCAACATTTTTCTGGTTACTCCACTGATTGGGTCCATCTCTGCTATCCTCTTCTCTCTCCAATCTCCATTTGAAGAGCATATACCCTAGAGGCTAAGGTACAATCAATCTATTAAGAGGGCTCATCAGCGTTATTGCACTGATTTCATTTATAGAATTTCTGATCTAATGGAAGAAATGTACCCTTTCAACCATTTATTATAAGAGGACTCCACTTTTAATCAGGCTTTTGTACTTTTAAAAGGGTCATACATTTCTGATTATCCCCATTAGTTACCAACTCAGCCTTCTCAAGTGATTGGGCAGTTAGCCCTGGTCATACTAAATCAGTGTCATGTATAAATAAATTCTCGGCAATGTAACTACGTCCTTGTGCATTACATGCAAATGTTTAGGTGACAATCACTTATGGGAAACATGCTGTCTGGGATTCTGCGTGAATTCAGGATTCTCCTGAACCAGGAGTTTGACACTATCCATCCTATAACTCCTCAGTGAAATGAAGGGACCTGTCCAAAGGAGCTAATCCAGAGATTCTTAGCCTTTGTGGGGGGGGGGGGGGTCCCATACTCTTGGACAGGCTAGTGAAGTCTCAGAATAAACACAGGGGGCTACAAAAGAAACCAATCATAATGAAATTAAGATGGATTTTTCTCAAACAAATTATGAACCCCCCTGAAATTTATCCATGGAGTTCAGGTTAAGACCTCCTGAAAAAGACCAACTCCTGTTTAGGGGCAAAGAACAGCAAGACCAGAATCTTATTCATTCTGGGCACAAGGAAGGCGAAAAGAAGAAAGGAAGGCAGGAAAGAGGAAGGAAGAAAGAAAGGAAGGGAAGGAGGGAAGAAAAGAAGAAGAAAGGAGAGAAAGAAGGAAGGAGGGAAGGAAGGAAGGAAGGAAGGAAGGAGGAAAGGAGAGAAGGAAGGAAAGAAAGAAGAAAGGAAGGGAGGGAGGGAAGGAGGGAAGAAAGGGAGGAATGAAAGGAGGAGGGAAGGAAAGGAAGGAAAAAAGGAATGAGAATAGGGTAGAAAGGAAGGAAGGAGGGAAGAAGGAAGGTAAGGAAGGGGGAAAGAAAGAAGGAAAGGAAGGAAAGAAGGGAAGGAAAGAGGGAAGGGAAGGAAGGAGGGAAAGGAATGAAGGAAGAGAAGGAAGGAAGGAGAAAGAGGAAGGGAAATGAAGGAAGGAAAGGGGGAAAGGAAGGAAGGAAAGGAGGGAATGGAAGGAAGAAAAGAAAAGAAAAGAAAGAAGGAAAGGAAGGAGGGAAATGAAGGAAGGAAATAAAGAAAGGAAGGAAGGAAACATATATATATATATATATATATATATATATATATATATATATATATATATGATGCTTGGTATATGTGCTAAGTACTGTGGTAAATGCTGAGGATATAAATACTAGTTAAAAAAAAACTTGCCCTGTCCTCAGTAAACTTATATTTTAATGAGAGGAGCCAATATACAAAAGGGACCTAAAAAGTTGGGATGACAGGAGATAGTTGGGAGGGATTAAGGACATTGTTTTGAAGGTCCAAAGACAGGAACAGGATCAGGAAGGAAATGAAAGCAGGCTTGAGCTTCTCTATAAAATGAAGGCCCCAAGAGGAATTCACCAATGGGAGAAGGGGGCCTTAAAGAGGGGTGGTCCATATTGAAAAGGCCATAGGAGTAGTTGGATGCTCCACTGGGAAGGAGTCCCCAGGCACTGAGGAAGTCCCCAAATGAAATAGAGTGGTTTTGAAGGGAGAAGCCAAGAACAAGTTCAGGAAAAGAATGAAGACCAGTCTGGGCCTTATCCTGTTCATATCAGCCTGTCTTTAACATTAGACTTTGTGACTGCACTCTTGATTCATATTCAGTTTGTGGTCCATGAAAATCTCTCAATTTTTTCTTCCACAATCTGCTCCTAACAGTGCTTTTGCCATTACATACTTCCTAAGGTGGTGCATTGACCCTCAAGTGTAGGATTTTACAGTTCTCCCTATTACTTTTCGTCTTCCTAGGTTTAGCCCCCCCTTTTCAGTCTGTCAGTTTTTAGGATATGATTCTTTCCCTCCGGTATCCCCACTCATCCAGCTTTATGTTATCTGCATTTTGATAAGCACATGTTTGTTTTCACCCAAGACACTTATAAAAATGTCACCTGAAACATGGTCAAAAGTAAATTTCTGGAACCCTCCATTTGAGTTTTCCTTCTAAGCTGACAGAGTCAATATTGACTACTCTGGATCTGATCATTCAACCAGTTCCATCTCTTTCAATTTTGCCCATAAGAATTGTATCAGAGACTACCAAAAGCTTTGCCAAAATCTAAGTAAACTACCTCTACAGCATTATCAACTAGTCTAAGGTTAGGTTTTTTGATGGGTTGGGGGAAATCAGAGGAAATGAGTAGGGGCAGACTTGTGATTTCACCAATGAAGAAAATTTATGATACAGATTGGAAACCAATCAGTAATGCAGTTTTATAAAATTGTCTGGAATCACAAGAGGTAAAGTGAATTGATCAGTGGCACTCAGCTAGTATTTTTTAGAGTCAGGATACGAGTGCAGATCTTCCTGATGCCAATGCTGGTCCTTTATCCACGCCACTACATTGTCTCTATTAATCTACTGACCATGCTGAGAAAGGACATGAGGCAGGTGTGTCACCTTCAAGCAATGCAGGCTCTTTGGGATCACCATTTCCCTTCCAATGGTTCACAAATAACATTATAGAATTTTGCCAGGAATCTAAGTCAAGCTTGCTTCTTTGGAGTCAGAAATATCCCCCATCTTCCCATGCATCCTTGCTCTTGCCTTTTTTTTTGGATGATGTTGACCTTCCTTAAGTCCTCAGTTACCTCTAGCATTTCATTCCATTCTTTCAAAGATTACTGCCAGTTCTGTACATTCCTTGTGATGCCAGATCTAAATAATTTGGATTCAGTGAAGGTAGCTAGGACTCTCCATATATCCTCTTATCTCAATATTCAACTCTCTATTAACCCCTTTTTACCCTATCTTCAATAGTCCAAGGACTAACTCTGACAAAGGAAAAAGATAGGGAATTTTGCCTGTTGCCTATGATTCACGATCATCTCTCCATTCCTGCCCCACCTTCCAAGCCATAGTCCTGTTCCTTCTTTAGTTATTTCTCTTTTTCCCCCAATAGATGTCAAAATAAAACAAAAATCTATTCTACTTTTATTATATTCCAATCCTTTTGAACTTCAGTGCTTCCAACCCAATTCTTCCAGGAGGATGCCAGACTTTGGTATTCCTTCTCTGCTAGCTGCCCTTTCTCCCCTCTTCTATACATGTCTACTTTAAAGCTAACTTGAGTGATGCATTCCTTATGCATTAACATCAGTCCTTTTAAACAGTCCTCCCTTTTCTCCCTCATCAAAAGTGTTTCTCTTTGTATCTTTATAATTGCATTTTTGAGAGCTTCCCATCCTCACAGGCTGACTTTCCTTAGAGAATTTTCAGCCTTGGCCCTTCCCTAACCCCACTCTTCTCTTTCACTCACCATTGAGTCCCCCTCTTCACTTTCTCCATCTCATAAAGGAGGAATATATGTAAAGCATTGTGTAAAACAGAGAGGTTTCAATAAATGCCAGCTATTATTTATTATTTCAATGTATTTCTAACAAGTGAACCGGGCCAGTTCCCCCATTGTTCTCTAAAGATGTCAAACCAATACCCATCTCCTCAGCTTTTCTCATACTGCTCCTCCCAATATACAGTATCCTTGTCCTTCCAGAATCTGAATTTGTCCCTGGATCTAAGTGGTTATATAATTCAACATACTCATGAATAGAATTATTGCTATAACTGATCTGACAAGTGATTGTCCAGCTTCTCTTTGTAGATGCTCCATGGAAGGGTGGACTACCTTCCATCAAGGCAAACCCATGGCTTTCCTTGAGAGGTAGTAGATTCACTTTCATGGCCTTTTGATCAGTTCTTGTTATTATGAAGTTCCCCGGATATCAGGTCCCTGATATCACATCTATTCTCCTGCTACCATTCAAAGTTTTGTTGTGATTTTCCCTCTTCCAAGATTCCTCCCTTAACCATCATCCATCATATGCAGCTCAAGAAGATGTGTTCAATGAATGTCATGTTCTGTCATCAATACACAATCTTTCCTAGTAGAATGTTTGTTAATCCTTCTTCTTTTCTTCCTTTTGGATAATTTGCTCTACAATCTAATTTTGCTGATTAGAATGGGATGATCAGTAGGAAACCTATTAGATATTTGTTGAATTTGATTCTGTTTCTTCACCAAAATCCTACTGTCTTTGCTGCCTGTAGTACCACTCATTCTCCACTCAATCTCCGGCTGTCTTGTTTGGTTTAAATGTTTCCTTGGCGTGTTATGCTTTGGTGGCTCTTATGAAATCTAGCATGGTATTAGGTACTCAATACTGATTACAATCTGCTTTCTATAAACAGATAAAATCTAAATTGAGACCATAGGACTGCTGGAATTATAATATACAGTTGTCTAGGGCAGCTAGGTGGCATAGTAGATAAAGTACTGGCCTTGGAGTCAGGAGGACCTGGGTTCAAATCCTGTCTCAGACACTTCATAATGACCTAGCTGTGTGGCCTTGGGCAAGCCACTTAACCCCATTTGCCTTGTAAAAAAAATAAACCTAAAAAAATATACACTTGTCTACAGAGGGGAAGGGATAGCACTAGTCAATCACAGTCACTGAGCATCTATCTACTGCATGCTGAGCCGTATTAGGTGCTGTGAGTCATCAAAATAAGTGATGATGATGATGGTAGTAGATCAGAGGACTTGGAATCAAGTCCTGGCTTTGTCATTTTCTACCATATGACTTTGGGAAAGTCCCTCAATTTCTATGGACTCAGCGTCCTCATTTGTAAAATGATGGCACTAGACTAGATGACCCATAAAGCTGTCCCAGTTTTAAATCTTTGACACTATAGGGGCTCCTATGGAGTTAGAGAAGATTTGATAAATCAAGGTGAATGTCTGTGTTTTTCAGAGATTTTAATGATTTGCCCCTAGAGATGCACAGTGGGGTCTATGACTGCAGAAGCATGAACAGTATCAGAGTCAGGATTTACACTGTATAAGCCTAATACAGGTAGCACATCCACACCCCCTTCAGGAGGCGAATGGTCTGACTTTCCTCTCCTTTGCTTCCCCTGATGGCACATCTCTGTTTGCCCCGCAGGTAGTAAATAGCATAGGCAAAATTTGAACCTGAGTCTTCCTGTTATTCAGAAGATACCAAATCTGCCTATTTGGAGCTTCCAATTCTAGATGGAATTTTCTAGAATGCATATCTCAAACTCCATCAATAAGACAGTCAGTATAGAGCAGTCAATCTGAATAGCCTTGTCATCATTTTTGGAGATAGCCTGGGAGCTATCTTTCTAACTAGCACTGTGTGGCTCCTAGTTTAGAATGGGAAGGTCCTACCAGTGCCAGCAAAAAAAAAAAAATTAAGATGCTAGCAGCTTTCGTTTCATTTTTATCCAAATTGATAGTGTCTTCTAACAGAACTTGATTCACCACATTACTCTGTGATTCTGCTACTAAAAGTTGTATTTGCTGTGTGCCTATATTTAAATCCCTTGCCCTCTCTGGGCCTAAATTTCTTAATCTTTCAAATGGAGTGGGTTAACCTAGTTGATGCTTCTAGCTACCATATTCTATGATGCTATGGCTACTAGCTTTAATACTCTGTACCATCTTGGTTTCCTGTGATTGATTTCCTGTGATTCAAGGCTATCTCATTCATTCACCCAATATTTATTGAGTATCTCTATGGAAGGTACTGAAGCAAGGTCTATAGCAACGCTCACATAGGCAGACACACACACAGAATCTTGTTCTATTACATCATGCAAAGAATGGTGGCAGGAAAGTGAATGTATGACTGTATGCTTTCCGTAAGTCACCTAAGAGCAGTCAGACAATTTCCAGAGATTTGCCAATTTTCTTGCCCCTTCCTGCCCTCTGCACTGATAAAAGAATGAACAGACTCCCCAGTGCTCAAGTTCAATGGGCTAAGATAGGAGTGAGAAGCTGGACAATTTCTGGGCTCTTTAAGTGATTCTGTGGCAAGGGGAGCTGGACAATTTCTGTGATCTCTAAGTGATTCTATGGCAAGGGATTGCAGGGTTGAAAAGTGCTCTGACAGCTGGTACTCATATCTGGGCCTCTTCCTTCTTTGTCTCTTTCCCCCACCCCCTTTTAGGACTTCAACTCACCCATCTGCGTTCTTGAATGATGTGCTAATCAGGAGGGGACTAATGTGATCAATTTATTTGAGACAGAGAGAAGCCCAGTCAAATTTTTAAAAAAATGATTAAGCATTCCTTTTGAAATTGCATTATTAACTTATCAGGAGCGACAGATCACATGGTGGGTGAAAAGGAGAATGAAAAATTCATCAGGGTGTTAGGAAAAAAGGGGGGATGACAATTGGAAAGCACCACTCAGAGGAATCACTGAAGATGCAAATGAGATGAATTCCATTTGAGCTGCTTATTTCGGTTACCCTAGGATTTGGTGGGGTTTTTGTAAGTGACTTATTTTTGTACCAGAAGATAAATGAATGAGAATGTTTATTAACACACTGAATTGCGTTAAAAATTGGGACCAGGATAGTTTTCCTCTATGTTCCACTGTGTGACAGGTTGGAATGAATGCTGAGATTCCCAATCAATACGTAATCTGCGCAGCCGCCCCTGGATGGGCACTAATATTACTTATCGCCATCATTTAAGTCAAGAGTGTTTTCCATTCATTTGTTCTGCAGTCTAATTTTCTCCTGATTAGAATAGGGTGATCAGTCAGACATCCCCATTTGTATTCCTTGCTTTGCAACCAGCTCATTTGATAGCCATGATCCCGTCACTTAAATCATAATAGGACAGTCATATAATCATAAGACTATTTTCCATTTCTTTGACACTTCGTTATTATTTTCAGAGCACTTTCCCCGAGCCAGAGTTTATGGGACCCTAACAAAACCCTTGTTCTGTGAGCAGAACAGGAATGGTCCCCACAGTATAGATGAGTAAATTGAAGCCCAGAGTTTATACCCCAAGGAAAATGGTTATATAAAATGGGAGACAGTGGGGAGGGAGGGAACAGTATTTGTAGTCAGAGGCCCCTAGCTCTGCTACTTTCCAGCTCTGTGACTTTGAGCAAGTCACAATGTCTTGTTATATAATCGTATGATCTGGCCATTCTTCTCTTTCTTCCTCTGTTAGATTACGAAGTTGGACTGGATGACCTCTGCGGTCTTTCAAGTTCTAGATCCAGGATCTGACAAATAGCTGAAGTACTTCTGAGTCACCTAGAAAATGTTTCACAAACATGTAGCCTCGAAAATCTCTATGTGACCAAACAATGGGAATTATTGAGTGCTATGCCTTAGTGCAGCTATTCTGCTCTCATCCTCCAACGCTACCTCTTGTCACGGACAAAAAGAAAAGCTCTCTATTCATCAAAATATTTATAACAACACTGTTCACAGTAGCAAAGGAGTAGAAACAAAAATGTATGCCCACTGGCGAAATAAAGTATGTAATAGCGTATTACTGTGCTATAAGGAATGGCAAACATGAATACAGAGAAGCATAGAAAGACTTACAGGAACTGATGCAAAGGCAAGTAAAGAGGGCCAGGTAAACAAGATACATATGACCACAATAATGTAAAAAGAATAAACAATATCCATAAAATAATTTAAAATGAATTTTGTGAAATTATAAAATTAATGAGTTTGGTCCTATGAAGAAATATGAAAAGACACCCTCCCTGTACTCATTTGCCAAGTAGACATTGCATATGACATCAGATATGTTTTCCATGTGCTGATTTGTTTTGATGAATTTTTTCTCTTTTTCCTTGTTCTTTTTTAAAAATTCTTGGCTATTAAGGATGACTTTTGGTGAGGGAAGAAGGTAAAGGATGCTGGGGGGGAACTGGGCAATCTAAAAACTAACTATATCAATAAAAATCGAATTTTTTAAAAGAAGCCTCCTCATAGCTATCATGTAGCTGTATATACAATGAATTGAGTTCCATTTCACCTCTTAAATCCAAGATTTAGTTGTTCTGAGCCACTAGTGAAGACTGTTAATATGTGACAGTGACATGTGTTCTATATTATCTTCCTCTGATATATTCCATTGCATGGAGCCCAGTACACTGGTTTTTTTTAGAGTAAGTGAGGACACCATTTTGGCCATCCAAGTGACTAATTTGTCCCTTGTACTGTCCAAAATGTTTCTTGGAAGTCGATCAGATTTGACATTTCCCTTTCAAAATGGCTTATTCAAATCCTTAAAGGTTATATTCTTATTTCAACTCTGTAAAGAAATAAAAGTTTGTGGTCATTTATCCTTAATATCCCATGAAAAGACTAGAGGATTTTCTTAAACATTTAGGTCAAATGAATTGTACAATAACTAATGAAGTTAAACTGATCCCAATGGGCCCACCATCATGGAGTCTTCAGAAGCTGGAACACCTTTAACCAAAGGTTAAAGGTCATTTCTGGTCATGAAATGATTCTTAGATTCCTAGCAAACACAAACCTTTTAACATTCAGCCAATCAGAACTGAAACTATTTTTAGTCTTTTCTCCATTTCTGGTGATTAAAATGAGAGTCAGGGCATATTTGATTTGAAAAACAAAAACGAAACCTAGAGAGTATTTACAAGGTTGAGCGAATGGAGAACAAGGAGGGGGAGGGAGTAAATGACAGTAACTGGAGTAGAACCCAGATCTCTTGACTAGGCTCCTCGTTAAGAAAAACTGAGAGGGACTTCAGAGGCCACCTAGTCTAATGCCCTCATTTTACAAATGAGGTAACTGAGGTCCAGGGAGGTAAAAGACTTTCTCAGATCCTACAGATAGTAAATGGCAGAAATGGGCTTTGTGCTCTTTCCATTGTTCTAAATTTCCTAAGGTCCTAGGGACCAGTCTATGCTTAGCACACCTGAAAGGATAAAGCTATTCATTCCAAAGTCCTGGCAGCTACAATGGTAAATGAAAATATACATTCCCTTTGTCAAGGAGACTGACCCCCCCCCCATCCCAGTGCTTGAGGTTAAAAAGCAGTCACAAGAGTCACAAGGAACCCAGTCCCCTTTCCAACACTACCAAGCAGTTTTTCTTAGAGGGCTTAACAGTGGCCTGAGGTATTTTCTCCTGCTAGTCATGCCTGTTTCTTCCATCATTCTGATCCCTTCCAAACCGAAATAAACTCTCCTCTCTCCAATATCTCAGCTAAGACACTAGAACGACATGAATTATATCCCAGCTTCCACTGTATATGCCAAGGCTCAGAGAGGATTGATTCATTCTGCAATTGATTGGGAATGGAGAAAGGGAGGGAGGGAGGGATCCTAGGATGCTCCTACATTTGAACCCCTGGAAGCACTGGGGGTGGGGGTAGGAATGGGGTTTATGTCTTCTCTCTTTGTTGTTGCTTCATCCTGTAATGTTGATGAACCACAAGAGATCCTAAATAGTGAGAAGTTACAAATCTAGTCTGGCTTTAAGGGTCTCCTTCTCATTGCCCTTTAACTGAGTCTTTTCCATAGCTTAGTCAATTTTTTAATAATAAAAGGAATATCCATTAGAACTTAACTTGGGTATTCAGGCTGAAAATTCATTTCCCAGCCTTTTTTTTTGAGTCAAACTAGAGGAGTTACTGACTCGCCTTAGCATTTTAATTGAGGAGAACAATCCTGAGAGTGACCCAAGGGCCTTTTCTCTATGTTCTTGGAGTTCACTTTTTTTTTTCTTTTTCTCATTAATTTCTAAGGTCATGTCCATCGAACAGTCAATTCGTAATTCTTACCCATGTTAATGGTCAATTTCTGCACCACAGAGTTGATAGGCCACTCCGAGAAGGGAAATATCTTGTTAAGGGAGGGAAAATGTGACGTGTTATCCTCATAAGACAGAATCCCTATGGTGAAAATTATTGCTGGCAACAATTCAACTCATTTTTTAAAAGAGGATACTGTCAGAGCACCACTGACTAGTGTGAAAAGCTCAGCCTTGGTCCATTTTCTAAGGGCAATTAGTATCCCAGGCATACCTTTTTGAGACCTTGGAACAGGGGAATAAGCTCTTTCTTAGGTTAAGTGAACCTATCAATATACAGAAAAGAACTATCTTGTCTTCCTGATCGGATCAAGCATGCCCAAAACTTTGAAAGTCTTGAAAAAAAGACAAGGTTTGATTTCTCAGGTCCAAAAGAGAAAACACCAAACAAGAGATCCTGGACCAGGAAGAAGCTAAAAATGTGTCTGTCCATAGGAGCCCCAACAGCCTACCTCCTTTTCAAGATTCCTTCTAGGTGCTTTTCCTGCGACATCTGCAGATTCCTGATAAGGTATGGGAAAGGAGATAGAACATTGCATTTAGAGACAGACGTTCAAAAGCTAGCCCAGAAAAATCCTAGTTCTATGACCCTAGGTGGTTCACCTGACGTCTCTAGACTGCTACTTTGGACAGGGAGAACAAGGGGACTAGACATGATGATCCTGAACATCCCTTCAAGATCTCTGTCTATAGGCCTTTGCTCCATTTTGTCAGTTGACACACTGCTGCCACATTAGCTCAGGTCTTTATTACCTCTCATGTAGACCAGCATAAAAAATCCTTCACTAGCTTTCCTGCCTCATTTCTTTTTCTTCTCCATACTAGCCCATAAAAAGCTATTATGTTGATCTCCCGAAGGCAATGATTTGATCATATGGTTTTCCAACTGAAAAACTTTCAATGGTTCCCTCTTGCCTGCCCATAGTTCTCTGTTATCTGACTCCATTCCACTCTTTCCAGCTAGGTGGCACAATTGGATGGTGCACCAGGCCTGGAATCAGAAATACCTGAGTTCAAATTCTGCCTTGGACATTTGCTAGCTATGTGACCTTGGACAAGTGACTTTACTGCTGACTACCACAGTTTTCCCAACTGTAAAATCGAGATCATAATAGAATAGAATCTACCTCCAATAGTTGTGAGGATAAAATGAGATTATATGTAAAGCACTTAGAACAATGCTTAGTATTTAGAAGGCATTATATAAATGCTTGTTTCCTTCCTCCCTTCTTCTAGTTTTCATACAATATCTCATACCAGATACCAAGATAAGGTCAAAAAAGATAAATAATTTAGACATAAAGGGTGATATCACAAATAAATTAGAGGAATTTGGAAAAATGTACCTGTCAGATCTATGGGATCTGAAAAGAGTCTATGACCAAATAATAGATAGAGAGGATTATTGGAAGTAAAACCAATAATTTTGATTAAATGAAATTAAAAATCTTTTGTACAAATAAAACTAATGCAGCCAAAGTTAGAGAAAAACAGAAAACTGGGAAAAATTTTGCACCAGGTTTCTCTGATAAAGGCCTCATTTCTCAAATATATAGAGAACTGAGTCAAATTTATAAAAAGAGTTATTTCCCAATTGAGAAGTAGTCAAAGGCTATAACCAGGTAGTTTTCAGAACAATAAACTAAAAGCTACAGATGACATGAAAAAATACTCTAAAATTAGTACTGATTACAAAAATGAAATTAGAATAACCCTGAGATATTACCCCCACACATTATCAGACTGGCTAATTGGTTTTTTTTAGAAAGATTTTATTTATTTTGAGTTTTACAATTTTCCCCACATTCTTGCTTCTCTCCCCTCACCCCCGACAGAAGACATTCTGTTAGTCTTTACATTGTTTCCATGATCTCAGTTGAATGTGATGACAGAGAAATCATATCCTTAAGGAATAAAAATGAAGTATGAGATAGTAAAATTACATAATAAGATATTTCTTTTTGCTATTTTGAAGGTAATAGTCTTTGGTCTTTGTTCAAAGTCCATAATTCTTTCTCTAGATATAGATGGTATTCTCCATTGCAGATAGATCAAAATTGTCCCTGGTTGTTGCATGGATGGAATGAGCAAGTCCATCAAAGTTGATCATCACCCCCATGTTGCTGTTAGGGTATACAATATTTTCCTGGTTCTCCTCATCTCATTCAGCATCAGTTCATGCAAATCTTCCCAGGCTTCCCTGAATTCCCATCCCTCCTAGTTTCTAATAGAAAAATAGTGCTCCATGACATACATGTACTACAATTTGCTAAGCCATTCCCCATTTGAAGGACATTCACTTGATTTCCAATTCTTTACCACCACAAACAGGGCTGCTATAAATATTTTTTGTACAAGTGATGTTTTTACCTTTTTTCATCATCTCTATCTCTTCAGGGTATAGACCCAGTAGTGGTATTGCTGGATCAAAGGGTATGCACATTTTTGTTGCCCTTTGAGCGTAGTTCCAGACTGCTTTCCAGAAAGGTTGGATGAGTTCACAGCTCCACCAACAATGTATTAGTGTCCCAGATTTCCTGCATCCCTTCCAATATTGATCATTGATCCTTTCTGGTCCTATTGGCCAGTCTGAGAGGTGTGAGGTGGTACCTCAGAGATGTTTTAATTTACATTTCTCTACTACATAATGATTTGGAGCAATTTTTCATATGACTATGGATTGTTTTGATTTCCTCAGCTGTAAATTGCATTTGCATATCCTTTGACCATTTATCAATTGGAGAATGGCTTTTTTTTTGGAAATTTGACTCAGTTCTCTGTATATTTTAGAAATGAGTCCTTTGTCAGAAATACTAGTTGCAAAAATTGTTTCCCAATTTACTACATTTCTTTTGATCTTGGTTATAGTGATTTTATCTGTGCAAAAGCTTTTTAATTTAATGTAATCAAAATTATCCAGTTTGTTTTTAGTGATGCTCTCCATCTCTTCCTTAGTCATAAACTGCTTCCCTTTCCATAGATCTGACAGGTAAACTACTCCTTGATCTTCTAGCTTGCTTATAATTTTGCTTTTTCTGTCTAAATCCTGTATCCATTTGGGTCTTATCTTGGTATAGGGTGTGAGCTCTTGGTCTAATCTAAGTTTCTTCCATACTAACTTCCAATTTTTCCAGCAGTTTTTATCAAAGAGAGAGTTTTTAATCCCAATAGCTGGACTCTTTGGGGTTATCAAACAGCAGATTACTATAATCATTTCCTGCTTTTGCACCTAGTCTATTCCATGGATTCACCACTCTATTTCTTAGCCAATACCAAACAGTTTTCATGACTGATGTCATTTTTATTTTATTAGTTTGACCATATTCATAAACAGCTGATGTTTGCTCAGGTATTTAAATCTGATTTTATTTGTGTGAGAAGTGTTTTGTAATTGTTTTCAAAAAGTTTCTGAGTCTGCCTTGGCAAATAGACTCTCAGGTATTTTATTTTGCCTGAGGTTACTTTGAATGGGATTTCTCTTTCTAGCTCTTCCTGCTGTATCTTGCTAGTCATATACAGAAATGTTGAGGATTTATGAGGGTTTATTTTATATCCTGCTACCTTGCTAAAGTTGCTAATTATTTCTAGTAGTTTTTTAGATGACTCTTTGGGATTCTCTAGGTAGACCATCATGTCATCTGCAAAGAGTGAGAATTTTGTCTCCTCCTTCCCAATTCTAATTCCTTCAATTTCTTTTTCTTCTCTTATTGCTATTTCTTTTTTTTTTAATAAGGCAAATGGGGTTAAGTGGCTTGCCCAAGGCCACACACCCAGGTAAGTATTAAATGTTTGAGGCTGGATTTGAACTCAGGTACTCCTGACTCCAGGGCCAGTTCTCTATCCAGCTGTCCCTGAGACTAACATTTCTAATACAATATTGAATAGTAGTGGTGATAATGGACATCCTTGCTTCACCCCTGATCTTATTGGGAATGCCTCTAGCCTATCCCTGTTGCATATAATGCTTCTTGATGGTTTAAGATAGATATTGGTTATTATTCTAAGGAACAAACCATTTATTCCTACATTCTCAAGTGTTTTTACTAGGAATGGATGCTGTATTTTGTAAAAATCTTTTACAACATCTATTGATATGATCATATGATTTCTGATAGGTTTGTTATTGATATAATTAATTATTCTAACAGCTTCCCTAATATTGAACTAACCCTGCATTCCCAGGATAAATCCTACTTGATCATAATGTATTATCCTAGTGAGGACTTGTTGTAATGATTTTGCTAAGATTTTATTTAAGATTTTTGCATCCATCAGGGAGATAGGTCTATAATTTTCTTTCTTTGTTTTAACTCTTTCTGGTTTAGGGATCATCAACATATCCGTGTCATAGAAAGAGTTAGGCAGAGTTCCATCTTCACCTATTTTTCCAAAGAGTTTATATCAAATTGGAACCAATTGTTCCTTAAATGTTTGGTAGAATTCACTTGTGAATCCATCTGGCCCTGGAGCTTTTTTCTTAGGGAATTCAATAATGGCTTGTTGAATTCCTTTGTTTTTTAGATAGGGTTATTTAAGTTTTTAATTCCCTCTTCATTTAATCTGGGCAACTTAGATTTTTGTAAATATTCATCCATTCCACTGAGATTGTAAAATCTATTGGCATGCAGTTGGGCAAAATAATTCTGAATTTTTACTTTAATTTCCTCCTCATTGGTGCTAAGTTCACCTTTTTCATTTATGATGCTAGCAATTTGGTTTTCTTCTTACTTTTGTTTAATCAAATTGACCAGAGGTTTATCAATTTTATTGGTTTTTTCACAAAACCAGCTCTTGGTTTTATTTATTAGTTCAATAGTTTTCTTGCTTTCAATTTTTATTAATTTCTCCTTTAATTTTTAGAATTGCTAATTTGGTATTTAATTGGGGGTTTTTAATTTGTTCTTTAATTCTTTTAGTTGCATATTTTGTTGATTGATTTCCTCTTTCTCTAATTTATTTGTGTAAGCATTTGAAGATATAATATATTCCCTGACAGCTGCCTTGAGTGTATCCCATAGGTTTTGATATGTTGTTTCATTATTGTCATTATCTAGGATGAAATAGTTAATTCTTTCTATAATTTATTGCTTGATCCACTCATTCTTTAAAAATGAGGTTATTTAGTTTCCAATTAGTTCTAGGTCTATATCTCCTTGGCCTAATATTGCATATGATTTTATTGCATTATGATGGGAGAAAGATATATTCACTATTTCTACCTTTCTGCAATTCATTAGGTTTTTATGTCCTAATACATGGTCAATTTTTGTGTAAGTGTCATGTACTGCAGGAAAAAAAAGTATATTCCATTTTATCCCCATTCAATTTCCCCCCTAAGTCTATCATATCTAGGTTTTCTAACAAGCTATTTACCTCCTTAACTTCCTTCTTGTTTATTTTATGGTTCGATTTATCTAAATCTGGGAGCAGGAGGTTGAGGTCTCCCACTAGTAGAGTTTTGCTGTCTATGTCTTCCTGTAGCTCTTTCAACTTCTCTGAGAATTTGGATGTTGTTCCATTGGGTGCATACATATTTAGTATTGAAATTACTTTATTGTCTATAATACACTTTAGGAGGATATAGTTTCCTTCCTTATCTCTTTTAATGCTATTTTTGTAGCTGCTTTGTCTGAGATAAGGATTGCTACCCCTACTTTTTTCCCCTTCAGCTGAAGCAAAATATATCTTGCTCCAATCTTTTACCTTTACTCTATATGTATCTCCCTGCTTCAAAAGAGTTTATTGTAAGCAGCATATTGTAGGATTGTGTTTTTTAAACCACTCTGCTAATCGCTCTTAGACATTTGATTTTTAAGATCCTAGAGGCTTTGTTCACTTGGCTTAGTAGTTCCAAGGGCCAGCCAAAAGGGGGTCCTGGTTGCTTTCTCTGGAGTGTTTGAGGTCCTCAGCAGCAGGGTCTGAGTTGACCTTGAATATTGGGCTAGGCCCTGGGGGAGGGAGTTAATCTCTTTCTGTTGAGTGAACTCTGTTGCCCTGAGGGGGGTGGGGTTGTTTATTATTTGTTCTGGGCAAAGAGCTCCACTGAAAGTATGGAGCTCAAGTCCCCAGCCCAGCTGGTTTTTCTCCAGGTGGGCTCTGAGACTCTGTGCTGAAATTCACCCTCCCGTAGCTCCTCTCCCCCACCAAAGGCTCTGAAGCTAAAGTTAGATCTCGCACTCACCCCTCACCCAAGTCTCTATGGCTGAGGCTGGCCCTCTGGCTTTCCCCAGCTGCCATCCCTATGCTGATCCTCTGCTCTAGTCTCCTGGTTCACCCATGGTCCCCTGAGACAGACCTTCTTGGTAGGTATTCTTCTCCTAGCTTCTCTTTCTGGTCTTTGTTGATCAAATTTCTGTTGAGGTTTCTCTCATGTTGTTTCTGAGGGGAAAAAGGAGCACTTATCACAGTGCCTGTCTTCTGTCCACCATCTTCGCCCGAAGTCCCTGACTTTATATCCCGATTGGCTAATTGTTGATGGAGCTGGGAAGTAGGCCAACCATTCTGGAGAAAAAAATTTGAAATTAGGTTCACAAGGTTGTGCAATAACCCTTTGATAAAGAAATACCACTACTACATCTATATCCCAAAGATAACAAAAGGGGTGAAAGGATCTATTTGCACAAATATATTTATAGCAGCTCCTTTTGTGGTAGCGAGGAATAGGAAATTGTGGAGATTGTTCATCTATTGCCAGATAGCTGAACATTTGTGGTATAGGATTATGATAGAATATTAGTGAAATATAAAAAATGATGAGCAGGAAAGTTTCAGAAAAGCATGGGCAGTCTCATATGAATTAATGTAAAGTGAGAAAAACCAGTAGACCATTGTACACAGTGATAGCAATTTTGTAATATTGTAAGGATGATGAACTTGAAATTCTTAGCTGCTCTGATCAATATAGTTATCTAAGACAATTCCAAAGTACCTATGATGAAAAATGCTATCCACCTCTAGAGGGAGGACTGATATAAAGACTGATTGCAGACTGAAACACACTTTTTAAACTCACTTTATTTTTATTGTTTTATTTTATTTGTGCCTTTTTGCAACATGGCTAGGAAACGTTTTGCATGACCTCACATTGTATAATTAAAATCGTATTGCTTGCCTTCTCAAGGAAGAGAAAGGGCAGGCAGGAGGAAGAGAGAATTTGAAACTCAAGTTTTAAAAAACAATTATTGTTAAATTTTTATATATAATTAGGAATGTTTAAAGAAATAAAGAAAAAATATTTAAAATAGGGCCTAAACTCAGAGTTGGTGCAAATGAGGTCATGAAGAAAGATTCAACAAATGTTGAAGCTTGAATTACTGAGGATGAAAATCAAGAATGCAGGATCAGAAATGACAGAGAGGCTTTAACTCTGATGGAAATGATTTTATTGGTTTTTTTCCAGGATTTTTTCTGAATACATTTATCTGGGGTTGAATTTGTCATCATCCATTTTCTGTGTTACTCCTTCTTCAAAATTGGTTAGTTTATTTTTTTGTGTAATTATGTTGTGAGAGTCTTTAAGCTGGATTCCTGTTTTCCTCTTCATATGTCAGTTCCACAAATATTATCCAATGATGCCACCTCCATGAAAACGTCCCTTATGAATCTGTAGTGCTCAGAATAATGCTTTCTACAAAGGAGGTACTTACAAATTATGGGAAACCCATTTCTACTATAGGGTACTGAAAATATGTGGTATAGTGGAATAAGAGGGAGAGAGAATAGATTTGGGAGTCAGAAGACTTGTTGAAAATGTGGAAGAAAAGGCATTGAATGTGAAGTTAGGTACCGAAGGTTGGAATCCTGGTTTTATATTTGGCGACTTGTGGCAAGTCAATGAATGACTCTGGGTCTAAGTTTCCTTATCTGTGAAATGATGAGATAACCTCTAAGGCCCCTTCCAGTTCTAGAACAGTTCTGTATCAGTTCTAGAACATACCATCAACCAGTTTCATCACAGATTATAGGATCTACTAGGTTCAAATTTTAGGTTTTGCTACTTAGTACCTGTGTAACCTTTGGTAAATCACTCCCTCTGAGCCTCGGGTTTCTATTCTGTAAATGATGAAGATTGGGCTTTTTGAAGGGATCTTTGATGTCCCTTTTGGATCCAAATCTAATAAACTCATGATTTTCTGCTAGGTTTATATCCCAGATCTGCTATTGATTAGCTGTGTGAAGATGGGCAAATCCCTTTCCTCCTAGAAGTCTCATTTTCCTTTTCTGTAAAATGAGGAAGATGACCTTCAGGGTTCCCTCTAGCTTGAACTCCTATAATCCTACATGTGGATGGTACTTTAAGAGTAGCAAATCTGCCTCCATCCCAAGAAAACTGACCAGTCAAAAGCTCATTATTTTAAGCTCAGTTGTGCTGATCCCAGGTGCATGATACCACTATTGGATGCCTTGAACTGTCCATCATAGCGGCACCAGAAGGTGTAAGGCAGGAAGCAGTAGGGAAGTGAAGGAGGGATGGTTTCTGTTGTTTCACTACCCCTTTGCTGCAGTGAGTAAAGCTTGAAAGGAGAGTCCCTTCCCCTCCCTAAATAGTATGGACTATTGATTGTTTATGGCTATGCAGGAAATTAGAAAATGGAGAGTTAGAGTGAAATAATTCATCTTTGTCCACAAGAGGGAAAGAGCAACTCCAGTTTCTACTGAAAACCAGCTCCCTCCTAGGATGCAATTTTTGAGAATCATAGATTTCTGTGCAATTTGGATGCATTATTGTGGAAAATTCTCAAATTATTATAATCATGTATAATCACAATTGTCATCTAAGAGCACATTTTAATCATATTCAACTATCAAATCAAAGAATTTGAGATATGAGGCTGAAATGACCTCCTCATTGTACAGGAAGCTCTGGCAAAAAGATGTTTTTAAAAAAATGAAGACAATTTGTCCCCTTTTGGCAGTGGAAAAAAATGTTTTCACAGAAAAAAATTATAAATTTAGATTTGGTGGGGACCTTAGGGATCATTTAGAACAAGCCTTTCATTTGAGAGGTGAAGGAACTGAGACTAGGAAAGGGAAAAGCTTACTAAGCCCACAGAGCAAATTGAGCTTTTAGCTTGTAGGGGCAAAGCTGAGATTCAAAGCCCCCCACCTCTGCCTCCCAAACCTGCTGTTTTCTCTGTGTGCACTGCCCCCTGTTGGTGCTATTGTTGTCGTTCATTCTTCATTCTTAGAGAGGACCAATGACATCATGAAGGTGACGTTTTGATATGTGTGTGGACTGAATGTCAGGGAGGCACAGCTGCGCAAAGTCATTAGCCTCAGTCTCTCCTCCAGGTTTCTACCACCAGCCTCTTAGGCCAGAGACACCGCCTCCTAACTGAACCCTTTTCCATCACCATTCTCTCTCACTCGTTTCACTGGCTTACCACTGCCAGCTCTGTCTTCCCTCTATCTACATTGCTCTTCTACTCAGAAGCATTCAGTGACTCTGCAATAGCTACACAATTTTAGTTAGAGGTTAGTGCAAATAAAGATGGATTTTGTTCTCTATTCAAGATCATAGGCCCTCTTAAATCAATTCCTAGACTCCATAAGGTCTGTGAGCCCAGGTTAAAAAGCCCTGCTTTGAATCCATTCCACTTTTATCTCTTTCCTCTTGTATTTTCCTGTGCTTGAAATGCCTTTCATCCTATAGCTCTGCCACTTGAAAATCTACCTGCATCATTTAAGACTGAGCTCAGACATCACTTCTAGACATTCTTCCTTGACAGCCTCTGAGCCAAAAGCTTTATTCCATCCCTGAATTTTCCTAGCACTTTAATTTCTGAGCTCCCAAATGGATTTTTCTAAAGCTCAGATGTAACCATGGCTTCCCTATGGTCTCTGGGATCAAATATAAAGTCCTTTCGTGGTCACTTAAGGCTCTTCACAGTCCTTAAAACACACTCTAAGTTCTACCCAAGATGTCTTTCTTGGCATTCTCCATGTCACTTCTGGCCTCCAGGCCTAAATCCTACTCCTCCCTCATCCCTGTCTCTTGGGACCTCTAACTCTCTCTTCAACACGAAGCTCAAGTGCCATTTCCTAAATGACACTTTTCCTGATCCTCTATATTTGGATATAAGTTACTCTCTCTATATTTCATATAAAATGGTGTATGTTCAAATTCTCTCCCTGGTTTCCACCCTATGGAATGTAAACTCCTTGAAGGCAGGGATAGCTTCATCTCTATCTTTCTAATATCAGGCCCTAAAAAATGTCTGGCAAATAATAGGTAGACAGCTAGGTGGTGCAGTGGCTAGAGTATTGGGAGTCAGGAAGACCTTCATCCAATTTCAACCTCAGGTACTTACTAGCTATGTGACCCTGGACAAGTCACTTCATCTCTCTCTACCTCCTTTTTCCCAGCTATAACATGAGAATGATAATACAGTACCTGACTCCCAGGGTTGTTATGAGATCGAAAAAGACATTGTAAAACACTTAGCTTAGTATAGGTGTTTAGTAAATGAATGTTTCCTTCTTCTACCTCTTCCCTGTACTGAATCATTGAAACCCCTTCTGCACACTCTACTTTGTGTCCCTGCCTTAATTTCTCCTGCTAAATTGTAGAAGGTAGACCCCCAAATCATACCTGTCACATGGTATGTGTAAATAAAATTTTACTGAATTTCTCTAAGTGTTTACTGTGTAAACAAATAAACTGAATTGACCAGTTACGTTGATTCCATGGTAATTTTTCCATTAAAGAAAGAACATGAGGGGCGGCTAGGTGGTGCAGTGGTTAGAGCACCAGCCCTGGAGTCAGGAGGACCTAAATTCAAATCCAGCTTCAGACCCTTAATAATTACCTAGCTGTGTGACCTTGGGCAAGCCACGTATCCCCATTGCCTTGCAAAAAACATTAAAAAAAAAGAAATAACATGTTGCGTAACCGATCAATATTAGTTTGATTTCCTTCTCTAGGAATTCTACAAAGAATTCTAAGATAGTGTTCCTCACTTCTAGGAATTCATGATCTATAAGTAAGAGAAGACAAAAATGTAAGAGAAATAAAGCATGGCCATGACACAGGAAGATATTTAAAGAGAGCATATTATTATGTGCCAATGGAGTTATAGAAACAATAAATGGAAAAATGTTAAGCACCTCCTATGAGTCAGGGACTGCTAAGCACTCTAGATACAAAGTGAAAAGCAAATAGACTCTGCCTTCAAGGAGTTTAAGAAAATCCCAGAATCAATGGAACATTTAGTTCTTGCCATGTCTAGCAATTCTGATTCTCATTTTAAGTGGATTTTTATTAATAGCTTTTTTATATTACCTAGATTTCTCCTTGTATCCCTTCCTCCTCCATTCCCAGAGAGTCAGTCTCCTTTGCAAATAATATTTTTAGATAAAGAGAAAAAATAACAAAAAGTGATTGGAAAAAATTAAACAAATCTAATGCTATATGTAATATTCCACACCTGTGTACCTTACCTACTACCTACTACCTCCTACCTACCCCATGAGTGGAAGAATTGACTTCTTTTATCTCTTCTTTGAGCCCAGACTTCTTGGCCATAATAAAACATTTCAGTTTCCATTTACATCATTTAAGTTGCAAGTCTTATTCTGCTTTGCTCCAGCTCCTATAAGCTAATTTTTTTTTTACTATTAGATAGGCATCATGTTAATAGTTTCTTGTAGCACAATAATTTTAACTGACAAATAGCCATTCCCCAATTGAGGAGAACATACTTTATTTCCAATTTGTTGTTACCTCAGAAGCATAAATACTTTGTTATATATGGAGCCTTTCTATGTGTCAATGATCGTCCTGGGGATATGCCTGACAGTGGACTTTCTGAAATGTATGGACAATTTGATATACTTCACTTACATAATTATGAATTGAAGACTGATTTACTAATCCACAGGTCCATCAACATTACATTAGTGTTCCTGGCTTCCCACAACTCCAGCAACATTGACTATTCCCATCTTTTGTCACCTGATGACTTCTAAAAGAAAAAATCCATGGCATTTAAGTAGGAAATGTCTAAATAGTTTACAAGACTTTGTCCTCTCTCCTTTCTTAGTCATGAATCACATCATCCAAAATAGTTTTCATTGTCCCTCGTGATAAGTCTACTCTTTCTTTGAAGTCAGCAAGCATGAAAATCTGTTGGTTTAATTTAGAGAGTCTTATCTATCTCTCCAAAAATGCCTCTATATCCTCATTCTCTACAAAATTGGGGAAAAACTTCAATGATTACCATGAAAGTCTTTTTGAAATATTTCAGATGTGCAATGCAAATATGAAATGATCAAATATTCCATGAAATAAAATTTCTTATGAACTTTGGATGTACAATAAGACCAACTCTACCAACTCTTTTGTCTCTTAGGAGAACCTGTGAGTCATCCTTTCATTTAGCTTTGACTTTCTCTTGTCTTCTGGTTTATATAATGAGAATGTCAAGATAGATGTGATTCTGTGCTTCCAGCAGTATTTCATTTGATTAAGTTGACCAGTGGACAAGGGGTCTATATTTACAGTGTGAAAATAAAGGTTGATGTTTATAGACAGTATAAAAATGAGAGATAATTAACCAGTCGATTGTCCACTCCCCCTTACATAAAATGAAAGAAGCTGCACAGGAATGAAGGTAAGTTGGCATTTTTTTTCCATGTTTCATGAGTTGCCATGATCAAGCAATTTATCAGTAAATGATTGTCTTCCTGTACTACGTCTGGTCCTCAGAGTGGAGACTACTAAGCTCAGATACAAAGTCTTCATTTTGCCAGCACCACCATTGAGAATGTAGGGTCACTCCATCCCACCATGAGGCAGCAGAGGAGGACTTCATGGAGATATCTGCCATTTGATGTTCAATTTACCTTCCACTTCGATTATTTTTTAAAAGTACTTATTAAATGTATGCATATGGGCTTCTATAAACCTTAGTTGATTTGCCCTGTAAGATGGAGTGATTATAACTATGCAACCTACCTTCTAGGGCTGCTGTAAGAAAAATGCCTGGTAAATCTTGGTGTGCATAGGGATAGGAGCTAGGATTATTTTGATTACTAGTACCATGGTTTCTAGAATGACTGATAGAATGAAAGCTTCATCCATAGGAATTATTGAAAGGAATAGGAGGGACTATAACTCACAGGCAAATGACCCCTGGAAGCAAAGCCAGCTCGACTACTCCTTATACCTCCTTCAGGGAAGCAGATAATGTCTACTTCAGGTTCTTCCCATCAGTCTCTTGACTACTGGACCTATCCAGAGAGATGAATACTGCTAAACCATCATAATCTCAAATGTAAGGCACAGAAATTCGACATTCTAATTGTCTTTTTTTTAGTTCAGATGCTGGTAGGTAACTATTCCAATGGTTCAAATGTATTGACATCTCCCTAATAATTGTGCTATATCTAACGAAGCAGGTACTTTAAGGCAAACAACTAAATTAATGCCACTTGGAACAAGCTGTTCATGGAGGAAAACGTTCCTTGAGGTTTCCGTGAACACAGTGATGGACAGGTACATTTAGCAGCTTGTGTCTTGTCATAAAAATTATGGTGCTAGGCCTTCAAGGAGGTCACTCCAATTCTCTCATGTAATTTGCTTTCACACTTCAGAAAGGAACATTCTCTTGAATCAGGAAATTGCTTTTAATTCAAACACTAGAGTAGGTACAGTGCTGAGTGTGGGTGCTCAGAGGATGTATTGTCTTGGTTTTAAAACAGAAGCTAGAGAGCCTTGTTTTGGGACAGTGGAGGAATTGTTTAAGAAAGAAATTGCACTGTTGCAGAGTTAGCCCAGATGTTTTTTGCCTGTACATTTGTTACCTCCCAAGTGACTGCTAGAGATAGGGTAGGGCAGAATGTTATTCTTGGGGTACCCTGAATACGGTATGTAAAATTGCTAACTTATAGTACTCCAATATAAGATTAACTCCCTGTCCCCAGACAGTTGGGGGGATTGGTATATTACAGATGTTAGGTGATGCTGTGAGAATTACAGATCTTTTGAAAATATGCCTTCTGGCATTTTGCCTCTTGTTAGCCAAGTATTAACCAAAAGATAAATCTTGGGGTTATGAACTCATTTTGTTGACTCTGCCTTAAATAGGGATGAAGGTACATGAAATGACAACCAATATTTAACAGTGAAAATAATTTCTTACCAATTAATGAAATTAGAAGAATAATCAGGGACAAATAGAAATGAGAGAACTTATAGGCAAGATTAGTTTTATTCTATTTGTCTTCAGTGGGCAGAACTAGGAATAGCGGATCAATGGTTGGAGTTTGGATCAATAGTTGAAAGAAAGAGATGGAATGATTACATGCTAGTAATGTTATAAAGGCAATACTTTACCCTTTGATCCAGCAAAAACATGAAGGACAGAAACATGGAGTTGATGATCAACTTTAATGTTCTTGCTCATTTCATCAGTACAACAATCGGGGACAATTTTGGGGTATCTGCGATGGAGAAAACCATCTGTATCCAGAGAAAGAATTGTGGAGTGTGAACAAATACCAAAAACTATTACCTTTAATTTTTAAAAAATTATCTTATTATGTAATCTTGCTATCTTTTATATTTCATTTTTTCCTTAAGTATATGATTTCTCTCTCAACACATTCAACTTTGATCTATGTATAACAGGGAAGCAACGTAAAGACTATCAGAGTGCCTTCTGTGGGGGGTGAGGGAGAGGGAAGTGAGATTAGGGGAACAATTGTAAAATTCAAAAATAAATAAATAAATTAGAAAAAAATTTTAAAAATAAAAGCAATGCTTATTCAAGTATGAGTTGTACTAGATGTCCTCTAAGGTCCCCTCTAAATTTAAAACTCCATAGTTTTCTTTGAAATTAATACTCTGCCCACAGATTATTAAATTTTCAGGTTGAACATTTACAATTTGGAAATCAGGTCTTGTTTTATTGATTACCTACAGTTAAGAAAGTGATCAAGGGGGCAGCTAGGTGGCACAGTGGATACAGCACCGGCCCTGGAGTCAGGAGTACCTGAGTTCAAATCCGGTCTCAGACACTTAATAATGACCTAGCTGTGTGGCCTTGGGCAAGCCACTTAACCCCATTTGCCTTGCAAAAAAAAGAAATTAAGAGTACATATAATCACCATCCAGTGTAGGCATTTAGGCAGCATATTGGATTGACTTCTAGGACCCTCCCAACCTTGCAAGTTCCAAGAATCACTAGGTTTCTGATGAAGAAGCTATAAAATTTCTTCCATACTTAGCCAAGAATAGCACCCTCTATTCCTAATTTTTGTGGTTTGCTGTTGTTGTTCAGCCAATTTTCAGTAATGTCCACTTCTTCATGACCTCATTTGGGGTTTTTTGGTAGAGATATTGGAGTGGTTTTCCATTTCTTTCTCCAAATTATTTTACAGATGAAGGAAACTGAGGCAATCAGGGTTAAGTGACTTGCCCATGGTCACACAGTAAGTATCTGAGGCTGGATTAGAAGTTAGGTCTTCCTGACTATGGGTACTCTATCTACTATGCCCCCTAGCTGCCATTTCCTATTTCCATACCCTAATTTCTCCTTCCCAACTAGAACTATTTGCTATCTTAAATCTAGTCAGGACACAAATTAAATGCTTCCATTCATTGATTTCACTTGAATTTGAATTCTGATTTGAGTGAACCCTCCCAAGTATCCATGACCAAAGATCCTGACAGGAAGACATCAACAGATGGATCATAAAATGAATTTGTCAGCGTTTCAATAATAATTTCCTTTGGTCATCATTGACAGTAGAACCATGACATTTAGACCCTAGGGCTTACGTCCCCAGCATGCTATATGAGGAAGCCAAAATGGCATTTAAAATATATTCAGAAAAAGCAAGTGGACCATAATGTTATAGGCACACAAAGTCCTTTCCTTCTGAGAATTCTGTGAGAAAGGTAGTATGGGGTTTACTATTCCCATTTTATAGATCCTAGGATTACTGACTTTAGAGGTTAAGAGGTTACCTTATTTTACAGGCAAGGACTCTGAGGTCCAAGGAGGATAAGTGACTTGCCCAAATTCACCGAGATAATAAGAAGGAGAGGAAGAACGTAGGTACTCTAATTACAGAGGCAGGGCTCTTTCTCCTGCATCACTCAGAGTAATTGAGCCTGCCAGTATATGCAACCACTCTCTCTTCCTCCCTTCCCACTTTCCCCTTCACTAACTGTTCCTTAAAACTCTTCTCTCTAAAAGTGAAAAAAATGGGTGTTGTTATTTGTTTTCTGGGACCATGATTGATTATAACAATTACACAACGTTATGTTTCCTTTTTAGGGTGATTTTCCCATGCATTACTGTACTTTCTAGTTATATTTAGCTTATATTGTGTCAGTTCTTGCCATTCTTGCTATACTCTTCTAAAATTACTCATTTTTATAATTTATCACACAGCATATTCTACTAAATTTATATAACACACTGTGTTCAGTCATTTCCCAATGAAAGGAACCCTTCTTTGCTTTAAGTAGTTAATACTAGAAAAAAAGGTGCTGTTATAAATAATTTAATCAAGTGCATAGTAGAACTTTCTTATTCTTTGAGCTTGCCATTTTTCTTTTACAAATAGTTTGTTTGTATCGTTAAACCACTTATCTGTTAAGGATCAGCATATATTTCTACTCATTCCCTGTCTATCCATCTATTTTATTAGATTTTTATGCTATGTTTGATACAAAGATTTCTTTTCCTCAATTTGTTTTCATATTCTAAGTACAAAGATTTTGTGCACAAAAATTGTATACAAGTGCAATTATTTACTTTGCCTTTAATGATTATTACTATCCTTTATATTTTGAAGAATGTACTCATATGGACTTATATCTACACACACATACACACACACATATATGAACTTATAACCAAATGAGATATAGAGACCATAACAAAAAAATAGAGTAGAAACTCATGATTACAAGAAACCGAAAAACTTTTGCATGAAAAATTTACTTCACAGATAAGAAGGGTAAAATCTTTATGTAACATATCTTTGATAAGGATTTGGTATTAATGATAGAGAGGGAATTGATACAAATATATAAGAGCAAAAGTTATTCTCCAAAAGATAATTGATCAAAGGATACAAACAAACAGTTCTCAAAAGAAGAATACAAGTATTAAATATATGAGGAACTTCTAGGGGTAGAGAAGTAGAGAAAAGTAGAGAAGTACTCAGCCAAATTCTTCCAACATTCTCCTTGAAAACATTTTAAAATAATACCTCAAATAGAATCCCTCTCCAAATAACTTTAAAATAATGCCTCAAATTGAATTTTGGAGTGGCAGAGTCAAAAAGTCAGAGTGAAATATTCTTCCAACACAAGACAAAATAGAGGCCAAGAGAGACACAGAGGCAGAGACACAGACACAGTGAGAGAGAGAGCAAGAGAGACAGAGATAGAGACAGAGACAGAGATCTATGACATAGGGATGGAAGCTGACCTGGGTCCGAGTGGAAAAGACACCAGGGGTAGCACTGAGAGGTGGTGACAGAAACAGCAGCAGTTTGGGGAGCTCTTAAGGCAGAGAGGGTAAGGGGACCTGGCAACTAGTCAGAAACAGATTGCAAGTGAACTTTGTACTAGCACAAGATATAAGACTAGATGCTGTTCGAAAACTCCATTACCTATACCCACGTCTAGGTCATGTTCAAAGGCAGAGACTTGTCAAAAGTGGAAGCCTAGAGGGGCAGTATTACTTCTGGTCCAAAGGGAGAAGGGGTCCTGAGAAACACTGCTGACTGTAATCAGAAGGGATCAAAGTCTCTTTCTGAGGAAGTAACACAGCATAGACCAAGAGAGCGGTGACCACCCACCTCTTTCTAGATCACATTACTTTGGAAGCACCAGAAACTCAAAACCCTCAGAAATTAGCTCAGAAAATAATAGTGCAATCAAGCTTGAAACTCAAGACAGAATCATCCACCCTCCCAAACTGTGGACAGAGCCAAACATTAAAATAAATTTCCAAATTAAGAAATAGGGTGTAAAAATGAACAAACAAACAACAACAAAAAAGAACATGTCAAAAAGCTACTAGGGTGTCAGGGAATATCAAGACACAAACTCAGACGCAGTTAAAAGTAAAGCCTCCAAGGAAAATATTAATTGACCACAAGGTCAAGAAGAATTTCTAGAAGAACTAAAATAGTTTTCTAAATTAACTAAGAGAGATTGAGGGGGAAATAGGCAAAGAAAAGAAAAGAATTATGAAAAGACAATTAATAGCTTAATAAAAGAGGCACAAAACTATTGAAGAAAAAAACACCATAAAAATATAATTGCAATTACTGCAAAGGGATAATTATCAAAACAATTTGATACTGACTAAGAAATAAAGTGGTGGAATTAGTCAAATAAATTAGGTACACAATACATAGTAGTAAATTACCATTAGTAATCTAGTGTTTAATGAATTCAAAGATCCAAGATTTGGGAATAAATACTCATTATTTGACAAAAATTGCTAGGAAAACTGGGAATTAATTTGACAGGAACTAGATATAGATCAATATCTCAAGCTGTATACAAAGATAAGGTCAAAATGGATATATAATTTAGAAATTAAGGATGATATCATAAGCATTAATTCAGGGAGCATGGAAGATTTCCAGATTACATCTATGGATAAAAGAAGAATTTATGACCAAACAAGATAAAGAACATTATGGATAATTTTAATTATGCATTTTGCACAAGCAAAAAGAATTCAGTCAATATTAGAAGGAAAGAACAGAGCAAGTGTCTTTGATAAAGTTCCCATTTCTCAAATATATAGAGAACAGAGTCAGATTTAAATTATGTCATTACCCAATTGAGAAATGGTCAAAGGATATAAACAGGTAGTTTTCAGGGGAAGAAATCAAAGATTTCTATAGTGATATAAAATACTGTAAATGACTATTGATTAGAAAAGTGCAAATTAAAATAACTTTGTGTACCACCTTACAACTATCAGATTAGCTAATATGACAGAAAAGGAAAATGACAAATTCTGGACAAACTCGGATAGAGTTATGAACTGATTCAACCATTCTGGAGAACAATGTGCAAGTATACTTAAAGGGCTATAAAATTCTATGAAACTTATATATCTCAAAGAAATAAAAAAGTAAGAGAACTTATTTTGTAGAAAAAAAATATTTATAGCAGCTCTTTTAGTGGTGGCAAAGCATTGAAAATCAAGGGGTTGTCCATCAGTTGGGGAATGGCTAAACAAGTGTTGGCATTTGATTGTGCTAGAATAGTATCATGCTGTAAGAAATGATCAGCAAGCTTTCAAGAAACAAAAAACATGGGAAAACTTAAATGAACCGATGCAAAGTCAAGTGAGCAGAACCAGGAGAATATTGTACAGTCATAGCAATATTGAACAGTGATCAACTGTGAATGATTTTACTTTTCTCAGGAATCCAATGAACAAAACTATTTCCAAAGCATTTATGATGAAAAAGGATTTCCACCTCCAGGAGAAGAACTGATGGTATGTATCAAAATGAGGACAACAACTAACTAAATTTCTAACTCTAAATTCATTTATTTTTCTCATTTTATTTTGTCTCAAATCAATGTAAAAAATTAATATTCATTTTTAAAAGTTTGAATTCCAAATTTTCTCCCTCTT
This sequence comes from Macrotis lagotis, assembly GCF_037893015.1. Taxonomy (NCBI): domain Eukaryota; kingdom Metazoa; phylum Chordata; class Mammalia; order Peramelemorphia; family Peramelidae; genus Macrotis; species Macrotis lagotis. Next base: position 33,613,067 of record NC_133666.1, read on the forward strand.
TTACTCCCCTTCCCCCTCCTTAGGAAGGCAAGCAACTTGATATGGATTATACAGGTACAGCCAAGCAAAAGATATTTCCATAATAGACACAATGCAAAACAAAACAGACAAAAAAATCCAAGAAAAACAAAAGAAGTAAGGAAAAAGTATGCTTTGACTTACATTCTGATGTAATGAAAGCTAGAAGGTCCCAAGTCCAAACTTTCTCTGAGATCATGCAATAATATACCATTCTATACTCCCTAGAAAGCTGCAACAAGACCAGCCCAGAATTTCCCTCCAGCCCTAACAAAGTCAAACCTTAACATTAAGTCCAAAGTTACAAATAAAGGCAAAAGAAAGAGCAAAAAATAAGAATTCTACTATAAAAAAGCTATTATGGTGACCAGGACAATCAAGATATAAGCCCAAAAGAAAATGACTACAAAACACCAAAAGCAAAGTGTGAGGAATATGGGGGTGTTAGGGTTCCACAAGAATGTGAAGGAAGAATTGGTAGTTTATATGACAAAGACTGGGTTCTGCCTGTATTGTTGCCTATGGGCAGGCACTGAATTAAAACAAAAGACAGCCTCAAGATGATCAAAAACTACATTTGGTCAGGTCTGCCCCACCTAGATCTGAGATTAACCTAGGGTCTTTGCCCCTCTCCTTTGCTCATGCTCAAGAAGGTAGCTATTCTTGCTCATTAGTATGAGTAGAGTGGGGAAAATTTATAGGGAAAAATGTATCAATTAGAGTGTGAACCCAGCCAATGACTGGCACAAAGGGGGAGGAACAAAGCCTTTCAAAATGCATATAACACCTAGCAGTTCATGATTTTGGTGCCCCTCTCCCCTTGAGAGAGGTGTGCCATTCATTAAGATACCTTAATAAAAAAATTTTTAATCATTCTGGACTAAGTATTCATGAGCCATTTATAACAAAAGCATCAAGGAAAAGTGTACAGCCCTGAGCATAAGTCCAACCATATCTTTTTCCATCCTCTTTTCAATATTTCCCCCCACCCATTCACCCACTTTTATTCCTGAGAGATCATAGTGTTGAATCCAGGCCTGAGTTTCATCGTTGCCTAGTAGAGCCCGATTGATTACCCTTTCCTAAGGACTTGAACCCTAATCTCCGAAACCCAAAACAGCTGATTTCACCTTGGTAAAGCCCCAGACAAAACAAGTTCTCCAAGGAGACCCCAATGGCTCCCATTTCCTATAGAAATTATACCACCCTGCCACCTGTATCCAATACCCTATAAAAATACTTGTTCTCCCCACTACCCACTGTTGGAGTCTGCTTGGATCCTTCCTTCAATAAACAGCTTTGCATTCATTTCCATTTTTAGTGCCGTCTTCCTTTTTACCCAGGGTTCACCTTTTGACTGTTCACATAAGAGTCACTTTTCCCCTCACTAACTGTCCTTTACTTAACCAAGGAATATCACATTTCTCCCAGTCTTTTTCTCTCCTCCCCACTTTCTACCCTTGCATTTTGTAATGTAGTTTCACAAAACAAAACAAAAAACAAAAACAAATATTGATCAATTATTAGGGGAGGGCTGGGGCTAACTGTTCATAATACCTACAACGCAGTCTCTTTGTGAGCACTTAAACAAGAAGTCCCTAATTGTTCTCTCTGCTGTCACTATGTTGCTAGATCTATCTTTGGCTATTGCATCTATTTATCTCTCCTGCTTTTATATTGTATGAGTTAATCAAGAGGAAAAAAATCTCATCAGGGAGGATTTTCTTTGTAGATCATCTTTACGCATCCTGCCTTCAGTATCTATATGTTTTATTTGAATAGAAAGTTCGTTTTCTCCTAATATTATTTTTACTTAAATTAACATTGATAATTAATTTAATAGTATAGTTAATATTGGTCTTTTAATATTATATGAATATTATTACTTTTTGCTTCATATATTTTGGATCCTCGTATTTTTATATTTGCATTCTCTATCAGAAGTCCTCTCTTTTGCTTTTTTTGTTTTTTACATTTACTATTAGAGATTTTAATTTTTCTATTTTGCCAATTATTTTTTGTTGTGCAGGCCATAAGATCTGCTATCAATGATCATTTCTTTTATAAATCCCTCAGGAATAGCATGTTGTGGTTCCATGTTCTTCTCTAATACCACAGGGTCCTGCCTCATCAGTTGTTGGAGTATATCCATCCTATTGTTTTGTAGCTTTTGGTCATATATTCCTGAACTCATTTATTTCATCCATAGGCCAGATTTTACTCTGCTGCTGATATTGTCAATATTCCCCTTTGTGTTTATGCTCAGTTTTATTCTATTTGAGTTTTTAGGTAATTTCAGTCTTTACCTTATTTTTTTTTAAATTGCTCACTCTCGGGGCTGCTAGGTGGCATAGTGGATAGAGCACCAACCCTGGAGTCAGGACAACCTGAGTTCAAATCTGATCTCAGACACTTAATAATGACCTAGCTGTATGACCTTGGGCAAGCCACTTAACCCCATTGACTTGTAATAAAAACCAACCCTCCCCCCAAAATAAAATTTCTCACTTTCTAACTCTGTCCTCTCTGCTGGTAGTCTCAGACTCCTTTAGTACTTGACTTCACAGCTCCCCATTCTGCTCTGAGTGAATTTTGGGGAGTCTAGTTCAACTAAATATTACTCTTCCCTTAGACTTAGCTCCCCAAGTGATGTTCTATCCCATTCTCTCTCTCTTTTTTTTTTCCTCTCAGTTCTCTGACCTGGCAGGACATAATTCTGCCTCTCTGATGCTATTGTAACTTGGGATGATTTCTGTCCCTCTGAGAATCTGGTCAAAGTGTGATGTTGAACTCTATTTCTGGCCCATAAATGTGGCCTGCCTCCTTTTCTCTTTTCCTTCACTATTCTGAAGAGATCTTCTGCAGCACAAAATTTTGTTAAAATTCTAGCTATCTCAGCAGAATTCTGCAGTTTGGAGCCTAGATATCTATAAGAGTTTAACAATGAAATCCTAAAGAGAAAAAACATAGAAACTATTAATAATTATGTAAAAGAAAAGTATAATGATAGAAAATTTAGCAAAATTTCTAGGATGCATTTAAAGCAGTCCTCAAAAGAAAAATCATGTGCATATATACTTACATTAACAAAACTGAAAAAGAAAGAATTAACAAACTGGATGTTCATTTTAAAAATTACAAAGTCAACAAATGAACAAGCCTAAAGAAAATGTAAATGAAGATAAATTAGAATTTAGCAAGGAAATAGACAAATTGAAACAAAACTCCACAGAAATAATAAATAAAACTAAAAGCCAGTTCTTAGAAAAGAGTAATTAAAATTGATAACCCTTTAGCTAATCTTATTAAAAAGGAGACAGAAAATCAAATAAATAAAATAGCAAATGATCAAGGTGAAATCACAACACAGCCAGTAGAAATACAAAAGGAAAACCATAGGTCAAAATCATTAATGAATATTAACTAATGTTATGCAAATCTCTAAAGATTGTTTTGCAGACTACAATGCTTCATCTGAGAAGTCATTCATTATGACCCAAGTGGGATTTATAACAGGGGCAAGGATAATTAATTAGGAAAACAATTAGAAAAGTTAATAACATCTAAAACAAAACCAATCACAATCATATGATTGCCTCACTAGATGCAGAAAAAGACTGACAAAGTACCACATTCATGTATGCTATATAATTTTTTTTTTTACAAAACCAGACATGGAGGGACCTTTCTATATCATAAAAAGATGTATCTAAAACACAAAACATGCATCATATGAAAACAAAATATGCTAGAATCTTTTCCAAAACCAATGTAAGAGTAAAATAAGGATACTATCTTTCCCCACTATTCTGTGATATGATTCTGGAAAAGTTAGCAATAGCAATAAGACAAAAAAGACATTAAAAAAATAAAGATCAGATAAAACTATCCGTATTTGCTGATGACATACATGATCGTATATTTGGAAAATCTGATAGAAGACAATTAGGAATTTCAGTAAATTTGCAGGTTACAAAATAAACTCTCAAAAATCAAATTCATTTCTATATAATAGTAAAAAAATTCAAGAAGCAATAATACTAAGGAATTCACCATTCCAATAACCTACAAAATACACAAAATGTCTGGGGATTGATTTTTACCAAAGCATGGAGGAAAAAAATGTAGATTCAGTTACAAAGTGCTCCTTAAAGAAATAAGAAATGGGGTGACTAGGTGGTGCAGTGGATAGAGCACCGGCCCTGGAGTCAAGAGTAACTGAGTTCAAATCCGGTCACAGACATTTAATAATGACCTAGCTGTGTGGCCTTGGGCAAGTCACTTAACTCCATTGCCTTGCAAAAAAAAAGAAATAGGGAACAACATCAGTAACTGAAGAAACATTTAATGCTCCTAAGGGGAACATGGTAATAAAATGAATGTAAGAATATTACCAAAGTTGATTTCTACTTTTAATGTTATACTAATCAGTTACCAAGGGGATACTTTATGGAACATCATGAAATAATATTAAAATTCATTTAAAAAACAAAAAATATCAAAATAGAAGATAAAATACATAAGAATAAAAAAGGAACAGCACATCCAGATCTCCAACTATATTATAAAGCAGCTGTCATTAAAATCACCTAGTATTGGTGAGAAAGAAAGTGAGAGAGAGAGAGAGAGAGAGAGAGAGAGAGAGAGAGAGAGAGAGAGCATGAGAGACTGGATATAAAGTGCAGTATGAAACATTGGCACTCAACTAAGTGTTTGACAAAATGGAAAATATGAATTAGTTAACAAAAACTTATTTGATGAAAATTTCTGAAAACACTCTAAAAGATCTCATATCACCTTCCACAATATCTTTTAAATTCATAGGCAACTTTAATAATAAAGATCACATTATAAAAAATAGAAAAGAAACAGGTCATACACCTCCCACAATTCTGGGGAGATGTATTCTTAACCAAACCAGATCTAGAAGTAAATTTAAAAAGATAAAAGATTACTTTTATTACAAAAAAAAAACTAAAAAAACTTCTGCACAAACAAAACTAATACACTTAGGATAAGAATAGATGAAAAAGAATGGAGGAAAAAATCTTTAAATTATATTTCTCCAGTGAGGGTTTGGTATCCAATAGATAAAAACTATATAAACAAAATATATATGTAAACTATATATGTATATGACTAATAGCCATTTCCAATAGATAAGTGGTCAAAGGATATTAATAAGCAGTTCACAAAAATATTGAAAAGTATTCACAGCCACATCTCCAAATTCCTGATAATGTGAGAAATGCAAATAAAAACAATGAGGTTTCGCATCACACCCTGCAAATTAACAAAGATGATAAATGACATTTGTCAAGTTTGGAAGGGTTCTAGAATCATAGGCACACTAATATAATGTTGGTGGAGTTGTGAAATGGTATAATCTTTTGGAAAGTAATTTGAGATTGCAAATGAAGTGTCTAAAATGTATTTACCCTTTGCTCTAGAGACTCCATTGCTGGACTTATACCCTATTGAAGCCAATGATAAGAAAGTTCCCAGGAGGGTGGGACCAAGATGTCAAGTTCTCCTATATACCAAAAAATTTATACCAGCCTTTTTGTTTGTTACAGCAAAGATCTAGAAAGAAATTGGATATACCTCAGTTGGAGAATGGCTAAACAAATTATTGTAAATGAATATAAGAAATGATGTATATGATGAATACAGAAAAGTATAGAAAGATCCACACGAACTGATACAGTGAAGTAAGCAGGGCAAAAAAAAGCAAAAAAAAAAATACACAATAACTGCAACAAAGCAAATAGAACCACACATAAAAAATAAAAAATGATGGTAACAAAACCATAAAGATTAATGACTGAAACAAAGAGATATTAAAAGCTACCCCTTCACAGAAGTGAAATTTCTACAGGTCTTGTATACTGCATATGGTACCAGATAATTTCAATTTGATTCAATTGATAAGTTGTACTGATTATTTCTTCTTTTTTTTTTATTAAAAATATTTCTAATAAAGGAAAGTTTTCTGGAGGAGAGGAAGGAGAAAATAATGAGGGATGCTATGATGATGTAAAATACAGAAGATATCAATAAAATTTATTTTTAAAAAGGACTAGATATCATATTTCAAGAAACTTTGAAAGAAAATTACTCAGATATCTTTAAATCAGCATCAAAGCATAAATAAACAAAAAACCCCAAATAAAGGTTATCATCAAAACCCAGAATTTTCAAGTCAACCAATAATATTGTAAGCAGCCAGGAAAAAAATTCAAGTACTGAGGAGTCTGTCAGGATCATGATTTATCACCCACTAGAATAAAGAATTGGAGAGTTTGGAATAGAAGGATCTAGAAGGCAAAGGATCTAGATTTATAGTAAAGAATAACTTCCAACAAAACTGAGTATAATTCTACATATGAAAAAAATGGATCTGAAATGAAATTTAAGGGGAATTCTAAGCATTCCTGATGAAGACATAGAAACTTTAAAGTTCAAGCACTGGAGTTAAGAAAAATATAAAAATGTAAACAAGAATAAAAAACCATAAGAGAGAAAACAGGGATAAATTGTTTATCATCTAATGTGGGAAAATAATCCCCACTAAATCCTATCATAATATGAGGTCATTATAGAAATCTATTTAGCAGAGGCATAGGAGTGGTTGTTATGTCTTAGTGATATGAAGACAAAAATGAAAAGAAAGAGGAAGATGAATAAACTAAGAGAGAATTAAAAAATGAGGTAAAATATTTCATGTAATTAGGGTGCACAAGAAAAATTCTATACAAAGTAAAAGGGGTAGAGGGAAGAAATAGCTCACAGACAATCTTATCAAAGGAGGGAATAATATGTGCACACATATTTGGGTAGAGAAATGTCTTTCACTCAAGCAGGTAAAGAGAAGAAAATCAAAGATGGGGAATTTGAGTGAAGATATGTAGATTACAACAATGCAAATGGAAAGAACAACACATGGGTCAAAAATAAATGTTGCAAAATTATAAATAAGAAATTAAAAAGAAGAGATATGAGGACTTTCTGGGTGGAGCCAAGGTGGTAGAGAGAAGCCAGGAACTCCTAGAGGTTCTCTAAGTTTCCCACTGAAATAACTTTAAATGAAATCTCTAAACAGACTCTAAATTGACACAACCCACAAAAAGATAAAGTAAAAGAATTCTTCAGCTCAAGACTTCTTGGATGGTCTTCAGGAAAAATTTGTCTCATTTGGGTAAAGGGAGTGCAGCCTAGCAGAGGTGGGGAATGGGGAAGTCAGCAGGAGGCTTTTAGCCACGGTGCAAGACAGTAACTGAGGCACCTGGGTCCTAGCTGAGCAGGCTAGGGGTACAACAGGCCAGCAGTGAGGACCCATCCTCACCACTGAAGGTATACTGTGAACCCAAGAACAATGGTGCAGTAGGTTGGACTGGGGTTATGCTACCCTAATGTAGGGAGCAAGATGCAAGCATTGAGGCCTCAGTGCAGAAAGCCAGTGACCGGACTCCTGGACCCCAGCACAAAAAGCTTGTGCCCCAAGTGCAGAGTTGAACTTTTAAAATGAGCAAAAAGACCAAAAAGAGCCCTGAACATAGAACGTTACTAGGTTGGCAGAGAAATTAAAACACCATCTCAGAAGAGGAAGCATTTACAATATGCCTATCTGTGAAGCCTCAAAAGAAATTCAAAAAGTCCTCTTGGATGAGCTCAAAAATGATTTTTAAAAAATCAAATGAGAGGTAGAAGAAAAATTGAGAAAAGAATTGAGAGCCATGCAGGAGAATTAAGAAAAACTGGAAAAGGAAGCACAAAAACTGACTGAAGAAAACAATACCTTTAAAAGTAGAATTGGCCAAATGGAAAAAGAAAACAACTTTTTTTTAAAAGTAGAATTGGTCAAATGGAAAAGGAGATACAAAAGCTAACTAAAGAAAATAGACCCTTAAAAATTATAATTGGACAACTGAAAAGTAATGTCTCTATAATACATGAAGAATTCATCAAGCAAAATCAAAAGATTGGGAAAAATAGAACAAAATGTAAAGTACCTCATAGGAAAAATGACTAACCTGGGAAATAGACCCAGGAGAGATAATTTATGAATTTTTATTCCACCTTAAAATCATGACCAAAATAAAAAAAAAAGAGCTTGGACTACATCTTTCAAGAAATTATCGAGAAAACTGCTCAAGAGAGCCTGAGGCTGCAGGAACTGAGCAATGCCCAAATCAAAGGAACTTTTTTCTTTAAGCTAATCTGGGAGTGATTCTGACAGTGAAATTGACAAAAAGGCAAAGAGAAAAAAAAAACAAGCCTTCCAGAAAAAACCCATAAAGAAGCAAAAGACAGGAGAAAGTTCTAAGGAGTCAGCTTCATCCAAGGAAAACAGCAGCAATCGAGATGATCATATGGAAAAATGAGATATGTCATTGTTCAGGACTTTAAAGGAAAAGTCCTAATTGATATTAGAGAATACTGGATGGATCAAGAAGATGAAATGAAACCTGGTAGAAAGGGTACTTCTTTAAATCCAGAACAGTAGAGCCAGATGAAGGAACAGATTTCTGATATTGATGATGCAGTAAGAAAACTGTATGATCAGAGTCATATGAAACTTGTACTGTTTTAGTTGTTTTAATCAGTGTTTTTACATTGGCTTTTGTTTTCTAAACTATTTGTTTTCCAAGCTATTATATATTTGGATTGCAAAACAATTTGTAAGATGAATCCTTTTTTTAAATAAAATGTGCATTAAAAGTATTTTCTGAGTGAAGCTAATTGTCTATACTTTATTAAAAAGGAATGCTTTGCATCTACCTCTTGGTGTGAAATAAAATCAAGTAATAAAATCCAAAGAGAAAAGGAAAAAAAAGAAAAAAGCAAAACTGCTAAAACATCCTAAAACAAGACAATGAAATAGTCCTTGAAATAATCTAGTGATCACTTCCTGAAAGAGATCCCAAAATATAAACTTCAATTAGGCAACTTTCATTATTATCAGCAAAAGTAGAAAATATTGCAATAAAGTCAAAAAGAAACAATTGAGAAACCAAGGAGCCACAGTCAGAGTTTTATTCATCATCACATTCATACAACTCCTCCTCATTGCCAAAACTTCCATCCATGAGCTTGTCCTCATCTGTGTTTAATGTGTCATCCATGTCTTAGGAGAGGCTCTGCCTGCTCTTCTACCTATGCTCTGCTCTGGCATTGACCACAAGCACTCCCTGAGCAAGTCATTCCAGTTCATGAACCTGAAGCACCAATTGTGTCCTCCCTGGAAATCAATCACTTCTTGTTCATCAGCAATTCATGCCTCCTGCTGGACTATCTTGGTGGACACAGGAATTCCAATGGCCCTTGGCTCTCTAATGCATCTTTTCAGTTCTCTCTCTAACGCAGGCCACTTGGCTGCCTTGCCTCTCATGGTCTTCTTCTGCCTGGGGTATTTTCAGTCAGATTTCTTCTTCCTGTCATGGGTCTTGAATTGTCTTCTCAGTTGGAGGAGTCCCAAACTGATGTTCAAGTAGCACGATTTCCATTCTCTTTGGCGAACCAAATCAATTTGAACTTGAATTCAGCACTGGACAAAAATCTTTTCTGAGCCATTTCTGGGCAGAACGTGGCAAAACATTAACTACTATACTGGTAACAAATGTGAAACAATGAACGCAAAGACAAAAAGCAGGAAAAAGCAGGAAATGCAAGTAAAAAAAATTGACAACCACTGTATAAGATGCTCCAGTTTTTAGATCTGAAATTTTTCAAAGAGTACATCTCACACATGCAGAAATACAGTACCAACTTCATCATTAAAGGATCAGAGTCTGGAATATGATATTCTGGAGGGCAAAGGAGTTTGAATCACAGCCAAGATTCAAATACCCTGCAAAAATCATTTTCTTTAGGAGGAAAATAAGGATATTCAATGAAATATGAGACTTTCAAACTTACCTGATAAGACCAGAACTGAACAGAAAATTTTGATCTTCAAATACAAGCCACAAGAGATTTGTAAAAAAGTAAATGGAGGGGCAGCTAGGTGGAGCACTGGATAGAGCACTGGCCTGGAGTCAGGAGACCCTGAGTTCGAATGCAGCCTCAGACACTAAATAATAACCTAACTGTATGACCTTGGGCAAGTCACTTAACCCCATTGCCTTGCAAAAACAAAACAAAATAAAAAAAACAAGGAAAAGGTAAATGGAAAGAAAAAACGTTAGTCATTTAGACAAAAATTGTTTACCTCCCTACACAGAAGGAAAATATTTGTAACTGTATTTCTATTAGAAGAGTTGAAAGGAATATATTTAGAGGATATGCATATAAGATCATTATTATGTGATGATATTAAAAAAAACAAGAAATTTTTTAAAAAGGATTAAACTGGGTTAAAGGGGGAGGTAGAAGAGGGTAAAACATCACATGAAGAGGCACGAAAGGATCTATTATGGTAGAGGGAAAGAAAGGAGGGTGTGAGCACTGACTGAATTTTTTTTTGAGGTCACATCACAAGAAAGTGGTTATGTATTAGAATCCAGTCTAGGCTTTTTTCCTTCTTTTCCATTATATTATCTGGCCTCTCTGGAAAGGCATAAGAAGGGGTGGGGTTGAGGGATCACAGCTGAAGGTTCAATCCTCAGAAGATCTTAGTCCTCCATGGCTCAGCCTCTGCTTCTTGGGTAAGATCATGGATCAGAATGGAGACTGTTTTCTTCTGGCTCTGAGAGGCTTTGTAACATCTATGACTAGGGTCCATCATAAAAATCATATCCCCAATTCAGATTCACTGGGTTTTTTCCCCTTCAACGTAGGTCAGGGGATCTAATTCCCTAGGACTTAGTGCAGCAATTAAGGGCAAATCCAGGGGAGGGAGCAAAAGAATAACTTTAAGACACCCCCCCCCCTCCCCACAGACACAGATATAAGGAGGATGGCCAGTAGCACAGCTGAAGACTGTGAGCTCAGAGAGGGAACCTAAAGCTTCAACAATAGATTTTAGGGAGGTAAGGTTATAAATTTCCCTGCTGATCCCAAGGGAAAATTTTTGACTTTGCTAGGATTCCATATTGAATCATTGCCAAAGAAACAAAAATATGGAGATGGATAGGACCTTCAAAGCCATTTGGCTTCATCTTACACTTGAAGAAACTGAGACCTAGAGATGGTAACTTTTCCAACTTTCTGATGCACATACATAACTGGAAGAGTTAGGATTTGAACCATACATGTTGTGATAACTCTCCCTGGGGGTGGGGGGAGTGATCCAAAGGAGAGGTCATTTGCTATGTGAAGAAGAACATGGGGGTAACCAAGGAGGGAATTAATAGGAGATGAAATCCTAGGGCTTTAGTAATTGAGTGTAGAAACTCTCCCTGGGTTGAATGTGGATGGTTTGGTCTGGAGTCTCATCCTGGGACAGAGGAGAAGAGAGATTTGCATTTGTAGGTTGGTGTTACTGTATATCTGTCTTTCTCTGTGGGTCTGTCTGTGTATGATTGTTATGTATGGTTGTCTCTTCTTGGGTCCAGTGTCTGTTTCAGTGTGTGTGTCTGTCACTCTAGTAATGTTGTCTCTCTGAGACTCTGAATGTGAAACCTGTCTCTGTGTGTGCATATCTATATCTTTTGGTACATGTGCCCTCAGAGGACAGCTTTGATGATCTAAGCTGAGAAGTAAGAGGATTCTGGGTAGTGGAAGCTCCTGGAAAAGATATCTAGCAGACTCATGCTACAAGCACTTGTGGATGTAGTATCTGGTATTATAGCCCAAGATGAAGAAGGACCCAGAACAGAATGATTCCACCTACTACCTTCATGGCGATGCCCAGCTTCCCAGTGCATAGTTTGGTACAGATTTTCTCACAGTCTGAGAGCTCTCCGAGGCTGACACATTCATGCTGACCTCGTCCTGGCTGTTGTTCCATCTGCTATATTGGACGGCACTCTCCTGAAACTCCATTATTCCATCATAGGAGTGAGAAAGCTGGGCTCCGGGGGGGGCAGGGCAAGGGCTGGGTTTCTGTGGCTTTGGGGGTTCTGGAGAGGATGTGGGATTCAGGGGTGCTGTCCTCTGCCCCCCATCACCTGCAACTCTCACCTGGGATCCCCACCTGGGCTCCCAGACCCCTGGCTCTGGGGCTTGGATGCCTAGTCCCTCAATCGGTCTCTAGCTTTTGGAAGAAATAGCTGTGGAGCATCTTGCAAGGCCAGGAGTTGAGCTGGTTGGGCTGTTCAGTCATGCTGATTGAATCTTATTCTCAACACATTTGACACAAAGAGGGAATAACATACACTCCCAATTGGGTTTAGGAATTTATCTTACACTAAATTGAAGCAGGAGGGGAAAGGAGAAAGAAAAAGGGGGAGACTGATAGAAGGGAGAGCAGATTGAGAGGTAGTAGTCAAAAGCAAAATATTGGTGAGGAAGGATAAGGTGAAAGCAGTGGAAAAAATATAAACGGGGGAAAATAGGAGGGAGGGAACTATAGAATTAGTAACCATAACTGTATGAATGGGAAGAACTCTCCTATCAAATGGAAGCAGATAGCAGAGTGGATTAAAAACTAGAATTCTACAATATGTCGTTTATAAGAAACATAAATAAACATAAGTAGAGAGATACACACAGAGTAAAGGTAAAATACTGGAGCAGAATATTCTATGCTTCAGTAGAAGTAAAAAATAAACAGGGGTAGCAATCCTGATCCTAGACAAAACAAAAAGCAAAAATAGACTTAATTAAGAGAGATAAGAAAGGAAACTACATCTTGCTAAAATGCACCACAGACAATGAAGTAAATATCACTATGAAACATATATGCACCAAGTGGTATAGCAACTATATAGAAGTTAAGTTACAGGAAGAAATAGACAGTCAAACGATACTAGTAGGGGACCTCAACTTCTCTCTCTCCCAATTAGATAAATTTAGCCACAAAATAAAGAAAAAAGAAGTGGAGTGTGTGAAGAGAATCCTAGAAAAGTTAAATATGATAGAACAATGGAGAAAACTGAATAGAGATAGAATGTAATATACCTTTTTTTCAGTGGTACATGGGACCTATGCAAAAAGCAATCATTATTTAGATATAAAAACTCATACTCAAATACAGATAAGAAGAAATATTAAGTGCAACTTTCTCAGATCATGTCAATAAAAACAACATGGAACAAAGGGTCATGAAAATATTGATTAAAAATTAATTAGAAACATTATACTATTATGTAATTTTACTATCTCATACTTTATTTTTCTTCCTTAAGGATATGATTTCTCTATCATCGCATTCAACTGAGATCAATGTATAACATGTAACCAGTGTAAACACTAATAGAATGCCTTTTGTGGGGGGTGGGGGAGGGAAGCAAAAATGGGGGGGATATTGTAAAACTCAAAATAAATAAAATCTTTCTTTAAAAAAATTAATTAGAAATTAAATAGACTAATCCTACCGAATGGGTGAGTCAATGAACAAATCATAGAAATAACTTTATCCAAGAGAATGACAATACTGAGACAACAAACAAAACTTATGGGATGCAGCCAAAGCAGTTCTTAGGGGGAAATTTTATATTTTAAAATAATACATATATAAATAAATTAGAGAAAGAAGAGATTAATGAATTGGGTGGGCATCCAAAGAATCTAAGAAAAGAACAAATTAAAAATCCCAAATTAAATGCTAAATTAGAAATCCTGAAAATCAAAGGAGAGATTAATAAAATTGAAAGTAAGAAAACTATGTAAATAAAACTAAGAATTGGTTTTATGAAAAAACCAACAAAACATATGAACTTGTGATTAATTTGATCACAAAAAAGAAACCAAAGTACCAGTATCAAAAATATAAAGGATAAATTCAGTTAAAGGAATAATTGAGATCTGCTTTGCCCAACTATATGCCAATAAATCTGACAATCTAAGGAAAATAGTTGAATATTTACAAAAATACAAATTGCTCAATTTATCAGAAGAGGAAATAAAACCCTTAAAAATCCCCTTTTCAGGAAAAGAAATTGAATATACTATCACTGAACTCCTTAAGAAAAAATCTTCAAGGTCAAATGAATTCACAAATGAATTCCACCAAACATTTAAAGAAAAAAGTAGTTCCAATTCAATATAAACTATCTGGAAAAATAGGCAAAGAAGGAGTCCTATCAAAGTCCTTTTTTGACACAAATATGATGTTGATACCTAAACCATGAAGAGCCAAAAACGAGAAAGAAAATTATAGACCAATTTCCCTAATTGAATATTGACACAAAATTTTTAAATGAAACACCAGTAAAGAGATTACACCAGGTTATCACCAGGATAATACTCTATGACCAGGTGGGACTTATACCAGGAATGCAGGACTGGTTCAGTATTTAAAAAAACCTACCAACATAATCTACCATATCAAAAACAAAACTATCAAAAATCATACAATTATCTTAGTAGATGCTGAAAAAGTTTTTGACAAAATATAGCACACATTCCTATTTAAAAGACTAGAGAGCATAGGAATAAATGGAGTTTTCCTTAAAATGATAAGCAAATATCTGTCTAAAACTATCAGTGAGTAGCATTTGCAATAGGGATAAACTATAAGCCTTCTCAGTGAGATCAGGGGTAAAACAAGGATGTCTTATCATCATTATTATTCCATACTGTACTAGAAATGACAGCTTTGGCTAAAGGAATTAGAAGAGGCAAGGAGGAAGCAAAACTCTTACTCTCTGCAGATATGACGGTATACTTAGAGAAGCTGAGAGATTCCATCAAAAAACTAGTTGAAACAATTCACAACTATAGCAAAATTGAAGGATATAAAATAAACTCACATAAAAATCATTAGCATTACTAATGAAGTCCGGTAGCAAGAGATAGAAAGAGAAATTCAATTTAAAAAAAAAACAAAACAACATAAAGTATTTGTAAGTTTACCTGCTAAGACAACCAAGATTCTATATGCACATAATTAAAAAGCACTTTTCACACAAATAAAGTCATATCTAAACACCTGGAAAAATATCAGATGCTCATGTGTGGATTGAACTAATATAATATAAATGACTATTTTATATAAATTAATCTTACTTATTTAGTACAATGCAATCAAACTGTCCAAAAATTATTTTAGAGGGCTAGGAAAAAATAATAAGATTTCTCTGGAAGAGCAAAAGTTCAAGATTATCAAGGTAACTAATGAAAACAATGCAAAGGAGGGTGGCCTAGCCATACCAGATCTAAAACTATATTATAATGTAGCAGTTATCAAAACTATTTGATATTGCCTAATAGAATGGTAGATCAATGGCATAGGTTAGGTTTACAAAACACAATAGTAATTAACTGGACTAATCTACTGTTTGATAAACCAAAGATTTAAGATTTGGGCATAAGAAGTCACTATTTGAGAAAACTCTTGGAAAACTGGAAAAACAGTATGGCAGAAACTAGGTAAAGACCAATATCTCAGACCCTATACCAAGATGAGATCAAGTTGGTTACTTGATTTAGACATGAATTGTGATACCACAACCCATTAAGAAGAACAAGGAATCATTACTTGTCAGATCTATGGAGAGAAGGAGAATATATGATGAAAGAAGAGATAGAGAATATTATGAAATGCAAAGCAGATAAGTTTCGTTATATTAAATTGAAAAGTTTTTGCACAAACCAATATGACCAAGATTAGAAATAAAACAGAAAGCTGGGAAACAATTTTTATACCCAGTGTTTCTGACAAAGGCCTCATTTCAGGCCTCTTGTATAGAGAACGAAGTCAAATTTATAAGGATACAAGTCATTCCCCAATTGATAAATGCTCAAAGGATATAAACAAGCAGTTTTCAGGTAAAGAATTAAAAGCTCTTTGTAGTCATATAAAAAAGGCTGTTAAATCACTATTGATTAGAGAAAAGAAAACTAAGACAATTCTTAGGTACCACCTCATACCTATCAGATTGGTTAATATGACAGAAAAGGAAACTGATAAATGTTGGAGGTAATAACTGATAAATGTTGGTGGAGTTGTGAGCTGATCCAACCATTTTGGAGAGCAAGTTGGAACTATACCCAAAAGGCAATGATACTTTAATCCAGCCATACCACTACTAGGTCTGTATTCCAAAGAGTTCATAAAAAAGGGGAAACAGCAGCTTTTTTGCACTGGAAAAATACTGGAATGCCCGCCATTGTTGTTGTTTTTGTTCTTTGTTTTCCAAGAAAATAATATGAGGGGATGCCCATCAATTGGGGAATGGCTGAATAAGTTATAGCATATAAATATAATTTATTGCTCTATAAGAAACAAGGAATAGGCATATTTCAGTGAAATCTGCAAAGACTGAAGTGGACAGAACCAGGAGAACAATTGTATACATTAACAGTAACATTGTGCAATGACCAACTATGATAGATTTATCTCTTCTCATCAGTACAATGATTAAAAAAATTCCAAAAGACCTATGATGGAAAACGTCATCCACATATAGAGAAAGGACTATGGAGTCTGAATGCAGATTGAAACATGTTAATTTTACCTATTTAAATTTGTTTTTTCCTTCTTATGGTTTTCTCCTTTTTCTTCTGATTCCTCTTTCTCAGCATGACTAATATGGAAATATGTACAATATGTACATGTATAATCTCCTTCAAATTACTTGCTATCCTAGGATGGAGGAAGGGAGGGGGGAAACTTTACAAAAATGAATGTTGAAAATTATCTTTACATATAATTGGAAAATCAACAATGAAAAGAAGAGATATTAGAAGATATCCTTCCACAATTCCCAGGCATATATGAGAGGTAGACATGTGTTGGATATTGCACATATTTTCCGCCTATTTCAATAATTTGATAAGTTATGCTGTTTTTTTTTTATTTTTTTAACTTAAATATTTTTTTATGTGACCTGACTGTGAAAAGGAGAGGGACAGACTGGGAAAAATTATAACGACATAAAAACACATGAATAAAATTATTAAAAAATGAAAATTAGGCAAACTTCTCTTATAAAACTATCAGAATCAGGAGTCTTCCACGTTTTGAGAATTTCTTTATAGCTAATTCCATTTTCTTTTCTGAGATTTGGTCTTCTGTAAGTTTAGCTATTTTATGATCTTTGAAGATGTTCCTCTATCTTTTGTGTTATCAATCTGTTAGCATAACTACATAGGGAGTTCAAATTTTTTTTCTTCTGGTTTTGTTGTGATTTCATCTCATTTATTCGATATTAATTTTGATTTTTTGCCCCCTTCATTTTAATTAAGTCATCTAAAGGTTTATCAAAGAACCAGTAGTTAATTTTAATTATCATTAGATATTATTTTTGATTTAAATTTATCTGTTCCTCCTCTAATTCTCAGTGTCTCCTCTTTTCTGTTTGCTTTGGGATTATTAATTTTCTAATTTAAAAAATGAATATTCAATTAATTAATCTATTCTTTTTTCTTTTAATACATGTTTTATGGATATTATTTTTCTTCAGAAACTGCTTTATGTGTATCCCAGAAATTTTGGTTTGTTTTTTGTCATCATTTTCACATAATTATTAATAGCTTCTATAATTTTCTTTGAATTATTCATATTTGGGATTTCCTTGTTAATTTTTCATTATTTAGAATTTTATTTAGGCTTATGTCTTTTGCTTGTACTCTGAAATGATTACTATTTTACTGTGTTATGCTCATCAAAAGATGTATTTACTGTTTCCATATTTTTATATTTATTTGTAATATTTCTTTGCTCACATATAGGGTTATGTATGTAAAAGTTCCATGGTGTTTCTTTTAGAAATCTCATTCAGAAGATGCTATAAATCTTTTAGCTTTATCCAGAAGTTTTTCAATTCTCTGTTTCCCTTTATTTTAGCTTTCTGTTAGATTTCTCTAAAATGAAGAGCACATTAAAGTATTACAATATTACTGCATTGTTATGTCTTATTGTAATTCAGGAAATTTTTATTTTATGAATTTATATACCAAGTCTTTTGGAGTATATATGTATAACATTGAAATTGTTTTGAAGTCTGTGTTTCCTTTCAGCTTGAGGACTGGTACCTCTGGTGTGGGGCCTTGCTGAGTCATTTTCAGGGCTGCTCATCTATCTTTGGTGTTCACCTGATTCATTCCACTTTCATTTGTGGCTCCAAAATTTTGCAGCACGCACAGTGGCTGCAACCTAGTAAAACCAGCATGGTAGATAGACAAAACCAGGTTGAAGAGATAACTGATAGGCTTTGACAAGATGTCTACCCCCAAGCATGTGAAGACTTTCCTGGTAGAGTGGATAGATAAGAACAATGTATTCCGAAGGTCATGAAGTTCACTGAAGCAAGTGCTATGGAAAGCTCAGCATTTGGTCAGATATCAAAGATGCCAAGGTCATCCACTGCATCCCAGGACATGACCAGTTGTGTTGACTTTTGTACTGCCACTGGGCTTTGATGACTGGAAGAGAGTGAGGCTGATGACTTTGTGCAACTCTGACTCACTTAAATCCAATTCATACAAATCAAAATATCGCACATGATGCCACTAGTCCTCTTCAAAAATGAAGGAAAAGCAACAATTTCTCTGTTTATCTGTGTTGTGAATTTTTGTTCTTAGTCTGCTACCATGCCAGATTTTTTTATTCACTTGATGAATAATAAATTTTGCTCTGTCCTCTCATTTTTGTTATGTTGTATATTTTTCTCTTTAGGTTTGTTTCTTGTAAGTAACAGATTGTTGAGTATTGTTTTCTTATCCAATCTGTCACTCTCTTTATTTTGATTGGATTATATAACCCAGTCATGTTTCAAATTAGGAGAGTTAAGTCTACATTTTCCCACATTTGTCTCTACTATTGATTTTTTTTGAGATTAGCATTTGTTTGTTGTTCTCTTCTTTAAAGGCAGCACTGTCTCTTTAGTTATTTTTAACTTTATGTACATTAATGCAACTTTATTTCCACCAGCTCTCTTCTCTCTCCCCACTCAAGTCATGCTAATCTCCTCTCACCACCATCCGACATCCCTTTCCCTAGTTTTGGAATTTGACTTATTAATTGCTTTTTTGTTTCTCCCTTTTATCTCTATCTAGTAATATATTTTTTTGCCTTCTTTTTTTCTCTCACCTCCAGAATTAAGTAACTTTCCTTTTTTCTTTGACTTTTTTGTTTATACTATTTTTCTGTAAAGGATTACTTAGCTTATTCTTTTTAGGTTTTTTTTTTTTGTAAGGTAAATGGTGTTAAGTGGCTTGCTCACGGCCACTGTTAGATAATTATAAAGTGTCTGAGACCGGATTTGAACCCAAGTACTCCTGACTCCAGGGCTGGTGCTTTAGCCACTACGCCACCTAGCTGCCCCTGCTTATTCTTTTTTTTTTAATCAATTCTCATCTTTCTATGTCTTTTCTAAAATTTTATTCCTTGATTTCAAGGTTCTCTTATTTATTTACTCCCTCAGTGTCTGTGTTCATCATGGAGTTAAGGTTTTTGAGTTCCCTTTTCTCAATAATTTCTATATTGTTAAGTTATTGTTCTCACCCCTCTCTTATTTCTGTTATGCTTCACTCTCAAAAATATTGATTTCCTACATTAGATGGTAAGAAAAGTATTTACTGTAGCATGATAGAAATACTCTTGTGTTCCTGATCATATGGTCCATTTCCATTCACTGCGTTCATCACAATCATTTTCTCCCATTTAGGATAAATTCATCTCAATGCATGTCCTCCCTTCTTTTGGGATACTGCTTGCCCCAGGCACTCTCATTCCCACTGAAGGGCAGCTTACTTTCAGAACACCAAATCTCTATAGATTATACTTATTTTAAGCTTCTCATTTTTCTATTATAGAATATATTACCATCCCTATAATATTACACTTAAAAAGGGTCCCTTTCTCAACTCTAAATCAAGATTTCCTCCTTTTTTTCCTTCCTTTTGCAACACCTCTTTTTGCTTCCAGTTAATTAGAGACAGCTAGGTGGCACAATGGATACAGAAGTGAGGTTGGAGTCAGAAAATCATGAAATCTGAAATTCACCTCAGATACTTACTGGCTCGGTAACCCTGGGAAAGTCATTTTACCTCTACTTCCTTCAGTTGTTTCATCAGTAAATTTGGGATCACACAATTGGAATCATAACTCCCAGGATTTTTGTGAGGCTGATATGAGATAATTGTGAATCATAAAAAGTGTTATACAAGTGCTATCCAGTCATTTTTCAGTTATGTCCAACTC
The DNA here is from genome assembly GCF_037893015.1 of Macrotis lagotis. Lineage (NCBI taxonomy): Eukaryota > Metazoa > Chordata > Mammalia > Peramelemorphia > Peramelidae > Macrotis > Macrotis lagotis. The sequence continues at coordinate 33,633,276 of NC_133666.1, forward strand.
TTCATGGTCCCATTTGAGATTTTTTGGAAGAGATACTGGAGTGGTTTGCCACTTCCTTCTCAGACCATTTACAACAGGGAGACAGGATTCAGTGACTTACCCAGGGTCACACAGCTAGTCAATGTCTAAGACCACATTTGAACTCAGGAAGATGAGTCTTCCTGATTCCAGGCCCAGCAGTCTTTCCACTGCAGCAACATCTAGCATCACATAAAAATGCTCCTGACTTCCTGAGGTCACATCCTTCATTTCTGTATGGTTTTCCTCCACTCTTCCCATATATGCATCTTCCAGTCCTACACTTTAGTCTAACAAAACAAACATACAAAAACTCATTAATTTACCTTTGAGAGGAAGGTATGCCATTTAGTCCATGATATTTTAGTCATGTTCTACCATTGTTACTCTTAAGTTCCACTTTCTCCCTTGTTTCCTTCTACATTTTTGGAAAGAAATCTCTTATTAACAAATCTTTCTTGTTATTTGGTAATTGTTGCTACTGAGGCTGCTGCCGCCACTGTTATCATTGTTAACCTATACATCTTTCTCTTTCTATTTTTTTCTTCCTTTCTGGGATAACTTATTTAGTTTCCTGTTCCTTCTTTATTTGCTTACTATTCTTGAGGTTTTGTCATCTGGAATGTTTGCAAAGCAAATAATCTGCTCAGACCTGTTTTTGGTTTTTTGAAGGAAAGTTTCTAATATCTGTCATTTATCTATTACCTTTTTATTATACTTTCTTTTCTATATTCTTTATTGATGATGAGACTCAGGTTTGCAGAGTATATTACTCGCCTTTGCTCTTCTGAATTTATCATTCCATTCCTTCTTGCAGTTTCTGGTAGGCCTTGTGATATTTGAATTTCCTTTCCTTTATATATGGAGGTCTTTCTGTTGGTCATAGAAGTTTGAGGTTTATCAAGGGAATTATTACACACACTATAGACTTTAGAGTAGCTACACACATCTTTTTCTTTTGTAGGCAGTGTGAGAATTTTTTTTCCAATTAGCAATGTTTTCCGTGTTCTGAAGTTCAGGAGTTTGCTTGTATTTTTTCTTGAATTACTGTATTGTTTTTTGATTCATCATGTTCTCCTGGGAAACCTTTGGTACTTAGGTTGTATCCTTGTATCTTGTCTTTGTGATTAGTAGGTTTTGTGTATATATATATATATATATATATATATATATATATATATATATATATATATATAGAAAGAGAGAGAGAGAGAGAGAGAGAGAGAGAGAGAGAGAGAGAGATCATGTTTCCTTCCAACATGATTTCCTTTCACTTTGCTTCTTCTACATTGTCCTTTACCTAGGTATACAATTCCAATCTTTTGTTCTTTCTTTTCCTTTGTCACCAGACTTGCCATGATGCTTCTCACTTTTCTTTCTGTCAATCACTTGTGTTGTCCAGACCACAAATTCTGCTCTCATGAGACTTATTTTTCAATTGAACTATTTGGTAGCATCCTAATGTGTTTCTTCTCCTTTGAGTGAATCTATCTAAGAATGTAATCGAGACTCCAACCCTGGTCAGGAACTGGCTGAACTTAGACCAGGAGAGTAGTGATAAGACTCCCCAGATCACACCCCTTTTTAGAGCATGGATCCTGGAATCAGTACCCCAAGAAAGTAGCTCATGGTTTCAAGATGATGAAAACTCATTCCAAATGTAAAGTCCAGTGTAAAGAAGAAAGAAAGTTGAAAAACAAATAAAAAAAAAGAATCCCAGTATAAAGATCTATTATGATAGTAAGAATAATTGAGATAAAAAGCCAGAAAGAAAAGAATGACTCTTCTACATTTACAGGCAGGGCCTCAGAGAAAAACATAATTTAGAACAAGTTCAACTAGAATTCCTTAAAGAATAATAAATTATTAGACATTATTTTACTCATTTAAATACCAGCAAAATTGACAATCGAAATGAATGAATATTTGCCAAAAATATGAAATGTCCATATTAATAGAATAGGAAATAGAGAACTTATATAATCCAAACCTAGGAAAATAAATTAAATAACTCATAAATGAACTCCCAAAGAATAAAAACTTAAGACCAGATCAATTGATCAATTAATATTTATTAAGCACTTACTATGTGCAAGACACTGTGCTGAGCTCTAGGGTTCAAAAAGAAGCAAAAGATAGTCCATGTTTTCAAGGAACTCATAATCTAGTGGGAGAGACAACAAGCAAACATATACATATAAAACAAACCATAATCAGAATAAAAAATAGACAGAGGGTATTAGAAGCATTGGCAAAAGTTTGGGACTTAAAGGAAGCCAGGGAAGCCAGTAGGTAGAAAGAGACCAGAAGACCCAGAAGTGGAGGACAAACAGTGAAAATGCTAAGTCAGGAAATGGAATGTCTTGTTTAAGGTCACTGTTACTTGATCAAGAGTGTGTGGTGATATATGGTTAATACATAAGATATAAGATTTTCCAGGGTAAGACCTTAGAGTTTAGCTACAGAGAATCGCTGACCCCCAATTCACCCCTTATGTACAGGGAGGGGAGATGAACAGGATTGATCTCATGCACATATTTAAAACAGCTTAAGCATTTTAGAGAACCACTGAATGTCCTTGACTGGTCCTGGCCAGACTCTCAAGGCTGTACTTGATTAACATTGCCTATCTCTTCAGGAACTAGCCATTCCTGAAAGTAAACACCATAATTCTTGGGGTTTGGGTGGGGTGGCTCCCTCCTAAGACAACCTGGAAAATTTGGTTTTATTCCACAAAAAAAATTGGCAAGAAGCCTTCTTTGTTCTCAAGCTATTTAAGATCTAATTAGTCCCTCTTCGGATTGGAGTTTCACCCAAGGAGAGGATACTCTGCCTGGGGCCTTCCTAATAGGGACTCTGAAGGCTGTACCCCAAGGAGTCCCCACTTGCTGTTGATTCAGATGTTGAAGCTCCCCCAATTGGTGATGTTTTCTTTTAATATCTATGTTTATGTAGGCTTTGTTCTTCTTTTTATTATATTTTATTATATTGAGACTTATTGGTTACTTTTGCTGTAAAAGTGATTTATTTCTACCTGTTTTATAATCACTTTATTAAATATACTTTTTTAGTGTTGTTGGTGTGAACTTGTCATTTTGTAGGAGTGAATCAAAACCAAAACTCCTTAATCAAACAGGTGGGGGGCAGCTAAGTAGCACAGGGGATGGAGCACTGACCCTGGAATCAGGAGGACCTGAGTTCAAATGCGGCCTCAGACACTTAATAATTACCTAGCTGTGTGACCTTGGGCAAGCCACTTAACCTCATTGCCTTAAATAAATAAAATTTAAAAAAAAGAATCTTTGGTGGGGAGTATATAGCATGACTGGAAAGGTAGAAGTGGACTAGGTTATGAAAAATTTTGAATGCCAAACAGATAATTTTGTATTTCATTTTGAAGGTGATAGGGAGCTACTGGAATTTCTTGAGTAGGGGGCTGACATTGTCATACCTTTGCAAACATCTTTGGAGATTGGATGGAAGATGGATTGCAGTGGGGAGAGACTTGAGACAAGAAGACCCCTTAGCAAGCTATTGTAATAATCCAGAAGTGAGATAAGGCTTGACACCAGGGAGGTGGTAGTGTCAAAAGAGAAGTTTCAAAGGAGATGTTGAGAGATGTTGCAAGGGAGACATCAACAGACTTTGGCAAAAGAACGGATATGGGGAGGGTGAGATAGTGAGGTGTTGAGGGTAACATTTACATTGTAACTTTGAGGGATTGAGAGGATGGTGTCATCCTATATAGTATTTAGGTAAGATGGGAAAATTTTAAGGATAAGGATGAATTCTGTTGGACATGTTAAGTTTAAAATGTCTACTGGAAATCCAGTTTGAGATGTTCAAAGGCAGTTGGAGTTGGGCAATTGGAGGTCAATGGAAAGGTTGGGGTAGGATTTGAGAATCATCAGCATAGAGATGACAATTGAATCCAAGGAGGTAATGAGATTATCAAGTTAAGTTATGCAGTGAGAAAAGAGGATCAGGACCAAAGTCAGGAATTTACCAGATAACTTTATAAGTGAATTCTATAAAGCATTTAAAGAGAAATTAATTCTAATACAATATATAGAGTTGGGGCTTTTAAAAATCATTTCCATATTAGTCTTTTTGCACAAAAGACTTGAATAAAATAAAAAAGGAAGAAAGAAAGTGAAAAATAGAATGCTTCAGTCTGTAATCTATCATTTTCCATTCTCAGTGCTTTGGGATTGTCTTGGATCACTGTATTCCTGAGAATAGCTAAGTCATTCACAATTCTTCATCAATAATACTTTTGTTACTGTATATATGATGTTCTCCTGGTTCTGTTCACTTCATTATGCATCAGTTCCTGTATGTCTTTCCAGCTTTTCTCTGAAATCATCCTATTTGTTAATTCTTATAACATAGTAATATTCCATTACAATCATATACCACAACATGTTTAGACATTCTCCAATTGATGGGCATCCCTCTGATTTCCAATTCTTAGAAGTCATAAAAAGAGCTTCTATAAATATTTTGTACAAATAAATCATATTCTCCTTTTGGGGGGAATATCATTGGGATATAGACTGAGCAGTGGATTTGCTGGATTAAAGGGTAGGCACATTTTCATAACCCTTTGGTCTTAGAAATTGCTCTCCAGAATATTTGGATCAGTTCACAACTTCACCATCAGTGCATTAGTCTCCCAGTTTTCCCACAACCACATCCACTCCAACATTCAACATTTTCCTTTTTTTGTTATATTAGTCACTCTGATAGGTGTGATATGACATTTCGGAACTGTTTTAATTTGCATTTATCTGATAAGCAGTGATTTAGAAATTTTTATTTTACTATAGATAGCTTTGATGTCTTTGCCTGAAAACTGTCTATTCATATCCTTTGACAATTTATCAACTTGGGAATGACTTTTATTTTTATGAATTTGATTCAGTTCTCTGTATATTTGAGAAATGAGGCCTTTATCAGAGATACTTGTTGCCAAATCCCCTCCCACCTCATGTTCTACTTTGCTTATAATTTTGCTTGCATTGGTTTTGTTTGTGTAAAAATATTTTAATTTTATATAATCAAAATGATCTATTTTACATATGGAAATGCACTCTATATCTTCTTTGGTGCTAAATTCTTCCATTACCCACAAATCTGACAGATAAACTATTCCATGTTCTTTCTTTCAGTTTTTTTCTAAATGTATGTCCAGATAGATTTCAGTATTCATTTTTGTAAAATTTTCTCCCTCCCTCCCTTTCTTCCTCCAACCCTTAGACAGCAAGAAATTTGATGTAGGTTATACATGCATAATCATATTAAATATATTTCCATATCAGTCACGGTATGAAAAAAAGAATTAAAACAGAAATGAAGGGGCAGTTAGGTGGTATAGTGGATAGAGCATCATCTGTGGAGTCAGGAGGACCTGAGTTTAAATTTGGCCTCAGACACTTAATAATTGCCTAGCTGTATGACCTTGGGCAAGTCATTTAATCCCATTGCCTTAAATAAATGAAATAAAAAAAAAAAACCAAAAGGGAAAAACCACAAACAACAAAAAAGAAAAATAAAAAAGTGAAAATAGCATGCTTTGATCTGCATTCAGATTGCATAGTTCTTTCTCTGGATATGGATGGCAGTTTCCATCATACATGCTTTAGAATTATCTTTGGTAACTGCATTTCTCAGAGGAGTTAAGCCCATCATAGTTGATCATCACACAATGTTGCTGTTAATGTTGTACGTACAATGTTCTCCAAGTTCCACTCAGTATCCACTCCACTCGGTATCAATTCATGCAACTCATTCCAGGTTGTTCTGAAGTCAGCTTGCTCATGATTTCTTACAGAACAATAATATCCCATCACATTAATGTATACCATAACTTGTTTAGCCATTCCCCAACTGGTGGGCATCCTCTCAATTTCTAATTCTTTGCCACCACAAAAGGAGCTGCTATAAACATTTTTATACATGTGGGTCTTTTTTTTACTTTTTATGATCTCTTTGGGATAAAGACTTAGAAGGGTTATTGCTTCCCAGTTCCATAAAATAATTTTTTGAAATGTGACTGGTATGGCACTGAATAAATGGATTAATTTAGGTAGAATTGTCATTTTTTAATATATTGGCTTGGCCTAGCCATGAGGAAATTAACATTTTTTCCCGTTGTTTAGATCTGACTTTATTTGTGTGAAAAGTGATTTATTAAAACTTGTGTTCATATTGTTTCTTTGTTTGTCTTGACAGGTTGACTCCCAATAAGTTTATATTTTGAATTTTTCTCTTTATCTATAGATGTTGGACTTTGTCAGTAATATAGAGAAATGCTGTTTATTTATATGGCTTTATTTTTATCCTATAATTTTGCTAAAGTTGTTAATAATTTAAAATAGCTTTTTAGTTGATTCTCTAAGGTTTTCAAGGTATAACATCATATCATGTTCAAAGAGTGATAATTTTATTTCCTCATTGCTTGTTCTAAATCCTTTAATTTCTCAGAAAAAGCTTTTGACAAGATATGACACTCAATCCTGTCAAAAATACCAGAATGCATAAGAATAAATGAATCTTTTCTTGCTATGATATGTTTCTATCCAAACCAAGAGTCGACATTATTTGTAGTGGAAATAAGCTACAGGTCTTTCCAGCAAGATAAAAGGTAAAAACAAAGATGCCTATTATCATCATTCTTTTTTTCTTTTTATTTCTTTTTAGGTTTTTTGCAAGGCAATGGGGTTAAGTGGCTTGCCCAAGACCACACATCTAGGTAATTATTAAGTGTCTGAGGGCAGATTTGAACTCAGGTCCTCCTGACTCCAGGGCTGGTGCTCTATCCACTGCACCACCCAGCCGCCCCCCACATCATTATTTTTTTAATAGAGTCTTAGAAATACTAGTCCTTGCTATAAAACAAGAACAACAAACTGAAGGAATAAACAGGCAAAGAACCAAAATTATCACTTTGCACAAATTATATCGTAGCTTACTTAGAGAACCCTAGAGAGTCAAGTAAAAACAAGACTAACTGAAACAACACAGACTTCAATAGAGTCAAATATGTAGCAATAAACTTACATAAGTCTTAAGCATTTCTGTAACTTACTGACAAAATCCAATGAAAGAGAAAGAGAACTTCCACTGAAAATTACTACAGAAAATAGAAAATACTTGGGAATGTCCTGTGAAGACATATGAAGAAAATATTTGAAGATAATTACAAAATATTCTTTATACAAAAACAGAATTTACTAACTAGAATAATATTTATTATCTGTGAGTAGGGTGAGTCAATATAATAAAATCAAATACAACTTTTCCTTATTCAGTCCCACCATAATCAAACTATCAAAATACTACTTTATGCTGGTAAAAAATAAAAAAAAAATTCATTTGAAAGTTTAGGAAAAGGGTAATATAATGAACCTTCGATCCATATGGCCCTTTTTTGTTTGCTGTTTTATGGAGTTTGTAATTAAGTATTAATAATAATAGCTTTATTCTGGGTCAAACAAGAAAACAGAGGGGCCTGCAACCTCTCTGTTCCCCCTGGCTTCAAAAATCTTCCTAAAACAAAAATTATATACCCAAAATAAGGCACCTTCAGCTGAAACTCAAAAGGTTAAAAAATTATGAACTCATATATTGAGATTACTCTGCACTCTTCCCCCTTCCGCCCACTGCAAACTATGCTGTTGTCAATAAGGCTGCACTAGATGATCCAAAAGCCTGACCTATGCACTTGTAATAAAACAACCCCACACCTTGATCCCTAACTCTTTCCAATTCCAGGGAGAATCTGGTTCCAAGACATGCTAATGCTACAGTAGCCTTCTGTGTTGCCATAGGATTTTGCTGGAGAGCAGAAGAACAGAGAAAGCAGCCTCACAAAGTCTCAGATACCCAAACTACAGAAAGCAATCACTTAGCACCAGAACGGCACTGCCAGAAAACTAAGGAAGAGAAGGAATGGGATAGGAGATCTGGCCAGAACACTAAGTATCTGTGATGGAGGAGTGGGAAAGGTGTCATGTGATACTACTAAGCCTGATAGAAAGAAGTCATCACCCATCTGGGAACAGTTTAATCATCCAAAAGTCCATTGGGGCAGAGATCTAGGTTGGTGAATCATGAATTGTCCATCATGGGAGGAAGTTGAGATTCTTTGAAGTCCAGGCCTCAGGGGCACTACTACTATCAGAAGGAGAAAAGAAAGAGGAAAGTAATGGTATAAAACTACTGTAATTTTTGTGGATTTTCATTTATAATTTTTGATATGAACAATTTGGTTTCTCTCTCTTTCGAATCACATTAGCTACCTCGTTAGTTATGTGCCAAATTCACTAATTTGATACTTCTGCTTTTACTGTCTTTTAAATTAATTAATTAATTTTTATTTTTGTGCAAATGTTTTTATACATTATGAAAACATTCTTGTTTAAGAGTAAACATAATATCCCCTCCCCCCCAAAATAGAACCTCATGAGAAATAAAGGAAAGAGAAAAAAATGTGCTTCAGTCCGTGTTGCAAGACCACCAGCTCTGTCTTGGGTGGATCATATTCTTTATGATAAGTCCATCACAAAAGCTACTTCCATATTTTTCTACCATTCTGTTGCTGATCACAACTCCCTCCATTCATACCTTCCCACTACCATATACTATATTTTCTCTCTCCTTTCACTCTGTCCCTCTTTTAAAATGTGCTGTAGGGTAGCTGAGTGGCACAACAGACTGATCACCGTCCCTGGAGCCAAGAGGTCCCAAGCCCACATACCACCCCTGAGACCCAGCAACCACTTGGCTCTGTGGTCCTAGACAGGCCATCCAATCCCAGCCCCTTGCAAGAAATAAAAAAGAAAATGTGTCATATATGACCACTCTCCCCCATGATCCACTCTCTTCTCCATCACTCATATCCCCCCTTCCCCCTGTCTCCCTTCTCTCCTTTTTACTCTAGATGTTTATACCCCATTTAGTGTATATGCCGTTTCATCTCCTAGCCACCTCTGATGAGAGTGAAGGTTCCCTCCTTCCCCCTTGCCTTCCCCCCTTCCATATCATTGCAACAGCTCATTGTAAAAAAAAACCTTTCATACAAAATAGCTTAGCCTATTCCACCTCTTTCTCTTACTCCCAGTACATTTCCCTTTTAGCCATTGACTCCATTTTTACAATATATTATAGCTTCAAATTCAGCTCTCTCCTGTGCTTCATCTATAAAAGCACCTTCTACCCATTGTATTAAATGAGAAGTTATATTTGAGTAATATCAGTATCATTTTTCTATGCAGGAATACATGAAGTTCATCATCATTAAGTCTCTCATATTTTACCCTTTTCCACTCTCTATGCTTCACCTGAGTCCTGTATTTGAAGGTCAAACTTTCAGTTCAGCTCTGGTTGTTTCAACAGGAACAATTGAAATTCCCCTGGTTCACTGAAAGTCCATCTTTTCCCCTGGAAGAGCATAGGATGTTCAGTTTTGCTGGGTAGTTGATTCTTGGTTGCATTCCAAGCTTTTAGCCTTCTGGAATATCATATTCCAAGCCCTACAAGCCCTTAATGTAGTTGCTGCTAAGTCCTGTGTGATTCTGACTGCAGTTCCATGATATTTGAATTGTGTCCTTCTGGCTGCTTGTCATATTTTCTCTTTGACTTGGGAGTTCTGAAATTTGGCTATGATATTCCTGGGGGTTGTTATTTTTGGATCTCTTTCCAGGGGAGATCAGTGGATTCTCTCCATATCTATTTTGCCCTCTGCTTCTAGGATATCTGGACAATTTTCCTGTAGGAATTCTTTAAAAATGAGGTCAAGGCTCTTTTCCTGATCATGACTTTCACATACGGTATTCCAATAATTTTTAAATTATCTTTCCTGGATCTATTTTCCAGATCAGTTGTTTTTTCAATGAGATGTTTAACATTTTCTTCTAATTTTTCATTCTTTTGGTGTTGACTTCTTATAAATTCAGCAGCTTCCTTTAGTTCCATTCTGCATCTGAAGGATTTGTTTTCCTCATAGAGCTTTCTTATCTCTTTTTTCCATCTGGCCAACTCTGCTTTGGAAAGCATTCTTCTCCTCAATAACTTTTTGAACTGTTTTATCCATTTGACCTAAGCTGGTTTTTAACATGCTATTTTCTTCAGCATCTTTTTGGATTTCCTTGACTAAGCTGCTGACTTCATTTTCATGTTTTTCCTGCATCTCTCTCATTTCTTTTCCCAGTTTTTCTTCTATCTCCCTTACTTTATTTTTTTAGGTTTTTGCAAGGCAAATGGGGTTAAGTGTTTTGCCCAGGGCCACACAGCTAGGTAATTATTAAGCTTCTGAGACCAGATTTGAACCCAGGTACTCCTGACTCCAAGGCCAATGCTTTATCCACTACACCACCTAGCCGCCCCTCCCTTACTTTATTTTCAAAATCTTTTTTTGAGCTCTGTCATAACCTGAGCCCAATTTTCGTTTTTCTTGGAGTCTTTAGATACAGGAGCTCATACTTCCTCATCTTCCGATTGAGTATTTTGATCCTTCTTGAGATCATAGATGATATATTTCTCAATGGTGTTCCTCTTTTTTCCCTGTTTACTCATTTCTCCTACCTGTGCTTCCTGAGCTTTTGAGTATTATTGGGACACACACACACACACACACACACACACACACACACACGGATCTCAGTGTTTGAAACCCTGACTTCACTCCTGCTCTATGAATGACCATAAGCACACCCCTTTGCCACAGGGCTGAGGTGGGGGGGGGGCTGTTTTATTGTGGGGGGGGGCTAGACTGTGATCAGGATATGAATGTGGTCAGAACCCAGAGTCCTATTCCAGGTACAGAGGACAGACCTCTGAAGTCTCTCTCCACTCCCATACCTTCAGTGGGCTGAGCATTCAAGACTCAGTTGCCTGGGGGCTCCTGCTTAACTGCTCCATTCCTGCTTACTGGCTCCATACCTGCTTCTGTTTCCTGGATCTGGGCTGCTCCAAGGCTGCTGCTGCTAAGCTGACCCCGTTGACTGCTGCAACTGCCCTGAGGGCCTGGGCTTCATGAGCTTGCTTTGGCAGAAGTCCCCTCCTCTGATCCTCCAATTTGTGCCTGTTGCTCCCTGGGGTATAGGTCAGGAAACTGTCCCCCCACTGCCTTGAGCCGTGGCTCCCAGGTGTCCTAGGGCTGCCTCCAAGAGGCTGAAGTTTCTTCACTCTGGCGGGCAGCCCCTCTAACCCCATGGAGCAGATCCTTTCCACTATTTTCCAGGTTGCCTTGGTCTGGAAAATTGCTTCACTGTATCTTTCTGTGGGTTCTGTCTCTCGAAAATGTAGTTAGTCATAATTTTAAGATTTTTGAAATTATGGAGAGAGTACCTAAGAGAGGTTCTTCTCCTGTTGTCATCTTGGCTCTGCCCCACCTTTTACTATTTGTCGATGAAAATATTTAGAATAAAATTTTCCCTGATGACTGCTCTGGCTACATCCCCCAAATTTTGGTATGTTGTGTCATTATTATCATTTCCCTTGATGAAAATTTCCATTGTTTCAAAATTTTGTTCTTTGACTTAACAGTTCTTTAGAATTACATTATTGCATATTCAATTAAATTTTAATTATTATTTTAAATTTTTCATCAAATGTCACTTTATTGTACTATAGTCAATAAATAATACATTTAGTATTTCTGCCTTTCTGAATTTGTTTATGGTTTATATATACCAATAAATGGTCAGTTTTTGTAAAGGTTCCATATACACATGAGAAACATATAATTATTTTTCTTTTTATTCAATAATAAGGAAATATCTATCATTTATAATTTTGAAGAATTTCTTTAGAACGTTACCTTTTTTATCTTTTATTTTTAAATTTGCCTAAGTCTGAAGGAGGATATTATTATGCCTCATTATTATGGTTTTACTCTCTATTTCTCTCTTTAATTTGATTAACATTAAGTATTTAGATTCTATGTAGTTAGGTGAATCTATCTATTTATATCAAATATTGGTATTCATTCATTATCTTTAGGAATTTAAGCATAAAGCAGCTCCCTGCTTATCTCTTGTTAATGAGTCTATTTTTATTGTAACATATCTGAAGTTATGATTTCTATACCAGCTTAAGTTCTTTCCATATTAACTGTATGAATGTTTTACCTCTTTATTTTATACCCATGTGCATCTTTATATTCTAAGTATATTTCTTATCATAAGATATTTTTGGATTCTACTTATATCCACTTCCATTTTATGGGTGAAGTAATTTCATTCTCATTTGTAGTTATGTGGACAACCTTGTTAAAGAATTTACCCAGGGGTGGCTAGGTGGCGTAGTGGATAAAGCACCGGCCCTGAAGTCAGGAGTACCTGGGTTCAAATCTGGTCTCAAACACTTAATAATTACCTAGCTGTGTGACCTTGGACAAGTCACTTAACCCCATTGCCCTGCAAAAAGAAAAATAAAAAAAGAATTTTGCCACAAAAAAGCAGAAAGGATATGGAATGACAATTAGCACTTAGAGGATCATGTGATAGTTTTTGAAGATGAGGGGCGACATGGGCATGTTTGTAGGTAGAAGAGAAGCAGTGAAAGAATGAGATGATAAAAGGGGCAATCTGATAGAAGTGAGATGGAATGAGATCACTTGTGCATTTGGAGGAGTTGGGTCTTGGCAAAGGCATAGAGAAGGGTCTCTTCATCATATGAGACAAGGATAAAGGAAGAAATAGTGGCAGAAGGAATTTGTATGATGTAAGATAAGGAGGAAAGTAGGGAATTCTCAGCAAACAGCCTCATTCTTTCCAGTAAAATATGAGTCAATATTCTTAGTTCTCAGAGTAGGGGAGAGAAAGTAAGGGAGGTTTGAGAGGGATGAAAAAATTTGCAAGAGCTACTCTGAAAAGTGGGATACAAAGTCAATTATGGAGGGAAAAAAAGGCTCGTCTTGCCATAAAGGGGGCTGATATGAGGGTATGTAACACATTTTTAGTGAACCCAGTCCAAAAAAACATACATTTTATTCTTTACCCTGAGACCATTGCCTCTCTGTCCAGAAATGAATATCATACTTTATATTGGTCCCTCTCCCCAACTTGCCCCCAAATCATCTCCTTCATCACTTCTTATAGTATAACAATATTCCATTACATTCACATACTATGTTAAAATCCAGTCTCTGACATTTACTAATTGGGTGACCCTAGGCAAGGCAGTTAACTTCTCTGTCTCATTTTGCACAACTATAAACGGTGATAAAAATAGCACCTACTTCCTGTCCTTGTTAGAATCAAATGAGATAACACTTGGAACCCTTAAAACACTGTCTGTTGCTATTTCGATTGTTATTGTTATTCCAGAATTTGTTAGCCATTCCCAGATTTGCTGGCACCATTGTAATTTCTAGTTCTTTATCATAATAAGCATTGCCATAACTGCTTTTGTACATGTAGATACTTGTCCTTTATCCATTTATCTCTTTGAAGTATAAGTCTTGTAGTGGTATTGTTACATCAAATGGTTTGCACAGTTTAACAACTGTTTTGCATAGCTCCAATTACATTCTTGATTATCTTATCAATTCACAGATCTACTGACAGCATTTATGTGTCTGTTTTCCTGAAGCTTTTCCAATACTTTTCTTTGCTGGTGGTGGGGGGGATCAACTTTACCAATCTGATGGATGTGAGGTGGAACTCAGTTGCTTTAAATTACGTGTCTAAATTACTCATCGTTTAAGACATGTTTCACAGAGCTACTGATAATTTGTATTTCTTTCTTTCAAAGCTGCCCTTTGATTTCCTTTTGGACATTTGCCAATTAAGGAATGCCTCTTACTCTTTCAGTTAAGATTTCAATATGTCTTGGAAATAAGACTTTATTCAGAGAAACTTGCTGCGAAGTTTTTCCCTGTCAGCTGTTTCCCGTCTAACTTGAGCTACACTTGTTTTGTTTGGTCTTAATTTTTTTAAAAAAAAAACTGTATATGATGAAATTATCCATTTTGTATTCTATTTTAATCTTTGGATTCATCATGAATTCTTTTCTCATCAAGAGATTTGAAAGGAAATTTCTTGCTTCTTTCTCTAAATGATTTACAATAGTGCCATTCTGTTGGAGTTTATCTTGGAAATTTAGGGTTGTTCTATTTTTTTTGCTAGAATACCTTCCAATTTTCTCAGCAGTTTTTATTGCATAATGAATTCTTTACCCAGTAATTGGAGTCTTTGGGGTTGTCCAACAGCATTCTATTGTGTTGGTTTGCTTAAGTATGTTGTGTACTTAATCTGTTCCATGGACTGACACTCCTACCCATTACCCACTAAATACTTAATCAAGTAACAATCAAAATCTTTCAAAAATTACTGATGTGTAGTATAGTTTGAGATTTGGTCTTGCTGGGCCCTCTTCATATCTACTTTTCATTATTTCTCTTGAGATTTTTTTTTACCTTTGGTTTTCCCAGAGATCCTCTGATTGTTTTATCACACTGAATAAGCAAATTAAATTAGGGTTGTATTGGTAAGGGTTACCTATGAGCAATTAATACTTCTTCAAATATGTTGGTATGTTTTTACTTGTATAAAGAATGTTTCATAATTGTATTTAAATACTTACTATGTATGTCTTAGCAGATAGCCTCCTAAGCATTTTATACTTCCTATAGTAATTTTAAATGAAATTTATCTTTTCATGATACCTTTTGTTAGTAATATACAGAAATGCTGATAATTTTGTAAGTTCATTTTATGTTTCTGTATAAATGTATAATATAATAGTTTATATCCTAAAACGATGCAGAAGTTATCAATAGTTTCATTTAATTAATTAAATTAAAGTTAGCAATAATTTCATTTAATTTACATTCATTTAATTTTGGCTAAATAGCTGTAGTACTAGTGGACATTCTTTCCTTACCCCTGATCTTATTAGAAAGATCTCAAGTTTACCTCCATTTTTTAAGGTGCTGGCTTTTGGTTTTAGATAGCTATTACTTATGATAATTTTTTAAAAGTCCATTTATCCTTATGTTCCTCTTCTTTTACAGGAATGAATTATGTTCTCTTGTCAAAAGACTTTACTGCATCTGTTAATATGACATGATTTTTGCTTTCTTGTTATTTATTTAACCTGTTATATTGATAGATTTCTAATATTGAACTAACCCTGAATCCCTGGTATAAATCAAACTTAGTCACGGTACTGATGTTTCTCCTTCATTCTCGAAGGAGACTATGACATCAGGGAGGTGAGACCATGACATGAAAGTGAGTTGGATTTGACTGAGGGGGGCTGTGCTAAGTGTCCATCCTCATTTTGTCCCCCAGAGCCATTTGCGTCCAGATATGGATCAGGATAACTGGAGATGGAACCTGGATGTGAGGCAATCAGAGTTAAGTGACTTGCCCAAGATCACACAGCTGGTAAGAGTCAAGTGTCTGAGACTACCTTCCAGTGTTCTCTCCATTGTGTCACCTAGCTGCTCAGGCACAGTATATAAAGAACCTAGCTAGTTCATTGGATAGAGAACTATACCTGGAATCAGGAATACATGAGTTCAAGTGCAGCCTCAGATGCTTACTAACTATGAGATCCTGAGCATCTTATTTGACTTGTCTGTCTCAGTTACTTCATCTGTTTCTTTCTAATATCTTATTTAAAAAATTGATATCAGTGCTCATTAGGGATACTGCTCTACAATTTTCTTTCTATGTTTTGACTCTCTATAGTTTGGAGATCGACATTTGTATCATTAAAAAATGAATAGCACCACTTCTTTTCATACTATGTCTTTTTTTTTTTTAGATTTTTGCAAGGCAAATGGGGTTAAGTGGCTTGCCCAAGGCCACACAGCTAGGTAATTATTAAGTGTCTGAGGTGGGATTTGAACCCAGATACTCCTGACTCCAGGGCTGGTGCTCTATCCACTGGGTCACCTAGCCTGCCCCATATACTATGTCTTTTTAAAAAACAATTCTCAATTACTTGTAAACAAAAAATTTTAACATTTGTTTTTTAAACTTTTTCTATTATTTCAAATAGTTTACACAATATTAGAAATCCTTATTCTTTGAATATATGATAGAATTCATTTGTAAATGTGTCTGGTGCCAGTTTTTCCCTTTTAGGAGTTCATTTATGGTTTGTTAAATTTCTTTTTTTCCCTCTGAAATTGGGTTAAGTACTCTTTCTTCTTCTGCTAATTTTAGCACTTTAGATTTTTATAAATATTCAGTCCTTTCATTTAGATTGTCAGTTTTTCTGGCATAGAATTGAACAAAATTGTATCTAATAATTTCCTTTATAGCTTCTTAGATGTTTATTTTGGAGCTTAGCACAATTGCTGGTACATAGCAGATGCTTCATGCAATCTTGTGGACTGGAATTGACTTTATATATTGTGAATTAAACTTTTTCACTTTTGATACTAGTTATGATAGTTAATTCTTTATTTCCTTCCATAATATTCCCTTCTCTTTGTTTACTTCTCCCTTTCTACAAAGAAGAGGGTAGTGATAGAATAATGTACTCAACACCAATTTTTTAGAGATGATGTAATAAGATTAGCTTTTGGCAGAGGGGGAATTTTCTTCTTTTTCTCCCTGAAGAAAAATCACAAGTTCTTACTTATTATTTCTTTACTTTTTTCCTTTTTTTTCTTTTAAAATTTTATTTATTTAAGCTAATGGGGTTAAGTGGCTTGCCCAAGGTTACACAGCTAGGCAATTATTAAGTGTCTGAGGCTGAATTTGAACTCAGGTCCTCCTGACTCAAGGGCCAGTGCTCTATCCACTCCATTACCTAACTGCTCCTATTCCTTTCTTTAAATACTCTCTTTGAGCCTCACTCTCTGTGGTTATTTGTTTAGTTTATGACATACCTGCTTGAAACTACTCTCTCTTATTCCCTCCTTCCTTTTTCTTCTTGTTTCCTTGTTGAATTAAATGTATTTCTCCACCAAACTTTGTGCATATTTCTCAACTAGTTTAGATGAAAGTGAGGTTCAAGTGCTACCAACTCCCTCCACTCCTTCTTTCTTATTTATATATTTTTGAACACCACAAATATGTAAGATAATTTCTCTCATTTTTCCTCTCCTTATTCTATGTGCCCCACCTTACATCGTGCATTCCTTTTCTCCTCTATTTTCTTTCATTTTTAAAGATAATAAAAATAACATCTAAATTACTCCCAGGTCTTCTGTCTTAGTGAACTTCCTCTTTAACTTCAATAATATTATGATGCTTAGGATCCATTTGTATCATCTTTCCTTAAAAAGGTGTAAATACTTCTTCCTTGTTTAGTTCCTTATGTTTACTCAATTTACATTTTTATGTTCCTCTGCATATTTCCTCTGTGTATGTCCCTAGTGTATTTCAAAGTTCCAATTCATCTTTAGATTTTTTTCATCAGGAGTTCTTGGAGATCCTCTAACATTAAAGATTCACTCGCCCCCCCCCTTTTGATTATTTTCAGTTTTTCTGAGTAATCTATTCTGGATTATAAATCTATAAATCTTTTGACTTCTGGCATATAGTATTGCTAGCTTTCAGACTCTTCATAGTGGTGACAACTAAACCTTACAAGATTATAATTATGAATTCTTGGTATTTGTTTTTTTTTCTTTCTTTGTGGGTGCTGGCAATGTTTTTTTCTTTGACCTGAAGCATTTTTACTATAATATTCCTATGAATTTTCATATGGAAGTTTCTTTCAGGAGGTGGACATGTTGCCCTCTGGTTCTCAGAGATATGGACAGTTTTATTTCATGATTTCTTTTTTTTTTAGGATTTTGCAAGGCAGTGGGGTTAAGTGGCTTGCCCAAAGCCACACAGCTAGGTAATTATTAAGTGTCTGAGACTGGATTTGAACCCAGGTACTCCTGACTCCAAGGCCAGTGCTTTATCCACTGCACCACCTAGCTGCCCCTTTGCACCACCTAGCCGCCCCTTCTTGATTTCTTTAAGTATGATGTTGAATCAAGATGAATTTGACAGAAACCAAGAATCAAGATGAATTTGACAGAAACCAAGAATGAGTTCAGAGACAAAGTAGCCTACTGAATAGGCTTTTTCACTATCTGTTACAGGCATAAGCCTTAGTTGCTAATGCTCATTAGTAGAACTGGAACTGACCCCCCCCCAGGGAGTTTTACGTATAATTTATATATAATTTTATATATAATTTATATATAATTTTATATATAATTTTATCATGCCTCTTATCTAGGACACCACTTAGTTTAACTAAGTATGGGTGTTAATACTTGTGGTCATCTAGTGTTTTCAGGTACAAAGTCATTGGACAGCCACCAGAGCAGTCCTTCATTCTATAATCACCAAAAAGTCTCCAAATATGTCTAGGCTCTTTTTTGGTTATGGTTTTCAGGTAGTCCACTAATTCTTACATTACCTCTCATTGATGTACTTTCCAGATCAGTTGCTTTATATATGAAGCACTTTATATATTCTTCATTTTTACCCAGTCTTTTCACTTTGTTTAAAAATTTACTGTTGACTTATGGAGTCATTAAGTTTCATTTTGACCATTCCACTTGCCAAGGAGTCTGTTGCTTGGGCAAAATTTTTCACTTTTTGTACTATGTTCTTAATACTCTTCTCAGTTTTCCTCCCTATAACCCTCTTCTCTTTTCCAGTTTTTTCCTATAATGCTTTAATTTAACTTATAAAATTCCTTCAAACTTATTTTGTTTCATTTAAAATAAATTTTTTGATTTTTTTTCCCATCACCAGAGTTTCCCCAAGTATCCCTCCCTCTCCCTTTCCTAGAGTGTCATCCTATATAAAACTATTTTTAAAGGC
The DNA here is from genome assembly GCF_037893015.1 of Macrotis lagotis. NCBI lineage: Eukaryota > Metazoa > Chordata > Mammalia > Peramelemorphia > Peramelidae > Macrotis > Macrotis lagotis. The sequence goes on from NC_133666.1 coordinate 33,652,091, forward strand.
AAAAAAAAATTGAAAAGAGAAATAAGATGAAAAAAAATTAGCATAACTATCTAAAATGTGACAGATGTCATCAGATGTTGATTAATTTCCATTTGTTGTGTAATATTTACCCCTAAAATGTTTTACTTGATTTAGCGGATATATTTTCTTTTACTATTAACATCTTCTATGTTGGTTTATCTGCTTATGCTCAGGATCTTTCATTGTCTTATTTTCCTCCTGAGACCTTCGGTAAGATCTTTCAATCTCTCTGCCTGCTCCCCTTACTACTGTCCCCTATTGCTCATTTTCTGAGACGTTTCCTTTTGACTCTGATTACTCTCGGACAGTTGAACATGCCCAATCAAAACTCATGCTTTCTCACAGTTTAAGTCAGAGTAAAACTGGATCATTAAATCCAGGAGCACTAGACCCATAATAAATCTACCCTGCTTTTTTATTTTGTTATGATTCTATAGTTGTTAGAACATCTTCCTCACAGAAGTTCTAGGAGCTAGGTAAGAATTATGGTCTATTTTACAGATGAGGAAACAAAGATACAGCAAAGCAATTAATTGGCTCAAGGTCCCCACCTGGGACCCTTCTGAATCCAAGTTTATTGCTTTACCATGTATGACTAAGTTGGGTTTGTAAGGTCTCCTGGTCTAGATGTCACTAAAGATATTATTAAGTTAACTTGGGTAAAAGAGGAATTCCTAGTTTCCTAGCTAGTTCTTTTGGTGAATTTATGATTTTAGTCTATTCTACCTTTGGTCTATTCCAACGTATCCCAGTTTCAATGGAGTACTTCTCAGAAGATAATAGATTTAAAGCTAGAAGGTACCCTGCAGATAATTTGGTTGGCCCTGAGATTTTACAGATGAGGAAAATGAGGCCCAGATAGGTTAAGTGGTAGAGCCAGGATTTAAACCCAGTTCCTCTAATTCTCCACACTGTGACAAAAATTCTCATCCTAAAGAAAGGACCTATGGACACCAACATGTTTCTAGCTGTGCACTGTCATAGCACCAAAGAGCTAGAAACAACCAATGTAAGAAATATGAAGAATCATGGGAAACTTTGTATTGGAAGTACAAAGCCAAGTAAGCAGAACTAAGAGAAAAAGTACACACGATTATTACATTAATAACAATAAAAAGAACAATAAAATGAAATGGAGTGCTGTGTATTTGAAACGATCAATTTCAGTTAAAAATGATAAAATTACCACTATTTCTTTCTTTGGAGAAGTAGAGGACTGTAGATATGAAGGTAAATTTTGTTGCCATGGATAGTAGGCAGATTGGTTAGTTTTATTTAAGCTACTGTCTTTTATTATAAGGAAAATTTCTCTGGGGCAAGGGTAGTGTTAGTATATATATTTGAAAATTACTGAGATATATAAACAAAAACCATCAGTAAATCTTTAAAATAAATAATCACAATCAATATTTGTCTTTCCCTACTGGTATAGTGACTGTGGAGCTCACAACTAATCTCTTAAGAATTCTAGTTAGATGGAAACAAAATAAAGACTGACAGATTGCTTTCCATGGGGGGGGGGAAGTAAGATTGGGAGAAAAATTGTAAAACTCAAAACTCAAATAAAATCTTTAAAAATTAAAAAAAAGAATTCTAGTTAGATCTTGAGCAGCAAATACTTATTAATTTAAAAGTACAGCATTTACCAAATTATTGTTCAATTCACTTTCACAATGCTCAAGGATTTGCAGTGGATTCAAATTAGGGGATATTTTTATTATTCATTTACCAATGATGGAGTTACTAGAATGTCAGTCCCAGGGCTTTATAGACTTTTTTCATTTGTACTTGAGAATTTTTGATCAAGTTAATCCAACAAGCATTATTAAGAGTCTGTTATGTGACCATCATGGTAGATATGTAGGGAAAAATCCTTGCCTTCAAGAAGCTTACATCCCACCAAGAGGAGAAATCATGTATGCCAACAAGCAAATATGAAAAATATAGAAAAGAAATATAAAGTAATTTTACAAACAAACTGCAGCAATCTGGAAACATGTTTTGTAGGATGTGGCTGAGCTGAGCTGAGCTGAGCTTCGAGGAAACTACATTCTGACATCTAGAGAACAGAAGGGTCTATGTTCCAAGTACAGGAGGCAGAGCTTGTTCAAAGGCATAAGGATAGGAAATGGAATGTCAAATGGGCCAATCTGCTCAGATTCTAGCATGTATGAAAGGGAGTAATGTGAAATCACTTTGAAATGATAAGTTGGAGGCAGATTGGATTGAGTTTCAAAGGTCAAGCAGTGGGGTAAAATGAGCCCAGTATGATCCAGTATACTTTGGCGTACCTTGACTAGTTCCAGTTCAGCAAATTCCTGGTGTAAACTCCAATTGGACATTCTCTTGAGAAGAGTGGGTTAGACAGATGAGGTATTTAGCAGACCAGATTATAACCTCTCAAATCTGAGAAATTCCCATAAACAATGAATGATTTATTGATGCCATCTTTTTTCACATTATTCTCACTTTTTTTGCTAGGCAATGGAGTTAAGTGGCTTGCTGAAGGCCACATAGCTAGGTAATTATTGTCTGAGGTCGGATTTGAACTCAGGTACTCCGAACTCCAGGGCTGGTGTGCTCTGTCCACTGCGCTACCTAGCCACCCCTTAGTCTCACTTTTCACAGATGTCCTCAACCAGTCTCTAGCTGGAACTATCTGACTGGATAGTATTATAGATGGGGCAGGTGAGTCCCTTCAGCAGCTATCCTGGGCATCTGATTCAGTTTGCATCTATCAACTTATAGTCAATCAAGTTCCATTCCCTGGCATTCCAGCCTTACCATAATATGGCATCTCTTCACCTTTCTAGGCTTAGATAACATGACTTTCATCCATAGGCTCTGCACTATAGACAATCCAGAAAACTGAATTCTGAATATGCACAGCACCTATCTGGCCCATGGGTGTTTGCTTGCTCTGTTCCCTCCAGGTAGAATGTTCTCTTTCCCTATTAAATAGGAATAAAGATTGGATTATATAGCAGCTGTTTTCATGTGTTTGAAGGCCTATAATATGGAAGGACAGGACTGCTTCTACTTGGCCACAAAGGGCAGAAATAGGAGTAATAGGTGGACATTGCTGGAGGCATATTTGGGTTCTGTGTAAAGAAAATGTTCCTTACCATGAACGTTATCCCCCAAAGACATCAATTGCCTTGGGAGGTTGTAGGTTTCCATTCACTGGAGTCTTTAAACAAGGGCAAGAAGAGCACTTATCTGTTATGGTGCATAAGATGATTCTTAGTCAAGTATAGGTTGGACACCTTTGATGTTCTAAAATTCTCCATTTCTCTTCTAGCATTCTAGTGACCGGAAAGAGTTAATAAAGCCTCAACACTTGCCTCCCTAAAGTCATGTCCCTGGGCAGGCTTCAAAAATGAACAATTGCTTTGCAAAACGCATCTAGATGGTTCCCCTCTGCTAGTCTGTGTGACAGCTTGTCATGCTGATTGGAGGAGGCTCCATATATCTTATGAAAGGCATCTAGGACCGACTGTAGAAACAATGTTTGTCCCATGCACTCTTCCTTTCTCTCAGATCCATATGGATACCTAGTCTGGGGGGGGGGGTGTTATTAAACGATAAACTTCATGGGTTTTAATGAGTGCAGAGAATCATGAGATCAGTTTTCAGGGTTACCCAGTTGAAACCCTGCCAATTAAAGAGGAGGCCTAGAGAGTTTAAGTGACTTGCAGAGCTAGGTTTTTAACCTATCAGAGGACTCCAAAGTCCTTATTAAGTCTACAAACATTGCCTCTGGATCTGCTAATAAATAACAGGCCTTCAGTGAAACTGAGACCTGTTAAAGACCCTAGCTTAAAAAGGCCAAGGACTCCCACTTCATCCAGGGTCATCTCTCTACTCATCTTGATCCATATTTTGTCATTGGACCCAGATGGCACCAGAGGAGCTGGTGAGGCTAGTGATTTGGCACAGCATGGCATCATCGTCTTGATATCATAATCTTCTTGGAGAACAAAGGACAAATAAAAATAAATTTACTCCTTTGGAGCAATCAACCTTTACAGGGATAAGAAAGAAACACAGACAGTTGTGATACAGTCTTTCCTGATACGTGTACTAGAGTTAGGGAAGCAAGGGCTAAGTTGAGAGTCTTTTTTTTAAGGTTTTTTGCAAGGCAAATGGAGTTAAGTGACTTGCCCAAGGCCACATAGTTGGGTAATTATTAAGTGTTGGAAACCAGATTCGAACTCAGGTACTCCTGACTCCAGGGCCGGTGCTCTCTCCACTGTGCCACCTAGCCGCCCTATAGTGAGAGTCTTTCTGAACAGAAAAGGGTGGACCAGGATCATATAGGAAGTGGTACGTGAGCTGATCTTGAAAAGAGAGGTGACGATTCAGTAACTAAGAGAGGCAAGGAAGACAATATCTGGAAAATTCAGTTTCAGTATTTAAAAATGAGCCACAGTTCTTGCTCACAGGAAAACTAGTTATTATTTCTTGTGCCTGACCCATGGAAGTGACTCCTTGCACAGAGGGCTGGGCCTTTAGTCAGCCTCAAATATTTACTAGCTTTGTGACTGTGGGCAGATCATTTAACCACTGTCTGCCTCAATTTTCACAGCTGTAAAATGGAGATAATAATGCCCCCATGCACCCCTCCCATGCACCCCTCCCATGCACCCCTGCCAGTGTTTCTGTAAGGATGAAATAGAATAATTGTAAAGTACTCAGCTCACTTCCTGACCTGTGGTAGGTGCTATCAAATGAAGGATTTTCAGAAGTTTGGGGCAGTTCTTTTGCATGGTGATTCTTGAATTTGGGGATCTGTCATAGCCTGAGAGACCTCTGATTCCAGTCTATCTTTGGGATTTCTGGCTTTTCCTTGGATAAAAGGTCTAAGTTCTTTGAATATTATTTTGTTTTGCTTCTCTCTTTTCAGATTGTCCTTCATTTCAGCATGTTAGCCTTTCCAATCCTTGTCTCTCTCTTTCATAAAGCAATAATTAAAAGAGATCACAGGTCACCTCCCAAACCACAAGACCAAACAAAAACTCTGCTTAAAAGTCAGACACAATTGCTAAATGACAAATACCAAATTCTGCAAGTAACCAGGCAAAAGATCTTCAAATATAGACGAAGAAAAATTCAAATAACATAAGATTATTATATGCCCACTAGAAACTACAGAAGGAAATGGATTAATATTGTCCAGAAGGCAAAGAAGCTAAAGATGTAATCCTGCAAATCTGAGCTTAATCATCAGGGGACAAGAAAGAAGGACATCTTATAAAAGAGAGGAATCAGCAGTATCTACAAAAAATACACTTCAAACAACAGAAACACAAGGAAGGAAATAATTGTAATAACCAAGGAAAATAACAATTCGTTCCAACTGTATTTTTTTAAGTTGTTTTTTTTTTTTTTGCAAGGCAAACGGGGTTAAGTGACTTGCCCAAGGCCACACAGTTAGGTCATTATTAAGTGTCTGAGGCCGGATTTGAACCCAGGTCCTCCTGACTCCAGGGCCGGTGCTCTATCCACTGCCCCACCTAGCTGTCCCCAACTCTATTTCAAAGGAGGAAAGCACATATCTAAAATGAATGAAAGGAAAAAAAATGTTCAGAAAGTGCTTTCTATGTGCAAGGTAGCGTGCAAAATGCTGAGGATAAACGTAAGGGTAGATAATAGAGAAATCATATAAAAGTATCCCATAAAAATAGCTCCAAGAAAATGAAAGTGTAGTATGAGTTGCTCTATGTAACACCGATGCAAAGAAGAACCAAAAAGCAACATTTTAAGAGTAAGCGCAAACAAAAGCTAGGACCACAGCTCAGGAAAGATGAGAAAAGACGAGGAAGAGAAGGCAGAATTTGCCAATTGTCAAGGAGAATGGTTTTCCTGAGTCACAAACACACAAATGAAAACAAGTACCATCAAGAGGAAGTTGAAACTTAAGTAGGGATTTAGCACCTCACTGTCCTTGAAGAGTACAAAATACCAGACTAGGAAAACTCAATTTGGGGGTAATAAAAACCAAACCAAATCAAATGATCAGATGTGCTTGATGAGCCACTGTCTTAGAAAGATTATGGGGGTGGCTAGGTGGCACAATGGATAGAGCACTGGCCCTGGAGTCAGGAGGACCTGAGTTCAAATGTGGCCTCAGACACTTAATAATGACCTAGCTGTGTGGCCTTGGGCAAGCCACCTAACCCCATTGCCTTGCGAAAGAAAGAAAGAAAGAAAGAAAGAAAGAAAGAAAGAAAGAAAGAAAGAAAGAAAGAAAAAAAGAAAGAAAGAAAGAAAGAAAGAAAGAAAGAAAGAAAGAAAGAAAGAAAGAAAGAAAGAAAAGATTATGGAAAGAAGTACAGCAAAATCTAAAAACTGTACCAGACTGATTAATTAATAATCAATTAATTATCAATAAGAATCTATAGAAAGTGACTTCTTCCACTTGGAGAAATGTACAAAAAGTCATTCAGAAGCCTAATAGGAAAGGGGGTGGGGGCACCAGGCAAGCTAGCATACCAGTACAGGTCAATAAACCAGTAAATTTCTAGTATCACCAGAGATGACACAGAGGCAAGAAGATCCCACAGAGCTCTGTATACAGAAGGGGGAAAGTGTATTTCAGAGCTGGGTGACCTAGTGTAGATTTTGTAGCACCCAGACCAGGAAACGCCAACATTCTGAGATCCCTAGCATTCTTGTCTTAAGATTCTGTAGAGAGCAGTTATTGCATTAGGAATTAGATTGGTGGTGGGTTAACCTCCAGATATGGGAGTCAACAGTGGAATCTAAGAAACCGAGTAGGGAAGTCAATCTATCCCAAAAGTAAAGTGGAAACAGGGTGTTGCACTGGCTCTGGCTGAAAACCCCAGTTCAAGAATTGAGATAGGAGAGCTATATAAATCAAAATACAGCCTGATGGTTTTGAATAGTTATTATATATAACCAGAAATGTCCAACAAAACCCTAGAGGAACAGAGAAATGCCAGGACAACTTTTTAAAAGGCTAACATTCTCTATTTTAAAATTTTAATTCAATTTTTCATTTTTTTCCTAATTAGGTAAAAATTTTTGGCATCTTTTTGAAAAATATTTGAGTTTCAAATTCTTTTCCTCCCTTTCTCCTCTCTTCCTCTCCTTGAGAAAGCAAGCAATTTGCTATAGATTATACATGTGCATCCATGTAAATGATTAATATTTCTATATTAGATGTTACAAAATAAAACAGACCAAAAGAACCCAAAGAAAAAGAATGTTTAAAACTATGCTTTGATTTGCATTCAAACTCCATCAGTTTTTTTCTCTGGATGTTGAAAACATTTTTCATCAAAGTCCTTCAGAATTGTCTTGGATCATTATGTAGCTAAGTTACAGAACAAATAAAGTGAAGATTCATAAAGAAAAAATTAATTTTCCACAAAGACTACATGAATGGCTAGAAAAAATAATGAAAGAGACAAAAAAGAAAAGATAAAGACAAAAGCTCCAGAGGAAAAAATTGGAAGGAGAATTAATAGCTCAGAAGAGATTGTTATAAATCTTACCCAAGTAATAGAATCCCTGAAAATGAGAAGACACAAAACAGGTATAAGTAACTTAATTAGATAGCAAAAACATTTTAGAACTAAATTAAGACTGTAGCAGTAATATAGTAATAAAAGTTTTTGATGTCAGCTTTTTAAAATGTGCCTGGAAAAATAGATCACGGTGAGATAATTTAAGTATCCTGGACTCCAAAAAAAAAAAACAGTGACTTAAAAAAAATACCTGAACTCCATACAATCAGATATATCTATATCTAAATATCAAATTTACATAATAAATTGCCAAGTTCTATTAGAAGTAGAGACTTAAATTGATGATGGAAAGACTCCACTGTTCACTTTCTGAAAGAAATTTCAAAGGAAATATCTTAGGAATGTTATATATCCTTAACTCAGAGCTTTCACATCAAAGAAAAAATTCTGTAAGCATTCAGAAGGTATTTCACAAGGATCCCACAGGATCTGGCAGCTTCTATCATAAACAAGAGGACATTAGGAAATGAAAAATTCCAAAAGGCAAAAGTTATAGGCTTACAACAAAAAATACCTTACCCTACAAACTCAAATGTAATCCTACAGGGAAAATAGATCTTTTGTAATCCTGTAGGAGAAAACAGATCTTTAAAGGAATGAATGATTTCCATTCACTTCTGTTGCAAAAATCAGAGCTGAACAGGAACTTTGAAGAGCAAACACAAGAGCCAAGAGAAATCTAGAGAGGTAAATTTGTTTGAATTGCAAGGGGTGATGTGATGTTGCAGTACTAAGATTTACATACAAAAATGAGAATCGTCTGCATAGGCATAATAATTTAGTCCAAGGGAGCCGATGAGATCATCAAGTGAAATAATACACAGGGGAAAGAGAAGAGGGCCCAGGACAGTGTTGGGAGACATCCATGTTCAGTTGGAATGACATGAAGAGTCAGCAAAGGAGACTGAGGAGGAACAGTCAGATAAGGAAAACAGAGAAGAACACTGATAGCAGAAGATAGTATCAAGAAAAGAGTGATGACAATGGACATGGTGGCAACGAACAAGGAGTATTCCAAGTACCCTATATGACTGTGAATCTGGGGGTTTACTTGAAAGTGCAATGATTATAATTGCCTAGCTGTGTGACCTTGGGAAAGTCACTTAACCCCATTGCCTTAAATAAAAGCACAAAAGAAAGTGCAACAATTTCTAGAAAAGGTGACAAGGGACACTATATCATCAGGAGGGAACCAAGTGACTACAAGAAGATGAAAAGAGTGAGCAAGGATTTTAAAATGAAATCAATTTTCTATGAAGAAAGCATTACAGAAAACACATTAGAAGAGGTAGGAAGATTTTGAGAGGGATATTGGGGAGGGAGGGTAGGTGAGGGTGAGCGCAATGAATGAATAGGCAGGAGGGGATGGGGAATGAGGCTTGTTTAAATGACAGTTTGAAACCACTGTCATGGGGAGGATTTGAGGTGATGGGAAGAGGTTGAGAGTGAAGGAATGGGTTCAGAAAGGATATCTTTAGGGTGTAGAAGTTTCTTCTTGAGCAGGAAGACAGTAAGGAGAAAATCACTGGCAGAGGGACTAGTCTTTAGAGGATTATTGCAATGTTCTAAGCAAGAAGTAATGAAGGTCTGAACCAGAGTCGCGATTATGGGAGTAGAGGATGGCTGTCCACTATTAATATGGCTATATATTTAACATATATTTAACACAGTTGTATATGTATAGCCTATATTAGATTACTTGCTGCCAAGGGAAGGGGGAAGGAAGGGAGGGAGGGAGAAAAATGTGGAACTCGACCTAACAAAGAAATGAATGCTGAAAATTATCTTTGTATGTAGTTGGAAAAATAAACTTATTTTTTAAAAAAAGATATTGTGGAGGAATACTATATGGGATCAATAAGATAAATAATTGATTATTGGATGGGGAAGGGGAAGGGAGCAAGAGATGCATTCGAATCATATCCAAGTGAGGTAGAAAGAAGTTATGGTCAAGGATCTTAGAGTCTCCTCTGGATTGTGCATTACCCAAGACCCACAGTTAAATAGCATTTTTATTTTTTTGTCTAAAGAAAGGACTTCTAAGTCATACTTGGGGATATTGGGCAGAGTCCTCATTTCAGGGAAAAGGGAAATGCTGGTTTATAGCTTAGAGAGGTAGAGACCATGAATTACTAGCTCAAACCATTGTTGGGAAAGGTATTACATGGAGGAGAGATTGGGGTTGGGTAGGTGTTCACCCTAGCCTACAGTCTGGGAACTTGCTATTTTAATTAATTATCCTTGCTAAGTTGATAGAGCTGAGACTGAGATATAAGAGCTGATAGCTGACTAGTGGTTGGCAACCTTGTGCTATCTGTCAGCCTTTGACTTGGGAAGGCATTTTGCCCAGGCAAGTTGCCCTTGTTCCTCTCCTTCGGGGCCAATGATAGGGAGATGGAGATCATTGCCACTGTCAGTTTTACTACAAGGCTAAGCCAAGCTCAGAGTCAGAGGTCCAGGAGGGGTCTACCTTAAGGAAGGGTCTAGTCTTGAACACCAGCTGTATATTTAGTTGTGTGATATGATGGGGAGGGACTTTGGGGAGGCCTACTTTCCCTCTCCCCATAAATTGTACTTCTCATGCCTAAAATACTCCCATGATCAATAGAGTTCTTTTGCTTGTGCTTCACCTATCTACCAGTAACAAAGAAACATCTAGGTGATTCAGTGAATAATAACACTGGGTCTGGAGTCAGAAGACCTGAATTCAAATCTAGTCTGAGACACTAGCTGTATGACCCTGAGCAGGTCACTTAATCTCTGTTCACTTTAATCTACTGGAGAAGGGAATGGTAAATCATTCCAGTATCTTCGCCAAGAAAGCCCTATATGGGGTCATGAGGAGTTGAACAGAGCTGAAGAATAGCAATGGCAACAACAAATCTGGTAAAAGGTACCAGGAAACACTGTGGAAACAAATGTCAAAAGGTCACAAGATGAAATGAGGCGACTAGACTCGTAACTCTTCTGATTGGTGTTTTGCCTAAAGATAGATATTTCAGTATAGTTGTGTGCCAGACTTAGAGCCAGGAAGACCTGGATTCAAATCCCATCTGACACTTAAACTCTTGGTATCTCATCCATAAAATGAAGGGATTGAACAAGATCTCTAAATGCCTTTCAGCCCTAAATCTCATGCTTCTAAGACATCAAGACCAGGATGACCTCTTTAGTAAGGAACTAGGAAATTTCTAGTACTATGAAAACGCTTGAAAGTACAAAAATATAAGGATGGGAATGTGGCAGAAAGAATGATTCTGAATTCTTTGGACTGAAATCTGTTCTTGGTAACCAAAGAACAGGGCAACAGATGAACAGTCATGAAGCATACCAATCGATCACTCTTGATGGGTGCCATTGGTTGGAGAAGCTTTAATGAGCTACCTGATCAAGGCTGAATAGCAAGTTGTTAGAAAAATGGATGAAATGAAAGTCACTCTGAGTTATTAACTAATTGCTGTAGGAATTAAAAGAAGGTGGGCCTATAAGATTAAAAAAAATCTAACCTTGAGCTTTGGCAGAGAAAGAAGGAAGATATTTTAGAAGGCATAAAACATTTGCCAACCTCATCTGGTGCCTCTGACTGCTTTGTTTCCTCTCCTCGAACACTTCTCCTCTTCCCCTTTTCCTTCTTACTACCTGAAGTCTTACCCATCGTTCAAGGAAGTCTTTGATTTCTCCCCAATCATGAATAATCTTTCCTTCCTTCCTTGAAATACAGGGAGCACTATTTACCTCATTTATGCCTTTTGGGGTTTGTTTGGGGTTTTCTTTTTGTACTTATACTGTAGTCTCATAGAGATTGCAGTTACCAACTTCAGTACTTCAATGGCACCTTTATGTCATCCAAGCAAGACCTCCCTCTACTGGCACACAAAGACAGTCCTTTCATGCCTTCTTTGGGATTCTTCTGCATGTCTTCCTAGAAATCCTCCACAGAAAAACCTTCCCATCTACTGCAGAACTCCTTTCTTCTGGGTCTCTGAATAATTTTGAAATATTATGCAATGATTATATCTAAATATGTACCCTCTCCCCACCTATTACCACTGGTAGCTCCAAGGCCTCAGGGAGCATGGCTCTATTATCTTCCTGACTCCTCCAGACTGCCACTAAGCAGGTATTCAAATGGTTGTTGAATGAATGAATAAGGAAACACTTATTTGATAAGGCATAGATGAAATATAACCCATTTTTATATGGAACAGATAAAACATCCTGGAGGATTTAATACTTTAATTTCTGGAACTTCTGACTTGGGCCCCTGCTGAACTGATTGGTGATGAGGGTCCTGTTTAGTCCACTTTATCTAAACACACCTGAACCATGATTCAACGTACAATTTAATCTCTAGTTTTCTTGTTTCCCAGCCCACTCCTCTTTAGTCAAACTAAGTCCCTTCCAGTTTTGACCAATAATCAAATCAATATTGCTATTGCTACTGCAAATGGTATACCCCTGCAATCCCCAAGAATTACCTTCATTATTTCCCAAATTTTCCAAAGCAATATACTCTTCTCTTCTCAATTCTCCTTCATGTGCTGCTTTCCCCATTAAAATATAATCTAATTGAGGGCAAAGACTCCATTAACTTCTATATTTCTATCGCCAGGAATTCTTCAACATACAGTTTACTTTCTAGCTTTCTTGCTTCCCAATCCACTCTTCCTTAGTTAAATCAAGTCCCTTCCAATTTGGATCAATAATCAAATCAATAGAAGTGGTTATGAATGCTGTTTCATTCATTCACCCAACACAGTGTGACACTGAAGAAGAGACTTTACGTCTTGGGGAAAGATCATGGGATCATGGATTTAGTTCTGGAAAGGACCTTAGAAATCTCATTCAACCACTTTGTTTTATAAGAGAAACTGAAAATCCAAAAAATGTTAAGGGATTTGGAAGGTCATACAGGTAGCCTTCTGCCTCTAAACTTCCTCAGCACCATACCAACTCAGTGAAATCTGACCACATGGAAAAAGTCTTTGTGGCCAAACATATTCAATGGTCTGAAGCTGTCAGGGTGGTCATCAGGATGAAAGCCTGGCACAATCTATGACAGAGGTTGGTTTTGTTTAGGTCATGCAAGCTGAAACAAAGTCATAGAAGGCAGGGGGCCTTAAGTGCAAACCTCAGATATGTTCTGAAGGTGGAATTTGTAGAAGGGAGGCAAGGGACATAACAGCTATGATCCAAAAGGTCCTAAATTCAAAAACACCTCAAGGGGGGCAGCACAGAATAGGAGAGAGATCAGGACTAACCAGCAGCAAGCAAGGATGAAAAGGGGTACTGTTACCTCAAGGGTATGTCAAGGATTCGCTCAGATACCCCCTTCTATGGGAAGCCTTTCTTGATTCCTCCAGGAGTTGGTACTTTTGAGTTCTTCAAACGATCATGTATTTGGATGCCTATTTATATGTTACATTCCATCCTCCTCTCCATGAAAATGGAAGGCCCTTGAGGGCAGAGACTTTCACTTGACTTTGTATACCAGGGTACCAGCTAAGTTACAGTACTGAAAGGTAAAAGTCTGTTTACTTGCTTTGATGGATAAATGTGGGATTAGTTTTCTAGGAGGTTTGCATCTGTGGGTCTGGGCAAGCCTTGAAAGCTTTAGGGGGTGATTTGACCCAGAAATGGAGTTGGGCATTCAGATGGCAAAGCTTAACTTCAATGCATTCAGGTTTCCCAGAGTACCTCCTCTTCCTCCCTTCCCTCTCCCCTCTCACCTCGCACCTTGACTCTGGCCTTCCTCCCGAAGAGAGGAACTGAGGCGGCCTCTTGAAAATATTCCCCTCTGATGACTGAGCTAAGATAGGATTCTGCCTGGCTGGAATTGGAAACTTAAAGGACATGAACCCCATTAGAATAATAGGCAGTAAAGTGAGGGAGACCTTAGGAAGCCTATCTTTTGCCAGCTGAGTCAGAATCAAGGTATTTTGCAACTAAAGCATTACTAAACACACCTGAGGCAAGAAAAGAGGCCTCAGCTGAGAAGGTGAAGCACTGGGACACTCCCACAGAAGGCAACTGGTAGTGAGGAGTGAGCATCATCCCAGGATGCCATTGGGTAGCTTCCTATTTAAACTGCTTTTTCTTTATTAAGCTGTTATTTCTCCATGACAAAGAGTGTAAGCTCTGCAGCTGGCCTCTAAATGAAGCACTCAGGAGCAAAAACTCAGTGACCCTGCCACAGTTAGTGTCACTGGCCACAAATCCTGTGTCTGTCCAAAGTTGGTCCTGCAGCTAAATCTGCTTCATTCAGGGTGGAGGGGTTAGTCTTTTCCTGCTTCTCTCCATGTTCAAAATGATGCCCCCCTCCCATCATTTCTCAGGGGGAAAAGGTCCAGTTTGTATCTGTTTATGTCTTCTGTCTTAGTAGACAGCTGCCAAGAAATATACTTACTGACCAATCTTCCCATCCTATCAAATCCTTAATATTAATTTCATCCTGTTCATTTCATGTCCTCTGCCCTAAGCCCCCTAGATGCTGAGAATTCAGTTTATTCTCCATATGTATGTACCCCCACCTTGGTTTGGTCCAGAGTTCCTATTGCCTAAAGCTGTCTTGGCATTCAGGACATTTGGTTTGGAGAACAGAGCACTTGGTTATGTTACCCAGATTTACTAGACAGGTGATGAGAAAAGGAAGGGTGGGTTTAGAATGACTAAGGAGCTGGGGTAAGAGAATGGCAACAGGGCTAAGTGCACCCCAGCCATTCAGGATACTGGTGTGAGACCCTAAGGATACATGTATGTGTACGGAGGTTTCAGGAATTTGTATCACTTGGTCACAGGATCAGTGATTTGGAACTGCAAGGTACCGTTGAGGTCAATGGATCCAACCCTTTCATTTTATTGAGAATGAAAAACTGAGACTCACTAAGGTAAAGCTACTTTCCACGAGTTACCCAATGAGTTAGTGTTTGAAGCAGGATTTCTTTTCTCTATCCATGGTGCCACTTTCACAGTGAAGTCAATGATAGTTACATGCTGAAGAACGGGGAATGAAGAAAAGGAACATGACTTGGTAATGGAGGTTGTTTGAATATTGAAAAAGAACAGGAAATCGGGCATTCAATGGGAAACCTTATGGTCAGTTAATAGGATAACCTTGGGGTGGCTAGGTGGCGCAGTGAATAGAGAGCAGCAGCCCTGGAGTCAGGTGGACCTGAGTTCAAATCTGGATTCATACACATAATTACCTAGCTCTGGGGTTGGACAAGCCACGTAACCCCATTGCCTTGCAAAATAAAATAAAAAAGAAAGAAGAAAAAAAGGCTAAACTTCCTAAATTTCAGTAAGAAGCCCACAGCCTCCCCACTCTAGGTCAAAAGCCAGGATCTTCTGCCTCTTCTTGTTAACTGTTCGACTACATATTCCTACATAATGTTTTATTGGACAAAGAAACCTGTGGTTCCGGGCAAGATTTCTTTAGGCCGGGGAGGGAAAACTCTGTTCAACCCAAGAGGAGGGATGAAGATCTTAACTTGGTCCAGGCTAATAAGCCATGTTGAGAATGCTCATTTGCTTTAGCCATTTCTTCTATGTTTGATGTTCATTGTAGGGAGTATCTTATATGTTGGGTTTATAAAAAAATATACATATATCACAACAGAGATGATTCAATAACCCAAGCATCTGGACCAGAAATTCCAGGCATGGTCTGAGTCTCTTAGAGTTCTAACTGTAATGAAATAGTCCAGTGATTGGTTAGAGAGACAAGATCATTTACCAATGATGTCAGAGGGTATGGGTTCAGATTTGGGCTCTGCTACTTTTTGGTCTTGGGGCTTTGTCTACATTCCAGTCTCAGTTTCCTCCTCTGAGTCATGGCAGCAGGTGTGTCTCTATGCACGTGTGCATTTTCTGTGTAAACGTGTGTATCTGTGTGTGTGTGTGTGTGTGTGTGTGTATACGCGCAGTTGCAACATTGACTCAGTCACACAATGAATGCCTTTGAATGAATGCTTTATTCAGGCTGTTGTTACTCACTGTGCAACACGGACAGTAGAAAGTCATCCACTCAGAGCCAATAGGCCAGGCCATTAACCAACAACAGTTGAGCTTTTTACTAGCCTGGATGCATTTTTTTACTGTATTTGATAACATTACATAATTGAAAACAAGTTCTTACAAGAATACACACAACTATTTACATTACCAAATAGACAAGGCATGGGCACATGCAGTCGCCCTTTTTCAATACTGGGCACCTTAGAGTACAGGATTACCATAGGGACAAGGGCATTTTCACAGGTCAGGGAAGCTCTTTCATCTGCTTGACCATCCAACGCTCCCTTTGGGCTGGTCCTCTGGCCAAACGTGGCAGCATTCCCAAAGATCTTGAGCATTCCCTGAGCCCTGAGGGGGGCAGGGAGGAGGGGGGATTTTGTGAGTGTGGAGGATCTGTCTATTTCAGCTAGGGTGCAAGAAGAGAAATCAGATTGGAATTTGGTGAATTGGTTTTGATGCCAGAGATTGAAAACCGGGTACAGGTTATATGGTGTTGAGAACCTTACTGCACCATGACAGAACACAGGTGTTACAAACATCCTCAGAACACACTCAAAAGAGAAGTCAGAATAATCCATAACGATATAATGTACTCTTCTGGATACTTTATTAGAATATAGAAGACAAGAAAAATCAAGAACATGAAGCATTCCTTGAAGTCAGCATAAGGGCTGATTCGTTTTGTCCTAAAGAAACCAACATCATATAGCGAGACAGACATTTATCAGGTTATCATTTCCACATTATTTGTACAGAGTTGAACAAAGTTCTACAAAGCAATAATAACACATTAGGGAAAAGACCAGTTAGGATAGATAATGAAATATTTAACATCAAAACACTACTTCAGCAGGGTTGGGATTCTCTTCATCAATGCCGGGGGCAGTCAGCAATTAGAAACCTCTCTTGTTCATACAGCAGGGGTTAGAGAGTTTCCAGCATAACTCGAAAAGAGTTATAGTGGGTGGGGGCACACTGTGGGCTTTGGACTAGAGTCAAGTAGGCCAGCCGGATGTTCCTTTCTAGGAGAGTGAAGCTAGGCGAGACAGACCATGAGACCTTGCTCTTTGTGGATGGAATTATGGTCACTAATGTATGAAACTGTGGATCATAAAAATGTTTACATATTTTTGGCTGCAAATGTCCAGGCATCTCCTCAGTGTGTCCCTTGTTTCTGTAAATGAAATTTATAATTACAGAAACAAAATAGTGGGGATATAGGGAAAGCTTTTCTGTAAACCAAACTCTAACATAATGGATCTCTGAAGGCAAGAAGGCCTGGGATTTCATTCAAAATGGGAACCAAAGTGATTTTGACTACTTGTTTCTTCGTGACTCCCCCCCCCCCCCCAAGTCTTCTGACTCTCTTAAGCTTATACAACCAGACTGATCCAGTTGCATCCCATGAACTCAATAACTCATCCACACACACTTACATATCATCCCCCTTCTCATACCCGTACTAGTAAGAACTAGTACAAATAATTAGAGACTAATTAAATTTCACATTTGAATATTTGAAGAGTCGATACCTGCAAAGGTTTGGTAACTTTGGGTCAAGGGTACTTAAATTTGGAACACACCCCTTCTTAGAAAAATCATCAGAGTAAATAGTGGGACTATGGTCCTGGGCTGAAAGTATATGGGTGTGGTTGTGTGCGTGTGTATGTGTGTGTGTGTGTGTGTGTGTGTGTGTGTGTGTATGGGGGGTGGCAGCCACAAAACTCTTCTGGTCTAAGTAGTTATGAAAAAAAATACTTGTCTTTCCCAGATGTTCCCCCTTCTCCTCCTTCTCCTCCTCCTCCTCCCTTCTGATCCTGCAGCATCCTTCTAGGTCTCACTGGTGATGAGGTGTACATTCTAACATGGTGCAAAAACAACTAAGGAACCATAGAAGTGAATGAAAAAGACAGTGAATTCTGGACATTTAGGTAGTCTTCATAGATGTGGAAGCTGTTTGAGGGAAGCAATCCATTTTTTTGTCTATTTTTTGTTTTTTTTTGTTTTTTTTTATATATTTTCTATATTACTTAAGACAGTACCATGTACATGAAGAGATTCACTATGCAGGGATGGTGATGATGAAAGCAGACGAAGAGTAGTTGTAGACTATTGTGTGTGAGGGTGTGTGCCCACAGTGTGTTGGTCACAGGTTTGGAAACCTTGGTAATAAGGACAGCATTTCAGCTTCAGCACTATCACCTTTGGAAGTGTCTTCCAGAGGACACATTCTTTTTGAAGCACTGGGCCTGGGAATTCTGTATTACAAGACTTAAAGCTTTCCACTTAAGCTTCACGTGCCGACTGAGGCGCAGCAATCGCCTGGTAGAGGCCAGGTAGCTTCAGCATTTGAACTCCTGTTCTGTGGGGAGAGGAAGTCGGCTACTTCCCTCAACCCATTTAAACCCAGAAAGCAAAGCAGGCTTGTGCATCCACTGATTGGTTTAGAAAGCATTGCAGATGCAAAGCAGCTCAAGCATTCTTTGAGCTCCAGGGTGACTGAGCAGGTTAGCTGTTGAAGCTAGGCAGGCTGCCCCAAAGAGCCCCTCCACATGCCTCCACGTCAAACCCAAGGAGACCAAGAGCTCCAGGGTGACGATTGAGCAGGTTAGCCAGCCGGCAAACCTGCAGAGTGAGCTAAGTGGGTAGGGGGAGTAATCACAGGCCGGAAGGCACTGGCCACCCCTCCCAGATGTGCCTGCATGGGCACATTGTTCGGGCCCTTGCGGAGCCCTGAAAAGCTTGCCTACATCTCCATTCCACCTCTTAGGTTATTCACCATCTTCTCTTTTTACAGCAGAAGCTGTTTCCAGGTAAGAAGTGCCCTTCTACCCATTCAAAAACTGGGGAATGGTCTCTTCCCCAATGGCCTTACAAGGCTAAAACTCCAAATATGGTTACAGACTCGTTTCCAACCTAGAATCCAAATAGAGCATTTGTTCAATTAACTAGCTGTTTAGAAAAGGACATCTTAATAGAAACAGCTGATTCAGAGCATGTGTGTGTGTATAGTATGTATATGTATATATATCTCTATATATGTATATTCACATACATATATATGTGTCTATATATATATGGGATAACACATGCCTCTTTTGTACAAGACAGACAGCTGCCTGTCTAGAGATGCTCCACCCAATATGGGAGCACAAGATTCAACAAAGATTAATACACATAAATTAGACATGTCATGCAACTTGATGCCAAGACTCCCACTTTCTCCCATGCAACAGATAGGGTGAGCTAAATGGACATCTAACTAAATGGCAAGACTTTTCTGGTAGAAGTAGCAGTATATGCATTTTAGAGCTAACCTGTCCTAACACTGCCATAGACACGATATTCATAGGTCCAATACATTGACAGGAGGACTTCTACAAGTAAGACAGTTCTCATCAAAAGAAAAAAAAAACACGACACAACAACACAGTAAACGACATCACTTCATTCCACAGTTCCTGTCTTTAGAATAAAAGCCACGATAATTGTTTTGCACATGTTTACATATGTCTACACTGGCGGATTGCTGTTAACCTTAATGTTATCTTCCACTGACCAGGGGGTGACAAGATTTCTACACATGAGGGTCAACACAAAAACTTGACCAGGGGGCTAAACAAACCTATAAAAATGTATTGATCATCATGTGTCAAAATCACCACGGAAAACTTAAGCCTGAGATGCCGACTCAGTTCCAACCCTGAAGTAGAGTTTGATTTGAAAGACGCAGAGCGAGAGAACCATTTGAAGTTGGAAATAAAAAAAAAAAGGTTGCGCTACTCTAAATTAAAGAAAGAGTTGTATCAAGCTTAGATATAAAACAGTAAGCAAAGAAAAAAGACAAGAAAAGTGATTAATGGTTGAATTGATTGGTTTGAGCCAATAAAAGTGGAAAGTTTTGAGATTCCCCTTGAAGAATAAAAGTGGTCTTTTTTTCCCCCTTGGTTACAAAGCAAATTCGTATCAGCAGTGTGTGCTGTTAAGTATTGTTTGGTTAGTTTTGGTTTTCCACCAAGCATAGGTAACCCCTGGGGAGGGGAGAAAGGGAGGAGGGGATGGGATGAGAGACTGGGAGAAGGGGGGTTTGGATACTGACTGTCCAATTAATTTTTCCCCCAAAGATTGGGTTTTTGTTGGCTAACCTGGGCCTTGTGATATGCATGAGCATATCATATTCTATATTACTGAACTATATCCACTGCTAGCCAGTAGATATAGTGGCTGATAAAAGGGGAGGGGAGGGGGAAACCTATGCATATTTGGTGGTTTTTATTCTAAAATTGGCCATTTGGATGAAAGACCGCCATTAAGAATTCAACTGCATCCGGAGGTAAGGTTCCAGTATAGAGCACTTGGACTTGCCTTAACCTGGCTACGTTGATTCATTAGGACTCATGGATTTGCCACCTCCATTTAACACTCCGGAGACACTGCGGCTTTTGGTGGGGGTGCCACTTCCAGATCTGGAGAATTCTGTGAGATCGTGAAGGGATGGTTCTTTGTACATAGCCACTGAAAAGCACAAAGTGACAGCAGGTGAGGTCTGAGCTTAGGGAAGGCAGGCCTCAAACGCCTCCCTCCCTCCCCTCCCTCTTTGGCAGCTGCCTCTTAGGCTTATCTGGAATTCCCAGAACAGCTTCAAGCCAGGTGCTGTGGTCAGGCAGAGGCTCATGCTGGATAAATTCGACCTTAGTAGAGGACACACAAGATTTGGAGGGGAGATCCCTAGACTTGATTTTCTCAGACACCATTATTATTATTTTTTTTTTGCTAAACAATTTCAGCTAATCTTCTTGGCCTTCCTCCACAGTTTTCTTTTGGTGGACAAAAAATAAATTACAATACTCTTAGGCTAAAATATTAATCAAAAGCTTTCTCGGGTAGAGTGCTTTATTGGTAAGGCTTGGCATACTACAACATTTAAAGACATTTAATCATAGATTCATATGAATACCTAGTGCCACATATTTAGAGCTAGGATGGTCCTCAGAGGTCATTTAATCCAACCATGTCATTTCACATAGGAGAACAAGAGAGAATTCAAAGACAATGCCAAGATCACACAAGTTGTAAATGATGGAGGCTGTCTTGGAACCCAGCTCCTCAGAGACCAAAGTCAGTGTTTTTTTCCTCCATTGCACCAAAACTCCTTAGGGAGTTAATACAAGTCTCTGAAATCTCAAAAACCATATTTTTTGTATCCATAAGTCAGTAATAGCTACTTTAAGTTTAAAAAAATCAAAAACAGACAGACAAGTTTCCTGATAACTGACATGAAGTTAAAATTGATCTTAAAAATCAATCAACCTAACACCACACAGTCAAAATCACCTCAGACATCATTTATGTGACTCTATTGGTGGAATCTTTTTTGATAAAACAGTCAATGCAAAGGACAGGTTGACAATAAATGTTACAGAATCAACAATGGAAACAACTGAACCCCTATTTATATATTTTCATTAAGGAATGAGGGGTTCTCTATGAGTAGTGCTTCAGGATGACAAATTGTTGTCTATGTTTCCTTAAAGAGAAAATAATGGAAATTTAGACAAAACCTGTAGTCTTTCGAGGCCTTGCTTCTAAGTGACTCCTGGAAAATGACGCATGGCCATGTTTGGAGAGCAGAATCTGTGGTAAGAGTAAGTAGGCAGATGTACCCATGGTTACCTTAATGGTTTCAAGTGTTATTCAATGACATTGACCTTTTCAAGAAAGGGTCTGGCATGGGAACATTGTGTTTTATTCTAATGAGATTTACTATTAATGAAAGTACTGTAGGTTTTGCAAATATAATGTGAATCCTGAGCTTCTGGAAGACTAAATTTACCTTTCAGTGGTTTGGGAAGGAAGTGTGCAGCCGGCTTGTTTTTCTTCACATGGTTTCCTTTCATTATTTCTCCTTCTTTGTTCAGCCCTAAATACCATCCTCTGCCCGACTGCTGCTGTCTGTATATCATTGATGAATACGTCACATAATAATTTTCAAACACCGATTCTTTGAACTTGCATTCAGGGGTGAAATGTTCCTGTGGAAACATAAAAAAAACAACATATATGTGGTTAGACACTCAGGCAAAATCATTCAGTATTCACTGTCCTGTAGGTGATCCTGTGTTGTCTTGGACCTTTAAAAATGAAGCACAGTTAACATAAACAATAACCAAATGGTAAGCTTGAAAAGCGAAACAAGATAACCAATTTTGTGACACCAAGAAAATTTCCAGTGATACATCATTGACCATCAACCAGCAGTATCCCTACTTGATGATGGGAATTTTTCGTAACTGTCAGCAATACTATTCTATACAAATAGAGAAGTACCCACATTCTCTAGAAGTATATGTGGCGGAGATGTCAAAACTGAGACAGAACATAGAATTCAATGCTCAGGGATTGAGCCTGAGACAGACCTACTCACTGGATTGCTTCATGAATTCTAGTCAAGTAAAAATTACCCTTTTTAGAGAGAGTTTCTTAGTCTTTTCCCCTGATGACCCCAATGTTCTTTTGATGAAGAACACCACAGCCCAATACACGGGAAGGAGGGCAAGATTTAGAAACTGAGGACCCAACTTTAATCTCAGTTCTGCTACTTTTTTTGCCTTTTGAGATCTTTGTGGACTTGGGCTGTCTTTGTATTTCCTACTCTTAGCAAAGTAAAGGGTACACAAAAAAATTCAATAAACACTAGCAGACTCCCTGACCTTAGACTAATCCAGAACCATTCCTTGGCTTCATTTTCTTCCTCTGTAAAATACAGGGGTTGAACCAGATGGCCTTTAAGGTTCCTTCTAACTCTAGACTTAGGATGGTTTGCCTACTTTCAGGATACAAACTAGGGTGAGAATCTTTTGCATTTAAATTTCAGAGTACTGGGGTGGACACATGGCAACACTCTGGGGCTGAGCCCTGTATGTGGACTGACCTTGTAGCCCAAGTACATATTCTGAAATGATCAATGACTATATCATTCTATGATGAAGGGATCATCAACAACCATAATAAGTCTCCATATCTTTAGCTTCCTGAAAAGAGCTTTTCAACATTGTTGCCTCTTTGGAGCAAAATGATTTAGTAAGATGGAAGACCATTTGTTCTAAAAAGTTATGAGACTTGAATGGGAACCTAGTAAATGCAGAATAACAAAAGGAAATGCCTGCCTTCAAAGAAATCTTAGGTCTAAGTCCAAATCCTTCAGTAGATGTATCCCCCAGGATCTTTGCCTCTGTAATAGGTGTGCCAGGCCTACACGGGATTTCTCTGCTAAACTAGGACTTTGGGGTTAATTAGACATTCAATAAAAGATGACTTTCTTCTTAATATTCCTCTTCCTTTCTCATCAATCCAGAAAAAAATTTACAAACAATTCTACCTCTTTAACTCTTTAGAGAAAATAATTAGGTACTTCATAATCCCAGGAGACAGAAAGAAATGAATGGTATCAAAAATAGGTAGCTTGCTAGTGGCAAAAGAGCATGGTGATTCTATATATATTTAATGGGTCCAAAGATGTTCTAAGGAGAAAAGCACCTTTGAAGAAAGAAGAAGCAGAGGGAAGATATTGATCAGGTTCATTTCTCCATCTTTAATTTTTAGAATCTTAAGATCAAAATTGAGGCGGGGGGAAGATGTCCCTAAATATAATCAAAGGGAGAGAACAGGGGCACAAAAGTCTTGTAATGATCTAGGAGAAGGGACATTCTGAAAATCACTATGCTATTTACGTGGAAAATGGTTGGAACTGGGAAGAAAAGAGGCAAGGGTCCCAATTAGAAGGCCATAGTAATTGTTCAAGGCAAGAGGTGATGAAGGCATGTAAAGTGGTAGCTAGATAAATAAGGAAAAAAAGAGTTTGAGATATTGTAGAGGAAGAAATTGCAAGGTCGGGCAGGTATATATCAATTAGATAAACAGAAGAAGAGAGAAGATTTTAATTAGACACTGAAGTGGACAGTAATAGGGAAGTTTAGAAGAGGAGAGTGCTTGTACATACTCATCACATAGCACCTGGAGACAGGTATAGTTTTTACTTTTCTTTATATTTCCCAGTGCTAAGAATAGCACTTGGCACATGTTTCCTACATGTTAGGTCACTGATGGTGGGAGCTAGGGGTAGGTTTTTAATCTTCTGGCTCTTTCCCATCACATTTGTCTGAATAAGTGATTTCCCATGAACAGATGGTCACACTATATGAGAAAACACCTCTATTTTTTTTCTTTCTTTTTCTATCTAAGAATGTGTTAAGTCCAATGGTTTGATCTAAAGATTAAGCAAGGAGTGGGAAGGCCAAAGGGATGAGCTGAAGGGCACTCTGGTTACAAAGTAGAATTAGACAAATGGAGAGACCCTGAAGAAGTTCCTCACTCTGAGGCATTGTGGCAAGTATGAAAATGCCATCTCCCTGCTCCTAGTCTGATGTTTGTTCTTGAACATTCTGCTCCCCACTGCCATCCCCTGGAGAGTCAAGTAATGATCTTTAAGAACCAGTGTATATGTGTGTATATATGTGTGTGTGGTGTGTGTGTGTGTGTGTGTGTGTGTGTGTGTGTGTGTGTGTGTAAAGTATACAAGTGTGGAAACAATCTAGGGTATAGATCAACATGGTTGAATGGAGTCCAAGCAGGTCAGGAGTCTGATGAGGGCCACATGATGAACACTGAGTACTACGCTATACACTCAGGGGGCTCTCACTAAATACGGGATTCAAAAATGAATGAATCTATGCCTGAGCCTCCGATATGTCCTGATTCAGCTTGGAAGGACAGCCACAAAGAAAGAACTTGGTAGGACTTAAGAAAACAAAAGAAGAGGAAGTTGTTATTTTGTTATTATTCTGCATTTCTTTCAGAGGAAAAAGTCTGATTTTTCAAGTGATAAATCTTTCTTTAAAAATCTTTATTTCTTATAGTTAAGTCTATTGCTTTTTAAACTTTTATCATTTCTTTTTGAGATATGGTGAATATTTTATGCAAGGAATCTATAAAAGTTAAGTTATAATGATAATGTTTTGGATAGAAAAATGGAAGGACTGGCATGCTGGTTAATCTAAGAACAAAAGCTAACACTCCCTTTTCTTGTTTATTTCTTGAATTATGGAATAACAATTGTTTTGAGATTGGAATTCTGTGATCTGATATAAAATGTGGCAGCTCTAAAAGGAGGAGGCTTAGACTGCAAAATGAGAGCATTCAGAATGGAACTTTTCAGCTGGAGATCTTGAAACTTAACTGGATGGCCTTGATTAAGTCCACATTCATTCACCACCAGTCCCTTGGTGACTGAGATTACCTTATTGAAAAAGATGACAGTATCCCTGGTCCTTAGCATTACTGGGGAGAGAGAAAGATATTTAGGACTACTAGTTCAGTCTAGAACCCTGAACTAGTAGTTACAAATATCAATTGTTATTCCACATGGGCTTCTGGGTAGGAAGAAGAAAGCACCAAATGCCACAGCATCCATGTCGAAGCAATAGTTATGGCAAGTGATGATCTTGTCAAATGCAAGCTTAAATGCCTACATGACTTGAGTGGAAAAGGGACCAAATGGGAAAGCCCTGGCTCTGTGGGGCTCATTTTTACTAGTCTCTTGTCCTCTAGAGACCACCATAGGACTCTGAACTTCAAGAAGTTGTTTCATAACAACGTGCCCCTTCCCTATTTTCCAAAGACCATACTGCACAAAATTACCCAGGGGAGACTGTCTGGGTACCCCAGTGGTAGAAGCACAAAGAAGGATTAAAACAAAGGGCAAATTCATCTTTTCCTTAAGTCTCAGCTGCTGGTTGTGAAAGTCACAGATATGAGCAAAGAAGAGTAATGCCACATTTCCATTTAATGGATTTTGAAGTAAACATGGAAATGAAAAAGAAAATGATATTCTAGGAACCTTGGCAACATCCTTACTACATGTTTCCCAAACTGTTGAAAGATTTTGGCACCTTTCTGTGATATGACCTCAAAATCCTAAGCAAAGCTAATATGGAATGCTCTATTTTCTCAGAACACATACAACAAAAGCACTACATTAACACAACAAATTAGAAGAAAAAAGTCACAGTAGAATAAAAAGTCACAGTAGAATAATAGAAGGTCAATTGTCCATAATTGTAAGGGCTCATAGATTTGGAGAGTTGAGATAACAATCAATGGGCAAGATCAGGAATTTCAGATATTATTCAGTGCCTTGTAAATGGTTTTCTTTAAGCTTCAACTAAAATCTCATCTTATCCCAGCAGCCTCTATCAGCCCCTCTTAATTACTTTGTGTGTGTGTGTGTGTGTGTGTGTGTGTGTGTGAGTGTGTGTGTATGTGTGTGCGTTTGGTTTCCTCCATTTCATTCTTTTTAGCACAGTGGCTGTCACATAGCACTGCTTAATAAATGTCTATAGATTGATTTATACTAAATGCAAGGCCCTGGAAATAGAACAATGATAGATACAGTCCCCCTTGAGGAGGTTACAGGGAGACTATGGTATATTCAGAAATGTATATCTGTGTATATACTAACTACAAAGACTATAAGACACACAAGAGACACATTCAAAATACTCTAGGCAAATTTTAGTGTTCACCTTCAGCTGGAGGGGGAGAAGGATCAGCAAAGTTTTTATGGAACGAGGTCAATGCGTCTACAAAAGTAATGGTGTTTCAAATAACACTGGTTGGTCTACTTTTGATTTTCTTTTAAGGAAGGAGGTAGATATTCTAATTACATGTTATGACTGAGAAAACAAAAAAAAAGCTAAAAGAGGAGAATTTAGGGATCTGAGCTGAAGGAAGAATTATGAAGAAGGCCGCACATTGAAGAAGCTCATGGGATCATAGACGTTTGGTGGGAAAGGCTCTGGAGAGCACATCACTTACAATGTCCTCACTGATGTCCAGAAATGGAAAGTGACTTAAGATCACAGAGACAGAATTGAAAGGAAGTAGAGAGGACATCAAGTTCAATTTCAGTATTTTATGGACAAGTAAGCCGAAGATGCGAGAGAGAAAGTAACACAGGAACTGATTGCTAGATTTAGAGCTAGAAGGCTCTCAGATGCCATTGAGCCTAATCTCTCACTTAACATGTAGCAGGATTTGGAAGGAACCTGTAAACGACCCTTTTGACCCCAACTTTCAGAAACTCCAAGGACACAGTTGACTCAATGCTGAAGAGCCACATGACTAGCAATGACAAAGCCTGTTCTTTATTGGTCACTGAGGAAGAAGAATTAATCACTCTGTAGATGAATAAAAGGGACTGACTCGCCATCTAGCGCAGTTTTCTTTTCTTGTTTGCTGAGTATAGTAAGAATCTTCCCTTATCTCCTTAGAGTAGGAGAGGTTCCATTACTCTTTCCCCAAACTGGCCAAATGGTGAATTGTATGGAGAGCTCCAGAGAAGCCAAATCCCTTGTTTACAGATGACTGGTCAAAGGAGTAGTTACATATTTTAAAACATATAAATTGTTATTGATTACTTCTTTTTATATCAGTTACATTTCTAAATGGGTCCTTTCTACAAAGGAACTTCCCAGAGAACCATCCCTTTTTAATAAAGAATTCAAAAGAAGGTGGGGAAAGGTACAAAAAAAACTAACCAATATATCATAAAATATTATGTTATATACAGTATTTT
Source organism: Macrotis lagotis (assembly GCF_037893015.1). Lineage (NCBI taxonomy): Eukaryota > Metazoa > Chordata > Mammalia > Peramelemorphia > Peramelidae > Macrotis > Macrotis lagotis. The sequence continues at coordinate 33,679,313 of NC_133666.1, forward strand.
TCACCAGCTGAAAAAGAAAATGGGAGGAAAGAGAGGTACTTTCTCATCTTTCTCTGTTTTTTCAGGCCAAGCATGTTCATTACAATCTTGAAACATTCATTTTTGATGATTTTGATGTTCTTACATATATTTATGCCATTGCATTGAATGTTTTACTGGTTCTGCATACCTCATTTCGCACCAGTTCATAAAAATCTTGTCCTGTTTCACTGTATTCATCATGTTTGTTGAATCTAACAATGAGTTCTAATAATCCATTAGGTAGAAGTACTACAATTTGTTTAGCCATTTCTCAAATGATAGGAATCTATACTGTTTCTAGTCCATCAAATGTAACAAAAAAGTGCAGCTAAATATTTTGGTAAACATAAGACTTTTTTGCAAGTTAGTTTCTTAGAGTAAAAATCAACAATGAAATCTCCAGTTCAAAGCATATTTTAGCCACTTTTTTAAAGTATCAACTTTCTATAATCACAAAAATAGTTATGTTATAGTTAGTTATAAGTTTTTATTAAAGCATATACCTATTCTATATTGTACTTAGTACCTTTCTACTTACAGAAGGGGAAAAATAAGAAAAACCTAAGTGTAAGTATTTTTCCTCCAAACTCCTGCTTGGAAATGTAAATAACCAAAGGGACTGAGCAAAGGAGGTTGGCTACTTTCAGGACAGGCCATCCTCCTGCAGGACTAACCTCAATCACAGCTTCTATCAGTCTGAGGCAGAGAAGATCCTTTTGGGAAAAAACAGAAAGACTGACTCTAACAATGACATTTTACAGAAGGAAATTGAAGTTTTGAAAAGAGAAATGATAGGACCACTGGGTCCAAAAAAAAAAAAAAAACCCGGATAAGGATGAGAACTAAGTCTACCTAGCCCAGCATCATTTTACACATAGCAGTGGTTGGGACAAAATTGGAAATGTCCTTCTAGGGCAAGTCCTTTCTATATATGACAGACCTCTACTAGGAATTTCCAAAGATATAAAGCACACAAAGAACCCAGTGCTGATGAAGAAACAAGCCTTTCACTGGTGATGTGCCAAAACCACTGCATCTCAAAATAAAAAGACTTGACCATTCATTTCCTCACATATTCCCATCAGCTGAGCAGAGCAAGAAGCAATGAGTTTTTCTCTGGGATGAAGCAGGAAGGCCTGGCATCCTGAACTGACTCAAGGAGGAAAAGGTAACTTGGCACAGCTGAAATCTAAAACATTTCTGTGGGTCTTGTCTAGGTTAAGACACATTCGGAGGTGGCTGGAGACAAAGGTGACCACAAGGATGAAGGGTCTTATGCTTTTAAACAAAGAAACATAACTCTCATTAGTATCAGAGGAACATTATTCAGATATTAAGAAAAGGCCTTGACCTCTCTTTCTGTGAATTCTTTACTCATCAACTAAGCATAGCAAGAAACTAAGAGTTTAATTCTAAGGTTATCAGGCCCTGGAAGTCCCTTTGCCATCCCAGGTAGAAGATGGGATTTGTGTATTCATGGCACTAATGCATGTGTGCACCCCTTGATGACCCTGAAGAAACTTCTAGGGACCCCAGGGATAAAATAGCTGCAAAGCTGAAGGGCTTTGTGCTTTGAGATGAAGAAGTAAGCCTTAATTAACAGCAATTGCATAACATCACTCAACTACCAGAGACAAAAGACTTGATCTGCCATCTCTCCATATTTGCTTTTTCAATAAGATGAGTAGAGCAGGAATTAATGACACTCTCTCCGGAATGGTGGAAGAAAACACAGGATCTTTTGTTGTCTCAAGTAAAAACAAAGAACTGCATCCAGATCTAGATAGAGATATAAAACATAATCCATATATGAAGCACAAAGGTGATCTTGAGGAGACAACTGGGTGCATCAAGGACAGGATGGCTGAGAAGAGACCTTGAGAGTTGAGATGAAGAAGCAAGCCTTTAATTAGCAGCAGCTGTGTAAAATCACTCAACCACCAGCAAAAGGGCTTCAACTACCATCTCTCCATGAGGAGAGGAGGAATCAAGGAGCATCTCTCCAGAATGGAGAATCACACACAAGTCATTTAACAGATATCTGGAGATCTTGTGTCTGAGGAAATTTCTAGGGAACCCAGTAACATGATGGTTAACATGCTAATGGACTTTGTGTTTTGAGGGAAAGCAGCAAACTTAGCAATTGTGTAACAACACTCAGCTATTGACTAAAGGGCTATGTTCCAGTGTTTCTTCAGAAGTGAAGTGTCCCAGCAATCAATAAATCTCTTCGAGAAATGGCAGAAAAAATCTTGAAACCCTTCTCTGTCACAGGCAGAAGTAGAGAGCAGCACATCCATGGCATCTCAAAGAAATCTGGATTCCTCAGCAAGTTTAAAGAACATCTGAAGTTAGTATGGACAAGAGGACCCCAATGCTAAAGTACTTTGTCCTTGGAGACAAAGAAACTCTTGATTAACAGCAGAGTAAAATTGATTAATATTAATAAAAGAGTTTGAACCACCATTTCTCAGTATATTTTTTTCCTGAAAGGTGAGAATAGCTAGAATCTAAGAGTCTCTCACTGAACGGTGAAAGAAAGCCTGATATCCTTCCATGTCCTAGATAAATAGGAAATTGAACAAATATGGCATTCAATATCTATCTGGTAGCCTTGTGGAACCTGAGGAAATTCTTGGGCACATCAAGGATAGGATGATCCCAAAACGAAGGACTTTGTGATTTGAGATGAAGAAGCCATTCCTTAGTAATTAGGATCTAAGTAATATCACTCAGATATTTTATAAAGGGTATGACTCCTCCTGCCTCCCGCCCCCCCATAATATCCTGGACTCTTCCCATCAAGTGATGATAAGAGGAATCTAAAAGCCTCCTTCTGTAGACTGGTGACCCCCCCATAGTCTAAAAGGAGAAATACATCTACATGTCTCGACCATATATGTTAAACTCTGGTGACCTTGTGGTAAATTCCATAAAGGTCTGGGATAATGGCCTCAGTGACAAAGAGTGTTGTGTTTTAAGATAAAGAGGCAAGTCCTTTATTCATAGATGAGTAAAATAACGCACTGTTAAAAAATAAAAGCTTGCCCCGCCATCTTCCACTGCCTTCTGCCATCAGCTAAGCAGAACAGAATTTAAGAGCTTCCCTCTAGTGACATCAAGAAGAGCCTAGTGCCCTGCTCTGTTAATATAGGGGAAAAAAAACCTACATATATCTTAACGGGCCCTTGTGAACCAAGGAAACTTTGGAAGACCCTGGGAAAATGATGACCCACTTATGGAAGGGCCTTGTGCCTGAAGATGAAGTAAACCATCAAATAGCCCTGAGCAAGATAACCAATCTAATAAGCAAAAGGCTTGACCCATCACCTCCCAAAATTTTCTTTGAGCCATTTCATGAGCCATCATGAATCTAAGAGCCACTCCCTGAAACACAGTAAGAAGAATTGGTACCTTTTTTTCCTTTTAGAAGTTAAAATACGCAATGGTACATATATGTCATCAAAAATCCTAAGTAAACCTAAAGAATGTCAGGAGATGTCAGGTAAACGTGAGTCCAGGGCTGAAGATCCTTAAATACAGAAGACAAAAAGGAAGCCCTTTATTAGTTACTGATTAAAATAAGTAAAATAATAAGAGGTTGCTCTACCATTTCCCAGTGTCTTAGTTTTCCATCTATTGAGTGCAGGTTAAATCTCAGAGCTGTATACAGGAGGAATTAAGCAAAAGTAGGAGCTTTTATATAGTGAAAGGGAAAATAGTGAACTGCACAAATAAGGCCTAGGGGGCGGCTAGTTGCCGCAAAGGATAGAGCACCAGCCCTGGAGTCAGGAGTATCTGAGTTCAAATCTGGCCTCAGACACTTAATAATTACCTAGCTGTGTGGCCTTCGGCAAGCCACTTAACCCCATTGCCTAGCAAAAACCTAAAAAATCCAAATAAGGCATAGTAGGGAGCCTCAGAGAAATTAAGGAAACATTTAGCGATGTCAAAGTTAAAATGCCTCCAGAATGGAAAGGAATAGTTCTGTGAGATGAAGAAATAATCCCTTCCTTTAAGTTTGAATAACATCTCTAAATAAGAACAGTGGGGGCTTTCCTTGCCTTCTCCGTGTATCTTCATTTCCCAACAGTTAAACAGAGCTTGACAACCAGAACTTTATTTTGGAGGAGTTGGGGAGGGGGTGTTACCTTTCCCTGTTTAAAGGAGAAATAGGAAACTGTACATATAAGGCATGTAACACATATTAGGTGATGGCGATCCTAAGGACGATTTGCAGATGACGGAGTCCAGATGCCTCCAAAGCTGGAGGGTGTCGTGTTGTGAAATGATGGAGCAAACCCTTACTTTCTGCCTTAGTAATGTGTCTAAGGCAGGGAGGTAAGGGCTAGCCCCACCATCTCAGTAGGTCTTCTCTGTCCGGCCACGCAAAATTTGCATCTCAGATTTTCATCTTAGAGGAACCTGGGCATGGGAAAAAATCTTTTAAGGAATAACATCTCTTAAATATCTGAAACATGTGTAAGGGATCGGCGAATCTAAGAACAATTTGAGGATGGTAGAGTAAAGTTTAAGAATATTGTGCTATGAGATAAAGGAGCAATCCCTTCCTTTCTGCTTTAATGGCACCTATCAGATAGATGATAGGGCAGCTAAGTGATACAGGAGACAGCTCACTGGGCCTAGAGTCAGGAAGATCTAAATTAAAATCTGGCTTCATAAACTTACTAGTTGCACGACCTTGGACAAGTCACTTAACCCTATTTGCCTCAATCCCTCATCCACAAAATTGGGGACAACACTGGAGAAGGAAAGTGCAAACCATTCTAAGTATCTTGCCCCCAAAACCACCCTTGGACAAGTCTATGGGATCAGGCAGAGATGGACACGACAGAACAGCAACAAATCAGATAGAGGGCTAAGGGCTTTCGTCATCAAATGAGTATAGTTTCATACTCAGAATCTCATTGCACAGGTTTTGGGCAAGGGAGAATACTCTTCATGGAGTTGATATTTAATTTCTACTTTGTGTTCTTGACTTAACTACTGACATTTCCAATCATGATTGGGACAAGATAAGTCCTGAGCTGAAGAGTGTTGGGCTGGGAGATAAAGGGACAAACTGGTTGGATTAGCATTTCTGAGTTGGAAAGGAAAAACAGCCATGACCCATCAGGTGAGTGGGTCTTCTCAGAGGCAGAGCACACCCTGAATGTGAGAGAGTCATTCTGTAGGGGCAGGGCAAGGGCATTCTTTTTCTGGAGTGAAATGGGGAGCTACACATGCAAAGCTTCTAATACAGATTTGGGGATCTGACCAATATTAAGGAAACATTTAGAAACGACAGAGCCAATACATGTCTAAAGGAGAAGGCAATGAAATAAAAGAATATCTTTCTATCCTAGTAATACTGTAAGAACATTGCTGATCATCTCAGTAGGTCTTCCTTTCCCATCAACTGAGCATACTGTGTATGTGAAAGCCACCTTCCATAGTATCAGGGTAGGAAATATGTCCTTCACAGTTACGGGGAGACATGAATACATAAACTGCTTACAAAAGACATGCAAGACATTTTTCAAGAATTCGGCGACTTGGGAACCTTTTGACGATGAAAGTGTACAGATGATTCCAGCGCAGAAGACTGTAGGGTTGTGAGATGAAGGAGCAATCCCTTCCTTTATATTAGACTTAGATTGATCTAATATATTGGTAAGGGCTTGCCCCGCCATCTCAGTGGATCTTCCATTTTCATCCGTTGAGCAACTCTTACATTACCAAAACCTTGTTCTGAAGGCTTTAGCCTTTCCCTGTATTAGAGAGAATGTAAGACTACAAACACCAGGTATCCAATATATGTTGAAGGTCCTTCAAGAGCCTAAAGAACTTTTCAGTGATATCAAGGTAAAGAGGACTTTAGGGTGTCAGGCTGGGAAATGAAGGAACAATCCCATTCCATTTTATTTGGTCAGTATCTATCAGATAGATGGGTAAAGCTTTGCACCATGTACTCAGGGGAGTCTTCCCTTCCCATTCAGCTGGGCATAGATTTCATCTCAGAACTTCATTCAGGAGGATTGTGAGCAGATACATATGTCCTTGAAAAGGGCAATGGCACATACAAGGTTTCTAACATAGGTTTGAGGGTGATGGTGATCTGAAGATATAACTGGGAATAAGAGGATAAAGATGCCACCAACATTGAAAGGTGTTGTGCTGTCGGATGAAAGACCAAACCCTTCCTTCATATTAGACTAATGTTTACCTAATATTTGGTTAAGGGCTTGCCCTACCATCTCAGTGGGTCTTTCTTTCTTATCAGCTGAGCATACATCATTCTGGAGGTGTCAGGCAGTGTCTGACAACCTTCATTTATCCAATGAATAAATCGTACATGCAAAGCATCTAATATAAGTTTGGGGATGTCAGTGAGCCTCAGAACTCTGGGGATGACAGGGTCAAGAAGGCTCCAAAGTTGAAGGGTGTTGTGCCGGGAGATGAAGGAGCAATTCCTTCCACTCTAACTAATAAACATATATTAGTTAGCTGGGTAAGGGCTTGCCCCGCCAACTCAGTGGGTCCTCCTTTCCCATCAGCTGAGCAACCAAAAGCCTCACTCTGAAGGTACTGGGAATGAGCTGATAACCTTCACTTTCTTGGGAAGAAATAGGCAAATATGCATGCCATACCTAATAGCAGTTTGAGAGTGCTGGTGAGCCTAAGGACTATTTGGAGATAATGGAGGCAAGATGTCTCCAAAGCTGATAGGTGTTGTGCTTTGAAATGAAGGAGCAATTCCTCCCCCTCTAACTAAGTAATATCTATTAGTTAGTTGGGTAAGGGCTTGCCCCGCCATCTCAGTGGTTCTTCCTTTCCCATCAGTGGAGCAGAGCTTATACCTCAGAACCTCATATGGGACATCGGCGAGGCTAAGATCCATTTGGAGATGACAGGGGCAAAATGTTCCGAAAACAAAATGGAATGGAACTATGAGATGAAGGAGTAATCCATTTGTACTCTAACAGATAAATATATTATTAGCTGATTGGGTAAAGGCTTGCCTCTTCACCTCTTTTCCCATCAGTTGAGCATCCCAGAACGGTGTTTTGGGGGTGGTGCATGGGCTGCTGATGTTCTCTCTTCTGGGAGGAAATAAGCAACTACATATGCAATGCATCTAATACAGGTCTGAGGATGTAGTGAGTCTAAAAACTATTTGGGGATTACAGGGCTCTCAGCAGCAGAGTATATTTTGCATATCAGAACTTCACTCTAATACCTTCCAATAATGTTTGTTCTTCATTTTCGAAGAAGACCATGGCATCAGGGAGGTGATGCCATGACAAGAACATGAATTGGATTTGAGTGAAGGGGGCTGTGCTAAATCACCAGCCTCACTTTCTCCTCCAGGACCATCTGTGTCCAGTGGTCAGATATGAATCAGGACAACTGAAGATGGACCTGGAGGGAGGCAATCAGGGTTAAGTGACTTGCCCGATGTCACATAGCTGTGTGTCAAGTGTCTGAGGCCAGATTCGAACTCCTGTTCTCCTGACTTAAAATCCAATGCTTTATCCACTGAGCCATCTAGCTGCCCTACATTTCAGTGAGCCTAACAACTATTTGTGAATGAAGGACACAAGAGGCCTCCAAAGCTGAATGATATTATGTTATGAGAAGAAGGAGCTATCCATTCCCCTCTAAAAGATTAGAATCTATTAGTTAGCTGGGTAAGGGCTTGCCCTGCCATCTCAGTGGCTCCTCCTTTCCATGAGTGGAGTAGAGCTTACATTTTGGAACCTCATTCTGGAGATATTGGGCAATGGGGTTGCTATGTTTCTCTTTTCTGGGAGGAAATGAACTGCAATGCATCGAATTGTGCTTTGAGAATACTAGTCAGCCTAAGAAATACCTTGGGAATGGAGGGTGTAAGAAGCCTCCAAAAGTGAAGGAGGTTGTGAAGTGAGATGAAGTAGTAGTAACTTCCCCAGCCCTAAGAGATTAACACTGATTAAAAATGAGGTAAGGACTTGAATCCTCCATCTTAGTGGGACCTCCTTTCTCATCAGCTAATCATACAAGAATAAGTTATTATAAAAAAGGTATTATACATGCAATGCATCTGATAGTAGTTCAAGCAAATCAGTGAGCCTAAAAACTATTTGGGAATGACAGACACAAGATACCTCCAAAGTTGAAGAGTATTGTGCTGTGAGATGATGGAGCAATCCTTTCCTTTTGATCTGATCGACAGCTATCAGACCAAATGTTGAGGGCTTGTTCCTCCATCTCAATGGGTCCTCCATTTCCATCACTGGAATATCCAAGGACCACACTGTGGAGGGCTTGGGCGGGGGGTGGGGTGGTGGTGGTGGATGCATTTCTCTTTTCTGGGAGAAATTAAGCTATTACTCATGCAATGCATCAAAGAGAGTTTTGAGCATATTGGTGAGCCTAAGAACTATTTGGAAATGAAAGGTGGGTGCAAGATGCTTCAAAAAGCTGAAGGGTGCTGTTTTGTGAGATGAAGTAATAGCACCTTCCCCTCCCCTAACAGATTAACAGATATTAAACAGAGGGCTAAGAGCTTGAACCTCCACCTTAGTGGGATCTCCTTTCCCATCGAGTATACAAGAATTTCATTCTGGAGCTATTGTCTAGGAATCGATGTTCTTCCCTTTTCTGGAAGGAAATCAGTTACTAAACATGCAATGATTAGAGCATAACAGCAAGCCTAAGAAATATTTGGGAATGACAGGTGCAAGATGCCTCCAAAACTGGAGTGATGTACTGTGAGATGAAGGAGCAATTCCTTCCTTTTGCTCTGAGTGGCATCTGTCAGAACAAATGGTAAGGGCTTGACCCTCCATCTTGGTGGGATGTTCTTTTACATTGGCTAAGTATCCAAGAACCTCATTCTGGTGATACTGCGCAGCGACCAATGTGTTGCTTTTTTTCTGGGAGAAATAAGTTGTTACTCATGCAGTACATCTAACAGCACCTTGGGTATATCAGAGGAGAGTCACAAGATGCTACCAAAGCCGAAGCGTGCTGTGCTATAAGATAAAGGAACAATTCCTTCCTTTTGTTCTGAGTGACATCTATCAGAACAAATGGTAAGAGCTTGGTCCTCCATTTCAGTGGGAACTCCTTTCCCATTAACCGAGTATCAGAAAAGCTCACTCTGGAGCTTTGCAGAGGGATCTATGCTCTCTTTTCTGGGAGAAATAAGTAAGTTAACATGCAGTACATCCAATAGTGGTTTAAGCATATTGGTAACCCTAAAAACTATTTGGAATAAACACCTCCAAGGCAGAAGGGTGTTGTGCTGTGAGATGATGAAGTAGCACCTTCCCTTACCCTAACAGATTTGCACCTATTAATCAGTGGGGTAGGGGCTTGCCCCTCCATCTCAGTGGGACCTCTTTCCCATCAGCTGAGTATCCAAGAGTCTTATTCTGGAGGAATTGAACAGAGGTCACTGGCCTCTTTTGGGGAGAAAGAAGTTAGTTATATACATACAATGAATCGAATATTGATTTAAGCACATTGACGAATTTAAGAATTATCTGAGAATGACAGATGCAAGATGCCTCCAAAGCTGAAGGGTGTTGTGCTGTGAGATGAAGGAGCAATCCCTTCCTTTTGCTCTGAGTGACATCTATCAGATCAAATGGAAAGGGCTTGGCCCTCCATCTCAGTAGGTCCTCTTTCCCATCAGCTGAGTATCCAAGAACCTCATTCTGGAGGGACTGGGCAGAGGTCAATGGCATTCTGTTTTCTGGGAGAAATAAGTTAGTACACGTGCGATGCATTTAAACATGGTTTGAGCATATTGGCAAGCCTATATTATGTGTGCAAGATACCTCCAAAGCTGAAAGGTGTTAAGAGATGCAGGTGTATGCCATCCTCCACCCTAACAGATGAATACCTATTGAGCAGTGGCGTAAGGGTTTGCCCCTCCACCTCGGTGGGGTCTCCTTTTCCAACAGCTAAGCATCCAAAAACCTCATTCTGGAGGTTTTGTAAAGGAGTCAATGTCCTTTTCTTTTCTGGGAGAAAAAAGTTATTATACATGCAAGGCATCTGATAATAGCTAAAGTATATTGGTGAACCTAAGAGCTATGTAGGGATGAAGGGCGCAAGATGCCTTCAAAGCTGAAGGATGTTGTGAAATGAAGGAGCAATTCCTTCCAGCTGATCTGAGTGACATCGATCAGATCAAATGGTAAGGGCTTGGCCCTCCATCTCAGGGGGAAATCCTTTCTTATCAGCTGAGCATCGAAGAGCCTCATTCTGGAGGGATTGGGCAGAGGTCAGTGACCTTCTCTGTTCTGGGAAAAATAAGTTAGTACACATGCAATGGATCTAATAATGGTTTGCACATATTGGTGAGCCTAAGAACTTTTGGGGAATGATAGGCGCAAGATACCTCTAAAGTAGAAGGTTGTTGAGTTGTGAGATGAAGGAGCAGCACCTTCCCCCACCCTAACAGATTAAAAACTATTAAACAGGGGGGTAAGGGCTTGCCCCTCCATCTCAGTGGGATCTCCTATCCCATTTGCTGAGCATCCAAGAACCTCATTATAGTCCGTGTCCTTCTCTTTTCTGGAAGAAATAAGTTATTAGATTTACAATGCATCTCATAGTGATTTGAGCGTATTGGCGAGTCTAAAAACTATTTGACAATGACAAGCACAAGATGTCTTCAAAGATGAAGGGTGTTGTGTTGTGAGATGAAGGAACAATCCCTTCCTTTTGATTTGAGTGACATCTATCAAAGCAAATAGTAACGGCTTGGCCCTCCATCTCAGTGGGACATCTTTCTCATCAGCAGAGTATCCAAGAGCTTCATTCTGGAAGGATTAGTTAGTGGTCAGTGGCCTTGTCTTTTCTGTGAGAAATAAGTTATTATACATGCAAGGTATCTAATAACGATTTGACAAGCCAAAAATCTTTTTCAGAATGATGGGGCAAGATGGCGCCAAAGCAAAAGGCTATTGTGCTGTGAGATGAAGGAGTACTACCTTCTTCCATTCTACCAGATTAATCAGATTATCTCCTCCCATTATATCCTTACCCCCCATGTCAGTGGGTTCTCTTTCCCATCATCTGAGCATCCAGTAAACTCATTCTGGATGTATTAGGCAGACGTCAATTACCTTCTCTTTTGTAGGGGAAAGAAGTTGTTACACATACAATGCATCTAATAGTGATTTAATCATATTGGCGAACCTAAGAAGAATCTGCGAATGATGAGCACAATATGACTCCCAAGCTGAAGAATGTTGTGCTGTGAGAAGAACGAGCAATGCCTTCCTTTTGAGATGAATGACATCAATCAAATCAAATGGTAAGGACTTGGCCCTCTGTCTCAGTGGGACCTCCTTTCCCATCAGCTAAGGATCATAGAACCAAAGTCTAGAGGAATTGGGCAGAGTTCAAAGGCCTGAACATTTCTAGGAGAAATAAGTTATTTTAGATTACATAAAATGTATCTGATGGTTTGACAATGGTGAATATAAAAACAATTTGGGACCGATAGGTGCAAGGTGCTTCCAAAATTGAAGGATGCTGAAAGTGTTGAAAGGTAAAAGAGTAGCATGTTCCCCAACCCTAACAAATGAACACTTACAAACTAGTGGAGTAGGGCTTGACCCTGCATGTCAGTGGGATCTCTTTCCCATAAGCTGAGCATTCAACAAATTCATTATAGAGCTATTGTACAGGGGTAAATGGCCTTCTCTTTCCTGGGAGGAAAAATGTTATTGCACATGCAATGCATCAAATACAGGTTTAATCACATTGGCAAGCCTGAGAAATAACTTGGAACAACGAACGCAATATGATTCCCAAGCTAAAGAGTGTTGTGTTGTGAGAAGAAGGAGCAATCATTTCCTTTTGATTTAAATGGCAATTATAAAAGCAAATGGTAAGGGGCTTGGCCCTACATCTCAGTGGGACATCCTTTCTGATCAGTAGAGCATCAGAGAAACTCATTCTGGAGGTATTGACCAGAGTGCAAATATTTTTACTTTTCTGGGAGAAAAAAAGTTATTACAAATACATTGAATATAATAATGGTTTGACACTGGCAAGTCTAAAAATTATTTGGGAACGACAGAGCAAGGTGCCTCCAAAGTTGAACAATGTTTTATTGAAAGATGAACAAGTAGCATCTTCCTCCAATGCAACAAAAACTGGAGGAAGGCATGGGCCCTGCATGTCAGGGACCTCTTACCCATCAGCTGCTGAACCAACAAACTCATTCTGGAGCTATTGTATAGGGGTAAATGGCCTTCTCTTTCTTGGGAGGAAAAAAGTTATTATACACGTAATGCATCTAATAGGGGTTTGAGTTTATGGGCAAGCCTAAGAACTCTCTGAGGATGATGAGCACAAGTTGACTCCAAAGTTGAAGGGTGTTGTGCTGTGAGAAGAAGGAGCAATCCCTTCCATTTGAGATGAATGATGCTGATCAAACCAAAGGGTAAGAGCTTGACCCGCCATCTCAGTGGAACCTCTTTTCCATCAACTAAACATCAGAGAATCTCATTCTGGAGGTACTGGGCAGAGTTCAAAGGCTATTACTTTTCTTGGGATAGAAAAGTTATTACACAAGTAATATATCCAATAATGGTTTGACATTGGTGAGTCTAAAAACTATTTGGGAATGACCGGAACAAGATGTCTCAAAAATTGAAGGATGTTTTATTGAAAGATGAAGGAGTAGCATCTTCCCCCAAACCATCAAATGAACACTTATTATCATTGAAATAAGGGCTTTGATCTTCAGGGGGGAACACATATTAGCTGAGCATCCAAGAAATTCATTCTGGAGTTATTGTACAGGGGTACAAGGCCTTCATTTTTCTGGGAGATAAGTTATTGCACACGCAATGCATCTAATACTGGTTTGAGTATAGTGGCGAGCCTAAGAACTACCTGTGAATGACAAGTGCAAAAACCTCCAAAGCTGAAGGGTGTTGCGCTGTGAGAAGAAGAAGCAATGCCTTCCTATTGAGTTGAATGGTATCTACCAACTCAAAGGGTAAGGGCTTGATCCTTCATCTCAATGGGTGTTCCTTTCCCCTCAGCAAAGCATCAGAGAATCTCATTCTGGAGGTACTGGCCAGAGTTCAAAGACTTGCACTTGTCTGAGAGAAAAAAGTTAATGCACAAGTAATATATCTAATAAAGGTTTGACATTGGAGAATATAAAAACCATTTGGAAACGATGGGAGCAAGATAACTCCAAAGCTGAAGAATGTTGGGTTGAAGGAGGAAGGAATAGCATATTCCCCCATCCTAATAAATTAATATTTACTAACCCATGGAGTAAGGGCTTGTTCTTGCATCTAAGTGGGAATTCTCTCTATTCAGCTGAGCATCCAAGAAACTCAGTCTGGAGCTACTGTAGAGGGGTAAATAGCTTTCTCTTTTCTGGGAGGAAAGAAGTTATTACACATGCAATACATCTAAAAGTAGTTTGAGTTTATTGGTGAGCCTAAGAACTCCCTGGGAATGATGAGTGCAAGATGCCACCAAAACTGAAGGATGTTGTGTTGTGAGAGGAAGGAACAATCCCTTTTCCTTTGAATGAGAATGATCAAAGGATAGGGTAAGGGCTTGGTCCTCCATCTCAGTGAGACGACCTTTGCCATCATCTAAGGATCAGAGAACCTCATTATGGAGGAATTGAGCAGAATTCAAAGGTCTGTACTTTTCTGGGAGAAATAATTTATTACACATGTAATATATCTGATAATAGTTTGACACTGGGGAGTCTAGAAACTATCTGGGAATGATGGGAGAAAGATGCCTCCAAAGTTGAATAATGTTGTATTGAAAGATTAAGAAGGAGCATCTTCCCCCACACCAACAAGTTATCACTCATTAACCAATGGAGTTTGGGATCTGTATGTGGGACCACTTAGCCACTACGTGAGCGTCCAAGAAACTCATTGTGAAGCCATTGTACAGGAATGGCCTTCTTTTTTTCTGGGAGGAAAGAAGTTATTACACATTTAATGCATCTAACAGTGATTTGAGTATATTGGAGAGCCTATAAACTATCTGGGAATGATGAGCTCAAGATGCCTCCAAGAAGGGTGCTGTGTTGTGAGACGAAGGGGCAATCCATTCCGTTTGAGTGGAATGACATCCATCAAACCAAATGATAAGGGCTTGGCCCTCCATCTCAGTGGGATCTCCTTTCATATCAGATAAGCAAGAGAGAACCTCTTTCTGTAGGAAATGAGCACAGTTCAAAGGCTTATCGTTTTTGGAGAAAATTTATTACACAATACTATATCTAATAATGGTTTGCATTGGTGAGGCTAAAAACTATTTGGGAACGAAGGGAGAAAGATTGCCCAACATCTGAGCATCCAATAATCTCATTCTGGAGCTACTGTATGGAACCGAAGGTTCTTCTTTTTTTCTGGGAGGAAAGAAGTTAGTACACATGCAAGACATCTAATACTGGTTTGAGATTATTGGTGAGGCTGAGAACTCTCTGGCATTGATGAACACAAGATGCCTCCAATGCTGAATGGTGTGGTGCTGTGAGAAGAAGGAACAATCCCTTCCTTTTGCGTTGAATGACATCGATCAACACAAATGGTAAGGGCTTGGCCCTCCATCTCAGTGGGATCTCCTTTCCCACCAGGTAAGCATCAAAGAACCTCATTCTGTAGGAATTGGACAGAATTCAAAGGTTTGTACTTTTCTGGGAGAAAAAAGTTATCATACAAAGTAGAAGGATGTTGTACTGAAAGATGAAGGAGTAGCATCTTCCCCCACTGCAACAAATTAACACTTATTAAATAACCAGTGGAGTAAGGGCTTGGAGCTGCATGTGGTGTACCACTTACCCATCAGCTGATAATTCAAGAAATTCAGTCTGGAGCAGTATTATCTAAAAATGGTTTGACATTGGAAAGTCTAAAAACTATCTGGGAACGACGAGCACAAGATGCCTCCAAAGCTGAAGGATGCTGTGTTGTGAGATGAAGGGGCAATCCCTTCCATTTGAGTGGAATGACATCCATCAAACCAAATGGTAAGGGCTTGGCCCTCCATCTCAGTGGGATCTCCTTTCATATCAGATAAGCAAGAGAGAACCTCTTTCTGTAGGTAATGAGCACAGTTCAAAGGCTTACAGTTTTTGGAGAAAAAAGTTATTACACAATACTGTATCTAATAATGGTTTGCATTAGTGAGGCTAAAAACTATTTGGGAATGAAGGGAGAAAGATTACTCGAAAGTTGAAGGATGTTGTAAAGAAAGAAGAACGAGCAACATTTTCCCACAGCCCAACAAACGAACACTTATTAACCAATAAAGAAAGGGCTTGGCCTTCCCTGTCAGTAGGACCACTTGCCCAACATCTGAGCATCCAAGAATCTCATTCTGGAGCTATTTTACAGGACTGAAGGGTCTTCTTTTTTCTAGGAGGAAAAAAGTTATTACACATGCAAGGCATCTAATACTGGTTTGAGATTATTGGTGAGGCTGAGAACTCTCTGGCATTGATGAACACAAGATGCCTCCAATGCTGAATGGTGTGGTGCTGTGAGAAGAAGGAACAATCCCTTCCTTTTGAGTTGAATGACATCGATCAACACAAATGGTAAGGGCTTGGCCCTCCATCTCAGTGGGATCTCCTTTCCCACCAGGTAAGCATCAGAGAACCTTATTCTGGAGGAATTGGACAGAATTCAAAGGTTTGTACTTTTCTGGGAGAAAAAAAAGTTATTATACAAAGTAGAAGTATGTTATATTGAAAGATGAAGGAGTAGCATCTTCCCCCACTGCAACAAATGAACACTTGTTAATTAACCAGTGGAGTAAGGGCTTGGAGCTGCATGTGGTGTACCACTTACCCATCAGATGACCATCCAAGAAACTCATTCTGGAGCAGTATTATCTAATAATGGTTTGACATTGGAAAGTCTAAAAATTATCTGGGAATGATGGGAGCAAGGTGCCTTCATAGTTGAATGGTGTATTGAAGGATGATGAGATAGCATCTTCCCTCACCCAAATAAATTTACACTTATTAGAAGTGGACAGAATTCAATGGCTTGGATTTTTTTGGAGAAATAAGTTATTACACATGTATTGTATCTAATAATAGTTTGACACTGGCGAGTCTACAAACTATATGAGAATGGCGGGTACAAGATGCCGCCAAAGTTAAAGTGAGTTGTAATTAAAGACAAAAGAGTTGCATTTTCCCCCACATACAAAAATAATACTTATTAATCAATGCAGTAAGGGCTTGGATCTGCATATGGGACCTCTTAGCCATCAGCTGAGCATCCAAGAAACTCAATATGGAAATAAAATACAGGGGTAAATGGCTTCTTTTCTGGGAACAAATAAGTTATTACACATGCAATGTATTTAATAGTGGTTTGAGTATATTGGTGAGCCCAAGAACTATCTGGGAATGATGAACACAAGATGCCTCCAAAACTGAAGGGTACTGTGTTGTGAGATGAAGGAGAAATCCCTTCCATTTGAGTGGAATGACATCCATCAAACCAAATGGTAAGGGCTTGGCCATCCATCTCAGTGCAATCTCTTTTCACATCACATAATCAATAGACAACCTCTTTCTGTAGGTATATGGCAGAGTTCAAGGGCTTATCGTTTTTGGAGAAAAAAGTATTACACAATACTGTATCTAATAATGTTTTGCATTAGTGAGTCTAAAAACTATTTGGGAACAAAGGGAGAAAGATTACTCAAAAGGTGAAGGATGTTGCATAGAAAGAACAACGAGCAACATTTTCCCACAGCCCAACAAAGGAACACTTATTAGCCAATGGAGAAAGGGCTTGGCCCTGCCTGTCAGTAGGACCACTTGCCCAACATCTGAGCATCCAAGAATCTCATTCTGGAGCTATTGTACGGAACTGAAGGTTCTTCTTTTTTTCTGGGAGGAAAGAAGTTAGTACACATGCAAGACATCTAATACTGGTTTGAGATTATTGGTGAGGCTGAGAACTCTCTGGCATTGATGAACACAAGATGCCTCCAATGCTGAATGGTGTGGTGCTGTGAGAAGAAGGAACAATCCCTTCCTTTTGCGTTGAATGACATCGATCAACACAAATGGTAAGGGCTTGGCCCTCCATCTCAGTGGGATCTTCTTTCCCACCAGGTAAGCATCAGAGAACCTTATTCTGGAGGAATTGGACAGAATTCAAAGGTTTGTACTTTTCTGGGAGAAAAAAGTTATTACACAAAGTATAAGGATGTTGTATTGAAAGATGAAGGAGTAGCATCTTCCCCCACTGCAACAAATGAACACTTATTAATTAACCAATGGAGTAAGGGCTTGGATCTGCGTGTGGTGTACCACTTACCCATCAGCTGAGCATTCAAGAAACTCATTCTGGAGAAGTATTATCTAATAATGTTTTGACATTGGAAAATCTAAAAGCTATCTGGGAATGATGGGAGCAAGGTGCTTTCATAGTTGAACGATGTTGTATTGAAAGATGATGAGATAGCATCTTCCCTCACGCAAATAAATTTACACTTATTAGAAGTGGACAGAATTCAATGGCTTAGATTTTTTTGGGAGGAATAAGTCATTACACATGTATGATATCTAATAATAATTTGACATTGGTGAATCTAAAAACTATATGAGAATTATGGAAACAAGATGCCTCCAAAGTTAAAGTGTGTTGTAATGAAAGATGAAAGAGTTGAGTCTTCCCCCACATACACAAAATAATACTTATTAATCAATGCAGTAAGGGCTTGGATTCTGCATGTGGGACCTCTTAGCCATCAGCTGAGCATCCAAAGAACTCATTATAGCTGAGCATCCAAGGAACTCCTTATGGAACTAATATATAGGGGTAAATAGCTCCTTTTCTGGGAACAAATAAGTTATTACACATGCAATGTATCTAATAGTGGTTTGAGTATATTTGCAAGCCCAAGAACTATCTGGGAACGACGAGCACAAGATGCCTCCAAAGCTGAAGGGTATTATGCAGTGAGAAGAAGGAGTAATCCCCTCTTTTTGAGTTGAATGGCAATGATCAAACCAAAGGGTAAGGCCTTGATCCTCCATCTCAATGGGACCTCCATTTCCATCAGGTAAGCACTAGAGAACTTCATTCTGGAGGAATGCAGTAGAGTTCAAAGGCTTGTACTTTTTTGGAGAAAAAAAGGTTATTACACATGTAACGTATCTAATAATGGATTGACACTGATGAGTTTAAAAAGTATTTGGGAATGATGGGAGCAAGATGTCTCCAAAGTCGAAAGATATTGTATTGAAAGATTAAGAAGTAACTTCTTCCCCCACCACAACAATTATGAATCAATGGAGTAAGGGTATGAGCCTGCATGTCAGTGGTACCTTTTGCCCAGCAGTTGACCATCCAAGAAATTCATTCTGGAGTATTGAACAGAGGTAAATGCCCTTCTCTTTTCTAGAAGGAAAGAAGTTATTATACATGCAATGCTTCTAATAGTGGTTTGAGATTACTGGCGAGTCTAAGAAATCTCTGGGATTGATGAGCGCTGGAACGTTTTGTGCTGTGAAATGAAGGAGCAATCCCTTCCATTTGCTTTGAATGACAATGATCAAAATAAATGGTAAGGGCTTGGCCCTCCATCTCAGTGGGATGACATTTCCCATCTGCTAAGAATCAGACAACCTCATCCTGGAAGAATTGAGCATAATTCAAAAGATTCTACTTTTATACACTGGTGAGTCTAAAAATTATACAGGAATGATGGGAACAAGATGCCTTGAAAGTTGAAGGATGTTGTATAGAAAGATGGAGAGGCATCTTGCCCCACCCAAGCAAATTAACACTTATTAACCAAAGGAGTAAGGGCTTGCATCTGCAAGTTGGACACCTTACCCATCAGCTGAGCATGCAAGAAACTCATTGTAGAGCTATTGTACAGGGTAAATGACCTTCTCTTTTCTGGGAGGAAAGAAATTATTACACATGCAATGCATATAACAGTAGTTGAAGTATATTGGCGAGTCTAAGAACTATCTGAGAATAACGAGTGCAAGACGCCTCCAAAGCTGAAGTGTGTTGTGCTGTGAGAAGAAGGAGCAATCCCTTCCTTTTGAGTTGAATGACACTGATCAACACAAATGGCAAGGGCTTGGCCCTCCATCTCAGTGGGACCTCCTTTTCCATCAGCTAACCTTCAGAGAACCTCAATCTGGAGGAATTGGGCAGAATTCAAAAGTTTGTACTTTTCTGGAAGAAAAAAGTTATTACACAAAGTTGAAGTATGCTGTATTGAAAGATGAAGGAATAACATTTTCCCCCATCCCAACATATTAATGGTTAACCAGTGGAATATGGGCCTGGATCTGCATGTGGGACCTCATACCCTTCACCTTAGAAACCTAGGAACACATTCTGGAGATGTATTATCTAATAATGGTTTGACATTGGAAAGTCTAAAAAAACCCTTTTTGAATGACAGGGACAAGGTGCCTCCAAAGGTGAACACTGTTGTACAGACAGATGAAGAAGTAGCATCTTCTCTCACCCCAACAAATTTACACTTACTAGAATTTGGCAGAATTCAATGGCTTGGACTTTTTCTGGGAGAAAAATGTTATTGCACATATACTGTATCTAATAATGGCTTGACATTGGCCAGTCTAAAAACTATTTGGGAATGATGGAAGCAAGATTCCTTCCAAGTTGAAGTAGGTTTTGTTAAAAGATGAAGGAGTAGCATTTTCCCTCACCCCAACAAATTAACACATTTTAACCAACTTGGTCCTGAAATTCAGTGGGAGCTGCCACTCAACAGTTGAGCATCCAAGAAAGTCATTCAGCAACTATTGTGCAGAGGTAAATAGCCTTCTCTTTTCTGGGAGGAAAGAAGTTATTATATATGCAATGCATCTAATAGTGGTTTAAGTATATTGCTGACCCTAAGAACTATTGGGAATGATGTGTGCAAGATGCCTCCAAAGTTGAAGGGTGCTGTGTTGTGAGATGAAGAAGCAATCCCTTCCTTTTGCTTTGAATGAAAATGATCAGAGGAAATGGTAAGGGCTGGGCCCTCCATCTCAGTGGGACCACTTTCTATCTGCTAAGCATCAGAGAAGCTAATTCTTGAGGAATTGGGCATTATTCAAAAGTTTGCGCTTTTATGGTAGAAATAAGTTATTATACAGGTAATGTACCCAGGAATTATTTGACACTGGCAAGTCTGAAAACTAATTGGGAATGATAGGTGCCAGATGCCTCCGAAGTTTAAGGATGTTGTATTGAAAGATGAAGGAGTAAGATTTTCCCAAATCCCAACAAATTAACAGTTACTAACCACTGGAGTAAGGGCTTGGCCATGCATGTCTGTGCAACCTCTTTCCCAACATCTAAGTATCTAAGAAACTCATTGTGCAGTTATTGAAATAGTCTTCTCTTTTCTGGGAGGAAAGATGTTATTATACATGAAATGCAAAGAATAGTGGTTTGAGTTTACTGGCGAGCCTACAACCTACCTGGGAATGATGAGCACAAGATGCCTCCAAAGTTGAAGGGTGCTGTGTTGTGGGATGAAGGAGCAATTCCTTCCTTTTCCTTTGAATGACAATGATCAAAGGAAAGGGTAAGGGCTTGGCCCTCCATCTCAGTGGAACCACTTTCCATCAGCTAAGCATCAGAGAAGATCTTTCTGGAGTAATTAGGCAGTATTCAAAAGTTTGCTCTTTTCTGGTAGAAACGAGTTCTTATACATGTAATGGATCAATGAGTGATTTGACACTGGTGAGTCTAAAAGCTATATGAGAATGACAGGAGCAAGGTGCCTCCAAAATTGAAGGATAAATGTATTGAAAGATGAAGGGAAAGCTTCTTCCCCCGCCACAAGAAATTAACACTTATTAAGCAATGGAGTAAGGGATCTGCAGATGGGAAGATTTAGCCAGTAGCTGAGCATCCAAGAAACTCATTGTGAAGCCATTGTACAGGAATGGCTTTCTCTTTTCTGGGAAGAAAGAAGTTATTACACATTCAATGCATCTAACAGTGGTTTGAGTATATTGATGAGCCTAAAATCTATCTGGGAATGATGAGCACAAGATGCCTCCAGTGTTGAAGGGTGCTGTGTTGTGAGATGAAGGAGCAATCCCTTCCTTTTCCTTTGAATGACAATGATCAAAGGACATGGTAAGGGCTTGGCCCTCTATCTCAGTGGAACCATTTTCCATCAGCTAAGCATTAGAGAACCTCATTCTGGAGGAATTAGAAAGTATTCAAAAGTTTGTACTTTTCTGGGAGAAATAAGTATTTATAAATGTAATGGATCAATGAATGATTTGACATTGGCGAGTCTAAAAACTATATGAGAATGACAGGAGCAAGGTGCCTCCAAAATTGAAGGATGAAGTATTGAAAGATGAAGGAAAAACTTCTTCCCCCACCCCAAGAAAATGACACTTATTAACCAATGGAGTAAGGGATCTTCATATGGGACCAATTACCCATTAGCTGAGCATCCAAGAAACTCATTGTATAGCTAATGAACAGGGGTAACTGGTCATCTATTTTCTGGGAGGAAAGAAGTTACAATACATTCAATGCATCTAACAGTGATTTGAGTATATTGGCAACCCTAAAAATTATTTTGGAATGAAAAGCGCAAGATGCCTCCAAAGTTGAAGGGTGCTGTGTTGTGAGATGAAGGAGCAATCCCTTCCTTTTCCTTTGAATGACAATGATCAAAGGATAGGGGGTAAGGGCTTGACCCTCCATCTCAGTGGAACCACTTTCCATCAGAGAACCTCATTCTGGAAGAGTTAAACAACATTCAAAAGATTGTACTTTTCTGGTAGAAATAAATTATTATACATGTAATGGATCAATGAATGATTTGACATTGGCGAGTCTAAAAACTACATGGGAATGACAGGAGCAAGATGACTCCAAAATTGGATGACGTATTGAAAGATGAAGGGAAAACTTCTTCCCCCGCCACAAGAAATTAATACTTATTAACTAATGGAGTAAGGGGTCTGTATGTGGGACCACTTAGCCATTAGTTGAGCATCCAAGAAACTCATCGTGGAGCTATTGTATGGGGGTAAATGGTCTTCTTTTTTCTGGGAGGAAAGACGTCATTACACATTCAATGCATCTAAACAGTGGTTTGAGTATACTGAGGAGCCTAAAAACTATCTGCAAATGACAAGTGCAAGATGCCTCCAAAGTTGAAGGGTGCTGTGTTGTGAGATGAAGGAGCAATCCCTTCCTTTTCCTTTGAATGACAATGATCAAAGGATAGGGTAAGGGCTTGGCCCTCCATCTCAGTGGAACCACTTTCCATCAGGGAACTTCATTCTGGAAGAATTAGGCAATATTCAAAAGATTGTACTTTTCTGGTAGAAATAAGTTATTATGCATGTAATGGATCAATGAATGATTTGACATTGCTGAGTCTAAAAACTACATGCAAATGACAGGAGCAAGACGATTCCAAAATTGAAGGATGATGCATTGAAAGATGAAGGGAAAGCTTCTTCCCCTACCATAAGAAATTAATACTTATTAACCAATGGAGTAAGGGATCTGTATGTGGGACCACTTACCCATTAGCTGAGCATCCAAGAAACTCAGTGCAGCCATTGAACAGAGGCAAATAACCTTCTCTTTTCTGGGAGGAAAGATTTTATTACACATACAATGCATCTAATAGTGGTTTCAGTTTATTGTCGAGCCTATGACTATCTAGGAGTGACGAGCTCAAGATACCTCCAAAGTTGAAGGGTGCTGTGTTGTGAGATGAAGGAGCAATCCCTTCCTTTTCCTTTGAATGACAGTGATCAAAGGATAGGGTAAGGGCTTGGCCCTCCATCTCAGTGGAACCACTTTCCTTCAGAGAACCTCATTCTGGAAGAATTACACAGCATTCAAAAGATTGTACTTTTCTGGTAGAAATAAGTTCTTAAACATGTAATGGATCAATGAATGATTTGATATTGTTGAGTCTGAAAATTATATGGCAGGAGCAAGATGCCTCCAAAATTGAAGGATAATGTATTGAAAGATGAAGGAAAAGCTTCTTCCCCCACTCCAAGAAATTAACACTTATTAAGCAATGGAGTAAGAGATCTTCACGTGGGACCACTTACCTATTAGCTGAGCATTCAAGTAACTCATTGTGGAGCTATTGTACAGGGCTAAATGGCATTCTGTTTCCCAGGAGGAAAGAAGTTATTACATATTAAATGCATCTAATGAGTTTATTGGTGAACCTACGACCTATCTAGGAATGACGAGCACTCGATGCCTCCAAAGTTGAAGGTTGCTGTGTTGTGAGATGAAGAAGCAATCCCTTCCTTTTCCTTTGAATGACAGTGATCAAAGGAAAGGGTAAGGGCTTGGCCCTCCATCTCATTGGGTCCACCTCTGCCATCAGCTAAGCTTCAGAGAACCTAGTTCTGGAGGAATTTGGCAGAGTTCAAAGGTTTGTCCTTTTCAGAGAATAAAAAGTTATTACACAAAGTTGAAGGATGTTGTATTAAAACATGAAGGAGTATCATTTCCCCCCACCCCAATAAATGAATACTTATTAACTAATGGAATAAGGGCCTGGCCATGTATGTCATTGGGATCTGTTTCCAAAAAGCTGAGCATCCAAGGAACTCATTCTCGAGCTATTGTACAGAGGTAAATGACCTTATGTTTTTCTGTGAGGAAAGAAGTTACTTCACACGCAATGTATATAATAGTGGCTTGTTTTAATGACAAGCCTATCCACTGTCTGGGATTGATGAGCCCAAGACGCCTCCAAATCTGAAGGGTG
Source organism: Macrotis lagotis (assembly GCF_037893015.1). Lineage (NCBI taxonomy): Eukaryota > Metazoa > Chordata > Mammalia > Peramelemorphia > Peramelidae > Macrotis > Macrotis lagotis. The sequence continues at coordinate 33,703,118 of NC_133666.1, forward strand.
TAGTGTTGTGAGATGAAGGACCAATCCCTTCCTTTTGCTTTGAATGACAATTATCAAAGGAAATGGTAAGGGCTTGGCCCTCCATCTCAGTGGGGCCACATTTCTTATCAGCTAAGCATTAGAGAACCTCATTCTGGAAGAACTGGAGGATTTCCAAGGTTTGTACTTTTCTGGGATAAATAAGTTATTACACATGTAATATATCTAATTATGGATTGACATAAGTGAGTCTAAATATTATACTGGAATGGGGGTGCAAGATGCCATTAAAGTTGAAGGATATTGTAATGAAAGATAAGGAGCAACATCTTCCCCCATACTCACAAATTAACAATTGCTAACCCATGGAGTAAAGGCTTGGATCTGCATGTGGGACTTCTTATCCATCAGCTGAGCATCTAAGAAACTCATTTTGGAGCAATTGTATAGGGGTAAATGGCCTTCTCTCTTCTGGGAACAAATAACTTATTACACATGCAATGCATCTAATAGTTGTTTGAGCATATTGACGAGCCCAAGAACTATCTGGGAATGATGAGCACAAGATGCCTCCAAAATTGAAATGTGTTGTGCTGTGAGAAGCAGGCCCAATCCCTTCCTTTTGAGTTGAACGACTTCAATCAAACCAAAGGGTAAGGGTTTGGCCCTCCACCACAGTGGTAACTCCTTTCCTATCAGTTAAGCATTAGAGAACCTCATTCTGGAGGTATTGGGAAGAGATCAAATACTTGTACTTTTTTGGAAAAAAGAAATTGCATATGTATTGAATCTAATAATGCTTTGACAATGATAAGTCTAAAAAGTATTTGGGAATTACTGGAGCAAGATGCTTCCTATGTTGAAGGATATTCTATTGAAAGAGGAAGGAATAGCATCTTCCCCAACCCCAAAAAATTAACAATTATTAACCAATGGAATAAGGAATTGGCCCTGCATGGCAGCGGTACCTCTTACCCAACAGTTGAGGATCCAAGAAACTCATTCTGAAGCTATTGAATGGGACTAAATGGCCTTCTCTTTTCTGGGAGGAAAGGAGTTATTAAACATGCAATTCATCTAATAGTGGTTTGAGATTACTGGCGAGCCTAAGAACTCTCTGGGATTGACTAACACAAGATTCCTCCAAAGCTGAAGGGTGCAGTGTTGTGAGATGGAGGAGCAATCCCTTCCATTTGCTTTGAATGACAATGATCAAAGAAAATGGTAAGGGCTTGGCCCTCCATCTCAGGGTGACCACCTTTCCCATCAGCAAAGCATCAGAGAACCTCATTCTGGAGGAGATGGGCAGAATTCAAAGATTTGTTCTTTTCTGGTAGAAATAAATTATTAAACATATGTATTTAAGTAGGGTTTGCCATTGATGAATCTAAAACATATATATGAATGATGGGAGAAAGGTGGCTCCAAAGATGAAGGATGTTGTACTGAAAGATGAAGGATTAGCATCTTCCCCAAACCCATCAAATTAACAATTATTAACCAATGGAAAAAGAGATTGGATCTGCATGTGGGACCACTTACCCATCAGTTGAGCATCCAAGAAACTTATTGTGGAGCTATTCTACAATGGTAAATGACCTCTTTTCTGGGAGGAAAGAAGTTCCATGCAATGCATCTAATAGTGGTTTAAGTATATTGGCGTGTCTAAAAACTATCTGGGAATGACAGGCACAAGATAAATCCAAGGTTGAACGGTATTGTGCTGTGAGAAGGAGGAGCAATCCCTTCCTTTTGAGTTGAATGACATAGATCAACACAAAGGGTAAGCGCTTGGCCCTCCATCTCAGTGGGACCTCCTTTCCCATCAGCTAAGCATCAGACAACCTCATTTGGGAAGAATTGGGCAGAGTTCATTGGTTTGTACATTGTAAATTTCTGGGAGAAAAAAAGTTATTACACAAAGTTGATGGACATTGTATTGAAAGATGATGGAGTAGCATCTTCTTCCACCCCAACAAATGAAAAATGGAGTAAGAGCTTGGGTGTCAATGTGGGACCACTTACTCTTTATTTTAGCATCCAAGAAATTCATTCAGGAGTTGTATTATCTAATAAAGGTTTCAAACTGGAAAGTCTAAAATTACTTGGGAATGATGGGAGCAAGATGCTTTCAAAGTTGAAGAATGTTTTGTTGAATATTGAACGAGTAGCGTTTTTCCCCACCCCAACAAATTAATACTTATTAACCAATGAAGTAAGGGATCAGCCCTGCATGTCAGTCGAACTTCTTACCCAGCATCTGATCATCCAAGAAAGTCATTCAAGAGCAATTGTACAGAGGTAAATGGCCTTCTCTTTTCTGGGATGAAATAGGTTATTACACATGCAATGCACCTTATAGTGGTTTGAGTTTATTGGCGAGCCTAAGAACTCTCTGGGATTGACGAGCGCAAGATTCCTCCAAAGCTGAAGAGTGCTGTGTTGTGAGATGGAGGAGCAATCCCTTCCATTTGCTTTGAATGACAATGATCAAAATAAATGGTAAGGGCTTGGCCCTCCATCTCAGTGGGACCAGTTTTCCCATCAGCTGAGCCTCAGAGAACCTCATTCTGGAAGAACTGGGAAGAATTCAAAAGTTTAAACTTGTCTGGTAGAAATAAGTTATTAAACATATAATGTATCTAAGAAGGGTTTGACACTGATGAGTCTAAAAACTATAGGCGAATGATGGGAGCAAGATGCCTCCAAAGATGAAAGATGTTGTTTTGAAAGTTGAAGGAGTAGCATCTTGTCCCACCCCAAGAAATTAACACTTATTAACCAATGGAAGGGTTTGGATCTGCATGTGGGACCACTTACCCATCAGATGAGCATCCAAGGAGCTATTCTACAATGGTAAATGACCTTCTCTTTGGGAGGAAAGAAGTGATTACACACACAATGCATCTAACAGTGGTTTAAGTATATTGGCGAGTCTAAGAACTATATGACAGTGACAAGCATAAGATGCCTCCAAAGTTCAATGGTGTTGTGCTGTGAGAAGGAGCAATCCCTTCCTTTTGAGTTGAATGAGATCAATCAATGCAAATGGTAAGTACTTGGGCCTCCATCTAGGTGGGCCCCCCTTTTCCATCAGCTAAGCATCAGAGAACCTCATTCTAGATGAAGTATGCAGAGTTCAAATGTTTGTAGTTTTCTGGGAGAAAAAAAGTTATTACACATTGTCGAAGGATGTTGTATGGAAAGATGAAGATGCAGCATCTTCCCCCATCTCCAACAAATTAACACTTATAAACCCATGGAGTAAGGGCTTGGACCTTCATGTGGAACCACTAATCCATTAGCTGAGCATTCAAAAAACTCATGCCCTAGCTGCATTAGCTCATAATGTTTTGACATTGGCAAGTCTAAAAACTATTTGGGAATTACAGGAGCAAGTTGCCTCCAAAGTTGAACAATGTTGTATTAAACGATTAAGGAGTAGCATCTTCGCTCACCCCCAACAAATTTATACTTATTGGAACTGCATAATTCAATGGCTTGGACTTTTCTGGGAGAAAAAAAATGTTATATATAATGTATATATTATACATATAATATATCTAATAATGACATTGGTAAGTCTAAAAACTATTTGGTTTTTGCAAGGCAATGGGGTTAAGTGACTTGCCCAAGGTCACACAGTTAACTAATTATTAAGTGAGACTGGATTAGAACTCAGGTTCTTCTGACTCCAGGGCTGTTGCTCTATCCACAGGCCCATAAAAACCATTTGGGAATGATGGTAGGAAGATGCCTCCAAAGTTGAAGGATGTTGTGGTGAAAGGTGAAGGTATAACATTTTCTCCCACCCCAACAAATTAACATTTATTAACTAATGAAATAAGGACTTGGCCCTGCATGTCATTGGGACCTCTTCTCAACAGCTGAGCATCAAAGAAACTCATTCTGGAGCTATTGTACAGAGGTAAGTGGTCTTCTCTTATCTAGGAGAAAAGAAGTTAGTACACATGCAATGCATTTATTAGTGCACTGAGTTTACTGGTGAACTTAAGAACTCCCTGGGATTGATGAGTCCAAGATTCCTCCAAAGCAGAAGGATGTTGTGTTGTGAGATGAAGGAGCAATCCCTTCCTTTTGCTTTGAATGACAGTGATCAAAGGAAAGGGTAAGGGCTTGGCCCTCCATCTCAGTGGGATCACATCTGCCAGCAGCTAAGCTTCAGAGAACCTCATTCTGGAATAATTAGGTAGAATTCAAAGGTTTGTATTTGTCCAGCAGAAATAAGTTATTATGCATGTAATGTATGTAAGAATTATTTGACATCTGCGAGTCTAAAAACTATTTGGAAATGATGGGAAGAAGATGCCTCCAAAGTTGAAGGATATTGTATTGAAAAAAATTGACAAATGGACAAAGGATATGCAAAGGCAACTTACAGATGAGGAAATCAAAGCAATCCATAGTCATACAAAAAATGCTCTAAATCATTACTAATTAGATAAATGCAAATTAAAGCAGCTCTGAGGCTCCATCGTATACCTATCAGATTGACCAATATTACCAGAAAGGACAACGATCAATGTTGTAAGGGATGTGGGGAATCTGCGACACTAATACATTGCTGGTGGAGCTATGAAGCTTTCTGGAGAGCAATCTGGAATTATGCCCAAAAGGCAATAAAAATATGCATACCCTTTGATCCAGCAACACCACTACTGGGTCTATACCCCGAATAGATCATGCAAAAAGATAAAACCATCACTTGTACAAAAACATTCAGAGCAGCCCTGTTTGTGGTAGCAAAGAATTAGAAATTGAATGAAAGTCCATCAGTTGGGGATTGGCTGAACAAATTGTGGTATATGTATATGATGGAACACTGTTGCTCTATTAGAATGCAGGAGGGATGGGATTTTAGAGAAACCTGGGAAGATTTGCATGAACTGATGCTGAGTGAGATGAGCAGAACCAGAAAAACATTGTACACCCTAACAGCAACATGGGGGGTGATGAACAACCTTAATGGACTTGCTCATTCCATCAATGCAATAATCAGGGACAATTTTAGAGCACCAGTGATGGAGAACACCATCCATATCCAGAGAAAGAACTGTGGAGTTTAAACAAAGAACAAAGTCTGTTAATTTTAATTTTTAAGTGTCTTATGTACTATAGAATTCTGCTATCTCAAATATTTTATTTTCTCTTCAAGGAGATGATTTATCTCCTAACACGTTCAATTTTGCTCAATGTATCGCATGGAAGCAATATAAAGATTATCAGACTGCCTTCTATGGGGGGATTGGGGGAGGGAAGGGAGGGTAGGGGGAAAATTGTAAAATTTAAAACCTTACAGAACTACAGTTGTATATAATTGGAAATACAATATTAATAAAATTTAAAAAAGGGAAAAAGGAAAGATGAAGTAGTAGTATCTTCCCCAACCCAACAAACTAACATTTATTTACCAATGCAGTAAGGGCCCAGATCTGCTTGTGGTACCAGGTGACCATCAGGTGAGCATCCAAGAAACTCATTCTGGATCTACTATACAGGGGTAAATGCAATTCTCTTCTCGGGGAACAAATATGTTATTACACATATTTAACAGTGGTTTGAAGATATTGGTGAGCCCAAGAAGTGTCTGGGAATGAAGGGCTCAAGATTCCTCCAAATGTGAACAGAGTTGTACTGTGAGAAGAAGGAGCAGTCCTTTCCTTTTGAATTGAATGACATCAGTCAAACCAAATGGTAAAAGCTTGGCCCTCTACCTCAGAAGGACCTCCTTTCCCATCAGCTAAGTATTAGAGTACCTCATTCTGGATGTATTGGGCAGATATCAAAGGCTTGTACAGTTTTGGAGGAAAAAAGTTAGTGCACGTCGAATGTATCTAATAATGGTTTGACATTGGACAGTCAAAGAAGAATTTGGGAATGATGGGAACAAGATGCCTCCAAAGTCAAAGGAGTGTAGTATTGAAAGATGAAAGTGTAGCATCTTCCCCCACCCCAAGAATGTAACACTTATTAACCAATGGAGTAAGGACTTGGCCCTGCATGTCAGTGGGACCTCTTTTCCTTCAGCTGGGCATCCAAGAAATTCATTCTGGAGCTATTGAGCAGGAGTAAAAGGTCTTTTGTATTCTGGCAGGAAATAAGCTATTACAAATGCAAAGTATCTGATAGTGGTTTGAGTATGTTGGGGAACTTATCTGGAACTGAGTACAGAAAGATGTGTCCAAAGCTGAAGGGTATTGTGCTGTGATGTGAAGGAGCAATCCTTTCCTTTTGAGTTGAATGATATTGATCAATATAAACGGCAAGGGCTTGGCCCTCCATGTCAGTGGGACCTCCTTTCCCATCAGTTAACCTTCAAAGAACCTTAGCCTGGAAGGATTGGTCAGATGTCAATCGTTTGCACTTTTCTGGGAGAAATATATTATTACACATGCAATGCATCTAATAGTGGTTTGAGCACAGTGTGAATCTAAAAACTCTTTGGAATGATGGGTGGACTCAAGAAACCTCTAAAGTAGAAGGCTGTTGTGTTGTGAAGCAAAGCAGTAGTACCATCCCCACCCTAATAGATTAATGCCTATTAAATAGTATGGTAAGACTTGCCCCTCCAATGCAATAGAACCTCCTTTCCCATGTGCTAAGCATCTGGAACCAAACTCTGTATCCATTGTAAGGGGGTTGATGTTCTTCTCTTTTCTGGAAGGAAATTAAGTATGACAATGCATCTAATCATAATTGTGCCTACTTGCTAACCTAAGGACAATTTGAGAATGATAGATAAAAGATGCCTCCAAAGCTGAAGGGTGTTGTTCTGTAAGATGAAGGATAAATTCCTTCTTTTTGATTTGAGTGATGTCTATCAAACCAAATGGTAAGGGCTTGCCCCTCCTTCTCAGTGGGACCTCCTTTTCCTTCAACTGAGCATCCAAGAGCCTCATTCTAGAGGGAGATGGTCAATGAACTTTGCCTTTCAAGAAGAAATATGTTATTTACACATGCAATGTATCTAATAGTGGTGTCAGCAAATTGTGAGGCTAAAACCTATTTGAGAATGATGGGCAAAAGATGCCTCTAAAACTGAAGGATGTTGTGTTGTGAGATGGAGGCACAACCCCTTCCTTTATATTAGATTCATATCTATCTAATATTGGGGCAAGGGCTTGCCCCTCAATCTCAGTGGGACTTCCTTTCCCATCAGCTGAACATAGTTTGCATCTCAGACATATTCTGACTTGTTTCTCCAGGAGCGGTTGCTTTTCTCTAGTCTAGATGAAATTAGTGACCTCACAAATGAAGTATCTAATACATATTTGGAGCACCCAGTGAGACATTGGAACTTTTTGGTGATAACCACATGAATATTACTCTACAGCTGAAGATTCATGTTGCTGTGAGATGAAGTAGTGATCTCTTCCCTTCAATCTGAATAATATTTCTCAGATGGAACGGAATGAACTAACTCCACCATCTCAGTGGGTCCTCTTTTCTCATCAGTTGAGCATAACTTGTATCTCAGAGTCTCATTTTTAGAGATGCTGGCAGGGTCTAATGGCCTTCCCTTTCCTGGAGAGAAATGAGTATGCGTACATACAATCCATTTAATACAAGTAAGGAGTTATTGGGCAACCTTGAGTACTCTTTAGGAATGACAGGGTCAAAAGGCCATCAAGGCTGTAAGAAAGGAATAGAAATTCTTTTCTTTATGTGTATTAACTCAAATGTAAGGGCTTGCCTTTCCATCTTAGAGGGTTCTCTTTTCCTATCAACTAAACATACTTCGACTCTTAGAAACTCATTCTGGAATATTTGGGCAAGGGAATATAATCTTTCCTTTTGTAGAGGAAGGTGAGATAAGGTGTCACAGAAGTGGACACTGGAAGCACATAATATAGGTTTGGGGCTAGAATTTTGGTGTAAGCCTTCAAAGCTGAAGGGGGGGGTTGTGCTGTGAGAGGAAAAAGCAAGCCCTTCCTTCATCTTAGATTAAGATTTATCTAATATTTGGGCAAGAGCTTGCCCCTCCCTCTCAATGGATCTTCCCCTCCCCCCCCATAAGCTGAGCATATTTTATATCTTAGAGCCTCATTTTAGAGACGATTTGGGCCTTGGCGATAGGCAGAGCCAATGACTTTCAGTATTCTGGAAGAAAATAAGCAACGGCACATGCAATGTATCTAAAACAAATTTGAGGATGTTGGTGAGGCCAAGGAATATTTGGGGGTGACTGGGGAAAGGTGACTTCACAGAATATTGGGCTGTGGGATAAAGGCACAATCCTTCCCTTTATATTGCATATTATAGCATATTATCCAATATTTGTACCCCAGAGCCTCATTTTGCTGGTTGAGACCAATGCATTCCCTTTTCTAAAGGAAAATTGGGAAGAACTGCATACACAAACACACACACACACACACACACACACACACACAGACAGAACATTTAATTTTCTTTTCAGTACCTCAGAAAGCCTAGGGAGCATCTGAAGAAGAATGGGTCAAGCTGACCCACCACCCTCCAGGTTTTCTTTTCCCATGAGATGAGTGCTGTATTGTGAGATGAAGGAACAAACCCTTCCTTCATATTGGATTAACATCTAACCAATAGATCCAATTTGGGCAAGGGCTTGTCCCACCATTTCAGGGGGTCCTCCTTTCTCATCAGCTCAACACAGTTTCCTTTGTAGAGTCTCATTTTGAAGCTTTTCACAGGAATGGATGCATTTCCCTTGTTCTTAAGGAAATGGGTGACTCCACATGCAAAGCATCTAATATGGGTTCAAGGAAGTGAGTCAGTCTAATATTTGGTGATGAGAAGGTCAAGATGCCTCCAAAGCTGAAAAGTGTTGTGCTGTGAAATTGAAGAAACAAAGTCTTCCTTCATATTGCATATTGCATCCAATAGATCCAATTTGGGCAAGGCCTTGTCCCTCCACTTCAGGGGGTCATCCTTTCTTATCAGTGGAAAAATAGCCTTCTTCCTTCACAGAACCTCATTTTGAAGATATTTTTAGCAGGAATGGATATGCTTTGCTTTTTCATAAGGAAATGGGTGACTCCACATTCAAAGCATCTAATACAGTTTCAAGGAAGTGAGTCAGTCTAATATTTGGTGATGAGAAGGTCGAGATGTCTCCAAAGCTGAAAAATGTGCCGTGAAGTAAAGAAACAAACCCTTCCTTCATATTGGATTAACATCTATTCAATAGATCCAATTTGGGTAAGGGCTTGTCCCTCCATTTCAGAGGGTCCTCCTTTCTCATCAGCTGAACATAGCTTCCTTGACAGAGACTCATTTTGAAGGATTTTAGCAGGAATGGCTGCCCTTCCTTTTTTCTTCAGAAATGGGCAACTTCACATGCAAAGCATCTAATTCAGGTTCAAGGAATGTGTGAATATATTTGTTGATAAGAGGGTTGAGATGCCTCCAAAGTTGAAGAGTGTTGTGCTATGAGATGAAGGAACAACCCCTTCCTTTCAATCTGATTAACATTTATCAGAGAGTTGGGTAAGGGCTTGCCCCACCATCTCAGTGGGTCATTTTCTATCAGTATAGCACAGCATGTGTCTCAGAGCCTCATTCTGGAAGTTTGGGACAGGAGCATAGCGTCTTCTCTTTCTCATGAAGAAGTGAGCAACTGCACATATAAAACAACTAATAAAGTCTTGAGGACATCGATGAGCCTTTAGAGATGACAGAGTCAAATTGGCAATGTTATTCCCAATACCAGGAGAGGATAGGTAACTGCATATACAAGACATCTAATATGTATTTGGTGGCTCTGGATAACTTCTTTTTTTTAGTTTTTTTTTTTATTTTGCAAGGCAATGGGGTTAAGTGGCTTGCCCAAGGCCACACAGCTAGGTAATTATTAAGTGTCTGAGACTGGATTTGAACCCAGGTACTCCTGACTCCAAGGCCAGTGCTTTATCCACTATGCCACCTAGCCGCCCTGGCTCTGGATAATTTTAAGCAACTTTTCAGTACTAGCAGGGTAAAGATGTCTCCAGAGCTGAAGAGCATTAGGTTTTGAGATGAAGGAGTAATCCATTTCTTTCTGAATAGCATCTCTTAATTGAAAAGGAGAGAGTTGCATAGTGTCTCTGGACCTTCTTTTCCTGTCAGGTGAGCATGGCTTGAATCACAGATTCTCTTTTTGGTGGTTCTGGGGATACTAGAATGTCCCTTCCTTTTCCGGAGGGAAATGTACAACTTCATATGCAGTACATCAAGCATATATTTGGGGACCGTTGGCAAGCTTCTCTGAACTTCTTCTGATTGTAGGGTCAGGATGCCTCCAAAGCTGAAGGTGTGCTATGAGATGAAGGAACAATTCCTTCCTCTCTACCTGAGTAACATTTATCAGATAGATGGGTAAGGGCTTGTCCCGCCAGCTCAGTGGGTCTTCATTTCCCATCAGCTGTGCATATCTTTCACCTCAGTCTCCTTCTGGAGTTATTGAGTAGGGGTTGATGGTCTTCCCTGTTCCAGAGTAAAATGAACACCTGTACACAAAAGGCATTTAATCCAGCTTTACGAAGTCTGAGGGGGAATTTCAGGTATGAAAGAATGAAGGTACTTCCACAAATGAAGGATTTGATCTGTGATGTAAAGAAGTAGTCTTTTGGTAAGGGCTTGCTCCGCTATTTACATGAGTATTCTTTTTCCATCAGCTGAGTATACTTTGAAACTCAAAGCCTCATTTTTGGAGGGTTTGGGTCCTTGTGGATTTCCTTCCCTGTGATTGGGGACAATTGGCAACTACATACACAAAGCATTTAAAACACATTTGCAGATCCTAACAAGCCTAAGGAAATTTCAGAAGCTGACATAGAGAAGCATGTCTCCAAAGGTTAAGAGTATTGTGCTGTGAGATGAAGGAATAATTCTTCCCTTACTAACACCTCTAATAGTTAATGTAAAGGTCTTGCCCATCATCTCTTCATTAGATGCCTCTTTTCCCATCAACTGAAGATATGAAGAATCTTAGTGTCTTCCACTAAAATGATGGATGATTTCCTAATACCCTTCAGTATAAATTTGGGGGGGGGTTATAAGCATCAGCATATATATGCCATCATCTAAAGTATGTTTGAGCATTCCATAAAAGTCAGGGAAATAATAGGGAAGTCAGGGAAGAAATGGTCCCGTTACTGAAGGAATTTGTGTTTTGAGATGAAATGTAAAGCTGTGCTTAACACTACACTTGAGTAACTAACCTCTCTCAGGCATTTACAAAAGGCATTGACCCACCACCCTCCAGGTTTTCTTTACCCATGAGATTAGAAGAGCAAGAATCTAAGAGCATCTACCTGGAATTGTGGTAGAAGATCTAATAGCTTTACCCTTCCCAAACAGAAATAGGAAAGTACACATTCATAGCATCTAAAACATTTGCAGAGGGTTATCTCTTCTAGGGAAATATCTAGCATTATCAGGAACAAGATAGTGCCAATGCTAAAGGGTTCTGTGCTTTGAGATAAAGGTACAAATGTTTCTTTAGTGACTAAGTAACTTAACCATATGTCCAAGTTTCTTCTTTTTCCATCAGTCAAGTGTAGCTTGAACATCAGATGTCTTTCTGTAACTATCTGGGGACTGGTAGCCTCTCTATCACAGCCAGGATTATGCAACTGCACATACCTGGATCTAAGTCACATCTGAAGGTCTCAGAAAGCCTGAGAAAATTTCTGGGGATACCAGGGAAGAAGTAACCCCGATGCTGAAGGATGCTGTGCTTTGAGATGAAGAAGCACGCCCTTCATTCGTAGCTGAGTAAGATAACTCAACTACTAACAGAAGGGCTTGCCCTGCCATCACCTTGGGTCTTCCTTTCCCATCAGCAGAGGAGAACAGGAATCAAGAAGTCACAATCTGGGATGTTGTCTCAGGCATAAACAGGGAATTGTGTAGATAACACATTTGAAAGCATACTTGGGGCACTCCGTGAGATCCTTAAAGATGCCAGTGACAAAATGTCCCCAATGGTGAAGGGTTTTGTGCTTTGAGATGAAGAAAGAAAACCTTTATTAATGTCTGAGGAAAATATCTCAATCATTAAAAAAATGGCTTGCCCCACCATCTCTCAGTGGCCTCTTTTCTCCTCAATTAAATATGATAGGAAGCAAAGAGCTTCATTTGGGAAGCTTCCTACAAGACACTCTGCATGAATGAAATCTAATACATATTTGGGGATCTTGCTGAGCCTGAAGAAATCCAGGTCCAAGATGACCCTAATGAAGGAGGGTCCTGAGCTTTGAGATAAAGGTGAAAAATCCTTGATTCTCTTTGGAATAAGATCACTCAGGTTTTAACATAAGTTAAAAGGTCTTGTGCCGTGGCATGAAGAAAAATGCCTCTAGAGTAAAGTATTATCACATGACTACTAATAAAAAAGCTTGAAGAAGTCATCTCCCAATGTCTTCTTTTTTTTGTCACCTTACCAAAGCTCCTAGAAACTTCCATAGATGCCAGGCACATGCTGGAACCACTGCTGAAGGGCCTTGTGCTGTGAGATGAAGAAGCAAGCTCTTTATTAGTCACTGAGTACGATCACGCAACGCAGATGATTAATAAAAGGGCTTGCCCCGCCATCTCCCAAGGTATCCTTGTCCCATCAGCAGAGCATAGCTGGAATCTAAGAGTCTGATTCTGGAGGAATCAAGAAAAAGCTAGTATTCTTTACTGCCTCAGGTAGAAATAGGGAACTGTTCATTCATTATATCTAACACTTATATGTATGCTTTCCCAAGTCTGAGAAAATGTCTGGTGATGTCTCTGGTGAGATGGTCCCATTGCTTAAGGATCTTGGCTTTGAGATGAGGAAGCATACCCTTCATTAATAACTGAATAAACTCTTTCAATTATTAATATAAAGGGCATGATTGTCATCTCTCCATTTCTTCTTTCCTTGTCAGATTAGCAGAGCTCCTAGGAACTTCCACAGATAATAGGCACACAATGAACTCAATGCTAAAGGGTATATTGTGCTGTGAGAAGAAAAAGCAAGTCCTTCATTTGGCATCAAATAAAATCATGAAGATGATTAATAAAATGACTTGACAAGCAATCTCCCAGTCTCTTCTTTTCCCATCAGCTGAGCATAGCAATGATTTTTAAGCCACATCCTGGAGGTGTTGGTCAGAAGATGGTGGTCTTCCCTGACAACATCATAAATGGTAAATTCTGTATCCTTACCTAGATAGAACTTTTGAAGTCATAAAGTTCAACTTCAACATTTTACAGATGAAGAAACTGAGGTCCTGAAAAGGGAAGTGACTTAGAATTTATAGACTGAAAGTCGGAAGGGATCTCAGAAGTCATTGCATCCAGTTCTCTTGTTTTCCATGGACTGGTGATTGGAGCATAAATGAAAACATCTCTTTGGGGGCCAGTCCAAAGCATATTCTTTGAATATGCCTAGGTCCAATGCTGAAGGCTGGTATACTGTGAGATGAAGAAGCAAGCCCTTCATTATTGCCAGAATAAGATGAGTGCCACATGTAATAAAAGGGCTTGACTGGCCATCTGCAGGTTTCTGCTTTTCCCATGAGTATGAGCAGAATAGAGAAGAGAAGACCAAGAATCTAAGAGCTTCAACCTTGGGGATCTTAGGAGAAGGAAAGAAGGAGAGGATAGGACTGCTGGTATTCTTGGAATCAGGCTGAAACAAGGGACCACATACCTACAAATCATGTTTCTGGGCTTAGGGAAGTCTCAGGCTGGGTCTTGAGACCCTTGGCGATCATTTGTGGTTTTATTCATTTCCTGAGTAGAAGAGGCTGCAAAGTAATCTCAAGTCTGTATGGGTTCATTCTGGAAGACAAACCTTGTAAGTTCTAGAGGTCAAGAGGTCCTGTGCAACTTAACCAGAGGTCATTGGCATCTGGCAAAACTTCTGCAATAGAGAGAATGATCAACATCTCTAATTCTGACCAGATGTATGAGAGGACTGGATTTAAGGTGAATTCTTTGAACTGTACAGATCTGACATGAATTATAAAACTTATATTCAGTCATATCAATCAACTAGATCATGTCTGTATGACTTAGGGATCAATATCATGGGAGTAAAAACAGGAATTCTAAGTTGTCAGATCCTGTTTTGTGCATTGTGAGTCTTCATATTTTGCTTATAGGAGTGTACAGGAGAATTAAGAGCTACTTCATCCTTAATCTACATACTGCTTTGCATATTTTTCTAGACCCCCTTTGAGAAGAAGCAAGATAGGAGTAAAATGTGAGCATTTAATTAGATTTCCCTTGCTTTCCAGGGTGGGGCTATAAAGAAGCATAGATTGTGAGGACTTGGCCCCTCTTATAAGTGGCCTTTTGCAACTTATAAGGTTACAAAGGCTACAAAGGTGATAAAGATAGAAAGGGAGATAAAGATGAAAAGGGAGATGAAAGTAAAGAGGGAGATAAAGTAGCAAGGTGAGAATGTGCCCAGGGAATGGTGGAGTGTCCTGAAATTCTGCCAAAATAAGGTGAAAGCTCACTCCAATGTGCTGAGAGATCCAAAGTTCTTGTGGGACAGAGATAAAGATCAAGCCAGAGGACAGGCAGCCAGGTGAATGGAAAATGGTCTTTAATACCCCCTTTGACATTTTACAGATGAAGAAACTGAGATCCTGAGAGGGGAAATGACTTAGGATTCAGGATTACTGACTCAGAACTGGAAGGTGACCTCAAAGTCTATTTAGTCCAGGCTCATGATTTATATATAGCAGTATGTGAGTATGTGAACATGTGAGCTTGGTATATTGTCTAGACCGATAAACCCAATTACAAAGTTCATGTTGACTTGACTTTGGAATTTAATAAGGAGAAAACAATAGGAATTTGTTTTAAGTATTAATCAAGAACAATTTAAACAAATGAATAAATAATTACTGTTCATGCCTATGCGATACCAATATAATAAAAATGATGATATTACAAAAATGAAGTTACACTCTTAATGTTATACCAAACAAATTACCAAGAGGATACTTTCGAGAACCAGATAAAATAATAACAAAGTTCATTTGGAAAAACAACATAAATGTCTTAAATTGGTAGGGGTAAAGGAAGAAAAATCACTCCTACATCTCAAAATAAAAAAAATAGCAGTCACCGAAGTGATCTGGGATTGATTAAAGAACAGAGAGATCAATGTAATAGACTGGAAAAGGGAGAATTAGAAACAAAAGAACTAAATAACCCAGTGCTTGATAAAGAGGAAAACATAAATTACCTAGAGAAAAAGTCTCTATTTGATAAAAAAAAAAAACTGCTAAGAAAAGTAGAAAAAATCTGGCAGAAATTTGGCTTAGACTGGTTACTTGTACCATATTTCACAATACATTCATTTTTTTTTAGATTTTTGCAAGGCAAATGGGGTTAAGTGGCTTGCCCAAGGCCACACACAATTATTAAGTGTCTGAAACCGGATTTGAACCCAGGTACTCCTGACTCCAGGGCCGGTGCTTTATCCACTACGCTACCTAGCCACCCCTCACAATACATTCTAAATGAATTTGTGACCTTAATGTTAAAGAGTACATTATAAAAGATTAAAAGAGAAACCAACCATATGCTTCTCACAGGTATGAGTAGGACATGTGTTCTTAACAAAACAAGGAAATTACACAAAACAAAATAAATAATTTTGATTCCATGAAACTGAAAAGTTTCTACACAGACAAAATAATATGAGGATAGGTATAAATGTGGTATCGGATGGGAAAAAAAAACCTTTGTATCAAATTTCTCTGATAAGGGTTTAGTATCCAAGATATATTAAAATTATGTGTGCATGTGCATATGTGTGTATATACTAATAACCATTCATAATAGAAAAATGGTCAGAAGATATGAACAATTTTCGAAAGAACTGCAAAGAATTCACAACTATATGAAAAAATGTTTTAAATTAATAGTAGTAAGAAAATTGCATATTGTAAGATTGCAAAATCACATTAAAAATAATGAAAAGGCTTGGCCTGCCATTTTCACTGTCTCCTTTCCTTATAAACTATGGCATTCTATGAGCCTCATCCTGGGAATGAACCATTAAGCTGAAACATAATTTTTTGTTGTTGTTTAGTTGCATTTCAGTTGTGTCCAACTCTTAAGGTCCCCATTTGAGGTTTTCTTGGCAAAGATACTGGAGTGGTCTGCTGTTTCCTTCTCTAGCTCATTTTACAGATGAGGAAACTGAAGCAAATAGAGGGAAATGACTTGCCCGTGGTGATACAGTAAGCATCTAAGATCAGATCTGAGATTAGACACAGAGAAGTCTTCCAGACTCCAGGTTCAACACTCTATCCACTGCAGCCCTCCCTAGTGCCTGAAATGTATATTATGTATGTATTCCCAGGAAAAGTTCATAGATTGCCATATCCTCCGCCCATGGGAAAAGAAGATAGTGAATTCAAGAGTCTAAGTATTCTTTATTAAGAAAGGCACAGGATTCGGTATCCTAGTCTCTAAAGACCAGCAAAAAATTATAATTAACACAAATGCAGGTGATAAAATGGAGGCCCAGGAAGGCAAAATGATTTAGGATCAAAGAATCATAGATCTAGAAACGGAAGGAACTTTAGAGGTCTTTTAGCTTAAGGTCATCAGTTTATATTTGAGGAAACGTAAAGACCAGAAAAGGAAAGGTTACAAAAATGGCAAGTGGTAAAAAGGGGATTCAAACCCAGATGTTTTGATTCCAATTCCAACACTCTTTCCTCTATCACAGGTTCTTTGACTTTAAGAAAAACCAATCAACCGCTGAAAAATGGCAACTTCTGAATCTATGTGTGAGAGCGGAAAGAGCGCTGGACGAAGAATTGAAAGACTGTAGTACAGAAGTAGTCCTGGTATATTATCTTGGATAAAATCATTGAAATAGGCCTCAGTGAAACAAAGTTAATGGCACTTGTGTTACTGTCAAGAGAGTTAAAGAGGAGAAAGTATGTGGAGGGGGTTTTGCAACTGGAAAGGGCTAACAGGATGTATAAAATTATTTTTAATATCATTACTAATAATAAAAATCAAAACTTCTCTGCTCTTTTGTCAATGCAAAATTAATTCCAACCCCCCCCCAAACAAAGGAAGACCTTGATGGAAGAAGAGCAACCCTGCCTCAAATTAGGCCTTCTGAGGAATGAATTCATCCATGAGGCCTTGGTTGCCTCTGCTGTCCTTCCAACCCTTACTCATACTTTGCATACTTGAAGCACTCCAAATCTTCAAAACCAGGCTTGGCTAACCCCTAGGGAGCATGAAACAGAACCCCATAGCTAGATGTGTGTAGGGAAGAGGGAGGAGGAAAGACATATCCTCTCCTGTGATGGCTGTCAATGCCTGCTTTGGTTTTGGAGAATAAACAGCCATCACTATAATGTCCCTCATGCTAGACAAGGATGCATGGAGCAGAATGTATTTTCAAAAGTGGAATAGTGGAGAAAATGCATTTTTGTGACACTTCATTTACCAGTCAAAAAGAAAGTAACAAGAATCATTTCTTTACCAAACCTGATGAAGGCAATTCATTAGTCTAGATTTTGACTGCTCCATTGAAGCATCACTGCTGTGTGCCTCGAAAAGGGCTGGGATAAAAATCAAGAACATCTGGTCGAGCCTAAGATACTATGCATCAGTGTTTCTTGGTGTAGCTACTTACAAATGGCTTTTGTCTCTAGGGAGCTACAGAGTCAGCCATAAGAAAAGGTTTACATATGAGATGTAGAAGATGGAGGTTATATAAATGAGGTCACCCTAAGTAAGGACAGGCTTATATGGAAGTCCCAAAACACTGACAATGCTCCTCTTTTGTTTTTAGGAGCTATCTGATGAGCATCTGTCCTTGAAATGTGCCAAGAATTCCTACAAATCAACCAACCAACAACTCAAACTAGTGATGCTTTCTATTTTGCATCAGAAAATTCTGTGAAACATTCTGTACCTCCTAGTCCCTTTGACAAAACCTCCCTTTAAGCATGTGGACTGTCTGAAGTTCCTTAAAAAGAATTTGGGATGTAAGGAGCTGAACTGTCATCAGTACAAGGAGCATCTAAGACCAAGATCTGTTATTTTTTATACTAATTTATTTATTTTTCCAAGTAAAGATAGTTTTTAACATTCATTTTTTTGTAAACTTTTGAGTTCCACATTTTTCTTCCTCCCTCCCCTTCCTCGCCACTTGACAGCAAATAATCTGATATAGGTTATATATGTGTAACTATGTTAAATGTATTTCCATACTAGTCAGACTAAGATCTTTCAGGTACCTGTGGTATATTGTTTTAAAAAGATAAGTCTTTTTTTAATGTAGGGGATAAAGATTGGTCCTGTAATTTCAATGCCACAGGGAATTCCCAGAAGAAGGAATTCCATCTATCAAGAGAGGTAGTCACCTTTTGGCAACTTAAAGTCCTGAGATGTTAAGTGACCTCTCCAAGATCATATAGGAAATATATACCTGATGTAGGAAGTGAATCCCAATCTGTCCACCTTCACATCTGGCTCTCTATTCACTAGACCAGATTGGCTTTTTAAAAAATATATTATGGGAATTACCGACATGGGGTACATAAAAAACTAAATGAAAGACTAATAATAAGGATACTTGCTATTCCATTCTCAAGGTTGTAAACATATTCCACACATTATTCTATATAAGCCTGAATGATTCTTCCATTTTATCAAAGAAAGAAACCGAGGCTCACAAATGTGAATTGCCTTACTGAGGATCAAACTGTCAGAGGCAGGATTTGAACCCAAGTCTTCTAGATTCCCAGTGAAGTCTTCTATCCACTAGGCTGGGTAGCATCCTTTTCAATTACAACTCAAAAAGAAGCCAAGCTCCATCTGTGTGGGGATCAAAACTGCACTGCACTGCCCAGGCAAGTTTTCTAACCATTCATGGAATAAGGACGTTGTAGTGAACACCCAGTATTTTTCACCCTGCCAAGGTACCCTCATCTACATGTTCTCCTTCCATCTTGATAAAAGATCTTAAGTTAGCAGGGTAAATATAATTATCGCACTTGACAGAGGGGTGAAACTAAAGATCCAAGCCTCTAAAAACTTTGCTCAAGAGCATAAAATACATCAGTCAGGGGCTGAGATCTGAGCAAAATCCTAAGTTTGCCTTTCAGATCAGAAAACTTGCAATAACTCCCAATGACAAGAAGAGCGGTCTCTACCTACTCATGCTTGAAGCAGTGTTCCAATGAGTCTGGCTAAGGAGCCAGGATGATGAGAGTCATCTTCGGGAACTGCTAATAGCCAAATGGCTGCTTAAACCAAAACACAGTAACGATGGAACAAGCCTTCTTAGAAATTGGATTTATTCTTAAGACTTATCATAAGATGAGCTATCAGTGAGATGGACACCTGAGAAAAGATGATGGGCCTTTGAGAACAGAGGACAAACAGAAAGCTGCACTGGAAGGAAAAGAAGAAAGACCCTCTGTGGAGAATTGATAGAATGACCAAGAAAAGTGTGATAATCCTGAATGAGATGGTGTGGAAGGGCTGCATTTTGTATCACTGAAATTGTGGCCATATCAGTGAATTCGCAGAATCATTGAATTCTCCAAGTATTAAAGCAATTCAAAGTCTATAAATTAGCACTTTAGATGATGAACCAAGTCCCAAGCTGGAGATAATCCCTTAATTGCTAAAACCCAGGACAGGAGGACTGAACCCAGGACTGAATCTATCTATGATTTCACTGCTATGTAAAACTCCCAGATGAGGAAATTTCCTTTGCTAATGCAAATTAGCACCTTCCCTGCAAATTATAATCTTAGAAACACTCCTAGAGCACTAAAAGAATGGAGACCAGGGCTACACAGTCAGTACGTATTGGATGGGCAGAACTTGAACCCAGGTCCTTCTTATTCTGAAGGAAGTTCTATTTATCATACCAGGTAGCTGCTTTTCTCTTAATTGCTAAAAAAAATCCCCTTAAAATTCCAAGTCTATTTAACTTTTACACAGTAAAAGCATTACTGAAAGACTGTGCATAAAAATGTATACATATATTTAAATACATAAAGTAACCTTTTGTTGTTCAGTTGTGTCTGATGCTTCATGACCCCATTGGGGGATTTCTTGGCAGAGATACTAGAGTGGTTTGCCATTTCCTTCATTTTGCAGATAAGAAACTGAGGCAAACAGGGTGAAGTGACTTGCCAGAGTCACCCAGCTAGGAAAAGTCTAAAGCCAGACTGGAACAGAGGTTTAGTGAACTGGACTTTTTTAATGTTGGCATTTTCCTGGAACTGAAAGCACCTGACCTCTGACTAGAGCTCCCAGAGATCCACCAAAGTGGTGGACAAACACAGGATTTCTGGGGCTGGGCTGTCATCTGCCTGGAATGATTTGGAATTAAACAACCTTGTCTATTGCATAGGAGGCTCACTTCTCATAATCACATACTTAGGAGAGTGCTCTTACAGAGTGTGTCACAAAAGGATATTCCTCATGTCCTCCCCTTATAGAGGAAGGAAATGTGGTTAATCTCGAATTTGACCCACACTAACATTTCCTTTTTACCACAAATTACAAAACTTGGAGTTAGAGCAAGATCCAACATAAGCCTTAATCTCAAATGAAGAGAAAAGTGTCTTGGAAGAGTGCTGTCCTGTGTGTGCAGTAGTTTGGAGGATCTCTACCATTCTGCTCTTGTCGTATAAGCAATAGAAGAATCATGGCCTTCTGAGGGAAGAACACACTTTGCTTCTTCACAGAAGTTAATGAGTGGAGTTGCCAACAGAGGAATCCTCTTGGAGTAAATCCTAGGGGAAAGGGACAGGCTTTAAGGTGGCCCGAAAATCTGGCAAAGCTTATTAAGAGGTTTCCCATCAAAGAGACCAGCTTCTCTTTTGTAATCATATTTCCAAAGGTAAAAAAAAAATACTTCCAGGAGCCCTGAGGTGAGAGTTAGGGTTAGTGCCAAATAGTTCTTGAACTAGAACACAGGCTTGGCTAATTCTAACAACGGTGATGCTGTGGGGTGAGTGGTCATCCAGGGAGGTAGGAAAAAGGTGATGTGGAGCTGTGAGAAGAACATGTTCTGGACATTAGGATGTGCATGTATATTAAATGTGTGACCTGGAGTAAGGCACATAATATCTCCAGGACTCAATGGAGAGTAAATCTTACACATGCTTTGGTCTTAATGCTATGGACAGACACAGTGCTTTTAAAACGATTTTTCTTGGGATCATTTACTGAAAGGTTTCCCCTATACTGGGGAACGTTAGCTCCAAACACATCTAGGAACTCAATCAAGAAATATTTAGAGAGTTATCTATCATGTGCCAGACACTAGGGGTACAAAGACAAAGAATGAAACAGTGCCTATTTACAAGGCACTAACAATCTAAAGGGAAGAGACAAGTACATATAGAAACATATACAAAATAAGTAGGAAGTTAATAAAATAAGACATAAACAAATGAAACAGAAAGTAGAGCGGGAAGGTCACTAGCATGTAAAAGGGGGAGTTTCTAGAGTTCTTGCAGTTATTTCTCCTTCATTCAGATGCCAGGGAAAAGACAGGTATAGGACAATGCTGATCTCTTCAAACTTCAAATTCTACCCAAATTTGGAATTTCGACCATGTGATATATCATCTGGGAATAGAAAATGTTTGTCCTTTATTTTTGAAGAAGACCACAACATCAGGAAATGATGCCATGACAAGTACATGAATTAGATTTGACTGGGGGAAGCTGTACTAAGTCACCAGCCTCACTTTCTTTTCCAGAGCCACCTGAGTCCAGTGGTCAGATAGGAATCAGGACGACTGGAGGTGGCCCTGAATGCGAGGCGATCAGGGCTGAGTAACTTGCTGAAGGACACACAGCTAGTAAGTCAAGTGTCTGAAACTGGATAGAAATTAAGGCATATATCTGCCCAATCCTAACTCACCTACCAGATCTATTTTGGGAGTTTCTGGGAAACTGAATCAACAAGATTACAAATGACAAAGAAAATTAAGCATGCTTTTTTTCATTTGCAAAGAAAGGAGATGAATCAACCCATTTACTACCTCTTTGCAGAGGTGGATGTGTGTATATATACATACATATATATATATATATATATATGTATATATACATATATATATATATATTACCTATAGCTATGAGTACAGGTCTTTCTAATGATTCCAATGATAGGAATTAACTAGACTTCTAATTTGTAGCTTAACTAACCAGAGATTCTAAGGTTTGAAAAAGTATTATGCTGTAGCAATGAACTCCATAGTATTCAAAGGGGCCCAAGGAAAGAATATCATTCTTATTGGGGATGGGATGGTGAAATCAGAAATGTTTCACTGGAATGACACTACCTCAAAAGGCATGGAGTTATTAGATTAAAACCTTTGTCCAGTCAATACCATTATGACTATTTGTACTTCTGAAACATAGGCTTCTCTCAGCAGCAACAATGCAAAAAAATCATAGAAGAGACTTGATATTTCAATATGCTTCTCCTTGAGGAACATTCAATATTGAACTGATTTTTTTGGATAGGAGCTATTTTAATATCTAAATGATAATGCAATCACAGATTGTGGACATATCTTTTCCTCCCAAAAGTTATTTTACACTTGAAGAAAAGGAAGAAGAGAGGCTAACTTCAGGGCACCTTGCTATTCAGCTATTCACACCAACCCTATTGAGTGCCAACAGCAGTAACACTCTTAATGAACTACACAATTGGGTATAGCACAGACTCTTCTTGGATCTCATCTAAAAGTTTAGTGAATGGGCCAAGATGACCAAGAAGACAGCATGAGGCTGGGGAAAGAGCAATAGACTAGTGATGAGTTCAGTTCCCAAGGCATCACTTATGAGCTGGGGCCTGGTGACAGCTGATCTACATTGTTCAAAGTCTGGCTCTCTCACTTGCTACTTGAATAACCAGGAATGATTCACTTACCCTCTGTAAGCCTCACTTCATCATCTGTAAAATGAGGGGATTGAAGTAAATTAATGGTTCCCAACTGTCTTTCCATAGACTACACAACAAGTTTCTTCCCAGGCCACAAAACTTCCTAACAAAGCTCATTTCTTAAAACTCAATTAACAAAAAAGCTAACAACCACCATTTATTGACTCATCCTTCTCCTTCTGAGGACCAATGAACATCTGGAGCTAGGAAACAAATAAATGCTCTTCCCTAAGGCATGGGTGCTCTTTGCTCTGAGGAGGAAGCAGCTACTTTTCCTTCAAGGAGGAGAAAGTAGATCTCCAGGTGCTGCTGTCAGGTGAGAGACCATGCAGTAGAGTGATGCATCCTTCTAGATTGTCCTAAAGCAACTGCTAACAGCAATGGGGGGGGGCAACGTCTTCCCAGCAAGCTTCAATCCAAAATCTGACAGAGACCTTTCTGAGATGGCAAAGCAAATGAAAATGACCCATTTGTTGTGATAATGTCAGAAAGGATGAAGATAATAATATCTAAATATAACACGTTATGGGCAAGAAATTGGATGAAGATCTTAGAGGCACAGATGGTGTTTTGGTCATTGGTGCCCATTGAAGGCCAACCAGGACTTCAGATAACAAAGAAAGATTTTTGGAAGTGACTGGTTCAGATTGGGATTTAGATTTCTAGATCATTTTTTAGATTACAGGAAGGAAAAAATCATGGACAGGGATCATCTACACCATAAAAGGGCTTCTGGAATTTTTCAAAACTCATCAGAAGGTACTGCACATAAAATAAAGGGTAAAGGAGAAAGCTATCTATGCAATTCCACCAAGTCAAACATGTTAGTGCTTACTATCAAAACAAGAGTAGGTAATGGTTCCTGGACTTAAGACAATTTCCATCTTCAAAATTCTGAGGAACAAAATGACTAAAGATCTTATTCTCACCAAAAGCGTAGGGGTGAGATATCTTTTTTAGGAAGAAATGACAGTAACTTCAAGAAGGAGTGATCACTTTCTCTTAGTGTTTATGACAAAGAGGATGGGGATCCTGAATTTGAATAGTCTCAAGATTTATAATTCTATGGGGAAAGTCATAGGGAGGGATGGGAAGCTCTCAAGAATAAATTCTGAACATATCAAGAAATATAATTCAAATTAAGCTGAACTGGGGCTGAGGATGATGGTATAATCTCTAGTTCATGACCTTAGTCTCAGTCTCATATTATATAGTACAAGGACTATCAGGGTCTTAAGCAAATGCAGATTATACCAACCTAGAAAGGAGAGCTAATATATCACATGACAGGTTTTACAAAGATTTGACTAAAATGTTGGGCTAAATTTATGAAAATTTCTCCTGACTCTAGAGGTTCCAAAGAAGAAATCAGATATAATAGGTAGATGTACAAAGAGGCAAAGTTTGACTTGATTCCCTGAATATCCTAAAAAGTGGAATTATGCAAAAATGGAGTGGAGGCATGGTATTTCTGCAGGTCTTCATGCAAAGGTTAGATGATACTTGTCAGACATGTTACAGCAAAGATTCTTTTTCAATTAGAGTTTGGACTAGGTGGATATTGAAATCAAATTATGAGATTCTCTGATTTAAGAATCTCAACAAGAAAAAGTCAACTCCCTTTATCACCGTTGGATGTCATTGAGTTCGGCAGCCTCGCAAAGTAAACACAATGCTTTCATGGCAGGAAGAATTCCCTCTCCCAATGCCAAAAACTCATTTTGTTTTTCCTACCCCATTTCCTCACCAGAGATGTTTTCTAATCTCTGAGCAGTTCCTCTAGGATGTCAGAGAACTCAAACATCAATGAAGGTTTGACGGTCTGGAATGATCATCATTTTCAGTGGAAATGGGCTTAATGAGAACTGTATCTAGTTCAGTTCCACAATGTAAAGCAATCTAATTGGGTTATGCAATAACAGGAGGCAGGTGAAGCCAGAGAAAATGAATAATATCATGTTTGTCCTGTTAAATTCTCTAACCCTTTGGGTTGGAGGAGTGAGATGTCATAAAGTCAGAGAGACTTGCCCTCCATAGGCTTTTCGTGTGTGTGTATCTGTGTCTGTGTGTATAAGAGGTGAATGATGTGAGTTTTCTCTCTGTATGGGAGCACAAGGACTCTCCACACAATCTTGGGTTGGGAAGAGGATAACATGCACACTAAGTCTACTGCACTAAGCTTGAAAATGAAATTCTTATGGGGACAGGGAGGAGGCCTGTGGCTTCTGGCAATTCCAGAAAGTTTCTGGGGGAAAATGGTCTCATGACTCAGGCAGCTAGGTGGTGTAACAGATGGAATGCTAGGCCTGGAGTCAGGAAGACCTGAATTCAAACCTTGGTCTAAGGTACTTCTTCACTGTCTCTGTAAATGGAAATAATAATTGCACTTACCTCCCAGGGTTGTTGTAAGGATCAAATGAGATTTTATACACACACACACACACACACACACACACACACACACACACACACACACAAACACACACACAGAGTGCTTAGCTGTTACTATTTTTATTGTTAAGACTACTCATAGCCATTCCAGAGATCTGACATGCCACACCTCATAAGACTGGCACTTTGGGTTTAGGGGTAAAATCAGAATAAAAATAAACAAATCCAGTGCAATCGATAGAATTGTTAAAAATAGCGCAATTAAACCTTATCAAGGGTACCTAATACTATTTTAAAAATATTGTCCTAAAGACAGTCATATTTATGTAACTGAGACTAAGTGTTTATCTATAACCATAGTTTTTATAATACAGCAGTGGTTCATTACACATCAATTTTAATCTGTTGGAATATTGGTATTTTAGTTACAAAAATTATATTAGAATATTGCTTTAGAATTTATAAAGCACTTGCTTGACTATTATTTAGTGAGGTTTATATTAAAATTCTGTAAGATTTATAGGAAAGAGATTATTGTCCTCTCCTTTTTTTTAAGCAGGTGATGAATGGTAGATCAGAGACATCATGAGACTCATCCAAGGCCACATCATTGCTAAGTGCCTGGCCCATCCAGGGTTATCCACTCAGTTTTCGTGCTCCTAGTTCAATGCTCTCTCAATTTCTTCCTCTAGAAGCTAAAGCAGATCTTTGACAATTGTCCCCATGTGGGTTTTTAGGGTTGTTTTAGTATAAGTGAAATTAAATCACTTGTTGAAAAACCATAACACTTATCTACAGGAACTAAAAGGAAAGCTTTCTACTGCAAATAGATTGAAAATGATGGGGTTGGCTTTCGAAAGTACAGGATCCACATGAGATGTGGGTAGCTTCAGGAGATGACTGCCAATGGTAACACAGCAAATATCATCTATGCTCAACAACAGAGGGCTGGCGGGTGGGGCTGGCATGTGAGGAATTCTTCATCACTTTTGCATGACCATTACTATTTTAAATAATGTTCAGCTTTCTGTTTCAGCAGTATAGCCTGGTAAAACATTTGCATGAGAATACAAAATGCATCAATTACCACTGCAGGAAGCACTTAAAACTTAAGGTAATTATATAGTATGGGCATGGTTTCCCAGAACTCAAACAAAATAACAACTCATTCTCCAGTCACCCTCTAAGGCAATTATTATTCTGTGTTACCCCTGATCTTGCGCACTAAAAATCCTTCTCTTTACAATTATATTCACATTATAAATTCCTACTTTGTTCTTTTGCCATCAAGCTTTCCCAGTTGCCTCAGAAAATTTGCATTCTGTAAAAAGCTGACCTAGACAGCTAATGGAGATGGATTCTCCAGTTACGCTCGGTTAAGAAGAGAAGCAATGCAAGCTTTCCGACTGTATTTAAACAAAGTATTTCTATGTGAAACACACTCCCCAAAGGGATCCCTTGTTTGGCATCCCCTTGCCCAGAAACTTTCCACAAGGCCAATGACTCCTTTGGTTGCCACTTAAGTCCTACCACAATGTGATTCAGAGCCCCTTTTATCAACCTCCTCCCTGTTGTTGTTTTGTAAGACCCCTCCTCCACCCTAACTACGCCCCCCCAAGAAAACAAGACCAGGTCTGCTGACTTGGAACTACATAGAAGGAGAAAGGTGTAGCAATCATGGAAAACGTGCAGCCTCTAGGACTGTGATTTCTTTAGGCTAGCAGTAGGAGAGACTGCAATAGTTCATCTCTGGGATAGGAAAAAATGTCACTAACTGCCCTTCAGTTTCCTTATTTCAGCTTCCCAACCTAGAACAGGATTAAATATACTTGCAAGGATCTGACCAGATAGAATATCATGCCAATAATGCTCTACTCTCCTTTCTTTATCCTCAATTCCATAGTCAATTGTCATGCAAACATCCATCCATTCAGTCATCCATTCATCTATTGCTTTTGACAATCCTGACTTGTGGCCATCTTGCTATTTATTTCGCTGACCCTAGGTCTTGGTATGTAAAATCTAAACTCAGTCTTTTCTTGTCTTTCAAGACTATTTTTTTCTCTCCATATACAACTGACAGTTATTCTAATGGAAAATTATTCCACTTGTATCTGATCACATCTCTGATAGTTACTGTATGATTGTGAATTGTAGTAGCTTTGAGAGGGTAGAGCCATGGCTTCTTCACTTCAGTATTTCCCATGGTGCTTTGGACAGGGCCTTAGTGAGGAGGTACTCTGTAAATATTTGTTAAATAAATAAATGAAAGCATGAATGAGCAGTTCCCACCTCCAAAGGTAATGTCACTTTATTATTAACAAGAACACCACATTTCAAACCATCTCAGTTGTGGTTGGCTCCTAGGAAACAGAACTCCATGTTTTAAAGTGGTCATCTGCTCAATGAGATTATCATTTGGATGCTTCAATCATCATTCAGCAGTCTGGTTTGGGATCCCACAAACACAGAAATTCCTTGGGTCTTTTATACACACAGAGACTTATGTGTCAGAACTAAAATAGTTGCTTATTTTCAAATCCATTTACTACAAAACTGATGAATGCAAAGGGAAATACATTCAGACCTTTATCTTTGTGAAATTTTCTAGTCCAAAAAGAGAAAGGGATGGTGGTGTCTCAGTTTAAGAATAAACTAGGCCAGAGGTCTTCAGCAGGAGGCAAGCCTAGGGTGGAAGGTGTGCAATGCCCCCATGTTAGGTAACCCCACAATATATCGGTGTCTTATGTGAGCATATCTCCCTCCAAGGGAGTGGCTAAAGTATCATACAAAGTACAGGGGTAAGATTTGGAGGATCATAAATCTCAAGCTGGAAAGGACCCTAAAGGTCATTGAGTCCAGTTCTCTCTTTTTAAAGATGACGAAACAGACACAGAGAAGGCATTGATTTGTTCAAGGCCACAAAGCTAGTAAGTCTGAGATATAGGATTTGAACCCAGTTGATAAGCCTGGTAGGCTAACTGCTACCCGCATGCTGCAACCTTTCCAAGAATAACTAGTAATCTGCCTATTACCCCCCAAGTTGCCCAGCTGATACTCCATGGAGTAGGCCATGGTGTCAGTTACAATGTCATTATATTGAAATCACAGTTTCAATTACTGTGGCATTCTCAGAACTCCTTATCCCTGACCCCGTTCTATGTTATCATGATTCCTAGGACACTAAAATTGGACTGCATTTCTTTATTTGTTGGAAAATTTCATAAAGAGAAAGACTTGACTAGTATCAAGCTTGAAGAAATCAGTTTAATAGGATAGAGTTATCTTTGTCAAAATACATTAGTCTACACTGCAGTTTCACCAAGCACCTCTTCCCTGAGAATATCTGCTAGCTCTCACTCAGCTCTACACCAAACAAAATAAAAAGTTCATTCAAAGAAACCCAAGAGATTGGGTTCTTTTTGCAATGGCAATTTTGGTACCAATTCTAAATGGGGCTCCTTCACATAAGAATTTACAATGATCCATGGAGTTAGTGGTTCTTGGGGGCTACCTTCTAATACTGGCACTTATTTTTACTCCTCAGATAGTGATTCAAACAGTAGCACGTCAGGAAAACTCCAGTTTCATCATTGGACATTGGATGAAAAAAAGGCACCTGACAATTGATTACTTTTGAAGATTTTGTTTTCCAATATCAAAGAAGAGAGTAATGAAATTGTATCTGAGCAGAAGGAAGCTAAATTATTTATCTCAAACTAAATTTTACCAGATGGTTGATGGTACAAACTCTCCATCAGAGAATGTGCTGTATATATTACTTTTAGGATAATCAATGGACCTAACTTTGAATTTGAATGGTATATTTATATTGAGCCTTACAGCTCCCCCTGATTCGTTGTACAAGAGGCTCTAAATATACATGATTAGAATATAATACATCTTATCATGGAGTCCGGATATCATCTACTCAAAAATCGCATCAGCCCAGAAGGACTGCTGATCTTTCCTTTTTATCTTTCAAAAGAGAAGAAAGGTAGAGACCAATTCTATCCCTCCCACCAAAAGAAAGACAGAAAAGAAGGAATCTCCCTGGTCTTAACCCTGGATTATTCTAACCCTAAGGGCCCCACAGACATACTATCTCGCATGGAAAATGAACTTTTTCTAAGGGAATAAGGAGGTCCAGACATATATCTCAGCTCCAAATTTCTTCTTTCCAATCTGCACCCTAGAACAGGGATGTACAGTACTTAACACATATTAGATCCTTAATATATGTTTACTGAAGGATTTATGGATTGATCCACTGTGACTTTGTGGAGAGTTCAATGACTCATTCATTTGCCTCTTTCTCAAGTTCTCTTAATTAGAATTTACAAGTGGATATTAAACCAAATCTCTGTTAGAGGTCATTCTTGATTCTTCCAAGTGTTAGTACCTCCTCCCATTAAAATGTAAGCTGATTGAGGCCAGGGAAGGCTTAATGTTTAGATTTGTATCTCTAGCACAGTACTTGTCTCACACTGGATGCCAATAATGCATATTCATTCATTCATTGATCTCTGAATATACTTATCCTCTCAGTGGAATGTAAGCTTCTCTAAGACAAGGATTCTCTCATTTTGATACTTGTAGCCTCAGTATCTGAGGCAGTAGTATTAGCAGCAACTTGGTGACTCAAACTGCCCTAAAGGCCTCACTTTCCACCCATCTTGCTCTGGTGAGGAGTCATTTTATATCCTTAACCATGAGCCATGAGGCCCTGAGGAAATTGGATAGTAGCTAAGTAAAAATGTGATAAAAAGAGGGTCACTAACTGACTGAAGAATGTTTGCTCACAAGGGTCTCTTTCATTTTGGGAAGCCTGCTCCCCATTAGCCCAAGCTGCAGAATACCCTTTAGGTCCCTAAAGCAATCAATACCTGACTAGAGAGCTAATTAGGGGAGGGGGCACAGTGCAGTGGAAGCTTTGCTGAGGTACAGCTTCATTCTCTGGAATGAGTTTCACATGAGGAGGAGGGAGAGAAAGTAGGAGAGAATGGAAGAGAGCAGGATTCCCCTTGCATTTGTTTTGTGATGTGTTCTTTCTAGAAGAAAAGATTGCACTTCATCTTGTATTCTATGCTTAGACATGTCATGGTACTAAAACCATGTTCTGAGAAATGACATTGGAAGCAAATCTGGAGATATTCTGAGTCTCAGGTAGAATGAATAGAGAGTCACCAAAATGCTCTAGCTGCCACTGGAGTGTCAGTTCCCCCACTCTCTGGGATCTAAGTAGTCTCATTTGGGGAAAGGAAGAGTGATCAGACATAATGGCCCATGCCAGTAAATGGACATTTAGCTGGGAAAGGAAGAATGGAACTGAAATTTGTTTTTTTCTCATATTATTAAACATCTGGTTAAGGACTTCTGTAGGATCCATTGTTGGAAAGTAACAAAAGGGGTAGAGGTCATGCCAAAGAACAGTGATTTCCACTGTGCAACTACAAAGGGGAAGGAGAGGCAGGTGGACAGCAAGCAACCAGTCCCTGGAACCCAGGCCCATATCCATCTGCACACACACACACACACACACACACACACACACACACACACGAAGTGAGGGAAATGACTACAGAGTACAGATTTGTCTTTTCAGCAACATCAACTCCTCATTCTGCTAAATCGACTCAGGGTACATCCAAAGTCTATTCTCTGCATTTTGAGTAAGCCACAAAGGACTTTCCCTAGTCTCTATATTGCCCCCGCCCTTTCTCCAGCAAGCCTGGGTCTCTACTCACTCTTGTTCCTTCAGGCGGGCCTGACTACTACCACTTCTCCCCTCCATCCCTGAACCCCAGATTCTCATTCAACCCTTCCCTTGCTCTGGAAGAACAAGCAGGACTCCATCCTCCAAGGTACTATGAGGGAGCTAGCTCTGAGGAGAACATGTGGCTGAGAGGGAACATGGACAATGACAGATGGGGAAGGTAAAAGTCCAAGTGTTTACAACTGAATCTTTTTGAATCAACTGACCATTCAATCCTGGTCTTCCAGGTATGAAGCCATTCAAATTAAAAAGGATTTATTAAGTGCCCACCCATGATGTTACACAAATGCTGGGCTGAGAACTGGGAATTTGGGGCAGCTAGGTGGGTGCTGTGGATAGAGCACTGGCCCTGGAGTCAGGACCTGAATTCAAATCAGGCCTCAGACAATTAATAATTACCTAGCTGTGTGAACTTAGGCAAGTCACTTACCCCATTGCCTTGCCAAAACAACAATTGGCAATGCAAAGAAAAGCAAAACCAGTCCCTGCTCTCAATGAGCTCCCAGGCTAAAGGAGAGACAAGACGCCCACGAACATACAAACAACTTAAAGCCAGGAAACCTTGGAGATGCCTAACAGAGAGGGGAGGGGAAAAAGCTTCTTGGTGAAGGGGGGGATTTAGATAAGAACTGGAAGAAAGCCCGGAGATAACAATCAAGAGGGAGAGCAGTCCAGGCAGATGGGCCAGCCAGAGCAAATGCAGAACTGGGAGAAGTGTCAGCAAGAAGTCAGTGGATTGAATCCTACAGTGGGATGCGAGAAGACTTGGAAGGGAAGGAAAAGATCAAAATACAAAGGGCCTTGACGATGAAATGAAGCATTTGGTCTATTTTCCTTACCTTTCCTCTGGCCCCTGGGGCCAATTTTATTTCCACTGGGTGGTAGGGGTGAAGTCAGAGCATCCATTTTCAACCTCCCACTTCCTTTGTTCCATCTCAATCTGGCACTCTCCTAGAGCCTTTCTTTCTCCATACTTCCTCCTCACCTCAGCCCTGCCAAGCAGGATGCCCCTGAGAAGAGTTATCCTGAATAAGTCCCTGCTAAGAAATGAGGAGCTTGGGAGGAGCAGTAGCTCCCAATACCTGGGAGCAGACTGGCAGGAGAGCAAGCTTAGTTTCATTTATAAAATGAAAGCAACCCATTGATCTCAGGAAAGTTCTTTTGCTCAGGTTCCTACCTTATCTGTCTTCACTCCAACCCAGCCTCCTCCATGTTCTGTGATCGATAGCAAACAAAGCCAATGCTACCAGCCTCTACCTATCAAGTACCTACTGGCACTGGGACAACAGTCTCAGCCCTCAAGCAGCTTCCTTCTGCTTGTCCCAGAAGTCAGCTCTCTACACACTGTGCCCTGATGCCTCTCTTTCATAGCTATAGAGGATTTCAATCACTGGCTGAGCCTTGTATTTACATTAATCCATACAGAATATTGCCATCTCAAAGTAAACGTATTGTTTGAAAGTTCCAGGCATGTGCTCTTGGAAATCTCCGTGGCTTCATATCAAGTTCTCTTAAAAAAAACCAAGAACTTTTTAAACGGAGTGAACTTAAGTAAGAACTAAATGTTGCAGCTTGCTGATGAATTACAACAGGCCAGAAACATCACGTCAATAACATACTTCAGATGTTATTATGAGAGAAGAATACTTTGGAAGAAGGCAGAGCAGCTGACAAAAAATACCATGGCCTCAATTTGAAATTCGAAATTCTCACATTTCAAAAAGAAGGCCCATTTAAACAACCACTGAGCTTTGTAGCCAAGAATAATTACAACACTGATTGGAGCAATGAACTCTCTGGCTGCCCCCCAGAAAAGGTAAGAGCAGAACCCTGGCATCGGGGAATCTCCCTCATTCAGAGGTGTCCAGCTCAAATTTGACACCCCTCAAGCTTTGACTACAGCCGGAACCAGAGAAAAATGGCATTAGGCAATATTTAACAAAATGAAGAAAAATCCAGTGTAATACTGAAAATGTTCATTGGCTGTTTCCTCAGTTAACAGTCAGTGGGGATCTGGATTTCACTGCCTTATACCATGGTTCTTCTTAATTCCTGGGTTTAGATGGACAATCTGAATGGAGTCAGGACAAACTTTATAACCAGATACTGAAGGAGTATATAAGTTGTATATAAGACCCAAGCATACCAAGAGGAAAATGATATGCTATCTTCCTTCAAGGAACTTACAATCTGGCCTGTAATGGAAGGTATGGATACAAATCACACATGAAAGTAGCCTAACACGAATGCAGACGCTCTGGCCCCCATACTGGCATTTATGGAAGAATCCCTATCATTTGGAAGGATTTACCACATTTTCATAGCACCAGATTGACTCCCCATATGATAAATAACCAAATGGATCAAGGGGGAAAAAAACATGGGTGTAGTCTTTGTGGCTAAAAGTACTCATAAGGCATATTTTCCTCAGCTTCCTGTGCAGAGGTGACAACTAAAAGTTCCTTAAAATGCCTCCCCAAAGAGTTTCAAAATTCCTAGTCTGCAAAGTTGTCTTCATATATATTCCTTTTTTTCCTTCTCATGATCTCTCCATTTCCTTTCTTTTATATTCTGCACACAGTTATTATGGATCCATTCTTGAGCTTTCTCCAGTCAGTCACATATGTGTCTTCAGCATAGAGAGGAGGCCACCTGCCTCTCTTTTCCTGATTCCTCCCTCTCTGCTCTGTCTGTCATCTTTACTCAATGAGACATTTAATAACTCTTCATTTACTGGGTACTGGCCAGTCAAAAGCAGAGTGGAATCCTGGGCCAAGGCACATTCCTCTGTACTACCTGATGATTTTATATCAATTCCAGATCTCTGGAATACATATCCTAAGTAGAAGGGGTGACAGGGTCACTGGGAAGGGTCTGATAGGGAAGGAAAGGGAAGGGAGGAAAGAAAGAAGTGAGTGAAGAGAAATGCAAGGTAGAGTCAATGGAAAGGGGGGGGGGGCGTCTTTCATACATGACCAGCTGGAAGTCAGGGCTCAATAAAGTCCTGCCATTACACTTTTAAAAAAAATCACATTTCCATGTCTACATTTTATTCATCTCTTGACATCAATTCAAACAGACCAGCCCCCATCCCCAAGTCCCTTCTAAAGCCATTAGTTTGCCAAAAATCACAATGCAAATGGAAATCAATTAGCATCAGGAATCTTAATGGACTGTACAAATGTAGGACATTTTGTTAACACCTGTAATAACATCTTTATTTTAGATTGGCATCTAACTCAAATCTTACAGTATAGGAACATCAGCACAGGGGAGAGACAATAGGATCAGAATCCAAATGATTTTTAACAGACTACAATACTGGTTCGAATCTTATAAGGTGAATTTTTTTGTTTTCTTGTTGTTCAGTCCTTTCCATCAAGTCTGACTGTTGATGACCCCTGTTAACCATAATTTCATAAAAATGAAATATCAAAAAGTTAATTTTATCCATGAAGTTTTATTCTCTAGGACCTTACTGAATCCATGGATGGATGTTATCATTAAGGATACAAACCAAGAGCTTAATGAAGAAACAATATTTATAGCAATTGTAAAATTTTGCCAGTCAATCAATCAGGTGACACATTAGTACACAAAGGTATCATTGATTACTTTATGAAACTCTGACCCATCCATAAGGTTTGTCGTATGTCAGAACTGACAAAGATCCAATTAGCAACAGGACTACTGTCTCCTCTTCTGATTTGATATTTTATGGTGTTATCAGATATAATATAGACATAAAACATTGACATTTCTCCCTTTCCAAAACATCGTAAGAATTTATTCAGTCTCTTATAGAGATAACCAGACCAGTTTCCTGCCTTCTCACAATGGTCTTTACTCTGATTGTTCACACAACCGTGAAAGCCCAAACTTACAGATGCAATTAGAGGTGGACTAGGCTGTTTCACTTAGAAAGAGCCTGGCCTCAGATTTATAATTAAAGACACAGACCTTGAGGAGGGCAGAGCCTAACATTCAGACTCACAAATGTCAATTAGAGGTTCATAAAATTAATTTTTTTTATCAGAAATATAGAATTAAAGAATATCAGTCTTAGACATTCCATTTGGGGTTTTCATGGCAGAGATACTGACAGGGTTGGCCATTTCCTTCTCCAGTTCATTTTACAGTTGAGGACACTGAAGCAAACAGGACTTGCCCAGAGTCACACAGCTAGTAAGTTTCTGAGGCTGGATTTGAACTCAGACTAGTCTTTGCAACTTCAGGTCCAGCACTTTAACCACTGCAATACCACATAAGGGCCCCACGATGAAATTTTGTAGAGGTCAAAGCAAACTCTTAAGTTCATAAATCTACTTTACCAGTAGTACATGGGGCAAGAGTAGTTCTGAAAGAAATCTGGAGGGATGGTGTGGGTTAGTGATCTGTGACCCAATGGAAGTCAGCTGTATTATATGGCAACTCCAAAAGCTAATGGAATCTTAGGCTGAAGTGGGAGGGAGACCAGTCACTCTGTCAGTAAACATTTATTGATTGCTTACTAGGTGTCAAGTACTTTTCTAAGTGCTGGAGTTCTTGCTCTCAAGAAGCTTACACTCTAATGGGAGAAGAGGTCACATAAAAGAAACTGTAGGGGGAGATATGAAGAGGAGGAAAGAAGTCAGGGAAGACACCTGATACTGAGACATGGTGGAACAAAAAAGTCCCAAAGTAGTGCATTTAGGGGAGAAACGAGCTCACTTGAGCTTCTTTCTTAGATGGAAGTTTTGGAGTCTGTGCGTCTCCTTTCCAATTCAAAGGACAGAAGATAGTGATGAGGTGGAATCCCAAGGCTGATAGAAATTTGCAGGATGATCGATTTTCCTAAGTAGTGGAGAAACCAGATTAAGTATCAGAGTCCTGTATACCAGTGAAAAATTAGATGTCTGAGCTGAACTCCTTCCTTACATAGAAGCTTTGGAGTTCATGTTCCCACTCTCCAGACAGAGGCCAGTTATGAGATTGAGTCCTAAGGCAATGGAATCTTGCAGGATGATGCGATATTCCCATCTCTGTCCTCCTCAGACTTCCTCAAATGATGGTGTTTGGTGTAGGTACCACAGTTTAAGTAGACTGTGGATAACCTGGATCTGCAGGATGTTGATGAAGGAGCTGGAGTCCACATTGCCTGGAGAAGACTCGACGGATACGATAGCTGTCTTCAAGGACAGAGTGGTCCAAAAAGCTTAGTGCAGTTTTAAGCTTTAACAGCACTAAGAGATCTGGGACACTCTATCATTGAAGGGTGGTAATATGAAGGCTGGATTCAACTTGTTCTGTTCATCCTCAGAAAGCAGAACCAGGAGAAATGGATAGAAGTTTCAGAGAGGCAAATTGAGGCTTTGTGTAAGGAAAAGCTTCACTGAAGACAAGAGCTGTCCCAAACTAGAATATACTGCTTTGACAAGTGGTAGGTTCCCTTCCTTAGAGGTCTCCAAGTGCAGACTAGAGGATCACTTATGAGGTATATCATACTGGAGATTCTTGCTGGTAGACTATACATGGTTACCAAAATTCTTCTCATCTCTCAAATTTTACAGCTCTTTGAAAAAGTTATCAAACAAAACAAATTCTTAGGTTGAGTTTCCATGCCATCTTTAACTCCTTGAACTGAGTCTATTAAACTTTTCACTAAGATATGATGGGGATGGAATTAAGTATTGCTCTTAGGATAGATGTCCAACCGCAACTCAACTTTCTTTGAATAAAGTAAAGTATACTTTCTTTCTTGTGACTGGGAATGAATGATAGCAAGAGCTTAAATTTAGATAATGATCTTTTGCAAAATGCCTAACATTAAGTCAAGAAAATAAAAAAATTTAAGAAAACTCTTCTATTTCCATTTCTTATGGACCATGTGTAAGTCTAAAATTTGGGTGTTCTTTTTATTGGGAGTGCTAATCAGTTCATTAATAAACATTTAGCATGGGGATACAAATGAAACAAAAGATAATTTTTGCCCTCAAGGAGCTTAGAAGCTAATGTTCTTTCTTTTAAAATGGTGTAGCTGTGTTAGCAAGTTCCAAAACAATGAAAAATTGAGTTGAGTTGAGAGTCATCAGAAGAAAGGTAGTGAAAACAGTAACTAAAGTTAAGATGATCTTGTACTGTAAGATGAAGAAAAAAGAAATGAAATATAAGAAGGAATATGAAAGTAATCTTAAATAATAATAATTAGAAATAATAGTGCTCAATCAGAATGGTTAAGTGGAAGCAGAAGTGACTTACTTGGTCAGGGTGAAAGAGGCAGATGATTACTTTGAAGGGGATGTTGAAATAACTAATATACAAATGAAACATGGGAGAAGGAAGTATCAGTCAAGGGTTCCTAGAGTGAGCATGCTTTAACTAATCAGTTCAATATTCTATAATGATGGCAAAATTGTGAGATAATTTATGATTAGTAACATATCAAGAATGTTCTGCTACTTCCAGTTGGAGATTATTAGTTAGAGATGATATTAATAGTTTTTATATAATCATAAAATATATGTCAATTATTATTAACCCTGTCTTTGGTGTTAAAAGGAGAAGGGACATCTTTTATTTGTTTATTTATTCTATTCCCACTTCAATTATCTCACTATATTGTTAACCCCTTCATTTTCATTGAGCATTTGTTTCCTGTTGCTATTGGGTCATCACAGCATAGCCCTGAATTTGGCACACTAGACCAAGTCTGAGAAACCATTGTAACCCATGGCTAAGCAGAGAGATGAAGCAATGTCATTGCCATGAAGAGGGAGGAAAGACAGAAAAGGACAGGAAAGCAAGGGGATGAAAACAAAAATAAAAGGTTATCAGAGAGTAGGAATGAATGAAAAAGGAATGAGGAGTTAGAGATTTCTCCAATGGAACTCATTGTTCTTCAGGCCAATGCCGGCCATACTGGACTTGGTGAGATCAGTCACATGGCAGTGATAGGACAATGGTTTCTAATATATGCCTAATACTGGGAGACAACAGAAGAAACCACCTTCTGGCACTCTCAGAAGATGAAGAACACAAGTTCTCAGTTGGAAATAGCAGAGAGTCCACACATCAAAGTAGAGGGACCCACTGTTAGCCTCAGCAAGATTCCAGTTAGTAACCACTGAAAATCTGATGCTGGTGGGAAACAAAGGTACACATTGAAAAACAAGCATCTAATTTCTTGTACTGCATATGGATAAGGCAGGGGGGTGAGAATAGATACCAACTGGATAAGGGGTTTTAATCATCTTAAAAGGGAAGATTCCCAATATCCAGGATAGCCAGAAAAGTTGGTAGGCTTTATATATGGAGTTTCTGGAAATTCTCTTAATCAATCCAGGAAAGACTATTTTGTTGGGGAAAGTGACAATAATGAAAGAGAGAAATGAGGGAAGGAAGGACAGGTGGATGGAAGGAGAGAGAGCCAAAGTGTGAAGAAAAGAGCCCACCAGTACTTTATGAAGGCCAGCCAGCCAAACTTGCAACTCCAGATTGATTGTCAGGTGGCAAACATCTGTTATTTTTAATGACTTCCAGTGAAGCTTTTTAGAGTTAGGAACACCAACCCTAGTCACTTTAAAGTGCATTTTCCAATTAAGAGAAGAAAAGTTCATTTTACAGAAGCATATCGCCATTTGATTGCAGGCCCATTTCAGTATCCTCTCTCAAAATCGTAGAGGTTTCATCCATTGCTTTGGCCTTAATATTTTCTCTTTGAAAGGAAAATCCTATTACTTAGGAGTCAACTCAAATCTCTTAGGCAATACTAAATCTCAACTGGTTCTTAACAAGCATTTCTCTGAGAGCCTCAGATGTGTGGGAGGGTGGGGCGGGGCAGGGCTGAATTTATAAAATATGGTATGGAAGGAAGAACACTGGATTAGGGAACAGGAAGTCTGCCTATGTGGCAGGAAAAACTACCTATAGGCTCTGACAAGCTGCTACCCCTTCCTGAGGACTTCCTTAGCTGGAAAATGAATGGGTGTATTGGATTAGTTTATCTCTATGAAAACATAATCAAGTTGAAACTTTTTTTTTTTTTTTTGCAAGGCAATGGGGTTAACTGACTTGCCCAAAACCACACAGCTGGGTAATTATTAAGTGTCTAAGGCCACATTTGAACTCAGGGCCGGTGCTCTATCCACTGTGCCACCTAGCCACCCCTAGTTGAATCTTTTAAAAAATGATCTGCTACTCTTGTTTAACTTAAGAGGGTTGTGGGAATATTCAACTCCTCATCTTTCCTATTGTTAATGCTGACTTCTCTCCCTGTAAATCATTATGTGTTTATATGTATATACATATATATGTATACACACATATATGTACACTTACATATAATATATATACACGTTTTTCTATTTAATTTTCTATGTTCATATAGTTTCCTCCCCAATCAAATATATAAGTTCCTAGAGGGCAAGTATTCTCTTTTCCTATCTTTGTATACATAGGGCCTGAAAACCTAATAGCACTTCATAAATGCTTTTTGAATGAATGTGTTGTTACAATTATTCATAACATAGCTACAATTAGGTAAGTAATGAAAGCATTTAACAAACTCTCTGGGTGCTTCCATCTTTACCAATTTGTCCACTGTGCCTATCATTAGAATAGCATTCACCAATCAATGCCCTTTGGTAGTCTCATAATGAGCAACACAGAAAGGTGGACTTAGAGATACATCAAATAAATCACCTTTCAAACTTTCTAACTTAATTGTTAAAGCCAAAATTCTGAAATGGAATTTCACGTGACGGTGGGAATGGATCTAAATATGCTACTTTTCCTCAATGATCTCTTCCTACTCATGGTTTTGTCTGCAAGAAGCTCTATGTGCCTTGGATTCACCGAGGTTTAT
The DNA here is from genome assembly GCF_037893015.1 of Macrotis lagotis. NCBI lineage: Eukaryota > Metazoa > Chordata > Mammalia > Peramelemorphia > Peramelidae > Macrotis > Macrotis lagotis. Next base: position 33,743,038 of record NC_133666.1, read on the forward strand.
TCTAGTTGTGTATGAAAACAAATCCAAGTTCACATCCAACTCCCCCTTCCCAGCTTTTTTTTTTGGTAATTCCCAGTGGGGAGAAGGTCAAACTTCGATAGAGTTATAGCCATTAACATTCCCAAATCAAGACTGAAACCCGTTGATTTCTATTCTGATTTCTTAAAGAGGCCATCTTTAAGGTAATAGTCCAAAAATGGATCAGGCTAAAATGATCTGATAGATTCATTAATTTTTTTCCATTAAAACAGTCAATTACACACAGTATGGTAGATTACAAAGAGCCATTGAATTTGAAGGAAAATGAAGTGAAATTGAGTCCCAGCTTTGCCATATAGTGCCTGTTTCGGCTTTAGCTGGTCACTTAAATTCTCTGGGTTTCAGTTCTCTCCTTACTCTTTTGAATTTTAAATATGTGATGTTATCATCCTAGCTCTAACTCTGATTTTTTTTGTAGAAAAATTTGTCATAAGTGTGAACATTATAAAAGGAAATACTATGTGAAAATGTGTTCCTATTTGTGACTGTAACTTCCTAACCACATGCAATGTTTCAGAGGTATGTTTTTTTCCCCTGAAGATAAGAGGGAAGAGATATTTTCTCATACAAATCATAATTTTCAGAAGAATAAAAAATGTGAACTTGTCAAAACATGCAGTTTCCTTTACAGAGATGTTATGGGAAATCCTCCCAGCAATTACTAATTGAAATCATTGCTTACATTCAGAGCCTACCCAGCAATGTGTAACCAATAAGAAAGACAGCATCTTCTCCAACATTACTGATTTGTACATGATCAAGACATACCTTCCAAATCCTTTTGTACATGATTAAGACATATCTCCAGATCCTTTTTTTATTACAAAAGATAGGAGCTAGCTGAAAGAGCTGAGAGGTTAGCAGTTAACTGGATTAGATTAGAGGGGGACAGTTTCTTAGATGAGAAACCTTGAATGAACATGGACAAATGACCACATCTTGGTGTTAATTTCTTCGTCTATCATAATAATCAGCATTTCACTGTCTATTTTATACTAGATAATGTGAGTTTTTATTTTGGTGTTTGGGTTAATTATACTGTTCAGTTACTTAGGCTAAAGGGATGATCCCAAAGTCACACTGACAATGAATTTGAATTAGATGAGTCCTCAAAGAAACCACATTCAAATTTTGTTAGAGAAAAAAAAAATGTTCCTGAATTCCAAAAGTGAAAAGTAATGTGCATTACTAGAAATAGAAGCTAGATTTTAGAAGCCAAAGGTAGAGTCCAAACTCAAGCACTTATTAGTTGTGTAATTATGGGCAAATCATTTACCTTCTTAAGGCCTCAGTTTCCTCATAAACTACTTTAGGGATGTAGACTCATCCTTGTACTGCCTACCTCATAAGGGCTGTTGTAAAGGAAAGAATTTTGCCAACTTTAAAGGACTGCATGTCCAAGTGAGTTTCCACCTTTTCTTCAGACATGTGACCATCTCTTCCAGCTGTCTTGAATAGCCTAGAAGCAAGAAGCTATTCCAAACAACATTCCCTCTGCAAGGTGCATGCATACTCTGGGATAAGTGAAGCTCATCTTTTAATTCCTAAATTTGAAAATCTGTGACATGCTGAATATTGGTTGCCCTCAAATTCCACATGTCCATGGCTATTTCATTCCCTGCCTCCAGAAAATTTTGGGGCCAGGATCTGGCATGGGTATTGGTAGAGCACAGAAGCAAGCAGGAAGTAGGGCAAGAAGACCAACTACCAGTCTCTCAACAATAACATAGTTCCCTTCTGCCAGGAAAGCAGAAGAGAGGGCAGAGGCCAAGGAGGAAAATCACGCTGGTGTCAAAGTGGTAACTTTTCAATTTGCCTACACTATTCCATCTTATGACAAGGTCAAAGAGAGAATTTTTGGCTCAAACTGTCAATGGCAATAATAGGTTATTTTTCTTACTGTCAATCTTTTACATTTTTGAAACTTGATTTTCCTATCTCTCTAATGCTGATACTGTCAGAAGTTCACTTTTTTCAGCAATGGTTTGAAAACAAATGGCTTTTGCCATATTATACAAGTACCCTCTAATACAGTGGAACAGACAACCAGCTCTTCCATAGGAGGCGCTGGAGTGCAATGGAAAATTCAAGAGAGCTAGAATCAGGAGAGCAATAATGTAGTCCTTCAACTTCATGGTCTTAAATATGCCATTTTCTATTTGGAGTCTCAATATTCCCATTGTAAAACAAGGGAGAGAGTTAAATTAGATGAGATGATCTCTCATCCCATAGGGTCAGAGATCTCCAGTGGCAACAAATCTTAGAGGTCATTGATTTGAATTTCCATTTTGCAGATGAGGTAGCTGAGGAACACAGAGGTGAAATGACTTGCCCAGGGAGAAAAGAACTAGAAACTGTCAGAGGTGAAATTAGAACACAGCTCCTGACTCCAAATCCACTGCCCTGTCTACTGTATTGTTTCTCAAAGGCCCTTTTTGGTTCTCTTTCATAAGGTCACCTTATTTTCAAATCCCTTCATGGCACAGAAGTAATGAGAATGAATGTACAAGGCCAACTGAAGACTTATTTCCCAAATGCTCTTCCATGTAGTTTTCTTTGAAGTTTCACTATTTTGACAAATTTCATTCTGATGCAAAATTTCATTTGATTTTGCTTAATAATTTGAAGGAAGAAATTGAATGTTCATGAAAATGAGTTTGAATCAAGCTGTGACAATTTCCCCAACAAAGATTCACTAATGCCATTCATTCACACTCGATTACTCCCGAGCCTCCTGATAGGTTTCACTGCCTCGCAACTTGGATCAAACAGTCCCTACTCTCTCTCACATGATAGGACATGAGCAAACCATGCTGAAGTCTCCATCAGGAAGCCAAACAAGCATGTTCAATAAGCTGGATTCATTCACCTGGTACTGAAGGATATGAGATGGCAAGACAAAGGAGCAATGATAAAAGGAATGAAAGAGTTAGTATTTATTGCAAACTTCAGATGAGCTCATGCCAGCATTTGGCAGTAGAGGGGTACAAATTAATGAGCGTTCACTGAAGTCGAGCTGCCTGGCAATGAACAATTTATTTCCTCTTCATTAACAGGATCCAATTCATTATCCTTTCCATTTTACCCTTTTTATCTTCAATTAAAATTGGTTCCCTTTTAGGCAACAGTGTGATGCTCTTACTGGTTTGATGAACTCTTGATAGATAATGACAAGTGGCGTGAAAATGTAAGTCTTCCAAATGACCAGTGCAAGTTTAAGCTATCTTTAGAGCAGTCGATATTAATATTCTTATTGTCAGAGTCTAAAGATGATGCTGATATCCTTCAGCAGGCATTTAGCCATGTCTTGATGAGTTAAACAATATTTTCTGAAAAGCAGCAAAAAATACATGCAACACTTAGTAAATTCAAATTCATTCAGAACCATTGCATGTTCAAAGACAAATCGCCTATTATAGGAAGAGTTGAAGCTCTTTGAGGGCTGAAGCTGTTTTGCTATTTGTTATATTCGCATCTCTAGTATGTAGTTCCATGTGCTTATTTATGAGATGCTTAATAAACATTGTTTATTTTTATTCTTACTATTATTCTTACTATTATTATCCATGAAGTTCAGCACAGATCACACGTCATGACGCTCCAAGGGAGGGTTACCTTGCTAGTTTCCTACAGACAGAGATCACAACTTTCCAAATGCTAATTGCTTCTAATCAATTGTGAGGCCAATCACTAGGCATAACAAAAGATTTGTTATGGATGAGGGGAACCATATAAACCATACAGGCTTCTTGTATTATGTTGGGAGGGAGTAAGGCCTGCTGCAGTTACTGTGTGCTGTCACTGCCCAAGAGGGGTGTGAGTCACTAAGCTCCTTTCCTTTGGTGAGCATCTTTCTAATAAATGTTTTCTTCTAGTTCCTTCTACCTTCACCACCTCTAAGATGGCCATACCATGAGAGGCACTGACAGGCCATCAGAGGACAGGACAGCCTCCTACACAAAGTTCAGAGTTATCTGTTTAATTTTGCAAACAAATGGTTCAGATAATCACAAATGCATTTCTACAGAATTTTCTGATTATGTCATATGATTCTTTTTTGGCAACCAACTTATCTTTCAAATTGTATCCTGTTTAGGTGAATGTTAAAAATGATATTTTATGGGTCCAAAGCTAGCATGCAACCCAAAGAAGTATAGTGGAAAGTAGAGTAAACTGAGCACCAGGGAATCTTGAAGTTTGGTTTTGTCCCTAACCTAGTATATGACTTGGTTGCTTCTTTGGGACTCACTTTCCTTATGCTGAATAATTTCTTCTGAGCATTAAAGTATATTCATGGAACCAACCTATAATCAAGAATTTTTGATGTGATGAGTCACAGTCATCCACATGTTTATCCATTATTCCTGATCAAAGACAAATCACCTATTATAGGAGAGTTGAAGCTCCTTGAGGACTGAAACTGTTTTGCTGTTTGTTATATTCATATCTCTTGCTTGATAAGATCTAGAAGGGGTTAAGGCCATCTCTGCTATCCACACAGAGAGTAAATACTAGACTAGTAAGTCTCAAGCAATAAAATCTACAAAACAGAAGTCCTTCATTTTCATGGGGGAGGGAGGAAGACAAGATGGAGCACTAAGAGAAGGTCCCGTTCAATGTGAGGTACACGACCCTATACATAGCAAATGTTCAGTAATTTTTTGTCAGACACAAGAGTTGAAGCCCTGACATGAGGATGGACCTCAGGCTGGATTGGGGAGGGGAGGGTGATGGTGGGAGTGGTAAGAGGACTATTCTTCTAATCGTTATTCTATTTGTTTGCAGTAGTATGGTGGTCCTGAAGCACCTGGACCTCTTGCCCAAATAGAAAGGTATCACCCTTCAGAATAACATTTATATTTGAAAGAAAGAGGAATCAACATATACAAAAATGATTTCTGCCTTCATTTTAGGTGATACACTACAGGCATAATAACTATTGTTAAGGCTTGAGACCCCTTGAAAAGACAAGTAAAGATGACCTCCGATTGGTATAGTCTTTTGAGTGCGGTACATTTGCAGTGAAACAGTGCATTACGTTTCCCACACTGACCAAATTCTCAGAAACCTCATGCTCGATATAGATATAGTAGCCAGATCCAAATCATTACATTGGGTACGTGCTCAATGTCCATGTAGAAAATATACATTCTTTTTCTTGAGTGAAGTCATTTCAGTAAGGGGATGTCACTCCTGGAACCTCACAGTGTAGTCTAAGGTTTTGTGTATATATGTGTGTGTGTGTGTGTGTGTGTGTGTGTGTGTGTGTGTGTTTGTGTGAAAGATGCAGCAAAGGAAAATAAATTAATGTAAAAAAAATCCTTCCCCAGATGGTTGGTTACAGAATAGTTAGCACTAAGAAAATGCCAAGAAGGTTCCCACATAGAGCCAACAAAAATGCTTCTATTTCTTTTTAATAGCAGTGAAGGGGGGCAGGGGGGTAACTCTGAGACATTAAGGCAGAGGTTAACAACCCAATCCTCCTGCCACCAATCCCCACACCATGTCTCCTGGGAACTCTGGTGGAAGCAACATATGCTAATTTTGCCCAATGAAGCAAAAAATAGAAATGCTTCTTTCACCATCCTCTTCTACTCATTTGCACCTCCTCACCACTGTGCCACCTGGGCCTCCCTCACCATAGCTTTGGAAACCTAGCATCAACCTTGAAATTCAGTTAGCAGATGGGATCCAAGGAACTCTCTGGATAATGTGGGAGAGAAATCAAGGTTCCAAAGCTGTCGGAGAGGGAGTGGGATGGGATCAAGGTTCAGCAGTTTGCTTGTGCAGATCCTTGGAGCAGTGAAGGGTCCACATCTATTAAACTCTACAAATTCAGATAGGTGGGCTGGGACAAGGCCTAGAACAGGGTTCCTTTGGCCTACGAGAGCTTGGTCAGAGATGTCTTTGTTTTCTCAGGTGTAGAAAAGTGAAGCTAAGAGTCTAGGTCATTTCTGATTCTGAGGAAACCAGGAAGAAACTGATGATCCTCGTATTATCACATATTTAGAGCTGGCAGGGACCACAGATAACATCCAATTTAAACCCTTCATTTTACAAATGAGAATAATGAAGTTCCATGGGGTCAAGTGACTTCTCCAAAGCCAGGCTTGGAATTTCAGCTGCCCATAGTTTCTGTTTATATAGGATCCACCTTCCCAACCACCTTCCCAGTGGATGGGTTAAGTGTTACCTGTGTGGAAAACTGAAAAGTCAAATGAAATGTTACAATTATTTGTTATTAGGGGTGATGGAACCATAACATTTAGGACTTAGAAGGCAGGTCTAGGGATAAAACTGTTTTGAATTATTTATTTAGCAAACTAATTTTGAACTCCAAAGACACTGTATAACGTGCCTTGAGAAAACAGAGTTTGTGATTGTTGCTTTTGGCTTGGTATCCCCAGGACCTAGGTCAATTATCTTATACATACACACCAGTCAATTAACAAATGTTGGCTTAATTAAACTGAAATGGCATGCTTTATATACTCAAGAGTTTTTCAAAAGTATTTATCCTAACAAAAAGGGTAATACTGAGTCAACACTTTTATCTGCAGGATGAACATCTAAGCAATTGTACTGAGACATATGCGTTCCCATGGCTTATTCAATGCACACACTTCATCTTTGACCTGATACTTAATAGGTGAAAGACATATGTACTTCGTGATGCTTTTAATAGTTACTGTGAAAGGAAGGAATGTGTCATGAAGGCACAGACCAAATTACAGCACCCTGCCTCCGAGTGGTGGCCACTGTGGATTCAGGGAGGAAGTGTCAGCAAATCCTTCCACCACTGATGGGGACATGGCATGGCATGGCCTGGCACAGCTCGAGTTAGCAAGGGAAAACATTAGACCACACGACTCTCAGCAGCAGCATTTGGACTGTGTTCTGTTCAAGAAAAACCTGTGTTTAGATTCTCTAAGCTTTGTGATGGGAGGAGGGGCTCATTATCAGACAGTCTATTTGCCCTGCTTTAATGTGTGATTTCTTAGTGATAAAAAAAAAAATCCTTACATTTCTGTAGCCTCAAATTCAGTTCAATTCACCTATCTTTTATTAAGCACCTGCTATAGACCAGACCCTGTTCTGAGCAAAAAGAGGTGAGTTTCTGCCTTCATGGAGCTTAGGTTCTACTGGATTAAAAAATGATTTCTCTACATTAAGATAAATTGAGATCTATCTACATTTTCCATGAGGAAGCAGACGAAGTATCACCTTGGAGGAATAAAAAATAGGCCTCAGGTAGAAAGAGTCACTTGAACTAATGTTGTAGAAGTAGAATCAACAAGATGACACCTACCAGGATATAGAAGAGGAAATGAAAAGGGAAGAGCCTATATGACTATGAAATTGCTGAGCAGGGTGCATGAAAATATTATTCTACTATCAAAAAAAACCCTAGAAATTCAGGAGACTGGGTCTCTGAATGGATGTGATTTCTTTTTTGGGTATGTTGGGCTTCAGATACGGAAGAAATGGGCAACGGGTGGAGATGGTCAACCGATATTTGCTATGGTATTAGAACAGGGGATCTCAATGAAGTCTGCAAAAGGAGATTTTGAAGTTGATAACATCAACAAGAGAGAGTATAGATAGTGAAAAGATAGAGGCCTGAAAAGAATACTAGGGTACCATCAGCAAAGAAGACTGAGAAGCAATTGGACAGGTAGGAGAACAAGATGAAAGCAACATCATGATAATCCAGCAAGAAGAGAGCATGCAGGAGGAACCAGTGATCAAAATGGTCCAACGTTAAAGGTAAAGGAAATTTGAAAAAAAATCTTTATTAATCTGACTGCTTCCACCTCTAAAATACCATGAAAGATGCCCTATTTTCAAAACAGATTTTGGTAATACAGGATACCTATAATAGAAACGGAGGATGAAAAGAAGGAATCCCCCCTCACCCCAGGTTGAATTACCTCTTAAAGGTAGGTTAGATATGTTTTTAGCTATCCAGGCCACTGGGCAGCACCTATGAGATGGGCTGTGCCTGCTATACAAGAAAACCCAGTAATTGCAAAAAAAAGGCAGATGGTGGCATGGGACAGGATCTTTTAGCAATAGCTTGTATGTCAACGCATAATTCAGTTCATGATTTTGACTTCTGGGCTTTATTTGTATGTGTGAAATGAATGGATCATACCAAGGTCAATACATTCTTTCTGACTGTCAATCCATTTGGCTGTAATGATGGGCACCTGTCAGGAGCTGGCTGACTTAATGGACTGCTGGTGTCATGGGTCAGTTCATCCACCATGCATAAGTACAGGCTTCATTTGAATCTCATTAGCTAAGCCCTGTTGATTTGTTGATTACAAAAAGAATTCGACTCAGTAAAGCAAAATGAAGCCTTAAAAGCTCTCCTCCAACAAGGATACTGTTCAAATCGAATCAGCTTCATTGTCAGATATAATCACAAAGATAACTTTGAGTAACGTTCCTCAGATTACCAGTATCAAGTGAGGCATAAGACTAGAAGACCAACACAGCAAAGCTGTTCACCATCCTTAGAGAATCTCAAAAGTACAAAGTTGGAAGAGACCTCAGAGGCCAGCTAACCAGCCCAATGACTGACAAAGAATCCCTTCTGCAACATTCCCTAAACTCCCCCTCCTCAGGCTTTTCTAGTCTAGTCAAAGCTCAAAGATCACTTGTGAGGCAAAGTTTGCTACCTCCTGAAGCAACCAACCCCTTCCACTTTGTGGTAGCCCTAATTGTTCAGACACTTTTCCTTCCACTAAATTAGAATATGTCTCACTAACATTTCCATTTCCTTCTAAGAGTTCAACCAGAACTTTGAGGTCAAGCCGTGTAAATTAGTAGTTAGTAACATAATAGTTAAGAAACACAATGATAGCTATCATAGCTATATGAAACTATCCTTTATCCAGGTGAAATATTTCCATTTTCTTCAACCCTATCTCTTATGACACAGCCTCAAGGAGCATGGTTATTCTAGGAATACTTGCCAAGCTTTGTAGTGGCCTTCCTCAAATGTGATCATTACATTCTAGATGCTGACTGAACAATGCAGAATAAAACAAGACTGTCACTTCCCTTGCCCTAGATATTATGCTTCTTTTAACATAGCCTGATACTGCATCAGCTTTTGTGGCTGCCATGTGATACTTACTATTAACTTCTATTGAGCTTACAATCCACTAATAGCCCCAGATCTCTCTTTCCTATGAAATGTTGTCTAGCCACATCTCACACTGAGCTCGTGGCAATGATTTTTTTTTTTATTTATTTGGCAACAAACACAGATTGTGGAATAGTAGAAAGAGTACAGTATCTGGAATCAGAAGACCCGGGTTCAGATTCTGACTCTCCCACTTCTTTGCTGTGATGTAGAAGTCCTTTCCCTTCTGTTTTCTGGGCCAATTCTATAAAATGAAAGGATTGTGTCAGCTGGTCGCTAAGGTCCTTTTGAGTTCTGAACTTCATGACTCCACTAACGGTTAGCATGGGATTGTGTGGACTAAAGCAGAGGGGGAAACTAAAGGTTATTTAGTGAAATTTAGGCTGTGTATACATGCAATTATTCAGATCAAAAGATACATGGGGTGGGGGGTGAGGAGAAGAACTGTATGGATTGACTATACCTACATCGGACAGATCAACTGGAGTTGGGTCAATCCCATCATTCCCACCCCTTTTGTACTACCCCCCCCTCTTCCTTTCTGAACTATTTTCTGTTCTGGTTTCTCTTAATTGAGGCACCTGATTGGGACCAGAGTGATGGCTGCTATGAACATAAATGAATAGCAACTGATGAAGAATTTGCTTTGAGTATTACTTTGATAATATGGATTACAACTTCTTTTGCCCTTTTATAGCACTCGCCCTCCATTCTCCCTTAAAACATCCAAAAGATTTCTCCTGGGTCCAAAAATGCCATGATATACATTTAGAGCCCTTCTTCAAAGCAGCTTCCAGGTGCCAGCTACAAGCAAGAGAAGATTTGGATTTTTTTCCTCCTTTAGATCTAAGTAGTCTGAATCTCAGTATTGCTCTTGGGAACTGTTTCAAAGGCTGAAAGTGTCAGCATGAGAAAAGAAAGAGATATGTGGGTGGAAAGTTGCTACATGCAAACCTGTCATACTCTTCTTTCATTTCATGACCTGAATATGCATGGATGCAGAAATTATAGCTTGTTGCAAAGTTTTTATTCTCCGCAACAAATAGAACATGGAGTGTCAAGGAGAGAAGACTGGTATATTTAGGGAAAATGTTCATCAGATCTGATCTGCAACTCCAATAGTTATTTTTTGTTAAGGAGCCCTTTCTTTCCAATGGCATACAGTGGGAAAGCCCTGCACCAAAGGCTCCAGAGCAAAATGGGGGCAGAGCTAAGCATCGTTAATTCAGACTCCAATAATTTGGAATGTGTGATGACTCACAGAGGGACTAGATAAAGGCTTACCTTTCTTACAGCAAAAGAATAAATGAAATGCCTTCAAGGGAGGAATGTTTAAAATACTTTAAAATGACGTTCATGAACTCTCAAGCCTTTTAAAAGCACCTACTTAGTGACAAACAACTGTTATCATAATTATGAATCATGTTTATCTCTTCATTAAAGCCTAAGGACCTCAACTAGAGAACATTTTCTCTGTGTCATCTGGGTTTCAGTACGTACTGGAAAGCAATCAAATGATTTATTTAAAGAAGAGCATTCTATAAAGCCGACTCACACTCCTCCCAATTAGTGGAAGGGGGTGGAGGAGGAGGAGGAAAAGGGTGTATTAGCTGCCAGCTAATATCAATACAAGTTTTTTGCTCACACACACACACCCCTCCCTGTATCTTTCTGACTTTCCATTCCTAATCTATATTAACACGAAAGAAAGAGATAAAACTATTCAAAAACTGGTGATACGAAAGCACTGAACACTCATTCACTAAGTTCTTGTGTCCTTTGGCAGCAAAGCAAGATGAGCAAGAAATTAATCAATGGCTAGACAATTGAAGCTCCCCGATCTAAACCATGAAGTGTACAGTCTCTGGTTAAGTGATCTACATTCCCATCTGAATCCTAGAGAGACAGAGCCTCTGGAATTTTGAGTGGCTCTAGGCAGAGACAACAATCATCGTCAAAATGCTAAATGCTCAAATATGGACTGTGCCTTGTTGAATGTTAAACCACTGGGCCCTTCACTCTGCAATCCTCTAAAACCCTGGTCTCTTCAGGAGCAATAGCTACCTAAATTATACTATCCCCTTTCCAGGTATTATACTGGACAATATGCTGACATTGCCCAGTTCTGTTAGATGAAATAATGTTTCTAGTGAAGGGAGCCTAAGTCATGTTTAAAGACCCACTCCATGCATCTGTGTATGTGTCTGTCTGTTTGTCTGTCTCTGTATAGCTGATTCTCCACATGGCCCTTGAAGCTTGGAGCTCTTACTGGGATGAATCTAAGAATTACTTTCAGGAGTCAGTGCAATCCCTGTATTGCCCTAGAGAGACTCTCACAGGACACGATCTTCCTTTTACAGGTGGGGAAATCAAGACAGTAAGAAGAAAGAAGCAAGCAAAATACAAGGACAAAGAGGGAACGAAAGGATGTCTTGGATGTTGATGCTAGTTGATTCTAATGATGGCAAGCCCCTTCTTCCTGCCCCCATTTAATATTCTCTCTTCCCTGGTAGTCTATGACCTTCCAACTAACATCTGGCTCTGCTGTTGCAAGCTCCAACTCTCCAAAAAACAGTCTTGTCTTACGAAGGCTGGACAGCTCCATAAATCCAAGTATGCCTGCCTATTCAATTCAGATGATTGCAAACTCAAGTTCTCACCTGCCTCAGTGGAGAGTAAAGATCTACTGCAGGCTGAATGCAGCTTCGCTGTAATCTCACCTCTTCCTGTTCTCCTAAGATCTTGAAACATCACTGCCATGAGAAATAAAGCTTCCATAGCATATTCTGATCTAAAATGTGAATATGTATATTGTTGAGAAAAGCATCTCAATTACCTGAGTAATTTAGATCAAAGTGATCAACTTTGCAGAAACTATCATTTTCTCATTAGGCATGATTTATTATGAGGTTTTGAAATATATAGAGTCCCTAGATCAGCTACTCTAGAATTCAAATGATGGGGGATATTAATCACACTAAAAACTAACTGTTCCTTCAGATTTCACTGATGTTTTCCTGAAAGAGCTCTTCATGCAAAATCAACTGCATTATGCTGGCATTTGATAGTCACACACCCTGTGATGATAAAACAGTTCCACAAAACAGAATAACAAAAAATGGAATAAATAATGGCATGATTTATTGGGAAAGAAAGCTGAGCACCAAATAAGGGAGCTGCTGCAATGGATACAAAAACTGCTCAATTATATCATGTCAATTTTTTTTTCTTTTAATGCCATTATTATTCTCATCTCCCTTTCAGGTGGGAGCTTTTATGAAATTAACATCCTACTTCAGTGGCCCATAGCAGAGTTGGCAAACATACAAACCACTGATGGAGAAGCTGTCAGAAAACCCTTATTAGAAACACTTGATGGCTTAGCTATAGAATTCTGATGCTAGACAGACCAAACAGGGATGGCCTTATAATGGAAATGATCTAAAACCTGTATACAGAAAAGAAGGTGATGAAATTCTGGTGCAAGTGGGAGAGTTTTCCATCCTGAGAATGTATTCATTTTTCACCACTCAGGGAAGTGAAGTCCTCAGACCTGGGGTATGTCCCATACCAATAGCAAAAGAGATAAATGGACTGGGATTTGGTTCTGTTATTCTGGGCAAATCCTTTCCCTTCAGTGGGCCTCAGTTTCCTTCTATGTAAAATAAGAGGATTGGACCAAGTTGGTTCACAACTCAGTGAACCACAGCATTGAATTTGGAGTTGAGGCCTGGATTGGAATCCTGGTTTTGCCAGGATTTAATTTAATGTGTGACCTGGAGCAAATCATTTAATCTCCCTTTACCTTGGTTTTTTTTATTTGTATAATAAATAAGCTGAATTTGATTACCTTTAGAATCCCTTTTAGCTCTGAATCTATTAACCTATCATTTATAATCCTATGTAATCAACAAAAGCTCCTTTCAGCTCTATTTTTTTTATTTATAGCTTTTCTTTTTTCAATTTCTTTTTGTATCCTCACTCCATTTTAATTTTTTTCCACTTAATAGTATTTTACCTTCTTCTAAATACATGTAAATATAGTCTTCAACATTCATTTTGATACGATTTTGCATTCCAAATTTTTCTCCCTTCCTCTCCTCCCAAGATAGCAATATGATATATGTTTACATGTATAATCATGTTAAACATTAATAAATCAGTCATGTTGTGAAAGAAGAATCAGAACAAAAGGGGAAAATCACAAGAAAGAAAAAAATATTAAAAAAAGTGAAAACAGTATGCTTTCATCTGCATTCAGACTCCATAGTTCTTTCTCTGAATATGCATAGCATTTTTTATCATGAGTCTTTTGGAATTGTCTCGGATCATTGAATTGCTGAGAAGCGTTAAGTCAATCATGGTTGATCATCATACAATGCTCCAACTCTAATATTCTAAGATTCTCTAGAGTTCTTTCTCAATTTTTCATTTGAGAAAAAAAAACTGAAAAGGGCTTCAGAGGATGTCAATGGAACTTTGTAAAATGGGCATCCCATCTTACTCATTCTGATATTTGGAAGTTCCTGCTAGCTCTAGGTCCCCAACTCTAATCTGCAGAAATTCTAGTTTCCCTGGGTGGTGGGATCAAAGTACATGCGTCACTGTTGTAGCAAATCTGTTAGATCTCAAGTTTGAGACTCTATAAGAGACTCCCTCTAGACTGAAAAGAAGGTAAATCACAAAAAGGAATCACAAATGATCTAAACCCAACACTAGTCAGGGCTATGACTGGGAAATGTCCTGTAATTTCTGGCCCTCCTCAAAACAGCCAAACCTGGGCACTCAGTTCCTCTGAGGTTTTGATAAGCAGTCCAGCAGGAGTGCTATCTATTGTCAAAAAACAAGTAGCCTCCCAAGGTAAAGGACATCCTTTCCTCCCACAATTTCCAGTGGAATTATATATGCTTGCATCTTAAACTACAATGTAAAGGCTAAGATTTGGGGAGACATTGAGCCTATATTTTAACAAAGTAATACCAGAAATAGGGTTAGGGTGATTTCATCACTGTGATTTAATCAGAATAGTAAATGCCCAAGTGAAAAAATTCCCTTTTGCCAACATAGGTCAGCACTTTATCTGCAATGAAATCTTTAGTTTCCTGAGCTGCTGAGAGGTGAAGTGACTTGTCCAGTCCTTTGTGACTCAGTGGTCAGCTCACTACCCACTAGATTAGCACATGCAACCTCATCATCATCATCATCATCATCATCATCATCATCATATTTCACTCACCATGGCTCTGGAAGGGAGGCAATGCAAGTATTAGCAATCAATGTGACATAAGAAGCAACTGAGGCCCAGAAAAGGGCATAAAGTTAGTCAAGATGCTCGAGAAAAGAAGCAGCTGAGCAGAGAGACCACTGACTCCATGATCAATACCTTTTACCACTACAGCACACTGTTCTATAAGGAGCTAAGACCGTTCCCATGAATACGGTCTTCATGAAAAGATACTGTGACTCTTAAAGACATGTTTAATTTCACCTCAATTCAGACTCCTCTGAAAAGATTCTAAAGAAGTAGCCTATGAAACAGCTTTTCAAAGTTCCCAAGCCAGGGAAAGGGAGGTGATATGATGGGCAGAGCTCTTGTATTTAAATTGGAAGCAATCTCAAACATGATAAAATTGTCAATTCCACTGAAATTAAATACAAATAAATAGTAACGTTAAATCGATCCTGACACACTTGTCCTTGCTTTCTCTCCATGAGGGTCCAGAGTTTTCTCTTTTCACAAAGGCCCAGAAGCATTTTCAAGACCTGTTTTCCTTAGAGATGAGGGTCACTTGGGGGATAAGCTACTGAAATGGGAGGTAGTGGGGAAGATTTTGAAATTATTAAGAGACAAAAATTCTCATGCACACGCCAGATTGTGATTTTGTATCTACAGTGAGAAGTTATGCTAACAGAGTGTGTGGCTAGCATGTTTTTGGCAGTCTATTCGCTTTATTTTGACCTGTGAGCACATATATTGAAATCCTACAAAATTTAACAAGTAGCCTATTAAGTTAGCTCAAAAGTGCCCCATCTTATAAATTTTAAGTTTGTTAATAGTGTTTTACTGAGTTTGGGGAAAAGTAGAGATTGGATAATTACTATCTGAAAGCCTGTAACTACCACAATTACCCACATTAATTCAAATTGCATGAAAAGAGAAATAACAAATGTTTAGAAGACTGCACTACGGGGGAAACTAAACAAGCCAGCACAAAGAGAACCCTGGTATTAGCAGAGAAAGGAAATCATGTATTTTCTCTTGCTGTCGGTGGTAATGAAATTAGGGCTTTCAGCACACTAGATTTGCGTATGGAGTCATTACCAGTTGGGTAAGAATACAGGTTGGCAAGTGAGATTTCATTTGATGATTTAATGACTAACAGCACTATTAAGCCTTCTTTAGAAACCCAAATGAGGTTTGGGGATTTTGCTAAGAAATTTCTATACGCATACCTCTCTTCAAAAATAATAAATACCTACAGCAAAATGCCATATTTCGACACCTTTTGTCAGTCGTCTGATTATGTATGAGTCACAGACAGAGGAGAGGAACATTTCCCAGAATCATGGGATACATGCTGGGGTGTTTAGGTGAAACAAGCAGTTCTCCCTCATTGGTCAAAAACAATTATTTCTCACGTAAAATCTTAATGAATCCAGTCCCTTAGTGAGAGTGAGGCAATTAACGTATAGTCTATGTGATCCATTAGCATCCTAGTAATGTTAAGAGCCAAAAGAAGATTCCCCAGTGTGTTGGTTGGGCCAAAGTTGCAGGAGGAAATGGACAAAAACTTACGCGAAGTAGCAGGCAACAATGGGTCATAGAATGTCTCATTGGAAGAATTCTAGCCCTAAAGCTGGAAAGGATCTCAGAGGCCATCTGTCTCTAACCTCTTAAATTTACGGTTGAAGAAACTGAGTCCCACCAAAGTTAAATGACTTGTCCAGGGTCACACAGCTATTAGAAAAAAGGATTTGAATCCAGATCCTCTGACAACAGAATCAAGGCTCTTTCCCAGAACTATATTCTGTATCTCACCTCCCACAATAGAATACAAATGCTTTGCAACAGTGTCAAAGGATGATCTTAATGTTATTTTCATATATGTAAATTAGAGACATGATAATTGAATATTGTTTATTTCTAGTGATTATTCAGAAATTCTGTACTCAGTGGGAACTAGAACTTATTATGGGAAACATACATATACTATATTAACCGTGGGCCTAAATTGCAAAGATCTAGATTTATGTCACATTTTCAGCGCTGTGTGACACTGGGCAAGTAATACCAACTCTCTGAGCCTCAGTTCTCTCATTCACAAAATGGACGAAGTAATACATACAAGGCCAACCTCAAAGGATTATTCTAAGAAAAGGGCTTTGCAAACCGAAAGCTCCAGAGAAGTGAGAGCCATTCCTCAAATAAAGCAATGCCCTCACAAATGCCCCAAAGGAGTTATGGTCTTTGTTTAAGAGAAGTTACAATGAAAACTATTAGACTCCTGGAACCACTGTTTTGCTTGTAGTAAATGAAATATAATAGCCAGTTATATCAAAATATCTCAGATGACCTAGTGGTAATAAGACCAAAGGGGGAATCGAGAAAGCACTTATTAAGCACCTAGTATATGTCATACATTGTGCTAATAAGCACCTTACCAAGACATCCTTTGTTATCTCAGTGAAGAATGAGCAATTGAGAGTTCCCTTCCCTAGTCCACTTTGTTGCTAGACTTTACATTACAATTTCATTAGTGGAGATAAACGAGAAGAAATGAGGATTTGAAACAGATTAGTAAAGAAAGCCATGTTCTCCACCTGGGATCACACTAGGAAGAGGTGTCCTGGCTCTTAAGACCCTTGCTTTTTCCATCATCCAGACTCTTAATCATAATGCCTTAATGTTGGTTCATCATGGTATCATCTTTAAAAGACATGGGCTATCCCTTGAAAAGCCAGAAGCCTTTTGGGGACAAAAAAGCAAAATAGAGGGCAAAAGTTTCTAAATACTCATCATTTTTGTATAAACATTCTTCAAAAATAAAATGGCATAGCCAGGTTACTTAGTAAAAGAAGAATACTGGGTTTGTGGTCAGAGGACCTGGATTCAAATCCTACCTCTCATACTTTATTCCCTAATTACTTTAGGCAAGTCATTTAACATTCTTGGGTCTCAGATTCCTTTTCTGTAAGGTGAGTAGATTACCCTGGTTGCCTCTGAAGTCCCTTCCAACTCTAAATCTAGGATCCTATGAATTTAGTTCTTATATAAAATCTCATTTGCCAAAGACAAGTGCTTGTGTATGCACAACCAACAGACTAAAAAGCTCAACAATACATCGGTGAGCACTTGGGCCAGACATGAACCATCTACTTTCCAGTTAAAAGGGGCCATGGTGAGGGTTTTTCCTAATTTCCAGGTACATCAGCAGCAGGAGCATTTGTATAGCACTTTAACATTTGCAGGCCACTTCATATTTAATTTGATTCTTACAACTCTGGGACTCGTATAGTGATATTATGATCCCTATCTTACAGATGAGGAAACTGAAGCAGAAAAAGGATAAGTGACCTGATCAGGGTCACACATAGCCATCAAGTATCTGAGGTCAGATTGAACAATCATTATTTCTTTGTCCTACAGTGGGGCTGTAGTGCTAGAAGTCTGCAGGCTGGAAACACAGACAGTCGCGCTTGGAGACAAAATCAAGCCATTAACTTAGACTTCTTTTCTCTTGTCTCCATATTCCTAAGTGACTTAATGAAGGACCAGCAGCAGATGTGCACATCCCTTACTTGGGCAATTTGGCTAAGTAGGAATATGAACCAATGAATCATTTTCTGGGCAATTCAGGAGGAAAAGGAATAATTAGAAATAAGGGGGAAAGACATTTAGGATCCTTGTCTCATTGAACTCAGAATGTGATACCTGAAGAGCAGATGTAGTTTTAAAAACAGAAAATGTGAATTTGAAAAATCAAAATTAAAACTCAATTCAGTAAGGAGGTATGTACTTGCCATCAAAACATTTTTGGTAGCTCAGTCAAAATTAGGTACCTGGAAGCCATCTAAACTTTCCCTATCACTTCATAAATAAGAACAGAAGAATTTGGACTGTGGGTGAGCAGGTGTCAGCAGCCAAGGAAATACTGTACACATCATATTAATCTTGCATTAAATTGACCTAGTCTAGAATGGTCACTCTTTTAAAATGCAAATGTTTTTGATTTAAATCATTTTCCCCCTATAAAGAATCTTCGCTGTTTCAGTCTCTGCCACTATGAAGCAGTGATATAAATGCTGTCCCAATCAAATGAATCTGATTATTATATTCAGTACTAATCAGAGGCATGGCCAAATGTTGGATACCATCAGAAAAATCAATTCCTAATGGCCCCCGTCCTATCTGCTACTTTTTAAACAAAGAGATCCCCCCCCAAAAAAAAACGCAACAGAAATCCTCAGCAGAGTAGGCCCATCTGTTGACAGACTCCTTGGATGCCAAGAGTTATTTGGAAAGTATTGACATTCCACATTTAGTACAATGGTTCAGAAAATGGAAGAGCCCATTTTTCCTTAGCCCCATTCCAGTTTCATCAGTTATGATGCCAGCCTTAGAATCCTGAAAAGATATGATTCTATAATAATATCCTTTTGGTATGTGAGTGATTAAACCCCAACTTGGTTGGGGCCAAGAAGGCCAAAATTTATATTTTGCCCTACCAGCACTGATGTAATTAAGGATCCTAAGGAGTGGGCACTTCTCTAGCATCAGACACATCTGCATGTAGCTTCCTACAAGATGAATTTCTTCAATATGTTCAACAAAATGCTTTCTCATGTTGGGCCAATAACACTGCCACTGCATCAGCAACAGAAAGGTCACAGTGCTTGTGGATTTCAATATAATAAAACCTCAGAAAGACAAATTTTCTTTATAGCAGGGATACCCGGGTAAATTCTCTATGGAAAATCTTGACTCCTTCTACCACGTTGGGTCTAGACTTTAAAAGAGTTCTGGAGAGTAATAGAAATATTGTACTTTTTTAAATGTACAAGGAATAACTACTGACTTAGATTTTTTTTTCTCATTTACCCCCATACAAACTATTTGGGGAATGTAACTTAGCAATGCAGTTTGGATAATACAGTTGTGAATTTATAGCCCATAAAACTAGTAATTGATTCATTAAGAAATTAACTGTGAGTATCATTTGAAAAAGAAAGTGCATTTCTGCTTATACAAGTGCAATGTGAACAAGATGACCAATTTGTGAAATAATTAACTAATGTGCCAGAAATGAGCAACTTAGTGATACTTTCGAGATTTCTGTACCATAGGTCCTATTTTCATTTCTAATGAACTGGAAACTCTGTATGGAAGAGATAAGTTTGGGTGGGAAGCAAAAGCACAGGGTTGTGTGAAATCGAGATCTTATCTGCTAAGAGATGCTATTTATGTAAGAAATCAAGTAGTAAGCTCCCAAACTTTTGGGACACATTTTATGTGCTAAAAGGTTAGTTGTTTGTGATATCAATCTCTCAGCTTTGTCTGAAGTTGATGGATTTTTTCAGATTACTCAGTTTGAGAGGTGTTCAAACTATCACATCAACCAAGCAAATGATATCTCACTGAATAAAAAAAAATCAATCCAATCATGGGAATCATATGGCAATAATATGAAGATGAAATATATTGAGGAAAAAGCTGAGATTGTAAGCTAGGAGCTGATACCAGATCTATTTACTAACAAGTGTCATTAACATTAATATGCAAAGAACATTAACTATTTCAGGTTGGAGACCATGACTTCAGTGGAAATCATTGGCTAGCACTCAATTATGTCCCAGGGTGGAAAAATGCCATTCTTATCCAGATTCAATGAACAGTCGATCTTCTGACACACTTGTGTACTTTGGGATACTGCCATAACATCCATAACCCATCATACTAAGAGTCCAGTCTCACGAATGATTCCAATTGTCGACTAAGACATTTAGACAAAATAGTCTTCCTATTGCTTAGACAAAAACCTTAAATCTAAGAATCACCAAATGCAAAGAAACAAAGCAAAAAATGTTTCTCTAGACAGTTTTGGAAGAGTACCTTAACACATTGTTGGGTAGGAAGCTCTGAATATTTGAAACACTAGTAATTGCATTTTTGAAATTGAATCATAATGAATCAAAATGATCAGTTGTAAAGTTACTTTTACCCATTTGAATGGAATAAGAACACTAAAGGGGAAAACGGGATAATTTTATTCAAAAGTATGCCCTCTTTGGAACAACAATTTCACTTCTAAAATGGAAAGGGGCGTTACAGGTTATTTTGCAATGATTTGGTGGCCACGGTGCTAAGTACTGCAGCCAGAATATAATATCTGTAAGTGCTCCTCTCCCAATGCCAAGAAGCAGCTACATTTTTCTGGTCAGAGCCCAAGTAATTTAGTTTTGCTATTTACGTCTAGCTGTTGAAAAGTTAGCTATTTATGTCTAGCTGTTACTTAAGTTTATTAAATTTTTCAAAAGGTATTGATAACCCCAGAAAAAAAATCAAGCATTATATGGTTTTGCTCTCTTAAAACTTCTACTGGTGAGGTCGCTATCTGGGTTGTAGCAATAAACCAGTGCTATGTCTATTTTCTAAATCTTACTCAGATTTGTATAACACATAATAACCTCAGATGGTTAGATTTTGCTTCCATTCCTACCCCAAAGAGAGAAATCAAATTCCTTCGAAAGTCATCTAACTGGTTTCCTCCCCTTGCCCTGCTCTCACAAAAATGGAATCCTGAAAAGAATGAAATAACTCAAGAAAGCCAGCAGGACTGGACTCCTCTGTGCAAAATAACAAAAAAAAAACAAACAAACAAGAAAAATCAACAAGACTAGGTAATATAAACAACCAAACAGGACCAGAATGCATTCTAGAAAATAATAACGGTTGTTCTTCATTTTCAGAGAAGACTGTGATATCAAGGAAGTGACGCCATAACAAGAACACAAATTGGATTTGTGCAAGGGGATGTTGGGTTAAGTCACTAGCCTTACTTGATCCTCCAAGGCCATCTGGGTCCAGTGGCCAGATAGAAATCAGGACACTGCAGAAAGCCCTGGATGAGAGACAATTAGGGTTAAGTGGCTTGCCCAAGGACACACAGATAGTAACAGAAGTTGGATTAGAACTCCCATTCTCTTGACTCCAAGGCCAGTGCTCTATTCACTGCACCAAATCAAACACCTAAGTTGAAATCACAGCAGTTATTAACCTTTGGAGGTTCTGGATTGGTGTTCAAGTGTATGTATATACATACATACATAGTCACACACATATTATGCATATATGTATGTGAGAAAGTAAATGAATTATTCAGAGAAAAAACTTAAAACCTGAAGGATGGCATACATAAAGAATGAAAACATACAGTGAGACATGGAATTAAAATGAATTACTTTTTCTCTGTTGAAGGAACATATATAATCTTTGACTGAATGCAGACTATTGTCTACATCAAGAATACACAGTTATCAACTTCACGAATTATGACTATTCAAAATAGATAATTATTGGTTTGAATCAATTCTTATGCTTGGGTCAGAGGAACCTGCATGGAAAAATGTTTTTGGAGTCGGTCTCTTTCTTGGAAATTGCTAGACTTATGAGAAACGAACACAACTGTGAAATTATAGGATCAGAGAATGGCAAAGTTGGAAGTGACCTGAAAATCATGTAATCACGGAACCATAGAATTAGAGAACTGGTGACCCACAGTCAAACTATTTAGAGCAACACTGATATGGGATTGGGCAGCCTTCACATAAAGAAACTGACTCACTGAATGTGCATTCTCTCCATCAACAAAGGCAAATTAAGTTCCTTCTGGGTATGAGGCACAGAGTTAGGTATTGGGGATACACAGGCAAAAGATGATCCATTCCTTGACCTTGATGAGTTTGCACTTGACTTTAGGCAGTGTATTCTACTTTTGGACAGTCCTAATTATCAGGAAGTGCATGCTATAGTCTCTCTGGTTCTAGCTCTAAAAAAGAGGCTGGAGTCAAAGACAATAAGGGAATCCTTCCTCCACATGACACCCTTTCAAATAACAATTAAAATAGTTAGCATAAAGCATTTTGAGATCTGCAATGTTCTTTGATTTTATTCTTATGACATAGTTCCTATGCCCTGCCTCCCCATTGCTCCTTTCTCCAGATTTAATGGCCCTAGCTTTTACAACAGATCATTTGATGGTAGATTCAAGCCTCCTTCACCATCCTGGCTGACTTCCTCAAGAAGCTTTCTAGCTCATCAATATCTTTTTGAAAATGTTGTGCCCAGAATAGTGCACAATTATGAGATATTGTTTGACAGGGGGACTCCAAATTCCCTTCTTGGGGCCAGTATACCTCTCTCTACATTGCCTAATGAACACTAACTCTTTGCTAACACACCATACTGATGATGTTGAGTTTGCCTTGCAGTTTGCCCAAACTCCCAAGTCTTTTTCATATAAACCACCATCTAGTCATATGTTCCCCATCTTTTATAAGTGGAATAATTAGGAAAACCCTGATTTTATAGGTGAAGAAATAAGGTCCAAGGAGACAAGTTAATGGCCAAGCCAAGAAGAATTTGAATTCCTTCCACTAGACTAAATTTCTGCTTTCCAAACACTAATGGTCTATCATCTTAACCAAACCTTTTATTTAACCAAATAATTGGATTGGGGGAAAAAGTATACAGAGAAACACAATTAATAAATTTGCTAACTTTTGCCCTCTGGGGATGAATATGCATGCTAAGAGTATAGATATAACAAATAGCTTTAATAAGTGTACTTCTCATATCTTATCTTATTTTCTGTAATACTTGGCTCCAAGCCAAGCTGAATAAGAGCCTGAAAGTAAGCTGAGATGGAGGCCATGCTGGGAACATTCCATATCAGCTTACATAAGAGACCACTAAGGAAGAGATGATGGACCCAGAAAGCATACACTCTAATGCTTCATGCCCATGCCCAAAAGGAGCAAGCTCACCTATCTTGCATTAATAAACAGAAACATAGCATGAAGAATTGCCTCTATCAATGACGGACTACTCAAGTTGACAGGAATTCTTTTCCATGTAAAATTATATCATGGGGGAAGAGGGGAGAGAAAAGACAGAATTAGAGACTCCTCCAGTCAATATCTTTGTCTATACAGCTGAGAAGGATACAGATGAGATCATGGGGTTTCATGCCTTGAATTTTTTTTTAATTATATCTGCATGGTCCAAGTAGACCTTGAAATAGGAATCAAAGAACGCTTTGTACACTGTGTTCAAGAACCCTTCTTGTATATGGATTGACACCATCCCAGTCTGGCCTTGCATACAGTCATATGCAAGATCTAATCTAACTGGTAAGGTCCCATCAGGAAAGCTCAAAACAGTCAAATAGGTTTATCTAATTTAATTGTGCTAATGTGAAGCTATGATTAGAAATTCCACTGCTATTTTGTAGGAATCCCAGGCTCCCAAAAAGCAAAAAGTCAATGTGCTGGCAAGGATAAATGGTGAAAGGAAAGAGAGAAGTCACACATGAAATCTCTTTCCTTTTTCCTCCAAGTCCCAGCTTAACTCCTCTATATCTTGTGTACATGAGGCTATGAGATTTTAGAGGATGGTTTGGGGAGCTAGGGGAGAGGAGGTATCTGGGAGAACTGAAGGGCAACTGGTGTTTAGCTTGTGAAGATGCCAGCTAAGTTCTCCCCTTCCTCCTCTTCAATGCCAACAGCCCACAGCCCCATATTTTTGTTAGAGTGAGTAACTGCTCTGTGGGTGGGAAATTAAGAAAGGCTTACTCTACAGCATTATTCATTTTAGAGAGTTCTTGTAATTTTCTCAACAAAGCACTGTTTCTATGGTACTTCTGTTTCTTTGTGAAAAAAACTCTGCTGTCATGTGGAGGATTTTCTATGTTTTATACTTAATAGCTATGAACCTCAGTTTTCTCCTCTGTAAAATGGAGCTCACTAATCATCTTTACACAGGTTGTAGTTGTAAAAAAATACTTTATAAACCTTAAAGTCCTGTGGAAAGGTGAACTATTCTTATTATACTGATGACACAAGCAGAAATTTGTTCAAAAACAGATCTTTCACAGTTCACAAATTATATTAACAGGAACACAAGCAAGAGGACATTTTCCTTATGTAGATGTTGGCCATGGTCAAAGAGTAATTCTACTACAGAGGGCAAAAGGGTTTCCACTAGAGATGATGAGGTATCTCAGATAGTACCAGTGCTGGAAGACATCAAACTCTGGGATAGTGTAAAGCTTCCTATATGAGATTCACAGTCATGCAAAAGAGTCCAGGCTGACAAGCCATATAGGAAAAGCCAAATGAATGACCAATGAATAGCTGCCTACTGTCTAGCCAATGGCATTCTGGAAAATGGAAAGACCAGCCTTCAGAACTGGTGTATGTGTCCCTCTATGTTGCCCAGTTGGTAAAAATGGCCAATGAGCTGGGCCCAAAATTGAAGAGGGGAAAGAAAACAAGTCAGATTGCTTGTATTTGAGGAATTATTCCATGTTTTAAAGAACCTCATACTTCTTCCTTTTATAACACCTATATTCTTCTGGGGAGACAATATAGCTGTTAATCACAGAATATACCAATGTCCAAAGATTTAAAATTGTTAGTAATCAAAGGTCAATAGATAAACATATGATGGTCAAAGATATGCTATGAATCATGTAACACTATGGTATCCAAAGATTTAAATTTTCAGTTCACCCAGAAAATAAAGGAGAGTTCCATACTGGTTACAATTAGGCTACAAAATATTGCCAGTGGAAAACTGTTTGAAGATACCACAAGAGACATATATGCCTGGAAAAGGAGATAGGTCAAAAATGTAGCAAGAATTAGGGATGACTTAAGGCCAATCCTGCACCTTCTCTGGATAACTACACAATATCAAGCAATCTAGAAGTCTCATAACATACTGACTTTAAAGGAAGGGCTGTAGGATGTGGACAAGTAATCCACAGGATGAGATATGGTTGAATTATGACCTAAACCACTGGGAGAAGCCATATCAATGCAATTACAGAGCCATCACACTACCAACAGATTTAAGTCTGTTTAAATCACTGACACAGGTCTCTGTTCTGTTTGTATCTTTTTTTTTTAGTTTTTGCAAGGCAATGGGGTTAAGTGGCTTGCCCAAGGTCACACAACTAGGTAATTATTAAGTGTCTGAGGCTGGATTTGAACTCAGGTACTCCTGATTCCAGGACCGGTGCTCTATCCACTGCACCACCTAGCCACCCCACTCTCTGTTCTGTATGTATTGATATCCCATAGGAATGGGAACTATGACTAATGTTATGTTCAACTTGAAAATATTTATGAAACATTAGGTATTTTATTGATGTTTACTGTAATGGATACTCATCATGAAGTAACATGGTTCATTTCTGCTCATTTTCAATCATTCATCAAGCATTTATTGAGTTCATACTATATGCCTAATACAATTTACCTAAGGAGCAATTCTAGAATAAGGTATTCTATGGAAAGGTCATGGGTTTGGCAAAGTTTTATACTTCTCAAACTTTCATTAACATGTGTGATAATATTATTCTTCACCTGTTCCACTAGAAAACCAATGGAGCTATGCAGCTGTGCTTAAGAGGGAATGTCCAGCGCTTCCTAGGAATAAACATTTCACTTCTAGTATTATAAAATTCAGTCTGAATCCTAATATATAATGAAATTGCTTTTTTGCATAGACGTTTGCCCTGAACATGGCTAAGACAGATGCAACATGCTTGTTCGTAACCTTGATTAAAGGTATTCAAATGAACAAAGAAACAGCGTGTTAAGATGTTAAAATGCCACCTCTTTTGCTTTAGTTACACTAATGGGCACTACCATTTTGATATTTTAAAAAAATTACCTCTCCTGAAAAATGTCATTTTATGGAATCACAGAATGTTAGAAATAAACAGCAATTCAGAGATCATCTTATTACGTCTTTATTTTGCAAATGAGGAAACTGAGGTCTAGAGAGGGGAAGTGACTTGTCCCATTTTGCTCAATACATATGGTACTCTCAAATTTGATGCTCTGGGCTAACAATTCATACTTTTATATCAGTGGCCTTTAATGATAACCCCCTGCTATAATAGCCTCTGTTATAATATACAGTCAAGAAATAATTGTATTTTTTCCATTATAATGACTAGAAGGTAAATGTAAAGTCTAAGATTTTTCAAATAACTGGGGTATCCTTTCAATTTTCTCATCTGCGAATATTCTCTAAGAAAAAATCCCCAACACATCAATAGCATCAACAGGTTCAAAGATCACATGGGAGCAAAAACACTCATTTCTATTTATCTGCCTCATGAACTTCCAATCCTCTTTCCCTCTTGTCCCTGTAATTCTTTAAGCAGGTTGTGGTGGGGGGGGGGGGGGATGTTAGTTTCTTGATTAGGTCTCTATCAAACCCAAATGAGTAAAGTTTCTAAAATGTTTATTTTTCAGCCTTCAGCAAAATTCATTACTATTCTGAGATTTTAGTACACACAAATAAAATTTGAAGTTTCTAATTAAGAAAAGTTCAATGACCATCCAACAAGGTCTAAAATGTATTTGAATGGTCAGGGAATTAGGGAGCATCTGAGTGAGAAAACACTTTGCAAGTCATCTGGCCCATCTGAGGCCAGAACCACAATCCCCTTTGCAGCATCTTTCATGTATCATCTTCTAGGCTTCTGGTTTGAAGGAAGACCTTCAATGAAGTTTACCCATAATACCTTTCCATATAGCCCATCTGATAATGGACTAGCTTTAAATCTGTCTCTATGTACTTCTACCATTCTTCTGAATTCTACTTTGTGGGGCAAAGAACAAGTTCAGTCCTAAGGATGGATTCATTTAGGCCTGAGTTCAAATATGATCATAGACACTTATTAGCTATGTGAGGCAAGTCACTTAATCTTTGTCTGCCTCATTTTCCACATCTGTAAAAAGTGGATAATAATAACAGTTAACTCCTATGGTGGTTGTAAGGATCAAATGAGATCATGTTTGTAAAAAAAACTTTGCAAAATTTATAGCTCAATATTTATACTACTTCTACTGCTGCTGCTGCTGCTGCTACTACTACTACTACTACTACTTCTACTAAACAGACTTTCAAATACAAAAAGACAGTTATGATACAGTAATATAAGATCATACATTGAAAGCTAGAAGGTTTCTCAACCAAGCCCTTCATTTTATAAATTAGGAAACTGAATGCTAATGAGGTAAAATCACTTGCTCAACGTTATCCAGGTAGTGACTCTCTTTCCTAAGTGTTCTCTTCTGCAGACCTCCCAAATTTGATATACTTTCGATATCGTCTGAACAGAATAGACAACAGTCGGACCATCATCTCTTTCACTTTGGATGATATGCCTCATAATTTAGCCTACAATTGTTATACATATATATGTATTATGTATAATATATACTTCTTGAAAATGTCATATCACAAAGTTCACTCATGTTTCACTCAGTTTGCTAAGATTCCAGGTGTTAGATGAACTTTCACCTATCTTCCTCGGATATTTGATTTTAAACCCAAGTCTACTACTGCAGTACTTATTACAATGTAGGCAGGCCACTGGAAGAGTAGATATAGAGTTGCCTTCAAGGTCAGAAGTTCTAGGTTCTAAGACTGTCTCTGATAGATCCTAGCTATTGGAGCCTGAAATTTCATCTGATTAGATTTGGTTCAACATGTTAATATGTCTCGATCTTAGTGTTATGCCATCTTACAATTAGATAAGCATGCTAACTGTGTTTTTTAAATCCACTGATAAAAATGTCAAAGGGTACAAAAGTAAGCACAAATGTATCAATAACTTCTAACTTAAGTCATTTAATTAGTTCCAAATTTACCTAATTCCATCATTAGGTATTTCACCTCTCTCCATCTCTGACAAAAGAAATGTTTTAAAGACTAGATCAAATTTGTTAAACACTAAAGAACTCCTCCATCTACCAATAAAATAATCCTATTAAAAGAGAAAGTGTTGTTCTTGTGTTAGTTGTTCTTGATGTTGGCTCTCTGGGATGACTGCTTCCCCCTTGAAATATGCACTAAATTTCCAGAATTTTAGCAGTAATCAAAGCCAGGCTTCCTTGTCTATATTTTACAATATCTATTATTGTTCCTTCCTTGCAAACTGAGACAATCTCCAATCACGTGTCATTTCTCCTATTTTCCATGAACTTTCAGAGATTACTGACATTAGAAAATATTCACATCCACAGAAAGAACTATGGGACATAAATGCAGATCAAAGCACATTATTTTCACTTTTTAAAATTTGTAGTATGTTTTTTCTTTCTCATATTTTTTTCCTTTTGTGCTGATTCTTCTTTTACAATATGATTAATATGGAAATATGTTTAACATGATTGTACATGTATAATCTGTCATAGGGAGGAGGGAGAGAAAGGAGGGAGGAAGAAAAATATGAAACTCAAATTCTTACCAAAAAAAGAATGTCGAAAAGTATTTTACATATAACTGGAAAAAATTAAATAAAAATTTAAAAGAAGGAATTACTGATATTCTACTAGCACTTTCAATACTCTGGAATGCAGTTTGTCTAGGTGTTAGGATCTGAACTCATCAAGGGAATCCATGTGCTCTTATTATTCCTTTCTTGATCATAGATTTCAATTCCCTGTTAGCAATTTTTTTTTCTATTCTTTCTAATCTTAAGATTATTCCTGGCAGAGAAAAAAGAAGCAAAATAAGAGTTAAGTAATTCTATCTCCTCTCCATCATCCATTATCCATTATCCTTCCATCTACCATGAACAACCTTCTTTGTCTTTGGGCTTTCTCTTTTGTTTAATATAGCTCTTAAAAACATCCCTTTCTGTTGCCCTTTCTATTCATTGTCAGCCTCAGTTTATCATGAGTTTTAACACTCCTGATGCTATTTATATACAACTATGACACTGTCTTCTGTTACTTGCCCTTTCAAGTAGATGTCTTTTACAAATCTTAGTTTGTTAATAAGGTCCCTGTGCACCTACGTTGGTCTTTTTAGATAATTCCTCCATTTCTTTCCCATTGAAACTACTTCTGTATTGAATTCCAGAATTTGAACTTGAAGACCTTTCATGACCTGTGGGCTTAGCCTGTTTCAGATCATTGTATTGCACCTCTCCTTTCTGTCTCAATCTCTGATATCTGCTGTGTATCTTCTATCACAAATTCTAAGACAGAGGGATCACTTCCCTGAAAATTACTCAACAGTTCCACTTCAAATATTTGTTCTCCTTGGTGGTCTGAATGAGGTTGAGAAAAGCAGTTCATTCCTGACTTTTCCAACTTGTTAAAGCATTTCCTCCAATAGTGTTGAAAAAGCTACTATGCAAGGAGGGATTTGTTTGGTTTGGTTTGGGAAAGAGAATAAAACTAGGGAAAATGGGTGTAAATTACATAGGGGCAAATTTCTGGTCACCAGAAGGCAAAAGTCCTAACAAGAGAAGTTCTCTGAAAGTAGAATAAGTTAAAAAAAAGTGGAAGAGAGAGAATCATCATCTATCAGAGATATTTAAGGAGAGGCATGTCAGGGGTGTCTTAAAGGGACATTTTAAAGAGATATTCAATTCCTGCCCTCCTCACTGTGTCTTCTGACCCTGTCTAGGTCCCTGCTAACTTTCTCGAGCTCCTGCTTTGCCATAATCCTGGTGCACTGGCTGCAATTCTCTCCAATTAGTCAAGTCCTAGCAAACAGCCTAGTTGGCTAATTTCTTTTCTCTGTAAAGCAATGGTATATTTCCAAGTCCCAGTTTCCTGGCAAAAAAAAAAAATTATCTCTCACTGTTTTACCAAAGGGCTCTCTATAAACTTTTAGAAGATTGGGTTATAAAAAAGATGAAAACAAAACAAAAATACATTATCATCCTAACATGCTTATGAAATAGTACTGACTATGCTATTCTTACTGTCATGACTCTGACTTTCTCAACATTATTCTTCCAAAACACCAAAAAAATTTGTCTAGGAATCTCACTACTTCAATTACAAACATTCTAATGATGAGACACAAATCAGAGTTAGTCAGAAAACCTGGGTTGAAGTGACTATGTGAAATTACAGACAACCACTTTCCTCCTTGGCCTGAATTTTCTCCTGTGCACAGTGAGAACCTGGATTTGATGATCTCTAAGATTATTTTAAACTGATGATCTATGACAGTAGGCATTCTACAAATATTAATGTTAACTAAGGAAACTATGATTTTCTTTTTCCACTTAAATCAAAAAGATCATTGCTGCAGTCAACTGTATAGGCAGACACATCCCAAATCTTAGGGTTCATTTTACTTTCATTTGTAGTTATGTCTTCATGTAATGATGAGGTCCCATAATAGTAATCTAATGGGTGAATAAATGTAAAGATGCACATTTCTGGAAAAATAATTCAGTATTTGTCAGAAAATTGCTAGAAAAACTGGAAAGCAGTTCAGCAGAAACAAGTTATACACTATCATCTCACACCATATACTAAGATAAGGTCAAGATTCATACATAATTTAAGCATAAAGGGTGATATAAGCAAATTAGGGGAGCATGGAATATTTTACCTGTCAGATCTATAGATAAGAGAAAAATTTATGACCAAGAAATAGAAAGCATTATGGGAAGTAAAATGTATAATTTTAATCATATTAAATTAAAAAGCATTTGCACAAACCAATGTAACCAATATTAGAAGAAAAGCAGAAAACTGAGAAAACATTTTTTTACAAGTTTCTTTGATAAAGACTCATTTTTCAAATAAGTAGAGAACTGAGTCATTAAAAAGGGTACATATCTTTTGGAAGTAGCAAGGAATTAAAAATAGAGCAATACTCATTAATTAGGAAGTGGCTGAAATTGTTGTGGTATATAATTGTAATGGAAAACTATTGTGCTATAAAGAAATGATGAGCAGGATTCTTTTAGAAAAACGCAGGAAGACTTATATGAACTGATGCAAAACCAAGTGAACAGAACCAGAAGAACACTGCATACAATAACAGCAATATTGTCAAGTGAACAGAACCAGAAGAACACTGCATACAATAACAGCAATATTGTACAATGGTCAGCTATGACTGATTTAACCAGTTTCAGCAATACAATGATTCAAGAAAAATCTGAAGGACTTATAATGGAAAATGTTATCCACCTCCAGAGAAAGAACTTAAGGGAGTCTGACGGAGACTATAAAGCATACTTTTCTAAACTATCTTTTTTCATTTTTTTGGTCTGTATTTTCTTTCACAGCATGGTTAATATGGAAATTATACTTTGCATGACTGCACATGTATAATCTATATAAAATTACTTGCCTTCTCAAGAAGAGGGGAAGGGAAGAATTTAGAACTCAAAATTATAAAAAAAAATTTCAAAAATAATGTTTACATGTAACTGGAATAAAAGAAAAGAAAATTTTAACAGGCAGGAAGAATTTGAGCAAGATCTCAGCCAAAATTATGCATATTAGAAGTTAGAAACAAAAGTAATAGTTTCAATAATATGCATTCGAATAATACATGACTAAAGAATTTCCTTTGTTCTTTTCCATAAGGCCATTAGCCAATACCAGATAAGTAGCAACAGCATCCTCCAGAGATATTCACAGTTGATAAGGAACTATATTTAATATTTTGTATTCTTTTAAGAATTTCTAATTAGCTAAATACTACAGTTGCAATACAGTACTGAAAATAAGATTGACTTGTTTTTTTTTTCTTTAAATTATGAAAACCTTTTTAATTGGGTTTCACTTGAACCAATTCCCTCAGTTGCTCCTGCCAGTGAATCTTTTTCCTAGCTCCAAAAGACTAATTTTCCCTTGCAATTTCAATTATCTCCTGAGTCAAAGCCATGAGACACTCTTAAAATTTGTGCCCTATGACCTGTCATTTGAATCCTTTTTCAACTTGGCCTCTGAAGTCGAGTACAGAGCCAATCTTAATGTATGTAGATGATAATTAGTATGTCTTTGATTTCCGAGAAATTAGCATACTCAGTCATTCTTTCAACAGAGGACCTAGACTTCCCCCAATCCCATATAAGTATGTATCTTGGTAAATTTTCCAACTGGAACATCAGAAAAAAGCATTTTCAGTTAGATTGGATACATATATACAAATGCAAAGATTTTCAGACTCAATTTTAAACTTGATTCCTTTCATAAAGAATGAAAACTTCCACTTCCATCAAGAAATGTACCAAACATGCAATAAAATTTATGACTTAAAGTGTTCATGAGGAAAGTTTATATATATATTATATATATATATATATTGCATTACAGTAATATCTTCAATATAATTTTTAATAAACACTCTTAATTTGGCTTATCTCTTCTATTCCTAAACAATCTCAGTTCAGTCTAGGCTTCAGAATTACTTACATCATAATTATAAACTATATTATCACACTTTTGATTGATTGATTTATTTATTGTTACTTACTCTTGAAAATATAGTTTTTTTAAAAAAAAACGTTTGTCAGAGAGTTCCCTGAGTGGCCACATTGATCTTTTTTGCAAAACCGTCATTTCTTCCTTGTTTCTTTTTGTGTTTTCAAAACTTCCTTCAACAAAATTCAAATCATTTCTATGTTAATATTAATAGGTCTATATCACCTTCTCCCCAAAACCAAAAGTCCTTTGACTATATTAAAATTATTTTCCTTGGGTGAGTATAATCCCTATCTCCATTGCTTGATTTCCTAGTTTTCTCTCTGCCTTCCATTCCCCTCCAAAAATTCCACTTTCTATAAGTTGTATTTTTAAAGTGATATCCCATGGGCCACTCTCAAGACTGTAAGTTGCACAGCAGGTATCAATATGCACTGGTAGAATTTTCTCAAGGAGAGTTTCTTCCACCACTGAAACTACCATTCGAGATTTAAAAACTATTCAGAAATGCATTGTAAAAATAATGATTTTTTTACTTTGTATAATTTCAAGTAACTTTTTAGATAAAATTATCATCTTCAATAAACCTTCATTTCTAGGGGATCTTTTGAAAAGCAATCTTGAGACTATAAAATGACCATGAGGCTTTGGACTTTCACAAGCTAAGAGCAAATTATAGTAATGTGTTTACTTTATCATTTCATCAATACGATATTGAATTATGAAGAAAACTGGAGTATACCTTAAAACATGAAGAATTTTTAAGTGTAAAGAAAAGCATGGTGAAAGACTGAACCTGCAAAATTATATAGCTTAGCTGATCATCTGAAAACTTTTTCATTCTTTCATTTTTTAACCATTTATTTTTTTACATCCTTAATATTTTATTTTTCTATTACATGCAAAAACAATTTTTAATGTTCATTTATGAAAATTTTGAATTCTAAATTCTCTCCCCATCTCCTTTCCCTACCCCTGCCCCAAGGGAGCAAGCAATTTCGTATAGATTATACATGTGCAGTCATACAAAACAAATGAAATGAACTTTTCAAAGTGATAGGAACATACAATAGTAGTTCTGAGAGCTTAAATATATGAATTAACTCAAGGTTTCAGGAAGCATAAGAAATAATGAACAGTACAGGTAGGAAGCAGTCCAATCTCTGGGAATGAGGATACACAAGGCTCTCTTATTTATCTTAGTTTAGGAGAGACTATGACCCAAGTGAAGGCATTGGATGAGTGGCTATCATATTGAATACTAACTTATCATATAAGACAATTTATAACTGGAAGGTAACTAGATACCATCTAGTCCAATTCTTTCATTTTTACAGAGTGGAAATTCGGGTTCCCAAAGGTTCATGCTACCTTTTCCCTTAGCTATAAAACAAAGTAAAAGTGTGAAATCTCACCACTTGTAATCAGATCTTAAATTCAAGAACTAAATAAATCGGTAACTAGTGAGTTCATCATCTTCTCTTCACTAACAATTGATTAATCACCAGGGGAGTAAAGTCAGCAGAAGATGAGATTTTGCTTTCTCTGCTACTTTACATGTGAGTGACTACCTCAGTTTACTTATTTGTACAGGTGATATGCTTAATCTAAGCTTTTAATTGACTATTAGGTGAATTTGTTGAGATACTGATTCACCTAGGTTCATTTGTATTCTGGTCCACCATTGTTATGCATTATGCCCTTGGGCAACATCAAACTAATTTTCCTAACCTTCAGTTTTCACACCTGTTAAATGGACATAATGCTATTTGCACAATTAACCTCAGATTTGTACATTACAGGATCATAAGCTTTCCACCACAACAAATTTCCTCCATTCAGGAAATGTAAGATCAAATAGATTTAGGATGATCCAATCCAAAGGCAAATAGAAAGACTTTGTATATACTGTAGTCCTTCCTTTGGATCATAAAATTAAGACCTAGTTATTCTCCAAATGGAAATTACCTTGTTTTTTTTCTAAAAGTGAATATTTATTATTCAGGCAGTCCTGGATCAGTCAGTAAAAAGACATTTATTAAGCAACTACTACATGTTAGGCACAATGTTAAATATTAGGGATTCAAAGAAAAGCAAAAGACAACTGGCCCTCAAAGAGCTCACAATCTAATGAGGGAGACAACATAGAAAGTTCTATATAGGATAAAGTGAATATAATCAGAGGTAAGGTTCTACCCTTAAGATAACTACAATAAGCATGTTTATTTTCAGAGGTATGTAAATTAGAACTATTGTTATCTTTATTATTTCAGAGTTGTGAGAATCAAAGAAGATAATATGCAGAGACTGATTACTAAGCTGTAAAACCCTAGAGAAACAGTCCAAGAAACACTCATGGGCTTGGGTACAACCTGTGAACCATTCAAGAGATACTGATGATGAAGTGTCAAAGGTAAGATGAAAGATTCTGAAACACATTTGAGTCCTTTTATGTGATAGAAAGTCTTCATTAATCATTATGGATGAAAGCAAATACAATAAGGAATGACAACTAATTACTGAATCTTTGAGCCCTTCAACGTTTCTCCCTGTCACTTGAACCTACAGCAAGTCTGTCCCCCAAGGCAACAAGAAAATATCGGGGGGGATTTAAGAATCCAGAGATCAAAGTAAAAAAAAACACTCTAAAACCCACAATAAATGAAGCTGCTTTTGTTGTTTTTAATGGCCTAAGGGTAATCAAGGGATAAATAAGGGTATTTTTCAATTGCAGAGACTAGGACTAACCACCTTTAAGAGAATTTCTATCACTGGAATCCAAATGACTTTGCTTACAAGTAGAAACACAAGCTGGTTATGGCCAAGGATAAAATAACACAACTGGGCAATAGAAAACTTTTGTAGAATATTCCTGAAAGAAAGCATTAATATCAAATATCAATTACTAGACTTGGTTCTGAGACCATCAACGAATGGACAATCATCCTTTTCCTACTGAGATATCATAATCAACCCATTAAGTAATACATTTTGCCTGATTGCTCAATTGAGGTGACATGTAAGAAAATGTTAGTTCGTGCTGAGTCCTAAAGAACTGTGGGGAGGAAAAAGTTCACTTTTTCATCCATCTGGGAATACATTGGTTATCTAATCTGCTTTAGCACTTAGTAAGAACACTAGTTCTTACTATGATAAATAGTTACAAGTACAATGGATTTGGAGTTGAAAGAAATGAGTTTGCTCTGCCGCTTAAGTCAATGAATGAGTTCCTTCCCGGCTCAAAATCTGTTTTCCTAATTGATAAAATGGGGCTGATATTGAAAACCCCTCTGAAAAAAGGCAACTTCCATATCTAGGAATATCATTAACTCACAGGATTGATAGGAGCATCAAATGAGATCATCTCAACTGTAAAGCACTAAGAAAGTCTTAGCACAACTTGTTTGCATCTGTTTCTTTAGAACATTCTACAATGTTTTCACATGTTTGGTATGGTTGCCTATTGTAATGCTCTATACCATGGTACTTTGAAAACATAAATATAGAAATGTTATCAAATCTCTAAAAGATAGCTTTGACCATCTATGATCTTCCAATTCTCCAGAAAGGACATTCTCCTTCAATTCAGTTCATGAGAACCATAATTCCACATGGAAGATGGATCAGTGACTGAACAATTAATTGTATCATCATTCTTTCATATCATGGGCCAACTTCAGCTGTTAGGAGAACTTCATTCCAAGTGTATATTGAGGAGTAGTACTCCTTTCTTGGAAAAGTACTTTATTGAATTGCTCTATCCATTAGAGGTTGGTTGCATCTCTCAACTTTTAATTGAAAGATGGACACAAATAGAGAATAAAACTGTCTTCCAGTGAAAATCATCCTATCTTTTGGAGATCAACTCAGATGTTATAGGTTGAGATGTTGATCACATTTGTGTTATTGGTATTGCATTGTTGTCAAAAGTAATTACATCTACTTTTAATTGAATAAACTCAGTCTGATGAGTTTTTGATTTTAGGAAACCAACCACTAATTCAGAATGTTTTGTGCTGGTGTGGATGGAGGGTGGGGGTGGAATGTAGGTAAAAGCAACTCTTTTCTCTCAATTTATATGCACTAAACTAACCTTTGACTGGATCGTGAGAAGATGCATAAACAACTCTTAGCAGTAGCCTAAAATGTAAAGTGGAAATCTATCATCTTTCAACAAAACCAATATTGACACTATCTTAACCCATTCATGCTTAAAATAAATTATGCTAAAATAATTTAGAAGTGCTTTGGTACTCTAAGCTTTAGTCAAGAGATCAAATTTGGGAGGTTTAAATTAAAAGATGCTTTGCTTATTTTACTTATACAGAACTCCTGAATTTATTTAACAAAATACAATGACCCTGTGAGGTAAGTGCTAATGCTATTATGATCACCCCCATTTTACAAATTAAAAAAAATGGCAATTAGAGGATTAATGACTTCCTAGTCAGGGTCAGAGGCAGAATTCAAAACCAAGATTCTCAACACCAAGTCTAATGCACTTTCATTATTTTTTGTTTTCCAAACCAAAAAATTTGGAATCATTTCTAAGAGGAATTAAAGGATAATATATGTAACTAAAAGAAGAAGGGAACAATTCCAATTAAATTTACTTTAGCACTAGTTTTTTTTAATAATGCCTTTTGCGTTATAAATGATTGCTAATCACTAGATCAAAACAGCCCACAGAGATTTTTCAGCTTGAACCTTTAGTGAAACCGAAGGGCCACTGAGGCTTAATTCAGTCACAAGGATGGAAGGAAATGTGCACCTTGTATATATTTCATGTTTAATTGCCTGTGAACATATGATACATGTACAATGTAAGCCTCTTCAGAACAGAGGCTGTTTCATTTTTGCTTTTGTAGTCCTACTGCCCAGCACAGCATCTATCAAATAGGAAGTGTTTAATAAATGCTCACTGATCTACTGAGTGATCTAACACATTCTTTCCTCCCCTGCCTTTGAGAAGTGAATGTATCTCATTGGTTTTCTATCTTATTTCAAAAATCTATAAAAAAGTTACCTAATCTTTCTTGGGAAAATGCTCCTGTTTCTTCTAAAATCCATGTTCTGGAAGACTTTTCTAATAACTAGCCTCTACTCCTCCTGAAGCTAGTATTCATCAAGGAAACCACCTTTCTGCAAAGAGAACTGTTGCTCAACTAACTCTCTCTCTCTCTCTCTCTCTCTCTCTCTCTCTCTCTCTCTCTCTCTCTCTCTCTCTCTCTCTCTCTCTCTCTCTCGTCTAGATTACCACAAGGGTACTGACTCAAATGTATGGTCTCTCTATACTGGTGCTCTAGGTTATGATGGGGCAGCAGAGAACAGAGGGCTCTGCTGTCCTCAAAATCATCTCATGGACTGAGCACTTGCCCCATTATTTCTAGTTTCTCTTTTTAACCCATTTTAGAATTCAGATTCCCTAAACTGACTGAAACTCTCAGGGATCTCTATGTTCTGTGTGAATCACTAATCACTAGGGTTAGCTTAGAAACATTCTTAAATGAGGAGACAGGGAGGGAGGGAAAAAGGGAGAGAGAGAATAAGCATTTATGAAACACCTACTATATGCCAGATGCTGTGCTAAAGACTGGAGTCTCCAATCTTCCTGTGTGATATTTCTCTCTGTTTCCACTTTCAATCGTTTGACCAAATTTCATTGAGAGCCACTTTCTTACAAATCTAGAAGTTGCTAGGTAGATCTCTTGATTTCCCCTTCTCCTCCTCCTACTTCTCTATCCCCCCTACACACTATTGGACTTTAATTGTATTGGGGAACCTTATCTCCCATTCCTAAAAGTGTGTTTCTCTACCTGCTGAGGTTTATTTCTCAGAACCAAGTCTAGAGCATTTCATTTGCACATGGATCCTGAATATGTTTCAGGAAGAAGTTGCTGCATTATCAAAAATACGTACCTATTTTCAGGTCCGGTTAGGAATCCAGTCCATCAAAGTGAGGAGAGCTAAAACCTGTTATTATAAGGCTAATTGGCCTTAAGGAAACACACAAATACCACAGAATAGACCATCCCCCCCCCCCCTCCCATTTTGAGGACTTCTTAAACCTTTTAAAACAAAGAGACATATTTTGGAAGTCTGCTATAGACTCCTACCCTTGCTTAGTAAAATATATTCATAGGGATCATGGGACCATGCCAATGGCTGTTTTTTGTTTTTTTTTTTTTTGCTAAGGTTTAGGGGAAAAAACAAAAGCATGGCTTTTTTTCCCCTTTTCAATGAATTGGAACATTTCCATGAATTCTAGGGAACTCAAATGAAGTAAACAATTTAGGACACTGAAGTCACCATATATTTCTGATTGGAAAATTAGAAATTTTTCATGTTGTATCAGAGGAAAGTATTAAGGCACAATGGAGGATTTAATTTCTTTGTCATTTCAGAGATATCTAAAGTCACAGTGACATCTTATCAATAATAATAATAATAATATAATAACAAAAGCAACAATGGCTAGCATTTACACAGTGCCAGCACTGTGTTATTTGTCTTCCATAAACCATCTGTTGCCCTATGCTGTAGATTCTCGAATTTAGGATCGGAATGGTGACATTTTGCCCAGGACTTCTTTTCGGTCAATATTTGCTATATGGTTTTTGCTGCCAAGTGCAATGGCTACAACTCCTCACCAAAATGGACAAAAAGCCTCCTGGGCCTCATTATGCATGTCAGAGGGACTTTTTGTTTCAATCTTTAGTAAATTTAAAAAGAATCCCCTATTCCCTCTCCACCCCACCCCCCACCAATATGAACACTGAGAAGAAGACAACACTGGTCTTGATGGAGGAGTTGAGATGGGAAGACAGAGTTATTGGAGGGGAAGACAGAGTACTGAACACTAATGAAGAAGAGGTCCATGGCATTCAACTTGAATCAGGGAGAGCAAATTAAGCATCAGAATAATATGCCCTGGAGGCAATCAGAGGGGGAGGGGAATCCTATTCACTTCTAAAGGAATAAACAGAAACTGGCTCAGCTTTACAAGTCCAGAAATTGAGAGAACAGTGAAACTGTGACTTTCCCTAGTGTTCAGTGCATTAAGGACTAAAGCGAAGCTGAATGCAAGGATGCTATCTCATCAATTTAGGAGAAACAGTGTAAGCTTCAAATGATTAATGTTGATGTGTAGATGATTTTCCCATGAAGCTCATTTATCTATACAAACGTTCAATTTCTATCAAGGCCAATTTTCCCTGCAGTGCCAATGAGCACTTTTAATGCTGTATCTGACACGAACTTCTAGAGCTCAGCTAGTTCAACCTTTACCTAATGCAGCTTCCCTCTAAGAGGTCATCCAGCTGCCAACGATAGTGGGAAACACCAGAGCAAAAGCAGTCAAAGGACATATCTTAAATTTATTTGACCAAGCATGGAATGATTGCAAGAGAACTGAATTTGGAGCCAGAGGATCTGGGTTTGAATTTTGCTCCAACCTGTGTAACCTGAAGCAAATGAATTTATCCTCTCTGGGACTTGGTTTCTTTAATTGCAAAATAAAGGAATTCACCTAGGTTTTCTCTAAGGTCCCCTCCACCTCTGATCTTCTCATCATTCTCATATATATTAAACATGATACAACTTACCGATGGGTACAGGTATCCCTCGCTGTTCATTGCCAGGTATAATTTTGTTTGAACTCCTTGGATGGCCACCACTCGTAACCCCACAGGTATGAGGTTAAACAGAGCTGAGACGGGGAAAAAAAAACAAAATATTACGACCATGATTTTCACACAAATGAGAAAAAAATAGTGCATCTTCACTATACATAGATGCTTTTTTTCCCCTTAGGAAAGATGCACCTGTTGAGGACATTTAAATTCATATTGTTTCCTATTAGCAAGTATTGCTTTTCTCTTCCCAAAAAGGGAACAAAAATACCTTATAATTTTCTATAAACCCAGGAACTCTAACTGGGGGAAGGAGAAAAATGTTGGGAAAACTGGAAAACCCTCTGGTAGAAATTAGAATATTTAATTTCCATATGTACTAAAAAAGAAAACCTAAGCAGTATCTATTCAATATAACTGAAGTATGCAGTCCAAAAAGCTCTTTTTTGACATCTCCAAGGTGAGGGTGAAGAATTTTCCTAGGCTCTACGGAGAGGCATTTCCCAGGCTTTAAAAACTCCCTTTAATGGCTACTGGTTTAGTTTTAGTTTGGACCCATTCGATAATTACTTCACTAGAATACAATTATATCTCAAACCTGCTACTGGTTTGGGGGAGTAGTCAAAGGCTTAGAACAATGACATAAATTGGTTTCTAATATAGGCTTCAGTATTATGGAATTAAGCTGCCTTAATCTCTAAAGAAAGATGAGTAGATATGAAAAAGGATGTAAAAAGGACTTTCATTCATAGATAGATCACTGACCACCTCTTTGAAATTCAATTTCTAAAGTTCCTCATTTTGTTAAAGATATCTAACACCCTCATAATTCCATTGGAAAATAAAGCTCTATTTCAAAATTAAATTTTGAAGTTTGAAAATAAAAGTAGACAAGCTGTTTGCCAAGATAGAGAAGGCTGGTTTCATCTATTAGGGAATTACTGAGTACAAGGCAACATACCTTGATGCCCTACAGTGTAGATATGTGGCTTACCATCTACTAACAGATCTCAGAACCAAATGAGGCTCTATGTCTCTCTTCCTCTCCTTTTCCTACATCTTTCTGGCCTCCTTTCCTCAACTTCAGTCTGCCTTTCTTCCATTTTGTATTTTTCCTTTGCTTTCTCTCATTACCTCAACAAATATGATTGATAACTATTTTCTGACATATTAAAATATCTATTTATACGTATATACACGCAGATATAATTGTTAGTTTTATATTCAATTTTAAAAGTAGGGAAATTGTA
This sequence comes from Macrotis lagotis, assembly GCF_037893015.1. NCBI lineage: Eukaryota > Metazoa > Chordata > Mammalia > Peramelemorphia > Peramelidae > Macrotis > Macrotis lagotis. Next base: position 33,784,602 of record NC_133666.1, read on the forward strand.
CACACATTTGTGTTTTGTGTCACACAGAGATGTTTGAAGATTTTGTATCCTTAAAGAATCTTGCAAATGAAGGTGTTTGAGGAAGAGGGGGTGTTGATCGATAAGTAGGGGAAAATAAATATGACTACAGATTTAATTTGATGCTTTTCTTTTATAATGGTCAAGAGCCAAATAAAACTAGGAGCCATAGGAGACCTGGGAGAAATACCAAAGGGAGACGACAGACCACCGTGCTTATGTGAGGGTTCCATACAAATACATAATCCTGAACTATCTTAAAAACATACAGAGCACAGTCCAAACATCTGTCTAGGCCCACTGTAGGAATTCAAGGAGACCATCAGGGAAACACTGTAAGTCTGGTAAAATAGCATTTAGCACCCTTTGGAATAGTATAATCCCAACTTTTTATTTTTAAAATTGCCTATTTGCAGCCATTTAAAATGCCATTTTCCCTGAAATATGCCAAGGATAGTCTTCCTTAAAGGACTCAGATCTTTAAACAGGCAAGGATTGTTTACCCGGAGCCTTACCATTGGTCAGCAGCAAAGGTCATAGATATATTACCTTTATTTCTACTAGAAACACTGGGCTCCAGTTGGGTTTATTTTATTTTTACTTGCAGAGTAGGAGCAAGCGGGCAGGCAGCTGGTGAGAAAGAGGCCCACATTGTGTTTCACCGTTAGTAGGTTTCACTGTGTGAAACCTACACCCAGACTCTGTTCACAATCGCATACCACTCACTGAAGGAAACCGGTGGGCGTCCTCCCCCTACCAGCTGTCTACTCACTCCCACACTGTGAATAAAAATAAAACAGTACATTTTTAAAACATAGTGCCTGCAAGAGAATCTTTTGGAGGCAGTCTGTGCACCTTCTTTTCAAGACATTACGGACCAGCGTTATTGATTTCCTCTCACCGTGGATATTTGTTGACGTTGGTCAGACAGTGCTCCTTAACAGAGATAGTTACTGTGAGTGTACAGAAGTGTGGAGTCACCCTGGCTTCTCCTGTCTTTGCATACATACTGCCCCAACATCCCCAGTCCTGATAACTGGAGTACACTGACAGAAGACATTAGCAAAAACAAAGGGATTTCCTTGGGTGAATCTCTGTTGGATCGTTCACTTAAATTCAGGGTGTAACCAATGAGGAGTTAGGACATATTGTACAGTTCAAAATATAAGCATTCACACCACATGTCACTGATGGCACCCCATTCACTACTCATATTAAAAGCGGTGCCCTTCTGTTATGTGCGACACAGCTTGTAAGCCAGTAGCTCATGCTATATTTGACAAAGCAACACACATCCCTGAGGCTTGCTTTATATCAGATATGTGCATATGTTATATAATGGGATGCTGGTCCCTTGTGGAGTTGTTGACTGATGATCACTAATGCCAAAGGAAAATGACATAGAATTTTATCACTAGAAAGATAATTATATTATTTAAAGGTGCCATGTTTACAAAATATTGAGGACCTAATCAATTTTCCCCAGCCCACCCACACTAGGAGCTAAGGTCTACCTTACTAAAAAGTATGTCAACATCCAATTTACATATTGCCATAGGTGACAGTGACACAACGACAAAGGCTGTCTCTCCAATTTTGTTGGCTAGCCAAAACCTTCTTATTTCTCCTATCTCTATTTGTAAGCACAAAAATGGGCATAATGGATTTTTACCTCTTAATCTCCCCTACTTTCTGATTCAAGTTTTAATGAGAGGCAAAACTGGAGAGAAAAATCCAGAGAAGATGATGATCTACAAAACAGGGTAATGAACTGAACCCTAAATGAAATAGATGACTCTGTATTTCTTTTTTACCCATTAACACCAATTTCCATGAAAACTCAACAAAAAATGAGTCAACAACAACAAAAGAAAAATGAAGAGCTTATTAAAATTCTCCCTTTGTCATTGTTTTCTTCTAGGGATAGACACTAATTGGGCTTAGCTGGTTAAAAGCCCTTTTTAAAATAAAGAGGCTGGCTAGTCTGGATCGAAATGCAAAATTGAGCATCTCGGGTGGGAGGCAGAGAATCAACATCTTCCTCCATGCTCTTTTTGTAAGAGAGGAACCCTTCTTCATGAGAATATGACATGAATTCAAGCATACTAGCAACAAAAGCTAGTACCTTTTATTTATGAACCCAAGATGAATCCATTAAATCTCTTAATTCTCTTTGCTGGCTTGAATCATAGACTGGAATGGAAAGTTAGTCTATGAAATACCTGTTCTCTCTGATTTCTTGTTATGAAAAGAAAGCAAATCTCTCTCATTTTGGAGATAGTAGTTTAGCTTCATGTGAGCTACAGAAACAGCACTGTCTCTATAAAAATAGCTTATCATCCTACAGAACTCAATGCATTCTAGTGCTTCTCAGTTTGGCTAAATTGGCCAATTTCTTGAAGGCAGGAAATAATAAAAATCTCTTCAAACAGGTGGGAAATGATGACCAGGTTCAACAAACGTGGTGTCCTCATAACTTTAAAACAGATGTATTCTTGAACTTTCAAAGGGAGTACAAAACATTCTTCTGAGAAAAAAAAATAGCCATCATTGCTTCCAAAGCTGTTACACTAAAGTAGTTTCCATGAACTGTCTATTATCTCTTCCTTTTCAGGGGGAAAATACATAATTTATAAAGGCTGATGTTCTCATGAGAATTTTATTGGACTGATATTTACCACTGTAATGAATCTATGTTATGGAAGCTTCAACGTATGATGCCCACACGTATCTGAGAAATAAATAAAGATTCGGGCAAGTGTGAGGAACACAATTTGCTCAGTCATGCCCTTGTCTGGCATGTCAGAATGACCAACAACATGAAAGCAATCAAAATTAAAGATCTCAGTAAGATAGTAAAAAAGAAAAAAAACTAGAGAAAATTTCATAAGTGCTTATTAATTACAGACTATATTAATAAAACAGTTATAGAAAGAGAGCTATGTATTTGCTTGAGGCACTTTAAAAAACTAATGAAGAGAAAGTTCTAAATATTTCAAGGAATAATTCCATAATTCTATATCATTCCTGCCCTTTCTGAAGAAAAAGAACGAGATTGAGTAGAAAGCATTTTTATTTTTTTATCATTTAATTATATTTTTTCTTAAGGATCATTTAGGGCACAAAATAGCCTTTAAAAATTAAATGGAGATCCTGGGAGCTTAGATCCCTTAGCCTCTGTTTGCTTTGGCAATCAGTACTATGACCAACACATTTTATTCTTATCTTGGTGCTGGTTCCTCTGAGATGTTCAAGGTGCTGCATCATGATGTGCCAATAGCTACTACCTGGTTGGACAGCTGCCGATAGCTTCAACAGGCCTAAAAAAGAGTGAGCTGGGGCATTAGGTAGTTTTTATAATACAATTGTCAAAAATGTTCCATGGAAATTCCTTCAATGATCAAAATTAAAGATAATGAAGAAAGAAAGAAAGGGAAAGAGAAAAATGAAGCGAGAAAGAGGAAGAAAGAAAAGAGGGTAAATGTATTGGGGAATTGAACAACACAAATGGTATCATATAAACCTGATGCATTTGGTTAAAATCCCACAGCAAATCTAGGCAGGAATGGACTTGGACCAACTGCATAAACATAGCTACAATATCTAGAAAAGAAAAGAATAAAATGTGCTATGGATGAATTAGGTTTATCAGTCTTCAAATGCATCTTCAAAAAGATTATTCCAAGTTTTAAATTTTTTTTTTTTTTTATAAAACATATAAGTGAACACTGGATGCAGAATAAATCATCTTCAATAAGGGAACTAGACAAGGTGCTGAAGATGAAACTGGGTGAGACCGTAAGGTTGGGTGTGGTCAACTAATATCTAAAATACGAATGAGTCTCCCTTTCTGCTGCCAAAGGTCCTGATTTTCTCATACAACCTGATATGCCATTCCAAAGGACACAAGTTCTCCAATCAAGTTCGATAAAAGAAGACATAGTCTTATGGCATTATTTTACTGATGATCATGATAGGATCAAACTAAAACTCAACTTTACACTTTGCAGAGAACTGGGCAGTGGTGCAAATGGCAGGAACGTGTAAATTAAGGGATGTTCACTAGAATTCTGCTGGTCATACATACTCTTAAGATATACGACAATAATGCAGTTTGCTGCAAAGCAGTCACTCAAGTGGTCATTAAGGATTTTTCTCATCCCCAACCCCAGAAGAGGTTTCTTTGAGGGTAGGTGATGGCAGATCTCTCTGCAGTATGCTCTCGGGCATCTGCTCAGGAGACATCACTAAAGGACTTATTAACACCTTATACTGGGACCCTTCCCTATAGGTTTGCCGACAAGGGGCAATGCCGCTCTAAAGATGAGGTTGAGCAGTTGATAGCTGAGAACAGAAAAATGCTGTCTGTTCTTCTGGGCTATATTCTTAACCAACCTTGATGTTTACCAAGCATTTCTAAAGCAGTACAAATTGAGAAAAATACACTGTATGTTCCGAGACCACATTATATTAATGTTGTAGCTAATTTAATGAGTCTGATAGATAATAGCATGATAGAAATCATAATCATTTAAATAAGACCATTCACTGCCTGTGATTGTTTTTACTTTCATCCCATGTAAAGGAAAGCACATCTAATTAAGGATAATGTAAGTTCTCAGAACCACAGTTTCAGGTGTTATATATGATAGTGAACAATGTCATTTTTGAAATATTTCCCTTTGGTTTATCATTTTAATCACCATCTTGGTCTTTCATTAAATCCTGGTTGAGAAAGAAGAAGAAGCTAAATTGCATTATCTGTCTAAGATCTCTCAAGTTGTCAGATCTCAATTAGTGTATGAGTTATCAAAAGAAAAAATGGGACTGCTCTGAAGAAATGATGATTTTTCATGACATGTAACAACTCTACTCTCTTAGGATCAGACCCTTCTTAAGGGGGGGGGAGAAAACATTCTATTTCAGGCTCAGTGTGTGGGTGAGTAAATTTTCTGTGGGGAAAATGTAATAAAATCCAAAGGACAGCCATAAACCTATCGAGATTGCCATGGAGATGACATTTGGATTGCTTTTCGGAGGGTGTCAACGTTATTTCCTATAGGTCATTGTTTTAATTGTTTGTGTGTATGCGTGTGTGTCTGTGTGCGTCTATTTGTGTATGTCCCCTGATTCCTTTTTAGTAAAATATATTTAAAAAATAGAACCCTAGAGTGAGACTGTTGTAGGCATCCATGTCAGGAAATGGCAAAGTGAGTTTATGGGGGTCAGGGGGGGAATGAACAATATTTCACCAAATACACCAGGGTAGGCTATTTATTCATTCTATAGGCACTTACTGTAGGTACTGTCTTCTTCTTTTGTCCCATCAACTGTTCCATCTGCCTGCAGCTGCAGGTGGTATCCTTGTCTGCTGTACAGCTTTGTAACTATACCCTTAAGTTGGGGCTCTGTAAATAAAACAATCATCAGGTTAATTGTAAATATGTGAACATGGACTTGCATCCTCCCTGATTTCACAGGGTAGTTCTAGAACATTCTGTTTCAGTTAATGACAGAACTGTAGAGGCGTCCTGCTGAAGATGAAAATCGACAAGTTTCCAAATCAATCTGTAACATGATTAAATATGGTTTTCGATACTGTAATATACATGAGAACATCAAAGCTGCTTATAGTGTCTACAATTTGAACACTGTGTCACAAGCCTTAAAAAGCACCTCCCTAGCTTATTGTAGATTACGGATGTGCTGGCAAATGGCGCATTCCACCTTTTTATTAAGAAGGTGCAATTTCTCATAGGGGAAGAAAAGAAGGACCACAAAGATAATTTAGAGCTGGTTGCCAATCAGAGATCAAAAGACATACGCATTGAGATTTCCTGCCCCATGACTTCAATTCAAATAAACAAAAAAAAAAGAGCTCAGGCACACAACCCCTTAGGAATCAAAGGATTTGCCATTTCAGTGGAACTTAGGCACAACAGAAGAGGAAAAGGAGAGAGGGAAGAATGCAGGCAGTTATCAATTTAAAATTTAAACATTCTTCTCAGAGGTCCCTGTCTATTATTACTTAACATGTCAAAAGATGCAGTGATGCAGGGTTTTTTTTTTCCTGGGTACAACATGATTTCATAAATCATTTTCAAACTTAATCTCACAAAATAGCACATCCCGATAGCCTTATTCAAGAGTAAGATGATTATGCAATAGGCTTCACTCCAAATTCATCCTGATTTAATCATAAAAATCACAAGAACCCAAATCTGCTTTTTGAGTGTGCAGACATGTCAGCAATATCATATGTTCATGCTGACTTATATGACACTAACATGTTTCACTTCCCATTTCTTATGTATTCAGATCTGCATATGCATGTAGAAGATACAAGTACAGAAATGGCAGGAGATTGATAGTAGCTTTTTCTGTAATAATGTTTACACTTGTTAACAGAAAGCAAACGGTCCAGTGAACTTCTTTTGGTTCCGACTTGATAGAAAAGATAGAAAAGACTTGCTGCGCCAAGGCTCGACACCTTCCCTTTAACATCAAGAGACATGCCAAGATCACTTGTCCTCCCCCCCACTGCCTGCAACCCCTGAAGATGGTTTCCAGGCTATTTCTACCCCTGGGACTGGACAGAGGCACCCCAACTGGCCAATTTCAGGTCTTCTCCTTAGCAGGACAAGGAGGTAATCAAGGTTTCCTTCCTCTTCCCCGTCTTCAGTCTTCAATTATTACTCAGCTTAATGAGCTAGCTCTGTGCTAAGAGACATGCAGAATGTGGGGGTGGGGGGGGCCTGGGCAAGGATTTCAAAGCTGCACCACAGCTGAGCCTCAAGACATTGCCACAGGATAAAAAGAAACCCAGCACCCAAGCAAGGGAAATCCCTGCCTCCTGGGATGTGAGATAGCAGGCAAAGGATCAGAAACACTTTAGAATAGGGGGCAAGAGGGATTCCCCCTGATTTTCTTATAAGCAATGTAGTGCGGATGGGGGCAGAGCGTGGGCTATGTGGCCGAGACCTAGCTGTCATCCTGAAATGTCTGTGCCATTCACATGCCAGCCCTGCCCTGTTAGCCATACATGTGATGCGCATGTATGTTGCAGGAAGGAGTCTGCCTGCCTCCTTTGCTGCTGACCTCTGGCTTGGGCTCTGTTGCTTTCTCTCCTCCTTCCTTCTCCCCCTCCCCCGCCATGTCTCCTCTCCTTCTCCTTCTCCCCCTCCCCTCTTCCCCTCTCCCCCCCCCCCACCAACAGTTGCACTGCAGCAAACATGAAACTGTCACGAAGGAGGCCAGGCACGCATCGCCTTCCCACGCACACACACGCAACACACACACCCCGCGCACCGCACCGACTGGCGACGCCAAAAACCGAAAAACAAAACGAAAAACACACCAAACCAAAACAGACCCCCCCCAACACGCGCGCGCGCACACACACAGACACACAGACACACAGACACACAGACACACACACACACACACACACACGCACACACACACTTTCCAGGCTGAGCTGCCCACGGGGGTGGGGGTGGGGGATCGGGGGAAGGGGCCAGAAGCAAGCCAAGCTGCCCAGACCTGGTCTTCTCCTCCGCCTCTTCTTGGAGCCAAAGAGTTTGACCCGGGAGAAGACGTTCAACTTGTTTTTGTCGCAGCTGCCCTTGCTTTTGCTGGGGCTGCTGACACACTTGCAGGCATTGGACTTCTCGCGCTCGCGGGCTTGCCTCTTCTGCCTGATCAGGGAACTGGCGATCGCAGCCGCCATGGCCACTAGCCCCAGCACTTCGCTGCCGCCCGGTCCCCCCCTGCTGCTGCTGCCGCCGCCGCCGCTCCCGCCCGCCTCGGCTTTCGCGCCGCCGCCGGGACCGCCGCGGCCGCCGCCGCCTGCCCGGCTGCTCCTTCCTGGCGCCTCGGACTCGAGGGCTCAGAGCGGAACGAGCCGCGAGCTGGCCGCGCTGCCCCGCACCCTGGACGAGCTGGGACTCCTCCGGAGCCGGGCGCAGCGCGGCGCGGCGCAACGCAACGCAACGACAGACGGCGGCGGCCGCGGCGGCGGCGGCGGCTGCGGTGGGCGAGGGGAGGCGAGGCGGGGCGCGCGCCGCCCCCGGACCCCGGGCGGGGGGAGGGCGAGGGAGGGGGAGGGGGGCGAGGGAGAGGGGGGAGACAGACGGGGGGGGGGGGCCCGGGCGCCCGGAGAGCCGCAGAGACACACGGGCTTCGGGGAGACTAGGGAGTCACGGAGAGAGACAGGGAGAAGGAGGAGGACAGAGACAGACAGGCAGACAGAGACACGAGCAGAGACAGCGAGACGGAGGAAAAGAGAGCAAGGCAAGGGGGCAAAGGGCGAGACAGAAGCAGCCAGGAGAGGGCCACGGAAAAGGAGACGGAGACAGAGAGCCAAAGAGTGGCCAAGACAGACAGCGACAGCGACAGAGACAGAGAGAAGATGGAGAAAGAGACGGAGGCGGAGAGACAGAAGGAGAGGGAGAGCCCGAGGGAGAGCCCGAGGGCCAGGCCCAGGGAGAGGCAGAGGGAGGCGCAGAGCCAGAGGCACGCAGCTGGCCGCGGGCGTCCGGCACGGCAGGCGCCCAGCCAGCGAGTGAGCCGGCCCGAGCCGCCGGGCCCCCGGCCTCGAGGCCACACACACGCACACTCACACCCGGCGCGCCAGGCGCGCGCACACACCATGCAGACAGACGGACGCACGCAGCGGCAGCAGGAGCAGCAGCAGCAAGCCCAGTCGCAGACAGAGGCAGAGCCCCAGGCGCGCGCTCCGCTCTGGACGACGACGCTCTGAGCTCAAGTCCAAAGCCAACGGGGCCTGGGCACCGCTGCCCCCGCCCGCCCGCTCCCGCCTCCCGCCCCCCTCCTCTCCGCCTCCGCCCCCGCCTCCGACGCCGCCCTTTGCGGTAAGGGGCTGGTGGGAGGGGGGAGCCGCTCGCTCGCGCTCTCTCTCCCTCTCTCTCTCTGTGCCTCTCGCTGTCGGGTCCTGGCAACTTCTCGCCCCCCTCCTCCGCGCAGGCGAAGTTGGCAAGCGGCGAGCGGCGTCGGGAAGGGGCTGCCACAGGTAAAAAGACCTGGCCGTCTAGCCGCCGCCGCCGCCGCCGCCGCCGCCGCCTCCCCGTGGCCCTGCCGTGGCCACTGACTCTGGCTGGGACAGTACGACCACCAGGCCCCTTCCATTTCCTCGGCTCTCTCTCTTTTCCGGGTCTTTCTCCACGCCCCCCCCCCCCCGCCCCTCTCCTCTTTCCTCCTCTGCCTCCCCCAGCCTTTCCCTCCTCCCTTCCCCTCTCTCCTCTCCCCCCTCCCTTCCCCTCTGATCATTTTCCTTTCCTCCTCTTCCTCCCCCCTCCCTTCCCCTCTCTCTCTCTCTCTCTCTCTCTCTCCCCCTCCCCTCGGATAATTTCCTTTTCCCTTCCACTTCCTCCCTCTCCTCTCTTCCTCGCCTTTGCCCTCTATGGAAATTTACCAGCATTTCCCCCTCTTCCTCTTTCCTTCTCCCAAGGAGAGACACAAGTTAAGTGATGAAAAGACCAACGAATATTCTTTCGCCCTTGCTGCTTTCTCTTCTCTACTTCCCTCTTTCCTGTTACCTCTGTTCCTGCCTCTTTCCCCCCGTCCTCCTCCTCTTCTCTTCTCCGGGATTCTTTCTCTCCCATCTTATCTTCCCTTTTCCTTCTCTGCCTTCCATCTCTCTCCTCTCTTCTTCCTTCTTCCCTCCTCTCCCGCCTCCTCCTTTCTCCTCTGCCTCTGTTTCCTCAATCAGCACCTTCCCTACCTTTTCGCTTCTCCCCTTCCCACTTTCACAAGCCCCCACACACACACCCCGGCCCCCCTTCTGCTGTGTGTGTATTGCCTATACATTTCCTAGTTCCCTTCCTCTCCCTCTTCCTGGAAGGAAAACTGCAGGAAGAAAGATGGATGACAAGGCACCCAAGGCCGAAGTGGCTCCGGGGTGCATGGAAGGGAATCTTGCGGGAGGAGGCTCAGCTTCCCAACTTCCCCTCCCTGGAAGGTCGCTAAGTAGAGAGACTGAGGGCTCCCGGAGGGTTCCCCACTGCCCCCCCCAAAGCCCCAGCAGCAAGCGCCGCCGCAAGGCAGCCACAGGTCAGGGGAGGCCCGTGCAGCCTACCAGGCGGGGGTCGCTGAGGACTGCTCATTCGGGGGCCAGCGGGGAGCTCCTGCTGCACTCCCCAGCTTTCTGCGGCTCCCCACGGGATTTCCGCAGAAGAGCTTCGAAGCAGTCAAGGTTGGACAGCTCCTACTGCTCGGCTCTCTCAGTCCCGTTAGCCAGACGAGAGGGAGGGGCTCTGCTTTCCCCGGGGCACCCCCCCCCCCCCGCCACGCGCGCGGAGCTAGACGGATCTCTTATCAGTTTCCTTGCACAATCCCAGTACATTTGCACACTCTTCTCGGCTTCTCTGAAGGAAGAAGAGTCGCGGAGAAGCAGCAGTTTTGTAGCTAGGACCCGGTCCCGACTACCACCCCAGCCCGGACCGACCGGCCCAGTGGCCCAGCTCCCTTCTGCTCCCCTTTTTTCTTGTTCTTTTCAGATCCGACGGCGCACGGGTTAGACCCGAGACTTTGCCCATCTCCAGGCTCGTTCTCTTTACTGCAAAGGATGGGCTTTCTCCCCAGGCTTATTAAACCAATATGGCTGAAACAATTAACAGCCAAAATCAGTGTCCAGTACTTCTCACCAGAAGCTATTGCCCAGTTCCCTCCCACGTGCGTGTGTGCGTGCTTGTGTGTGTGTGTGTGTGTGTGTGTGTGTCCTTGGTAAAGAACACTGGTGTGTGTCTGGGAGGCACAAAGAGAAACCTGCCGGCTTGGTTAGGACCCAGTATCTAGGGAGACGTCGGGCAAGAAGCCTTCCATTTTCTGCGGGTGAGCTTCTTCACATGCCCTTTGGGCTTATCAACGATGAGAAGGAAAGGACAGAAGGAAAAAAAAAAGAAATGCAGGGGGTGGGAAAAGGAAGACGAAGGCAAGTCAAAAGAGGGGTGGAGTGCAAAGAAAAGAAACAATGTTGTTTGGGGAGGAAGAAAATAGAAAGGAGAAAATGGAAGGGAGTGATCAGAAAGAAAGAAAATAGGAGGAAGCAAAAGGAGGAATGGAGGAAATAGAAGGGGAAATCCAGGGGTACAGAGAACGAAAATGGACACAACAAAAGAGAGAGGTGGTTGAAAAGAAGAAAAATAGAAGGAAAATTGAGAGATGGAGAGAAGGAAAATGGAAGGATGGTTAGAAAGAAGGAAATGAGAAGGAAATATTCATGAGTCCAAGGAAGGCAAATGAAGGGAAGGGAATTGGAAAGGAGTTGGGATGAAAGATAAAATGGAGAGAAGGAAAATGTAGGGAAGAAAATGAAAGGGTGGCTTTCAAAAAGGGAAAGCAGGGATGGGAAAAAAGGGAATAAGAATTTATATAATACCCATATCAGCCAGGCCCTGTGCTAAGTACTTTAACAAATTTTATCTCACTTGGTTCTCAGAACAACCAGGTGAGGTGCTAATATCCCCATTATCCTGCTGAGGAAACTGAGGCAAACGATGGCTTGCCCAGGATCACACAGTTAATAAGTTAGCTGAGGCCATGTATGTCCAGTTGTGCCACCAGCTGAGTCTCAGCAAAGACATTAGAAGTGGAACATATGAGGAGGATGGCAAGAAGAAAAATTCAAGGATGGAAGAAAGGAAGAATATCGAAGGGATGTTTGGAAAGAAGGCAAAAAAGAGAGGGAATTCAAAATATGGATCACTTATAAGAAGTGGACATGTTCAGAGGGCAGAAAAGAAGTCTTTTAGGGAGTCAGAATAGCTATATTCAAGAAAAGAAAGGGCTAGTATGTAAAAGATGGATCAGCTGGGTTCCATGTAGCCCAGGAGAGCAAAAGCAAGAGCAGGAGCCCTGGAAGCTACAGAGAAGTAAGACTTGCCAATGCTTCTGAGAAGGTATATTGTACAAGAGTTGCAGGTTGACAAGGTCCCTGGCTGACTGATCTTCATTTGAGGTTCTTTTCCAGCCTGAGAGCATGTTACTTCTGTTCCTCTAGAGTCCATCTTTCCTCCCAAGTGCCAAACCCAGAAAAAGATTAAGCCATTCTTAAGCAAAGACAGAAACTGAATAGTTCCCTTGAGAGGAGAAGGATTTCCCATCAAAACAGAGAGCCCAGTAAGTGTTCTGTCCCATGATCACCCAGGGGTAGACTCCAGACTTGAGACAGTTTAGCCAACTTCTGTTCTCATTGCACCAGGTTGGAACATTTCTCATTTCTGTAGCCAGTGCAGCTGAATAGAGAACAAAGGCAGAAAGACCTTGGTTCTGTCCTGTCTCTGACACATCAAGGTGAGCAAATCACTTCCTATTTCTAGGCCCTCATGTAACTCTGAAAGGCTGATGAAGTTTCTTCTTCCAGAAATTCTCCTCACCAATGAAATCACAGGAGGACTAGTTCCTATCCATTTACTAAGTAACTCTGATGTTTTTCCTCTACCTTCTCCATGCCCTGAGTTCTTACTGAGAAGCTCAAGGGGAAGCAGGAAAGTGAAGGTTTCTAGACACTGACACTGATCCCCAAGGTTCTTTGCAGTATGCCTACTGACTGGCTTGGCCAGAGGTTCATGGATATCCGAGGGCAATGCATAGCCCCAGCAATAGATGACACATGAGATGCGATGTGTCTGAATCCCCAGCACTTAACATTGTTTGGCACATGGAATAATTGTGGTCTCACTGAATCCTTGTACCTAGTCTGTGATATGAGTGCTACACGGATGAAGGAAGAGAGAAGTGGGCAGGTCAGACCAAATCATCCCCTTGATGCCAAGCTTCCATGTTCTTTATATGGGGCTACACCACCAGACTAGAAAGATTCACTCTTAGATGGCTTGGAGCCATGCAGACCAAGCTACCCCACAGCTAAACACCCCAGCTAAACACCCCCCCCACTGTAAAACAAAAGCAAAATCAAGTAGCATTCCCTGGGAAGGGAGGAAATAAAGGCCAGTTCGTGGTCATGCATTCATTAAGCTTACCAAGTGACAGTCACTTGATACAAAGAAAAGCCAACATGAGATTCCTGCCCTCAAGGAACTTACATCCCAATGACTGACAAAACAAGCAATACAACAAGCTTACAAAATACAGCCAGGATAAATGGGATGGGGGAACACTCCCACCAAAGGTAGCACCTGGAAAGCTCCTCTGTAGATTCTGCATGGCAGAAGGTGGGGTCTAAGGTGAATCATGAAGAAACCAGGAGGTAAGAAGGGAAACTTTGCAGGCCTGGGGGAGAGCCAGGGCAAAGATACTAACCTGAGGGATGAAGGGCAGAAAATATTAATCCGTGATAGATTACTGCTTAGTCTACACTGCCTCCCTGCTGGACATTTTGGTTGAAGGAGGGGATCCGAGTGAAGCCAGACCTCCTGCTTTGGACAAAGCATGATACCAGGCTAACCGCTGGCCTCTTGTCATGTCACTTTTGGGCCTACGGTCCTGTGACTTTTCCTGAGCTGGACACAGTCCAGCTTCCTGTTTCTAGACCTCCTCTGAGCAATGATATGTTTCCACATACACCCCCTTGAACCTACCTAGAGCAGCATTGAAAAAGGGGGAAAACAACTAACACCAAAAAGCCCAGCAACAGGAGCCAGATCAGGAGCCAGGAGATCTGACTTCTAAACCTTGTCCTGCCATCTATCAGTTATGGGACTTGAACAAATCATTGAACCTGGGTTTGCTTCTACTTTCTCACCAGCAAAATAAATTGGCTCTTAGAGTTTCTTCTGGCTAATATCCCATAAGAGCTAACATTGACATAGCAAACAGTTTGTAAATATAGTCTCATCCCTAATGCCCCCCCTACCCTGTACCATGTCCTTTTCAGTCCAGTGACACTTGATCTCTGTGCTGATCCTCAAGCAAGAAACTCCAGGTATTTTTCCCTAGTTGTTGGCCCTCCACACCTGAAATGCTCTCCCCTCCTTATCTCCCCTCCTTCCCAAGCTCCCCTTGCTTTCTTTGAGTCCCTCCTACAAGAGTCCCCCCCAAAACTCTCTTGAATATTAGTGCCTTTGCTTAGAAATGATCTCCAATTTATCCTGTCTGGATTTTCTAACTACAGATTTCTTTGCAGGTTGTCTTCCTTATTAGACTATGAGTACCTTGAGGGCAAGAACTGTCTCCTGCCTTCCCTTGTCTCCTCAGATCTATGAGATGGGAGCTATTATTATCCCCATTTTCCATATAAGGAAACGGAGGCTATGAGAGGTTAAGTGAGATATGGCTATACAGTTAGTAAATTTCTGAAGCAGAATATGAACTCATGGCTTTCCAACTCCCAGACCAGTCCTTTATCTACTATGCTATCTAATGGCTTCAAGAGTTACAGCTCGTTCTCTCTCACTCTCTCTCTCTCTCTCTCTCTCTCACTCTCTCTCTTTCTCTCTCTTTCTCTTTCAAGTCAGAGCAAGATAGAACAAAGCACACTCTAGTACAGCTGAGTATAATCACTTAAACTGTAGATTCCTTGAGTGCAGGATTCCTGTACATGGTAGACTTATATGCACATACTAGCATATGTGTACATTGAAGATATACATACAGACATGAAAATATAAACATGCCTCTGTAAAAAAAATCCTTTGGTTTCTATCACTTTAATTTCCCATGAAAAACAGGCAGGATTGAATCGGTTTTTGCAAACTTGTCTAGGAGAGTTATGGGAGTTATCGGGGCATAGATTTCTCATCTCTTTCTGTGAATCCCTTTTGGCACGTCACAGATGAGGTGAAAGGAATCTGAGGAAAGCTGCTCTCAGGGGCCTTCTCTCCAAGAGAGACAGACAGTCAAACAGACATGACAGTGATGAGCAAAAAAAAAAAAGAAAGAAAAAAGAGAAAAAAAAAGACAAGTGAGCCTCTGGCTTTTGCAATCAAGAAAGAATCAGCTGCTTAGAGGACACTCAAAAAAGGAGAGGCTAGAAAAGTGGCCTTCCTTCTCAGGATTAAATCCCCTTTGCCTCTTTGCTCAGTCAGCTTCTCTTCTCTCAAAGTTCATCAGCTCATAGATATGGCCAGGCACACAGCAGAAAGCTTTGTGTCTGAGATAAGAGGCCTGGGGTGGGAGGCAGATATAGAATCCAAGAGGTCAGAAGCCTGGGGAAGGCACAGAGGTGGCAAGAAACTTGGCTGGACCCAGCCACCTTCTTTAGATGTCCTAATTATGCCCCCAAAGCATTGGGGGAAAGTCTGGGGAGAAATACAAATGAGCAGATTAGAGAAAGGCTATGCCACTTAACTGGAGTCCATAAGAAAAATGCAATTTCAAGAAACCCTATCAATGTCACATGGCTGGGATTCCAGGAACAGAAAGAGGGAGTTCTGCACTCCAGAACAGAAGTTGGCACATTTCTGAGCTGGCAAAGAGTTGGTACTAGTCACAGACATGGAGAAGAGATGCATAAGAAGCAAAGGTTTCCTTAAAAAATATTTAGAACAGAATAGACTAGCACTAGAGAATTTTTAGAGTTGTTGGATGCCTTAGAGTTCACCTAGTCCAAGGGGTCTTATCCTTTTTTAAAGCCAATGGACCCCTCCTGAGAAAAATATTTGTACATGCATTAAAATTAAAAAAACCCATCAGATTACAAAGTGAATCATTAATGCTGAAATATAGTTAACAACAAAAGCAAAACCCATGCTTACATACTCCAGAGATTAAGTATTCTTCATCTACTGCAAACCCTTTCTTTTTTCAGGGGTGGAAACTGAGATGCAGCTGAAAGGTAGTGACTTGTCCAAGGTTACAGATTGACTGGCTGTCCTGATTTGTATGCAGAATAAAAAGCCAAAAAGTCCTGAGCCTAGGTCTTATTGCTACAGCGTCCCTGTCTTCATTATTCCTTTTATCCGAGATCATTTTCTAAGTACTTAAGCTATAGAATTTACTGAAGCCACTCCTGATTTATATTTAAAATCAATTGGAAAAACACTGATTAATTCTGGTTCTCAAGAAAGAAAATTCTATAACCCCCATAAAAGTTCATTATTCACTCATAATTAATTAACATTACAATCATAAAACACGGCTGACAGTCTTCATTCCATCTATGTACTCAGTGACTAGCTAGTTAATTAGCCATAGGAGTAGCAACAACAAGAGATTCTGGCTTTTGTTGACCTCTTTGGTCATTCAGTCACCAGAACATAGAAATCTACGGTGACTGGGGTAATGACAATAATAATAATCGATATTTATATAGCACCGGAGGGTTTGCAAAGTGCTCACATATGTTATCACATTTGCTGCTCATTTGAGGTAGGTACCACATGAATTACCATTCTCATTTTCCAGGTGAGAATGAAGGTTTACCTCATATCCATAGAGGTAGACTAAGAGAAGACAAGTTTAGGCTGCCATGTGCTAAAGTTATATTCCTCAGGACCTTAAGGGTCTATGAGTCCCATAGGTGTGGACAGCTATTCCCCTGAAAGTAGACAGACAAGCTTCTACAGCTTAGCAGACTATCCTTGGCAGTAGCTGTATATGAAAAAAAGTCATCTCAGGCCTCTGGTCCTCTGATGATCAACTGGTCTCCCACTTAGCCAAGCTTGTCCTTGGCTGACAACCCAAAGTTTGAGTTCTATATGTCGATTAAGTACTGGAGGAGGGCTTTGACTGTATATGAAGAAAGAAGGAATTTTACCCCAAAGATTGTTTATTACAAGAAAGGGTTCCCAAGGGAACTTCCTGAACCCTTTTCTAAATAAGTTTTTACAAGCACAACAGAATCTCATTTCTTTGACATGCAGGAGGTGTGAACACACTAGAGATTGGTGAAACCCTACTTTTCTGGGCACATGCTATAGGAATGGCATCTCACAAAGGAGCAATTAGGTTAGAACTGATATCACAGTAGGGTGCAAAGTCCACAAGGTAGAAGGAAGATTGGTCTTAGGTCTGGTTCTATGACTTCTCCATATATTGTTGAATCAAATGGGTGGCACAGTAGAGAGACAGTTGGATGTTGAGCCAGCAAGAACCAAATTCAAATCCTGCCACACACATTTACTAGCTGTGTGACCCTGAGCAAGTTGTAGTGTCCCAGGGTAGTTATGAAGATAAAATAAGGAAATTTATGTAAATCTTAAAGTGCTACATGGGTTACTAGAGTTATGATCAAAAATGGTGTTGGCACTGAGCAAGCTACTCATCCTCTTCGGGTCTAAGGAAATTTGTGCTACTTAGCTCCCAAGGTGTTAGAAAAATTAAATGATAAGATCTACGTGATGTTCTTTGGAACAGTGAGGGATTATATAAATTTAGGGGCCAATATAAGGACCTTGTTCTTTTGAGTCTGATTTTTTTTTTCCTCAGCCTTTAACACAGCCTAGAAGGAGGATTTAATCAAGTTAGAGTTCGGCACAGCACTAGGGCCACTGCTGGTTCTTATGATGTAATGAGATTTTCTTGACTTCTTAAAGAACTGAATTATAATTAGCAGTAATCAGGGGGCCTGCTAGGTGGTGAAGTGGATAGAGCACCGGCCCTGGAGTCAGGAGTACCTGAGTTCAAATGTAACCCCAGACACTTAATAATTACCTAGCTGTGTGACCTTAGGCAAGTCATTTAACCCCATTGCCTTGCAAAATCAAACAAAAATAATTAGCAGTAATCTCTTATTTATACTTCCCTCTTCATTCCTAAAGAACTTTTTTTTCCCATCTGAAAGAACAGAGAGATAGTGGAAAATCAATCAGGGGATACCTGTGCTTTGCATTCTAGATACCAATAGGGAATGAAGAATGTGTGGAACACGGGGGTCAGTAATGCCTGTTCTACTCCTCAGCAGAAGCCAAGTGTGAGATCCACCTAAGAAGGATGAGAATCCACCAGACAGATCTGCAGCCTTCCACTTGGCTTGAGTTTTATAGGTTAACAATGGGTCCCTATGTTCATAATTTGATGCCTGTCTTCCCAAGATTGCTGCCCAAGTGTGAAACTCAGAAACCTTAGCCAGTATAGCTATATTTTTGCTGTCATCATAGAATCTTGAGATTATAAGGCTAAATCTTGAAAAGCTGTTCATTTCATAGCTGTTCACTATGCCTGCAATATAGCTAGGCATCCAAAGGCCAGTAATGGTTGCAGGCTTTTGGGTATGAGAGTTAGATTTTCCTTTAGGATGGGAAAATGAGCAAAATGTAACATAATGTGGTTTATTTACTGTTTTTTTAAATAAATACTATAATAAATGAACAAGCATGAAAATAAGCAAATCATTCAATATCTGCATCATACTTTTTTTAGGTTTTGGCAAGGCAATGGGGTTAAGTGGCTTGACCAAGGCCACACAGCTAGGTAATTATTAAGTGTCTGAGGTCAGATTTGAATTCAGGTCCTGCTGGCTACAGGGCAGTGCTCTACCCACTGTGCCACCAAGCTGGTCCCTGCATCATACGTTAAAAAAAGAATTATATAAATTAGAACAAGAATCAAAGAACTATTTCTCATTTGTACTTAAAACATTTTCCATCACTATTTAAATAAGCTTTGTTTTTCCTACCCCAAATAGACAGAAAACAGAGTACTTCCTTCTAGTTGGAAGCCTTGGAGGGAATGGGAGGGGAAAAGGATGCTTAGAGCTTTCTATTTCACTAACGTATTTGGGGGCTTCAGAGAAACTCTCTTTCCCCATATTTTCTGGCAAAGTTTTTGACTGCTTTCATACCTTAGCCCAGAAATGCCACTGGAGCTAATTCCTGAGTCCTTTTGGACAAGATGGATACTTGCTTCCTTTTTTGGTGCTCTTTAGGCTTTTTTTCAACTGCACCCTGCTTTATGCCAGAAGAGTCAAATGTGATGCTCACACTAGGCAAACATGGGTGCTGTCCACTGCTTTGTGACTCTCCCGTTGCAATCAAAGGTTTCCCTGGCAACCAGGCTCACTAACTCAATCCACTGCCCCTTCCCCTAAAAAGTCGCTGATATGCTTATTCAACTGGTTAAGTGTATTGGGGACACTTCTTTAGGAACTCTGCAGACTTTGAACTGGGCTTTTCTTTGAAAGGTTTTTGGGTGGTTTCAGAACCCTGCTTTAATAGAACATGCCACCTATCCCCAAGACTCTCCTTGGAATTTTCCATACTGAGTGCTAGTCAGTTCAAGCAAGAGAGAAGAAAGTGGAGGTCCACAAAAGCATGTCCAGAGACCAGGTTATTTAGTCTCTGCTCAAACTTTTCTTTTTAGCTCAACTTCCATGGTTCATTGAAAACTGAGTTAGCTTCATTATATAGCTAATTTGTCAACCTCAGATTCCAGATGAGTTGTATAGCAGTACAGTGGGGAGAAGAGTGATCAGGAGGCAGAAGCCTTAGGTTTGCCTTCCAACTCTGCTGCTTACCAGGACACTGATCTGGTGTGAGTCTCCCAACTCTTCCCTAAGACTCAGTTTATCTCATCTGGAAAAATGGGAAAAGAATAAACACACTGGGAGACTGGGAGCAGGCTGCCTTTCAAATGTTAAAGCACTATTAGAAACAGGCAGCCTTTTTCTATCAGGCGGCATTGCAGAAAACAGTTTTGGGCATTTTGGTCAAGAAAAAATTCAGCAGTACTTTTCTGATCAGCATCAGCAAGCTGTTTTGGAAGAGACTCTCCCTTTTCTTCCTGATCATGCTCAGCACATATTGTCAAATGTCCAGTTGCCGGTCGATTTCAAACGGCTATCAGCAGAGGGCTTAGTAGCAGTCCTCATACTGGGAAGATGCCAATCAAAATGAAAATTAAATTGGCATCTGAACCACAGTGACTCAGCCATTCTGCTAATGCAGCAACTGGGTGAGCCGGAGAGCCTCAAGACCAGAGATGCCCATGTGGGCTCTTATTAAATGTGCTTGATGAAGATGATGGTAAGGGTGAGGATATACTTTTAGCCCCTAGTTGTGTGAGAAATAACAGGAAAGAGGGAAAAATCACTAGTTTCTTGAAGCATATAACCAGAGTCTTATTCCATGTGCAAATTTGAATGTTCCTATTGGAGGGTAAACAGCAGGGCATTGGGGCAGGGGTAGGGGATAGAAGGGAGTGGAAATGAGCCCCAGATCCTATGATCCTCACTAGAGCCTTCTGTCTGAATTGAGAAATTCTGCCTCTGTATTGTCTGCCAAGATCTAGTTATTTTGTCCAAGCAAAGAGTGCTTAGGGGTATTCTTAGGAGGGACTGCTCTGGGGATTAAAAAACACCTTCCACCGAAAAGATTTTTCTCTGAAAAAGTACACAAAAATAAAACAATATGGTAGGTGACTGAGTATGGGGATTAATGTGGCCAAGGCATGTGACTGAGGCTTTTGTGCCTACCTTCTTTCTAAAGTCCTCCTGTTGGCCCCATCTCATCACCCAGTTCCACTAGGGTCCCCTCTGGTGAATATCTTTCTAGCTGGGCTGCCATGGTGCTGACTCTTTCTAATTCCTCTCTTTCCCCAACTCCATTACAGTCTTCCACCTCCAGGGTCTAATTTTCTGCAGGCTCATCTCTTGGATAAGCTGTTCTTAGAGTCAACTGGGCTGTAGTAGTAGCTAATGGACCTCCATTTACTCCCAGAGGACAACAGAAGACAAGGCCTTAACCCAAAAGAGTGACTCTAATGGGGAGAACTATAGGTGATTAACAGGCTAAACAGAGAAACTGAAAGGACAGGTGGGGTCTTTGGGGATGCCTTGAATTAAACCTTCTCTTGCCTAAGTGCACTTCTGGGCTTATGAGGTTATGTATGGAACACACACGACCTGCCATAATGTAGCAGCATAAGCACTGCAATGGGGTACTCAGGCCCGAGCTCTCACTCAAGAGTTGCAGGACCTTAGGTAAAGTCCTTCCCCTCCCTTGGACAAAATGATACGTTTAAAGTAGCTCAAAGGCTGCGGAGCTAAAATGGAACCTTGAGGATCATTTGACTCAAGGGTTCTTAATCTGGGATCCACAGCCTTGATTTAAAAAAAAAGTTTTTGATTACCGTGTTTCAATATAATCAGTTTCCTTGTGATGCATTTAAATAGATAATTCTGAAAAAGGCTATACCAATTTTATCAGACTGCCTGCTAGAGGAGTCCAGAATTCAAAAACAGAATTACATCAGTCATCCCATGGTGCAGGGGAGAAATAGAGGCACAAAGCAGGGCAAAAACTACCTATCTGTGGGTATAGACTCAGTGGGATAGGGAGAGGGAAAGAGAAGCAGGGTGAGATAGTTCATAGAAAGCTGGATTTGATGCTGGGAAGATCTGATACTCGCTGACTATGTAATCCTGGACAAGTCACTTAACTTCACCTCCTAGTAGGTAGCTGAGACTCTAAATTACAGAGATGCAGGCCACCCTACATCTGTGGAGGGAATTTCCTTCCTCAGAGCTTAAAGGAAGGAACAAAAACCTAGACCTATTCCCTGTCCTGGTCTTATGCGTTAGTCATTACACTGAGTGCTGAGGATCCAGAGACAATAGTTTCTATACACAAGGAGGTTTACTCTTTTATAGGCAAAAACAAGCTCTCTAGAACTGATGACAGGACTAGAGACCCTTATCCTAAAGAGATAAGGAGGCCATACATTTTGGTAGGGTGGATATTTGAGGCTAAGGTACTGAGGTGAGAAACACAAGTTCATAATATTACATATGGTACTATATGAGATGCCTCTTTCTTCCATGCAGAGAGATGAAAGCATTGTCTAGATAATCACTTGAACCATCCACAAGAAAATGCCAGCTCCTTCTCCCATGTACATTTGTACATTATTCACAGAATCCCTGACTAGTATTATATATTGCTAGATAGAGAACTTTGGCAAGTGTTCCTCATCTAAGAGTGCTGTGTTCGAAGGAGAAACCCTTTGGCCCCACGACAAAAGTAGCAGACTCTCCTGGCCTGGCTTTCATCAAAGAGAGGCCTGGGAAATTAAAGCCAAAGTTGAATTACTGCAATTATACTGGAAGAGAAGCCTCATCAGCCACCCGACTGACTAGGAAGAGGTGAAATGAGTTGACACCATGGATTCATTTGTCTCACGAAGCAGAAGAAACCTACATTTGTTTGTCTGAATCAAACATATATCAAAGAAAGGTTCTGGTCTCTATGCTAGACTAACTCAGTTTGTGCAAGGCAAATGGGGTTAAGTGGCTTGCCCAAGGCCACACAGCTAGGTCATTAGTAAGTGTCTGAGACTGGATTTGAACTCAGGTACTCTTGACTCCAGGGCCAGTGCTCTATCCACTGCACCACCTAGCCGCCCCCTAGACTAACTCAGTTTGGACCAGCCCAACTGGCAGCAAATTTTGCACACATCCATCTCTGCTTCAGTAGGAATTTAGATAAAGAACATAGATTTCCTTGTTCCAACCAAGGATGTCAGAGTTGGAAATCAGCTAGTCCAGTTCCCTCATCTGATAGAGGAAAACAGAGGCCCACAGAGGGGAGATGATTTGATACCCAAAGGAGAATTAGAAAGTTGTGCTTTCACAGATCTTACACTGAGAAAGTCAAAATGAAAACATAGTCCATGCTCACATTTTCAAATCCCTTTCTCAGAATTAAAGAGAAGTTTCTTTAAAAGAAAATCAGAAGACTGGAAATGTACACATAGTTTATCCTGCATTTTCTGAGCTAACCATGGAACTGAAGGGCAATGTATACTTCAGAATTCACAAGTGAATTACAGAAAAGGGCAAATAAGCGCACCAGACAAGCCAGAGTTGGTTTTCATTTCCTTTCAGCTGGAGATTTGTGTTTAGTTTGTGAATTTTATCTAACATTTACTTTAAATCTCCTTTTCTTTGTCCATTTTTGGTATATTTCACAATTCATCAGTATCCCCTAGACTTGGTGTCAAAAGAGTGTTAGCCATGAAGGCAGAGAATGACTTGAAGTTTGGAGTAGAGACTGGGGTAGTGGGTTCTCTCTCACGAGTAGAACTAAGATTAAAATAAATAATTTGAAGTTGAGATTGTACAAGGGGATTTCTGTTCATAAATGAGTTCGAATAGACAGCCCAGAGTCCTGAGACTTAATAATACAACATAGATTCCAATCTTTCTAATGAGTATTAGCCATGTGACCCCAAACAAATCACTGACCTTCTCAGAAGCTTGTGTTCCTTATCTAGGGATAATACCTGCAGTTCTTTGGGTTGCTCCATCAAGCCATCTGGGATCTGGACTTTTCTTGGAATAGGAAGAACATGATCTATTTTGAACTTCAGAGGCTTAGAAAGGCTTTCTGATGTGCAGAAAAGATAACTGTTTTGTCCATGGTCATAATAGCTAGCAGGTGGAAGTGAGGGGGTTTGAACTCAGATATTCCTGACCCTCACTAAGCTGTCAAGTTGCTTCCTTACTAGGTTGTTGGACAGTCTATATGGTGGTTTGTAAACCTTTATAAACCTGAAAAGAGAGGAAGGAAGGAAGAAATGAATGTAAAGTGATGGAGAGAGAGCTTGCTTTGGCTTCACGAAGACCTGAGTTCAAATCTTATCTCTGAAACAAACTAGTTATGTGACCTAGGCACATCACTTCAACTCCCAGTATTCCAAACCACCCTCTAAATAAGTATGTGTATTTTATATGCATGGAAATATCTAAGTATGTGTGTGTGTGTGTGTATTAGGTGGGAAGGGAAAGAAATAAGTATTTATTGAGTGCCTACTAGGTGCCAAACATAGGGACTAGGTGGCAAAGTGGGTAGCACATTGGCCCTGGACTCAGGAGGACCTGAGTTGGAATCTGGCCTATTATTTGATATTCACTAGCTGGGTGACCTTGGACAAGTCACTTAATCCTGATCGCTTCCCATTCAGGGCCATCTCCAGTCATCGTGATCCATATCTGGCCACTTGACCCAGATGGTTCTAGAGGAGAAAGTGAGGCTGGTGACTTAGCACAGCATTCCCCTCACTCAAATCCAATTCACCTGCTTGTCATGGCATCACCTCTCTGATGTCATGGTCTTCTTCCAGAATGACGGACAAACATCATCAGCATCATCATTATCATGTGCCAGACAATCTATTAAATCCTTTTTACAAATATTATTTTATTTGTTTCTTGTATACCTCTGTGAGGTGAGTGCTATCATTATCCTCATTATATAGCAATAGAAACTGAGCCAGAGGTTAAATGATTCAGGTCTTCTTGACCCTGGTCCAATCTTCTATCAAATGGACCATCAGGTAACTGTCTAAGAGTATAAGGTGCTGAAGAGTAGTTGATCTCCACTGGGAGAGTTTCCTCATCATGAGCTCCTTATGTCCACAAAATCATAATTCTTGTCCCCCCCAAAAAATACAAATTCCAACAAATAAAAATACCTGATCAGATGAATTCTTATTACCAGACAGAGGAAGACTTAACAATAAATACCTTTCCATTTCTAGAGCAGTTTTTAAAACACTTTCCTCAGCTTGGAAAGTTTTCTGAACTTCCTCTAGAAAGCAGTGACTCCCCTCATCGGTTACATTTGTGTGTTTTAAGTGAATGACAGTATTTATATTGCCCTTTAGAGCTCAGAAATCACTTATTCCATGTATATACAGTTCAACCAGGAGTTGCCATAGAGATTTTGATCAATGCTCTGAACTAGGGCCTAATTTGCACATTCTGTTGATTAGCTGGAGTTTTTGCTAAGCCATGCCAAGCCATTCCTCCACTGCTATGACTAATCTCCAGAGCTGGCTATATAAGGAATATATGAATGTTACGAACCAATCAGTTCCGGTTAACTGTACAATTCTAGCTGTGGAGCCAAGTTCGGTAACGTCCCATCTGATCATGAAGGGAAAAAAAGCAAAGCAGAAAAACAGAATTTTGGAGACTTGAAGGGGAGTAAGTGCGCCCCCACTGACATCCTCTAGCTGTATCTCATTGTGATGAGATGGCAATACTGACCCTGGGGCCTACAGGATCCCACTGATGGGACACCAGATATGGTGAGTTATCTGAAATGTGAAGAGACTGACAATGTTATGCCACACATCTCTATATGATTCACTAGCCTAAATGTGGACACGTAGCCACCAGCAAATAATGTCCCTTCCCAGCTATCTCAACTCATAAAGACCATCTATTAAAGTATAAGAGGAACTGTGTGTTCTGTTCCAGGAAGAAGGGGCACAAATACTACGGAAACTAGAACTCTCTGGTCAAATGAAGTAAGCTGAAGAAGTCAAGTGCTGATTAATTAAGTGGAAGGAGTGAACTCATGAGTTCAGTCCTAATTTGGCCATTGATTTGTTGTTTGATGTTGGAAAAAAATCACATTCTGTTTTCCTTCTCTATTCAACAAAATTAAGGGACTGTCCCTAACTTACTGAGATGCTAAAAAGAGCAGTAAAGAATCTAAAAGTTCTGGGTCTCCCAAACTTGGCTATTCCTTAAATGTACTCTTCATCTTAGCAGAATTCTTCAATGTCTCCCTACTGCTTCCTAAACAAATCCCAGATAGCTGAATCTGACATTCATGGCCTTTTATAATCTAGCCCCACGTTTCAAGACATTTCAAGTCTTACCTCATGACATTGTACTCCGCACCTTCTGTGTTCTAGCACAACTGGATGACTGTTCAGCAAACATGTCCAGGGATTTCCTCCCTTGGTTACAGCCATTCCCCATATCTGATTTGTGTACCAACCTCATTAAATGAAGGAACTGAATCAGATGAAGTCTGAGATCCACTACAGCTCTCGATCTATGAATTCAAGGAAATTACTAAAAATCCAGCTGTAAAAAAAGGTAGACTATAGAATAAAACCTATGGATGTTTGTTGCCCTCTGTCACCTCTTAGATCCTCCTCCTCACTCACAACAAAAATTCTAATTATTCAAAAGCTATAGCTAGGTACAATGACCTAGTTAAAGGGAGGTTGATATTGGCTCACAATGAGGAAAAGCTATGCAACCAGCTGAAGTTGTACAAAATTGAATGGATTGCTTTGGGAGATAGTGACCCTTTTACCACTGGCAGTACTCATAAAGGAGATAGTCAATCATCGGTTAGACATGCCATAAATGGAATTCCTAAATTGGACAGGAGATTACACTAGATTATCTCTTATGATCTCTCCCAATTTTAAAGCTCATGATTACTTGATTCACACAGACTTTCTACATGTTTTAACCAATATTCACTTGGGGACAATAATTCTGGGCAACTATGGAATATCTGGGAACCAGAGGGCTGATTACTTCTGATGACAGGATTAGGAAGGAAGGCATTATTTAAAACAGGACTGAAGGTTGTTCACCTCATCCCTCTTTGAACATTTTTCTTCTCAAAGCTTTAATGGAGAGGGTAAACAAATGACACTGTGTCAACTGGGCAACATGGCGCCAGATGAAGCATATACAGAGGAAGCCACATGGATGTTCTATTGCTCCTAATGGAAAGATGGCAAATAAATAATTATAATGAACACAATGTGGTCAATTAACAAAGGATCCCTCTCCAAAGATCACACTACTGCAGTGCAGGGACTCAAGCCAGGTATGGAATGGCTTGTGAATGTCCCACAGAATCAGAAATGATGCCCTTGTTCTCCTTTGCCTGACAGGTAGACTCATAACAATATAGTTGTCAGCCTTCCATATTACCAAGCCCCTATAACATCATTCAATACTTTACTCCTCTTAGGAAGAGCCAACAGGAATAGCATTTGTGACTGCTGCAAAATACTACTCATTTAGGGACTACCCTTTAGGACTTATTCTATTGATATGACCATGTCTTTCCTAACTAAGGCAATTTGGCAAACACATCCATGAGGATTTACTTTTCCATGACTATAAAGTCATGAGCACTCTGGTTTTTGTCTTTAAAAATCTTGATGTTATTGCTAATGAACTAGGCATGACTTTGCATTTGCAATGATAATGAATAGGCATTGATAATGCAGTTCATAGCTCTAAAAATGTTAATGAAGGCTTGGTGCATTGCTACTAGACACAGAGCTTTGCAGAGTTTGTT
The DNA here is from genome assembly GCF_037893015.1 of Macrotis lagotis. Lineage (NCBI taxonomy): Eukaryota > Metazoa > Chordata > Mammalia > Peramelemorphia > Peramelidae > Macrotis > Macrotis lagotis. The sequence goes on from NC_133666.1 coordinate 33,811,598, forward strand.
CGAAACAAGCATTTCTAGTTAACCAAAGTACATTCCAGTAGTGCATCTTGGGAATGAAGCATAATGAAGGTTAATCTGGGACAAAGAGACATGGCATAGATTGTGTCCCACTCATTGTGTCACCCTCATCAAATATTCCTCTATGGGCCTCAGTTTCTCCTCTGTAAAATAAGGGATTTGAGATGGTCCCTCTTGTCTCTTTCTGTTTTTATTATCTGATACAGAGTGGTAGAAGGAATTTGGAGTTGGAGGATCTGGATGACTGTGAGCAAGTCTCTTCGATTTTTCCAGGGCTCTCTGGACCTCATTTCCCTCCTTTGTAAAATGAGGAGGTTGGACTAGATGATCCTTAAAATCCTTTCCATCTCTAAAAGTCTCTGCTGGAGAATTGCAGTGGCATTATAGGAAGAGTAGTGGCTCTGGAGATGGAGAATCTGAGTTTACCCCCCCACCCGTTCTGCTACGTCTTAGTTATGGAACCTCCAACAAGTCACTTCTCCTGCCCTGGGGCTTCATTTCCTCTTCTCTAAAATGAGAGAGTTGAAGTCTATGACCTGCCAGCTTCACAAGTCATCAGTAATAATCTAAGTAGTAATTTGCTTCCAGAACTGCTTTGGGATCAGAGACTAGTTTAGGTTCCAAGCTGAAAGAGACCAAAAGGATCTATAGCATTCGGGATTGGGGGGGGGGGGGGTTGTACATGAGGAACTTCTAGTAGCAGCAGTAACACAGGTAGACAGAGGGGGGTGCCTGGCAAAAAAAATGCTCAGATTTCAAGTGCCCCTTTTTTTTTCACCAATCCTATTGTCTTGTTTGGGAGAACCAGAGGTCATTTTTACCTTCCAGATGGACTCAGCTTCTGAAGCTGCCTTGATTAGCCCATCAGGTAGGAATTGAACCCATCTGTGGAGGTGGCCAATTGACACCACTGCCCCCCTCCCACCCCCACTGAGTGGCCAACTGCCAGGAGGAATGTGGTCAGATAACTGCAACACAGGAGTCTCTCCCTGGTCAAATGCAAAGCCTTCACATGAAAGAACCCTGAGATCAAAACCTCTCCCCTGCTGATACTTAGAGATCCACAGGCCCTGAGGAATTCTAGAAGCCTCTCTGACAGGACGATTTTGCCTTACAGAAAGAGAAAGAAGGTTACTGAAGCACACAGAGAGCTTTACTCTGAAAGGCAAATTTGTTCAACCTTCCTGAGAATGAATCTAAAGTGAGCAAAATAACATTCTGACTCAGGCCTGTAATCACATCACTTTTTACATGATGAAATACAATAAAATGCACTAGACCAAAAACCGGGGCTCAATTTCACCCTATATAATTCTCCTGGAGAGAACAGTTCTCTCAGATTTACCCTAAAATTCACTGGGATATGAATCAAGCCAATGCATTTTCTGCAATCTACCAGATAAAAATATGCCTAATTCAATTTAAAAGCTGGTCCAGCTATTTATTTCAATTAGCAGCTTGGAAATATGGTCCACAAATATGGCAAAAAGACATTTCTGCTATTAATAACCATCAGAAAGCAATGTAATTTCCATGATTTTCATCCTTCCCCCAGCCAATATTATAGTCATATCACTTCATTTTTCAATTCTGGGCCAAATAAAATGTCTCTGAAATTGTCAACAAGGTTGTGACCCAAAATAAGAAAAAAGCAGAAAGAAGGGGGAGTTTATAATTTAACAGTGACTTTTCCTCACCCACAGTTCTAATATTCAATATAGTCTTTTCAAAGTATAACTTAACACACACATGCTCTGAGGGGGAAAAATGTGTTAATTCATGCTCTGATGGGAATCCTTATGTGCAGACCAATATAAACTCATCTATATTAAATCAAAGCCGCCTCATGAAAGACCATCCATCATGCTTGTTTCCCATTCTCAACCGATCACAATTCAGGAGCATTCTTCCCTTCTAACTCAGTGGGACACAGGACCATCCTGGCTAAACTGTAGTGATGAGATATGCTTTTCTCACTATTCCCATGGAGGTTAGAAGAGAGCAATACCTTTCCCAGTGTCTTCTGGATTTTGAATCATAGTCCATTCCTATGAAAGGTAATGACAACCAATCTTGGACTTAAAGTTTGTAGAATAGGGAGGATTAGGAGAGAGTGCTAACTCCAGATGTTTGCTACCTATAGAAGTGAACTTCCAGGCAGAAGAAACCTGGGTTCAAACCTTATCTCAAACACTTAAGAGTTGTGGGACCCTAGAAAAACTTTTGTTTGTCTGATGTGTCTCAGAGCCTCAGTTTCCTCATCTGTAAAATGAAGCTTTTAAGCTCTATCTCACATGCTGTGTGAGCCTGCACAAAGGACTTAAATCCTCTAAGCTCCCACTTCTTCAGCTGTAAAATTGGAATAAAAATAGCTTCTTATTACACAGTTGAATCATGTAAGGTCTCTGAGCTATGGTTTCCTCATCTGTAGAACGGGCATAATAGCAACCCACTCATCCCCCATCCTAGCTGACATGAAGACTACATGAAATGATGTATGCAAGGTACTTTGCAATCCCTAAAACACTGCACGAATGGCAGGGCCTATCTTCAATATCACCCAGGAACATACAATGTTCATTGTTCATTCATTGTACTGAGTACACAACTTGGTTCTTTCACTGTACTGAAGCCCTTTGGATAGAGAATTCTGGAAAGGAACCAGTTGCCTCTAATATTGATGCCGATTTACCAAGCTTCACCAGTGATAAAAATGAGCCAGACTTCTCCAGTCATGACACCATCCTGACCACCAATCAGTCATTTTGCTTGTTTGCTAACCATTATATTAGTGTTTGCAAAAGCATGAGAAGAAGAAGCTGAGAGCCATTTTATCTTTTTTTCCCCCCAAGACCAAAGGAGAGGAGTCAGGGAGGAATTAATGGAGAAGCATGATTTATGGGATATTCACTAGTAACTGGAAAAAGTTCACAAGGGAAAAATTTTGGAGCTAGGCAAAACTAGAGCCCATGATGGAAATGTTATCTAAGGCATCTTTATGGGCTAGAAATTCAACTTTCATATGCCCATAAAATAAAACAATTTTATGGGGATGAGTTAAAACTGTAATTTCTATTAGTGTGTCTTGGAATCTCTAGGAATTTGACAGTAGCTTTACAATTGTCCCTGAGATCTTAAATCATCGTATTATTTCTGTGAATTTTAGATTAAGGATGATAGCCATCATTTGCATAATGCTTTTCAGTTAATGAAACACTTTCCATACATTATCACATTTAATCCCAACAACAATTCTGTGAGGTAAGCACTATAGCTTCCCCATTTCACAGGCAAAGAAACTAAGGCACAGAGGATGGGAAATTATTTGGTCAGGGTCACACAGCTAGCCATTGTCAGAGGTGGCATATGAACCCAGGTTTCTCATTACTCTAAGTCCAATGTTCTTTGCACTACAAAAATGTGAAAGGGATATGGCCATCTCGTTAAAATAATGCTTATGTTATTAAGCAAAACAGATTCCAGAACTAAAAAGAACATTAGACTTAACTCCTGTTAAAAGGTTCTTTTTACTTTAAGCTTAAGATAGACCTTCAAATAAGGGCCTGAACATTTAGGAAACGATTAATGGAGAATGTAAGATTAGAACTTGGTCTCGATGATCAATCTTAATTGATTTGCTCATGCCAATGGGGCAGCAATCAGGCACAGTTCTGGGCTATCTGCAACAGTGATGGAGAATGCCATCTGTATCCTGAGAGAGAATTGTAGAGTTTGAACAAAGACCAAAGACTATTACCTTTAATTTTAAAAAACTGTAATTTTTATGTAATTATATAATTATTATGCAATTCTGCTATATCTCATACTTTATGTTTCCTCCTTAAGGATATGGTTTCTCTCTCTCATCTTATTCACCTTAGATCAATGCATACCATGGAAACAACATAAAGTCTAACAAACTGCCTTCTGTGGGGAGGGAAGTGAGATTAGGGGGAAAATTGTAAAATTCAAAATAAATAAAAATCTTTCAAAAAACAAATTAAAAAAAGAATGAATGAAATTTCACTGGGTATGGTATACAAGTCTAGTGGTGAGGGAGACCAGTCTGGTTGGAGGAGAGGGTAATAAAGGCACTTGCAACTAGAAATGGAGCTGGGGACCAGATTGTAGAGAGCCTTGAATGCCAACTCAAGGTTTGGAGACCTGATCTTCATAGTAACATAGAGCAACCAAAGGTCTCAAAGAAGCTGGGGCATAATATGACAGTGGGGTTCAATTACCTTGTCATACACCTGAGTCACCTGTGCAGTCAAAAGGTTTGAATTTTAGTGGATCAAAAACCTCAATATGCGGTGAGAGTATATCATGGTGACCTAAAATGTAGTGCTATGCTACATTTGGGCCATGATATATTACACTTAGAACACAGAATGTCAATCATTGCATTTAGGGAAGGATAGTGGCCAGGTCTAGGGACATGATGTTTTATTCTGTTCTGCCCTTGTCAGACCACAACTGGAGACTGTGATTGGTTCTGGGTCCTGAATTCTAGAAAGGATATTGAGAAGTTGTTATGCATTCAGAATGGAACAACGAAGGTGCTGGAGGACCTTGAATCCAATTCATGAAGGACTGGTTGAAGGAATGGGGCATATTTTGCCTAGAGAGAAGACTTCGGGGGTAGGGTGGGGCAGGAGGAAAAGACACTTGAAGAGCTGTCATTTGGAAGAGAAATGTAGCTTATTTTCCTTGGCCTTAGAGGGCAAAACCAGGAGCTAGTCCCAATAAGCAAATGCAGGCTAATTGGTGAGAACTTTTTCACAGTTAGAGCTGCCCCAAAATAGAATAGTCTGTCTTTGGGAAGCAGTACATTTGTCCTCACTTAGTTCAAAGATTCAATGAACACCTGAAAATATACAGACATGTGTATACATACATACATACATACATACATACATATACATACATAGATGTTTTTTGGAAGGAAGGGGAATTCCTACTGAGCCATGGCTTAAACTAGATGGTCTTTAAAGTCCTTTCCAGCTCAAAGCTCCTATGAGCCTGTGTTTACAGAGTGTAATATTTAGGTTCCATGGAAAAATACCAGTGAAGAAGTAACAGTCTACAAATTTCCCTATGGAAGCCTGACCCTGTGATCCATGATACCATCCCAAACTATAGTTTGTATATTAGAACGCCCCCAGATAACAGGTGTCACTACAGATAAGACCTTGAATCATAGATCATGGACTCTGATGGGAAGGGACCTATTTTGGCTGTCAGAGCAGCCAATAAATTCTATAACTTTCTGGACAAAAATATCAGTATAAAAGCCAGTATTATTAATTTCTCATTAAAGAATCACCATTGTGCCCAAACATGGAACTGAGTCTCTCCCTCTCCAAGACTATTTAAACTGTCTTCCCCACATTAATACAATCTGATACACAGAAATTTAGACTTTCAAAACAGGTGAGTCAGGAGGTGATGTTTTGGGTTACAAGTGGATTCCTCATTTTTCACTCCCTGTCTTCATTTCCTCACCTCCCACTCACTTGTCAACACCTTGAGATTAGGCTTCTGATGCCACTGAAACTGCTCTTTCCAAAATTTTCCTGATCTCTTAGCTGTTAAATCCCTTCATCTTTTTTAGGTCTAGACTTATTTTACCCAACTCTTTGAAATATTGCCCTGTTCTTCCTAATCTGTTCTTTGGGCCCAACTGGGACAAACCTAACATAAGATAGTCCTTCAGATCATCAAGAGCAGTGATGAGGCTTTTCCCTTTTCCTCCAGTTCAGACTGATGTCTGAATTGATGGATTCTCTTTCTGCCTCCATTCCTCATCTCCAGAGTTAAGACTCAAACTCCCATTCCCATCCCTCTGCTCAGATTTGTGCATGGCTGCAGTTAGATCCCACCTTACCAAGGCCTTTCAGGGTCTTCACTTTGCTCAAGACACAGTTCAGATGTCAGTTCTTTCAAAAGCCTTCCCCATCCACCCCCAGCTTTACTGCTTTCACCATTCTTAAATTGTCTTATAGTTCATTTTCATCTACATGTTATATGCTTTTCACTAGAAGATGCTAAAATCTTTGAGGGCCTAGATGATTGCATTTTTGACTCTGTGTCACCAGCACCCAGCACGATGACACTTCATTTATATTTGACTTTTCAACAAAATATGTACTGTGTAAAACCCTTTCCACGGGATCAATGTTTGATGATGAGATAGGACTACTGAATGTATAATGACTAGAATAGTAGAAAAGGAAAGAAGGAAGGAAGGAAGAGAGAGAGAGACAGCAGACAGACAGAAAAGAAGAAGGAGGAGGAGGAGGAGGAGCAGGAAAGAAGGGAAACAAAAAAGGGAGAGAAAGGGAGAAGGATTTGAAGAAGGAAGGGAAACAAAAAAGGGAGAGAAAGGGAGAAGAATTTGAAGGAGAGGAAAGGAAAGAGAAAGAAAAGAAAGACTATCTGCTTACATTCCTGGATATATTATCCAATGCTATAAACATTTAATTCTTTTAAAGAAATGACTCCATTCAGGGGTGGCTAGGTGGCATAGTGGATAAAGCACCGGCTGTGGAGTCAGGAGTACCTGGGTTCAAATCCGGTCTCAGACACTTAATAATTACCTAGCTGTGTGGCCTTGGGCAAGCCACTTAACTCCATTTGCCTTGCAAAAATCTAAAAAAACAAAAAACAATAAAAAAGAAATGACTCCATTCAGTCACTGTTGAAATCAATGAATATCTGGAGTAGTTAGCAAGAGAGATGAACTGGATTCAAATTCTGGTTCTGTTATCCACTAGCTGTGTGACTTTGGGTATGGCATATCACCTCCCACCCTGATCCTCAGTTTCCTCCTCTGCAAGATAAGAAAAGGAATCTTGGCACTGTCTCTCTTACAGGATTGTTATAAGCAAAGTGATCTGTAAGCCTGGCATTCTAATAAAAATGTGATTAGTCATTAGCTGTGGCAAAGGCATTTTTAACTGGAGCATTCAATATGGAGATGCTGGGTGGAGAACTAGTCTTTGGAGGAGGGTCCCAAATGATAACAGGCCCAGGATTCTCTACAGCTGATCTGTGCTATGTGTGCACCTAAAAACAACTTTGGGCTTGTAGATAAAATGAAGTCATTTTCAAAGATGTTTCCTATCTTCCTGAAAGATAGAGATGTACCTTCATTGAGGAGATGTGTGTGCTATTATAAAAGAATATGCAATGCATGTATCCTCCCTGAGATCAGTGATCATACCAAATGAAAAGACTTAGGTCAAGGTGGCCTGCCCCTTGGTGAAGTGACCTTGACATGCTGAAATAGGCAGAGAAAATAGAAGTAGCACCCAGCACAAATGGGGGTGAGGGTGGAGAAAAGATCTAAACAAATACAACACCAAATAAAAAGACTCTTAGAGGATAGGAAAAGGGACCTGGAATTATGTATCTTGGGCATAAGAAAACTGTGACTTCTCCAAATCCTTGAACATTTCTATGGAGTGGAGCTTCTAACTCATCTTGATCTTCACTGAGCATCCACTGTGAGAGGAAATGGACTGAGATTTCAGTACTGGGGATTTAGGACAAATTTGCCTCTGGTGAGGGTTGTTGCAAGGCATTATTTGAGAGAGAATATGGCTGCCATAAAAGGGGAGACTCTTAGCTAAGGGAGATACATGTTTTTCACCTTGAAGTCATTGAAATAGATTGTATTTTTCAAGAGAATCACCTTACATTTCAGTGAAATCTGTTCTGACACTCTTATTTTCCTTGTGTTTTAATGAATTGAAAAATCAAATATGGCATAGTGGAAAGGCTATTGGACTTCAAGTCATGAAGAATTGGGTCCAATGCTGTCTCAGACAGTTACTAGTTGTGTGACCCTTGGCGAGTTGTTTAACTGCTTTATGTCTCAATTTCCTCATCTATAAAATTTAAGGGTTAAAGTTAAGGGCCTCTAAGCTCCTTTCCAGTCCTAAATTTATGATCACGTGGGACTATGATCTGTGTCTGATGTAAACTTTTAACATCATTACTAAAAAGCAAAAAACAAGATGTCTCTAGACCTAGTCTGTTCCCCCACTAATCATTCCCGACTCATCAAACGTACCTAGGTTTTTACAATATGGGGTATACCTCATTAATTATATACACCCTGATTTGCAATACTCCGTTCAGTAATCAATTTCAAAATCGTCAGTAAGCCCAAAGTCATCCTGAACATGAGCTTAACCAGCCAGCTCAAAACAAAAGCTGACCCACTCCCATATAACTAGCACATAAGAAGGGAAGAATTTCTTAAAACAATAAACTATGTCAGCAGCCTTACAAAGTAGGTAATTAATATAGACATTACACTCAAACACTCTCCAAGCACGAAAGAATGTTGAAGATGCTAGCTTCATGGCTTAACTGTTGGACCCAATGCCCTTTGAGAAAAGGAAAAATAACAGAGCTTTGTCCTGCCTCTGTCCATGGTGCTAATTTTTTTTTAAAAAAAATACAGACACCACTTCAAGTGTTACTCTATTAATGTTCATTTTAACACTGAAATGACTATTGATGCACTCCCTTTCATACAGGTCCATTTTATTTTTCATGATCAAATTGCAAGCATACAGTATCTATACCCCTGAACCAGCCATACCATCTAGTTCTGCAATATCACTGGATCATATTCATTTTTGAATTCATTTAATATAGCACTTTTTAGGTTGGGGAAGGATCTTGGTGAGGAAAAAGGGAAGGATTTTCATAAAATTTTGTTTAGATGATAACCAATTGAGGAACCACTAATCTAGAGGATTTTATCACAGCACTTATATGGAGTTATTTAATCTGTTTGGGATATATCTATAGCCTTTTCAATTCAAAGAAAAATAAAATTAAATACAATATTTTAATGTACTTGCCTTCAGGATGTTATCTTGTCGAGGTAATATGAAAGGAAGACCACGGTCTCCCAAGATGGTGATTCCATTTGTCAATTAGCTAACGGGTTAACATTTTAAGTAGGATATTAGACAGCAGAGTCAATTTGAGGCTTCAAAAAAATAACCAGGTTTGTTATTCTAGTAGGGGCTTCAAAGTAGACACAGAGGCTTGTTTTTCTCCCTTAGCCTGAGCGGTCTAGGGCGTTGGTTCCAGCAGCTCTCTGCAGCATCTAGCGTACTGCCATGGAGGATCAGAATATCTCCTTTTTCCTGACATGACTCTCTTTCATGATTTCCCAGAAGGTAGATCTAATCAGAATCTCTTAGAATTTATATACTTTCTATATTCACTAATTGCATGTGTTCTCATTCCTCAACCTCCCCTAACCCCTTCCCACTTTAGCTAAGCCCTAGGCAACATAGACTTACAGCCATTTGGTATTATTTCTTCAGTTTACTTTCTTTATAAATTCAAATTGAAGGTCTATGCTTGATTAGAAGGATGACTGAGAGTTTAGAAATGCGAAATTCTGTCAATCAATCCAGTCCCAGAGTTTAGTAATTAACTATGGGATTCCAAATAAGCCACACACACACACACACACACACACAAACATATATATATATATATATATATATATATATATATATATATATATATATATCCAACAGGATGTGATACTTGTTAAATCCATTTCTATTTACAAAGAATATAGATGTGTTTTTTCAAAGTTCTTCTGCCCAACAACCATATCAGCCCAAAGAGTCACTATCCCATCTGAAGAGAGAGAAAGCAGCACAACAAGGTTTTCAGACAAATCTGATCTGTTGTACAAAGGCATCTGGAGCCAGGACGAACTCAAACTTTCCGTCCCTTAAAAATAATATATATGTATATATGGCTTAAATAAAGCTTACCTGAATACGACTTCCTTAATAAGGCCATGCTTCTTTCTTAGGCTGATCCTACCCAGACAGTTGTTGTCTACATTAGGAGCAGACACAGAGAGAGGAGATCGGAGAAAGTTTGAGGCATTATTTCAAGTATTCTCCAAGGTACCGGCCAGAAGCATCCAGACCATACTGGCGGTATAGAGAGATCATTAATGGGCATTAGTGACAGGCCGTTATGGCTTTCAAAGGTCATTAATGATTCATCATGAAGCAGTATTGTTCTGGCAATAACCAGTCCATTTCTTGGACTCAGCTAGAAGCTTCCCCCATACTATTTGCTTAAACTTATTATTTCCAGGCATAAAATTGTATTTTGTCTTCTAGAATTACGAAAAATGACTTGTAACAGGATTCCTGAGCCCATTAGATGAGCTTTTGGAATTCAATGCCTTATTTGGTAGACAGATGCTTTGTGTTGGTAGGCATTCTCCAGGCAAAAAACCTCCCCAGTAGCTTTGGGGAGGCAGAAAATGTATCTTTTAGTTTGTAAATTGAATTATTGATGAACAGAAAATGCTACAAGCAAACGAGACATTTACAAGAATTACGTTTGCTCAACCTTCTGCAACAATTACTTGGAAAAGGTTAAAATTCAACCTGAAATTTTAGGTGTCTGATTTTAAAAATTCCTGTTATACACTAAGGCTTTGTTTAATTTTTTTAAATTAAAAATAACAGAATAGAAAATTTACTAACTGCTTATGAAAAAAGATTCCCAATATTAATTATGAAAAGGCAAGAATATAGAAGTTTTCAGCATGCTACTGGAAATGTGATTCCAATACTTTTCCATAATTATATATTTTCAGAAATGTTAAAATTTGAATCAAAATTCTTTTTTAAAAACAGGCAAATTTTCATTAATTTTTTTCCTTTGGTTTTCTGTGAAAACTTCAAATGGAAATATAAGTTATTCAGAGAGAAAAAAAAAGCTTCTTTCCTCCTCATCACAGTACCTTCTCATATTGGAGTCTCATTCTGTAGGACTCTGGGAAACCTTCCCTTGAGGCAGACAGGATGGAAATCTGTCGCAGGGTCTGTATATCATCAGCATCAATGAATATTGAATATTTACGGACACCCACAGGGAGCTATATTTATTGGACACTACTGTTTCCCATACTAAGTGCTACATGTAACAAGATTCTGCAGATCCAAAAGCATTCCATATACTTAGAAAAAATTCTACTCTAACCTTGCCTTAGTGTTCTTTTCCTTTCTCCTATTGAAAACAGATTTCAGCTATTTCAGCCACACTAAGAAGTGATTGATAATATCGAACGTATTTATTCCTCTATAAAACATTTGCATTTTCTTTAAAAAAGCTTATATTAATATAGGCTTATGGTCCTATATAAAGCACATTATGTCCCAAAAGGCCTGGAAGGCAGTGAAGCAACAAAATGGATAGGATGCTAGAATTGGGGTCAGGAAAATGAATTAAAAACTTGCCTCTGAAATTTATTAGCTGCATGACGCTGAGCAAGTCATTTATTCCATCTCTCTTGGCCTCAGTTTTTTCAATATATAAAATGGGGCTAAGAGTAACAACTCACAGGATTGTTTTAAGGCTCAAGTGTAAGCAATAACAGGAATTTTAAGTACTCCATAAAGACTATTATCATGATCATAAATGCAGCCTTGGGAGGACCTTCCAGATGACTTGGCCCGAGCAAATCATTTGATAGCTGGTGGTCATTTTGGTATTAAGGTCAGGAATCCAAGTGAGCATACTTTAACTCCAAAACCAAGACTCAATCTATGAGATAGCAAGATCCTTGAAGTCTTGACAATGTGAAGCTTCCATATTGCAAGTGTCAAATATCATGCTCCGGAGAGAATCCAGTTACCTATCTTTAGAGCTGAAGGAGACCTCCATAATCATCTAACTTAAGCTCCTCATTTTACAGATGAGTACAATGAGATCCACAGAAGTCGAATGACTTATCTGAGATGGGATGGCTAGTAAGTTTATACAGACAGGATTCAAGCCTAGGCCTTAACGTTCTGGGTGTGGAATTTTTCATCACCAGAGAAAAGCTTGGGTAGAATTTTCTGGATCAGTTCAATGCCCTTGAAATCATGTAATGTCCATCTTTGTCGGCAGGAAGTCTTTCTCATATATTCCCATCTCTGCCAGTCTGTTCTCTATGAGATTATTTCTCATCTACTCTCTATATATCTAATGCATCCCTAGTGTTTTTTTAATTACTGTTTCCTCCATTTTCTAATGGAACTCCTTAGAGGGGAGGAGAGGACCATGGTTAATAAATACCTGTTGACTAACTTTGTAATGTATATTTGCTGATGATGGTAACAAGAAGGGGATTATTATAACTTGAGAAATTTTACTAAGACTTCAGTTAGCCCCCAGACAGGGGCAAGGACTACTTCTGGATATGTGGAGGCTTCTATATCTGCTCTATGGTGTGCAGACGGTTTCTTCATAAATGCCATCTGATGGGGAAGCTGAGATTGGGCTGGTGCCCACTTGTGGATTGCTACACATTCTCAGGTATCTGGTCCCACAATGGCTCACAAAGGGGCTGGTGGGTTTCTGGGAATGCCTCTCCCCTCCGCCCCAACATGTTATGGTGATTGGATTCAGACGAAAAGGAAGAAAACAAATAGATTACAAATGGAGTCATAACTGCCAAGAAAGACAATGGCTGCTCAAAATGCATTTGTTCAGTAGAGCTCACATGCCTTGCCTCCAATGAGCTTACTAAATGATAAGAGTCTTCTGAAGTACTATAGCTTCCTCATAGTCTGTGTAGAGGAGAAGTCTGAGGAGGAACCGAGGGCCCTGCTGCTCAGAGCTAAGTTTGGGCAAGCCCTGGGGGATCAGAGCAACTGAATCTTTGGTACACACACTGGTCCCAGGGACTCCTAGACCCTGAGAGACCTATCTTCCACATTCAAATCTCAGATAGCCACCTTCTTCATGCTCCCATCCCTTGTATTGCCTTTCTCTCTTTCTAGATCCAACTCAAAATGCCCATTCTTGTGGTATGGATGACTGGCAGGTGCTGAGAAGAGAACAATTTGCGTAACTACTTCAAACTGAGATATGAATAGCTGAGAGTTCCATTAATATAATTCTGAACAAATTTACATACTTCTTTAAGGTTATTTAGGTGTTATATATTTGTGTATTTGTACACATGCACAAACACACACATATTATCTTATTTACCCCTGTGAGGTAACTGCTAGTATTTCACATTATGAGGAAACTGAAGCAGAGAAAGGGAAAGTGACTTGATTTGCTGGGGTCCCATAGCGAGGAAATGCCTGCAGGGGAACAAAACCAAACCCCTTGGGTTAGATTTTTAAGTCATGATCATCATAAGATCTGACCTTTCTGTAGCAGACAGAAAGCTCAATGGTCAGGTAACAAAGAAGTAACTCTGGGACTGGGGTCAAGAAAATCTGAATCAAAATCTAAACTCAGACACTTACTAACCATCTGTCTCTGAGCAAGTCCCAGAGCCTCCATCTGTCTCAGTTTCTTCCTCTGTTAAATGGGAATAATAAAATCTTATCTTCCAAGGTTATTGTGAGGATCAAATGAATAATAAAAAATTTAATAAATGCTTGTTTCATTCCTTCTCTCTCTCTCTCTCTCTCTCTCTCTCTCTCTCTCTATATATATATATATATATATATATATATATGTATGTATGTGTATATATATATATATATATATATATATTAGTGTTTGCAAAGTATGACAAACATCTCTTTTGATTCTATGGAATAGGTACTATTGTTATCTCCACTTTACATATGGGGAAAATGAGTCAAACAGCAGTTAAGTTTACTCAGAATCACTTTACTAGGTGTCAGAGGGAGGATTTGAATCCAGAATTAAATCAAGTAATCTGCTTGCCTGTGCTATAGTTGACAAGAGAAACTACCCTCATCAAAATGAGTCAAAACTCAAACTTAGGCCAGTCCAGGGTACAGACTCAGTTTAACCATAGCATGCTTCTCACCCTTGATAGTTTTCTCTGGAGGCTGTCACAATCTTGAAGACTATTTGGAGTTTTCTTTAATGACTTCCCAATTGTGGGGCATATGAAAGGGATGGAAGTGACAACCCTGACTTTGGACACACTCTGTGCGAGGAAAACCAGTGACTCTGAAGTTAGAAGAGCTGGATTTAAATCCCAGCTTTGCCAGTGTGACCTTGGACAAGTCACTTCTCCATTTAGGTTTCCATTTCCTCCTTTAGAAAAATGAGAAATTGTATTAAATGACCTCTAAGTCTTCATATAGTTCTATATTAATGAACCTATGAACCTAAATCATTTAACATTTCTGAGCCTCAACTTACTCATCTGTCAAATGGAAGACCTCTGAGATTCCTTCCAGCTCATGATCTACGGATCCCAAGTGGAACCTTGGATAAGTCACTTCCTTTACTTAAGCTTTAGTTTCCTCATATATAAAAATTACTTCTAAAGACCCTTCCATTTCAAAATCTATGATCCCATGAAATTATTTAACCTCCCTGGAACTCAGTTTCCTCCTCTGTAAGATGACACGATTGGTCTAAATGACCTCTAATTTGATCTCTGAGCTATGATCCTCAAAGTCATCAGCTCTCTAAACCCATTTCCTTCTATGAAAAATGAAATGTTTGAATTAAAAAATCTTTAGGGTCCCTTCCAGCTCAAAATGTAGGACTCTATGGGCAGCTAGGTGGCGTAGTGGATAAAGCACCGGCCTTGGAGTCAGGAGTAGCTGGGTTCAAATCCGGTCTCAAACACTTAATAATTACCTAGCTGTGTGGCCTTGGGCAAGCCACTTAACCCCATTTTCCTTGCAAAAACCTAAAAAAAAATAGGACTCTATGCATGATCATTTTTCCTCCATGGGCTTCAGTTTCCTCCTATGTAAAGTAAGGGAGATTCACCAGAGGTGCTCTAAGTTTCCTTCCAGTCCAAATTCTAGGATTCTATGAATATTCTTACCCTTCCTGTACCTCAGGTTCAACTTGTATAAAATGAAGGGTTTTGAATTAACTGTTCTTGAAGATGCCTTTCAGCTTAAGCTCTATGACCTATGATGGCTATAGGCATATTATAGAGAGCAGCAACCAATTCTGCTGTCCCCATTGAGGGACAAGGTTATTAGCCCTCAATTCCACCCCCTCCAGCCTCAGAAGCCATCAGCCTTCTGGAGTCAAAGCTGGGGTTAGAGCCAGATAGATCAAACCAAGCTTGCCAGATACCTTCACCTGTCCAGAAAGTCTCCTTTAATCAAGTGGAGCTGTGACACATCTCACAGCTTTCATTGGCATCGTGGGTCTGAGCCTTCCTGGAGGCCCCAATCAATACTTTTACCCTCTTCTGAAAGCACAGACACATCAAAGGAAATATCGTCTGATATTTAATCATTGGCTAGTCAAAGTCAAGGTGACATCTCCAGGCCCCTTTGCCATTTACCTTGTTTTAAAAGGTCTGCACCAAATGGATGGAAAGAGAAGGGTGGGGCATCATTGGCCCACCAGGCCAACTCAGCCTCTTTCCAAATCAATCTGGGTATTTTACTGCCAGCTGGCATGGAGACTGCATTATTCTATCAATTAAAGAAGAGCTTAACATTTGATAGGGTCCACTCAGATTTTTAACCTCTTCCTGGATGCTAAACTTCCCAGTATGGGAGAAGGGAAGGAAGGAAAACAATTCTTTGGTTGTACTGAAGGAGGACATTGTGTCTAGAATGATGGTGCCTGACCCTGGTCACAATATTATCTAGATGATTGTACTTAGTTTTGTCCCATTCCCCATTTTGAAAGGGATATTAACCAAGTGAAAAAAAAAACATTCTGTGGAGGGTAAGAAGGAAGGTGAAGAGGAAGGAATCAGGAATGCTTAACTTGAGAAAAGAACTCTTAAGGGAAACATAAGAGTTGTCTTCAAAAAACTAAGATGCTCTTCATGTTGAAGAGTGATTCAGCTTGTTCTACTTAGGTTCAGAGGACCAAACTAGGAGCCATGGAAGGTGGAAAAAGAATGATTTAGGCTTGATCCCTCCCAAACTTCCTAGTATTTAGAGTTTTCTCAAAATAGAATGGCTTGTCTTAGTAGGCAGTAAGTTCCCTGTCACTGGAGCAATTACAGAACAAGCTGGAAATGTTAAGAAGGGGATTCTTGATCAGAGAGCTGTTAAACAAGATGGCTCCTGAGATCAGATGCAACTCTGGGATTCTGTTCTTCCATGATGGCAGACCCTTGAGGAAGTGCTACATGCTACTCACACTTCACTCATTCTTCTGCCATCATTTTTTCTATCATAGGCTGCAAAAAAGCAGGGCTCAAAGTCTAGCAGGCACTGGGGAGGCCTCAAACATTTCCCCACAAATGATCAATTTATTAATTGTAATGTGACAGCAAGAATAATCAAATGGCAATCAGCAAGGGAGCTGCTTCAGAAGCTGTAAGTGACTCAAGCTATAGGGCTTACTTGGCAACCTCAGGCTACTACAAGGCTCCACATGGCCTAGATGAGGACTTGAAGCTGTTCTTCCTTGAATGTTTCTTAGGAAACTTCTGGAACAGCTCCCTGGATAGACTGGAGAACTAGAATGCTCCAAGATGCCAGTCCAGATCTGAATTTCCTCATCTGTAAAATGAAGTTGAACTAGATGACCTTTGACACCCCATTTAGCTCTGAGTCAATGATCTCATGATTCTAATAAGTGTTAATGACTGGGGTTCAAATTCAGCTACTCTGAATTCTCTGCCTGATACTCTATCCACTATGCCAAGCTACCTCTACACAGAAAAAATAGTTTTAAAAACTATAATAAGGCATATTTTTTTTTTTTGTATAGCCAGATGGGTAGTGCAGTAGATATAGCACTGGGTTTGGAGTCAGGAAGACCAAAGTTCAAATCCAGCCTCAGATATTTACTAACTGTGACCCTGGCAATTTACTTACTTATTCTGCATGTCTTGGTTTCCTTATCTGTAAAATGGGAATAATAATAGTCTCTACCTCCTGAGAATGTTGCTAGGATCAAACAAATTAAAACTTGTTAAGTGCATTCTTAACCTTAAATCCCTTTCTTCTCCTCTTCTCCTCTTCCTTCTTTTTCTTCTTCCTTTTTCTCCTTCATCTTTCTCCTCCTATATATTCACTCTCTCTGACTCAAGAAACTCTTAAGGACCAAGGAACTGATTCATAGAGGATGCGACCAGAGACAGAAGGAATGCTCACTCTGGAGCTCTCCACCCTGGCAAAAACCAGAGATTCTCCCTACTATCTAAACACTGTTTTCTTTTCAAGGAGTCCATTTAGGGGATGGACTATATTATAAACAATACAGTATTTTTCTCCTAAAATGAAATTCTGTGTAGACCTCACAGGGCTATGTAATCACTTGCTGAATTACTATGCTCATAGCTGGTCAATTTGCATATGACTCATTTGCAGTTATAATGGAGGTACTATTGAAGAAGCTGTTCCAGGAGAGAAGAGAAAGACTTGTGTCTGGAATGGGGGCTAGAGTTAGAGAGGCCTGGGAGGCTAGGGCAAACTAACCCCTAAGGTCTTCTCATGTTATAGAACTCCATACCACATCCTGTCAAAGCTCAAAACTGAATGTCATGTAAGTGAGAAGATATCAAAGAAGAGAAGGGATGAACCACATTCTTTTGTATTTGAAAGCATTTACCTATTTGGTTTTTTTTTTCCCCCCAAGGAATGGTAATGGTACTTCAGTGCTCAGATCTAAGTTCAAATCCTATCTCAGACATTTTCTGTGTGATCCTGGACAAGTCACTTAATCTCAGAATCCCAGGCATTTCCTAAGGACTAAAAGTATGAGGTGTGATGCCATGGGGGTGTTCCTACAATGATGAAATCACAGGCTCTTGATGGATTTTTGTTACTCATGTGTACTGTAAAAGAGATTGAGCCAGAAAGGAGTGTAGAAATCATCTGGCCAAGTCCCCTCATTTCACAAACAAGAAAAATGAAGCCCAAGGTTGGGGAAAGGACTTACCCAAGGTCACCCAGCAGACCTAGAACCCTTATTGCCTATTCCTGACTCTACTGTCCTTGCCAATGTCCCAGAGTAACCTAATCTGAACCTTTCCAGTATTTCTCTAATTCCGGCTCACATTCCCATTCTTTGGTAAAGTTCTACCATCCCCTGCATTTCAGCAATCAATCACTGAACCAATACTGATGGTTTGCTTCCTGCCTAATACACCTTTCTGTTCTTTAGGGTTTTCCCAAGATTCACTCCTGTTAGAGTTTCCCCTCTTCAAGCCTTTCCGGGCACCCTCTCTTGTCTCTCCTTCACAGCAGCCTGTGCTTCATCCTAATGAGGAAATGGCTACCTTTACAGCAAGTTTCCTCTTCTTATCTACTCTATATAGTAAACCTGTGGACGACTCCCTACATCTTTGCTTTCCCTCCAGTTTTTGATGGAGTGGCAGGTCTTATCCATGTCATCTACTTTTCTACATATGCTTTTGAGACACTACCTTCTTAAAGGGGCAGCTTGCCCTATACAATCATCCTCTACTCCCTTTCTCTCAACGTTTCAATATCTCCCTATCTAACCTGCAAATCTGCCCAAGTCTCCACATTTTAATGTATCAGTGACTCTATTATTCTTCTTGAACTAGGCTCCCCCTCAGGGTTTCTAGAGGTGCTCCCAAGGGAAAGGGGTATGTTCCTCTCCTGCTATTAGCTCAAACTCTCACTCTTCTTCTCTTTTTGTTTTTTTTTTTTAGGTTGTTGCAAGGCGGTGGGGTTAAGTGGCTTGCCCAAGGCCACACAGCCAGGTCATTATTAAGTGTCTGAGGCCAGATTTGAACTCAGGTACTCCTGACTCCAAGGCTGGTGCTCTATCCACTGCAGCACCTAGCCATCCCTGAAACTCTCACTCTTACCAGTGATTAATTCTAAAGTTCCATTGAATCAATTAACATCAATTAGCAAGGTATAAACAGAATATGAATTTAAACCTGGAAGAAGTCAAGTAGTTCAGCCCCCCTCATTTTACAGATGAAGAAACTCCAAGAAGTTAACTGGATTACCCATGTTCATTCAAAGGGTCAGAGATCTAAATTTGGAAGGAAGTTTGGAGTCCACTGTGTCTAAAAACCCATCTAAGGTTATGCTCATGTGATAGGGAAATCACCAGTTTCAAGCCAAGCTCCTTTCCATTCCCTATTATCTGATATACAGATTTAACCTAACCACAACTGGGTTTTGTCATTTTTCTCCTTTCCTAAAAGCTGTAGGAATTTTATCCTTTTCTAACTGCCTTGAAAGAAACACATAAATGATGGTTTATGTGCTGCCTCCTCCAATTGGATTAAGAACTCCTTGAGGGCGGGGTTTGCTTATTTTTTCTATTTGCATCCCCAGTAATCGGTATACTGCTTAAAACACCAGAAGCATTTCAGAAATACTTTTTCATTCTGACACTTAAAGAGTTTAAGCGACTTAAGTTTTCATAGAATGAGAACTGCAAGGGGCCTTAGAGATAATCCAGGCCAACGTCCTTCTTGGACAGATAGGTAAACTGAGGGATAGGGAAGTTCACAAAAGCAAGATGCCAGGAGCTAAATTTGAACCCAAGCTTTCCAAAGTTCAACACGACTGTGCCTCTTCCTTGTGTTGCCCTGCCCTTCTCCTTTCTAAACTTCTGTGCTCCCTCTTTTGTAAAATGAGGAGAACACACCAGATGACGTTTGGTATCCTTGCTGTCTTCAACAAGGTGTTTATTTAACCAGAATCAATTTACAACACCAGGTTACCTGCATTTTAAAAGAGGTGCCTACTTTGTTCAGATTAAGCTTTTATTGATGGAATCTCAAATCATGAAAAGCAAATAAAATGAATATTCCTAGGTTAGTGTTAGGGGTACTCCACCTGGGGAAATGGCATCCTTTGCAGTCTCCTTAAATTATGTTGCTTGCTTCCAAGGACTTTACTATGTAGTGGGCAAGGCATGCTTTAGACGGATGCGAAAGTACCCAGCATATACATGTGGTAGAAAGCAGGAGGGTTTGAAGGGTTCCTAGACCTGGTTTAGGCATCTGTCTTGGAGAGCCCTGTGAGCTAGGGTAGACGAGATAAACTAAGGGATGGAAATTGCTACTTTGGATGGGAGGTGGAGTGGGCATGAGCAGAAATTCAGATGCTGACTTTAACCAAACCACCTGGGGTGCTGAATTTACAAAGGGTCAGGGGCTGATGCTTCTCTTATTTCTTCATAGTGTATAACCACCTGGGCAACAGGATATATATTTCTCAAAGTCAATCAGGAAAGCAAAGCACCGGGGAAGGGAGTGCATTTAGGACCCTTTGAATATGAGAAACAGACCTCTGGGTTCAATGACTAGTGCGGACTGTACAAAGAGCTACTGGATAAGGAAATGCATCTGCCTACTTTGTTAGAGTCAGGAGACTTAAGGGGATGGCATGTTGCAAACACAATAAGCTGTGGTTGATATGATTGGTGGTTTAGCTAAACTGCTCTTTATTGTTGTAATGGAAGGCCCATTGGGGAGGCAGGTGAGGCTCTATCAAGAGAAGATAAGTAAAAACAATAAAGCATTGATAAAGCTTACAAATATTAATGATATGAATAGAGATATGGACTAAGGATTGGGCTTGTGATTTTACATCTGAGTGAACCTGGACAAGTCACCTAATCTCCTAGTGCTTTAGGTCATTCTTTAAAGACTGCAAAATCCCCAGATGCTGGCCTGCATTAGCAACAATAATAAGAACATAAATTGAAATCTGATTACATAAATGGCCTCAGGATGACTAGCTTTAGAAATGGTGAAGCAGGGGATCATCTGATCCAGGGGTTCTTCATCTTTTTGTGTCACAGTCCCTTCTAGCTGTCTGATGAAAACTCTAGGGTCATTCTCCAGATAATGCTTTGTTCTCTACATCCATCATTGAAAGAAATGCTCAATTTCAGTTAGAGGCTAGTGAAAATAAAGATATATTTTTTTCCTCATCAAGTTCAAGGATCTCTTGAAAACTAAACAGAAATCTTTTGGGGGTCCATGAACCCCATAGTAAGAACGCTTTGTTTAAGCCAACCTTTTCATTCTTACTCACATATGGAAAGGGGAATTGCCCAAGTTCCCACACTGACCCTGCAGGTTTAAAAGTCAGAGCCTCTGACCTTCCAACCAATGTTGTGTCTTAACTCAGGGTACAAAGTAATAGATCAAATCATCCCTTCTACCTGATCTAGACTGGCAAGGATGACTGGTACTATTAGAAAGATGACGACGAGTGAATACAAAATGGCCAGTTTCAGACTTGATGACACTCAGAGCACAAAGATGGGTTCTGCTATTGCCAGGCAGGCCAGACTGCCCATATCTGCTAGGAGCATGAATATCTTCCTGGAAAAATGGACTGGCTGTGGGAAAGCAGAACAGGATTTAAATTTCTCAGCTCCTCTCCGCAGTTGATGCAGAAAAGGCAGAGGGGAAAACACATTTCACTTTGGGGTTGCAACGCCCCCTGGTGGACACCTACCACATTTTGATTCAAATCAAATCAAATTGAAACCCGGGTTTCTGGATGTAGAGGCAGAAGACACTGACTGACCTAAGAGGCCATCCCTAAAAGAGGTTTAAGGAGAAGAGGAGATTTTTGGATTAGATGTTCCTACACACACACACACACACACACACACACACACACACACACAGAGTCCATTCCCTTGACTCAAATTCAATGATGCTGTAATTCTCAACATGGTTCCCTTCATATGATGGTTCCTTTGGACAGATCTTGGAAATGGCAGAGGACTTCTATTTTAGGAAAGAAATGGATTTCCTGTACTCGCCCAACAGCCCTGAGGATCTAACCTAAAACCTTCATTTTTTTTTTCCCTAAGTCTCTACTTTGACTGAATCCAAATTCCTCTGAGAGCAGTCCAGAACCCATTTCCAGCAGGCCTATTTAGAACACTTCAGCCTGGTCATCCCTGGTCCCTAGTCAGACCTGCTCACAGTGGTATGGAATCAACAGTATTTGGTCAAAGTATCTAGGGAAGCAAGGACTCTTCTATTCCCTTTACCAGCTTCCTTTCCTTACAGCGTCCACGGTTCAGTGAAGTCAGAAGACAGTTCAAATCTCACTTCTGGTACTTAGCACCTTTGAAATCTCGGCCACCCCACTTCCTTTCCCTGGGCCTCAGTTAACTAATCTATTCCATGACCTTTAAGATCCCTTTTAGCCATAGAAGGCCACAGCCACAAAGCTAAGAGAGAGAGAGAGAGAGAGAGAGAGAGAGAGAGAGAGCTAAGCACTGGCTCTGTGATTTCACTGATTTGGGAACTTTCTCAGAAGGAATTCCCTCCCAGTGAAGGCCAGCCCCTTTTAATCAGAGGACTTTCTGATAAGTGTACTAGATTACCTCAGAGTCGCACAGCCAGGATATGTGAGAGGTATATCAGTTCTCCAGCCACTTCTCTTGATGTTTCTCAGTCACATAGGTAAGAATGCTAAATAGCATATAGATGGTGTTTTAATGTATGCAAAGGACCTTGGACAAATTTTATGTCACTTGATCCTTATAACATTCCTGGGAGATAGGCATTATCATCACCTCCATTCTACAGACAGGAACTTGGGCAGGGGGAACATAAGGAATTTTCCAAGACTCAGAGTTATAAGTATCCAAGTTCAAATTGGAACTCGTGTCTTCCTGATTCTAAAACCAGTGCCCTGTCCACTGGGCTAACCCAGAGAAAAGCTCCCAGCTCCAAATTGGACACTTCGGTCAAGACAAATTATCGTCAGACTATTAAAAGCACAGAATCACCCATGAACATGAGGATGATCTACAATCACCAAAGGACCTTGGAATACTGGTTACCTCAGGCTGTTGCCCATTCCACCATGTGAATTTAGATTTGGGATCAGTGATAAAATTCAAGCTAGGTCTATGTTCCTTCTCTGTTCTGTTGTGAGGAGAGGCAATGGGCCATAATGGCCAGAGACAGTAAGAGACCCAGGTTAGAAGCCCATCTCAGACCATTAAGGTATGAGACCATGGACAAGATATAGGGTCTCTCCTTCCCTTAGCTTCTTTATCTCTAAAATAGGAGTAATCACAGTACCCATTTCCTTGGTTGGATGTGTGAGCATGGACAAATTACCTAGCCTCTCTAAACATCAGCTTCCTCATCTGTAAAATGGGAGTATTCATGGCAACTATTTCAGAGGCTGACTCTATGACCATGGGTAGGTAAGTCATGTAACTACTGTGTTCCTCAGTTTCCTCACATACAAAATGAAAGTCATTTATAGAACCTACCTTACAGGATCAGTTGAAGGCTCAAATAAGATACTATATCCAAAGTCCTTTGCAAATCTTAAGGTGCTACAGCACTAGAAGTTTAGTTTGACTGCAGTTGACTGTGGTTCAAATCAATTCTAGTGTTTTTGACTCCCCTTACTTTAAGCACAAGGAAGCAGGAAACAGATTGGGATGTTCCCACTCCCCTAAAAAGAAAAAAAAGCTTTTCATTTAATTAAAAAAACACACCAACTCAAAGCCTCTCTATCACTTTGAATGGCTCATCAGTCCATTTCAAGGCAGGAGGCAGACAAACATCCCCACCTAGAGGAGCAGGCAGCAGCACCCTGAGCTGGCAAAGGCCCATTAAACCAAGCAATGAGGGGGCCACATTGAGTAGAGACCTGGGGTTTCAATCAGGGGGATGAACTCCTAATGAAAGAGAAAAGAAGGAAGGGGAGGGAGGAGGGAGCACATTTCCTAAATGACAGACTACAAATGGGCTGGAACATTATCAGGGAAAGCTGGCCCTTCATTTGAAAATGTTTCTAATACAATTGTGGAGTGAAATAGAGTGAAAGTTGCTGGGGTCTTAAAGACCATCTAGTCCAATGTTCTTGCTTTCCAGAAGAAGAAACTGAGGCACATTTGGGGTAAGGGGTTTTCCCATGGTCAGTTGATCTTATTTCTTACCTATTCAGCCTCTGCTTTGGGTGAGTGCTGCAGTCATTTGGCAACATTCATTCATCCACACATACAATCATTCTTTTTCCATTACACAAATGCAGAGATTTACAGAACCTGAGCATCTCAGTACTGGGAGGTCCTCTACAGCCTTCTAGTCCAACCCAAGTATGAACAGGAAAGCCCCTGAACAACATAACTGACACCTGAATGGTCAAACTCTTGGCCTCTTCCACCCACTCATCTAGGTTTGGCCCTCTCAAAGCAGAGAAAACAAATCTAACCTTTTTTCCACATGACTTTTGATGACATCTGTCATGGCCTGCCCCAAGCCTTCTCCTCTCCAGAAAAAATATGTGTTGTGTTCAGTTCCTTAACTATTTTTCATATGGCCTAGACCTAAGGTTCTTTGACCATTTTTATTGTTCTGCTCTGCAACTCACCCTCTTGTCAATGTGCATTCCCCAAACTGAACCAAATACTCCTGGAGGAGTCTGAACAGAAGAAAGGACAGCAGAATCACTTCCTTATTCCTGGAATCTGTGTTTCTCTTCAAACTGAACATGATGGCATTGACTTTCTTGGCCACGAAATCCCCCTGTTGACTCATAATGAACTTGCAGTCCTCTAAGACATCCAGACATTTTCTCCCCCAGATGATCTGTTATCTAATCATGGTTTCTCCATCTTATACTTATAAATTCAATTTCCTCAACGGACTTTATTAGATAGAAACTCAGAATTAAGGGAGGTTTTTCTCAGTCATCCAGATCATCATATCACTTTTCCAAGGAGAAATCTGAGAGGGAAAATATTTCTTCCTCAGAGATACAAAGTATATGTTCTCATTCAGAGAGTTTTAATTTAAAAGACATAAACAAGTTGAAATCACCATCAGGGCAATTACACTTTACTAAAAGATTATACATTTTTCTGGATGTGGGATCTGAGCTTGAACCCCAGACCCATCCCTTCCTAGCTTCATAACTTCAACTCCCATAGCTCAGTGTTCTAGAACTATGAGGAACCTTAGAGGTCATTTAGGTCAATTTCCTTATTTTACAGAAGAGGAACCAGAGGGCCCAAGAGGTGAACTCTAGACTAGAGTGGCCAAGACAATAAGTAGCAGGGCTAGAATTTGAACCCAGATCTTCTCACCCTAAAGCCATCTCTTTTTCCACTATTTTTGTTCAGTCTTTTTTCAGTTATGTCTAATTCTTCATGACTTCATTTGCGTTTCCTTGGAAATGATACCAAAGTGGTTTGTCATTTCCTTTAGTACATTTTACAGATGAGGAAATACAGCAAATAGGGAAAAGTGACTTGCCCAGGGTCACATAGCTAGAAAGTGTCTGAGGTTGGATTTGAACTCAGGTCTTCTGTCTCCAGGCTTTATACTTTATCCACTACAGCTCCACCTAGCTGTCCCTTTCCACTATACCTCACCTCACTATTTTGGATTATTTTATCTGTCATTTGTAAAGTAGGGATTCATCATATTTGCATTTATAAGGTTTTAATGCATGTAAATCACATGTGAGTTATATTCTTATAGATTAAGATATGAAGTCTCAAACAAATATTACCTGATTAGCCTTGAAGGCTGAAGTTAAAACAATATTTCACATTTCTCTAGCACATTAAGTTTTATAAGGCATACTTCTATGAATAGAAATCTGTGAATTAGCAATGCAGTTGAAATAAACTTATTTCAGTTGTATATATAGAAGATATTCTCTCAGAATCTCCATGTTGGGAGAGACTTCAAAAGATCATCTAATCCTACCCCCAGCTTCAATAAGAAGCCCTCCTATAACATAACAAATCCTGAGCTACCATTTGAAATCCATCAATAAGGGGTAACCTATGACTTCATTCCACTTTGCAATAGCTCTGACTGTTAGCAAGGTTTTCCTGCCCCAAAGCCCCAGTTTGCCAGGTGGCAACTTTTGCCCAATGCTTTTAGCAGTTCTGCCTTTTGAGACCTAAGCAGAATGTCTAATATTTCTTGCTCAAAGTTACCCAGCTTAGAAAGAATAGAGGTGAGATCTGAACACAGTCTCTCTAAACTTGAAAGTTTGCATCCCCAAATGCAGAGAACACATTTCATGTTGGATGTCTTAATAGGTACCTGGAGCTCAACTTCACTAATAAAACAGAACTCCCTGTTTTCAAACGTCCCTATTTCTGTTGAGGGCACTACCCAATTAATAATCTGGGTATCATCTTCAAATTCTCCCTCACCTCATATAATCAATTGCTTATGAAATCATTTTATCTCATTCTCTACAATATTTTGATTATATTTCCCTTTATCTCTGCTCCCCCAGTCATGACTCTAAAGACCTCATCACCTCTGGGCTGGACTGTTACAATAGCCTCCAAGTTGGTCCTCCTGCTTCCATTCTCTCCTCATACAATCCACCTTACACTCAGCTGGTAGAGTGACTTTTCCAAAGTACAGATCTCCCTATGTCATGTTCTCCCCCAATCAGCTCCAATGGCTCCCTATTACTTCCAGAAACCGACATTACCACCTATGCTTGATACTGAACACTCTTTTACCTCCTTGCCCTCATTGTTCCTTCCAAGTCTTCAATATTGCTCTTTCTACCCACCCTCGAGCACATTCTGATCCAGCCAAACTGGACCCAGCTATTCATTGCACATGCTACATCTTTGCTTCTCCCTGAGCCTTTGTATTGGCTTCCTCATATGCCTGGACCACTCATTTTCTTCACTTATGTGGCCTAGAATCCCTGGCTTTCAACACCACTTTGTGCAAGGTTTTTCCCAATCACTCCGAGGATTGCGTTCCTCTCAAATGTAACCCTCCACGTACTTTGATTGTACTTTGTAGAGACAGGAATTGGACCTGTGATTTTCCTGGCAGAAAAAGCTTTTGGTGAGACACTTTCTCAAATAAACTAATATATTTATAAGGCCCTTTTAGTTTACAAATATGATCTCTTTGGATCCTCTCAGCAGCCCTGGGAGGTAGATGATTATTGTTATTGCTATTATTTGATTTTACCGATTTTAAAAAGTTGAGACTGAGAAATATTTATGACTTGCCTAGGGTCCCATAGCTAGTAAGAGGTTGAGGCAGAATTTGAACCTGAATCTTACAGACTCCAAATCCCATACTCACTGTGCCACCTAGCTGCCAGCTCCACCACATGCATACTGGCATCAATTCCCTAGAGTATTGTCAGGTTAAACAAGCTGACCATGGTCACACAGTCATTGGATCTGAAGGAAGGTTTTCCTGGTTCGGGAGCTGGTTCTCTTTCCCCTATTTATGTGTATGTCTTTATGTCTTCCTAATTTCCCAATGTACAGTCTGGGAGGGCAGACCTTGGTGTTCCTTATGTACCTCTAGCATTTCATACAGTACTTGGTACAGTCAGTATTTAATTGCTTCTTGCTGATTTGATTTCCTCCTCCTATTCCCCAGATATATTCAGATTGTTGATGGATGTATCAATTCTGGGTACCAAAGTTGGCAGAAAGTCAGGATTATCTAATGAAATGAGCTCTCTTGCCTGTCTGCTTCTTGGAGGGGCTCTGCTGGCCGGGAGGGGCAGTGCCTCTTCTACCATCCCAGCAACCTCTGCAGTATTTCATCAGTCAGCTGAAGAGTTAAGCCTGCTGAGCTCAGAGGAGTCAGAGCTCTGCATTCTCAAGAGGATAGCTCAGACCATGGATTTCAGCTTAAAATGAAGCCTGGGCCGACGTCTCTCCTAGACACTTCTTCCCCCAGGCGATTACTCACTGTCAGGAAAAATCGGAGGCATCTATGTTTGGATCACCACCTTCCATAACTCATTTTTATTGATGATGATGTTTTTTCCCCCAAGATAAAATATGAAATGTATCTGAAATTTCAAAACAAGTCCCCATTTTGCTGAGACAGCATCAGATCACTGGTTAACCCCACTTTTCACATATTCACTTGGCATAGATGGACTTTGATGTGCCTAGTCAATGAAAGGAATGACTGGTTTATGATGCAGTTAGATGAAGTCTAGGCATGGAGCAGAGGGGAGAGGACTGCATTTGGAATCAGAGGTTATTGGATGGAATCTTGACTTGGCTGTTTCTTTCCCATGAGCCCTTGGGTAAACCATACCCCTTTGCCTTCTGCTTGCCTCCTCTGTACAATGAGGTGATGGAATGTGAAGCTCAGTAAGTTTCTGACCCCTCTAGCCCATAACTACATGCAGTAGTTGGGGGAGGGAGGGGAGTGCTGCTGCTGGCTAATATGCTGCAGTGTGCCTGCCAATGAGCAGCTCCATTCCTGGAGGGGGCAGTATTGGCTCAAGATTCCTCCCAGAGCCTACCAGGCTATGTTTTACCCTTCACAGGGGTAGGGTGCAGTCTTCTGCCAAATTCACCTTTAAGGAGGAGTTAATGGCTCTGTTCCTCAAGCATGAATGGGTTTTGATGCCATCAGGGGGGTCTGAAAGCAGACCTTTCAGAAAAGACCTCTGCCACCTGCTAAGCAAATAGATCTTCAGCAAAGGAAACTGTTGGTCCTGCCTAGCATTCTAGTCCCTAAACAATATCTCCATTTCCAATGGCATGGTTGAGACATGGGACCATAGGAACCTAGATCCTGAGCGATGATCGACCACAGAAGCCATCTAGTCTAATCCTTTTATGAAGGAGCAAATTGAAAAATGGGAAAGTAAGGTGACTTGCACCAAGGACATATATAGACTCATATGTATCTCTCTAGAGCTTAGTAGGGACTGCAGAGATCATCTAATGTGACTCCTTCATTTTATGAAAGAGGAAACTGATGCTGAAGGAGAATGAATGAATGAATGAACGAATGAATGTAAGCATGAAAAGGGCACTTATGAAGCACTCACTATGTAAAAGCATGGTGCCCTGGGAATACAGGCCCAGTTCTCAAGAACCTCACATGGAAAAATCTTCTGGTTCCTAGGGTACACTAAAAAGCAGATGGTAATAAATCATCTTTAATGTTGTCTCCCTATTCCACCTATACAGAGCAGATGAAGTGATTTACCAAGTCTCACCAAGAATTCAGCCAGCCTTTCCTATGCCAGGCCTTCTGCCTCCCAACCCACTAGACCTACTCTTGGCTCACAATTTTACTAAAGCAAGCTTCATTCAACCTTTGCCAGATGAAAAGGTCCATGTCCATATTTCTCTATATCTTTCTCCTTCAGACACAGTATGCCTACAGCTACAAGGAATAGCATCCCCTCTTGGATACATATACTAGTCAAAACAAAAATCAATCCTCAA
Source organism: Macrotis lagotis (assembly GCF_037893015.1). NCBI lineage: Eukaryota > Metazoa > Chordata > Mammalia > Peramelemorphia > Peramelidae > Macrotis > Macrotis lagotis. Next base: position 33,840,743 of record NC_133666.1, read on the forward strand.
CTTGCACTTCTAACCCTCTGAGTGAGTTTTTACTCTAACTTGTTTAACGGATTTGGAGAAATTCTTAAGTCATGATTTGGAAAGGACCTCAGAGGTCATCTTGGCCAACTCCATGAAGGATGAAGAATGAAGACATTCTATAAAATCTCTGAGAAGTGTCCAACCAGCTTAGAGTCATAGAACTCTAGCAATGGGTAACTTACCACCTCTCAAGGGACAATTCTAGTATTGAACAGCTCTAACTTCTAGCATCTTCTTCCCTATATTCAACTAAAATTTGACCCCCTAGTTCTATCCTTCAAGCTACCCACAATTTCTAATGCCTCTTCAATATGGTGGACAGCCCTCCTACTATGAGTTCCAGGGCACATCAGATTATGGTTTAAGTGAGTGCAAACCCAGACACAAATCCCCCCAAAACCCCTTTCTTATGACTTTTCAAGACAGATCTGCCCTTCAGGACCGTGCTCAAGATTTGCTTTTTGGATGTTTTTCTTTAGATAACAAATGCTCTACGGTTCCATTATTTATCCAGCAGCTTGTAAAAGGACAAAGCCCAAATCAATACATGTATCATATCTTACAATATGGTCATTTCATTTATGCTAATTAAATAATATTTCCACAATACACAATTTGGCTATTTGCTAATGGAAAATAATGGCAAAGTAACTCAGGAATAAATTAGTGATCACTGTCTCTGTCTCTCTCTTCCCTCCTTTCTCTTTCTTTGTCCCCCTCTCCTCTCTCTTTGTCTCTTTCCTGTTTCTCTTTCTTTGTCTCTTCTCTGTATCTCTTTCCCCATCTATTTCTCTGTTTCTGACACACTTTTTTCAGGACTCATGTCATAGCCATATCTAGATACAGGAGCAGGCTTTGACCTTCTAATGAAATACACTCCTTCAGGCCAATCAGGAATCACTGTGTATACCCCAGCTAGGTGGGGTGTGAGTGTTGCATCCCTATTTTCTACCCTTCCTATCTCCCTCGCTAACTGGGGTACGTTGCCTTTTTACCTCCTACAGAAATCACCTAAGCAGGGTAAGATTGTCTACCTTCCTCCAGGCACTCTCCTTGGGTGACAAGATAAGCAGTAGCAGTACTAGAGCAAATCAGATCTTACTCAGTACCTCCCATCATTATTTAGTCCTGGAATGTTATATGCTAGTGTGTGTGTGTGTGTGTGTGTGTGTGTGTGTGTGTGTGTGTGTTGGGGTATATGTACCCACCTTCCTGTAACTGCCACTGCACTACTTACGGCTACTCCTCACAACCACACCCTTTCACGTCATCAACTTGGAAACTTCTTAATAAACTGGAGAATTTGCTATTAATTATTCTGCTCCCTTAACAGTAGCTCCAGGGAGGAGGCCCATAGAGGGAATATTTCAAACCAAGAACAGTCCCTATACACCTGTCCTCTGACCTGGCCTGTGAAATCCCAGGGTCCTGACAAGCATTTTCCTGATGAGGTGGCCGTTTAGTGAGAAGGCTTACACTGCAGGGATGAATTGGTGTGACCTCATTGTAAACTTACTAGGCTGGGAGCCAAAAGGTTCTAGGTCTGATTCCATTGTTATTTTTGGATAAGAAATAGTGCAATGCAATTAGAGTTCCACTTACATAGGAGGCAGCTATAGTTGATTGGATGGTTCAACGCACAGTTGCTTTTTTTTGTGGCTCTGAAATCATAAAGACTCAAGTTCAAATCTGACATCAGATACTAACCAGCTGGGTGACCCTGGGCAGGTCATTTCATCTCTGTTTGCCTCACTCCAATAGAAATCATTTGAGATTCATATTGAGATGATGTCAATTCAATACCGTTATTTCTACTTATGACCCATGCAACTATGGGCAAGTCACTTACAATCAGAGTTCTAGTTTCTTCTTGATAAAATGAATAGATTGAGCTGGATGTCTCCTGAGATCTTTTCTAGTTCCAGTTGCAGGATTTGGAGCAAATGACTACACTTCCCTTGTTCTCAGTTTCCTTCACTGTAAAATGAGGAAGTTGGACCTGTGGACCTCCCAGGGTACTCTCAAATCTAGATCTGTGACCCTTCCTCTCAGAATGAAAACTCCTTAAAGCGAAAGGATGAATTTTCATTTTCTCTTTATGTCTCCAGTTCTGAGTATAGCTCTTTGTATTATGAGGTCTTCTGTTTCTCCCATTGACTGCCATGTTGATTACAGTCTTAATGACCACTTTCCAGGGAAGGGTTGGGATTCCTCCGCTGGCCTCAGGCCTAAGCTTTCCTTGAGCCCTTTGGATTTGGGGAATCTGGATATTCCATATGGCAGGTATTTGATGACTATCTCCTGACTGAATTAATGAACATGTGTATATATTTCAAGAGCAAATGCTAAAGGTAAAGTCTGAGGGGGTTTTCTTTTACTATGGCTACTTCACTCTTATAACCAAAATGGTAGAGTATTTAAAGTGTTCTATAAATCCAAAAGTCTCATATGAATGCCATTATTAACATTATCATTAATTTACTAGAGGATAGAAAGTCAGCCTTTGAATTTGAAATATCTGTGTTCAAGCCCTGTCTCTAAGACATACTGACTGTGTGACCCTGGGTTAGTCACTTAACTCCTCAGTGTCCACAGACAATTCTCTAAGAGTAGAATTTGCAGAGAAGGTAGAGGGGATTTCTTCATCCTGAGATTCCCTCTGTTAATGAAATCACAGGTCCCACTTAATCCACTCTCCACTGTGACTAATAGTTAAGAGTTACACAAAGCAAATACAAATATTCCAAATAGGAATCAGGGTCAGGCACGTATGTGTCTTGGATATAAAGAGAATAATATCACCATGGGGAAGCTCAAAGATTGATTAATTTGATACTGAGCCAGAAAGAGAACCTCAGAAGAAAGAAGAAAATGAACATTTATTAAGTGCCTACTATGTTAAAATCTTTACAAATATCTCCTTTGACCCTTGCAACAACCATCAGAGGAGTGTACAATTACTATCCCCATTTTTCATCTGAAGAAAGTGAGGCAAGCAGGGATCAAGGGATTTGTCATATAGCTAATAAGTATCTGAGAACACATTTGAACTCAAATCTTCCTGACTCCAGTGCTTCTAATTTCCAGGTTCTATATTCCAGCCTTGTGGCTTCTTACTGCCTAAAAAACAGATGAAATGCTATTTCTACCTCACCACCAAATTTCTTTAGAGATTACTGACTCCAGTTCCTTCTGAGACCCAGAAAGACAAAGAGACTTGTTTAAAACCAGAGAGGTAATAAATGGCAGAGCTAGGATTCAAACCCAGACCACTGTGACTCTGACCTTCTGGGTTGCCTGGATCACATTGGCAGAATATGCCTGAAGCTTCCTCCACCTGGGGCAGAGAGGAGACAAGCAGTTAAGACAAGTCTCATCACAGAGAAGGTAGAGCTCTTACCTTGCAGGGGCAGTTGCCACTAGGCCTAAAATCCTGAAAGGGTCAAAATGATTGTGTAACAATAGGAAATCATAGCACTGGGTTACACAAAGCACAGTAATCATCACTTGTGGGGAAAATACCTTTGTTCACAAAGTGATCAGGGATCCTGAAAGAAGGGTCATAAAATTAAACTCATATGAATTTAAGTCCTTCCTGGCTTGTAACTCAAAAGCAGAGTTCCCCAAGGGAACCACTAGGGAAGTAGATGGAGGAATGAATTATTGGAATCCTACACTACCTGCTTAATATTTAAGGTGACTGTCTGTTCAATGTGATGCTTAGATACTATTGCTTGGAACTTACTGCTCATAGCAATTCCATATGGTGAAGTGTTGATGACATGTCTATTAAGTGTGAGCAGTACACTAAAGGCAGGGGAGGCAAAGCCAGAAATGAAATCATTGTGCCCTTGAAGAGTTTATATTTTCCTGGGGGTTGGGGATGAATATCACAGGGACACAGTGAAATAAGGGGGAAAGATACAATGTCGTTTTAAGAATATAACAAGTGGGCACCAGAAAAGGCTTCTTGTAATAGATCATCCTTGAGATGAACCAATGGAATTCTAAGAGGTAGAACCTGGAACCTTCAGGATCCCAATTTAAAACCCAGTTCTAACACTTAGTACCTATGTGACCCTGGAGAGGTCACCTCAGAACTTTGGACCCCAGCTTCCATATCAGTGAAAATGAGGCACTAGGTGAGGTGGCTTCTAAAGCCCCTTCTAGATCTTAATTTGTGATCTTGTGGTTTCCCAAACCAAAAAACCAACCTATTCTGATAGACAGGTTTGAGGTCACCAAATCTCTGCATTTGGAGCTCAAAGACTTGCATACACACATACGTATGTAAGTTCGCACACATACACACCTGAGCTTGGCTAATTCCATTAATGGAAGTCCCCCCTTTCCCAAGTCCACGTGTAATTCATTATTCACACGTGATGGTATGCTCTTGTACCCATGCAGGGGAATGTTTTGGATCTGTCTTTCATAGCAGTAAAGATAATTGCAGGGGCAACTAGGTGGCACAGTGGATAGAGCACCAGCCCTGGAGTCAGGAGGACCTGAGTTCAAATCCAGCCCAGACACTTAATAATTACCTAGCTGTGTGGCCTTGGGCAAGTCACTTAACCCCATTTGCCTTACAAAAATTAAAAAAAAAGATAAAAAAGGTAGCTGGCAGCCAAGACCCATGAGTCAACATTTGGTTTTGGATTTAGTGTTCTGGTAACTGTTAATTAGTACTCTTTCTTGTACTATTATCCTGCTTCTGAATTCATAGGCCTTAACCTGAGATTGTGCATCAGAGGATGCTGTAAAATTTAAATCCTCTTCTAAGACCTCCACTATAAAGCAAGGATTTCAATGATTCTTTCTGCTAAAGAAACGCTGATGCTATGATGCACCCAATATCTAGGGACACGAGTTGAGCATGAAGGTTGGATCGCTGCTATTCAATTTATTGTACACTGCTCAGTTCAAGAAGCAGGAGCAAGGCTTTGGGAGGCACCCAACCAAATGAATTAAAGGTTCATGCTGGCATTTGGTTGTTCTAGAAAGCAGGACAATATGCAAAGATACTTGATACCTTGTCTTTTAGACCTCTGTGAACATGAGACACTGAGGCATGAGCGCCCCCACCACTAAATCCCCTTTTACATGTTGAGTCATCAGTCATCTATGGTGTTGCTATATGGTGAACTACATGTCCCCTCCTTTTCCTGGGGCTTTTAAACCTAGGATTAAGTGAATGATACCCCAGTGGCTCTAGAAAAGGACACATTTCATATATAATCTTAGTTCAACTAGGTGCTGGGAGCTGTCATCCTTTAGAAATGAGCACATGGAAACCTAGAAGATCACTAGGACTCTAACAGAATAAAAAATCAGCTTCTCTCATTTAGCTTGAAGTAAAAGGTAGAGAAAATCATGGGCTCTTTGCAGAGAGAGTAGCCCCTAAACCATACATAGGTCAAAGCCACCATTCTGAGTTAGTCCCTAGGAAGTGAAAATCACCACTCTCCCACTCTGTGAGAAGCTCCAGTACTGGGTTGTATATGGGATGACTCTGTGCCCTCAAACAGAGAACCCTGCTTAGGAGCTTTGGTGCAGACATAAAACCAAAGTAATTTTCAAAATGACTTTACATAGAAGTCAACTGAACTGTGGAACAGTCATTGGTCTTCAGCCCAAAAAAACCTGGTTTTGAAGAGCTGCCCAACAAACTATTTCAATGAGTCAAAGCACTCCAATGTCTATCTATTGCTTGACATTATGCTGTTAAATACACCTTCTCCAGCAATCTAATTTAATGTACTTCAACTGGCTCAGCACCTAAACTATTACTGGGTGCCTGCTGGAGCTTTGGCTTCCAAGGAAGAAACTTGGCTATACTCCCTGGACACCTGGATGGAATTATTTTTTTTTTACTTTGGCAAAGAATAGCCACTTGGGTCAATTGATGGACAGTTAGCAGGCTGGAACAGAAATACTAATATTGGCTTAGGAAGCCCAAATAAATGGGTTGCCCTGGATTTGGGAGGGAGTACTGACCTTGGACATTGTCAAAGAGAAAAACTCTCCAGTACTTGATTGATAAATTATGCCAGTGGCTCTGGAATCTCATCTATTTGGGAACTCCTTCCAGTGATGCAGCTCAAAGTCCATCACATGCAGCTCTTGTCCTGTTTCCACCTGTCCATATATTCACCTTAGGGGGTCCACCCAACATTCTGGGGCCCTTGTTCTAGTTCTCTTATCATTATGAATTAAACCAGAGGAGTACATAAACTGGTCAGTAATTAAATTTCATTTCTATCTAATGATCTCAACCAAAAACCTCAATAAGATGACAAAGAACAATGATAGCTATAACAATGTGGCAAGTGCTTTAAGGACAAAAACAATTTCTTTTTCACAGGATGACCCTGTGGGGTGGGGAGCACACACAGTTCTATTTTTATCTTAATGTTGAAAATAGGGGCCTAGAATAGTCAGGTAACTCAACTGAGTGTTGATGAAAGGATTTGAACCCAATCTTCCGATTTCCAACCAACTGGTCTTTCTAGAAATTGCTCATCTGGGGACATGTGCCTATATTGTTTGGTGCTGGGATTTAAAAGGTGAGCCTCAATTCAGTGAACCAGAAGGACCCAAACAAGGCCACACTAGGTCAGATCAAAACTCCACCTCTGCCCAGGGGTACCGAAAGACCTGATAGAGGAGGAAGAGTTGCCTATGCAGTCAAACTCAGCAGTAGTTATATTCCTCAGGCACCCCTGAGGAACAGTCTTCTATTAGTTTACTGAAACCTTTGGGATGTTCCATAGCTATCTTTTTTTCCCCCTAAAGTTCCTTTTATTAAGCTTTGAGGACTGTTGTGACCTTTACCCACACCATCCAGCATTCTAAAATTTCCCAATTGCTGACTAGTGATATCCTGCATGATTTCATAGAAACTGATTACATTCCCTATTAACTTTCAAACCAAAGAAAACTAGATTTTTAGAGAGTATTATTAAGGAGAAAAGATAATCATTAAGAGTTAGTACAAAGTTACTGAGAATAAGTCTTTCTGGTTTTTACAGAGTTACTGGACTAGTCAGTGGTAATGAATAACCACATTTCAGCAATGCTCTGGACAAGATGAAGAAATAAGGGTTTGTTTTTTTTTGAGTGTCTAGTGTTCTGGATTTGGAACAAGTCAAATAACTGAAGCCGAACAATAATGATTAACATTTTGATTTCAGTCTAGAAGGAGGTCTTGGGGAATAAATCCTTGCTTTCATGCAACTCAACATCTTCAACAAGAGCCTGACTTAGACAAAAGAAGATTTATTTATCACATTTGCAGAGGACATGAAGCTGGGATGGCAAAATTAAGATAAGCAAAAAGCAGTAGGCTGAAGGTATAACAACTTTAACTACCCAAAGGACCATCCCATGGAACTTAGTAAGGATAAATGTAAAAGCCAGCATTGGAGTTCAAACAATAATGTGGGGTTACACACACATGGGGAATGTGAGAAATGACTGGAAGGAAGATCTTCGGAAAAGACCTGGGGATGTCAACAGACTGTAAGCCTATTATAAATCTACGACCATAATGTTAGGCTACATTAATCAAGGTACAGTATAAAGACGAAAGAAGGTGTTAATCTTGATGAACTCTGTTCTGGTCAAGCTACCTTTGGAGCACTAGGTTCCTCCAAGTTCTATATCTGAGAAGGGGAACTGAGAATCTAGAGAGGATACAGAGGAGGGTGATGAAGTTGATGAAGGCTTCAGGACCATAAAAATATTGACTGAAGAACACTGAGACATTCAGTTTGATTAGTAGCTAGGGAGGGGAGATGGGTTATGGAAAAACACAGTAGATTTCAAAATTTTGAAGAACTCTTATTTGAGATAGGATTCAAGTTTACTTGGCTTAGCCCTAGTGGGCAGAGATAGGAGCAGAGGGTGCAAGTTACACAGGGGTATATATTAATTTGATGAAGGGGCAAACATTCTAACTATTAGAATTGTCCTCCTTAGCAAACACTGAGTTTTCTATAATTGGAAGTTTTCAAGCAGAGCTTGTATGATCATTTGTTGGGTTTGCTGTTGGGGGGGCAGGGTAGCAGGGGAGGGATTCCTTTTTGAGCAAGTATTGGAATCTTTGCAGTTCTCTTCTACATCTGCGTTTCCATGACCTGTGAGAACAAGGAAATGTCAGCCTGGATGTTCTCCAAGTACTAAAATTCCCCAAGTGTGACCAATTATTAGCAACAGCAAGCATGTTAAACACCTTTATTTTATATAAAATATCAATATACACCATCCCAGGTCTATTGCCAATCTCCTTACGCTAGTACAATGGTTATGTGAATGATGTGACCATTTAACTTGCATTCTTGGAACTACAGTGTTTTTATCATAGGATGCAAGAGTCCTATTGGATTCAGAGCTGTTTAGATCACATCTAAAGTACAGTAGCCTTTTCTTAGCTTGTTGCCTTGCTCATCATTTTGCCTTGGTAACAACAAAATGAAGAAAAACCCAGGAGGGCAGGAGAGCTGGACACTATTATATGAGAAATTCAGGAGTATCTGAAAGAGTCAAACTGAGGATGCTTAGATTGGAGATGAGAAAACTTTGGCCAACTGTGAGGAGGTCAAAGAGGGCACCATAACCACTTTAACTACCCAAAGGACCATCACATGGAAGAAAAATGAGACTTGTTCTACTGGACTGCAGAGGGTAGAACTCTTGAGTAATAGCTAGACGTTATAGATAAGAGCTTTAGGCTTAATGTTAAGAATGTAAACTCCAGTTTAATTCTTTATATGTGTTTCTTGGATTATCATAGAGTTTGAAACATAGGAGGCATATAATAGATGTGTTCATTTATTGAGGAATATTCATAATATTTAGCTGGGCAAGGCTAACTGGAGTTTGTGAACTTTTAAAATATTTTGACAAATCTATTTTAGTATAATTGGTTTCCTTGGTTATCTTATATATTTCATAAATGCATTTAATACCAGTATTCTAAGTAGGAATCTAAAACTTTTTCCAGACTGTGAAAGTGTTACAATAGCCCCCAAAGGGTTAAGAACCACTGGTTTCAAGTTATCAAGAGTGGGATGAGTTACTTTAGAAGGCAGTGGTGGTTCCCTCCCTTCCCCTCACCTCCTTAGAGGACTTCAAATTGTGACTGTCACAGAGAGAATGGACCAGATTAGACTGGGGGTGGGGTGGAATTGAGGTCTCCTCCAATTACCAGATGTCATACTTCTCTGAGGTTCCAGGAAGGGAGATTTTTCAACAACAAATGGAAGAGCTATATATTTATTAAAACCATGTGGAGGGGAGGCTAGGTGGTGCAGTGGATAGAACACCGGCCCTGGAGTCAGGAGGACCTGAGTTCAAATCCAGCCCAGACACTTAATAATTACCTAGCTGTGTGGCCTTGGGCAAGCCACTTAACCCCATTTTCCTTGCAAAAAAAACCATGTGGAAATTAAGTAGGTGACCAGATGAAGTTGTGAACTCCCCATCACTGAAAGTCTTTAAGGAAAGACTGGATGACTATCACCTGTCAACAATATTGGGTATTACAAGGATATTTACAAGGCTAAGACATATGGATTGGGGACCATTTCAGATTCTTTTCACCTTCAAGATTCAGTGATTCTATAATGAGTAAGATGAAAATAAACCAAATGTATCTGAAAGACATCTTATAGGGAGGCAGTTTCTCTCTAGTGCTCAAACTATTCTATAGGTTGACTGCATTCAGCTGATGATCCATTATCAAATTCTGACATCTGTTGTTGATTTGTTGCTAAGGAAACAGAGCTCATTTTCCAGTATTCCTACTGTAATGAGGCAAGTTATAATCGTTCATATTACTGTATCAAATTTTTGTAACTTGGAAATTATGAATAACATGGCGAAGCCTTTTGTGTGCACAAGGGGAGAAATGGTTGTAGTCAGTTTCATCTCACACAGACATCCACATGAATGCTCTGCCCACAGTCAAAGGTGGAGAGAATGTTGTGTCACTGTCTGATGGAGGAAATCTCTGGAGAGAGGCTTTAGTGACTCCCCTGACTTAGGGAGGAATGGAAACCTGAAGATGGCATGGCAAGAGAGAATGGAAGCTGCCTTGATTCAAGAATGGAAGCACATGAAGTTCAGGGGACAAAGGGAAAGGACCATATTTGAAATGGGAGAAAATTTACAAAAAGGCTACCTTTTTTGTTGGTGTTTTGTTCCATAATTTACTCCACATCTTTTGTTACATCCTAATTTGAATCCTAGCTCTGAACTTCCTAGCTGTGTGATGCTGGGCGAGTCACTTAGCCTCTGTTTACCTAAGTTTTCTCAGCTGCAAAATGGGGATAAAAAATATCAAGTACATCCCCAATAATTGTGTGGATCAAATGGGAGGCAAATATCAAAACCCTGCAGGAATATAAGCTATGGGGTAGAACCAGGACAGTGGAATGAAGGCAGAAGCTCTCCCTCAGAACACTCCAAATGGCTTTAAATCATGACTCTAATCAAATTCTAGAGTGGCAGAACCCACAGAAAGACTGAATAAAAAAATTTTCCAGTCCAAGACAACTTGGAAGATATAAATGAAGGGTCTGTTCCACCAGGGTTAGAAAGGACCACAGTTCATCCCAGCTTGCACTCCGCCCACAGACCATAAGGGGATCAGGAGATCCACCAATCACCTCCCGAAAGAGATCCCAAAATAAAAACTCCCAGGAATATTATAGCCAAATTCCACAACTCCCAAGTCAAGGAGAAAATATTATAAGCAGCCAGAAAGAAACAATTCAAATAACGTGGAGCTTCAGTCAGGATTATACAGGATCTGGCAGCATCTACATTAAGGGCTTGGAATTCTGGTAGGCAAAAGAGCTTGGATTACAACTGAGAATCCAGCAAAACCCAGCAAAATTGAACATCCTCTTTCAGGGGAAAAGATGAACATTTAATGAAACAGAGGACTTTCAAACTTTCCTATTGAAACAACCAGAACTGAACAGAAAGTTTGATCATCCAGTATAGGACTCAGGTGAAGTATAGAGAGGGAGGACAGGAAGGGCAAATGATGAGGAATTTAATGATGCTATACTGATATATTCCTGCATGGGAAGAAGATACTGATAACTCATATGAACCTTCTAATTTATTAGGGCTGTTAGAAGAAACATCTATAGACAAGGCACAGGAGGGAGCTGAATATGAAGATATAATATTTTATAAAGATGGAGTTAATGGGTGAGAAAGGAATGCCCTGTGAAAAGATGAAAGGAGAGGTAGAATGGGATAAGAAATTTCACATAAAGGAGTCAAGAAAAAGCTTTTGCAATGCAGTGGAAAGGGAAAAGGTGAGGGGGAATGAGTGAGTCTTCTTTCTCATTGGAAGTAGCTCAGAGAGGAAATAGCATACACACTCAATTGAGTATAGAAATCTCTCTTACCCTAGAGGGAAAAAGAAGAGGAAAAGGATGGGAGAGAGGTGACAGGGGAGGGGTGGGGGTGTAGTGATAGAAAAGAGGGAAGATTGTGGGAGAGGATAGATACAACACACTTCTGAGGAGGGACAGGGTAAAAGGAGAGAGACAACAGAAATAAATGGGGTGGAAAGGAATAGGATAGAGGGACATATAGCTCGCAATAGCAACTATGGGAGAAAATATTGAAGCCACTTCTCTGACAGACTTATGATAAAGAATGTGATCCATCTCAAAGACAGAGCTGATGGTATCTGAATATACATTGAAATACATTTTTTTCCCTCTCACTTTATTTTTCTTGAGATTTCTCTATCTTTGTGGGGGAGAGAGGATTATGTTTACTTTTACAAGACTATGGTAAGAATATGAAAAAATAAAGAAAAAGAACTTGGTTTAAGACTTAAAAAGTGAGTTATTCTTGCTGGTTGTATTTGCTACTAAACCAAGAGTTTGTTTTTCCTTCTTTCCATTTGCCAACAAGTGAGGGGGCATGCTAAACACTTCTGGCAGGGCCACCTACCATCTCTTTCTCATCATAGGAATGATTTCCAGAGAGAGCTGGGGCAAATGCTTTTCTACTGGCTAAAACCTTATCCCAGGATCAGCAATTGGAGCTAGCAATTAAATAAGGGCGATTCCCCCCCCAAATCATTAAACAGACGATTGATATCTGGGTGAGAACAGGTACCTTTCCTGCATTTCTCTGCTTCATTATCCTGTGGTATCTCCATGGTGTATCTGCCTCCAAACATGTTCAGGGCTGACATTCAAAAAAAAAAACCCACCTCTAATCTCATTCCTGGGTGCAGTGCATTGTGGAAACTCTTGCCTCTCTTAGCTCCAGGATAGGCCACATGCAGATTGCCAGCCAGTGCCCTATTACCCCAATATCACTTGCATCCATTCCCCTTCTTTTTATACTTTATGACACCTCATGAATCAACCTTCATTACTCTCGATCTGGATGGCTTCAACTGTCTCTTAAATATGATTTCCAGCAATGCTCTCCTTTCCCTGCTGCTCCATCAATCCATCGAACTACTACCAGATTAATTTTCCCAATGTCCAGATTTGGTCCTGTCACTGCTCTGGTCAAAATCCATTGATGGCTCCCAATTACTCACCTAATACAATTCAAGTTCTGTAGCCCGCAATTATAGCTGCTCAATAATTCAGGGCCATATTTGCCTAGGGTGACAAAATGGTAGAGCCCAGGTCTTCCTGACTCTAAGTCATTCAACCCATGCTGCCATGCTGCCCATTCAATTGGCAGATATGAGGGCATGTCCAGAGTTTTGGAATCCCTGATAGAAAATGTGGCATAATGAATAGTACAGTGGACTTGATACCAGAAAGACCTCAGACCAAATATGTCCTTAGATACTTAATAGCTGTGTGTTCTTGTACAAGTAATGTCTTTGGATCTGTTTTCTCATATGTAAACTGAAAACCAAGGCCTCTAAGTCCCTCCCTGCTCCAAGTCAAGGATCCTATGACCCTATGAGGTTTGTACAGAGGAAAGTGTTAGAGAGAATGAAAGAACTTAGAAGAAGATGTGATTGGGGAAGCAGTGTACTGGGTCACAGGGATTCCCTGAAAGGGCTGGAGATTGTAGAGGGAAACCTGAGCAGAATCTGGACATCTGAATGACAAATTCCTGAACTCTGTCAATTTCATCTGGTCAAAGAGAGTATCTGGGGTAGGGGAGGAGGATGCATAAAAGACCTTGAGCTCTGGATATGAGGACACATGAGAAGGCCTGAAATGTTACCAGTGAAAAATGATCTCCCCACCTCCCAAATTGCCATCATTCCTCACTTGTAGGTCTCTCATATATTTAGAATGGATTTATTTGGCATACAATTATTTGGATGATTTGGGTTATAGTTGCCAACTCCTTGGGTGTAGGACAAAGATGGCAACTCGAGTGCCAACAACTAAATTGAGTTTTAAGTTACAAATAACCCAAAAGGACAAAGGAAGGATACTTCTGAATGGGCAACATCACATATTAGCAACAACAATGAAGTGGCTCAAAAGACATCACTACAGTGGTGACTAGTGGCACAGTGGATAGAGCACTGGCCCTGGAGTCAGGAGTACCTGAGTTCAAATCTGGCCTCAGACACTTAATAATTACCTAGCTGTGTGACCTTGGGCAAGTCACTTAACCCCATTGCCTTGCAATGCCCCCCCCAAAAAGATATCACTACAGACCTATGTGACTAGTTCACCTAGTCCAACCCCCTCATTTTACAGCTAAGAAAATCAAGACCCTGCAAGGGGAAAAGACTTGTCCAAGGAAACACCTAGGACTATAGATTAAGAGCTGGAAGGGACCTCAGAGAGCATCTGGTCCAAGTCCAGGATGATAAAATTTGAGAGATGCAAGGAACTTTGGCAGCTATGTAGTTTAACTCATAATCATAGAACAAGTAGCTCCCTCTTCCAGGTAACCAAAGCCCAAGAAGTCATCTCGCACACTGGGTTATCTTTGGGGCTTTATTGGAGAGACATTAATAAAAGCTTCACAAGGATACAGAAATGTCACAGAAAGCAAGGAACAGAGCTTGGATTAAAATTCAGGTACTGCAACTCTAATCTTGGGTGCTCCTAAGCCTATACCTCACTGCCTTCCTGTTGCAATCTAAGTTCCATAAGACCCAATACTGGTTCATATATCAGTTGTGCACGTCTCCAGCATCCTGCTCCATAAAAAATTTGTTGAGTTCTTGGTGTTAGAAGCTTCTAAATTGTAAGGCAGGTTTGTAGCTATAAGCAATCACTCTTCCCATCATTTTTACCTACTACTCATCCTCTGGGGTGGGTGGGAGGGCTTGTTAGCTTTGAGAAAACATTTTGCATATCAGGGCAAAGCAACAGAATTATAAATAAGTTCCATGGGAATCCCACGCAGGAAACAGCACCAACCCTTCCCCGAAGGTCTGGAGACCAAGTCTGATTCATTGAGGAATACTTCGAATGTGGGGACTGAATTCCTGCCAGTATGGTGGGTTGGAAGGCGGGTACAAGGGATGCTTCTCAACCATGTGCTGAGCTAATTGCTGTGCCAGCGTTCAATTCAAATTGATGTCAGTCCCCATTTAGAAAATGATGGGGGCTCTGGTGGAGATTCACTATAGTCAAATGACAGTTAGTGCAGAATAAAAGCAGCAACCCAATTTCAGGAAGAGAATGCAAGAAGTGAAAAGCAGCATATGAAATGGGAAAGTGGTTAGACATGGTGTCAGTGAGACCTGATCCCCAAGAAGTTACCTAACCACTGAAGTCTCCATTTTGACTTCTATTAAAAAGGGGATGGTGATAATATTTGGAGGAACCACTTCAGAGATAAACTATATATACCATGTATGTGGCAGCTAGGGATAGGGAGTGGATCTGTGATTTCAATGATATGAGGAACTTCCAGGTGAGGAAACTCCCTCTACCAGTACGGATTGGCACATTCTGTCTAACCAATAATCTTAGAGCATTTTTCTGAACAGTTATGTCAAAATCACATCAAAATAGATCATCCCTGCAGGTCACATACTAACTTAGAAAACCCTAAATTAATAATATCTGGGCTTTGTTTTTCTTAGACACTGCTTGGGAGTTTTTCAGGTAGGCTCACTAGGCCTAAAGTTTGGCCCCTGACCTAGAACACTGGGAGGGTAAATGGCCTACCCAGGGGCACAAAGATTAATAAGGCATTGAAAGAAGTTACCATGTTCTTACCAAGTTCAATGAACAATATTGTGGTACGGACTTGTAACCACTGCCATTTGGATTCTTGCTAAATCCAAAGGGGAAAGGGTCACTCCCAGGATCTAGCTTACAGATGCAAACAGCAGCTGCTGTTAGGATATGCATGCTACAATCTGGCTGTAAATAGCTTAAGGCATTAATAAGGAACACCCAATTCTGGCCCAGGCAATTAACTTTCATAGTCTTACATCTCAGCTGTCAATATTCTAGTAGCTACACAGAGAACAACACTTAGAGCAAAGCAATCCATTAGTGAAAATACTTAATGCAATACCACTTCAAAGTTGGGGTTGGCAGCCTGAGGATGTGCCTGCCCACTGACACCCTCAAGATGGGTAGTCCATTTCACTCCCTGTCTCAGATCCCTTTCACTTTGGCTTGCAGAGGACTTCAAGGACACCTGTCTAATGATTCACAGATTAAAAGAAAGTGCGGAATGGTATTGCCAAAGTTCAGAGGCCATGGAGCCAGCATGTCAATTCCCCTGACCCATTGGGCTAGGGACCTCTGGTGGTGATTAGGTAACTACCACGATCTATAGAGCATTCCTAGGGGTTTCATGGCCTTCAGGAAGCACTCAATTACTCCCTGCTGACTAATCTTCCTCAGCTAACCTTTTGTGGCGTCCCAGACAAATACTTCAGGATGTTTGGTTACTTTTCTGGTATTTATGATACCATTTAACTCATTCTAGGCCTAGCAAAAGAAAAATGAAAGCCATTCTGTCTCAGCTTCCTCCTCTGGAAAATGGAATGATGCTACTATGAGAATGAAATGCTCCATAGGCTGAGTTAGTGCAGAAATTCAACAACTATCAGGAAGAGATGATGGTGCAGAGGCTAGAACAGTAGCTTTGAAAGCAGAAGCCCTGGATTCAAATCCTGAGTTCTGCCTCTTACTACCTGTATGATCTTGGGCAAACCCCTTCACTTTTCAGGATTTCAGTTTCCCCTTCTGGTAAAATGAGAAAGTTGGACTAAGTGATCTCTAAGGTCCCTTCCAGCTCTATATCTAAGCCCCTAAACCACCTTAACCTCTTTGGGGTTCAGGTTCTTCATCTGTCGAATTAAGGGCTTGGACTAGTTGATCCCTAAGATTCCTTCCAGCTCTGAATCTAGGCTACCTTTTCTCCTCGACCAGAGCTGCCTCTGGCATCCCTGACATTTCCACTGATGACCCAAGAAATTATATTCAATGCCATTATGGTCCAGGGAAGCTTCTAACATGTCTAGAGTGCAAATAATGTACAATAAAGATAAGAGAATCTCAGAGGTGAAGAGACCTCAGTGGTCATACAAGGTAAGCAACAACCATTCCTAGAGCACGCTAATTCATTGAATTTTCTGCATATTCTTTAATGATTCAGGCCATTTTGTTCTATTTTGGGGACATTCAATTCCCAGTCTTACAAGTGGAAGACAGGATGGAAGATTCAGCACAAAACTATCTCCTCTCGTAAAGGGTCAAAAACCTCAACAACAGCCTTCGAAGTCCACACCTTAGTGAAGTGTGGGTCAGCACTAATGATCAGAAGCTCAAAGAGTAAGAGGTGAAAGGACCTTTAAAAACGATCTACCATATTTTCATCCTTACTGGAGGGGAAGTGACTTGTACAAGGTCACACTTAGCATCTGACATCTAGAGATGGAAGGGATCTCAGAGGTCAGCTACTTCAATTCCCTTATTTTTCAGAGAAAGAAACCAAGAGTCAAAGGTGTGGAACAACCTGCTCAAGGGCTCTGTTCACATAGGTAGGAAAGCACATGAAGATAACTAATATTGACCTCAAAGCAGAAATCAGAGACAAACTTGCCTTGCAGTAAATCTTTTAGCCTTTCACCTTCTCTACTCATAGAATAAAACTGAAGAGGGGGAGACAAAGGCAGAAAAACCAGTCCCTGGACATTTTGTCCTCCTGCACTCTTTCTGTTAGTCTTCACCAAAGTATTCAACCTCAAGTTTATTAGTTATGTCTTAGGCTCCAGAAGTTTTCCTCACTTCATCTGCCCTCATACCCTTGGCATGAGTGGGATCCAGTTTTAGGCCAATCTCTGAAAAATCAGTGGGGACAGTTTGCCTTTTCAAATGGGCCTCACTCCTTACTCATTCTGATAAGAATAACTTCCCTTAAAGTTCCTGTCAAATGTTTCTTTGTGGTATGGAGGGAATGCTATGCTTAAAAATAGGTCATCCTACCCTCCATGCTAGAAAGGTTTCAAGCATAGGCCTGGGAACACAATGGGACTGCTCTCATCTGGGAACCAACCAAGCCAGCCTGAGAGAGGCTCATCTCCAGTTGGGCCACAGGGCGATGTAATCTTTCCTAGGACAACTCACTAATTCCATCCTAGAAATTTTGAGAAGCTACAATCTATGTCAACCAGAGTCCCCACACAGTGCTAAACTAAACCAACAACCCATGCATCTATAACACCTTTGCTATTACAAATTCTAGTGTTATTACTATTAATAAGGCCCAAGTGAATGAGCCAAGTCAATAAGGCTGACCAAAAAAAAACATACTTTAGTCATAATTAGTTTGAATAACACCATTTTGTAGATAAGGAAACTAAGGCTTTAAAAGGTTAGGTACTTTGTCCGCTGTCACACAATTAAGTAGCAAATGGCTTAGCAGGGACTCAAACTCCAACCTACCCCATGGTGTAGTTTCAACACCACACGACATTCATGCACACTCTCTGGGAGCAACTGGAGTGCAGTGAAAAGACTACAAATCACTTTTCTTTCCTGGCCTCAGTTTCCTATTCTGGACAATAAAACAGTTGAACTTCAACAATGTTGGAGGTACCTTTTCCTGCTCTAAAACTATCCTCCTTTAATCTGTACTGTGAAAACTTCTGAAAAAGAATTCAAGTCAAAATAATTAATTTCTATGGGAAATAGACTTGCGTCAAGCGCGTCAAGCACATTAAGCTCCCTCAGCTCCAGGAAGCCTAGGATTCACACACTCTACTCAGAAGCCGAAGGCAGCAAAAGTTTTCTGCTAACCTAAAAGACGTTAATAATAAATAAATAAGAAGTTCTTGTTATTTTTACTATAAATAAGGCCCAAGTGAACGAGGCACACAAAAAGAGAATTGTCCAAACCTGAAGCCATGGGAAGGAACAGAGTGCTTCCTAATCTTGGAAAGGAGATGGCCGTAGTTTCAAATTCTGCCTTTGACAGTTACTTGCTACATGATTAGGGGCAAGTCATATAATGTTTTTGAACCTCAGTTTCTCATCTCTAAACTGGGGTAACATCTATTCTACTGAAACTCACAATATTATTGGGAGAATCCAATTATATGATTTAGGGATAGATATTTATATATTTATTGTATATTTAGGGATAGGGGACTGGACTTGGAATCACAAAGTCCTGAGTTCAAGTCCTACCTAGGAGGACAATGAACTGAGTGATCCAAAGCAAGTTACTTATCCTCGCTAGACCTCAAAATCTTTCTTTTCAAAATGAAGGAATTGAACTTAATCATCTCCATAGTCCCTTCCAGCTCTATATCTATAATACTATGTATTTTAAACATTTGTTAAACTTTAAAGGCCTAAATAAATATAAGGCATGATTTTGAGAAATCATATGACTATTCTAGAAGTCTAGAGTTCTGCACAGAGAAGGTCACTAGAAATCCACAAACAATCCACTTTGCACACTGATGTATCAGTTTAAGTGACTTAAATTAGAAAAGATCAAGAGCTCCAATATTAGAACACAGGCCCCCACCTAGAAAGGCAAGAATACTTTGGGGCAAAAGGGAGGTATCAAGGTCCCATGGAATAATAAGAGGACTTGTTTCATTTTTAATATTCAAGAGACCTAGGTTCCTTCCCCTTGCCACTGAAAATCCCAATCCTTGGTCAGACAGGTGATTGTCTTGTTTACAAAAGTCCTTCCCATATCCCCTGGGGCATTGTAGGTTTTTATGAATTTTATGAAAACTTATAAAAGCACTTTCTGAATTGAGTTACAATTCAGGAGACTCATGGTCTACATGACCATTGTGACAGTACATGGAGAGAACAGAGGAGGAGTTCAATCTTGCGTGATGTACCATTGTAAAGCTGTACCATTGTAAGATGCACTATGGATTATGCATATCTCATCTTCCTATTAGAATACCTGTGTTCAAATTCGATCTCTGACATTCACTACCTATGTGACCTCTGGCAAATTACTACCTCATTTTCACGGGCTCAGTTTTTGGCTCTTTAAATGAGGGGGTTGGACTTGATGGCATATAAGGTCTCTTCCAGTTCTGGGTCTATGAGTCTATTATACAACAAGATGAAAAGTTCTATGAGGAAAGACAAAAGCCCAAATCAACTGAGTAACCCATCTCCAGAAAAGGACAGAGGGATTTGTACACATTAGGAACCTGAATAACTGTGCAGTAGAAGTATGATAAGTAGAGACCAGAACCATTTTCCCAAAGCAAGATAATTATGAACAATCAAAGGAATCTGTCATTTGAATGACTCTAATGGGAAATTACTGTGAAGAAAAAGGGAGAAATAACTCCCTGATTGTTCGTTTAAAAAAAAAAGTGAAAGGCAATTTTAAAAACAAGAGTCATTTGTTAGTCATCTGCATTTATCTATGATCCTCAGGACATGTTGACAACTGAGAGATTCATTTTGTTCTGTCTTTGATTTTGAAACTTTTCAAAGAGATTCTAGTTCTGAGAAGTTTCCTGCATCCCAACATTCTCCTTTCTAGCTTATATTCACCCACAGGTCTCATGCAAGCCCTGGTTCAAATTCTGGGCCTACCTCTTCATTTTTTCTGGAATATGCAATGGGGCTAGACTAGATGGTCTGTGGTTTTTTTCTAGGTCTAAATCTAGGAAGTCTATGATCAGATGGTGACAAGGATTCTTTCCAGCTCCAAATTTATGAGATAATGTTCCTTTGCACACCAGGGCAAAGATAACCTAACTGGGTGGTGAAAAAATGTGGGTGGCAATAGTGAGAAGATTGGCATCAAGCTTCAGGCTAAGAGAGTTTGGAGGCAATACTTCCTGCCTCCTTCCTGGTTCTTTAATAAACTCTCCTTCCCCAGTGAAATCCCTTGAAAACTCTCTTCAGGACAATGAAAGACAGAAGGATAGGACTGAGAATGGAATTAACCATTCAAGGCTTTGTGAGGGCAAATGTTGAGGCTGTGAACCCCTAATGCCCTGAAACCTTGGTATAGATAGACAGATCCTAAAGGTTCAAAGGTACAAAGGTTAGTTGAGAGAGAAGTAGTCGCATCCTTGCCACAGGCTAACATTGCAGTTCCAAAGGTCCTGAGCCACTCATTCTCAGAATAAGCTAAGTGCTAAATATCCCAACAGGGCATTGTCGACCTGACCATCTTGGAGCAAATTCAACTCTATTTTTGTGAATTAAAAAGGTTTTATTTTGAGTTTTGCAATTTCCCCCCTAATCTTACTTCCCTACCCCACCCCCACAGAAGGCAATTTGCCAGTCTTTACATTGTTTCCATGGTATACATTGATCCAAATTGAATGCTACGAGAGAGAAATCATATCCTTAAGGAAGAAACATAAAGTATAAGAGATAGCAAGATCAGACAATAAGATATCAGGTTTTTTCCCTAAATTAAAGGGAATAGTCCTTGGTCTTTGTTCAAACTCCACAGTTCTTTCTCTGGATTACAGATGGTATTATCCATTGCAGAGAGCCCCAAATTATCCCTGATTCCATCAAGGTTGATCATCACCCCCAACAACTTCAACTCTTACTGGGCTAACCCTAGCTCCAACTTCAACTCAAGAAGAGGCAGTATTTAATGGTAGAAAAAGCATTAGTTGGATAGTCAATTCTGGGTTCAAATGTAATCTCTGACAAATATTAGCTGTGTTTCCTTGGGCAGGGCTATCACTTCTCTGGGCCTCAGTTTTCTTTGATATAAATGGGGATTATAACACTTCTAGTATGTGCTCCTAGAAGGTAATGTTTTATTACAATAAAATAATTTGGATTCTTTATTATGAAGAATGGTTTCTGGGTAGAAGAAAGGGGGTAATCAGAGGGAAAATGACATGACAAATATAATTCAATTTTAATTAATAAAAATATGAATTATTTCCCCCCAAGTCATGAGGATTCCAATATTGTCTTGGGATTTGGATTTCAGACAAGCTAGCTCTTTGCAGTCTTCCCCAGTTCTGGTCAAGGAACTATTCCTGATGCTTTTTAATTGTTTATACTTGAAGGGTATCTGAGATTTAACATGAATGGTTTTCTAAGCAGTCAAAAAGACACCAGCCAGGCCAAAGCAATGGGACTGGAAAGGGAAGATGCACTGTGGGGACTGGTAGGGGCAGGGAGAGAAGAGGAAACTAAGTCTAGGAGGTAAGAAAAAGTGAGGCCCAGAAAAATATGTTTTGCTCAGAGTCCTAGAGCTCCCAAGTATCAGTCATGGATTCCTTTCCCAGAGTCAGCTGGGTAGTACAATGGATAGAGCACCAGGTCTTAAGTCAGGAAGACTACTCTTCCAAATTCAAATCCAACCTCTGACATATACTAGCTATGTTGCTCTGAGCAAATCACTTCATCTCTGTCAGCCTCAGTTTCCTCATCTACACAATAGGGATCACAGTAGCACTTTCTTCCCAGAGTTGTTGTGAGGCTCAAATGCAATAATGATTGTAAAGGGCCTGGTTCATAGGTGATACTCAAATGGTAGCTATTATTATCATGAGCACCATTATTATTCCCTATTTTGTTTTCAGGGGCTACAAAGATCTGGTCATAGACAGGACCTTTAAATATGATAAGAGAAGTTGCTCTTGCTGCCTACCCCTTTAAAGCTTTTCCTCTTGCATTTCCAAGATCCCTTTGAGACTCAGAA
The DNA here is from genome assembly GCF_037893015.1 of Macrotis lagotis. Lineage (NCBI taxonomy): Eukaryota > Metazoa > Chordata > Mammalia > Peramelemorphia > Peramelidae > Macrotis > Macrotis lagotis. The sequence goes on from NC_133666.1 coordinate 33,862,874, forward strand.
CCAGGGCTACCTCCTATAGGAGTTCCTTCCTGATTCTTTCAGTCTAAGTAACTTTCATTTATTTTGTGCTGTAGACATTCTATACTAGAAGTTCCCTGAGGTTAGGTGGGATCTCATTCCTGACTTGGCAGCTCCAGGACTTCACACAGTGTTTGCATGCAGCTAAATAAATGCTTGGAAGTTGACGGGAAACAGGGCATGACGGAATTGTCTAGATTTTGTCTTTGGGCCTAGATACAGTGGCAGAACATAGTGAGATCTTCATAATTGCTTGGCAAATTACTTCACACCAATTTGTAAATTGGCACCACTCATCATTTGGATATTACTTATTCCCATACTTTAATGGGAAGTTTAAGTGTATATGTATTGGGTTGGGGGTGGGGAGGAGTGATTAGAAAGTGGGCATGAGACTCTTCATTCAGTCTGTAGAAAGGAGCCAATCTGGCACCCAGGGTTACAAGTTTTATCTCTCTTGCTAAAACTGAGTTGTGGCAGGGCAGGGAAAGGATTCCTTAGCTGGGGCTCTGGATAGCATTTCTCCAGGATTGAAAAGGTTTAAGAATAAGATAAGAATGAAAACAAAATCAATAGCATAAACGATTTCAGTAATGCTAGTGAGTCTATCATCCTAAAACAGGAAGTCTTTAGCCTGACTTATTTAACCTTTAGTCAATTTGCACAGCCTTGGCATCAGCGCTCCCTGGAGTGTCCCTGCATTATCTCTGCCTGGCCCCAGGCTAATGAGCTGGTTTCCATCAAGTGATCTTTGAAATGGACCAAAGAACAGATAATTTCTTGTTGTCAAAGCTTGCTCTCCTTTTTCTCCCCCTCTTTTGGCCCAGGAGAAAATGACATGAATGAATGGCAGGCTCTAGTTCTTTCTCACTTTCTAGGACTGAAGAGGACAAACATTGAGGGACAAATCACATTCTGTGTCCAGACCTTGCAGACAAGGTGGGAGATTGAAATGGTCATAGCACAAGAAAGGGGCACAACTCTCAACCCTTTCAGGAGCACCTGGGAACCAGGGCCAGAAGCTCCAAGGCTCTAGAGCCATTCAGGGATGCTGGGAAGTAGTTATATTACTGATACATAGAGAAAATGTGGTGGCCATAGAGGGCATCTTATGTTTGGGACTCTTGTTTTAATGCTCCAGGATGTACTTTGGTCTCCAACTTAGAATCATAGGATCAGAGACTGAGAGATGGAAAGGACCTCAGAGATAAGTTAGTCCAACTTCATTCTGTTGAGGCCCTGAGTTGTTAGGTGACTTGTTTAGGATCACACAAGTATGTAATAGTAGAGTCTAAATTGGAATGAAGAATCTCTCCTTTCAGTGATGGTTACCTTACCAGTGTACCATACTGCAGTCATATCTCTTTCAGTTTCCTATAATTATTAATGTTATTATCACTGATGAAGATGATCACAGTTATAGAAGGTTTTAAATAATATAAGTACTCTAAAAACAATACTTCATTGGAATCTCATATCTCTGCAAAAGAGGTACCACAGTTATTGGTGCCATGATACAAATGTGGAAAGTGAGGCACAGAGAACTAGTGATATCTAATGTGACATAACTAGTAAGCAATACAGCTAAGGTTCAGACTTGGTATTTCAGGTTCCAAGACTCAGTTTCCCCCGCAAAGAAGTAACTGACTCTTTTTCCAACCCTCCAAATTCATCCTCCTGTCCTTCAACAATCTGACTTCATTTCATGCTCTCTGTAGAGTTATAATTCTACTTTTACTTCTCCATCAGAATAATTTATATTTGTCTTCAAATGTTCATCTCCAAGGGCACTTTTTATCTTCTTGGGTGAATTTCGCCTGTTGAATCTTAGAAGGTTGAATTCTAACCCTCCCCGCCACTGAACCTCCTGAATCCAACTGGCTCAGACTGGACCCAACTTGCCTCTTCTCTACTTCAAGTTCTAAGATGTGGTGGGAACCTGTGCCAAGGTCATTAACATTTATATTTAGAAAAAAACAGATTTTCTTTGTTGGTTGGAATCAGGTCTAGAAAAAAAATCACTTTACCTTGCCATTTCCTCTACCTCTTGAAAAAATGGAATTATCATGAAAGCTGTTCTTTTTATAAAAAGAAAGAAAAAAAAATCTTACAGCAAAGTTCAGGTTCTATCTCAGTGCTGTATTATTCCTTTATGCAAGTTTGGGGTCAAACCGTCAATGGCGTATTCTAAATACTATTGTCTACGTGGTCTATAGTATACCCACAGAAGTGTAAAGTTTCTTTTTTGTAAATCTATTGATATCCTACCAAAAGTTCTTCTCCTTTAGGTACTTGGATTTTCTCTGGAATATTTATCTTATTATTATACAAGGCTCTTCTGGCCTGCCTCTTACCCATTCTAATCCTTTGAAATAAATTTTCCCTTTCTAGAGCCATGTTCCAGTCATCAGGCCTACCTTGCTAAGTAAGGTCTAGTGACAATATGAATCAAACTTGCCCCCTTGCATGTGATTCTTTGGTTAACCTTTTTTATCATACACATTTTGTACTGTGTATATAGAGTTCTGAGGCCGTGGATTTTAGTATTGACCCTTCATGAATTTTGGTTCCTCTATATTTTACTGGTCTTGTTTTCCTTGCTATTCTTCCTATGGCATATCTGCTACTACTTAATTTATCTAGTTTGACATTTGTAGATAAGCTGTTTTCTCCTCCCATGGGTCATAAAAATTTTGACTACTAAAATCATGATGGAAGCATGTGACTGTAAGATAGAATTTAAGAAGAAAATAGAGCTCAACAGAACCTTAGTGATCACCTATTTCAAGTTTCCAGTGTTAAACTCAGAAGGAAAATGAGAGCCAAAGAAGAGGAGGGACTTGTCTGAGGTCACAATGTAAGTTAGCAGCAGAGCCTATACTACAACCTTGTCTCCTAACCAAAAAAAGTTAGCATCCTCTCTACCATACCACATTTTCCAAAGTGAAATACTTCTTCCATTTAGGATCAGGGGATTAAATATTGAGGGTGATAATGGACACCAGAGGTCACCCAGGATCAGAGGGTCATAGACAGAACTGGAAAGGGCCTGAGAGGTCACTAAGTCCAACCTCCTCCTTTTCACTGAGGCCATACTACCTAGTCATATACATACATGATATTAACAAATGGCTTATGATGTCACTGCAATGGTCATTAGAATGAATAGGTCATTGTATTTCTACAGGAGCAGATGTGTAGGTGGCATGAAATTGGGAAAAAGCCATAAAAAATTAAAGAGTACTCATGGAGTCTGCCTTCCTTAACAGTGTGACATTAGTAGGCACCATTCATTTCCAGATGTTCCACTCAGTTGGCAGTATATACCCCTTCCCTGCACTTTAATCTATCAGTTCCTTCAGAGAGGAAGTGCATATAAGATCCATCAGAATGACAAGTAGCACTTTTCTTTCTCCTTTCAAGTGGCATGTGGATGGATGCAGTTCCCATGAACCCCTGTTTCCATCACAGCCATCTATATATTGATGAAATTGACCTACTGATACTCTATTTGAGAGTGAGGGTGGAATGGATGGTGACTGACATACATAAAGGAAAATGATGCTTTTGGGGAGCAGTTGGATATGACTGTCACCAAAGCAAAGGTTAACATGATACTCATAAAGTCAATCAATTGAAAAAGAAATGGAATCATAAATAACTCCAGGTGGATACCACCCAAGCCACAGTATTACCTTTTACTGATATGTTGTTTTGATAGTTCATCCTGTGTCTGTGTATGACTCCACACATTACAATTTCTCTGGAAAAGGTGGAAGAAAATGTCAACGGTATAGACAGACTGATTCTGGGACCCAGAAACCCACCCAAAGAGATCATTTAGTTCAGTTTTCACATTTGACCCAGAGAGAGGAAGGGACTTGATCATCCTCACACAAGCAACTGTGGCCATTCAGCTCTACCACCAAGCTGTTCAGTTCAGAGAAATGTTGAACCAGACTGGGATATCTGAGAGTAGCTCCCATGAACTTCTGTAGTAACAAAGTCAAACTCCAGTTCCAGAATGATAGATGGAATGCAGAGACCAAGAGCAAAGTGACTAAAGAAACATTTATTCACGTGTTGACCAACTAAGGCATGCTGGACAGGAACAAGTTAGGACAGATTCTGTCAGAATCTTCCTCTTTCTACTCTTCCTTGAATGCTATTATTCCCATTCTCTCACCTCTCTCATATTGACTAATAGATTGGTATCATGAAAAGAGCAATGGATTTGGAGACAAATCTATCATTTACTGTGTGACTTGGAAGGTTCAATTTTTCTCTAGACCTCAGTTTCCTCATCTGTAAAATTACGTGATAACTTCTGAGGTCCCTCCCAACTCTTAATCTACCTTCCTTCATGAACCTATGCTAGTTGGCTCCAAAGTAACACAGCCCCACTAATTCTATTATCCAGCCTATCCCTTAACACACTGATACATGTGATAAGCATAATTTTCTCCAAAATTATTGTCTTAAAATGAATTAGAACATTTAGAATGCTTCATAAAATGAGTTATTCTAGTGACTAATCCACAGACCTGATGGCAATGTGACACTGAGTCATTCCAATCAATTCTCATTAAACAATTTTTATAGAAACTTGACAGATGAGCTAAAAGAAGGTCGTAGGATGGGTGAGCTCCTAGATACTTGAGCATGAGGATTAAAGATGTACCAGTGAAATTGATGAGTGACAAACTGTCTATACCAGGTTACACCATATGACACTAAGATCTACCATATGGATTGTGTTCATAAGAATCTTAGTTCTGGTTTAAATCAGGATTTTGTGTGCTGTCATATGGTTTAACCCAACTAGAAGACTGGAAAAAATGATAAAGAGTTGAAAAATTTGCAAAATGGTGGCAAATTACTAGATACTGGAGTATCTTCAGTTCTGGAATTCTGATGTGATAGTAGTAACAGAGTATAGTATCTCTGTTCCTCATCATTGATGATTGGGTTACAGGGTAATTGGAAAGAAAATAAACCTTTAAGACGAATAGAAATTCAAGTTATTACTATTATCTTTAAGGAGGCAGCTTTTTCATAAGGGACATTCCATTGACTAATCAGCAGATGGAACATCTGGATTTGTCTTCACCATTCTCAACATTTTTGCATATTAGGTTTTGGTGACCACCACCCTCCCCTCCCCGCCCCACCTTGCTAAATTCTGCTGCTCCTTTGTCTTTTCCTGTATTTTTCTGGTTCTTTTTGACTGACAAAAGCATATACTTTAGGTAGAATTGCTGAAAAGTCTTTATCATTTATCCTAGCAGTATGGCAGTGCTGAAAGTGCGAAAACAGTCTATCACCTAATGGGTGGGTTTTGAACCCTGAATCTGAAAGTGACTAGTGTATCAGAGAGGCAGACAAGGGGTTTGGGTGACTCAATCAAGGAACATGGTTTTTAATGGAGACTAATCAGAGGTTAATTAGTGTTCTGAGGTCGAACAAATTACTACATTAGGGAATGACTTTCATTGACCCAAAATCACTCAGTAACAATGCAAGATTTTGAGAAGCAAAAGTCTAGCTTGAGATAGATCAGTTATCTAATAGACAACTGAACCAGCATGTGAGTGACCTGGCTACAATAGAGATCATAATCCAAATAATCATAATCTCAATTTCTAATTCTCTAGCATATGATGGTTTTACAAAGTGATTTCCTCAAAACAGTAGGTAGGAAGTGCAAGTGATATTATGCATATTTTGCAGATGGAGTAACTGAGAATCAGAGAGGATAAATGACTTTCCCCGGGGCATACCATGAATAGGTGTTAGAATCAGTATTTGAACCTAGGTCTCTATAATCAGGACATTTTCTATAAGGTAACCATGCCTTTCAAAAATGCTTATTTGGGTTAGAAACATGAGAAAAATGAAGAGGAATCTTTCCAGTGGAATTCTCTAAAAGAGAAGATGCTCTACCTGTTGGAATTCTCACTTAACCTGTTTCTGTTCCTAAGGCAACTAACATACTAAAAGGTCCCCAAAGACTTTTGACTATGATGCTAGAACTTGCAGTTCTCTGCTATCCTGCCCAATGGTCCCTAGGTTTGCTGTACTCTCTCCTCTTTTCTGCCAACTTAAGATCCCTGGCATCGGGCAAGGTTAATTTCAAATGCCACCTCTTCAGGGAAGCCTTTGCTGACACCTCTGGTAGTTAGTGTTCTATGCCTCCTCAAATTATTTTCTATTTCAAAGTGTTACAAAGTAAGTCTTTTATATAGCTGGAAATCCCCTAAAATTCACCAGAATCCAGCCCCACTCATTTAAAATGTTTTTTTTTTTATTTTTTAAGGCAATGGGGTTTAAGGAACTTACACAACTAGGCAATTATTAAGTGTCTGAGGCAGCATTTGAACTCAGGTGCTCCTGACTCCAGGGCCAGTGCTCTATCCACTGAGCCACCTAGCTGCCCCCACTCACTTTTACAGATGAGGAAAGAGAAGCCCAAAGAAGGGAAATGACTTGCCCAAAGTCACAGATCAGGCTTTCTGACTCTAAAGACACTATATTTTCCTTTGCACATTTATCTTTTTTCATGCTATATAATTCCCAGAAAAATGGAAATTCCATCCATGAAGGCTGTACCTTTGTTTTTCTAGTGCTTTGCACATTGTGGGTACTTGTTAGTAAAGTAAACACCTGTTGAATCGACCCAAAGGCAGGAAGTCCATAATTTTCCTCATTCTAAATAAAGTCTTCATCCACACTGACCAAGAAAGGCAAGTCACGCTTTTCAGTTCTCACCTTCCTCATTCATAAAATGAAGATAATACTGTCTATGGTACCTATATTGCAGCTCTGGGGAAACATTCAAATGAGATGTATTGGAAACGAATGCACGTTTTAACCATTATATAAATGCCTCCTCATATTATTCACAGAGTGATGCAAGACAGAAATGTCAGACACACTGCTGGCAGCCACAATTCCCAGGAGCTGTCCAAATCGGCTGAACGGCAAACTGGGAAATAATTCAGAAGATAAATAAAAACACAAGAGCACATAGATAATGTTAATATGTGGTTTTCTAAGGCAATATGCAGAATCCTGGATCCTTCTGGACAGCTGAATACCCCCCCTGTTTCAATTTGACACCATTTACTAGTAAACTAAGCAGTGGTCCTGGAATCAGTAAGTCCCTGCTTTGAACCCTCCCAAAGATACTCTCTGGGCAAGGCCTTCTGAGTCTCAAGTGTTTTCATTCCCTTCCATTTCTAAATATATGAGTCTTTTCTTATAATTAATCTACAAAGGAATGAATGAAAGAAGTGTTATGCCTGCTTTCCAGATGAGAGGAGGTGGATATCTTGCCAAGGTCAGAAATTGGCAAGGCAGAGAAATCTTTCTACTATAAGATACAATGAGATCATCTTTATAAAGCACTCAGCAAACCGTAAAGTGCTATCTAATTCCTAGCTATTATTCTTCCTTTACCATGACCTACCCATGGCTAGACAAACACATCTAGATTCCCAAGACTCTCATGAAAAGAAAACCTAAGTCGATGTACCTGCTAAAAGATAAGAAGGGAGCTGGGGACCTGACCCCACTCTTCCAAAGGGGCCTTAAACCTGGGCAATGGGTTTCAGGCATGTCAGTAAAGGTCCTTTGGCAAAATGTTACGGAGGGGAAAAACATTTGTATGGAAAGATCTGATTTGCGTCCCCACCATACTATATACCACCAACTTGACCTTGGGTAAATTACAACTTTTCTCCAGACTTCAGTATTTTCATATGATCCTGCAAGGTCCCTATGGATCTAGGAGCTCAGCATCACAAACTACTTCTCCTTTTTGGGCCTGTTTCCTCTTCTATAAAATCAGAGGATTGAACTTAATCATAAACTAGATAATTAGCTTTTTTGTGTGTAGAACCCATTAGTCTGGCAACGTAGTAAAGTCAATGGACTACTTCTTAATATAAAGTTCCTAAATGCATAAAATAAAATTTATAGGACTTCAGAGGAAATCAATTATATTTAAATTATAATTATTTTACAAAACAAAGAACCCAGAGCTTAGGTAAAGAACTCCTGATCTAGTCTCTTTATGCCTCAGTTTCTCCATCTAGAAAACAATGTCATTAGAATCAATGGCCTTCCAAACCCCTTCTAATTCTAAATCTGATGATGCTATGAAACTGGCTTATCTGATTCTAAAGCCAGTGCTTTTTCTCCGGTATCAAACTTCCTCCTACTAGGTGGGTAGGGAACATATAACCTATTGGAGCTAGAATGATTCTCCCTCCAATCATTCTGGACAGCATTTTAGAACTACAGCCAAAGGACTATAAAACTGTCAATACTCTTGGATCCAACAATACCACTAATAGGTCTATATCCCAAAGACATCCAAACAAAAGAGAAAGGACCTATATGTACAAAAATATTTATAGAAGTTCTTTTTGTGGTGGCTATGAATTGGAAATCAAAGGGATGCCCATCAACTGGAGAATGCTTAAACCAACTACGGTATATGATTGTAATATATATTACTGAGCTAAAATAAATGATAAGCAGGATGGTTTCAGAAAAATCTGGAAAGACTAATATGAATTAATGTACAATGAAATGAACAGAACCAGGAGAATGTTGTGCACAGTAACAACAGTGTTGTTCCATGAAGAACGATAAATAACTATTCTAAGTAATGCAATGATTCAAGACAATCCCAAGGGAATGCTGATGCACACTATCCACCTCCAGAGAAATAACTGATATTGATCAAATACATACTGAAGAATGCTATTTTTCACTTTCTTTAATTTTTTTCTTTTATTCAAGTCTTCTTGTACAAAAAGATTAATATGGAAATGTTTCATATAACCACACACACATACAGATTACATCTAATTGTTTTCTGTCTCAGGAAGAGCAGGAGGGATAGCATTTAGAACTCAAAACTTAAAATAAAAATGTTTAAAAAATTGGGGAAAAAATAAAAGAATGACTCCTCAGACTGCCTTGAAGTTTTGCCCATTGACTGAGATCTGCCTTGCCCCAGGCACTCCATGTCATTCCCAAGTGACCTCATTTGTTCCAGATATTTTTAGCCATGGGCTCCTGAAAAGCCAGCAGAGAGGAGGCCTGTTGGGTCACACACAAACACTATGTTTGCAGAGTTTGTTTTCTCAAGCTAAACCCAAAAGCTTGTGACTTGTCCTACGCAACTGGGGAGGAAACTCTCTTTAGACTCAGGATTTCTGGAGAAGTTTGGGGGCAAACTTGGTTCTGCAGAGGGCAATGAAGAAAAAAATAGAAGAAGAGAGCTAGGTCATTTTCACATTCCTGTCAATTTCTCTGAAGATATCAAATCCAGGGTCATAGCCCTGGCCCTCCCCTTTTCCATACTACAAGGCCATGGAATTGGCCTGTGCTTCCTTCAGCAAAATCTGCAGCCCCCAAAGACTAGCTTTACTGCTCTGGTTCTAGAAATAGTTAATCTTTTGATTAACTCAAGTGCCAACCCCAGTGGTATTATAGATTCTGCTTTTGACCTAAGAAGCAAATGGGAAAAAATGAAAGGAAAAAAAGTAGAAGAAAAACCCATTCCCCTGAGAGCAGTCCCCACTTTTGCTTCAACCTAATGTCATTATTACTACTGGGAGTCCCAGGAAGGAATAATTTCTCTAGGTGACCCCTCTGGAGGGAGGCATAAATTACCACATTTAGTGCCAATGTACTCCATAAAGCAGACTCCTGCAGAATTTAAATTTTGCTCTTCATTCACTTAAAATATCCTTCTCTCTCTAACAAGGGGGAAAATGTAACACAGATGCCTTGCTTCTAATTCCAGCTTCCCTTTTTCTTCCTTCTTTCCTTTTTCTCTCCCTCCCTTCCTTTTATCCCCTTCCTTTTCTTATCATGGTTGCTTTCTTTGCTCCAGAATGGTTAAGGTCTTCCAATGTTATATTATTGTTTTTTCTCAAGGGAAAAAACAAACCTCAGATACCTCATTGTCAGAAATCTCCCAGCTGTAATAGATGCCTGTCATGGGTGCCACCTGAGACTGGGTAGGGATGACTTCCTACAGGATTCCAAAGCTCACTCAGAAGCTAGGACTTATTTCCACCCAGCCACTAATTCCCAGTGGGAAAGAGAGACCACCACCACATCTCACCAGATTACTTGGCTAAATATTTTTCCTATTGCCAATTGTTTCAATAAAGCTTATACTCATTTGGAAGCTGTACCTTTTATTATGACTTAATGGTTCATAGAAAGAAGACTGTTATTGTGATGGATCACTAGAGTACCTCTGTAGTTTATGTTGCTTGTTGTTTTGTCAATTCAACTTGGGTTTTCTTTTTTCAAAAAATATATACAGAGATCGTACTTTTAATAGCTCCTTTGTAATTCAAATCCCTTTCTGTAAGGGAAGGGGTTACAGCGCCTCCCCAGTCTGACTTTAGACCACGCTGCAGCAAGCTTTGAAAGGGACGGATTCTCACATTTTGAAGGCTGTCTAGTCTGCTAAATCTCCCCAGAGTTTTCAAATCCACAGATAAATAGGTAGAATGACATTCCAATTAAACAGCAATACAAGGTTGGGCATCTTAGCTGGCTGGTATGCCAAGATGCAAGGGTTCAACCACCTTGGAGGAGGGGCCTGGAGTGTTACTACATTACAACAGAGGTAATGAGGAATAGCTTAGATGAAGAAGGAAAAAGATAGAGACTCTATTAAGCTTTTTGTCCTGTAACCAATGGATTATGCATCAGTGTTCTTTCTTAAAAAGGGTTTAATCACCTCTTCAAGCACAAGTTTTCCATACAGTGTTTCCATCTATCTTTATTCTTATTACAATAGTTCAAAGATTTGTAATTTCTATAGTATCAATAGGCCCTCTGCTGGTACAGATGACAGCCCCTCTTCTATGGAGTAGTAGACAATCCTTAAGAGTTGCTATGTCTGAAAAATTCCTCACCCAGAAGCCAATTTGGTGATAAGCCTCTCCACATTTAGCTGAGCTGATTCCCAGGTAAGAGACTCAGAGTCCATCCCTGGACCCCAATTTAATGTCTTGCCAGCCTGGCAGTATCTTTCCAGAGATCTCAAAATATAGCCTTTAAGAGCTGTGACTAACCTCTCACCATGAGGTGGCATTTTCTGATTTCAGCAGATGCTTCACACTTATTTGTTTGTTTGCTTATGAATCCTTCTGTGGCCACCTCAATACAGCTCCTAAACATGGCAGCTCTCTCATTCCATTCAATAAACCTATCAACAGAGGACAAGAACTGAGTCAAACTAGTGCCTTGACCAAACGAAATGCCCTCTTAGGAGCTCCCTTTAGGTGGCTAAGAGACTGGATAAACAAGACAGTGGAACATTTCTGTGGGTAAGGGGCAGAAAACATTTAGCTGCTTTCAAAGATATGTTGCAAAGCTGAAGATTCTCCAATAGCCATCCAGACAGTCCCTCATCTTGTGCTCTCCTTGGTTAGAGGACTGTCTGCTTATTTTGAATCAGAATAATACTGACTGACATTTACAAAGGGTCTAAAAGTTTACAAAGTGCTCCAGCTAGATTTGTCTCAGTGGAAATTCACAACAAGCCATGAGTCTACTGCTCTTATGACTTCTATTATTGTCATCATTTTACAAAGATCAGAGAAATTGTCTCAGGGATGAAATTCGAAAATCTCTGTACAATGCTTTGCAAACCTCAAAGCACTATACAAATGTTGGTATTATTATTATTAATGTTACTGTTATAATTGTTTAGAATCACTCCATGAGTAGGTGTCAGAGATGGAATTTGAAATCAAATTTCCTGATCCTAAGGCCAGTATTGCCTCTACTATATAAAACTGTTGGTTAGTTGTAGTGGATCTCAGATTTGCCCTCCTGACTGAAAGGATGGGAAGGACAGGAAGGGTGGACCAAAAGCATTTTATCAACCCTCTACTTTGGGATCACCCTCTATCCTTTTGTTCCTCCAAACCTTTGAGAAGTGAGGTTGATTCTTTTAAGCTCCAAGTCGTCCTCTCCACCCCATCTCCTGCCATCTAAATATGAATCCTCTCTCAAACAGCCTAACTTTCTTGTCATGCAATCTACTCAATTCCCATCCTTTCTCCTCTACCACTCTTCAGCTATATGAGGAGGTGATCAGAACCTGAGGTTTGCCATTACCTGCGAACATTCCATTTTCATGTCCATGAAATCTGAAATTCCATTATATCAGCATAATCTTTTATCAGTCCATCTTTCCCCGGATCCTGTCCTCTTAACTCTGTTCTTTATCTCCAACTAAACTTCCATTCCCTCTGCCCAGGGATCAGTTCTTTCTATGGCCCTCACTTCTGAACTGGTTCTCATCACCTCCCATTCCTTACTTGAATCCCTGATGAACTAGATCAACTCCACATTTGCATCTTCTCTCAGATCTTGCCTGCCCTCCTCTTGCCCTGTATTTAACCATGGAGAGCTAGGCTCAAACTCTGAGTTACACTCAGCATCCGTCTTCTTAGCTCAGATGTATTTGCTGCGAGAGGATTTCATGAAACTCTACTGACTATAACCACTGCAAGTTTCTTATCCAATCTCAACTGAGTCTTCATTGCTGGAAGGCAATAACTCAACTCTTCCCTACTTGAGACCCTATTCCAGTCTCCACAGTAGCTGTTCCAAAAACCGTCTCTTCTCTCTTTGACCTTCCCAATTAGAGCCCCTAATTCCATTGCAGCTGAGGATCTTGCCTCCTCCTTTATCTCTCCTGCCAAACTGAGGCCACTCTTTCTTCACCACTCCTCATTTCACAAGACTCAGATAACCCTCTCCCTATCTCTTTCTTCACTTCTATTTCTGATGGCACAAGCTAGACCTTGGGCTCCAAAATGCCTTCAAAAGTGTCTTCTAGAAAGAGAATTTTCCCTGTCCTCCAAGCTTTCAAGGCCTTCCTCTGGGATATAACCTTCTTGTATCTAATACACAATAGTTATTTAAATGTTGTCTCCTTGAGTAGCCTGTGAGCTTCTTTGGGATAGAGGCTGTTTTTTGCCTTTCTGGCAAGAAGTCTCTGGCACATAATAAGCAATTAATGAATGCTTACTGCCTACCTGACTTGAGAGTATGTCAGACTATCTCCTAAAGTTTTCATCTCTTGTGCCAATGGAACAGGAATAACAGTCAGGAGCACTTGAGACAAGCTGAAGGGGATTTTTGTCACAGATTCCCATGATCCAAGCAGCTTTTCTCTTCTTTTCATTGAGGCAAATGGCTCTTCTTCAGAGTTGTTTTCCTGAGCAAAGACTTTACCAAAAACAAACAAATACAAACCTGGAGGGACTCCTATCCCATGTAAAGACAGCTTGGTCAATTCCCACAAAAAAACCTTCTCAGTTCTCGGCCAAGGCTGTCCAATGGTTCCCCAACATGGTCTTCTTCCTCCTCTGGGCCAAGTCCTGGAGCAGATCCTACCTTCTCTATGGGCCCTGTCCCCAAGAGTTTCTCCTTTATTTGAACTATCCAGCAGTCAATAAGCCATCATCAAGCACTCACAGTGTAATGAGCATAAGAGACATAAAGGCAAAAAGTCTGGGCCTTCAAGGAACTTGGCTTATAATAGAGGAGACAACATGGACATGTAGAAACATTTACAAAATAAATGTAAGGCCATTTGGGGAGGGGCTGCACTAGGAGCTGGGGATCAGGAAAAGTCTCACGTAGAAGGCAGAGTGTGAACAGATATTTGAAGGAATCCAAGGATTCCAAAGGGCAGAGATAAAGAGGATGGACATTATAGGCATAGCAGCCAACTAGCTGCCCAAAGGGAAGGAGACGGAAGCTGGGTTGTTGCAAGTGAGGGAGAACAAATTGGTCAATTTAGCAGGACAGCTATTAAGGTAAGATGAGGCTAGAAATGCAGGCTGATGTATACTGCCCACTTTACACTAGAGACTTCCAAACCTGTGTCATATAGCATAAGGTTGATTTGGGCCCTCTCCCACTACTTCTACTTGAGACCATCACACCTCTGTCTCTTGGGTCAGGGAAACATTTAATCATATTACCAAAGAGCACAATGGAAGAAACAAGGTATATAGAATAAAATGTTGGACCTGGAGTTTGTTAGACCTGAGTTCAAATCTTACCTTAGAAACTAATTAGCTATATGACTCTAAGCAAGGCACTTCAGTTTTCTAGGTCTCAGAGAATGGAATCAGTAACAGAACTTTCCTATCAGGAAAAGACTGAAATGAGAGTTATATGTAGCTTGCTTTATAAACCTTAATATACCATACAGAAAATATTAATATTTTTGAGGAGAAACAGCTTCAGATATCAAAAGGACAAGTTTTTTTTTAATCTGGAATCTGTGAACTTTCAAACTATTATTTTGATCACTATAGTCCATTATAAATGATTTCCTTTAAAAATATTGCATATTTTATAGGATGCATTTAAAAACATTTTGGGGGGGGCAGCTAGGTGGTGTGGTAGATAGAGCACCAGCCCTGGAATCAAGAGGCCCTGAGTTCAAATGCAGCCTCAGACAATAATAGCTATGTGACCTTAGACAAGTCACTTAACCTTGTTGCCTTGCAAAAAAAAATACAAAATAAAATTTTCTGAGAAAGGAGTCCATGGACACATACCAAAATAGTTAAGAACCTTTGGAGACAAATGGGAAATTCTGAGATCTTTATTTCAACCATCTAACCTACTTTGCTCCAGTCTTGGGCCATAGCTGCCTTAGAGGAGTGTGTCATGGATTTTAGTGACTGATCAAAACAATGAGAGAGGGGCATGTATTGGAATAGAAACAGTGTCAACCTAACTGTGAGTTGTGGACTCCGCTTTTGTTTTTATTGTCAGATCTTTTCCTCCAAGATAAAACTGCTCGATAACATTCCAAAGTAAGTCATAGTTTGGGTTTTTTCCTTCCCCCATTTAGAAAGCATTTTTCCCCTAAGGAGACATTCAAGAGATGATCATAAGAATTTTTAAGACTCCCACTGCCACGCTAGCTATCTCCAATTACTTTTTTAATCTAATTAGAGGATCAAGGCTGTAGAATTACAAATGAAAAGAATGTTCAACAAATCATAAATCAAATGTTGGCCTATTCCTCTCCTGATTCCTGCTGGCAGCACCTGTTGTCAGTCCATCAGTCAATACCATTTATTGAAGGAATGCCTACTGTGTGTGGAACATTCTACTAGACCTCATGTGATAACATTGTCAAAGAAAGGGAGAAAGGTTGTCTCCTGTCTTGCTCTGTTTCATCCCTTCCTGACAAGATTTTCTTGTGAACTAGTGGCTATTAGCTAGGGGATGGCAATGAGGCCTGTGGTAGGCAGTTAGAAGAGTAGAGATTGGTAGCTCAGACCTTAGGCTCAGATCCAGCTGTAGTATTTATTAGCTGTGAGGCCCTGGGAAAG
Organism: Macrotis lagotis; assembly: GCF_037893015.1. Classification (NCBI taxonomy): domain Eukaryota; kingdom Metazoa; phylum Chordata; class Mammalia; order Peramelemorphia; family Peramelidae; genus Macrotis; species Macrotis lagotis. The sequence goes on from NC_133666.1 coordinate 33,878,305, forward strand.
CTTTGGAGTCTCATTTTCCTCATCTATAAAATAGCAAATTTGCTATTTATCCAATCTAACCCATCAGGTATTGTGAGGAACATGGGTTGTATGCTTTAAGGCAATTAAGAAATGATACTCATTATTTTAAAAGGCCAACAATGATTGCTCGGGCCATATTTGAAGACATTAATCCTGAGTATTCTTTACAAGAACAGTGTTTTAAAGAACACTGGACTGGGAATCAGAGGACCTGGGTTCCATTCTGAGCCCTTCCACTAATTATCCATGTGAATATAGACAATTCCCAGCCCAGGGTCTCAGTATTCCTTTCTGTAAACTTTAGGGATGAACAAGACAGCACCTCCCATTTCTAAGCCACAGCATGGGGAATCTTAGCTGATGAAGAGTAGTAGATATGATGATCCATATATTTCTTAACAAGTCCAAATTTCTTATCCTGCTGATCCAATAAGAAACAACTATCACTACTTTTGAAGCTGTTGACTAAAGTGTGGACATAAAGAGGAATTGTCATAGACCCTATCTATCCTTCTATTTTGCTTTCATGCATCGTTTTAAGAGATCCCATTCTTTGAGAGAGATTGTCAGATTATAGAGAACATCAAAAGTAAGACACAGGAATTTGAACTTCATTCATTCAACACTACGGATCCACTGAATATTTCTAAGCAGAGGAGGAATGTGACTAAGCCCACGTATGGTGAAGATTAGGTTAGAAGTGATATGAGAGACATACTGGAACAAGCCTCCAAGACAATCAGGAAGGCCAGTTAAGAAGTCATCAGGATGGAGGTGGCTAGATGGCACAGTGGATAGAGCACCAGCCCTGAAGTCAGGAGAACCTGAGTTCAAATGTGGCCTCAAGACACTTCATAATTACCTAGCTGTGTGGCCTTGGGCAAGCTACCTAACCCCATTGCCTTGCAAAAACCTAAAACAAAAAACCCAAAACAGTCATCAGGATAGTCCAGCTAGGTCATAAGAATAGTGGCAGTAGCAAAGGGGGAAAGAAGGTACAGAAGTGAATAGATGGTATTTGATACCCATTTGGATGTGAAAATTGGGTAAGAGGCAAAGGTCAGAGAGAACAATGAAGTTTCAGACATGGGCACCTGGTTTGCTTGCCACTGCCAAAATCAATCAAGAACCAAGCACTTTTATGGGTCTCCTTTACCCTTGTGAGTAGATAGCAGACAGATTGTGCAAAGTAGTATAGTGAGAGGGGAAGAGGGTCACAGGAGCCTAGAGCTAGAGTTGGAAGAGTTTTCAGAGGTCATCGAGACCAATCTACTCATTTTATAGAAGCAAAAACTGAGGTCCAGAAAGTATAGAGGCTTGCCCAAAGGATCCCAGGTCTAAAATTGGATGGGACTATAGAGATCATCTCATCTAACCTCCTCAGTTTACAAAGAAGGAAAACAAGAGGACCAGGGCCTGTAGTGAATTGTCTAAAATTACACAGGTACAGGGGTAAGAGGTAGAGTTAGGCCATGACCTCAGGACCTTTAATCCCAAGCTGAGCACTTCTTTCATTGTATTATACTCTCTCCCCAAGAATGGCAGGTACAACATACACTTTTCCTCCCTCAGCAAGACACTACTCTTTAATAAGTTCTTATCCATTAAGGTGAAGGGTTGAATTATATACTTAGACAAAAAGCCCAGCTCTTCAAGTAAGGAAAAGGGATTGAAACTGGGCAAGTGATTTCATTGATACAGGAAACTTCCTCTATCAGTGTGGATTGGCATCTTCAAGCAACTACAGTTTTGGGGAAATTACCTAGGTGAAGTGACTTCTCCAAGGTCAAACAGCCAGTTGTCTATCAGAAGGGGCACCCGAACCAAGATCTTCCTGACTCTGAGACCATTTCTCTCAAATTCTTATGCCAGGCTGCCACAAGTAAGACAAGAGACAATTTTTAAGCAAGCAAGATACCTAATGGCTTCAAGCCTCTTCTTAGAGGCCTCCATGAACAGAGGACTTACTACCTATTGAGTCCATTTCATTTTGGGAGCAATTCTCATTATTACAATGTTTTTCATTCTATTCAACCAATCTCTGTTTCTTTCTTATTCCTGCTTCTGACTTTCAGGGTCAAGTAGAATGAGTTGTATTTTTCTTCCATGATAGCCTGTTGACAGCACATATTCTGTTTCCCTCTAGGTTTTTGTTTTCTTATTTGGGCCAAAATATTGTTAATATGCCTTTTTTCTAGACTAACCTATGAAGAAAATATGAAGGGACTTTTGAAAAAAGTTTGATATTTTACTTCTTCTCCCCTATGAATCAAATCACATCCAATCAAATGAATACAACAAAGAACACCTGATAAGTGCATCTCATTTACAGCATCCCATCTTTCTGGGAAACCTTGAATTGTTCATGGTTTTATTCTATCATTGTAATACACACATTCTTTGCAGAATATGGCTCTTACAGTCTGCAGAATTGAAGGGGTATTTGTAATACAGCTATTTCTGGGCCTCAAATATACAAAAGGGGGAGTCCAGGGAAGCAACAACCAGGAAAAGAACAGAAAAGACTTAGAAGTCAAAACTAAGGATGAAAATATGAAGAAGCCCAGTGTTCATGAGCCGATAAAAAAAACACACTTTCGTTTTCTCAGTAGAGAGGTGGAGACGATGGATGTGGAATGTAGTATATACTGTGAGACTTAATCACTATGCCAACTGGCTCTGCCTAAATGAGTTTCTTTGTTGTAAGGACAAATTTATAGGCAAGAGAGAGAAGTTAATGGGCCATACCAAAAACGACAATAAAACTTAAAAAAACCACAATGATGTGTAACAGCCAAATGGCCTCACTGTCAAACTCATAAATGAATAACAGTAAGCCCATGTCCTCAAAGGAGGGGTTTTCTTTCCCTGACCTGCTGTCCATTAAGATCACATCAATCTTCTCTGGACTGAATCCAATTAGTATGGTTTTATCCAGGCTTTTGACTTTACAAACTGATCTACCAACATCCTTCATGGAGCCATTGTATTGGCTGCTTGGTCACTGGCCATATTCTAAAGCCATTTGGGGAAGGTAGAAGAAGTGAGGAAGTAAGAATGGATATAAAAAGATATCTGATCTTGTGCTAACAATAATTATATGTTTCTGGTGACTAATGGGGATAAGGGTATAGCAAGCTTCAATCACAGAAAAATGGGGAGATTGTTTCATTAAAAAGGTCATAAAAGAGCTGGCATTACTCTGAATACACTGAACAGGGTGTTGCAATAATTTCTTTCATTAGAAAGACCTTGCTCCTCAAATGAAAATACATTTTATTCAATTCCCTTGGGGGAAAATGTCTTCCATCATTTGGTCAGAATGACTTTTAAGGCTCTATTACAATGTATCCTCAGGAAACAGACTCATTTTGGATGTCCTTCTTATCATTTTTTTGCAGGAAATTGGAAATATGTGAAATTTCCTCATTACTAGATCCTGGCATATAAGCAATCTAAGGATCATTCAATGAGAAATTATTTGCCAAACATCTCTTACTTATGACCCACTTAAGGTCAGCGTCTTCTTACCAAAAAGTAACAGGAGGTACCCAGATGCACTGAGAGTTTTTTTCTCATAAAAAACTCATTTTAGAGTGAGTTATAGCAATGAAGTTGGCCATAAGAAAAGGGAAGCTTCCAGAAAGTACTCCCACTAGTCCCTTGGAGCACATTTGTAGTACCTACAAAAATGTTAACATTTGGCTTTGAAAGGTGGAAAAAAAGATCAGAAACATTTATGATTTTTGATGTTAGGAACCTTTGACCTCCGTCACTTCTTTCATTTATCATTTCTCTCAGGGGAAAACAAACAAGAGATCTCTTTCTGCTGCAGTATGCAAGCCTTTGCTTCTCCCTGCAATGGAATTATAGCAATGATTAGATTCGTGCTGAGGAATGATCCAAATATTCTAAAACTCTCCACTCTGGCCATTTGTCTAATGGGCAATCGCTTACAGCCTAAACCTAGCAAGCTAAGATTACTGTTCAAGGAATGGATAAGTTTGGGGCTGGAGAAGGAAGAGGTTGACTCCAAGGGTCCCAAATGAGCCTGCATGAACATTTGATTTCTGGCTCTAATCCATGAAAATTTTGTCAGGATTGCATAGACAGTAAATATAGAATATAAAATACTAGATTTAAAGCCAGAGTAGCTGAATTCAAATCCCATCTCTTATCACACATTACTTAGGTGAAGTTGGGTAAAGCCCACTCCTTCTTCCAGGGCTCTTCATTTTCTCCTCTGTAAAATGAATTTAGCCTAGGTGTTCCCTGAGGTCCCTTCTAGTTCTAAATCTATGATCCTATGTTGCTTCATTTCCCTAGGCCTCAGTTTCCCCCTTGTAAAATGAGAGAATTGTTCTAAATGACCTCTGAAGACTCTTTAAGCTTCAGATCTCTGGGTTTTGGATTCTAAATAGTATCAAAACATGGGCAGAAAAATGCTATTTGCCAGAGGCAAGAGAATGTTTAAACAGCACACCCCTAATTCTAGTAAGCAACACCTGACTGTGTTCTGAGATCCCCACAATCCAGCCATAGATGGTCATGGCCCCTGGCTTCAGAGGGTTAACTTTTAGAGGGCTTGAATCAGGTTTAATGTTGTAATGAGGGGAAAAAAAACCACTCTCATTCCCCCTATAACTTCTGAGGACATCGAGAAAATGGGGTAGGCTAAAAGATAGAGAAATGAGAACTTCCCAGTCAGGCAGGTGGGGAAGTCTTCAACCCATGGAATTGATTTCCTGATGGAAAACCTGGGCCCCTTCCCATTCTCCTCTTGTCCCAAGTTTCAGATTTATAAAGATAGCTTCTTCAAGAACAGAATGCTCATCCTCTCCTAAACTGAGGGCTCTGTGATTTCTCACAGGCCCCTGGCATTCTAATTCTCCAGGCTTTCTCCAGGGAGGGAGTTAGCAATTTGAGGAAATGGGTTAACTCTTTCAGGGTACCTAAATTCCATTAAGTCAATGCTATCTGGCCTGCACTCTGAACAGGAGCAGACACATGGGCATGAGGATTGGCATAGACTCAAAATCAGCCTAGTCATTTCTCAGGAGAACAAAATTCTAACTAGATGGGGGGGGGGGGAAGAATGCAATCTACTGTGGAAAATGATGCCAAAAAAGCAGATATGGTTGCAAGGTACAGTCTATTAACACAAAAGAGGGAAAAGACTGCCAATCTTTTTAAGAAAAGTTTTCCTTGGCATTCCATACTGCTTATTCTGGGTCTGCCACACAGAACACTCACCAGAAACTCGATTCCCCACTGCTCAAAGATGATGGGAATATAAATATTCCTCTCAAAGCTGGATTTAGGATGCTGAGTGACAACTGTCCTTGCCATCCTTTATTCGAGACAAGTATCCCTGAGACATTGTGTGTAAATCAGTTCATGCTTTGAATCCAACCAGGGAGCTGATGGTGCAAGCAGGACTGCACTAAGCCCTCTTGAAATGCCAACCATTACCAGGCTAATTTAGCTTTTGCGTCAGCACAGCTTTTGACGCATTAGATTTGCACTGAAGGACCCTGCTCTGAGCCTGAAAACATCTGGCCTGAGCCTGATTCCCTGAGCTACCACGACCAATTCTAATTTCAAGACAAGTATATGATAATCATACAATGTGCTGGTAGTCACAGAGCACCCAAGAATACCAATCATGTTCAAGAGGGGCTCCAGATAAAAGAAACATCTTTATGTGACCTTGGTGTTCTCAGCTCCCCGGAAAAGTAAGAGATTCAGTGGAAGGGTACATTCCGAGAACTACTGGGGGGGGGGGGGGCGTTACTGGGGAGTAGGGGGAGTTAAGATGGGTGGTATCATACATGATCCAGAAGGAATCAAAAGCCTACAGGGGAAAAAAAATGAACTGAACTGAATATAATGTCATTGAATTGAGATAAATGCAAAGCCCTATACCTAGGTTCCAAAATCAGTGAGAAGTATTATGCCATAGTGGATATGCCATTGGCCCTGGATTCAAATCCCATGTCAGACACAAGCTGCGTGACCTTAGTCAAGTGTAAAATGGCTGGAATCAGTGGCCTTTGAAGCCCCTTTCAGGTCTCAGTCTCTTATCATCTTCAGTATAAGTTGAATGCACAGTGGTTGTCTGAAAAACAGGGAGGTAGGTGTGGCCAGTGGGCTGGATCCTCAATGTGAATGTGACAAGGAAGCCAAAGAAGTAAACACAGCCTTAGAGCTCATTAATGTGAAGTCTAGCAGGAGGAACTGATAGTCCCACATCTTCAGATAATGCTGATAATAAAGTATTGTGGGAAAATCAGACCCCAAGCTATGGGGAAAACAAAGGTGGAGGTCACTTGAAGACACTGAGGTAGCCCAGGAGAGATACTAGCAAAGAGAGGCAAGCTGGAGGGGGATTGATCTTGTTTTGTTGGGTCTCCAGGAGAGAATGGGTAGAATTTCCAAAGTTGGCCTTGGGAGAGACAGACTTTGCTTAACAACTAGGCTGTTGCTTCTCTGACCTCCCAAGCTACCACTGCTTTTATTTCCATTTGAGAGGCACCAGAGGAATGATCATAAACACTTGTCTGGAGTTTGACCAAATACTTTGTTCCTAGTCATCCTGGGAACCAGGAAGTAGAAGACTTCCTGAATTCGTTTCATGTTACAGAGAAGATTTAGAAAGTTTACATGACTGGCTCAAGATAAAGCAGCTACTGTCAGAGCCAAACTGTTCCCACTCAACAGCACTGCGGCACCTTGCAGAATGCTGCAGAGCCCATCAGTAAGATGGAGAATGGAGGTCCAGAGTGCTGAATCAGAGTTAAAAAAGAATAGGATGAAGGGGGGAGGAGGATAGCTGTTGCCTGTGTAGAAAAGAGGATTCCTTCTCAATCCATATTCATGTACAGTCTGCAAAGAGATGCTGAAGGCCCCAGAAAGGCCCCAGGGAGCCCTGTTGCTAATTAGACCAGCAGCCCACCCTCTCAGTAAATGCTACCCTTGCATGACTTCCTCAAGCTCCTATTCAGAATGGAAACAAATATAATCAGCAACCTCAAGGTTTTTCACCTAAAGCAAACTGTGAATACTTTCAAAGCTGTGGCTAATCCCTGGGTTGTGGGAAGGAATCCATTGTTTGTTCTGCATTGGGAAAATTTCCATTAAGGTGAAATAGAAATCAAGAGACACGTCTTATTGAGAATCACTCTGTGAACATGCCCTAGCAGCAATGTGACACTGGTGGAGAGTCAATTCCAAGAAAGAATCCTTTGTGCTTTAAGCAAGAAAGAAGATGCAAGGTCGTGTTTATCCAAACCCTCCAGGAACTGAGACTGCTAGAGCTTGAGGGGTCCTCCAGATTAGCCTGTCCAACCCTTTCATTTTTCAGATGAGAAAACAAAGGCCTAGAGAGGGGACTGGACTTACCTCAAGTCCTACAGTTCATTAGAAACCGAACCCTCCAAATCCAGGTTTTCTTGTGCCATCGTGCAGAGCTCTGACTCATTTCTCTTCCAAAACTTGCACTGTAGGGATTGAGGGTGGGGGCCAGCTCAGCAGTAGCTCCACTCACCTCAATTACAAACCATTTCCATTCCTGCCCTCACTTTATCAAACTTGTGTGTGCAGAGAATTGGGAATTATAAGACCTGAATTCAAGTCCCTGTTTATTAGTTGGGATGAGTCTCATAACCTTTCTGACCCTGCAGCCTCATCAGTCAGTCAAGAAATGTTTCTAAAACTCCTACCATGTGTTGGGCACTGTGCCAAGATCTAGGAATCTGAAGAAAGACAAAAGCCAGGCCCTGCACTTGAGCAAGGGGCTCACAATCTAAGAGAGGAGATGACTCCCAACAAATTTGTACAAATAAGTCCATACAAATAAGTGTGATGCAAGATAAATTAGCAATAGTCAACAGGGAAGGCACCAAGTAAGGCTTCCTGTAAATTAAGGTGGGGTTTGAGCTTGGCCTTGAAGGAAGCTAGAGGAGTCAGAAGGCAGCAATGACAAAGAAGCTTCCAGGAAGTAAAAACTAATCAGTCAGGAGATGGAGTTTCTTATTCTGGAAACAGCAAGGAGACTGTATCAGTCCCGAAGAGTGAGAGTGTGTGTGTGTGTGTGTGTGTGTGTGTGTGTGTGTGTGTGTGTGTGTGCATAAACCATAAAAAGATTGGAAAGGTTGGAAAAGATTGGAAGGGCTTTAAAAAATCAAAATGAAGATTTTATATTGGATCCTGGAGGTGATAGGAAGCTACTGTAGAGGGATAGATAGTGAGACCTACATTTTAGAAAAATCACTGATAGCTGAGCAGAGGATGGATTGGATTAGGGGAGACTTATGAAAGTGAGGTCAACCAGCAGGCTCTTGGAATAATCCAAGTGTGAGATGGATTGTACCAGGTTGGCAGCAACATCAGAGGGGAGGAGTTATTGGGAAGGTAAAATTGACAGGTCATGGCAACAGAATGGATATGGGTGAATGAGAGGAAGAAGAGTTCATGATGACATCTAAGTTTTGAATCTGGATGACAAGGAGGATAGTGGTACCTTTTAGAGTAACAGGGAAATTAGGAAGGAGTTCTTGTATGACATACTTCAGAAGGTTGCTGGAAAGATCAAATAAGATGATCCTTCCTAGATGCCAGGCATAATTACTACATCCAATGTTTAGCCCAAAGGCTAGCCCATAGTAGGTGCTTAACAAATGTTTATTGAATAGCCTGCTAAGGAGTATATAGTTCACAGGTCTGCTGCTGCATTAAAATTTCATCTTTCTTTTTTTTTCAACTGGGAGAGGGAGAAAAAAGCTTATTAATTGAAATATGACAAAAAGTACATTTAAAAAAACATAAGCAAATGAGTACAAAAGGATTGTGATCAAATCAATGAAGTTTTCATGCCAATTTGTATAGCTAACCGTATTAATATATAAAAAGATTTGCAAAGAGAGTTTAATTTGGCCACCGTGGCAAGCACTCTACAATAAATGAGCTGTGTATGTAAATAATGACCAGAGATTTAATTTCTCAATGCCAGAGCAAGCTGCCAAACAACATGGCTAGCACTGGATGAAAGTCAATCAATCAAACCAGTGATGTGGGAGCTTTTCAGAATGGCAGAGTTGGAAGGGAGTACACCCAAGGGCCATAATTAGGAGTTCTGGTCCCTAGGTTATGGGTCACAGAGTGGGCCAAGAACAGACATTATGGACATAGAGAGAGTGCAGAAAGATCACAAGGAGAGAATGTGGACTTCAGCATACAAGGCTACTTTGGGAGAGACCCCAGGGGAAGAGAATTGTATGTTCACCACTGGGGAGGTTGCTGTTGGGTAAGGGAAAAGGGCAGGACTGAAGAAGCTGGCAGCTTCCTAGTTTAAATAATTTTCATGCCAACTAAGGGCCAAAGTCAGTTGTTTCTACCTATTGAAGATTTATAAATTTTGTCTGTACTCTCTATATTTTGGTACATGAGAAGAAGCCAAAGTTCTGGCACAGTCTATTCCAAATCTATCATTTTATATATAGGAAAGCTGAGTATAAGAGAGATGAAATGACTTACCCAAGGTGATACAATGAGTCAGTGGTAGTCTGATACCTAGTTTGGGCATTTATAAATGGTCAATGGGTGCATATGAACATTTCTGGAATGCTACCTTAGCATTTGGAATATAGTAGATTTGGAAAGAGAAACTTACCATTAGGAAGTATTAGCACCTTTACTATCTCTGCTTTGGGATTTGCTTGAAAATATAATCAAATTATTTACTGCTTAAAAATGATATAAAAACTCCATAGCCATATGAAAAAATGCACTAAATCATTAATTATTAGAGAAATGCAAATTAAAGCTTCTCTGAGGTACCACCTCACACCTCTCAGATTGGCCAATATGACCAGGAAGGATAATGATCATTGTTGGAAGGGTTGTGGGAAATCTGGGACACTATTACACTGTTGGTGGAGCTGTGAACTCATCTAACCCTTCTGGAGAGCTATTTGGAACTATGCCCAAAGGCAACAAAAATGTGCATACCCTTTGACCCAGCAATACCACTACTGGGTATATACCCTGAAGAGATGATGAAACAGGGTAAAAACATTACTTGTACAAAAATATTTATAGCAGCCCTATTTGTGGTGGCAAAGAATTGGAAATCAAGTAAATGTCCTTCAATTGGGGAATGGCTTAGCAAACTGTGGTATGTGTATGTCATGGAACACTATTGTTCTATTAGAAACCAGGAGGGACGGGATTTCAGGGAAGCCTGGAGGGATTTGCATGAACTGATGATGAGTGAGATGAGCAGAATCAGAAAAACATTGTACACCCAAACAGCAACATGGGAGTAATGTTCAACCTTGAAGGACTCGCTCATTCCATCAGTGCAACAATCAGGAACAATTTTGGGCTGTCTGCAAAGGAGAGTGCCATCTGTATCCAGATAAGGAGCTGTGGAGTTTGAACAAAGTGCAAGGACTATTCCCTTTAATTTAGAAAAAAAACAGATATCTTATTGTCTGATCTTGTTACCTCTTAGACTTCTCTTCTGTTCTTTAAGGATATGATTTCTCTCTCATCACACCCAATTTGGATCAAGGTACAACATGGAAACAAAGTAAAGACTGACAGAGTGCTTTCCGTGGGTGGGGGGAAGCAAGATTGGGGGAAAATTGTAAAACTCAAATAATATCTCTAATAAAAATAAATTTAAAAAAAGATATGAAAAACAGGAAAATTCAAGTTTCCGTGGCAAGGTCATAAAATGTCAAAGGTCAAACAATGCATAGTCAGATCCACGGCTATTAATCCAAGAGAAACTAGAAAGCTAAACACAAGTAATCAACATGGAAAACCACCTCAGGATGCTCTAAAAATCAGTTTAAGTTGTTTTCATGCAATACAAATGTCTACAGGAAGAACAATGAATAGTCAAAAATCTCGCTAAAGAATGGGAGCTCAGGGCAGCTAGGTGGCACAGTAGATAGAGCACCGGCCCTGGAGTCAGGAGTATCTGAGTTCAAATCCAGTCTAAGACACTTAATAATTACCTAGCTGTGTGGCCTTGGGCAAGCCACTTAACCCTATTTGCCTTGCAAAAAAAAAAAACCCTAAAAAAAAAAAGAATGGGAGCTCATCAGATGTTGTCAGGTCAATTGTTTCCCCCACCTGCGAGGTCATTACCCCTATTCTCTGCCTACTTAACCTAAGTCAATCCTACCATCCTGCTTGTGAAGCTTAGCTTGACCTCTACCATGATCTTTCCCCTCAATGGGCTCAGAGAACTTGGATTCACATGCCATTTCTGACAATTACTTCCTGTGTGACCCTGGACTTGTCACTTAATCTCATTGGGCTTGCTCTGTGAAATGAGAAGACTAGACTAGACTGGCCTGTGAGGTCCCTTGCAGGCCCAGATCTAAAGTCCAATGAATATTGGTCATCTGTCCCATTCATTCCTCATTTGGCATAGGTCACGTACTTGTAGGTCTAGCTTTTCATGGGGCACATGTCTTGTGTTCCCATAGAAACAGAAAGCATCTTGAGGTCAGCAGAGAAGTTGTATCAATGGAGACATCCAAGAAATTAACTTTTGATTCATCAGATCACACATCTCAAAGACTCAACTGTGATCCAGAATAGAGAAAAATGGCTGGGATAATTTCAAATCCAGAGGAGAAATAATTTGGAAAGTAATAATCTAGAATTTGGTTTGATGGCTAAGTATTATCAGAGATTATTTAACAGTCAACACTCAACTCTTTAACATTAATTTTCTATGGGGTGGCTTTTCTCTAGTGTCTCATAGACATTAAACCTCAAAACTGGAAAAGAACCAGAATGGTATAGAGTCTATTAAAGTACATGGCTGGTAACTTGACTCCCTGCAGAGGAGTATTCTTCCCTGACTAAAGGTATTTTAGCAGGCTTCAATTGCCATACCCAGTTTTCTTTGGGGATTTCATCTTTTCATGGGATAGAAATGGAAGACTGAGTGCAATTGACTTATTTCACAGAGCTCATGTTGGAACTACTATACAAGCCAACCAGTCAAACTTGACAAGCAAACAGTTCTCTGATCTCATTTTACACCATCCCAGTCTGATGAATTTCTATATACATTTCCATAGCTAAATGGACACCCCTCACTTCTGTTTCTACCCCTATGCTGTCTGATAAAGCCCCCGCCTTCAACCTCAACTGGCGCTACCTTTTCTATGGAGCTTTTCTTTACCAGCTCTCCAAGTCTCCTTTTCTTCATTTCTACCATGGAGATAAGTTTCTTTCTTGAGAAAGGATAATGCAGATCTGGGTTTTAATTGCTGTAGGGAACTTCCAGGAAGAAAATCCCATTTGCAAATGCAGATCATCATTTGATCTTCCCTTGGAGTCTTGGAGAATACTTTGTGGCACTGAGAGTTTAAATGACTTAGTCAGGGTCAGTCAAGTTTCAGAGGAGAGTCTTGAATCTGGATCTGGATTTTGTTGACCCCAAGGTCAAAGAAACAACTTCCTAATTATCAAAAGAGATGGCATAGCCCGACTTAGTCACTGAACTGGAATCTTGGTGGCAGGGGAGGTGGGTAAGTTTAGTAGACTGCTTTCTCAGTGTGAGTGATATGATATGGGAGATAGAAAAATAGTAATATAAAATTAGACTGCATTTATTTTATAAACTGGGAACCTGAGAAGGTGATTTACCCAAAGTCACATCGGAAACTTGAACCCAAGTGTTTTTACTAGCAGTCCTTGACTTCACCAACTTTATTATCTCCATGTCCTGAACACTTAAGAAGCAGTGAAACACAGGGGCTCCCTTAAGTGCCCCTCCTAATCACTGTCAATTAATCTAGCAAAAGAGTCTTTAGTATCTAAAACCTATACTTGAGAAACAATTGGTTTTCATTGGAGTTCCCAGTGGTCCAATATTTTTGTATTATTGAACAAAACTTGGCAAACTTCACTACAGTTGAAAAGGCAGTCAATGAAATAGTCAGACTTGGGAGAGACTCCAGAGTGAGGCATATCATGAAGAAAACCAATCAATGATGCTATTCCGAAAACCTTGCCCCGCATTAACAGCATAAGGGCTGGAGTGCTCAAATTTGAGTCATGAAGGCAGGTTCCAACTCTTTCTCAGATACTTATTGGCCATGTTCTTCTGAACAAGTCTCTTAATCTCATAGTCAGTTTCTCACCTTTAAAATGGAGATATTCATAGCTATGCTACATACTGTCCATTCATTCCTCATTTAGCACAGGCCATTGACTTGTAGGTCGAGCTTTTCATGGGTCACATGTCTTGTCTTCCCATAGAAACGTGTGAGGTTCAGATGAGATACTGTATGTAAAGAGTTCTGCAAACTTCAAATCATTTATATGAATACCAGCAACAATAATCATAGGGTCATACATCCAGAAATGGAAGGAACCTCAGAGACCATCTGATCTAACTCCCTCACTTTACAGATGAGAAAAGCAGGGCCCAAAGAGATAAAGAAATTGCCAAAAAAGTTACAGGTATTAGGAGAGAGCTGGGACTAGAGCTTGGGTCCCTCCACTCCAGGCTCACAGATTTTTCACTTCTCTAATGATGACATCCTTACTCTAACTTAGGTCAGGGCCAAGTAGGCCAGCAACCTGGCTTCCCCTGATTCTCACCCCTGCCAGTTAATCTTCTCTTTTGTCATTTTTCTTTGTATTACACTTATGTGAATATATTTTATAATAATACCAATAGCTATTATTATTATTATTATTATTATTATTATTATTACTACTAGTGACATTTATATCATGCTTTCAGTCTCAAAACATCCAAAGCACCGGCCCTGGAGTCAGAAGTACCTGAGTTCAAGTCCAGCCTCAGACACTTAATAATTACCTAACTGTGTGGCCTTGGGCAAGCCACTTAGCCCCATTTGCCTTGCAAAAACCAAAAAAAAAAAAAAAAAACCCATCCCTTCATTTTACAAAGGAGAAAACTGAGACTTAAATTAAATGACTTGTCCAAGGTCATACCCACAGGATTGTACACATAAGACTGGAAGGGACATCAGAGACTCATTTTGTAAATGAGGAAACTGAAGCCCATAAAGGTTAAGGTTTAATGTCACACATGGGTTCACAAATTTAGAACTCAAAGGGAGATAGGAGATCACTGAATCCCACTTCCTCATTTTACAGAAGAAAAAACTGAGGCCCAAGGAGGAGGAGTCCTTAGGTTCAAAACTAGTGTTATTTTCACTATACTTCACTACCTCCCTATAGGTAAATGTTGCTATTATTCCCATTTTACAGAAGTAGAAGCTGAAGGTCAGAAAAGTTAAAGGTCTTTCCCAAGGACACAAGTATCTGTAGTGGGGTTTGAATGTAGGTCTTCCTGTTGCCAGATTAATGGCAAATCCAGTGGGAAACAGATCCTCCCTAATAAGACACATATATTTCTTATGGACAGGAGTAGCTTTGTTGTTTCCTTTGCATGCCTGGGCTTTATCTATCACCTAAAAGTGAATTGACAAGGATCATAGAATGAAAGGAACCTCAAGGGCTTTCTAGCTCAATGCCCTCTTACTCCTCTACATTTCAATGATGAGGAAACTGAAGCTCAGGAAGGTTAAGTCTAAGATCCAAAGTCACATGAGTAGTAAGTATTTGAAGTGGGATTTGAACCCAAGTTCAAGCCTCTTTATACCCAACTCACTAAATGTATGCAATAATCCCAAGAAACATTTATGAAGTACCTCCTATTTGGCAGGCACTATGCTAAGTGTTAGTTTAATTTAATTCAACTGAATCAGGGTAAAATTGTCTGATGAATTCAGAACTTATGAACTATTAATGAAGACACTGGGCAGGATGAAGCTAGAAGCCTAGGATGCCAGTTGAGGTGGACCTTAAAGATCATATATTTCGCATATGTATCATATTTCACAAAGAGAGAAAATGACTTGTCCAAGGACATGCAGAGAGAGAATATTGGTGCCAGGTGGTAAGATTTCTTACACTGGGTTTTTGCATGATGTTGATAAATACAAATAAAGTGATCATTTGCACATGAAACTAGATCTACCATGGGCAAAGATGTTCTCAGAGAGGAGAGCCAACTTGAGTAAAAATCCCTGCTCACACAAGTCAGTGATGGTTTCCTAGGATCATTGCACTGGAGCAATAGGGTTCATTGAGTTTTAACAAGGGTGGAGTGATGGAGGCTTGATCCTCAGGTGCTACTATCTCTGAAACCTGTCCTATGGACATCCAGAGATTACTGTCCCCATGGCTCATCATAGCTCTTCATGGATCTGAAAACTGTGGCACATGAGTTAGACTGCCATTCTATCTCCTGATAAGGCCCCATTCCAACTGTCTTCTCTGCTCAAGTCAACTACTTGTGACCCAGAATTCCTAGTTAAGGCTCTGAGGTCTCAATCTAATTTTGTTTATTTGGGGGGAATCTGGTTTTACCATTCACCCAATTACAAGCTAATCGAACAGCCAATTCTGCATGCCAATTTGAGATTTAGGAGATCTGATCAAGAGTCTTTTAATGTGGAAGCAACAAGAACCTTCTCAGAGAATACTGTATTTAATTATAAGCTCCCAGAAAACAATAGCATCAAACAGAGAAGCAGAAAGGAAACACATCAGCCATTGCCTACTGGGACCCATGTTTTGGTGTCTCTCCTATTCTTTTGGAAACACCCTTTGCTCTTTCTGTGCTTTCAAAGGAAGAACAGATGGTACCTGCAGAATGAGAGCAAAGCAGCTAAAATGGGAGCCAACACAGACCTTGTAGGCAACATGAGGAACACAGCACTTGGGGGCAGATGGGGATTTGTGTCCCCCCCATCCCACCATTCAAATGATTGTGACTGGGTCAGTCTCTGGGCCGTGGGCTCCTCATCTGGAAAATGAGGATAATTGTTCATTTGTGGCTTCTCTTTCAAAGGGTGACTGTAAGGTTCTAATAGAATAACAGAGGGAATTGATGCACCTCTATAAAGATTCATATGAAGGTAGGTACACATCACTGCCAATACCATGGATTTGGAATCTGAAGAAGAAACTGGTTTCAGATTCTGCTCTTTTCCTTCCTATCTATGTGACCTTGTAAAATTCACTTAAACTCTTTTATGAAGCGAAGAGATTGGACAAGATCACCTCTAAGGTTCCTACTAACTCTCAACTGAAAGTTCAAAAGTTCTGTAGTCACTGGTTTTTCTTCCTCCAATTGACTGTAAGTTCCTTGAGGATATGGATAGGGATAGGGATAGGGACTGGGGTAGGACACAAGCATTCATGAAGTTCCTACTGTGGGCCAGGCCCTGTGTGAAGCCCTTGACAAATAGCACCTCATTTGATGCTCACAACAGCCCTGTTAAGTAGTTGCTGTTATTATTTCCATTTTACACGTAAGGAAACTGAGGCAGTTGGAGAAGTGACTTGCCCAGGGACACACAACTAATATGTATTTGAGGTGGGGATTGAAAGCTCAGGTCTTCCTGATGCCAAGGTCAACACTCTATTGCCAGGATGAGTCATATGTGAGAGGTCTTCCAGGTTCTGAGGGGAGCTGCCTACTAAGCAGACTATGCTGCCGCTTCAAGGCATGGCCCATTTCTTATTCACTCAAAGTACATCAAGATGAGTTATTTTTGCCAGATGTAGCCTATATTATTCTCTGCTCATCAAGGGGGCTTAAAATGTCAATGCTTCCAGGAGTAAGTGGCATATGTCGTTCAAATGTCCCTCAGCAGCTTGGTTACCTAAGCATGCAATGCCCAATGGCCTTGATGGCGGGAGTGGTTTTGAAGGTCGATGTGGAATTGTTTCAGGAGCACAGTTCTCAAAATAACAGAGGCTCACAAATCGAATTCTCCAAACACATGGGTGGAGGTGGCCATATGACTGTTGAAGAACTTGAGTGAGTGTGTATGTTGGCTGGGACACAATTAAGTGTTTATAGAATGTAGGATTCAAAGTCTCTTGTCCAACACCTCCCCAAGGACACTCTCTAAGCTGCCCACTATTCAGCACATTTAGAAGACTCTGTGGAGAATAAGCAAACATTTTAATAAAATGTACTTTAGAATGCTAACAACATGTCGGAGAAGGCAAATGTTAACTTAGAATCCCACTAAAACTCTCAACTGGACAGGGCCTCAGAAATCACTTTATCTTCTTTCCAGAAAAAGAGACTGAGGCTCAGGACAGTGATGGGTCTCCAAAGTCACCCAATGAATATTCTCAAATTTGTGTTAAAAGAAGGGAAAAAAAGAGGGTATTGAATGAATTCTATAAGGCACACCAGTTGAATCCCTACTAATAAAATGAAGCAGTGGTCCTGAAGACAAGGTCATGGCCTTTGAGTAAGGAAAATCTGGTTTCTAGCCCCAGAATTATCTGGGCTTTGTCCAAATTGTTCTGTGACCTTGAACAAGCCCATCCCTCCCTCAGATCTCAGTATTCTCCTCTGTAATAAGAAGGAGTGGAAGCAGATCATCTCTTCTCAGTCTCCTACAGGCCCTAAAAGTCAAGGAAAGAGTTAAAAAACACTGACTCTTGAGTTAGAAGATTTAGGTTCAAATTTGACTTCTGGTGCATCAAGGAAGTAATGTTATCTTAGTGGCCTCAGCTTCTCCCTCTGTAAAATGAGGGGTTTTAACTAGACGGCCACTGGATTCCTTTCTAGGTCTGGGCTTAGGATCTGATGATGGTAACCCTCAGGTGGAGCTCTTCTCTAGGTACTCATCTCATTACCAATGATCTGGATACTGAATCTTAACCAGCAAAATCAATTCCCACAATTCCACCAAGGGAAGGCAGAAAGAATATTTTAAAAATATAGCCAGGTTTTTATATCAAAGAAAATAAAAGAAAAACGAGAAAGGAAAGAAAAAAGAAGAGAGAAGAACAGAAGAGAGAAGAGAGCAGAGCAGAGCAGAGGAGAAGAGGGAAGAGAAAAGTGGGGCTCCTTAGAGCCCTGAGACTGCTTCATCGCAGTATGTGTCCTATACTTCCCCAGTAAAATCACCATTGCTCTGGATGCTTGCAGGACATGATTTCTGCCACACGGGGGCAGCTCAGCACACAATTCTGACAAAGCAGAGCATTTTGTAATGAACATATCATTTTGCTTCTCCCCAGCTTTGGAGTCTTCAGGGGGGTTGGAAAGATGCAGGCCAATTCCTCTTGGATTCTCATGAGTTCTAAAGGTCAGGTGGGCACTTTCTGTTCAACTCTGATTGCTAATTGCTGACTGCTGTCTAGTTTTTACATGGGGGGAGTGTAGGGGGGGCATGGGGAGACCCATTGAGAGAACATGCCAGAAATCTATTATCTCCTCTCAACGTTTTAGCTAGAACACAAGGTCAAGAGATTGGTCTCTCAAGGGTATGCAGGCCAGCCATGGGGTGAGGATGCATTCATGAACTGAAATGAACCAGTGACATGGATCTTCTGGTGGGGAGATGACAGAAAGAGATAAAGAATTCCAGTGTGCCAAGGGATGAAATAGAAAAGGACATGATCAGTGAAAAGGGAAACACTTTTCTCCTTCTAGTCTCCCAGGTTCAGAATCTCAGTGTTATCCTTCACACCTCATTTTTTCCCACCCCATATATCCTATCTTCTTTCTACCTTTCCCATAAAACCTCTCAAATCCAGCCCCTTCTCATCTCTCACACTGCTGTTACCTTACTTCAGGTTCTCATCACCCCTTGCCTCCACAATGGACACCCTGCCTCAAGTCTCTCCCCACAGCAGTCCATTCTCCAAATAGCTGCTTCACTACCTTCTGAGTATGTCACTTCTTTATTCAGTAAATACCAGGGAATCTTTTAGCCCCCCAGGATCAAATACAAACTCCTTTTTCTACCTTGTAAAGACCTTTAGTCCTTGGTCTTCTCTGGATTTTCCAATCTCAGTGAACACTGGTCCCTTTCATCTTCTACTCTGTGTGATTCAAAGGGCCTTCTCTCTGATCCTCCATCTCCCACCTCTGTGCCTTTGCCATGGTCATGCAACACCCTGCCGCCTGTAAGCAGCAGCTCAAAGAACATCTGCAAGGAGACTTTCCTGATCTCCCCAGCTGTTTTGGGTCTTCTCTTCCCAACTACCTTATATTTACCTAGTGTAATGCCCCCCCCCCCCAGTTTATTCTTAATGGAATGCTTGATTCCTCTCTGCCCTGCTCACAAGGAAAAGGCTTCTTTGGTACAAGTCCCTCAGGGCTCATATCTCTGGAAGAGTGGTGTGCCCTTGGGAGGCCCTCACTGGTCCCACAGGGTACTCAGTGTTCTGAGAAATTCTGGCTACAATACTTTGAGTTCCTATAGAGGAGATGGAATACGGTAAGAATGACTGGGGCAAACACTGGTTCTGAAAGTAATCCCATAAAAGGGAGGCTAGGTGTGTTTGTCTATTGGTCATGTCATAGGAACAAAGTATCTAGCCTCCTTGATGGATGACAAAATAGAACTCCCTAATGCTCTTCTTTCTTTTTTCCTTCATTCTAATCCTATGAGAGGTAAGGTGTTATAGTAGTTAAGGCACTGGGCTCCAAGACAGGAAGATCTAGGTTCAAATCAAATCTGAATTTCAGCAAATTAACTTTACTAGACCTTGATTTTTTCATGAGAGCAGGCTCATGAAAGGACCTTTCAAGTCCCTTCTGACTCTAGTTCAATAATTCCATGATCCCATTTCAGAGGTGGAGGGAACTCCCACAGTGGAAACTGCTTTTACCAAAGCAATTCAGGAAGTCATCAGTACCTTACCATCTTACTGAGCTGTGAGAAGACCTGGGGATTGAGTAACTTGCCTATGCTTAATGTCTGTCAGAAGTAAGTTTTAGGCTTAGATATTCTGAACTCCATTCCACTATGTTTCCTCCCCCTTCAGACTCTTCATTGGACCCTTTATATCCAGTCATTATGTTCTTCTGTTCTCTAGTCCCCCATCAGCCATAAGACATCCCCAGAGGTATTTCACACTCAATATATGCCAGGCCCAACTCAATGTCTTCCTCCTAAGCTCACTCCTCTTTCAGACTTCCTTATTTCTCTCAAGGGAAGCACTATCATTCCATTTACTTCCACTCTACCCAATGATGGAAGTCAACCTCGACTTCTCACTCCCACTCATTCCCATATCCAATTACCCACTAAGACTTTTTGTTTCTACATCTGCAAGATTCTTTTCATTCCTTCCCATCCCCTCATTCACACAAACAAAAACCTGCTTTGGGCTCCCCCAATTTCTCCTACTTGGTCTCCTTGACTCCATTTTCTTTTTCTCTCCAACCTATCTTCCACAGAGCTGCCAAATCACCTTGCCGAGGCCCAGATCTGGCCATGGAACTACCCTGCTCCAAACGTTTTAGTGGTTCTTTCTATGATGAAATGTAAACTTCTTCGATTTAGCATTGAGAGTTCTTCAGAATCAAGCCCCAGACTGTCCTCCTAGACTTCTGCATAATATTCTCCTTGATGAATTCTAGGTTCCCAACAGAAGAACCTATTTCTTAGTATTGGAATTTAC
Source organism: Macrotis lagotis (assembly GCF_037893015.1). Taxonomy (NCBI): domain Eukaryota; kingdom Metazoa; phylum Chordata; class Mammalia; order Peramelemorphia; family Peramelidae; genus Macrotis; species Macrotis lagotis. The sequence goes on from NC_133666.1 coordinate 33,898,840, forward strand.
TCCATTCTCTTGGCCTTTGCACAGGCTGTCTATTCTTCATGACTGGTAAGTATTCCCTCTTCATCTTTGTTTCATAAAATTCCTGGATTCCTTCAAGGCTCAGCTCATATATGGTCTCCAGTGGGAAACTTTTCTTATTCTTCTTCATTGGTAATGATTGCTCACTCATCTGCAAATTACTGGATATAACATTTATCTGGGCACATCTAGTAGAATCTAAGCTCTATGAGGGCAGGGACTGTTGTGTTTTTGTCTCCTGGGGCAACATAGAATCTCTCACAGAGTAAATGCTAATTCAGTGTGTTTTGGCTTGGCCTCTTCTAAGAATTTTCCCAAAGTTGTGAAATCAGAGTAATTGATACTCACTTTTAGAAGATGCTGAAAGAAGCAGGACTGAACGCATGAGGCCCATCATATTCCCACATCTCAGTGGGGATGCCTTGGCAGAACCAGAACAGAAGGTCCAGGAACAGAACAAACTATCTCAGGAAAGCCACATCAAAACCATTAATTCCTGCTCAGAGGTGAGGGATGACCCCTTAACGTGTTAAAATAGACCATATTGAAAAGAATAAATTGCCATCAATTTACAGAATAGAAGCTGTACAACCAGTTCCTTTTTTGAAGAGTTTTGAATTGGGGTAAGCTTCTCTATGACTTCTGCTCTGCTAAGAGAGTCCAACTATGTACACAATCAGAAGGTTAAAGCCACCTCTGAGCACAGGGATCTGAGGTGACTGCCTTGTCAGCTCAGCTCAGTTTTGAAGACATGATTGAATTAAGATGTGAATATCTAATCAAAGACTGATAAATGTCCTTCTAAACAGAAAATTTAATTCTAAGCTGCTAAGTATACTCCTGTATCAGATTAGGAATTTTCCAGAGAAATAAAACATGCTCCCCATATTAGAGAATTAAAATATTATCCCATGTGCTGGGATTTTGGTTTTACATCTTTTTTGGAAAAACCTGTAATTTCATCTGGGCAGTGGGGGGCATACACTGTAAAAACTTCTTGGGCTACATTGGTAGTTATCCTCGAACATAACTTTATAGGGTTAACTATGTCACTGAGAAATTGAATGATTTGCCCAAGGTCACTTAGCTAGCACGTGTCTGAGGAAAGATTCAAACCCAGGTTGGCCTCTTTTTATTCACTATGTTACACTCATCAGCATGCTCTGGGTTGGGTCGGAGGAAATGTCAGCGGGCAGTACTTTTTGAGGATTTTTGTTAATTTCCAAAGTCTTTAAATGTACCTCAACTGTATGATGTTTTTAACCAGATGGCAAAAAACATCAATGTCTCTCTCTTTTTTAAAGAAAGTGCCTCAAGGATTGTTCTCTGAGGTATGGGGACATTTTTGTTTCTTAGTGAATTTCTCTTGGTTTAACTATTTGAGCTCATTTTTCCTCTTCAACAGACAAAGCAAACTGCTACCAGATGGGAAAGACAAAGCTAGTTGAATTCAAAACCATCTAAGGCTTGAGGCTGAGGTGACTGTGGATAAGGTTGAGAGAACTATTGTGGCCTATTCATATCTCAACAATTACTTGAACAAATTACTTTTTTTTATTTTGCTTCTCCTAACAACTATGAATGGAATCAACTTCATTTTTGGCTTCTTATCAGAAAGATGGTAGATAAAGGTAGTACCCGCAGAACTCTAGAGGGCACAGATCCTTCTGATACCTGGCATCAAAGGTGACTGGCTCCACATCAGCTCTTGTTCCAAGGTCAAGATCAAAATTGATTCACCAATGGTACAGTCTGGGCCATCTGGCAACTTCCAATCCAAATGAACTCTGAAGCACTTTTCCCCCTCCACAGAGAACTTTTGAAAGAAGACATGAGTAAGACAACAGAGTTTGAAATCAAGAAATTTCTAAACAGGAAGCATTAAGAAGAGTGGACAAAAATGACAACACTTCCCTGAGCACGTCCCTTACTACACCCCTCCCACCATAATGGCAGTGTGGATATTCCTGGAGACACATTCTATTTCTGGGACAAAGAAACAAAGGCATTATCAGAGGTAGCAGAAGTCATTACCAATTTGCATTAGTAACATTTTGCGTAATTGTGTTTTCTGATAGTGGAAAGTGACCGTGCCACATCCTCAGCTACCACCAGAGACCAAAGTTGTGGAACTCTTTGAATGAAAGAGTTAAAGAGGACCTGAGGGAAATAGGATTTTTTTTAAATTACAGGACAACAGAACTGTGGAAAAGAGGCCAAATGCTTAAAGAGAAGTCAGAGACTAATCACTGCATACTTTTGTATTTTCCTGCATTACACTGATCTCTTTAAATTTACTGACATAACTTAAACATTATTTCTGAAGACAAACCCTAGGGGATTTGTGGTAGCTTCCAGAGATTCTTTTGAGTCATAAATACTGTCATATCTATTCAGTCTAGTAGAAATGCAATTTCTAATGTGTTTATATAAGGCCTTATATCATAGTTGAAAAGAGGACTGGTCATGAAGACACAAAATCTGAGTCTGAGACCTAGCTCTGCAACTCCAAAGATTGATGACAAGTTGCCTCTCATTTCTGTGTCTTAGTTTCCTCTTCTGTAAAATGATGAACATGGAATAGAGGAAATCTAAGGATTCTTCTAGATTTGCCATTTGTGATCCTGGAAGAGCGGAAAGACTATTAGCTTTGAAATTAGAGAACTCCACTAATTGTGTGACCTTGGGCATATCAATTAATCTCTCTAGGCCTCAGTTCCTCATCTCTAAATTGGCAAGGGATGGGAGGTATTGTTGTAGATATACATTAGATGGCCTGTAAGAGCCCTTCCACATCTGCCATTCTGTGACTCTGACGCAATGGAAAGAATTCTAAATTTAGACTCAGAGAATCTAGGTTTAAATTGTGTATGATCTTGCCCAAGTGCCTTTGGTTTCCCAGGCCTCAGTTTCCCGACTTACATAATAAGGGGATTGTGCCAGGTAACCTTTGCGCTACACCTCTGTCTCAGTTCCAGGTCAGCAATGAACAGCTACCATTGGTACAGCATTGTGTTAAGGGCTTCACAATTATGATCTCTGTTGGTCCTTACAATAGCCCTTGGCTGTGGGTACTCTTATTGCCCACCCCAATTTGACAGATGAGGAATGTATGAAACAAAGTGTAGCTTGTCCAGGGTCACATAGGTAGTAAATGGCTAAGGCTGCATTTGAACTCAGCTCTTCTTGACTCGAAACCGCTCTGGAGCCCCTAAGCAGCTTAGTAGCTCATCTAAACCAGGAGCCTTCTCTCAAGCTCAGTTTCATTATTTTTAAAATGAGGATAAAATACTGTTTCCTGGGTTCTGCCTCACAGGGTGAGGTCTTGTAAGGGTGAGGTCAAAGAAGACAATGTATGAGAGAACCTTCTATAAATGATCAAGAACTATATAAATGAAAAGTCTTGCCAAGGCCTCCTGACACAGCTGTACCAGAATGGGCACTTGGAAGAATGGCCACTGTACTGTGAATCAACTGTCTTCCAGGTATCTCGATAACACTATATCAGCCAATGATGCTGGATACTGCTGACGCAAGAAGAAAAAAAAAAGAGAAAGTACATGCTCATGAAAGTTTTCTGGCCTGAAGAGTAAATGAAATTCCAAATGAGTCTGGACCCATTTGAATTGCAGATATGACAGTTGGGCAGACCTTTCTGAGGGTCAGAATCTGACATCTGTAATACAACCCTAAGTGGTTATTAGGAAATTATGACAGCCCATCACTGACCATCAGCAAGAATCAGCAGAGATTGATGAGTGGGGTGTTAAATAGATTGCTTTTAACTAGAAAGCTGTTTGGTATGGGGAGGCACAGAGATGCTGCAGCCATCATGGTTTTTAATCTATGAGATAGCAACTAGTCAACCTGGACAAAGTTTTAACTTAGCTTCTGATTAATCAGTCCCTTCCCTTACTGGGCAGAGCTATTGGACCTTTGCCCCTTAGTATATCAAAATTTAGAATTTGCTGACTACACTGACATTCCTTTAGTAATAAAAGAACACCTAGGAACTAGCTAGCAAAAATTATTAGTTACAATGTCACCCTCATATTACAGGTGCTAGTTCTCCCTTATCACCCTGTATACAGTCTTTTTAAATTTTTTTTATTTTTTAAGGCAATGGAGTTAAATGACTTGCCCAAGGTCACACAAGTAGGCAATTATTAAGTGTCTGAGGCCACATTTGAACTAAGGTCCTAATGACTCCAGGGCCAGTACTCTATCCACTGAGCCACCTAGCTGCCCACCTATACACACTCTTACTTAAAATAGGATGCTATTAGAGGACACTAACCTTTTCCATCTGGCTGCCCCACCAAAGGTAATACTCTTTCTCTCATAGCAGAAGAGAATGTTTGTCCCAAGGATCTCTATATTTCCCTCATTGTCCTTCCTCAAAAGCCAAATTTGTTGCCTACCTTGCTGTGTTTTATGGAAAACTTATGTAGGAGTGCAAAAAAACATGTTACAGCTCTAGCTCTCAGTTTATTTCACTGGCAAAGCAGGGAATTAACTGGATCACCTTGAGGGTTTCTCCTACCTCTAAAATTTACTTTTTCTATTGTAGAGGCATAGGGTGAGTCTTCAGACATTCTGGTTTCATAAATAGAGCCATGATGTTAGGGAGGAGGGTTCAAATCTTGTCTCTTGACACCTATTGATTGATTCTGAGCAAATCGTTTCCTAATAAGTGACCCAGGTACCTCACTGAAACAACGCATTACAATCAAGTTGCTGAGATGTATCTGTGGAGGATGTTTTGAAACAGGGAGTTTATCACATGGATGAAATTATAGCTCTAGACTACCTTATATGATTCCCTTTCCCAATCCCTCTGAAAGCAGGTCATAAATTTATGGAGACATGGCTAGTAGGGAAGATGTTTTTATAACTGTCAATGCAGGCAGATATGACCAAAATTGTGACTTGACTGACCCGTTTTTACTTGCTATGTTGGCCTTGCCTGTGACAAACCAAGACCAGGTAAAGTCTTATTTATGAATTATTAAAGGCTTCCATTGTGACACCAGACCAAATGCAAACAATGATCTCTTCCAGCTGCCTTACATTAATATCCTATAAATTCAGAGAAAAGTTTCCAAGTTAAAGCAGTCTTTGAAGAGGAGCTGTCCAAACATAAGGGTAACCTGGCTCACTGGTACTTCTGTCACCACTGGTAATGCAGCCATGCCCCAGTACCTTTAGAGGAGATATAAATGATACACCAGAAGAAAAAACATTCAAGTGAGCCACAAAATCATCTTTTGCCTCTTTTGCTCTGTTAAAACCTCCCCAAACTCACAGATGATATGCCTACTGGATGTGTCAGAGGTCAACATAAGTCTGATCCGACATCTTGGCATCACTTCGCTGTTAAAGTTAACTAGTCTCCAGGGCCCAGTTAATTGGCAAGGCTATGAAGGGTTCTCTCTTTCTTAGAAGGTAATCAGAGTACACGTCCTAAGTATTGGACCTTCCTTTGATAGGTCATCAGACCCAGGGACCTGAAGCTAGGCCTGATAGGATAGAAGCATTCCAGAAAGTCTTAGGTGGGTCTTATTCTCTTGCCAACCAATTCATAGAAAGAGGGAAAGAAAGCTGGCTTGGCAATTGCACATACCTTGGCAGGAAACAGAGGGTGAGATAAACCCTCAATATCAACTTTCAATCTGGGTATTAATGGGAAACAATGACTAGTGCCCCAATACACAAACATAAATACATGCAAACCCACAATTTATATGGTTGAAATGCAATCTTAAGAAATAGTAAAGACCAATGGATCTTTGAAGGGATATAAATTGCTGTCCTTTTGCCTAAGGACTATATATTAGGACAGCTTTTGTAATGGAATGATCTATCATGCAAATGAGAAAACCTTAGAAATTTGACAGGGATATCTTGGGGGACTTGCATGTTGCCAGGGCAGGGGTAAGGAAGAGGATGCTACTAAATTGTTAATTAGAAATAAGAAAACCAGTTTATAAAAGTTACTGCTTAATCACTTTTTTTAGGTTTTTTGCAAGGCAAATGGGGTTAAGTGGCTTGCCCAAAGCCACACAGCTAGGTAATTATTAAGTGTTTGAGACCGGATTTGAACCCAGGTACTCCTGACTCCAGGGCTGGTGCTTTATCCACTGCGCCACCTAGCCACCCCTGGTAATTTTTTTTTAGAATCACTGTCTTTTTAATGAACCCCAATATACCGTCTCCTACAGTGCCAGACTGGCTTATGTGTGTCAACTTTCAGAACTAGAGGTGGCAACCCAACGACTTCCCAGTCAATATAAGAAAAAAGAAAATACACGTTGTTATACTTCTATCATAATAACAGACTTATAAAGCAAATATACTTCCAAATGTTAGGCACTAAAAAGAACCTCAGTTATGTGACCAGACCACTGGCAAAAGATAAGCTAATGGATGAACCATTCATACAATCAAAGATCCAGTGGCAGCCAATGGACACTGAACTTCTAGCAAGAAGTGAATGCAAGTAACCTATTCTAATATTGGAAACTTGATTCGAGAAAAAGCAGAAAACATGAAGAGGTAGAGAGTAGAGGCTGTTAAGATATCATTCCCTTAAGATGTTACGTTTCCATTCTCAGAACTAGAGTTTGCAACCCAATGACTTTTTAGTCAATATGGAAAAAAAAAGAAAATACACATTGTCATACCTTTTTCATTATAACAGCATCATAAAGGCAAATATACTTCAAATGTTAGCATGAAAAGGAATCTCAATTACATGACCAAACTACTAGTATAGGATAGAAACTAACACATGACCCATTTGACAATCAAAGCTATAGTGGCAGCCAATGAACTTGGAACTTTTGTATCCTTCCATATTCTCAACCTAGAAAAGTACATGCATTTTTCAATAAAGTTGACATCAAGTCATTTCCAATTTCATATTCATTGGTCTACGTGAGGTCATTCCCCCTCCAAGTTGAGTTTGGAATGCTGAAATGGATATAGATGGACAATGTTTATTGTGGTTTCTTTATAAAGTCATTTCAAATATTTGAATGAGAGCTTTGAGAGAAAATTGGATATTATAAAATAGATCAACCATGTGAAGTATTGAATATTTCATTCACGTCTCAATTTAATTCATGGCAAGAAGAATTGTACAAACCTGTACTTTAAGCTGAAAAGGAAAACATTCTATGCATCATTTCCTAAAGGCATGCACTTCATTTCCCCAAATGTGACTGGCCGTGCATTACATAGACTGTCTTTTCCCATTCCCCACAGCCTTAAAAAGCAGAGAAGAGTTGGAAAATGTTGAGCAATCTTTGCATTCTTGTTTAAGGGGCATCTATGGACCGATTGCCACTTTGGAAATGCAAGGGGATGGAACCAGCACAGGGCTGATGGTAGCTAATGTAGCAAAGCATCTTGGGCAGCCAAAAAGGGACAGCATAACGATGGGTGTAGGGGAAAACCTGAAAACATTTTTGGGGGGAGGGGGAAGCAGCAGTGCAATCTCTCCAGTGGCAGTTGGCAATGATCGGTATTGTACAGTGTCCCGAAGGAGACTGTATAACACTGGCACAGGCAAGCAGGAGCAGCATGAAGTGGACTTGGCCTCCTGTGTCAGAGGTGCTGGGCTGACATAGGCCCAAAGCAACCAACCAGCACACTGCATGTTAGAAATGAATGAGAAAGAAAGAAAAGCAAGAGAAAACAAATAAAAACACCGATCCGGCGTGCACAAACCTTCCGGCTCTGTGTTCTCTTTGAGGTGCACTTGCTTCAGTGGGCAGCAGAAGATTTCGTGACACTTAGCACGAAAGGGGGACTCTTTTTTCTTTAATTCCGCTGATTGGATGGAATCTTGCCGTAACATAATGTATTCTTGTGTGCCGGGGGGAACGTCATCCAGCGCTGCGGTCACCACATAACAAAATGAACTTGAGTTAGAGCTTCTCAAAAGTAGCCATCACCTTACACCAACCCTATTCCCGTGGAAGAAAATCAAACCACATTTCTAAGAGTCCAACAAAACAAACCAACTGGCTTCATGAACGCTTTCTCAAGTGACTTGGTTAAAAATATTGCTGCCTAGAGAAGAACTACTTGGCAATTCACACCGTTATTGCAGACTCAATGAAAATATTATCATATGATGCTGGGCCAAGAAGCAGAGCTGACTATACAAACATAACATGTAGATGCTGCATGTATTCAATGAAGGTTCAGCATAGACATTCTAGGTAGAACTGGCTGAAGGCCATCAATCATCAGCAAATTAGGGAAATATGCCTGTGATTACATGTCTGTTCTCAACCTACTGGTTTAACTCTTGGCTGCTGGCCCAGATGAAGGACTACCAGCACATCCAAAACACTGCTTGCTGAGCCTGACAAAGTGACCAATTGCACTTGGGTTTACTCTTTGATGATGAAGGGGAATTGAGGGTTATCTCCAATATTTTAATGTGCTAAGGCTTCCAAATCAGGACAGCAACTGGCATTTAAATAAAGTTGCCATTGGGTTGAAAACAAAAGTAACCAATCCTGGGATAGTGTACTTATTTCTTGGTGGCTACTGGGCATTTTGTTTCATCAAACAGGTCAATGAAGTACCCACTCTCCTCCCCCTCCCCACCCCTACATCTCCTTCTGTCATTGTACACACACACATATTTAGCATTCATCTCTTGTGGGTTGGTTCACTTATTCTTTCTCCCTACTGAATAAAAAGCCACCCCACTATGGCATTCTTGTGCTTGCTAACCAACCACCCACCAAAGTCATTACCAGTTTGACCTTTATTAGGAAAAAAACACAAAATCAAAACCAAAAAAACAAACAGAGGACTGACCACATTACTGAATGATTATATTTCATTCTCTCCACAATTAGGCCATTCCATTTTCCCTGTGAGTCAGTGTCTCTGTATCTATGATTAATGAGCTGTTGACTCACAGTACACCCCCAAATGTCTAAACTCCATATGGATTCCTCAGGAGAGATACCAATGGCAAACTTGTTATGGTAAGAATAATTCTGAAGTGTTCTCAAGAACAGCCTGAGGTTTCAATGCCAGAGAACTGGATATTCCTGATGGGCAATAACATTTTGCAAATGGGTGAAAGACCAGAGAGAAGGATCTTAAATGATTTTCATGGACTTTCTTTCACTTTGGGAAAAAGTGGGATACAAAAGAAAAATCACTTGTGCATGAGTATTATGAGTTCAGAATGAGTCGTTGACAGATTTCCCCCATTCAGAATTGTTGTCTTCTTTATGAGTCATTAAATTATGCAGGAAGGTGATGAATATTTTAGTCAATTTCACTGGCAGTAATCAAAAATATTATGTTGCCCCAGCACAGTAGCTTGATTCAGTAGAGATTTATCTCCTAGGAATATGATGATGATAACATCTCAGGGCTCCATTTATGGATATAGTTCTTTCTTGGAAGCAGATTCCAAAGCATGTGGAATTATTTACCACCATAAACAGATATTTATGACAATACAGCCATCAAATTTCAGCATAATAGCACAAGAGAGATTTTGGTTTTGATACTCCAGAATATCTTAGGAAATCTTTCAAATTTGGAAATCTAGAAAAAAGAATTATCCATAAAGGATGACCACCAATATATTCCATTTGAGGGCCCCATGTAGTTAACAATACACTGCCATATCACTGATATGAGATAGGGCAATGAAGAAGAAAACAGGTTGGCATATGAAAGAGGAATTTATTCTTCTGAAATCTCTGAAAAGTATGAGAAATCTGTTTTCCCCCTCTTGTTTTATGGCTGCAATAATGACGTCACAAACAGACATTTTTCAATATTAATGCCAGACTGAAGGCAAGAGCTTTGGCTGCATCACTAGTCAGCGGCTTCTCTAGTCATCAATTCCCCAGAAAAGCCCCAGGCTGCCATCATTTGGGTTTAATTAGATACAGTGGGTTATCTGAAACATACCACTGTATTACAATGAAAGGGATATTATGACGGATCTAAGAGCCAAGACAAAAATATATTATGACTGAGGAAGCAAAGAGGTCACTGAAATCCAAGGCAGCTGCTTCCCACAAAGCTTTCCCTTTTTGTTTTGTTTTTCATTTTTCCCCCTTCAGATTGAATTCAGCAAGAGTCAAAGGTGTCTCACTTCTTTAATGAGGGCTTTAACGAGTCATCTGTTTGAGCAATAACATAGACTCGGGAGATTGTCTTGGGAATCTGGGAGTTAATGGGCAAGCTTTGTGGCTTTCACTGGGTCTTCATTAGAACTACTTGTCAATTCCAACCTGAATCCATCAAACCAGTAGCTTGGTATGGCATCCACAGGGGCTCCCGATTAAATTGCTGACTGTTCACCCAGTTGTTGAAGCAACATGGAAAGACAGTTGCACTGACATATAAGAAATCATAGAATAAGAGGTCAGAATGGATGAAGGATGAGGATGTGTTCAGAAAATGTATTCATTTCAAAGTCTTCCAATAATCAATGAGATATTTTCATGGTATTGCTTTAGACAGCAGAGGCAAAGGGGGACAGAGAGTATATGTTCTTATTCCCAAGCAATGGAAAATAGACTGCATGGCTTAGTGGTTCAGGAAGGGAAACAAAGGCTGATGGAAAAGGAATCCGATGTTGCAACAGGATTGGAAGAGGGCTTTTCCGTTCTTCACTTCGTCACCATATTTTCTGCCTCCTACTTCAACTTTTTTTCTCTTCTCTAACTTCTGGCACAAGGTGCCTAGGAAGTTGTCAGATAGTAAATGCAACTGGGTCTACCTTCTAATACAAACACAAAAATCCCCCTTCCCCAATACCCAGGCATCTAGGAAAGGAGGACACAAACACAGACATGGTGTGGGGTGGGAGATGGGTACACACACTGGTTTAGGCCTGTCCCAACCATAGCAGAAAGATCAAAATTCAGTTAGCAAAACAGAGAGCAGACAAAAAGGGAGATTTCAGTGAGCTATAATGTCTAGTCAAAAGAGAACAATTACTACATCCAGTGGGAAGAGATGGGATCAAGGTGAAGAGCTGGTTAGCAAATGAGAAAAATGAGGTAAGGGGAATCAAAACACATGGCCGAAGATTCACTCTGAAACCTCAAGGGTTTCCCAACTTCAGTAACTGTATTAACACCTGTAGATGAAAAAAGATGCTTTCCACTGGCCCCTGGTCACACAGGCAATATGCTGAAGAGAGATAGTATTGGGTTTTCCAAATGGAATGTTCCCGGGATTAGGAAAACCAGGGTCCTCTTCTTCTGAATGACTGGGGATCCATCCTTGATTTTCCACCTTGTATGAACCAATGTGGATTTGAGAGAAGCAGTTTGTTCACCTCTTGGTCTGGGAAGAGCAGCTCCTGGGACACAAGGAATCCCTGGGGGGAAACTTGTCTGGGTCTATCTGTACACAGCAGGAAAGAATGACTTATCAGGTCAGATTGTAAAGTGGAGCTGCAGTTGATGAAGCCTGGTCCCAGGGAAGGACTTTGACTCCTGCCTAAAATTCTATGAATTTGAAACCAGAGGAAGAAACAAGGCCAGTCCAGCCTCCTCCTCTTCATTTTTCCATTTCTTGTGTCTTCTGTCTTGATTCTGTCATCTTTTTCCTCTGCCACAGGAAATATTGTATTTATCTATTATTTACTAGAAATAAGAGATTACCCCTGTTAGGTGAAGGATATCCACATAGATGCTTACCATATCAAGTTCAGCAGTGACCTTCACTCTCCAGAATAGGAGAGAAAACATAACTATTGATTTCCAATACTGAAGATAGTCAATGGGGTATTTTGAAGGAAATCTGTTCAGGGTCGTATGTGGGCAAGACCTTTGAGAGAGGAAGTCACACTGGGCCCAGCATCATGAAGACACACACACACACACACACACACACACACACACACACACACTCAAAAGTAGCCCACAGTATCAAAGAACTAACATCAAAAACAAAAACTGAATGGGGAGGACTTTATGATTTTTGCATAATGATAGTTAAAGACTCCTTGTACATGAAAATTTCCTGATATTTCCAACCAGTGGTGATAGAGCTTCTTCTTTCTGAAATTCCACCAAAATGTTTATCTCTCATTGTTTTCATTTCTAATTTCAATTAGTTTTATTTGTCAACCATTTTCTCTCTACCTACCTCTTTCCCAATTGGCCCCTACAAGAATGAGGCACCACATGGGTCAGAACGCTGGTTACTTTCAACAACAGTGTCTAACACGGAACTTTGTATATAGCAAGCTGGGGTGAAAAGAATAATTTGTGATATTAGAAGAACATGATAAAAGGGGATACATTTCTTTGGTCCTATTAGTGTTGACGGAGAGAATCACAATCCAGATTATAAGTGACCTGAATTATGGAGAGGATTACTTGGGAAACCATCCAAAAGATCAGTCCAAGGAACTGGAATTTTTAGTTTGGAGGAAAGAAGACTCCGGGCACAGGAGAATTATTGTCAATTATTTAAAGGTCTGATATGTGAAAGAGGAATAAGATTTGTTTGGTCTTTTAAATTTTAATTTGGCTTCAGATTACAAATCCAGAAGACCTGGGAGAAAGATACAGAGGGACAAGCTTCAACTAGATGTTAAAGAAAACACTATAAATATCTTAAAAGTGAGAATTATTCTCATATGGAATGGCCTGGCTCCTTCCTACCCTTGCTCTCCTCTACTGACTCTATGATGTGTCTACACTGGCATTTCTATATTCCCTTGAATACAACACCATATATCTCAACTCTGGACCTTTGCTGGCTATTGCCCCAAGCCTATAATTCTCTCTACTGCTTCAGTTTTACCTCTCAGTTTCCCTGACTTCCTTTAACATTCAACTCAAGTCCCACTTTTGAGCAGGAAGCATTTTTTAATCTTCCTAACTTCTGATGCCTTTCTTTCTCTCTGAATGCCTTGTATCTATTCAGTATATGTCAGCTATATCTAGCTGTTTACATGCTGTCTCCCCAGTTTGAAAGTAAGCTCCTTGAGGGCATGGACTATGTTATGGCATGTCTTTCTATATCTGGAATACTGAAACTTCATAAGTAAGAAATGCATACTGACTATCTTGGGAGTAAGTAGGCTTCTCCTCTCTGGAGGACTCCAGGTCAAAGCTGGATGCCCATCTGGTTTGGATATTGTAAAAGAGATTTCCATTTGGATATAGCTTGCACTGGAAGGTTTGGGAGATCTAGTGGTTTGGTGGAACCAGCTCAAAATAGGTCAGTAGAAAGCCAATTTCATATTTCAGTTTGAGAAGGAAATCAGCAAACGCTAGGAATCGGGGCTCACTTTGTTGTTTTGTTTATTACCTAAACTTATGAAAGTGAAGGAGGAATGTTTTCATGATGTAGATGAAACTGAAAAATGTGTAATGCATACATATTTTTGGAAAGCCTGATGTTAAACAAATACCAGAACAGTGTTGCTGAAGTCCCATCCAAATCTGACTTCATAACTAGAATTCACTTATGACCTCAATCATCAATGAAAACTTTAATAGAAAGTTGGAGGAAGGAAGTTCAATATAATTTAGCTTTTAAATCCAGAAGGAAATGGTTTATGCAAGACAAAACTACCCCATTAAGCATCATTGAAAAGTAAAACAAGCACAAAAGATCCCTTCCTATCATAGTGAAGATTTCTATGAAGTAGCTAAATGACTGCAAATCTGACATTGTCAGTGATATCACCCACTTCAAATGTCTGATAAGAGAAGTAACTGACATTTCTGAGAAGCTTGAAAATTCCCCAAAGCATTTTCTGCCCATTATTTCATTTAAATCTCCCAACCGTCTGTACCTTTGCTATGGGCCAACTTGTTAATCTCCCATTAGTATCAGAGAAAAGTTGGGCTCAGAAAGGTGAGGTGACTTACCCAGGGGGGGCACAGATGGGGTCCAAGGAGGGAAATGAACTAAGGTCTTCAGGCCTCCTGAGTCCGGTACCCTGGACCCCCAGGAGAGGCAGTCACAGTGAAATGAAGAAACCGATGGACTGAGATGCAAAATATAGAGTTCCCCTACTGGCAGCTAGGTGGCGCAGTAGACAGAGCACTGAGCTCAGCATCAGGAAGACCTGAGTTCAGCCTCAGATACTCCCTTAGTTGTCTAACTGTTGGCAAGTCATTTTGCCTTTCCCTGCCTCAGTTTCTTCATCTGTAAAATGAGAATAATAAAAGCACTCAACTACCAGGGTTCCTGTGAGGACCAGATGAGACAATATTTGTCAAGCCCTTAGCACAGGATATAGAAATGTTATTTGTTGGGGTTTTTTGTTGTTATTGATGAGTCCTTGGTCAAGGGAGTTCCCTTCTCTGGGCATCCGCTTCCTGTCATGTGGGGCCCATCATTACATCAGAGAACTAGAGCTGCAAAGGGCCTTAGAGGTCTGCTATCCAAGATCTTTTCCTTTTACAGGTGTGTAAAGTGAGTCCTAGAGCAGGGATGTCTCTTGGCCAGGTTCACTCAGATAGTATACAAGCAGAGCCTGGACTCACATTAGAAGGCTGGTATGGAGCTAATGAGCTAACGATTTCCAATTAGAATACCTTCACCCCCCACCACATCCCCAAATCCAACTAGCTTCTTTTTCTTTAATCAAGGACAGAAATCCAACCAGGAACATACTAGGAAACTGCTAAAACAAAGGCTCATGACCTCAGCAACATCAGCTCAGTGTTAGGACCATGGAATGTCCAAATGAAGTGTTTGTTTGCTGTCTTGGAGGCCCAAGACTGCCTAAGCTAGGCCCGTTCTTCTCAGGAGACGTGGCCCTTTTCTTCCCTGCTATTAAAGTAACTTCACAAAGATGACTCACCACCCTTAATTAATGATACACGATGCTCAAGTGGAATGAGCTTGCCATCTCTGAGGTAACAAGAAGGCAGCCAGCCACTGCTGTGAGACAATAGGGCCGGGCCAGGAGATGCCACAGCTGGAGCAACCATCCAGTCTTGGAAAACAGTTAGAACACAGCGAGAACAGAGAAAATGATGCAGGTGTTATCTTAGACAAAGTGAATGACAAAGGCCATTATAAAACTGATTCCTCCATACCGATAAAGATAGAAAACCAAATCTACCACAGATACATTGGTAGTGGACCCACATTTTTCTCATTCTATTTACTGCCTGAGATACAGGAGGAGAATGTATTAGTTCATGCTTCCTAATTGCTTTCAGGAAAGAACAGTGACACAAGTGCAAAGACTGCTAACTATCCCAAACAATCATGAAAAATACTCAACTGAGTGATGAACAATTTACTTCCCTGAACAAGACCGGGCAGCTAGTTGTGAGGTTACAACACCCACCATGGAGATAGCCTGCAAAATCCCTGAAAGTCTTGGATTGTGAGATCTACAATTGACCTCAGGTACTGCCTAGGCCAATTCTGCCAATACCCAGTGAATGGAAAGCAATGGCTTAAGGCCATGTAATTCCTAAGAATGAGAAGCCAATTGAAAGCTAGGGCTTCTGTTCTCCAAGCTAGGGGACTCCTTACTTAGCCAAAGATGCCTCCATATTTTGGACTTCTCCCTCTCTTTCATCCCTAACATCCTAGGAAGTAGTGTGGAAACTTCTTTCAAAACTTTCTTTCCTTTCACTTGACCTGTCCTCCACCCTTACTAGGCCCTTAATACCTAATAGATGGATACTTCAAGAAGTCTTTCTGTAGAATTGCCTTACTCTGAGGGCCTTGCCTCTACTAATTCTCTCCAGTTTATTCTGCATGTGTGTGTACATCATAAATACTTGATGCTAGATTATTGACTATTCATCAGCTTCCAAACTGGTTCACTAATTACAATGTCTCTCCAATATGTTTCCAATTACATTGTGCCAAACTATCTTTCTAAAAGAGCAGCGAGGTAGTGCTTCAGTGGATAGAGTCAGGCCTAGAGTCAAGGACACCCCTCTTCCTGAGTTCAAATCCAGCCTCAGATACTTACTAGCTGTTTGACCCTGGGCAAGTCAATTCACTCGGTTTTCCTCAGTTTCCTCATCTATCAAATGAGCTAGAGAAGGAAATGGCAAACCACTCTAGGATCTCTGCCAAGAAAACCCCCAACAGGGATCACAAAGAGTCAGACACAAATGAAGTAACTGAACAGTAACAAATAACATCTTCCTTAAAACATCACTTCCAGTTTAGCACTAGTCTGTATCCATAACATTCTTCACTGCACATAGAAAAAATAACAAAATCTTGAGCAGATATTCGAGACTTCCAAAATATAGCTCTAACCCACTCTCCCAGACTTCCTAGCAACACTAGACCAATAGGGGTCTCTATTTTCCCTCCAAAGCTCTGTTCTCTTTAGATACCTGCCTTTAGCAATATTGTCTCTTCTGACTAGTATGTCTTGCATAAAATATTCTTCTCCAGAAATCCAAATGCAACTTGTGCTCCAAGGCCCCCTTCAATTCCTCCAGCTACATTAAGCATGTTGAAACTCATTGAACCCACAGCCATCATGCTTTCATGTGAGCTTATAACCAATGGCATGCTGACTTTGTCCAGGGTAGACATCCAAGAAATGCAGAACAAAGGAAAGAAAGAGTGAACATATAACTGAATAGTCACAGCATATTTGTGTGCAGCCACCTAACATGGAATGAGAGAGGAGAGAGTGTAGGAGAGGAGAACGAAGACTCATTTGGGGATCAAAATAAGTTTTCATTTTTTGCTACTTGTTGACTGTGTTTCCTTGGGGAAATCTCCAAGTCTATCTTAGCAGTTAAAGGAGGAAGTCAGAAAAGATGGGTTCAAATGCTACCTCAGACGGTTTACTGGGTGACTCTGGGAAGCTCTCATCCTTAGCACATCTGTAAAACAGTCTCATCCTTAGCACATCTGTAAAACAGGGATAACAATAGCCCCAACGGCCAAGGGCTGTAATGAGGACAAATGAAGTAACATAAACCTTCAAGCATTTCAAAAATGTGAGATGCTATTACTGTTGGAGTGAAACTTTAGGGCCTGGCCTCTGGTATCTACAACTGCAGTTCAAGAAAAGAAATCTTCATCCACCCTGAAACTTGTGGTCCTAGAATGTCTTCTCGACACCAAAGCCAACTCTCTGGCCTCTGGGCCAGGTTTCAAAATAAGACATAAAATGGGGGTCCGAATGTTTGTGTGCTCCCTACCTCAGATTCAGCCTGGATCTGCAGGGTGCAAATGAGTCTCAACAATGCTCACCAGGCCAAGATTCTCACCACATCAGGAGATAATAAATTAGGTAAGAGAAATCCCACTAAAGGGTAGCTCCAAGTCTCATGATTTTGATTCTATCTTAAGAAAAAAGTTCAGGGAGCTAAGCCCAGCATATTCTCGACAAGTGGCATGGACTCTCTCCATCCCTGTAGCAAAGTGGGGCAAAGTGACTCAGGAGGAAACATTGTTTTCTGTTGATTTCCTTCTTACTCATTGGGGGAATCTCCTATTTACTAACTCTTTCTCTCATCAGAATAATAGAAATTTCCCTATTGCAGTGTGGGTAGAAGGGAGAAGGGACTTGTACCCTGGAGGGGGCCACAATATACCAGAAATGATACTCTTCCCTTTATCAGTGATTACTCACCCTTTACCAGTTTGCCCCCACCACGATTGCTATTTTCATGAAATTTTCCTTTTTGACCCAAAAGCAATTAATGAGCATAATTACATATTTCCTGCAAGCTTCAGCAATGATTTCCAAATTGATTCTCTCTTGGATCAGGCTACTCCAACCTGGGCCAGGGGCACCAGACAGACAGACAGACCGGCAGGCAAACAGGCAATAGCCATTTCTTGGGGTTTTATTACCACTCTTAATAGTTTCAGTCAGACAGTTCCAATGACATCATGGCGACTCAGAGAAACATCTTTGAAACTTACTCAATCTTTGATCGTGAACTTCCCTTGGGCCTCTTTGCAAACTAAATTGCTAGTTCTTCCTTTATCAATCTTTTCTATTTTGTTTTTAGGTCACCACATCTCAAGACACTAAGATAGACTCTGTAATATACTCACCAAACTTCTCAGGGAACAGTCCACCCTTGCTATGTCAAATCACAGGATCCTCACCCTCTAGATTCTCTCTCCTGAGGACCTTCCCTATGCTTCTCCATGAATGTATATTCCAGAAGAGTTTTCCACTAGCACCCTCTCCTTCCTGCTCTCTAGGTGTTTATTTCCTGTCCGGAAAGAAGATTCTAGTTTCAAACCAGTTAGACCAGAGAGACCCTAGAAGTCAGAGGTCTTCAAGAGACCTGGGATTCCAAAAGAGTCAGGAGCTGGAGTAATTAATCTAAGGTCACTGTTAACACGCCCCCACCTTGGTTGCACCTTAGTAGCTACAGGAAAAAGATATCAGAAACCATGAGGCATTCTTAAGCTGGGGTCTAAAAATGTTGTGGGAACTGTATTTCCATGTAATGATATTCTTTGGTAGTGCTACATATTTTATTTTAGGCATTTAAAAATAGTATTCAGTAGTCCAAAGGTTTCACCAACTTGACAAAGGAGGCCATCATACACAAAAGCTAAGAACCCCCATTATAGACCAATCTTTTAATTTAAAAAAGGGAGAAAATGAGGTCTAGAGAAAGGAAAGATCTTGTTCAATGTTACATAATTAAATGGAAGACAAACATGAACCCAGGTCTCCTGACTTCCAGTCACCTGGGCTGCTTCCAGCAAATTCATTCAGATTATACCCTATATAAGTGTCCCAAAACAACGAAGGACTGATGCCCCAGGGCCTCACTCACTTATTCTCTTCAAACCAGGCAGTTTCTCTCTATTTCTTCTTTCCTTTCTCTCAATAGTCAATCACAAGACACACGAGAATTCTTCACAAGGAAGTTATTTTTATCTAATTACAGCATTTTAGTAGTCGATATGGAAGCACAAATCATTTTCTTACATGAGGCTGCCTCCAAGTGGGGCTGGGGGGCGGGGAAGAGGAGGAGGAGAGGCTGAGAGGCAACATCCAATCCTTTCAGAAAAATCAGCAATGTGGATATTTCCCCCAAAATAGCCCAAAGAGGTCAGAATACACCAACAAAGAAAAGCCTACAAAAGGAGAGCATATTGAAAAGGTTCCTAAAACATTTTCAAGGAAGGCAGTGATGCAAAGTAGTTAGAATTCTAGACAGGGAGTCAGGAAGACAATTTCTAATCCAGCTGGTCACTTTTACTAGTTGTGTTGCCTTGGGCAAGCTCATTAACGTGTTTGAGCCTCAATTGTCTCCTCTGAAAAACAGGGACAATAGCATGGACATTGTTAAATCTGAAGGAAATAATGTACATTATCTTTGTAAGGTTTGTAAAATCTTGATGAACTAACAAATTATTATTATCATCATCATTTTCATCAACCTTGCTGACTATTTGGACCAAGCTTGTGATTTCATCATGTGTTCTAATGAGGAACTTCCTTCTGGATGCCAAACCACATCTGCTCCAGTTGACAAACTTAGAGACATGCTTAGAGAATTGGGAGGATACATGACTTACCAAGAATCCTACAACCAGTATGTAAAAGACTGTACTAGAACCCAAGTCTTTCTAACACCAAGACCTACTTTCTCATTCACTTCAACACGTTTTCTCTCATCTGATCATCATTGTCATCTCATTCTTCTAATCTCGATTACTAGAATAATATTGCTGTCACTTATTAAAATCAGATAACCATGCAGTATAATGGAAAGGGTACTAACACTAAAGGCAAAAGATTTGGGTTCAAATCTCAACTCTGGGAACCTAGGCAATCCACTTGCTCTCTCTGGGCTTCAGTTTTCCTCCATGTGTATAGTAAGGACATTGGAATGCAATGCAATCTCAGCTCCTCTAATGCTATAACTCACACTTGCATAACAATTTCAGATTTACAAAGCACTCTCTTTATGACAATCCTCTAAGGTAGAGAATATCAATATCCCATTTTACCAATGGGAAAAACCAAGGCTCAGAAGGGGAAGTAATCAGCAGAGATAGGTGGTAGATGAGTGTTTAGCACATTGGACCTGGTACCAGGAAGATCCAAGTTCCAATGCAGCCTCAGAGACTAACTAACTGGGTGACTCTAGGCAAGTCAATTATCCTCTGTTTGTCTCGATTTCCCCATATGTAAAATGGGGCTAATAATAGCACTTACCTTTCAGGATAGTCATGAAGATCTAATGAGATCTATTTGTAAATAGCTTAGCACAGTTTGGCACATAGTAGGTGCTTTTATAAGCACTCATTCTCAGGTTTGCCTAAGTGAGATGTGGTAGCCCTGGGACTCAAGCTCAGGTCTCCAGGTCTTCTGATGATGGTGATGGCTGAGGTGGCTGCTGCTGTTGCTAATACTAGTAGCTAATCATGAATTCTCAGGAATACTTCTAAAGTCCATCCATACTACTGTTGTCATACCAACCCCTAGGAGGGAGAGCAGGAAGTAGAGTTCTTATTACCTGCCCCCTTTCCCCCCTCCACATTTGACATAGAATGAAATAGAACATGGTCGAAACTTAGCATGAAAGTCAAGACTCCAAGATGGGTTCATTCCACTAAATAGCCCTGAAAGCAAGGCCCCCTTCCATATTGGGTTTTGGTCACATGCAGTACTTTGAGGAAAGGGTGGGAGCACTCCTACCCAGGGGACCATTACTGCAGAGAATACAGATGGAAGCTTCCATGCCAGCTCAGAGCCTACTCCAAATTTGGGCGGGAGGAATTTCGCAGCAAATGGTATTTGAGTTTGTTTACTCTTGGCAGCTGTTTCTGTTTAAGAGAAAAGCAGTATGATTATTTTAAAAGCCTGGAGCCATCAACTGTCCTTAAAATACCATTTAATGATTTAGGTGTAAATGAATCATAAACACTTGGATTAAACTTCCCCGCATTCCCTCCAAACCCAGCTGGTTAAATGAGGTTGGAGGACGAGGCTTTCCAAGATGAGGACCATGCCCATTAAGCATCTGTCATTCAGGAGGGGCTATTATTGTATCCCACTTTCAAATTCACCCCTCCCAGAAAAATCTAACAGCCTGGATGGAACACTTGGTAACCCCCACTGTGTTACACTTATAGCAGTAGCTATCACTATTTCCATAATATTATTATGAGTTGTTCTTATCATTTTTATCACATTATTTCACTAAATATTATTTTCATTACATAATCAGTTATTAGTACATTTATCATCACCTGATTCATGAGTGCCTATAGCCAAAAGATTTACTGCCTAGCAATCAACACAGTGGTTGAGCTGGGTTAGCCTGAAGCTGCCATACATACCATTTGGACTCTACTCCAAGTCTTTTCAGCTTGGTAGGACCAACTAGAGCTGGGACTTCTTCTATTTGTTTTGCCCTTGAAAAAAGCAATTTCACCGTAACTTCATGAGGAGTCTCCATGGCGAAGGAGAAAGAGTTCCAGATGGAAATTCAAAGGTTGTTGGTTCAAATCCTGTCCCTACCACTTACTATCCATGTGATCTTAAACAGGTCACTTCTCTCTGGGCCTCCATTGACTCGTCTACAAAATGAGAGAGGTAGCCTAGATGGTACCTGAGGTTTCTTCCTGTTCTAGATCTAAAAATTCTTATTTCTTTTGGCAGTGACACTTTATCTCCTTAAGTCTCAGTTTATTGTAGAAAATGAAAGAATTCCTCAAATGGTCTCTGAGGTCCCTTTTTGCTTTACAACTGTAATCCTTTGTGTGTCACTGGACAAGTCAATTTAACCTCTCTGGGTCTCAGTTTCTCTCCTTGTAAAATAAGAAGGGTAAGATATGACCTTTGAGATCCCTTCCAGCTATAGATCTATGATTTCATTCATATATATAAATATATATATATATATGTATAACCTTGTACATATTCCTCTTCCTTTCCTGTACATCAGTTTCTTCATCTATTAGATGAAGAGAGGAATAGATATGATTACTTTTGAGCACTCTTCTAATCATAAATCTATAATCCTATGAGGATAGTAAATCACTTCATTCTGCTCCTTTGTAAAATGAGAAGTTTGGATCAAACACCTTCAAAGGTCCCTTCTAGCTCTACATCAATCACTAAATTACTCAAAATTTATTAAGCACCTCTGTGCCAGGCACTGTGCTCAATTCTAGGGCTATAAAAGGTACCAAAGGCAGTCCCTGCTCTCAGAGGGCTCCCAATCTCCTTAAGACAAAATTTTCTCAGAGGTTTCAGTTCATGGTCCTGTGAAGAATGTAAAAAGGAAGGTGGAGGGTAGTAGGTAAAAAACTTACTATAAAACTATAAATACTGTCTGATGAAGGTTTTTGGTACAAGACATTGCCATGATAGTACATGTTTGCTGAGCCAATGAAGGTTCCAAGAAATTTCAACGAGTCAATCCAAAAACCAAACCTACCCATAGATTTATTGTGGCTTAGCTTTCAGGTTTGCAAAGAGGGAATCTTATTGTTTAGTTATACTAAGCTATGCATTTACAGAATTGGGGATAACTGGAGCCAACTTTGGATTTCATTATACCAATATAAACCACCTGTAAATGTACATGGTTGAAGACTGGCTAGAGTGTAAAAACCTACATATTGCAGCAGGATATCCAAAATGGCAATGACTTGATTGAAAACTAGAATTCCTTTTACAATCTAATCCCTTGAACCTCTTTGTCCTTCTTATTTTTCTTCCTTAAAGCAATCAATCTCTCCCTGCCTCCCTGTCTGTTTCCCATCAAAGAACAGAAAAACAAAAGGGAGTGCTCAGGATCTTAGGTCTAGTCTTCTCAAAACAAATATATGATGCTCTTGTGTTTCCATCCAAGACTGGAGGTGCCAGAAAACCTGCAACCAATGTCTTTATCTCTTTGTTGGGCCCTATCAGGGTTGGTTACCCTGAAAAGGGTAGACTATTCTAGTCAAGTTCAGTAGCCATGAGCCTCCACCCCACCTCAGTCAAAACGGGAGGCAGATAGAGTAATGAGGGGAAAGCAAGGCAGCTGGCCAAGGGAGATGAATGAGGGCTAACTAGCTTCTCCCATCCCCCATACCAGATGGAAGGAGTGACTGCTCCTTTAATTTAATAAACCTTCCCATGCCCTGCCAAGGACAAATCACATTCTGCTTACTGATGTTCTCAGAGCCTCTGAGGAGCCTCTGATATCAGCCTTATTTGTTGAGGGGAGGAATTATGCAGGGAAATTATTTGTCTTGATTTTCTTCTCAAAATGAAGGGGGGGAGGAGGTAGAAACTTGATATAAGGGAACAAATGTCCAAAGAATGGGGTTCAACCCACAGAGCATTTACTTTTGAGAAAAATCTTCGTTCTCGGACAAGTGCAACCATTCTGGAAGCAAGACAAGATGGTCAAACATGCTGGCCCTGCCTGTGCTAAAGGGCAGTCACAATGACATGACCCAGATGAATAGACTGATTGGGCTAAAAGGGGAACACAGCCACTCTGGAGCCACCAGCTGGCTCACAGACTCTGGCGCCACCAGTCAGAGGACATTCGTGGCGGCAGCTGATGAATCTGCAAAATTACAGTAGAATGGCTGGGCAATACCAGAGAACATGGCTAAATACTCCCTTCCTTATCTTGCCAGGTATGGGAGTTCAATTTCGATTAGAGATTCTTAAACCTAGAGTTTACTGGATAGATTTCAGGAGGCCCTTGAACAAGGATGGGGAAAAAAGTACATTTTTTATTTCAATACAATGGGTTTCCTTGGTAATCTGATGAATTTACAAAGATGACTCTGGAAGGGAACCATAAACTTAACTGATGACCTAAGGGGTCTACGACATAAATAAAGTTAAAAAACCTCTGATTCTAAGTCCAGTGTCATACAGAGTCACTTGACTTCACTTTGAATCAGTTTTCTTCTCTATCATATAAGAGGGTTTGGTAAGATGGCTTCTAAAATTCTCCCAGTTCTGAATCTGAGCCTATATTGCTAGGAACTAAAAGACCTGAGAGATCCCTTCTAGCATCACCACTATATAAGCTTCCCTCATGTGCTGGAGAGGTCCAACATCTATTTCCTGTACTCACAAATCAAGGCTCCAGATAAAAGGCTGGGCCACATGAGATCTGCCCCAATAACAAAATTCTTTACATTTTATTTGGAACTTTGCTTTCCATAGTGATCGTGGATCCCAGAGACCTGGCAGCAACTTTGCCCTCTCCAACCAACCTACTGTAGTTAGATTTCTTATTGAATTGACTTTTCATTGGAGAGCTCTGTTCAAAAGAATTCCCCTTCATCTTAGTTCTCTCCTCAAAGTAGCTGCCTCATGACTTCTACAATCCACATGCTGTTTTGGTCATGTTCTTTCCAAGAAATTATTATCTGTTCTGGATCTTCTCTGAAAACCGTCCATGAGTTTCGCTTTGGGACCTCCTCTGATAACTTCCTAGCAATCAACACAGTGGTCAAACTGGGTTGACCTGTAGTTGTCGCACATGCCATTGGACTCTAGCCTTGGCACCTTGGTAGGACCAGCAAGAACTAGAACTACTTTTGGGGGGCAGCTAGGTGGCGCAGTGGATAGAGCATTGACCCTGGAGTCAGGAGTACCTGAGTTCAAATCTAGCCTCAGACACTTAATAATGACCTAGCTGTGTGGCTTGGGCAAGTCACTTAACTCCATTGCCTCAAATAAATTTTAAAAATTAAAAAAGAATTAGAACTACTACTAGCTTTGACCTTGAGATGTTGATGATGGATGTTTTTGTCTTATTCTTGGGTTTGACTTACAAGGAACAAGAAGAGGTGTTGGTCCCAGTAGGTTACCAAAAATGCCCACTCAATGCTTAGGCTCTCATTTTAAAATCAACTATCCTAGGAAGTAAGCCACCCTATTTGTTGAGAACAGTTGCTGAATATTTAGGGGGCAATAATTAATTCTTCAGTGTAACCTGCAACATAGCAACTCATTTTAGAGTTCATGACTATCAGGTCTTAAAAAGCTTCAGTTTCTGCCTAAGACCCCATGCTAGGTCATAAGAAGGGGCATTGGATACCCAGTTCTTCCTTTTATCCACTGGATAAAACTGGAATAAATGAGGAATAGTATCCCTTCTCTGAGAAAATATTTTTATTCTGTCAGAGGATGAAAGAGAAGACTGGCAGTCACTGAAAGGGAAGGCATGCTATATTTACCTCAAATAATGGATACATATTGATTTTACATACATGAAAGATGTCATGTTGATTTCTTTCTTGATGGGTAGGGGGAGAAGCTAAAGGGAAGGAAATAATTTGAAACTCAAAATGAAAAATGAATGTTAAAAATGTAAAAAAATTGTATGCACAGTTTAGTGTAACTTCATCCATTAGACATTTCTTGCTTCCTACTTTTAAGTTATTATGCTAACCCTTGTTTGGAGGAGGGGGAAGGATAATGACTTGTTTCCATGGTCCTTTAATAACAATGAACTTGGATCATAAAAGCATTGGAACAAAGTAGTGCCCAAGGGCACCTCCAAGAGACAGAGTGATTTATCCAAGGTCACAGAGTAATAAGTATTTGAACTGGGATTTTTTTTTTTTAGGTTTTTGCAAGGCAAATGGGGTTAAGTGGTTTGCCCAAGGCCACACAGCTAGGTCATTATTGTGTCTCAGGACGAATTTGAACTCAGGTACTCCTGACTCCAGGGCCGGTGCTCTATCCACTGCGCCACCTAGCTGTCGCTTGAACTGGGATTTCAACTTGCATTATCCTGACTGTAGAGCTTTGTGTATAAGATAGTCAAGTTATATAGGGAAAATGGGCACAGAGATTGGTGGAATACAAAAGAGGAGATGATAAATGCCCAACAGTGGTGTTAGCAAAGAGTTCCTCAGATTGAGGATACATCAGTCTCAGCTGGAAGAGAGCAGGGAGAAAGAGTCAGTGATTTGTCTCTTGAATTAGTCCTTGAAGGGTAGGTAGGTCATCTAACAGGTGAATAAAGGGAGGGAAGAACATAGCTGATGGCCTGAGCAAAGTCAACAAATGGGTAAGAGTAGGGCATGTTGGTGAGATGATATAGCGGTCCTGTAATTCAATGAATAGAGAGTCTGGGAAAGGAACAAAGGGAAGATTAAGCCAGAAAGTGGAGGAATCTCAGAATTGTCAAACATGCTGTGCTTGGGTCACATGCAATCCACAACAATCTCAAGTGCAGACTGAATACTATAGGACATAGATATGTAGTGTGTGATTTTCTGCCTCAATAGATGTCCCACAACAATCCTTATGAATAGTTTAGTGACTCCTGTTTCTATTTGTTCTAGATAAGTGATTTAAGTGATGTACAGAAGGAAAGGAGTGCAATAGAATGAGAATACAGACTGTTGCGTATATACATACAGATAGATGCGCTAGTAAATGTTTAATAACTGGCTTTCTGAAACAATGTAAACGTAACATACTTTTAACTTTAATCTGCACTACTGACATTTTCTTGATCACTTTCTTTCTTTTTTTTTTTTAAAGAAAGGCAAATGGGGTTAAGTGGCTTGCCCAAGACCACACAGCTAGGTAATTATTACATGTCTGAAGCCGGATTTGAACTCAGGTTTTCCTGACTCCAGGGCCGTTGCTCTATCCACTGTGCCACCTAGCTGCCCCCTTGATCACTTTCTTAACTCTAGGTAATCAATAAAACAAGACCTGATTTCCAAATTGTAAATGTTCTACCTGAAAATTTAATAATCAGTTTGATCAAGCTCTAGCACGTTTCTGGCATCATTGAGTGCCCCAAATTTCCTTTAAGAGACATGCTTCTCAGTTAGATTTGTGTATGGAATAGACAAAGGAACACAGATTTCAAAATTAATCTTCCAGTAAATATTTCTGCTTGGCTACTAAAGAAATTCTCTAGGGGTTTTGAGTTTGAATCCATAAGCATCCCTACTAGATGCATTTAATGAGTGCAGGATAAGTGGACTATATTTAGACACCAGCATTGTAGGATGGGTGTGATGGACCCTATAATAGAATGGAAAGAATAAGACGTGCTCCTTCCTTGAAGAGACAGAATGCTTGCTTCTACCCTGCAAGCTATCTGCATCTTCTGGCTTGGCAGGGAGGGTCTAAACCTGAGCCTCCAGTGCTCCCAGATGGCAGGTTGGACTCAGAGAACAACATCAATTCCCAGTGTGCAGAAGACCAAGCCAGGTGTGGGTTTGGGTCTGCTGTGCATGGCCATGTCCATTTAAAAGCTAGTGGCAGGTGTTCACTGTGCAGCTGACAGCAGGCAAAGCCCAGACAGTCAGCACCAAGGCTGCCAGAATCTGAATCCAAAGGGAAATATTCCCTAACAAAGAGGACAATGCTTAATTGAGAAGTGTGGGATAGCAGAAAGAGAAGTGTGTGGAGTCAGAGGATCTGGGTTTCAATCCCCCACACTGCTACTTGTGACCTCAGTTTCCTCATTAGTGAAATGACTAAGTAGGACCAGATGATCTCACAAATCCTTCCCAACTCCACCATGTATGCCCATATCCATCTAACAAGCCAGGTCCTACCGAAGCTGGCAGCTCTAAGAAAGGTATAGCAAGAGTGACCTTGTCTTTGGCAGGAGACAAAAATCCAAAAAGAGGGGCAGTTAGTGAACTCAGCATAGACTCTGACAGCTAAGCAAGGTCAACTAAAGATCCTAATACAAATAGATAAATTAGATACCATAGGTATAATTGAGATTTAGTACGATGAGACTTTCAGAAAGGAATCCCTCTCTGAATTGGAAGCATGGCAATCAATGATTTAGAAGTAATGGGGCTATACATTCAGATACACACATACACACACAAACATATATGAACACAAAGCTGTCATTCAGCCATTTTTAGTCATGTCTGATCTGACTCTTTATGACCCTGTTTCAGGTTTCTTGGCAAAGATCCATTTTCTTCTTTAACTCATTTTACAGGTCAGGAAGTTGAGGCACACAGGGTGAAATGACTTGACCAAGGTCATACAACTAGTAAGAATCTGAGTCTGAATTTGAGCTCAGGTCTTCCTGAGCCCAGGCAGGGTACTCTATGTACTGCAGCACCACCTGCCTACCCTTTAAAAAATGTATATGTATATACACACCCCTTTCTAGTTCTCTATGATCTATAATAGAAGAGGAAGGACAAGAGGGGTGTATGTCAGAGAGAGAGAGAGAGACAGAGAGAAACAGAGATAAGAGACAGAGATGGGGGGGGGGGGCAAGGAGGAAGAGACCAGGGAAAGGAAGGAGGGAGAAAGAAAGAGGCAGGGGGAGAGAGTGTTCTTAGACTTTTATCTACCAAGACACAGCACATTGTAGTGGAATGGGAGTCACAAGAGAGTTCTCCTTTTCTATCACTAACTCACTATGTGATCTTGGTGAGTCCCTCCTCTCTGAAGGCTTCAGATTTACTGTCTGTAAATGATGGGTCTTTGAGCAGATTGGACAGTGTCCAATCCTCTGAGAATCCCACCTAGGAGCAGTGATGTGGTTTTTAGAAGGCTAGCCTCCTACTAACTCCGCTAGCATCCTGGCCACCTCCTGGGCCTAAGAGCCAAGTTTCAAGTGCAAAAGAGAGCACTAGTGGATCCATGGAGGAAAGCCCATGCCCTCTCCTCCAGATAGAGCTACAATTTCTCCAAGTCTTCCCCTTTCCAGCCCAGGAACCCAGACTTCAGGGCTCTTCATTCTCTTGAATTGTCCCTTGGTTTTCCCATCCATGGATTAGCAACCTGATGCCACTTTTCCGATTCAGGCTTTCATAAAGCAACTGACTCTGCTGCCCGTCTGTGGTATCTGTCTTGAACCAGATCCCAGTCTTCTGGGGTTTTCGTTCTAGCCTGGACACCCGACCCTGAGCTTCCTGCTTGTTCACTATGCTTAACAATTTGATGGAGGGATAGGGGGGTTGGGGAGTGGAGTTGTGACTTGGGCTATACTCTGCCTCAACAGGAAGGATATGCACCCTTTCCCCTGGCAGGAACAAGATGAGGAATCAGAGGCTGAGACATCTTGTGCCTTGCTCAGGGTAAAATAGCTCTAACTGAGGCAGAAATCAAATTCAGGGCTTCCTGAGCCTAGGAGGTTCAGGACTGTCAGCACTGTGAAGCCTTGTTCCAGTGCTGGAGAGCTCAACTGCTTTGGAAATTCTACCATGTGTTGAGATGAAATCTGACCCCCCCCTCCATCATTACCACCTAATTTTCCTCCCCCTCCTAGGGGAAGGCAGAACACACTTAATATTATTTCCGCAGTTCTCCCTAAACCTTCTCTTTTGCAATCTAAACATATCTAACTCCCTCTACCAGACTCAGGCCATAGAATCATACTTGGAAAGGTGGCAGGAGCAGTAGAGGAGAGACTGAAAGGCAAAGAAAGAGGGGATATGACTTGTCTAATGTCTCACAGGTCTGGTTATGTCTAGATTCTGTAATTTTCTAAGTGCTGCATTTTTCCCACCGCACCATGAAGTCTGATTTGAAGTCCCTTCCCCATTCCTGCCTCACCACTCCCAATGAACTGAGTCCAAGCTCTGCAGACTAACAGGGCTTAACAAGTGACTTGTTGATTAAAAACTGAACTGAAATTCCCTGTCTCTTAAAATATGGTGGCCCAAATTTAGACTGCTGGAGATTAATGTTATACATAGAACTGCAGGAACAGAACAACTCCAAGCCTGGAAGGGTCCTTAGAGACTATCATTCAGCCTCTTCTGGAGGGAACTATGGCCTACAGAGGGGAAGTGGTCAGGTGTCAAGGTGACTCCAAGGTCACATGGTGGCAGAACTCAAATTTGAGTCCC
This sequence comes from Macrotis lagotis, assembly GCF_037893015.1. NCBI lineage: Eukaryota > Metazoa > Chordata > Mammalia > Peramelemorphia > Peramelidae > Macrotis > Macrotis lagotis. Next base: position 33,928,630 of record NC_133666.1, read on the forward strand.
GGTCCTGAACTCCACAAAGGAGCACATCAGTAGAGAGTTGGAAGAAAAAGAACTGACTCCCTTCCTCCTCTTCACACTTTCTGAGGGTTTGTTTTTATCCCTAGGGGAGGGGAATGGGGAAAAATCTTCTGATAAGACGTGTCAGTATGTCCAATGTTCCAAAAGTAGGCATAGAGGTTACAGGGTACTATGAAAAGAACATTAGATCCTGAAATAGAGGTCCTGGGTTCAAATCCCAATGCTGACTTTCACAATCTATATTATTTTGGTCAGTTCACTTCCCCTTCTGAGCCCCAGTTTACTCCTCTGTAAAGTGAAAGGGCTTCTGAGGTCTATTGGAGCTCTGGATTGATGATCCTGTTTGAAATTGGAAAAGTGCCACCCCTTCCAGGCCTCAGTTTGCTTTTTTGTGAAAGAAGGAGGCTGGCCTAAATGATGAGAAAGGTCCCTGCCAGCTCTAATTCAATGGTAGCTGGGTCACCAGAGCAAATGCAACAGAAAACTGAGCAGAAATAGAAACAAACACCTTGGAAGCAATTATTCAATGAAGGTTAGTCAGCATGGCCTCTTGAAAGAAAATTATGCCTGATGATTTTCAAAATCATTAAATACATTAAATACAGCAACAGACAAGAGTTGCTAGGGGGTTCCAGAGAAAAACTCCAGTAAAGTAAAAAAGACACAGTCAGAGAGCAACTGAAGGAGATGCCAGTGTCCTCCCCATGAAGTGAACAATCAGTAAGCCCCTAATTCTTTCTCATGTTTTGGTAAGAAAATATTCAGTTGCTGCAGTCCCCAATGCTAGCACAGAATTATGACTGTCATCATGTGATCACTCGGGGGTAGCCTGGTCCAGGAAAGCGGCCATTGAGGCAGGGGTTCTTGCAAAAGATGCCTGAAGCTCATCACCTCCTAAGGAAAATGGACTCTGTCCTCTTGGGTCAAGTCCAAGAGTGGCCTAAAGTCAGAGTTGAAAATATTCCGGTCAATATTCTTCCCCTAGCACAGGAAACACAAGGCTTGGTAGAGCCGGCCTAATTAGTAGTTACCTTACAGAAGCAACTGTAGCAGAGTGGTTTGGATACTGGACTTGAAAGTCAGAAGACAAAGTCCAGATAATGTAATTGATACAATATCACTGTGGGCTAGCAGTATCATGTATCTGTCCCCATTTTACAAATGAATAGATGGAGGCTCCTAACGGATACCCAGAAGGTGGAGGAGCGAAGGCTAGAACTCTGGTCATGATCACTTGATTCCAACTTAGGCATTCTTTTCCACGGTTCTGTCCCCAACTGCCTCTTAACTAGTTAACACTACAGGCTTCCTCAAACCAAAAGTCATAAGAGTAAGAGCTGGTGAGATATCAGGCATGCCCCCATGGTCTGGCCTCTTCCAATTGCTTTGTGTTAGTGTCCAAGATGGAAGAATGGGTAACTAACTGATGTCATCTCTCAAAGATGCCAACAAAGTAAACAGAGGGTGGTATCCCTATCACCATGTAATGGAAATGGAGGAGAATACAGGTGGCTGTTCAATGTGTACCTGCAAAGTCACATAAAATAAGACAAGGCAAAAGGGTAAGTTTGGGACCTTCTGGTTGCAAACCAGTGATAACTAAGGTTATTTTGCTGAGAAGGAAAAAAGGAGTTGCTACAGCAAATAATATGGAGAAGCAAAATTGGAATTATTCAAATCTGAGGGTGAATAAATGAAGATTTTTGTGATGATTATTGAGAGGCAATTATCCACTCTCATCACAAAAGAAAGAAAAGAGGAATGATAATCCACAATTTCTGGCATTTATGAGGCACTGTACAGCTGGAGGGCACAAGATTGAGTGGGCTTGCCCTTATTTAACTCTATATTAGCTCTAAGAGCCAAAATGGGATAGACGTTGACACACCTGCTTGCAGGTGGTGAAACCCAGGTGAGGGCTCATTAGATCACTTCTTCCACTGAAATTCTACATTGGATGAATCCAATGGTATCATCTATCCAAATTCAAATCAATTCAATTTAATTTAAAAAAAAAACTAGATAGTCAGATGCTGTTCAAGGTTCCATAGATTAAAACAAACTGAAATAGACCCAATCTCAAGGAACTCATATTCTATTGGAGGAATACAGCATGCACACAGATAAGAAAACACTAAATGCGTTCAAAGTAATTGCAAGAAAGACATCATAGTAACAGTTGGGGAGTGATCAGGAAGGGTTTCATGTAGGAGGCAGCACCTGAGTTGTGCTTTGGAAATGTCTGGAAGGAGAGCATCTGAGACATGCAAGACCACTCATACAAAGTCACAAAGGTGGGGCATAGAACTTTGTGCAGAGGGAACAGAAACTAGGCCAGTTTGGCCTGAACCCAGAGTGGCTGAAATTAGTCTGTAAAGGGAAACAAGAAGTACGTAGTGGAAGGGCTTTCAATAGCAGGGTAAAGATTGTGCATTTTATCCTAGAGGTAGTAAGAAACTGCACAAGAATTTTGAGTAAGGGAGTGATGTGGGCAAATCTGTGTCTTAAGAATTTCCATTTGGCAGCTGTGTGGAAGATATATTGGGGAGAGAAAGGATGAGAAAGATAGACTACTTAGGAACCATCACAATAGACTGGGTAAAAAAAAAAGTGATGAGGGTCTGAACTAGGGAAGAAGTTGTCTGAGTAGTGAAAAGGGAAGGATTTGAGACACATTATAAGGCTAGCATTGATAAGATTAGGTGGCTGGGAATCTATGGAAATAAAGGAGGCTATGGAAAACTAGAATGTGTCCAGAGGAGGTTGACAAGGGAGAGGGGAAGAGTCAAGGGTGACTGCAAAGGACACTTCAAGGCTCAAATGAAGTATCAATGTGTGGCATGTGGATGAAGCCAGGTAGCTACCACCAAAGTGGAAAGGACACCCAGGTCTATCTCCTCTGAGTTCTTTCCCATTACAGGGTAAAAGGGAGTGGTCCACAGCTGTGGATCATTAAGAAGGGGGAAGGGGAAATTCGTTTAAAATGCTAAGACCCACTTCTATAAATTTGGCCCCCTCTTTCCTTAAACATCCCTGCCATGCCCTCAATTTGGACTACACCTTTGGGTCTAGCTGATGACTTGGGGTCAGTTTTGCTATCAACATATGTGAGTGCTCTCACCCCCTTTCCTCTGTCCCTTTGTGAAGTGGACTTACTGTTCCTAGCCCACAGAATGCTGAGGTGATTTCCAGATAAAGCTAGGAGCATTGAGGGCTTGACATTAGATAACAGCTGATGAAGTTACAAAGTATAAACAAGCTAATGGGTTTAGCGGGTGTAGCCATTCATTAGTTGTCCCTTTTGGAGAGATTGTGATCTAGGACAGGGCTGTCCAAAATGTGACCTAAGGGCTGCATGCAGCCCAAGGTGAGATTTTATATTGCCACCTGTGAGTTTACTAAATGCTTTAGTAAATGAAGCTGAGCTACCACAGAGCTCTCACTAAAATGGCTCATCACAATATATTGTCTTTTGTTTCAATATAAACTTTTATAAATAAGGTTGGGCAGCCCTGATCTAGGACATGAGGGGTAATGAAATAAGATTTTTAAGGTACTAGAGAAATATTTTCAAGAAGCTCTAAGTGGAGCTTGATAGTGATAATGGTGATAAGTTCTCTGTAAGTTTAAAAGAAAAGATGAATTTATTATTATTATTACTATTATTACTATTATTATTGAAGCTGAATTATATGGAGTACAGAAATTTGGCCTTGGAGTCAAAATGACTGGGATTCAAGACTAGCCTGTGACCAATGTTGCTTCAGTGGCCCTGAGAAATTCACTTAAACCCTTAATCCTCTAGGTAGCTCTTTAAATCTATAAGTTACAAAGAAGATGTGACCTCCATTTGCAGAAGAATTTCCCTCTCCTTTCTTAGGAAGTTCCTTATATCAATGAAACCATAGGTCCAATCATCATTATCAAACTTAAATAGATTGAACATGTTTATGTATCTTCCTGGAATAGGCAATTTTCTGACTCCTTACTCAGAGGTCAAATAAACAAAGTCTAAAACTCTGAAAGCAACACCTTGCAATGAGCAAAGGTATTTGACATAAGACCTGGTAGAGTTCTTTGAGTCTTACTTTGGTCAAATGAGAGTGGAGGCCAAGAAAGGGCAGGATGGCCCCAATGACTAGTGATAACACTAGGGAACTGAGAGGGAGGGAAAGAGCAGGACATATCGAGGCCATAGGTGTCTAGATGATGAATGTAGAAATCTTTTCCAATTACCCTAAAACTACCTGCTTAGAAGGGACTGAATGCTCAGACACTCTTCACCCTGAGCACTGGCCTGAGATCGCAGACTCTGTATTGGCTGGTAGGAGCCCAGGGTCTGTGGAGCTTGTTGACTGAAATGAATTAGAACTGAGCTCATTTCCTTGTCACAGATCTCTCATTCTCAAACCTGAAGGATGGATGTGTGAGAAAGCTAGTGCTGAAGAACACGAACCAAAGGAAATGGAATATGTGAGAGTTTTCCTGATGAATGACACTAGACAAACACACATCAGCACACAAAGGAACTCAAAATGCATTGTGGGGGATTACAAATCACTAAGATGAGGAGTTCAAAGCAGCATGCCTGGAGATTTACTTGCAGAAGAAGCAAATGAGTCACTCTGCCACCTACAAAACCCTATAAACCTAACCGTTAAAATTCACATATTCATGGAGGTGGGAGGGAGGCAGTCAGTATGGCCTAGCAGAAGTAGAGTTAGCCTGAATACCACCAGGTCCTGGGTTAAGTTCTGCCCCAACACATCCTGGTTACATGATCTGGTCAAGTCACCTGAACTCTTCAACTCCCTGAACTGATGAGGTGGAGAGAAAGTGCTAATCTGATTGAAACGGGCTTTTCTTCTCCCTCCCAGATCAGTAGAATCCTACATCTAGTCCATATCCCTATAAGAGAAGCATGGGACTACAGAGCATTCAAAAGGAGAGGAATCACAAAGGTTATCCAGTCTAATCTCCTCAAGTTGTTACTTCTCCTTCGGCCCAAGAAATCCAGAAAACTATGGTGCTTGTTTTGAATTGACTTATCTGTGAACATCTTGCATCCTTCTTCTTAGAATGGAAACTCACTGAGGGCAAGAAATGTTTCATTTTTGTCTTGCTATCACTAGCACCTATTAAGGTACCTGCACACATTTGTCACTTAATAAGTTCTTGGTGAATTGAACAGCAGGAAAATCAAGAATCTGGTGGCCAAAAGATCATGTAGAACGGTTACTAGGTTCCACCCACCCCAGGTCTCTCCACATCTGCTACTTTGACTTTTCAGGGAGAACAGAAAAAGGAGATGAAAGGTGTGGGAGTGGGAAGACAAACTTGAACCCAGTGTCCCTGGATGATTGGCACTTACTGAGGATTAGGAAATGGATTTTCTGTTAAGCAAAGGACTATAGTCCTGACCTCCTTCCCAGGCCTCCACTCCTATCTTAGACCTGCAAATACTTGCTTATAACAAGAGCTGTAGCACATTTGTTGATCTGGTCAGTCACATTTTTGAAAATACCATCAACAGAGTAATATTAAGGATGATATCTACAGAGAGATGATTCCCATACAGTAGCAGTACATTTACTCAGTATTGCCCAGACATGAGCTGTTGCAAACTGGTGACTTTTCTAGATAACTGAATGTTCCTCCTTCAGATGCCAACATTAAAAAATTCTTAGAACTGTTTTGGATAGAAATTTTCTTTTTAAAAACATGCAAAACCCATTTCCTTTAAAAGTTGGATAAAGTACTAGAATAGAAGTCAGAAGGAAACCTTGAATTCAAATCCTGCTTTGACACTTAGTTGTTTGATCCTGGTCAAGTCACTTAACTTCTCTGTGCTTCAGTTTCTTCATGTTGAAAACAAAGGGGTTAGACCCAATTGTCTCTGAAGTCCCTTCTAGTCTGATCTAGGATCCTAAAAATTTCTACTTCTATATCAGAAAACTCAACAAACATCTCTGTTTTGGGGCAGCTAGGTGGTGCAGTGGATAGAGCACCAGCCCTGGAGTCAGGAGTACTTGAGTTCAAATCTGGCCTCAGACACTTAATAATAACCTATCTGTGTGGCCTTGGGCAAGTTACTTAACCCCATTGCCTTGCAAAAGAACATGTCTGTTCTATTAGGAAGGAATTAAAGCTTGTTTTGATGTCTACCATATTTTTTCTTAGTGTTCTCTGCATCGGCTAGCATCCTTCCCAGTCACAAATTTGACCCTGAAAGAAGTCCAGAAAAATTTTGAAGTGAAGAAACCTTTCCATTTCCCCTTCCACTATAGGGAACTAGTGCTATAGCATTTGGGTGGTTTAACAATACATCAAGACTTGTAAGAGAAAAAACTAACAGATAAAAAGGGGCCCTGGGGTGCTTTAGAGCAAAGGTGACCCATAACATTCTAGTGCAGCCCAGATCACATTAAAGCGTAATTGAAAAATATTGAACAAAATAAATTTTAAAAACAAAGATAATATTAATGAGTGGTTTTCTAAATCAATATGTGGCCTGCAGGGATCCTCATTATTTAGTGGTCCCTGTGTCTATTTGAGTTTGACACCGCTGCTTTAGAACATAATAAAAGGCTCATATTCTCCTACATTGGAAAATACTCACTGGGAATGCAGTTAAGATATTAATCTACCTTTCCTGAAATTTTGGAACTTCTCCTAGCCAGAGCTTCTAACATCTACTCCATTTTCCCCTGTGTTGTCATCCAAAGGCACAGGGTATCAGTCTACAAAGCAGAGATGATCAAATTAAGGAAGAAAAATTATTATCAATCGTTTACAAATGCTCGAGTGTACTAATAATAAGAGAGGTTCAAACTAAACCATTTTGGAGGTAGCCATCAAGTAGACAAAAGCGGTAACACTCAATGCCAGGTGGAAGAGGTCTACTCATTCATTGTTGGTGAAACTGCAAATATGTAGAGTCATTTTTGGAGAAACAACTTCAACCTACCAAGTAAAAATTTAAAAAATAATCATGTGCTTTGACAAAATGAGCTATCTGTGCTAATATTTTCAAAGCATCAGTATTATAATCACAAAAAATTAAAAATACTTGGAATATGACATAATCATGGAACAGTAAATAAATTGTGATAGTAATCATACAGGAAATAGTATACTACAGTACAATTAAGAACATTTATGATGAATTCAAAGAAATGTACAAGGATCTAAATAAAATAATGAAAAAAAAACTAATCATAAGAACAGAATCCCCATTAACTCTGACCATATAAAAGTAAAAGTACATGAGAATTAATGGACAAAATCATAAGGAAAATTTAGAATGAAAAATTATTATATTTTATGCATTAATTTCAATTCTGTCCAACTACTTCATGCATAAATTAATTTAAATGTAAATCATTATTAAGCATACTTGGTGGGTTGTACTGATAATCAATATTAATATTTTAGGAAAATATTTTTAAAAACCAGGCTAAATCATTAAGCTACAGAATACTGGCCAGTATTCCATCGGTTTACATTAATACCAAGATGGTACAAGAGGAAAAAGGATTATCTGTGGAGTCAGAAAATCTGATTAGCTTCATTACTTACTGACTGGGTAACTTTAGGTAAGTCACTTTCCTTCCCTAGGTCTCAGTTTCCCCTTCTATAAAATCTTTCAGTTCTAGGGGTCTCTGATGTGAACTCTCAACTACTCATGGAATGGTTTGCAATGATGCATTCATAGCCTTATATAGCACTAAACCAGAGCTAGCTTTGCTAAATTTTACTGAAGATCAGTTGCCATTCACTTATCGGTCATTCAAAAGACATTTCTTGAGTTGTGTGTCCAACATGGGTAGGAGTCACAAAAGTCTTCATTCTATGCTGAAGTTGAAGCATGTCTCAGCCCTCCTGGGCTTGCAATATAAGGAACAAGTTGAAAGAACTATAAGCATAGCAATAGCATCACAATGAACTCTATGGTAAGGTCACCAGTAGGTTAAACACTGGCCCTGGACTTGGAAAGATCTGAGTTCAAATCTAACCAGACACTTCAAAGATATATAATGCTAGTTAGGTCAATTAACTTCAGATTTGACTCAGTTTCCTCATCTGTAAAATGCATAACAATAACACCTACCTCCCAAGGTTTCTAGAGAACAAGAAATAGTATTTGTTATTATTTAGAGACTGTAGAATATTATAAATGCAAGCTATTATTAGAGATAAGCAGACTACAAAGGAAATAGGGAAAGGTTTCTAAGCACACTGGGATGGAGGTACTCGGAAAACTTGATGAAGTGTAATGAAGGATGAACTGAATTTCTTTTTTTTTTAGGTTTTTTTTCAAGGCAAATGGGGTTAAGTGGCTTGCCCAAGGCCACACAGCTAGGAAATTATTAAGTGTCTGAGGTCGGATTTGAACCCAGGTCCTCCTGACTCCAGGGCCGGTGCTCTATCCACTGTGACACCTAGCCACCCTGATGGACTGAATTTCAAGGAGATGAGAAGAGACAGATAGCAGGATGAATAAGGGAAACAACTTCAGGAAAGGCAAAGAGAAGGAAGCTCCCTGGTGCCAAGAAATGTATTTGTCTGTGCGCCAGCACCCTACTACAAAATAAGAACTTCACAGCTATTTGTTACTTTGAGTTGCAGGCCATGGAAATGAGCCAAAGAAAATGCCCCACATTACCTGAGACCATGGAGTCAGGAAAGTAGATTAAACACCACTGCCCTAGACCTCAGCCTATTTGTGCAAGATGAGGGAGATGGATTAGATGACCTTCTAGCTTGAGAACAAAGATCCTGTGTATGATTTGGGGCCTCATTTTTATCCTTCTGGCCTCTGTTTCTCACTTATAACATAAGCTGGTTGGACTTGATGGCATATGAAGTCCCTCCAAGCTCTAGACTGAGGTTCCCACATATGACCTTGACCAAGTTACTTGGTTATGGGCCTCTGCTTCCTCCTCTATAAAATGAGGGACCTCTGAGATTCCTAAAATCTCCAGACCTAGGATCTTATACTCCTATGGAAAGATTAAGGAGAAACACCTTGGAAGACAGGTGAATAAAGTCATAGCTGAAGGCATAGAAAGTCATTGAAGATTTTGAGAAATTAATTCCAATTTTGTAGATTTTGATGAAATTAATGTTTAAAGAAGAACGGGCTATTCAAGATAGACTAGAAAGGGGAGATATTGGAGGCCGGGAGACCAACTGGACTAGGGAGGGGTAGGTTTGCAGTATTCCAGGTTTAAGATAATGATGACTAGGAGAAAGAACTAAGGAGAAAAAAGCAAATGTCTCAACAGTAAGAGTGGCAAAGATTACTGGAATCTGGTTACTATATGAATGAGTATTAAAAGCCTTACATCTTCCTCTAACCACCACATATGAAGTGAGTATATGATTCATCTTGTCATCTTCAATCACAGAGTTCTTCCCCATTAGAGCTGTAGGCCATCCGGACCCTTATAGACTGAAGACTTTTTTGATACTTCTAATCTCAGCAAGAATAACAGAAATCCAACAGAACATTCTATAAAGTCAGCATGAATAATCCAAGGTTTCAAGAATCATGCCATATAGATTCCCTCTATTTCTGAAAGACAACATGTTTCAAAATAATGTGTCCTTTTCAGTTCTCAGTAGGATATCAGCCATAGAGATCAGATTAGGTTTGAAAATACAAACTAGTAAAAAAAAGGAAATTAAAAATCAGAATTGTCAGCTTCTCGCTTAACCTTATAATGCTGAAATGTTACAATATTTAATATTGGCTAGATTCCTGGATAGATACAAAACATGTTCAGCTCAGAAGTTTTCTAAGTTCAGGGTGTACCTCTATAATCTTGTGAGGTTGGCACCGAGACCAGTCATTAAACTCAATTCAGTTAAAATCAATTCCAAAAACATTTATTAAAGCACTATGATAAAGTATTGAATTGGATGCTAGGGATATAGAGTTTAAAATGAAGTGGGTTCTTCCTTCAAAGAACTCAACTTCCGTTGAAAGGAAAAGAGGGCAATAGCAACACCTGTCCCTGATTTAGCAGCTTATGGTCACAGAATTCTACAAATATCACCTCATTTGATTAGCATTTTACAGATGGAAAAATATGAAGTTCCAAAGTGAAATGAACTTTCTCATAATCATACATTCAGGGACGGCTAGGTGGCGTAGTGGATAAAGCACCGGCCTTGGAGTCAGGAGTACCTGGGTTCAAATCCGGTCTCAGACACTTAATAATTTCCTAGCTGTGTGGCCTTGGGGAAGCCACTTAACCCCATTTGTCTTGCAAAAACCTAAAAAAAAAATCATGCATTCATTGAAGAGATGGGATTTGCAACTGGAACTTTGGGATCTTATTTAGCCTGGAGGAAAAGATATGGGAGGGTGAGGTGTTGATATAAAGAAAAACTTACTAGCAAAAGTAGAATGGAGAACTTGACAAATGTAGTGAGTTCTCCATCACTGGAGGAAACCAAGTGGAGGTTGAATGTCATAGAGTGGGTTCTATAAGAGCAATCAGTGTTAATATGGCAGGTAAGAAAGTTAATGTACTACATAAAGAGAATTATAATATCCAGGGATGGGAAGCCAGAGTCCCTTAATACCCTATCATACTCAAACAATATCTGGAATATTGTCTTCATTCTTGGGATCATACTTTAGGATTTCAGAAGCTGGTTTCAAGACCCCCAACCTATTCACTAACCCTGCCTATTTTACTAACTCCAGGGCTCTGGAAGTTTGGACTTCAGTTGGCAGATGCAAGAGCAAGACTAATAATGACATGAATATGGATTTGCTTTTCAAGTCTCAGGTTCTCTTTGGATCTACAGCAGAAATCAGTTTTTTTTCAGTTTTAAATGTTGTTCAGAGTAGGGCATATAAAGCAGTTCTCAGAAGAAAAACAGTCAGGAAATCTGTGAAACTTTGAAAACTTGGGAAGATTTTTCTCCAAAAAGAAATCTTTCTCTCCTACATGATGCCAACTAGTCTTATGGGAGGAGTCCTTGATAAAGGGTCCAGAGAACAAATATTCTAGTCTTGATTTTGTTACTAATCATATGACCTTAGGCAAGTGACCTCTATACTGTGAGTATCCTTATCTGGAAAATGGACATGATCACAAATGCTTCTCCACCTCATATGGTTTTTCTTAGGGGAGAATAATTCAAAGAAGAAATGTCACAACCTTTTGAATTCAGAGCATGAGGGGTCTGATGAAAAGTTAATATTTTTCTAAACTAAAATTTGATCTCTAGGCTGTCTCTTTAAACAGATATGATGCCATGAAAATGACTGAAACGATTGCTCAGATCAGATCTTACATTGTCCCTTTAAGAAAATATGGCATGTTTTCATGTGCTCGGCATGGAGTCTAGAAAATATGGGTGGCCCTCAATGGGTCCTTTACTCTCTCTGAGTCACAAGCAACACCATGAGATTACTCTACTAAGCTCGAGGTGGGCTACAACCTACATTAGTGAAAAGAGTTCCCATAGCAAGAGATTCCCAGCCTAATGGGAATTTCCATCTCTTTTACAAATTCACAGAGTTCAGAGCAATTTACTGATGAATGCCACAGCCTCAAGTGTGCAAATCTGCCCAGTGGAAGCCCTAAAGTGGTTGCACTGGAGATGGATTCAAGTCTTTTGAGTAGCATGCCTCCACTTGGCCCACAGCTCTTAAAGCTTAGAAAAAAATTCTGGCTGATCTTCTGCTGTCTTGCTAAGACTCCAGATTCAACTTCCTGGGGCCTAAAACTTGCCTGATGTTTGGCAAGTTTATTTTCCTTGGCAGATTCTCCTTAAACTACCAGCTTCCAGGCAGACCCCACCTACCACAGTCTACTGCTCAGCTCTGACATAATGAGCACAGAGTGTGACAATTATTTTTTTCAACTGAGATTTCAGCCTTATGACCAAGTACATAGGGAAACATTTTCAAAAATAATGAAACCAGACTCATCATGCCAAAAGATGTGAGCAAAGTCCATAGATCAACACAGATTCTGTAGTTGGTTGATTCCCTTTGTTTCTAACCTTTCTGTGGCCAAATCCAGCAAGTAATAGTAACCCTTCCCTGTTTGTGAAAGAGTGATGTTCTACAGTGCAGGTGCAGGACAAAGTATCCTTGGAATCAGAAAAATTGGATTCTGGGTCCAGCTGCATAACTGCCTAGTCATCAGAGATGTAACTAGGGCAGGGCCACTGAGGCTTTGCCAAAGGGCAGGAAATTTAGAAGTAACAGTTCTCCTCTACCTGGTTCTACTCTCATCCTGAGCTGTGTTTCCTCTCTTGCCAACAACATAAAAATCTCCCAGTGCCCTGGGACATGTTTCTTTTGCATAGCTATTACAGTGTATGCCGGTGAGCCTCCCCCTCTGGGATAGCCAATTGACAACAAAGTAGAAGCTCCTTGTTATCTGAAGGGAAGCTTCCTCCCTTTAGCTGTACCCCAGATGATTCTTCTCCTACCCCCAATCATGAAAGCTTGGTATGAACATTCTGGTATATGGGGCAGGTCCCTCTACCACTACACCATTTGCTTCAAGAACAAAATTGCTATTTAGGTCTCTGTTAACCCTATGGCTTTTAATAAATCGTTTCAGATAAAGAAAGGGAGTCAGAGGGGCGGCTAGGTGGCACAGTGGATAAAACACCGGCCATGGAGTCAGGAGTACCTGGGTTCAAATCCAGTCTCAGACACTTAATAATTACCTAGCTGTGTGGCCTTGGGCAAGCCACTTAACCCCATTTACCTCAAAAAAACCTAAAAAAATAAGGGAGTCAGAGAAAGATAAAGAGATTTGTCCAAGGTCACATAGTAAAAGTCTGTAAGTAAGACCCTGAGCTGGATTTGACTTTAGATCTTCTTAATTCCAGGTCCAGGTCCTTAGCTCCTTCAATGTAAGGCTTGGATGTACTATTGATAACACATATTTTGTCATTTTAATATATGAGCAAATTTGACCTTTTATAACTAGCCCAGTGTCTTTTGGATGTGATTTTGAATAATCCCTCTATTTGCTTTATTAGGTTACCCACTGGATATGGTCAAAGGTTGGAATTGAAGACTTTTTATTGCTACCTGTCTTAATGTATCTGAAAGTGAAGGGCTTTTGCACTACTCAACACAATCATAACCAAGGCAGGGCCAACTGGGGTCTTTGTCTAGGGCAAACACATTTAGAGGGCACTCACAACAGTACTTAGCAACTTTTTAGGAAAAAAATAATTACTTAAAATAGGAAGCTTCTACATTGTGGGCTGAGAGATCTTTCCCTGGTCACACACAGCAGTCTCTTCAGTAGCATTCTTGAACCATTGTCCAAGGGGCTCTTTCTCTTCCCCATGGGCAAGTGACTTCCACTGAGGATGTGTTTTGTGCAGCCTGATCCAGGCTTAGTTTGAGGTACTTGTGATGGGGTCATCTTTTTCTTTTGTTTTAAGTTTTTTTTTTTACAAGGCAATGGGGTTAAGTGGCTTGCCCAAGGTCACACAGCTAGGTAATTATTAAGTTTCTGAGGCCACATTTGAACTCAGGTCCTCCTGACTCCAGGATCGGTGCTCTATCCACTGTGCCACCTAGCTGCCCTGGGGTCATCTTTTTCAACAAGCATCTGAGTCCTGGGGTTCATAAATATCATGAGGAAGTATCAAGCATGAAGTACACTGCAGTTTATTACCAACACTGTCTCACATAAGGATCACGATAGCCCTGTGAGGTAGGGATGACAGTCATCATGCTATGAAATTTCTTTTTTATTTTTAATATCAGTTCCATATTCTCTTCCTTCCTCCTCCCCCTCCCTGGCCCACTGAAAAAGCAATAAATACAATACTCATTGCACTTATCATTAGCCCTGTTTTGAGGATGAGAAAACTGAAGCTGAGAGAAGTTTAGGAATGTATCATCACCCAGCTGGGAATGATCAGAAGCAGGATCTGAACCCTGATCTTCTTCACTATCTCTACTACTGAAAATATAAGATGCAGTCAGAAAATTAAGCACAAAAATATATCATTTACATTCCTAGGGTATATATTTATACAAAAAAAATAGCAATAAACACACACACACACACACACACACACACACACACACATATATCTGTCTAAACACATATTGGTTTCTCGAAGATTCCAGAAGCCTCACTCAGACTTGCCAATCAATTCAGTGAATCTGATAATACTGGAATGGCAGTTAGAGTAAGCCAACATACCAGCTATTAGGACTGAGACAATTTCTACAGCAACTCCAAATGCCTTTGACTTGAGCATGATTGCCTTTAGAGCTACACAACTCTGGTAGGAGAGAGCATGTACGGACAGATCTTTTTTTCACATCCCTGAGCTGATAATATTCTGTGAAATGTAATTTATGAGGTAAAAGAGACCAAAACAGATTCTTGAAGGAATGAAAAATCGATATAATTGTCTTTGGGCAGGACAATATTTCATCAAGTCCAGGAAGATGTTACAGTTCCCCCAAAGAGATCCCACCATTCCTCTTTGGTAAGCCATTCCATTGCCAGAAGACTGATTTTCCATATTGAAACAAATTTAAATTGATTTTTTTTATTGCTTCATCTGTTTTCAGCTTTCAAGAATCAGAAATACGCGAATTCAAAATCTGCTTCAGACCTTGGGCAAGTCATTGAATTTTTCTCAGCCTCAGTTTCCACATCTATAAAATAGGGATAATAATCTTGCCTCCTAGAATTATTGTCAAGATTAAATGTGGTAAAATGGTTTGCAAAATTAAAGCATTATAGAACTGTGGATTCTTATTAAAAGAACTAAGTGTAAACTTTAATATTTAGTAATTAGTACAAATATTAATGATACTCAAATTTAACTTAGTCCCTTCCCCTGCCAACTCCTTAGATTAAGACTCAAGGTCTTCCACTGACTGTGATTGTCTTTTGATAGCCCCCTAGTCATCATGGGCCTTCCACTTCAGCCAGGCTGATCCCCCAAGTGCACAACGCTTACAGTCCCACCTCTTTCCTACTACTCATGCTGTGCCCCCCACTTTTATGCATTTCCCAGATTTCCCAGTTCCCATCCCCCTCTTTTCTTCTTGTCTTAGTCTCTCCCAGGAGATCTCCTGGAAGAACATAAGGAGCTAGTTCAGCTCTACAAGTTTAAGAACGAAGAACCCGAGGCCCAGAGAGAAGGCACTAGACACATAGCTGCTAAGTAGAAGAGCCGGGATTCCAATGCAGCTTTCTTTCCATTCCTCTCGGACAACCCAGACTCCATCAGGAAGCTTCTGTCAGTTCTGTGTAAAGCAAGAGTCTGCTGCAGGCAAACAGTACACAGAATGGTATTTTACTCTCAGTCTGACTCATGTGGCTAAGACAGGGAGAGCTAAAAGCTGGCCTCTCTATGCTGCAGCTTTAATGCCAAATCAACGTCAGCACCAAGTCCTGGGGGTCCCTGTCCCACTCTTTTACCCTCCTTTTCTCTTTCTTTCCCCCTTTTCCACAAACGCTGTGGCCTAGGTCTTGACCTCACTGGTACCGCCAATCCCTCTGAAGTTCAGAAAGGCAAGAAGGCACTGTAGACCAAAACAAAACAATTGAGTAAAATGTTGCAACGGGAAGGCCCCAGAGAACATAGACTGTCAGAACTAGAAAGGACCTGAGAAAGCCGAATGTCAGGACTGGGATGGGCTTTAAGACACAGAATAACGAAATCAGAAGACACCTTGCAAATATCGAATGGTAGAGTTAGGGGGGACCTAGAACTCAGAATGTTAGAACTGGACTCAGAATCATAGAATAGAGTCCTGAAACTGCAAGGGAGCTTAAGACACAAAATGTTCAAAGCCAAGGAAAAGTGCTATCTTCAGTGGTCAGGCTGAATGACATCCACCCATGATCTCTTCCCATTCCCTAATTTTACAAATCAGTAGAACAAGGCACAGCTGGGAGAAATAACTTGCTTACAAGTCACACAGCAGTGACTCAATGGCAGGCAGTGTTGGGACTAGAACCCCCTGCCTTTGTTCTCCTGATGCAGTATTTTTTTTTTCTGCTACATAGTGAACAATGCCAGTTTGGGCCCTGTAATATGATAACATTTGATGAGGCAAATGGGAGGCAAGTGATACCATACAGCTGAAGTGCCCCAGGCTCAGGTAGGAGTTGCCTTTGCCAGTGAATCCTCAATACCACTGAGGCAGAATCTTGGCTTTTTGTCCTTTCTTACTAAGAGAAGCTAACTTGTGAGGCTTGACTTGGGGCCAGAGCCTTGTACTGGAGAACCTGTTTGGTACCAAACAGATTCCACTGGGAACACAGGGCTGCAGATGCTTGGATGGGTAGGATCCTTTCAAGCACAGTAACTTCTCTGGGGAGTTGTATTTAGCCAGTCAGTTACTAAGTCTTGGCTCTTTTCCGTGTAATCCCTGAATTTGCCAGCTAAGAACAATCTCCTCAAAGAGAGAGGCACATCTCAATTTTTGCTTCCAGCTTATCAAAAACCAGGGGGACCGATTGGTGGCATCTGCTGCATGCCCCTTTTGTAACACAGGCTGTGTGTTTTCTTGTTTGCATATTAGATTTATACCAATAGGACTCTCTGCCATGTGGCTTCAGGCTGTACTTTTGTGACTGGGTCCAAAAGTGTTAGCTATCAGGAAAATGTGAACTATCACAAGCTGATGTAAGTGGGCAAGGAGGAAGCTGGGAGATAAGCCACCTTTGGGGGGAATAGGAGGAGGTCAAGCTAGAAGAGAGGCAGTCTTGTTTGTCCAGAAAGCTGAGAAATAACGTTTGAGGAGGAAAATCTGGGTCATAAGGACACCTGGAAGCAGAGAGCAGCCCAGGAACAAGTATCCTGCATCCAAGAAAGGCTTTGAGAAGCAATTGCAATTGAGGTAGTCATGTTGAGAGGACCTCCCTGACCTTTCTGAGACTTAAGATCCTTTCTTGTTTTGACAGTCTCTTGTTCTAAGGGTCCTGTTCGTTCCCTTACTCTGAGAACGAAGCTCTCTTTCAATTCTTTCTTTCTATATTCTTGAGTCTATTTTATCACTGGGATTTTATCTTCTAAAGACCCCTCCCTCAAGCAAGATCTTTTACCCTGGGCTCTAAGATCTCTCATAATTCTATCTCTGTGTTTTAAGGGCCCACTGACTTCAAACATTTGAATATCAGCTCCCTGAGGACAGTGACTGGCTCTTTTCTTCGTGATATCCCCAGAACCTACTACAAGGTATGAACCTCATAAATGCTTGCTTGAGTCAGTTCTAAGGTCCTCCCTACTTCTGCTATGTCATGCTTTTGGGTGCAGCTGTTAGTTAAATAATCAGGAATTCCTGTGTTCCTTTCACCTCACAGACTGTGTTCTATGGTCATTTCATCTGTAAAATGTTACCAGGCAAGCTAATTTGCTGCTCTAGGCCTTCCCAAAATGAGGAGGTTCAATAGGTTGACCCAAAAAGGCCCTTCCAGTTCTCACATTGCATGATTTGGTGACTCTGAAGCTACTTTTTCCAAATAATCACTTTATCACTATTCTGGCTATCTAGAATAATGCTACTAATAAAGATCCTAGACTGCATTGGAGCTTGTGAGGATAAGAAACAGGTGGTATTCCCTTGACCCCCTTCCTTGACATGACTGTTTCAGGATTGTGAGACCCCAACAAATGTCACCTCTGGCTCCTTTGTAGTCTTCAACAATTAGACGATGAATTTTGGCTGTCCCTTATCTCTCCTTTCCATTCTTTCAACTCAGCTGCTACTCTGACCCCAAAGGTCATAAGCTCAAGCAGTCACACACATGCACATACACGAGCTGGTGGAGAAAGCAAGGGGTTATTTGGTCTTGTCAGTCTTTGAAATATGGAGTTTCCTGCCCCAATATCCCCTCTCCACTGCCAGCACACACATGTACACAAAAGTACCTCAGGCTTAGGTCACGAGTCTCCCTGTCTCCTTGGGATTTATAAATCAAGTCTAAGTAGCACAGGCAACTGAGTCAGAAGACCTAGTGGTGGTGTTTCAATATTGTCAAAGGCAAAATAAAAATACTAATAAGGAAAGGAGGAAAATCCATACCGGTACAGGGTAGTGGTGGTACAGGAACACACACACACATACACACACACACACACAGACAGACAGACACATAGATAGACATACACACACACACACACAAGCACACACACAGCATATTCTGTTTTCTGTTCCTGTAATTCCAAGCCTTTCCCTGACATAAATCTGGGCCCTCATTAGCCTTTCAACCCACTAAAGTCACTTTACAGACACATCTACCTTTTTCATGGAGCAAAACTTCCAAAAGAAGGTCAGCCATTTAGAGCTGGAAGGAAGCAAAGAAGCCATCTGGTTCCAGAGCTGAAGGAAACAGATAAGGATACTGAGATCCAGGGACAATATTTAGATTTAGAGCCAGAAGGAAGCTCAGAGGTCATTCAGCTCAATTCCTGAATATTACAGAGAAGGAAAATGGGGCCAAGAGAGGTTGTGAAATCAGTTCATAGTTCTAGAACTGGAAGGCACCTCAAAGGCAATAAAGGCCAAGCCATTCATCTTACAAAAGAGCAAACTGAGATCTAGGAAGGCAAAGTCACTTGTCTAAGTCATTTGAATGTATTTGAATCCAGATCCTCCAACTCAAGACTAAATGCCCTTTCCCTTGTACCATGCTAGCACACTTGGAAAAATACCTTGGCTGCCCCAAGAAAGTCTCAAGGCTTCCAGAGTTTTCTTGTCTAGATATCAATGGTACCCTTTTCTTACTAAAAGGGGAAAAAACAAAACAAAACAATTCCAAATGAATCATAGTTGAAACTGCAGTTTTCTGGAGAAATTGAGGCATCACTGTTACTGAGGCACCCTGCAGCATGCCTCCTGAGTAA
Organism: Macrotis lagotis; assembly: GCF_037893015.1. Lineage (NCBI taxonomy): Eukaryota > Metazoa > Chordata > Mammalia > Peramelemorphia > Peramelidae > Macrotis > Macrotis lagotis. Next base: position 33,947,527 of record NC_133666.1, read on the forward strand.
CATGTAGAAGGGCTGCTTTTGTTTTCATTTATATTTGATGCTTGAATTGAACCCTGTTGGATCAGGTGGCCTGTTGGCTGCCTCTGCCCCTGTGCATTTCCCTAAGAGAAGCAAGAACCCCACAGTGCCTTCACTGAGGGAAATCTATTTTTAGCCTTTCCTGAACCCGACCTATTAAAATGTGTAAATAACTTTCATCTTGCCCCAGGTCTGGACAGCAACCACAGGGGAAGGAGGCAGCCAGCAAGGTCAAGGTGACTCAGACCCTTCCATGACAGCAGGATTTGGCAGAACAGTAGCCACAGCCATGTTTTTCCTTTCATTGCACAGCCATGATGTATTTTACATGCAGTACCTCACTGGTTCTTCACAAGATCAAGGTGGCTAGAGGCCTAGCTTTGGGATCGGCAAGATTTCGGATTCAAATTCACACAATTTGGATGTTTGACCCTAGCCAATTACTCTACCTTTTAATACCCCAAGTAAGTATCTAAGAAGATACATCAGTAGGGAGGAACTCTGCTCACCTGAGAGTTCCCTAGATCAATGAAATCACAAGTCTAGTAAATGATAATAATGAACAGCACAAGTTCTATAGTGCATTAAAGCACATTTAACATATGTTATGTGTGACACTCCAGAGGTCTCCAGAGTGAATGGCCCCCTGCCCACATTATCTTCAAGTTTGGATCCAGGGAGCTGAGGGACTAACTGACGCAGAGAAGCTCAGAAAGTGGGTCCAGCTTCAACCCCAGAACAAATGTAGGAACAAACCCAGCTGCAGAAAGACTGGATTACAACTTCTGCTGAGATAGTATCACATGAAACAAGAATTTTCTGAGTTAATTAATGTCCTAGTGTTTAAATTAGAAGAAAGACTCTCTTCTATCTGATTTCCCCCGCAGCGACCCACTAAAAACTGGACAAGGAAATGATTCTTGTCCTTAATGAAAGGAATTGTGAGACCAGATTCTCTCTTCTAACTGTCCTGCTGACATCTCATTTCCCTCATTTTGGGTCAATTATTTTGATTTTTCCCCTGGGGGGAAAAAACCCAATGAATTTTTTTTTCATTAGGTTGCTGCAATCAGTGGTAGGCCTAACAATATGACAAGAAAAGGAAGAAGAAAAATAAGAGGAAAAGAGGAAGAAGGAAAGGAATAGACAGAATAGAAGAAAGAAGAGGAGGAAAAGGAAGAGGAGAAATATGAGGAAAGAGGATGAAAAAGAGAAAGAAGAGGAAAAGGAGGAGAAAAGAAGAAGCATGAAAAACAGGAAGAGGAAGAGAAAGAAAAAGTTTCCTTGTCCCTGAACAAAGAAGTGGTTGTAGAATTGTTAAGAAATTATTCAAACCAGAACATCAAACTCCACCTGGTAGACTCCTAGAAAATGATAGGTATGGCATCTAGAAAAGGTTGTTACCCCTTGTCAGGGAATATCCACTCAAATGGATTTCAGTCATAAGAATTGGTGGGAAGTGATATTCCATGTAAGTCATTCCCTTCTGATGTGTCTGAGTACAAAAAATATGATCTTGAGCTTTGAGTCACTGCAATTGGGAATCCTAATGTCTACAGAAACCACTTCTGGCCATTCTCCATCCGCTGAAAAAGACAAAGTCTTGAAATATCCACTTTGGGGATTCAAGGCAGGCCTGCTTTTAGGTATCATGTGAAACTAGAAACTTTAAAAGTCCCTATTTGTTGGTACAAACCAAACTTGAAGCCTGTTGAACTTCCACTTAGCTGGGTCATGTGTTCTGTTTGTCTGAGAGCAAAGGCTATTGACAAGAGTTGTTACTGCAGTGGTCATAGTAAGGGCTTGCCTACATTATGGTACATATTTAGACATACAGAGAGCTAGAAAGCACTGGAGAGGAAATGGGAATGGATTCTACTTGTAGGGTCCCAGATATATCAGTCCCCCTCTTCTTTATCTTTTTTTCTCTCCTCTTGTTGGACCCTCAGTTTCCTCATCTTCAAAGCCATCATAATGCAGAGAACACAGAACTTGGAGTCATAAGGCCAAAGTTCGAATCCCAGTTCTGCCATTTACTTGCTGTGTTACTTTGGGGAAGTCATTTCTCTTCTATGGGCCTCAATTTCTTCATCTTTAAGATGAGGGGGTTGAATTAGATGCCCTAAATTCTAAGTCTGTAACATGGAAGTAATAATACTTTTAGCTGTAAGGGAAGAGCTTTAAAAACTGTGAAGGAGCCTAGAAACAGTAGCTCTTAGCCTCTTAATGATACCATTTCAACTTACATTACCATCTTTTCTGTCCCTAGGCTTGTGGCTGAAACCTTATCACCTTTTCTTGGAACAGAATTCATTTGCCCCATCTCTTTTTCACAGATAATCTCCAAATCTCATTTTCACCCTGCCTTTCTCCCTTTTCACTCAGCAACCTTTTACCAGGATTTATTGAGAGAAAAAAACTCAACTCATTCGAGCTTCACCCCCTCCTGCTCCATCAGTGAAAGTGCTAATGAGTAAGGAAGGAGTCAGAGGTGGACAAGCAAGGAAGAGGAAGACAAGTCAAACTGGGCTGTTTTGAGCTAGGTCAATCTTGGGCCAGGCTGCAGGACAGAAGCACATCTCCCAACTCCATTGGCTCAATAGATACTTTTGCAAAAGCTGGGACAGAATTTCAAATACCCTCCCATGGTGCCCTTCAGATCCCAACCCAAACCAGCAGTAAGCATTTCTTTCCTTAAAATTCATACTGAAATTCTGATAACTTATTTCTAAGCACCTCAAGGGGACCCATTAGAGCTCAGCAGCCATCACCCAGCACCACAAATTTGACTAAATGATGTTCCAGACTTGCTGAAAAGGACCATATTTAATTTTATATGGATATATATGTGTGTATATGTATATATATATATATGTATATGTGTTATACAGAAATATACATATATACATATATATATATACACAAGTGTGTGTGTGTGTATGTGTGCACGCTCGTGCACAGGCATGTATAGAGATATTCAATAGACGAAAATTGGATGATCCCTGTGTGAGACGTAGCACTACTTCAAATGCAATCTTCTATTCTCAATCCCCAGGACATACGACTGACCCTTCCTTCCAGGGGAGAGAATGTGATGGGGTCTAAGGAAGCTAGAACTACAAACAAAAGACAAAAGATCTGAGCTCATGCACTAATTTAGCTTTGGGAAAGGGAAATAGGGAAAGCAATGAGGAAGATGAGCTTGATATAGGCTCCTTGGGAAGAATCAACAGGTTTAGAGAGCTGGAAGGAAACTTAGAAGTCACTTAGTTCAATTCTATGATTTTATAAAAGAAAATACTGAGCTCGGAAGAGATGAGATCATAAAGGGAACAGTGGAGCCAGAATCCTAAGCCAGGGCTTTAGCCCCACAGAATCCTAAAAATCAGAAATGCCTTAAGAGGCAGCTGCACTCAACCACTCACAACAAATAGTGTTTAGCTTTTGCTCAAGTGCTACCAACCAGCAAGCACTCATACCTCCAGAAGAATGCAAACCATTTCTGTATAGTTCTATTTGTAAGAAATGTTTTACTCCCTCAAATCTCAATTTCCTTCATGGCAACTTCCATTAATTGTTCCTACGGTATAGTTCTACCTACCAGGGCCAAGAAGGATAAATATAATGCTCCTTCAACATGACAGATATCGACAGACTTAGTAATAGAATCACAGAGCTCAAGAGTTGAAAAGGACCTTAGAGGCCATTGAGTCTAACATTCTTATTTGGCAGGTGAGGAAACTGAGACCCAGAGATATAAAATGGCACAGCTCTAGAGCTGGAAGAGACACAGAGGTCATTGTCTCCAAATTTCTCAATTCCTATGTAATGATGGGGTTCCAACCCCCAATTTAATTCATGAAATCTCAGAAGGCCCAGATAGCTCAAACTAATCAATTTAAAGTATAAGTAATGACTAAATCCAAAATCAATGTGAAACAATTGTAGTTCTTTGGCCATTGGAAGAAGGCAGAAGAGTTCCAGTGAGAATCATTCCAAAATGAGATATGGAGCCAAGCCCCTGAGAGAGAATCACTTTGGGAGATGAAGGTGGGAAAGGGAAAAAAGAGTTCCTCTCTTTCTTTCTTCTTTTTCCTCTTTTCTCACTCCAGTATTCCTAGAGAGATTGGACTAGTAACAGTCAATGAATCTGACTTCAATGAGAGACCATGAACTATTGGGAGACACCATATCCAACCGGAAGTGAGTTGTCCAAGGGAAGGCAGCTTCAGAGTATGGGTCCCTCATATTGAAGAAAAGTGCCAAGAATGGACTCCCAAACTCACCATTTCTTTGTTCCTTTGTTCCCAGCAGAACACCATATTGAAAGGGAGCATCGTTAGTTCTCTAGCAAGGGAGGAATCATGTGTTGTCCTCTGACTTCACTTGAGAGTCACTACATTTCAATTTCTGATCTGTGCCCCCTCACAGCCCCTATGTAGAATGGTCACAGAGTCCTCCCCAGACATTTGGTTAATCTTCTAGGCACTGGAGAGAAACAGAAGCTGTAAGAACAGTCTCTGCTCTCAAGAGAATTTACATTCCAAAGGGAGAGACAGCATGTACACTAAGAATTAGATATAAAATTGAGAGTGAGTAGAAGGAAGTTAACCCTACAAGGGGAGCTATAGTAAGCAGAATCAGCTACTTTAGACACAGTGTCTGTCTCTTTAGAATTTGTCCTTCATTTGCAGTAGGCAAAGGGCAACAGAAACTCATTGAATTTCACAATTAAAATTACCTTTATCTCCAAAAAGAATAAGAAGATTCTTTAATTGGCTAATTAAAATATTAGAAAGCACTGACTGAGACTATTCCTTTTCACAAACACACAAAGATAATTATCTGCTCCTGTTGACCATTCAAAGAAGACTATGTAGAGGAACCATTTTCTAGATGCATCTGAAAGGCCAAAAATATACTGATTTGAAGTCAATGAGTTGTGAGAAGATGGAAATAGAAGGAAGGGGATGGGGAGGGGGGCAAAGTGTGACTGTGAGACAATGTCTCCTAAGATAATTCTCATTCAAATCCAGTTGGGCCTTTTTAAAAAGCCAAGTATCTCATATTGTCCTTCCAGGGCTAGAGACAGCTAATTATACTCACATTAAAAACACCATGATTTTTTTAAAAAGCCATCCTTTTATCTCCACAGAAATGATTTTCCATTGAAATGTAAGCAGCTGGACCCACTCCATAATGCAAGAGTTGATCAGCTCTCATCCATGTTTCACCAAGAGGAAAAAAACCAACAATCTTTAACTAGAACTTAGCCAAAGAACATACTGTGGCTTTCCAATTCACAGTAACAATGTGCTCTGATACAAACCTGTTTATAATGTACCGTTTGTGTGTGTGTGTGTGTGTGGCATTTCCTAGCTATAGAAACAGGGCAGCACCAATGTTCTAGAGGGTTAGAGCAATAGAGTAAGATCAGCATGAGCAAGGGCAAGAGAGGAAGGTGGAGGGAATTCCAGGCATTTGAAATTCTGAATTTAATCCCTTAAAACTCAAGCATGATTTCTGACCAGAATAAAGGAAAGAAGGAAATGGGTAAAACGTATCATACCAATCCCAGAACACACAACATTTCTTACAATTTTACCAAAGACTCAATGAAGACATTAGAAAGTTGACTAGAGTATTAATATATATTTAGTTACTTGCCCTGTGTCATACAGCCACCATGGGTCAGAGGTAATATCTGAATTCAGATCTCCTGACTTTGAAACAAGCTCTCTAATCACTATAGGAGGCTGGGGGAAGGGTGGCATGGAGAAAGAATTATAACATTTTCTCAGGTAAGACACTTTCCCAAGGGATAAGAGGCAAGGAGTAAAGTCTGAGGAATGTTCATAGGAGGCCTCCCAAGAGTTTCTAGCTCACTGAGAAGCAAGCTCATATGAGAGGAGTCACTCAGTATCCTGAATCACGAAACCCAGTGCTGCCTCCTGACCTTGCCATGACCACTACAGGCAGTTATCCCATCACTCATTTTCTATTCACTTCCCTCATCAAAATCCTTCCCTTTCACTATTCTTACCCTATTTTCCTGCTCTGTCACTCTTGTTGAAAGAGTAAAGAAATTATTGCTCTTACTGTAATCACTACCAGTCTGGGTGGAGGTACACCTCCACTTCTCCTCTCTTTCTTGTTTCTGCTTTCTCCACTTGAGTGATTTTCCATTATTGTCATTCCCCCACACAAAAGATATTGATTCACTTTTAAGGGCACTTGAAATTCAGTCTGTAGGCTATTAATTAAATTCTTCCTCCTTCCCTTTTCTCTATTCCCTTAAATCTTTAGCCTCCTAGTACCCTTCTGTAGATGAGTGGTACCGCTTTACTCATTCTTTTACCCATTAGTCAATCTGCCTTCTTTCTTAAAGAATAGCAGAGAAACAGGATTTTTTTAAATTACTTAGTGTTTTCTTGATGATTATAAGAATTTAGCTTTCTTATACTTCTCTCATTTGAGTGGTTTTCAAGGTGAATATTCTTCCCATCTCTTCTTGTCTCATTATGATTTTTTTTTAATAAATGTCTTAAACTTCTCTCTTTTGTTGAAGGTTCTTCTTTTTTACATTGATGATTAGATCTTTTTGTTCTACATTGAGATTATACCTAAATTCCTTAGTTTTTTTGGAATATCATGTTCCATTATTTTCTGAGCTTTCTTGTGGCTATAAAATAGTTTCATTATTAGAATAAATCTTTTCTAATATCTACAGATCTGTCTCTTGGCAATAGTTTGCCAAATAGTATTGAAATTCTGAAATGTAACTACTCCATACTTTGAAGTTTTAAGCATGAGTCTTCTATGTTTTCATCCCTCCCTTCCTACTCCATCCCTCAATCCTGGCAGTGATCTATGGATTTCATTAATTACTATTCTGTTCTCTGTATTCAGTAGTTTGTGAAGTTTCTTGTAATATCTCCTGAAGGATAGTATCCAAATTTTCTTTTTATTTTTTTTTATCATTTATTTCTTTTTTCTTCTGGGAGACATATGAACTACAATTATTCTTTACCCACTGTATTCAACACCATTACTTGACTTGTATAGAATTAATGTGTTCTTCCAAAGTTGATATCATTTGCATCTGCTGAACTTTCTCCCCCTCCTATATTTCTAGCTATGTTTTTTCAATAATTTTCAGAGCTTTTTCAGACACTGCTACCTTGGAGAGATTCTCCGAATTCAGCTCAAAGTTTTCTACTCTACTACTTTTTAAATTAAATCCACTTTAAAAGCTCTGATTTTTAACCTAATACCTATCTTAATGCATACTGTTAAATTTTTTTGTGTGTGTCTCTTGTGAATCATCCTGAAAGTCTTTGCTATTGATCCAGGGAATCTATGGAATCCAGAAACTGATTTTTGACGGAAGATTTTTGATCCCTTTTACTTCAAAATATGATTGTTTCAATATATTATGATCTTTTAAAAAGTTCATTTTTTTCTTTCAGTCTCTCTGGATCTAACTTCAGAGAATTAACAGCCATCCACCCCCTTCCCTTCTTCCTCAACTTCTTAGACTCCATCCTCCTGAACTGTCCTGATCTTAGGCACTTTTGAAGTCTTTAAGTTTTGATTTACCTAACTCTTATCTTCCTGCTTCCTGAAGTCTCCTGCCTGACTCCCCCTCTTTCCTCATCGACCATTCTCACCCACCTAAGACAATCCCATTTATTTTAAGGGCATGTCAGGATTCGGATAAACAGAAGAAACAAACAATTGGATCTTCTAATATCTACTTACACAGATTGCTATTTTCTCCATATGGTAAGATATAAAAAGACACTTAGGAAGTCATTTTCAGTGACTTTCATGGTTTACAGGCAATGGATTTTAGGGCAAGATAGGGTATGCAGAGTGGGGACACTGAATCTCAGGGCTTGATGGGTCTGCTGAGGCTGTCAAGTTCATCCTATGCCTGAATCAGCCTAGTCTGAATCACAGCAGGTGGTTCTGGTAATAAAGTGCTGCCTGAGTGCTGCATTAATAATAAACTCATCAAAGCACCTGGAATGTAGTGAAGCAATCACCCTATTCTGAAGTGTACCTTAATGTGGTCATTAGAAATCCACAAAATGGAAGGAAGGAACAAAAATATCAATGATGAATAAATGACCCTGGGCAAGAGTTACCAGAGCTTGTCCAAAGGTCAGAGTGGATATTAGGTACAAGTCTATGATGAAAAGCTGATGGAATGTGGAATTATAAGGGGTATGTTAAAACCGAGAGCTAATTCTCCCTTACAACAAACCTTGTTGCCATTGCTCAGTTTCTTCATCTGTCAAATAGAGATAATAACTTCTAGTTGCCTTAAAAGCCTATTTTCTGGAATCCAAGATTATCCAAGTGAAGACACTTAGTGAATTGTCAAATAAAAAAGTTATCAGCATGGCTCCTGCTTCCACTGAGGATGATTCAAAATTATTAGCCCACCATGCCTCGGTATAAAAAAAAAAAAACCAAAAACTTCATCAAGACCCACGGTCGATACTCCAGGGATAAGTTGCCTTCAAACTTAGAAAAACACAAAGCCTATTATAAGGTTCCATAGACAGTAATTTTCTTTTTTCTTTTTTTTGTTGCAAGGCAATGGGGTTAAGTGACTTGCCCAAGGCCACACAGCTAGGTCATTATTAAGTGTCTGAGGCCGGACTTGAACCCAGGTCCTCCTGACTCCAGGGCCGGTGCTTTATCCACTATGCCACCTAGCCACCCCAACAGTTATTTTCAAGTTTGCTAAGAGTTCCATTGATCCATCCCAGGATCCCAGGGCCATCTTCAAGCTATGAGGATGCAATGAGAGGAAGATAAAGAGGAGGACAAAGGAAGAAGAGAGATAAGAAGGGGGAAAGAAGTATGGCAAAGAGGGAGAAGAATGGCAAGAAGTAAAAAAGAGACAAAATGAGCAAAGAAGGAAGAGGAGGAAGAGGCAGAAAAAAGAAAAGGGTAGAGGAAAAAGGAAGAGGAGAAGCCCTAGCAATTGGGAACATGGGAGAAGAGAGGATAAAAGAATATTAGAATAAGAAGGCATTAAGAAGTAGAGGTATAAAGAATAAAGCAAATTATATTCCAAGTCAAAGGATCTAGACTTGAAATTTGCCTCTTCACTTCTGATTTCTCAAGACAGTCAAAATGACTGAGGATGATTCCCTTGATATAGTTCACACAGATACAAGTGGAGAGAGTGGGAGTATTTTTGCCCTACACTCATAACTAGAAAGGATAGCTATGTTGCTCGCCTTCAAACAACTACTTTGAATTGGGTCAAACTGATGGTATGTTAGGAAACAAGAGTCAAAACCTTAAAGATGAAAAGGAGATTATCTCTTGTAATCCAGTAGCAATGTTGCAAAGTCCTTCCCTCCCAATCCCCCCAAGGAGGAGAATTTCCCATGCCTTGGGGTAATGGGAATAGCCAGAGCTCCAAAGTGGGCATAACCACCAAGGTTGTGCCCTACAACACTGCCATTTAAAAATACTTCAAAAATATCATGTATATATAGAAACTTCTATGGTGATACTCAGCCCCACATCTCAGAAACGGAACAATTCATAATTACTTTGATTTATTTTCTCCTCTTGAATTATAAAATCAGTTTGAGGTACTCTCTGCATATTGCTAGCCTGTCCCAACTTGTGATGCTTCTTTAGGGTGTCAAAATTGCTAGAGGTAGCTTTATGGAACATTTCCCCCCAAATGTAAAGAACAAATCAAGGAGACACTTCTTATATTAGGCCACTTCACCTGTTTTACCCTTTAATAGAGAAAAGAGCCAACAGGCAAGATGAGCCCATGGGTCACATAGCCCATTGCTCTCAGGTACCAACACACCTCTGCCTTTCATATCCTCTTGTGGGACATTTCTTTTCAGAACATAAGGATACACGTCTTTAAGGATGCCCGGGCTGACCAAAAAAAATTACCAGCTAAGAGAAGTTCGGAGCAGAAATCTATAATGTCTTTTAAAGCACAACATTAGAAATGACAACCCGAGATTAATTAATCCAAGGTTGACAAATGGATGATTTCATTGTCTCAATTCATCTTCCCTTTTGTCTGTTTGGTTTCAGGTTTCCCTGACATCACATTGTTGCCATGGCAATTTACATTTTGAACTTTTCAAAATAATTGTTTTTGCACACAGCAAGCTAAATAAGAATGATTAAGTCCACTTAAAAGAACGAGAGAAACTCAGCCATGGGGACAGTAAAGGTCATCCTCCAAGACAGAGACAGAACACAAAGCTTCCAATTCCTATGCAGCATTCCTTGAGTCCCTCCTGGCCAAGAATGTCAACAAGTTCTAATTAGAAAACTCTTTCCCATGAGGCTAGCAGTTCAATGGAAAAATTCAAGAACAAATGTCCACAATTCCTAATCAATTTCCTTACTCTGGTCCTAAAATCTTCTTGGAGGGGCAGCAGGGTATGGTGGAAAAATTCCTGAGACCTGACTCAACCTCTTAGTAATCCCTTACCTGAACTCAGGCAAGATATATCACCTCCCAAAGTCTCTTTTCCTGGGTTATGACATGAGGGCCTAAGAATCTCCCTCTTCTTATTCTAATATTCACTTATCTTCTCTTCTCTCATGTTCCCAATTGCTAACAGTTCTCCTCTTCCTCTTCCTCTTCCTTCTTCCTCTACCTTTTTCTTTCTTCTGCCTCTTCTGCCTCTTCCTTCTTTGCTCATTTTGTCTCTTTTTACTTCTTGCCATTCGTCTTCCTCTCAGCCTCTTCATACTTCTTTCCCCCTTCTTTATCTCTCTTCTTCCTTTGCCCTCCTCTTCATCTTCCTCCCTCTCTCTGCATCCTCATAGCTTGAATGTGGCTCTGGGATCCTGGGATGGACCAATGGAACTCTTAGCAAACTTATTGGACTTTGTCAAGCACTCCTGTTCCTGCAAAATGTCAGACTTCAACCCCTTCATTTTAAAGAAGAAAAAATTGCAGCCAAGAAAAGGCAAATAACTTACCTGAAAAGATACACAGGTTGATAGAATCATAAAATAGATGGGAAGGACCTTAAAAGATGGAGAGTCCAATTTCCTTATATTATAGATGAGGAAACTGCCCAGAAAGATGCAATGACTTTTCCAAAGTCACACAGATAGAACTGGCTGAGGTCGAATTTTCTGCTGAAATATGGTAGTAGTGAAAAGAATACTGGACTTGAAATCAGAATACTTAACATAGGATCCTGTGTCCCACTCTTATTAGTTATGTGACCCATAGGTAAATGTATCAATTTCTCTCTCTCTCTCTCTCTCTCTCTCTCTCTCTCTCTCTCTCTCTCTCTCTCTCTCTCTCTCTGTATCCCTCCCCCTTCCTCTCTGCCTCTCTCTCCCTCTCCCTCCTTTTCTCCTTCCTCCTCTGTAGATGAGTGGTAACAATTGTCCTGCTTCCCTCACAAGGTTGGAAGGATTCAATGAAATGAGAAACACAAATATGGCTTGTTTAGCTTTCTACAAATGTGAGCTACTTTGATATAATTTGGAATAAGAGGGGTTTCAGCAGTTGCCAGAGCTATAACTGAATTCTTTCCCCTAAAGGTAAAAAGATTTGACCTGGGGCAGCTTGTAACCCAGAAGAAAGGCTGACTATGGGTGCCGCTAAATGACAGCAGGGAACTGTGAAAAACCAGGAAGCAAGGGTGTATGTGTTAGGTATCAGTGCCCTTGGTCAAAGCACCATTTGCCTCACCCCGTGCTAGTTACAGCTCTAATAGTTGCTCCAAGCTTCCACTAAGGGCTGAAAGGAAGCCCCCCCACTCTTCCAAAAGGAGCTCTATTTTCAGATGTGCTCATGCAGGGACAAGATTGCCAAGAGGCCAAGGCAAGATTAATGACTGAATCCCTGAGATTCTTCTTCTAATTAGGTCCAGGATTTGTCCTCGAGGTTATGTCAGGAAAATCTCTCTCCTCTGCCCCCACCTCCACCATACTTTGTCCCAGTGTGAGGTGTGTATAGGGAGATCTCACTAAAGCTAAAACCCAGACCTGAAAAGCATAACCAAATAAAATATGACAAACAAACCAGTATCTCAAAAACCATTAGCACTACAGGCCATCAGGACGACTCATTAAAATCAAGGCTATTAGTCTGCCATAATAAAGACCCAAAACAGTTTCATTCCATCAGAAACCCATTCCCAGCCAAGCAATGTCATTTGGTTTTCAGGGGCAGGACCTTGTCGTGATTTACTTCCTTTACTGCTGGGCAGAAATGGTTCCCACTATTCTGAATCCCTAATTATGGTTGTGAAAAGCTGATGAATAAAATTACCCAGAATTATGATGAGAGACATGAAACATGGGAGAATGAAAAGGAAAGCATGAAAGGCTGGATGGAGCCACAGACCCCATTAAACATGAACCACACCCAATTTTTCAAATCACTTTTCGATGTTTTTTATAAAGATGAACCATGAATGTTCATAATTGTACATAGCCTAATGTCTATCAAACATTAGTCCATTTTGCTTTTATGTACATTGAAAAAAATAGACTCCAACAGAGATGCCCTACAGTAAACATTCTCCCAAATCTGCCAGCTGTTATTACCATTAACAGTATTATTAGATGGAATAGGTGCTAATCATACTCTTGGATACCCTGGCAATGTAGGAGGCATTGTAACCCAAAAGAACAAACACTGGACCTGGCTTCTCATTCTGGCCCTATACTCACTACCTATAGAACTATGTGCCTGCCAGTTACTTAACAATTTTCCCTGTGTCCGATGGGGTGATATTATCTGTCCTAACCACAGTATTGCTGTTAGGAAGTTCACATGAGACAAAGCCAATTAAAGTGCTTAACAAAACATCAAGTCCGATACAAATATAAGAATCCTTATTAAATAATAATCATGAAAAGGATGAGAAGCACTGGTAATAGAATCAAAGAAGATCTGCTCTTAGTCTCTTGTTCAGCTCCTACTTCTGAAACATATGGGTGTGTGACCTTGAGCAATACTCTCCTTACTTCTCAGTTCTCCCAGGAAGCTCCCTCTAAGATCCTAAGTTGCATAAAAATATCCTACAGTAATAAGATCAGAGAAGGAGTTCAAAAAAAAGAAAAGGAAGCTTTGACTGAAATGGGATCATGCCCTGTAGTATTGGACAAGACCATTTAAATCTAATCTCATTTTTAACAAGGGAAAAACTGTAGCCTCAAAAGAAGAGATCTGCCCAAGGTCACAGAGCATGAATCCTTGGTAGATTGGTTGTTTTTCAGTCATGTCTGACACTTTGTGACCTTGTTTGGGATTTTCTCAGCAGAGATTGCCATTTCCTTGTCCGGCTCATTTTGCAGATGAGGAAATTGAGGAAGACAGGGAAAGTGACTTGCCTAGGGTAACACAACTAATAAGTGTCTAAAACCAGATTTGAACTCAGGTCTCCTTTGCTCCAGGCCCTGTACTGTAGCCACTGTGTCACATAGCTGCCTTCTCTACTCTAAGAGATCTGGTAAATCCTTAAGTACATAATCAATTTTGGTTCATCATCTCTGTGAGGGCATAGCAAGTTGAAAAGGTTATGAGCACAAACCAAGTGAAAGAATTTGGATCTCTAGGTTGAGAAAGTTGAAGAGTGGTTAATGGAGGGAATGTCAGAAATTCCAGAAATATTCAAGAGATGGTGTCTGAAAGAAGGAATTAGGAGAGCTCACCTCTAGGTCTGACCCTACCATGGCAGTTTCTCTTTTTTCTGATGAAATAATATCTATCAAAATACAAATAAAACCAACATTAAAACTGCTTCTTTTGCAATCATTAGCTTGAACTGTTTTGCTCTTGGAATTTAGACTCTCTTGGGCCAAGTCCCAAAGCTTTAATGTAGTTATGACTCTGATCTATCTCCTGCTACATCATGGAATCTTAGGAATGCAGCTTAAGATGGTATCAGTAATAAGGACTTTGAAGCCTGTTATGCAGGTCACATTCTGGGTAGAACAAGCTATACCAATGCATCAATAACATCCACAAATGAATAGTCCAGATAACTGATAAGGCACTTTCAGATTCTTGAACTTGGTAGAATCTTACCTGGTCCCTGAGATTCCTTAAAGCTTTGGCTCCAGGGCACTATTTGGGACCTTGGGTAAATGACTTGACCCTGGCCCTCATTCTCCTAACTTGAAAAATGAGAAGTTCTTTAGGATGGCCTTAGAGGGTCTTCCCAGATCTAATATGTCATCATCATAGGGACCCCATGAAATGGAAAGGTCTCCTTGGAGATCTTGATGCAGAGGCTAGATGACCACATTATGGGTCATTATATAATGGAGATTTCTTGCTTTATTTTTTTAAGTAGAACTGCCATTGTGGTGCCTACCAACTTTTAATATGGGGGAATCTGAGGGCAAAAATTGGTCCCCTACTTTTACTGACAGAACCTGAGGGCTCAGAAGGTAAGGATAAGATCCTCCAGTTATCAAAGGGTAGGGACAGCACTAGAATAGCATCTTCTGGATCAAAGTTCAAGGCTTCTAACCTTCTTCCCATCCCACCCCCCCAGAGGATGCTCCCAATTAAAACAAAAGTTTGACTGGAATAAGGTAGATGGAAGACAACAAAGACCAAAATGGAATGACAAGACAAACAACTGAAGAATTAAGTAAACACACATTGAGCTTCAGAATTTTTATACAATTTTCTTTTCTTTTTAATAGCAAATCTTCCCTAAAGGAATTTCTGACACTGAGTTTGGAAAATGTATTTTCCTTTCGGAAGAGGGCTCCCAGATCCTTTTCATGGACTCCAAATTGCACAACAGGTCTGCTAACTATACCACTTTTGTGGAGAATTTGTCTCTTTCTCTTTGAAGTTGTTGGACTGCAGGCATCTTTGAAAAAAATGAGCAAAAGAAGAAAAAGAAAAAGACAGGCTATCTTTTACAAACACAGTGTTGCCATGGCATGAGATTAGGCTGCTGGCTCTCTAATTAATGTTGCTTTCTGCTTTTCATGGTGCCCATGAAAGTCTAGACACACTCAGCAGCAAGAAAGGGATGGAGAAAAGAACCAGCCCTATTTGCTCCCCCACTCACCATTAGAACCCTTTTGGAGAGACAGAGTATGCCAGAGAGGATCATGGGTAATGCCAGCCTTTGGATTAAGGACCTGTTAGGAATTTTCTAAGAATAAGTCAGTTATTTTGCCACAGGAGAGTTGAGAGTGAATAAATGAATGTGCATGTGTAATTAAAAGGAAGATATAATTTATTCTACTTTCCACATGAATTTTCCCAGATAACTTAAGATTGCTTCTATAGGATCCTGAACTATTTTTCAAAAAGTGGAAATCTTTCTTGAATGCATTCCATCTTTGTCTTCTTTAAAAAGGGATTTGGCCAAAGACAATTTTATTTTTCCTCACAACTGTGGATCAAGATTATAAGCCTGTCAGACTGTATAATGCTATGTAAGAGTCCAAGAACTGAAGGCTTCCAGTCCTGCTCTATCATTTACCACCTTGTAATACTGAACAAGTCTTTTACTTTTTCTGGTCCTCAGTTTCCCTCTCTGTAAAAAAGGGTAGATTGAGATGACTTTCATCTCTACTGATGTGATTTCAGAAAACTAAGAACTGCAACTGTAGAACTGTAATGCAGAAATGACCTGAGAAACTTCCTGGGCAAATAACTGTTTGCCTCTACACTAAAAGGGTTCATATAACTATTTTCATAGTGGGTTTGCCTCTTGTCCCTGAATAAAGATAAACTATCACTTGTTACTTCTCCCATAATTCGGCCTTTCTATAGCAACACCCCTTCACTTCCCCATCACACCACATACATACACACACACACACACACACACACACACACACACACACACACAGAGAGAAAGAGACAAACTTCTAATCTGTTGCTGGCAATCAGGATTGGCAAGCTTATTGATTTTGAAAAGTATGAAGTAAGAGTACATTGGTTCTGAATGAAGAAGTGAAGAATAATCCCTCAAGTCTGGCTATTCATGAGCCATCTGAGTAACTTCTAGCTTCTTACAGCATACAGATCACCAAATGAATGGTTTTCAAAGAGTTCTATTAGTTGCTAATTGAACACTTTGGGTGTGGAGTCAGAAGACAGGTTCAAATGCTTCTCCTGCTATTTTTACCTGTGTGACATTGGTCAAGTCTTTTCCCTTCCCCATGCCTCTATTTCCTTCTCTGTAAAAATGGCCTTGATGTCCTCTGAAGGCCCTTGCAGCTCCAAAGTTAGCAATCTTTTGGGATTGCAATCAGAAGACTTAAGCTTGGCTTTGCCACTGATCACCTATATGATTTGGAGCAAGCTATTACATCCCCTGTACAGCACAGCAAACATTGTATCTACAAAGACTGCCTAATTTTTGAAAATGATTTATTCTTTCAGAGATTATTTTGTTTATTTCAGCTATATCAACTATAATTGATATTTCAATTTATACAAATATCATATGGTAATAACACTGAAGTAAAATGAACTCTGCTCCTCAGTAGGAGAACTGAGGACACCAGGTTAGCCCAGTGGTTAACAAGTGTCATCACTAGAAGGTAGGCTATTCTGTATTATTACAGAAATTAGGGGAGGATATTGCTCTAAGCTCTCCCTCAGTCCTGCCACCCCTCCCTGGGCCCCCATAAGCTACACCACATGCCTAGATAAGGAAGGAAGCAATAAAGTCATGAATGTAGAGAGGTCAGACTGTCTAACTTTATAACCTAAATCAAAGATGTAACTAATCAATGCATGACTCATACTTAATCCCCTGGAGTTTTAATCTTGTGCCAGAACATTCTCTTCATTTCTTGACTCTATTAATACTCCACTTCCTCCTAACTTGGAGGTAAAGAGATGGACATCTTTCTAGCTCCTGAAGACAGTGTTCCCGCCACCACAAATAATTAATTCCCTCTCCTTTGAAGCCTGTGCAATCAATTTGTGTGATAAAGTGAACAGAGTACTGACATGGGTTTAAATACCAAATCCGATGCTTCCAATGTTACTGTGGGCAAATTTCTTCACATCCCTGGGCCTTGGTTTCCTCATCTGTAAGTCAGGTGGTCCAGTGGACAGAGCACTAAGCCAGGACATAGGAAGACCTGAATTCAAATTCTACCTCAGAAACTTCCTGTGTGATTCTGCATAAGTCTCTTAACCTCACTTTACCCATTTCCTCATCTGTAAAAATGGATATCATAACAACACCTACCCCCCCAGGGTTTCAAATATTTTTAAAGAATTTAAACACTATATAAATGCTTATTTTTTTCCCCATTCCCATGTTTGAATTCAGACAAGTCCCTTTTTCTTCTTGGGTCTCTGTTTTTACTGTAAATTGAGGGAGGTAGATTAAATTTTCCCTTAGGTTCCTCTATATCCAGAATCCTATGATTATCTTCTTTTTATGCTTTGTAACAGTTGTCTACACAGTGTCCCACCTTCTACTTTTCAAGGACATTCCTGTACCCAAAGCTTTACTTATTTGTATTCTGTAATGTGTCAATCATAGGAGCAGCTAGGTGGCACAGGACTTGGGAGTCAGAGAGACCTGCATTCAAATGTAGCCTCAGATACTTACTAGTTTGTGACTCCGGTCATTCAACTTCTGTCTTAGTTTCTTTATCTGTAAAATGGGGATCAGAATAGCACCTACCTCCTCCCAGGGTGAAACTCAAATAAGATAATACTTGTAAAGTGCTTAGGATGAGGTATGGCATAGAGCAAATACAAATAAATAAATAAACAAGTGAATGAATGAATAAATAAATTAGCAAATAAGCAAACAAACAAACAAATAAATAAACGGATAAATAAATAAATAAATAAATGTTAGTAGCCTTTATCTATCCCATAGCAATGGAAGGTAAACACAAAGAGGAACTCTGTAGGAAATGGAGAAAAGAGTTGATATTTAAAGGTGGGAAAGGCATTCTTTGTCTTCTATTATCCATACAAATGAATTCTGTCACTAAGGGAGGCAACTGGAGTTGAAGTCATGGTTATTAAAATTGGTTAAAAATTGACTAGAGATGATTGAGAGGCAAGATAGTACAGTAGACAGGGAAATGATCTTGGTAAAGCATTACAGAGTGTACAGAGCATCCCAAATGTGCACATTAAATGCCTGGTCTCACGCTGAGCTGCCAGAAATGGAGGTGGCTACTGAAATTGATCTGGGACTTGACCAGATACTACTGAGAAACAGTCTCATAACATGGATAGTACATTGGACTTGGAGTCAAGAAGACCTACATTGGAATCCCAAGAGCACAAAGTTGGTGTTAGAATTTTTGAGTTAAGAGTAGGGGAAGAAACAAATTGACCCTGGACAAGTCCCTTATCCACCCTGTGTTTCAGTTTTCTCATTTGCAAAGTAAGATAGAATAGATTCAATGACTTCTAAGATTGGATTCTTTTTTGTTGCTGTTATTTTTGCAAGACAATGGGATTAAGTGACTTGCCCAAGACCACACAGCTAGGTCATTATTAAGTGTCTGAGGCTGCATTTAAACTCAGGTACTCCTGACTCCAGGGCTGGTGCAATATCCACTGCGCCACTTAGCTGCTCCTCTAAGATTGTTTTTAATTATAAATCTATGAGCTGATAAACATGATGCCACTAGCCAACTATTAAGGAAAAAAGAATTACTTTGAATTCATTCTTTAAAAAGTCAGTGGATTGACTAGCTATTCCCACAAATCATAATCTCATTGCACAAAATGGTATCCATGAGGTAGTATAAGCAGATATCAATTATTGTTGCAGCAATACCAAGTGCTCTGCAAATCATCTTTCTGTTTTGTTCATCTCTAAAACAAGTTAGCATGAATTTCAAATATTCCATTTGATCCTTCAGTAAGTTAACAGAGCCCCATATGAATCATTCAGGTTTGGGAGATAAATTAATTTCTTGGTGGAGCTTCATTTAATAAATTGCCCCATCGGTGTATAAGCTGGGCCCCTGCTGTCCCAGAGGAGTCACATGCCACTAAAACGTGACAGAACTTGGTTTCATTTAAAAGGGACACTGCTACAAAGATGAAGCAATGGAGGCATATCTAATTCAGATTTACAATTCTGGAAACAAAATTCCATTCTTTAGCACTAACTTTCGATGTTATATGACTGCAAAGCACAGAACATCATCATCTTTAAGGAATCCAAATTGCAGGTCACCCAAAGGGCAATGGAGAGACACATGTCGGGTGTAAATAAATGGCAGTAAATGATGTGAACAATGCAAGCACAAAGCAGAGAAAAAATCTGCTCAAAAACATTTTTGACTTATAGAAAAGAACCTGTGAGCTGCACTGGTAGGCCTTCATTCAGTCACTCAAAGGGCATTTATTGAGGAGCCATTTGGCGCCAGACCTCATGCTACACATAGTATGTATTTTGGTATTTATTCATCAATGTACAAATCCTGCCCTCCTTCCATGAGGAATTTTGAGTCTCTCCTTCCAACTTTTTAGTTTCCTCTGATGTAGTGTCTTCTCCCATTAGAATGGAAGCTCCAAGAGGGCACAGACTATCCTTGACGTATCTATATTGCCAACCTTTACCGTGGTGTCTAGTTCATAGAAAGTGCATAAGAAATGCTTTTATCTGCACTGATGTTTCCAATGTCCATCATTCTGCAGATACAGGTCTCAGGTTATCATATAACCTTCTCATATTCAAAGTGGTCATGTTTAATTCCTCATCCTTCTTCACCTCTCTGTAGTATGACATGATGCCACTAGGCAACTATTAAGGATAGATTCCAGATAGATTCTGTCCTTCATGAAATTGATTAGCTATGAGACCTTGGGGAAATAGCCATCTCTCTGAGTCTCATCTTTCTACTCTGTAAAATTAGAGAGGTATACTCTGTGATTCCTTCATGTCTATGATCCTTGGCCTCAGTTTCCTCTTATGTAACATGAGAAATTTGAACTAGATGACCTCTAAGGTCCCTTCCATCTCTAGAGCTAGAATCCTGATACTTGGTTGCAGATACACCTCCTTCTTCTGATCCTTTTATCTCTCCAACTAGTATTTCTCTATTGCCTTTGGTGGTTCTTCCTTTCTTCTCAATATGATTATTCCCCAAGTCTCTGCTTTCTGTCCTTTGGCCTACACCCACATTTCTTCCTTTCATCAAATTCATGCTGTTCCAAGATTTCTATCCTGACCCCTTTTCAGATGACTATCAAATCTATTTGGAGCCTCTCTTCTGATCAGCAGTCTCCCCACCTATCTCCAACTCATCCTGGCCAAAACAAGTGGTTTCCCCCTTTTAATCAGTATTTAATTCTAAATTCACTATCTTTATTAGTGATTTCTTAGTTCCACCTACATTTCCAAAATGAGGGACTTCAACTTTGTGATCTGGACTGGCTTTTCTAATCTAAAATCTTTTGATCACCATTTACCTGCACTATTACAAAAGTATCTTAATAAACCTCTCAATTTTTAAATTCTCATTCCTTCTAAAAATCACTTTAATGCCCTTAATGGACTAATTTGGAGGCATATCTACTTCAATTCTTCTGTATGAAAGTCTTGAGAGGCTTCCAAGTGCCTACTGAGTGAAGTTCAAACTTTTCTGCCTGACATTTGACCCATTCTAAGTTCTGGCACCAACCTGACTAATCCCTGTCAGCCTGACTGTGCACTAACCAACCCGAGCCCTGTACTGGAATACTCTTCCTCCCTATTTCGGACTACTGAATTATCTATTAAATGCCATTTCCTCCATGAAGTCTTCTGTGATCAACCCTGGTTGAACTAACCCTTCCCCTTGGAGCTCACTTAGTATCATGTGGCATTAGGAATGAGAGTTATCTGCATCTATGCCTCATGGAGGCAGGGACCCATACATGAGAATAACCTTATAACCCTTCCTCCCAGGGGCAGCTAGGTGGTATTGCAGTGGAAGACATGAGTTCAAATGTGAACTCAGATCACCACTTACTAAATGTGTTACTCTGGGCAAGTATCTTCACCCTGTCTGTCTCAGTTTCCTCACCTGTTAAAATGAACTGGAGAAGGAAAAGACCAACCACTCCAGTATCTTTGCCAAGAAAACTCCAAATGGGGTCATGAAGTGAAAAACGACTAAACATCAACCTCCACTCAGTTCCAAGAGGCAAGAATAGTGTTTGACTTAAAGAAAAGCACTCAATACATTTTTGGACTGTTTAAATAGGGATTTTACTTAGATACAAAGAGATCTAGTGGGGGGAGGGCAGCAGGATGGCAGTGTGCCTAGAAAATTGGAGTTTGCTTTAAAACAAAAAAAAAATTGTTTTTGTTTTTAGAAGAAGCATTGGATTATTGGTTAAAACACCTGAACTTGTAATTCCTAGTTTTACCACTGACATGTTATGGGACTTTGAACAATTCAGTTCTACCTTCTTGGCCTCACTTTGCTCATCTACAAAATGATATCTAGAGTCTTTATTCACAAGATTGTTGGAAAGTTTGAAGGAGATAATGTATGGAAGCATTTTGTCACAGTAAAATGCTATATAAATGATAACCATAATTATTAGGGTTTCCCCCTAGGTCCTGTGACTCACTTTTTCCAAAGTTAACTTGCAGGGAGTATAGCACAGTGCTATACTCCCTCTTCTCCGTCCATACTTCTAGATAAGAGACAATAGTAGAGGTGAGTAAAGGACCCAGTGCTGGATACAGTTCAGTCACACTCCTGTCTGATTTTATTCAAGTTGCTTGCTAACCCTAGGTTTCTTTGCCAGAAGTCAAATGCTGTACTCTGTAACACAGAGGCCCTGAGACTTTCCTGCCCTCAACTCTCTCAAAGTCCATTCTTCCTGTCCCTAATGCTTCTTCCAAGTCCAGGAGGCAGGCTGCTTTTCCTGGGTAAAGTTGCCACAAGTCTCCCTAAGGAGGTCTAATTTTAATGCCATCATTTTAAAGCAGTAACCTTGGGTTTTGCCATGAAAGGCAAAGAACACCCAGGAGGGAATGACTCAGCACAAAGCATCACCCACGCCCACCACGAGCTGAGGCTCAGCTCCCCAGGCCTCTGAAGCATCCTTGGGAGAACTGGGACAGGCCTGAAAAGTATTCCTGTCCTGCCCCTGGAATCTTCTCCCACCCCACCTGTCACCCTTGGCCCAACTTTACCTAGGATGGCAAAAGGCTGCACAACCTTGGAAGGATCTCCCTTCCTCCCCCCAAAGGCTTCCTGTCCCAGAGTCTGGGCCAACCCTCTCTTACTTATACCCCACCCCCTGCAGGCCCCTAAGGAGGAAATCCAAACCAAGCCAGTTCTCCTAAGTCTCCTGTGGAAGGAAGATTGACAGTAGAGTTCAGCAATGTTTTGGGATGTGTCATGGGAATGAGTGACAGCGAGCAGCTGTACCCACAGTCCACTGAGAGAAGAGGAAGGAGGAACAGTCTTCAATCTAGGGGAATTCTTATTTTTCCAGGCTGAAGATGTTGATGGCCACTGATGGAGCAAAAAGTTTTTTTGTGTTCTCCTTGATTGTTGGTATTATGATCATTGGTCAGGAGGAGGAAGAGGAGGTTTCTCCTCTTTCTACAGGTTCTCAGATGGCTAACAGCCACCCCTAGATTGCTGCTACTCCTGCCCCACCCTCTTATCCTAAGTTCTTCAACAGTGAGCCCCAGACAGATAGATCCTTTGGACATCTAGGTAATTCACTTGGTTTTCAGCAACTTTCTCTCCCCGGTCTCCTCCTCCATGTCTATCTACTCCTTCACAGTCTCCCCCTAGAAATAGAAATCATAGAGATCCTGCTTCTAAGATAGGATACATGAATCCTAAGGCTCTATTCCTCTTCTTTTTTTCCTTTACTGTCTCTTTCCCTCTCTCCCTCCCTCTTTCTTTTTCTTTCTATTCCTTCTCCCCTTTCCCCTTCTCCTCTAGAGTCTCCTATCTCTCTCACCAGCTTCCATGAGTTCAACTCTCACTTCGTCAGAGCTTTCCCTATCTAGCCCTAATCTCTCTCCAAAACTCCATTCCACCTTCCCAAATGCCTAATGAACCTCTAGCTCTACCAAGACATCCTCTGAGCATCTCCTAGAAATGTCCAAAATGAAATTCATCATCTTTACCCACAAACCCTCCCTTACTCTTAACTTCTCTATCTTTATTTTCTTTAACTGCATTATTCTTCCTCACCTCCCATGTTCACAGGTTCAAGGTAGAACCTGTGATTTCATTGATGTAAGGAGTTCCCAGATGAGAAAACTTCCTCTGTTCATGCAGCTTGGCATATTTCTCTGCGATATACTCTCTAAGAGAGAGCACTGAGGGATAACTGACTTGCTTAAGGTCACACAGCTAGAATCAAAAAGAGGCTGGAATTGGTTCTTAACATGCTATTCCCCTACTCTGAAAGCTTTGGTGGCTCCCTAGTCCATTAAGGAGAAATAAAACCTCCTCTTTTTGACATTTAAAGTGTTTCAAGGACTGAATCTGACCCATATTTTCAGACATGTTTTACATTATTCGCCTCATATAGTCTGTGGTTTGGTCAAATTGTCTTACTTGCTGAAAGGACAGGATTTGGAGCTTGGTGACTTGGTGACTTGGGTTCAAATTCCATCTCTGGAATTTGCTACCCTGTGTGACCTAGTACAAGCTTTTTAACCTTTTCTGGACTTCAGTTTTCATACATGAAAAATGAGAGGGTTAAACTACATGGTCTTCTAAAACTACTGCCAGTTCCAAACAATGATCCATTTCCCACTCTCCTTTGCCCAGGTTGTCCCTCAGTCCTGGAATTCATCCCTTCTTCAGCTCTACCTCTTTTATCTCCAGCTTCGTGAAAAACTCACTTCATGGGGGCAGCTAGGTGGTACATTGGATAGGGCCCTGACCCTGAAGTCAGGAGGATCAAGTTCTAATCCAGCCTCAGATACTTGATATGTATTAGCTGTATGCCCTTTGGTAAGTCATTGAACCCCACTGCCTCACAAAAAAACAAACAAAAAATCCAATTCAATTCAAATCTTCCACATTAGACCTTTTCTGGATTCTAACACTCAGCTTCTAAAGCCAGCCCTTCCTTTAAAATTCTCTCCGAATCATAATTTCATATATAACTTCCTGTGTGTATGTTCTATACTCCAACTCTGTGGTAGAATATAGTTTCTGTGAGGCCAGGGATTGTTTCATTTATACCTTTTCATTCTTTTCAGCTTGCAGCATGTCTGACATGCAGTAAGCCCTTAATAAATGTTTCTTGACTTATCAAAATATGTATATTTATAAATTTGGGGTCTGAGTGAAACTATAATTTTGCTGGTGTAGGAAGCCTGAGACTTCCACCAATATAGACCAGCAGCCTTTCTTGCTAGACTTGCCTGGGCACACAGGCAGGCACATATGAGAAGCAGACTTAGCCCTAAGTCATTCTTTCTCTTCAACAAATTGGCTGGCCTCTAGGAGACATCACCTCAAAATCAAATGCTATCTGGAACAATATATTTCCTAAATAAGCAGCTTTACACAAAGGTGTGATTTTAGGAGTCAAATTCTCTCTCTCAGGTTGGTTGATTTAGCTGTTGCCTTGAATCTCAAGGACACTTAATCCCTTAGGTCTTATTGAATGAATGAAGATCATCCCCTTTAATTTCAGCTCTAAAGCACCTGCTTTCCAACAGACCTATTTAACTAGTTCTTTCATAAAATCTATCGCAGTGCAGGTGAACCACTCTATTGAAAGCAGCAATGATTGGAGGCCTGTTGCAAAGAACACATAAAGAAAGGCGGGCTAGGATTAGGAGCATTATAGACAGAAAAGGCCTGCTTCATGCTCTCTTCCTCCTCTCTACCTTTGTCATTCACTCCCCATTCCTATTTCCTTTAGGGCCACTCCCCAGCCCAGTATCTGCTCTACAAGCTCTCCTGGCTCCCACAGCATCCTTTCCAAGCCATCAAATGTCATTCTTGTCTCACAGTCTCAAAGATTTCAAAGGCCTCACAAGCTAACTAGTGCATTCTATAACCTGATCCCCTCCATAAGACATCCCAGCCTTTCCTTGAAGGGAACAAGGGACAGAAGCTCACTCTCCTTCCTAGACAGCAGTCCATTTTACTCCTCTCACTCTCATTGTTAGAAAGTTTGTCAAACTACCAAACCTAAGTTTGCCTTTATGCATCTTTCTCCTGTGGCAACTTTTTCTGCTCTCTGAGGACAATCAGAATATACCTCTCTTCTATATGAAAACTCTTATAACATTAAAAAAAAAAACTACTTTGTGACTAATCTCAACAACACTCTTCTCCATGTTAAATTCCTCACAGTGTAAGAACTGAATGGCACTGTCACCAAGATTGTCCTCATTTTCAAAGTCCTTGATAAAATGTGGTGCCCAGAAAAGAACACAAAGCTCTGAGTAGGGAACAACCAAGGTAGCAATGTTCACCTCTTTATTCTAGGACATTCTGTCTTCTTCTATTCAACCAGATATATATTGCCTTAGCTTTCTAGGCTATTGAGTTGTAATAAATGTGCAGATCACTGTTACCTCCAAATTCCTCCAAACAAAACAATTCCCCAGCCACACTTGCTCCATCTTGAACTTGGAAAATTAATGGTTTTTAACCCAACTCTCATGCTTTGCCTGTTTTGAAACCATTCCCCACAAAATGCTATCTATGTTATTGACTCCCATTTTCTGATATACTGTCTTATTCATCAATCATGAAACTAGGTCATCTAAGGGCCATCTATGCACTCAATATTGGAAAGACAATTTTTAAATATGCCTAATGCTATATAACTTGCAAATGGCAGAGCCACATGAAAGGTCTTCCTGACCCCAAGGACAGTACTCTATGCACTAGACAAAGCCATCTTCCCAGAACCAATTTCAATAAATCTTGGGCAAAAGGAAAAAGAATTTTTAGGGTGGAGCCATGATGGCAACAGGAGAAGAGTCTCTCCTAGATGTTCTCTCCATAATATTTCAAAAATCATAAAATTATGACTCCAAATTTTCAAGAGACAAAACCCACAGAGGGATCCAATGATGCAATTCTCCAGGCCAAGGTAACCTGGAAAATAGTGGAAAGGCTCTGCTCCACTGGGTTAGAGGGGTGGCCTGCCAGAGTGAAGGAACTTCAGCCTCCTAGAGGCAGCCCCAGGGCACCTGGGAGCCAAGGTTCATGGCAGTGGGGGCAGTTTCCTGACCTACACCCCAGGAGCACTGGGCACAACTTGGAAGATCCCGGGGGGGGGGGACCTCTGATAGAATGAGAGCATGAAGCCCAGCCCTCAGGGTGCTCAGCGAGCAGAGGTGGCCTCCGCAGCCCAGATCCAGGACACAGAAGCAGGTAGAGACAGTAAGCAGGAGCCCCCAGAGAACTGAGCCTTGAGGGCTCAGCCTACCAAAGGTAGGGGAGTGGACAGAGACTTCAGAGTTCTGTCCACTGTACCTGGAACAGGACTCTGGGGCTCTGATCACATTCAGATCCTGATCATAGTTTAGGCCACCCCATCGAACATCAGGACCCCCCACCTCAGCCCCATGGCAGAGGGGTGCACTTGTGGCCATTCATAGACTAGGAAGGAAGAGAGAGCTTCACACACTGAGATCCTTGTGTGTGGGGGGGTATTCCAATAATGCTCAAAAGCTCAGGAAGCATCCCAAAACAAGGCACAGGCTAGGGAAATGGCTGAACAGAGAAAAAAGAGGAACACCATTGAGAAATACATTGTATATGATCCCAAGAAGGATCAAAATACTCAGTCTGAAGATGAGGAAGTACAAGCTTCTGCATCTAAAGACTCCAAGAAAAATGGAAATTGGGCTCAGGCTATGACAGAGCTCAAAAAAGATTTTGAAAATCAAGTAAGGGAGATAGAAGAAAAATTGGGAAAAGAAATGAGAGAGAGACAGGAAATACATGACAAAGAAGTCAGCAGTTTAGTCAAGGAGATCCAAAAAAAAATGCTGAAGAAAATAACATGTTAAAAACCAGCATAAATAAAATAGATAGAACAGTTCAAAAAAGTTATTGAGGAGAAGAATGCTTTCAAAAGCAGAATTGGCCAGATGGAAAAAGAGATAAGAAAGCTCTCTGAGGAAAGCAAATCCTTCAGATGTAGAATGGAGCTACAGGAAGCTGTTGACTTTACGAGAAGTCGAGACACATTACTTCAACACCAAAAGAATGAAAATTTAGAAGAAAACATGAAACATCTCATTGAAAAAAACCACTGATCTGGAAAACAGATTCAGGAAAGATAATTTAAAAATTATTGGGATACCTGAAAGTCATGATTAAGAAAAGAACCTTGACCTCATTTTTAAAGAATTCCTACAGAAAAATTGCCCAGATATCCTAGAAGCAGAGGGTAAAATAGAAATTGAGAGAATCTATCGATCTGCCCTGGAAAGAGATCCCAGGAATATTATAGCCAAGTTCCAGAACTCCCAAGTCAAAGAGAAAATATCACAAGCAGCCAGAAGGACTCAGTTCAAACATCATGTATCTACAGTCAGGATCACACAGGACTTAGCAGCAACTACATTAAGGACTCATAGGGCTTGGAATATAATATTCCGGAAGGCAAAAGAGCTTGGAATGCAACTGAGAATCAACTGCCCAGCAAAACTGAACATTCTCTTCCAGGGAAAAAGATGGACATTCAATGAACCAGGGGAATTTCGATTGTTCCTGTTGAAACAACCAGAGCTGAACAGAAAGTTTGATCTTCAAATACAGGACCTAGTGAAGCACAAAGAGTGGAGGATAAGGGTAAAATATGATGTTGAACTGTGTGTATTCCTGCATGGAAAGATGATACTGATAATACTCATATGAAACTTCTCATTTAATAGAACAGATAGAAGGAGCTTTTATAGATGAAGCACAGGAGAGAGCTGAATTTGAAGATATAATATTTTGTAAAAAGGGAGTCAATGGCTAAAAGGGAAATGTAATGGGAGTAAGAGAAAGGAAAGGTGAAATACGCTAAGACATTTAATATAATAAGATATTTTTATTACAATGAGCTATTGCATTGATATGGAAGGGGGAAGGTGAGGAGGAATGAGGGAACCTTTGCTCTCATAAGAGGTGGCTCATAGAGGAAACAGCATATATACTCAATGGGGTATAGACATCTAGAGTAAAAAGGAGAGAAGGGGGAAGGAGGGATGTGAGTGATGGAGGAGACGGTAGACTATGGGGGAGAGTGGTCAGATATAACACATTTTCTTTTTTACTTCTTGCAAGGGGCTGGGATTGGATAGCGTGTCCGGGACCACAGGGCCAGGTGGCTGCTGGGCCTCAGGGGTGATATGTGGGCTTGGGGCCTCTTGGTCCCAGGGCCAGTGATCAGTCTGCTGCACCACTCAGCTACCCTACAGCACATTTATGTATAGGGACAGAGTGAAAGGAGAGAGAAAATATAGTATACGGTAGTGGGGAGGTATGAAGGGAGGGAATTGCGATCAGCAATGGCAAAGGTGGAAAAACATGGAAGTAGCTTTTGTGATACTTATCCTAAAGAATGTGATCCAGCTGTGACAGAGCTGGTGGTGTTGGAACATAGACTGAAGCACATTTTTTAAATTTTATTTTTATTTTTATTTTTTCCTCTTTCCTTTACTTTATTGCTCATGAGGGTCTATATTTTTTGGGGAGAGGGGGTATTATGTTTACTCTTAAACAAGAATATTGTAGTAATGCATAAAAAACCATCATTTGTATAAAAATTTAAAATATATATATATTATATATATAATATATATATATGTGTATATGTATATATATATGAAGATGACTCATCCCCAGTTCCAATCTCATTCACATTCACACATTAATCACAGGTCAATACATATTGGACATTTCATACTAAATGTCCCCAAAACACAAACTCCACATCAAAAATAATTCATCTTCCCCCCAAAATAATTTTCCCCCAAAATCTAATTATGTTTTGTTATATATCTTATGTGCACATAACATTTTACAATTTGCAAGCATTATTGGTTTTGCATTATTAGTTTTTATTTTCATAATATACCTGAGGGAGATATACATAGAGAACCCAGATTATTTATATTAGATCATTAGCAAGAGAAGAAACCAATGTGTAAAGGGAATAGCCTTTTTGTTATTTGAGGTAAGGAGGAACCTTCTGATATTCAGAAAATTTGAAATAAAGGAGTCACCAAAGGCTAGAGGTGGGAAGGGGTGATTCATACCTTATTACCCTCAAAATTCAAATTCAAAAATAAATACCTACAAACATGACTATTTTCTCATCTCTGTAGTATTTTAATGATAACAAAAACATAAGTACCGAGGATGTATCTGAAGAGAATAGGGAAAAGACAAGCTTCCACAAATCATATTTCAGAATATAACCCATATTGATTATTCTGCAATTTACCGGAAGTAACAGATGATATAAGATGCCACTGTCTTTGTGGCTTGTTGATAGTTTAAAAAAGTATTTGATTAAGCAGGATAAAACACTGTCCTAAGGCTGATTTCCAACAAATATAGAACAGAAAATGGAAATCTCTCAATAATCAGCCTTGTATATCTTCTTTTCTAAATACTATCCTTTTATATGCAAACCCTTCTTGGGGTAAGGGTTAAGTAGGTTTTGATCTCAGCTAATACACTTGCTGTATGACCCTGAAGAAGTTGCCCCATCTCTCAGCGTCTCATTTTCTTCATCTATCAAATCACATGGTTGAACTCAATGACCTCTTAGGTCCCTTTTAGGTCTAAATCTATGATCATATGATCTTCATATTTGTAAAAAAATTCATAATACCTTGACTCACAGAAAGGATTTTACCAAAGAATTTCTCCTCAGGATTTCTTTAAATAGCAACCTCCCTCTAGCATGCTTAAATAGGAGTCATTGCTAAGCATTCAAATTTGGAGGAGTATATGTATCCCATAAAGGATATTTGTCTCCTCTCCCAAACACACTTTGAGTCCAATTGGCTACAAATATTTACTGGATTGCAATTTCCCTCCTTCCTTTTATTACCCTATAGCCTCTCAGAGGGGCAAAATGAGGTACAGATGAAATGGCCTAGAGGAAAGAAGGAAGAGAGGGGCAGAGAAAGAGAGAAAGGTGAGAAGTTGTACAGCAACTGAAGACTAGTATAGGATGGGCATGAGATGCCAATGTCAGCTAAAAGGATAGAGAGAGAGAGAATATACCTATTTTAGTATGTGGACACTATCAGGAAAAGGAAGGAGCTTTTGAGAAAGGTAGAGGGAGAAATTAGTGTTTATTTCTGCCAAATCACAATGTGACACCATCCCACCTGCTTATGTCTACAAGGATATTCAATCCCTACAACAAAAATAAAAGAGCTCAAACTGAATGAATCCTCTTAACCTCCCAAATCAACCCTCTCCCTCCCAACTTCTTTCAGGTGCACCACCATTTTAATGGAAGAAGACCATTATTCTCTAATGGGAGAAGACAAGACATAAAAGAGAGCTGAAAGGTGAGGTTGAAGATAGACAAGTATCCATGTTAGGAAACAGTGGCAAAGTTAAGAGAGTGAAAAGTAGAACAAAGAAAAGAATGAAGACCGCTTGGCCTGGGTCTTTCCTCAAAATGGCAGCTCCAGAAAGAATTCCAGAATGGGACATGAAAGCCATAAGGCCAGTAGATTTTTCCTTTGAAAATCTTCTTAGATTTAGTATTTTATTTCCATCCCCACAATAAATATCCTGTCACTTGAATTATCAACTTGCTTTCTTCTCCCTGATATTTCCCCTTTTCCACTGTGCCTTGCCCACCTCTGCCAGATTAATTTTCCTACAGCTATGTTGCACAGCGAATAGAACAATGGACCTGAAGTTAGAAATATCTCAGTTCAAATCCACCCTCAGATGCTAACTGTAGGACCCTGGAAAAGTCACTTCACTTCTGTCTCAATTTTCTCAGTTGTGAATGAATATAATAATAGAAAATATCTCACAAGATTGAGGATAAAATATTGTTTGCAAAGTGCTTTATAAACCTGCTGTTTCATAGTACTATTTTCACCATATCACTCCCCTAGAGTGACCTAGGATAATTCCCAATTCCTATCAGGAAAATCTAGTCTCAACTAAGCTTTTTGCATATTCCCATTGGGCATTTCAAGTTATAACCTCCTCCAAAAACTCTTCCACAACTGATCAAATCCACAAGGATCTAGCCCTTCTTGAACTCGTGACTTTGATACCTAGTCATGGATTCTGATAACTATAAGGAACCTCAGAAACCATTTTGATCTAGGCCTATTTAAGTGAGGCTCACATTTACAATTACCCTTTCAACCTCTACCTGGAGACTTTCAGTGACAAGAAACTCACTACCTAGCAATACAGTGTACCAGTGTTTCCTAATTGTTGCTACATTCTACCCAGTTCTGTCTCTTTGTACTTACTGATCTAACTCTGACCTCTGAAGGCAAGTCTTCCTCCTTTCACATGACAACCGGCCAGATAATTCAAGATGGTCATGCTTCATCTCTGAGGTACCACCTCACACCTCTCAGACTGGCCAATATGACCAGAAAGGACAATGATCAATGTTGGAAGGGATGTGGGAAATCTGGAATTTAATACATTGTTGGTGGAGCTGTGAACTCATCCAACTTTTCTAAGAGCAATTTGGAACTATGCCCAAAGGGCAATAAAAATGTGCATGCCCTCTGATCCAGCAATACCACTACTTGGTCTATACCCTGAGGAGATGATTAAAAAGGATAAAAACATCACTTGTACAAAAATATTCATAGAAGCCCAGTTTCTGGTGGCAAAGAACCGGAAATTGAGTGAATGTCCATCATTTGGGGAATGGCTGAACAAATTGTAAGTTATGGAACACTATTGTTCTATTAGAAACCAGGAAGGATGGGAATTCAGAGAAACCTGGAAGGATTTGTATGAACTGATGCTGAGAAAGATGAGCAAAACCAGAAGAACATTGTACACCATAATAGCAACATGGGGTTGATGAACGATCTTAATGGACTTCCTCATTTCATCAGCGCAACAATCAGGGACAATTTCAGGGTATCTGTGATGGAGAATACCATCTGTACCCAAAGAAAGAATTGTGGAGATTAAACAAAGACTAAAGACTATTACCTTTAATTTTTTTTAAAAAAGTTATCTTATTATGTAATTTGCTATCTCTTATATTTTATTTTTTCCTTTAGGACATGATCTTTCTCACAGCACATTCAATTTTGATCAATGCCTAGCATGAAAACAATGTAAAGACTATCAGACTGCTTTCTGTGGGGGGTGAGGGCAGGAAGCGAGATTAGGGAAAAAATTGTAAAATTCAATTAAAATAAAAATAATAAAAAGATGGCAATGCTTCTCTTCTTTATTTTTTTTTGATTTAAATATCCTTATTTATTTGTTTTTCCAACTACATACAGTGGGAGTTTTCACCAATCATTTTTTTGCAAGTTTTTTAATTTTACATTTTTCTCCCTCCCTTTCTGCCTTTCCACTTCCCTTCCTCCCTTTCCACCCTCCCCTGCCCTTGACAGAAAACAATAGGGTGTAGGCTCTACATGTAATAATGTTTGTCCTTCATTTTTGAAGAAGATCACAACATGAGGAAGGTGATGTCACGACAAGCACATGAATTGGATTTGAGTGAGAGGGCACTGTGCTAAGTAACCCATCTCACTCTCTCCTTCAGAGCCATCTGGGTCCAGTGGCCAGTTATGAATCAGGACAACCAGAGGTAATGACACACATAAGACAACTTTTAAAAATTGAGGATAGTAAGCTTGGGTCTGCATTTAAACTCCACATTTCCTTCTCTGGATATGAATGGTATTTTCCATCACAAATATATTAGAATTGTCTTTGATAATTACACGGCTGAAATGATCAAGTCCATCATAGTTGATTATCACTTCATATTGTTGTTAGTATGTACAGTCTTCTGGTTCTGTTCATTTCACTCAGCATCAGTTCATGTAAATCTTTCCAAGTTTTTTCTGAAATCCCATCTCTCATGATTTCTTATAGAAAATATATTCCATCACATTCATATATCACAATTTGTTCAGTCATTCCTCAATTGATGGGCATCCTCTCAATTTCCAATTATTTGTCACCACAAAGAGTTGCTATGAATATTTTTGCACATGTAAGTTTTTTAGCCTTTTTTGGGGATCTCTTAGGGATTCAGACCTAGTAGTGGCATTGCTGGATTAAAGGGTATGCACAATTTTATTGTACATTAGGCATAGTTCCAAATTGCTAACCTTTCCAAAAAGGTTAGATCAGTTCACAACTCCCACCAACATTGCATGAACGTGCCAGTTTTCCCACATTCCCTCCAAACGATCATTTTTCTTTTTAATCATATTGGCCAATCTGATAGGTATGAGGTGGTACATCATCGTTGTTTTAATTTGCATTTCCTTAATCAATAATGATTTAGAGTCACTCTTCTCTTCCATAGACTGTATCCAATTCTTTTAATCAGACCTCATATGGTATGGTTTAATGTGGCTTCCTCATCTGCTGGTTCTCCTTTGTTCACAGATCATCTTGGGAACACCACTCCAAAATCATGTTGCCTAAAATATAATTCTAAGCAGAAGCCACAAGGTCATTGTCCATATACAGCTCCCTTTAAAGTGCCTACCTAATTTATAAAAACCTAAATGTAGAGCTGGAAGGGACCTGAGAAGTCAACTAATTCAAACCCCTCCATTTGAAGTGTCTTATCCAATATCACAAAAACAGTAAGTAACACAGATGAAATTCAATTTCAAAACTTCTGATTCTAAATTCAATGTTCCTTCTAAGAATTCGAGTGTAGCTCAAATTCTGAGTAGTGAAGTGAGTACTCAAGGGAAGATGTCATCTACATCAAGTCAGCTAGGTAGTGGAGCTTAGAGATTCAGGGCCAGAAGACCAATAAAGCCATCTGGTCCAATTACTGATGAAGAAACTAAGGTCAACAGAGGGGGAAATGACTTTCACAAGGTCATACAAGTATTAGTTCTTCTACTTACAAATGCAGCACCCTTTCCATTCTACCAAGCTATTTCTCTAATCATGGAAGAAATGACTAAAAGAGCTAACTTGCTTGTGGTCATTTTTGGGAAAATGTGGTTCAATCTGTAGGTCATAAAAAAGGACATTTTTAACATATACACATGGGTAAAAGTGCCTCAAATGCACAGCCTGGCAGCATTGGCCCTTTTGGGGAGACTGAATCTTCAGCAGTATTTATGACACAACAAATCAGTGTTTCTATCTGAAAGCTGCCTGCATCCAACTAATAACTACTATGTACATTTGCTTTGAAAGAGTGGAGCTTATTTAAAGATATAGCTTTGGGGGTGGTTGGGAAGAGTGTGGGGGGGGGGAGTAGAATGCTCTGCCTGAGGAAGGAAATTGCAGAGGTTAGTGAAATGCAGGCAGGCTGGGAAATGGGATAATCGATTGCCCTCCTGAGTGGACTGTTCTTTCACTAGAATGTCTACAAATTTGGACAGAAAAAAGCAAAAATGAAGATCTAAGAATACCACACCCCTCTTCTCCTTATGGGAATGACTCAGAGATTGTCTTTTAATCCATTCTCTTTAAAAAAGCATTCATTTGCAAGAGACTCATTTGTCATCTGAAACTAAAGTGCACCAGAGCCATCCAGGGTGTCACTCTTTAAGTTGCTAAATCATTTTCCCTAGCACTTGCTGCAGGGGAGATTACAGAAGAGATGATGACAAACACTCCACAGCCACTCATGACATCAAAGCCATGCTTTGGCCAAGCTTTGTCTTGGCCAGAGTCACAATGGAATCAAACCCACTTTCTAGAGATCCCTGTTTCTTCCTCATTTTCTCCTTGTCTTTTGTTCTATGTCCCTTGTCCTTCATTTCCCCATTTTTCTTTGTTCTCTCTTCTTCCTGCTTCTTTCATATCCTCATTTTCTATTTCTTTGAGATGATGGGATCACATATTTAGATTAAAGATACCTCAGAGATCATCTAATCTAACCACGTTATTTAGCAGATGAGGAAACTGAGGCCCAGAGAGATTAACAGTCTAATCACACAGTTAGTAAATGCCAAAAATATGAATGGGAATATTATCCCCTCCCCAAAATAGGCACAAGGAGTAGGTATTGCTCAGGGACCCTGAGAGTAATCTCTAAACATTATATTCAAATCAATTCAATTTCCAGGTACTATGCTAAGCACTAAAAATAGAAAAACTAAAACATATTCATGTCTGCTTTCAAGAAGCTTACTTTCTACTGGAGGGAAAACAATATTCATATACATAATTAATTTTTTAAAGTTCATAAAATACATACAAAATAATTTCTTGGGGGAAGCACAACTGCAGGAAAAGGTAAGAAAGACTTATTGTCAGAGATGGCACTTCAATCAAGTCTTGAAGGGTATGAGGAATTGCAGGAGGGAGAGGAAGTACATCCAGACCACAGAAGTAAATCTATGAGAGATGAAACTGTCTGTGCTGCATAGGATGGAGGTCATGCTCCTTGATCCAGTGGTTATGCTCCTTCATTAAGGGGTATGGAGAAATAACACTCTCCTAGATAATAGCAAGGGAAATTCTTGATATTTCTGTATCCATGGAAGTCCCCAGATATCCATCAATTTGGCTTCCCTTTTAAAATGTCTCTGTAGTTGAAATGTAAAGAATGATAAAAATAGTAAAAAAGGGAGAATGGAATGATCATATCTTTAGCCTGGGTGATCAGAGGTGTAGTATGGAGAGAAATGTGAATTTAACAAAAAAGAAAAATATATAAGACTTTATCCCTCCCCAAAGGAAAAATGCCACAATTCCTCAGAAAAAACATGGAACTTTTATATTTTGCCTTATTGTATCTTGTTCCTTCTTTTCATGATACTGATTATTTCTTAGTAAAAATAAATAACCAAACCCTGCCAGGGAGACTAGAGAGAGCTTTAGCTAGTAATGTTCATTAAGAAGGACTCGGGCTCATAGTAATTTTTGTAAGATTGAAACCAACCAAAGGGAAGAAGACATGAGGCATGTTTTTGCCTCTAATGAAAATAACCAAGTGACACGTCTACCTAAAGAGGAAAAAAAAAACAATATTTAGAAATAGAAAATGCCACATTTCCTAGTTCAGGGGATGTTCTCTCACACAATTAAAAATAATTCTGGGTGGTCAGGATTGCTATTGGGTTCCTCGAGGTCAAGATTGCCATTGACTTCCTCAACACTCACTGTATGTCAATGTTAGCAACTTACCTTCCACCCTCTCCTGTTTTTAGAGATGCAAATATTCTCATATTTCTACTCATTCTTATATAGGGCGGTGATATGGAGAGAGAGCTTTAAAATTCACATGGCATTTGCCTAAGTGGAAAGCTTCAATGAGATAGAGTGAATCTGGGCTTCTTCTCCATCACCATCACAAGCATTTCCATAATGTTTTAAGGCTTGAAAAGCACATTGTGTTCATTATCTCACTTGAACCCCATAGCGATTCTGAGGTAGAGATCTTCATTTTATAGATGAATAAGCTAAGGCTATGAAGAAGTGTCCATGAATTCCCACTAAAACCTTCCCTGGTGGGGGTAGGAGGGGAGTATTACAGGCACAATTAATCATATCTTACAGATAAAGGAACTTAGACTCAGAAAGGTCACATGACTAATCAGAATCTCAGAAATGAGATTCAAGTCCAGGTTTCTCCCAATTCCAGGTATAGCATTCTTATACCCCTACCCCTCAAAAAAAAGTGAGAGGAAGAAGAACACAGGTAAATTATTTCTGCTAAGCATATTTCTACAAATGAGTAGTTCCTACTTCCATCTACCACAAGTGCTACATAAGCTGCCTATCAGCACTCTGGACAGCTATACTGCTGGAAAAGCCAAACTGCTCCATGGTTTCATAAGACTTCCCTCTCTAGAGTCAGGAGTAAGTTGCCTACTTGAGATGTCAGGCATTAATCAATGCTGGAGTCTCCCCGGGGGAGGAGCAGAAAGATTTTCATCCAGGATACGGATAATTCCATTTAATGTCCTTGAGATTGGTTCAGAGGATGTATTTGTCACTCCTGACATCATCCTTTTAAAGTTACATATCCCCCAGAAGATAAGAAAGTACATGATGTAAAAGGCAGGTCAGGTCCCTGATTTCTTACGGTGAAACACCATTTCCTAGCAACTTCTCAGTTTACAGAGCCATTAAAATTTAACCTAGAAACAAAAACAAAAGACAAAAAATTCCTAAAATAGGAAAGGAAAAAAAAAATCATCCCCCCCCCATCCATTTTTGGTTTTTTTTCCCCTAACATCAATTGTATCTGCTTGGTTTCTGTAATTAGTAACAAAGGAATCCCCCTTTTTTACTTTTGATCATTAACATTATCTCCCTAGTGTCCTTGACTTAGGGAAAATCCAGAAATCATCTGCAGCTTGGAAACAAAATATTCTTATTAATTACCTGAATAAAAAAGATTTCTGTGATGATTAGAGAGCCAAATTGGGCATATAGCTAGCTCTCTACCTAGATGGAAAACTATAAGAAACTTCTTGAAAGATTTGCTTAAGAATGAAAATACAGATTCACAGAATTTTAGACTTCAAAGTGATACCAACATTTATTTAGATATCTTTTTCCACAGACATGGGAATCCAACTTTTGTCTAAAGACCCTGAGTGAGGAGAACTCACAACCTCCTGAGAAAGCCCATTCTACTTGGAAATAACTGGAACTGTGATTAAGTACATTTGAACTCAGGGCTTTCTGACTCTAGGCCCAGTACTCTATCCACTACACCACCAGTGCCTCTATTGATTCATTTTAAGATTGTAGGTTACCAAACAACAAGAAATTACTTTGCTATCCACTATGTTTACTCTCCCCCTAATAAGAGAGATGGTATGAAAGAAGTAAGGGTTGGAGAAGCATGGAGGGGTTGTAATTTGAATTACTGGAAAGAATGTTCTGTTGAATGAAGCCACAAACTCATTGTAGTAC
The DNA here is from genome assembly GCF_037893015.1 of Macrotis lagotis. Taxonomy (NCBI): domain Eukaryota; kingdom Metazoa; phylum Chordata; class Mammalia; order Peramelemorphia; family Peramelidae; genus Macrotis; species Macrotis lagotis. The sequence goes on from NC_133666.1 coordinate 33,985,543, forward strand.
TTGAGTAATCATCACCTAAAGACGAAATAGAAGAGAAGACACTGAAATTGGAATTAGGAAGACTTGGGTTCAAATCTCATGTCAGAAACTTTGTAAACCTGGCAATTCACATAACCTCTATATGCCCAATTTCTTCATTTTAAGAATGACAAGGTAGGACTTTATTATCAGTCTCTAAGGATCTTTAAAGCTCTAGATATATTATTTTATTTAACAGAACCCAACAAGCATCTTACTTCTGCATCAGAGAGCATAGATAGCAAAGTATTCTGGGTACTCCTAGATAGCAGATAGTATCCCCCAAGCTCCAAATGAATTTAATAAAGGGTGAACACTGGGGTACTGGTGATATTTTAGCTTAAGAAAGAGGAGGAGCCTTTCCCCTGGGAATAGATCTGGAGAATAAAGAATGGTAGTGCTCCCTATCCCCTCATTCCATCTTTTCAAAACTAGCCCATATCTGACTGAGATCTGCAATGTCTACTACGGTCATGCAAGAGAACTATAATAGACATTTCTAAGAGTCGCTTCCCATTTGCTCCCAGATACATGCCATGTAGGACCATAACTATTATGCATGTCAATTAGGCAATTACCACATTATGTACCCCCACACACACACATCTGCTCATAACCTAAAAATGCTCAAGGACTAAAGGCACCAAAGTTCCTCTTTCAAATCAAGTTCCTGGAAGGACTAACCAATTTTCCCACCAAACCATTTCACATGGCTATTAGATTCCTAAGTAAGTTCACAAAAGTCTAACACATAAAAATAGTTTACTCTAAAATACACTATTGCTATGGGAAATGCTAGAAGCAGCTAGGTAGCATTGCTGAGCCTGGAGTCAGGAAGACCTGAGTTCAAATGTGACTTCAGACATTTCTTAGCTGTGTCATCTTCAGCAAGTCACTTAACCCTTTTTATTTTCAGTTTCCTCATGTGAAAAATGAGCTGGAGAAGGAAAAGACAAACCACCCTAGTATCTTTGCCAAGAAAAGCCCAAATGGAGTCTCAGAGTCAGACACAACTGAAAAGTTGAATGAATATACATGGAAATGGTACTAATAATCTGAGTCCTATCACCTACCAATGGTTCCAAGATTTTGCACCTAACAATGACCAAGCATGTATTAAACAGATCCTCTGCTAGGTAGTCACTCTGGGCCCCTAGGTACTCGCTATGGGAATAAGGACATAGAGCCTACCCTTTTTAGCTCTAGTCTTCTTTTTCAGACTGATCCAGGGAGAATGGAAACTCCTAAAGGGAAAGACAGTTGGAACTTAGTCTCTGCCTTGCTAGTACCAAGTACCAACCCTTGTACATACGAGATGCTCAATTAGCATGAGACTGTAGAAAAACCCCTGGCTCAGGAGTCACAAGACTTGAGTTCAAATGCCTGCTCTGAGATTTGAAAAACTGTGGGACCCCTTCCCTGGGTCTGTTTCCTCATCCATCAAATGCCAGGTTGGATATGATCTCAGATTCTTTTGAGACTCTGAGTGAATTACTGAACAAAGCAATGTTTTTTCCCAGACCACAAAATTGATGTGTGGACCCTTGGAGCTGCCCTAACAATGAAAGGAGAGAGAGGGAAGAAAAAGGGTATCATTGGTTCCAGTAGAGAAGAAGGGAGTAAAACAGACTCAGCAGTGGAGGGGTGAGGAAGGTTAGGATGGTCCCTGCTACTTTTGGTTAAAGAGGGAAGATCCCAAGGTTCTAGGAGAAAGAAGTCTGGGTAAAGGTTGGAATCCATTCATTTATGTGGAAAGGATACTCCTAAGTCAGAGGTAGCTTGAGGAATACAGCACTACAGGAAAGTGGGTTGGTTTTTTTTGTTGTTACTGTTTTGGGGAGAGAGAGATGGCCCCCTGGTGTTTTGAAAGAGTTAAAGTATAATTCCCCTAATACTCAACTTCAGCTCTGGAGGTCAGAGCTTCTTATATTCCAGTATTACCAGAACCAGCCAAGAAAACTGCAAGGCTATTACTCAGCATTTCCAAATGATCAAATTATATTTTCCCCTTGCACTATCTCAAAGGAGGGTATTCAGCAGCTTTGCTACCTAAGAAGCCAAGAGAAAAATTAATTTATCTACCTTAAAAACGTAACAGGTGCCTCGTTAAAGACATCTCTCCTCTAGTAATCTTCCTTGCAACCCCACCAGATAATCAAGGGCTCCAAATGGTTTCATTTTTGCCCCTTAATAAACAAAAAGTACAAACATTTCCCTGTGCAGAATAAAGCCTGACCTTAGATGTGAGTTCAGCCAAGTCGCACAGTGAATAGGGTCTTTTCACATTCTTTCATTGAGTCTTCATGCTGCACATTAGATACAGTCACTGAGATAGAAGCTACACCCATGGGACTCCATGGGTGTCTGAAAGACCCCTTAAGATTTGAGCTGCTGATTGTCTTTCTCTTGTCACCTCAAGAGGCCAGGGCTTGCCACGGAATTCTTTTTGTGTTTTCCCAATACAGGTTGGCCACTAGTGATGTGGTCTCCTGGTTGACTATACAGAACACAAGAGAGTAAACAATGCATATGCTCATTTGAGACTACTTTGGCAGTCACTCACACACAAAGAAACTGAGCAAAGTAAGGCAACATAGTCAGTACCTTATGGAGTCCAGTGAAAATATCATACACTGAAACCAACACCAACTGAGCAAATGATTGGAATTGATCCCTTATGATTATCACAGCAAAACTCTCTGGAACCTATATATTAAGGTGGCCAAGAGAAAAAGGTTCATAGTAGTAGCTATTCTGATAGTTACCTGGGTCTTCTGATGCTGGATGACTTCTTCTGCCTTTACAGCTGCAGTTTGGGGGGGGGGGGTCTATACTCAATCCTCCTGAATAAAAGTGGCTTTGTAACTACATAAGCAGAGCCCCCCCCCCCCCCACTGTCTGTAAGACCTGGTAGAGAGGTTCCTTCTTTGGATCAATGAAGCTAACTGAATAACCCAGACACTCAGACTTTGGGTCTTTGATATATCTCTAATTACTATCATTGTCTAAATATTATCCAGGGGTCATAGTCACAGTAACCTTGACACTCTAGGTTCATCATATGCCTTTACATCAAGGAAAAAAACATGGGGAGAGAGAAGGTAGGAGCAGAGATGGCACCTTCAGTTAAAGTTTAAAGGCAGCTCCCCATTTCTCCTGCTCCCCCAAAGCTTCATTTTAGAGGAGAAAAATGTCTTTCTACAAAATCACTTGTATATGCACATTTGAGTCTATTATTGCAGTCACTGGCACACAAAGAAGCTGAGAAAATCAAGGCAGATTTTTTTTTCTGCTTTTGTTTGTGTTATTTCCCTTCCAAGCTAAGTCTGTCACTCTTGCTAAGAGTGGCTTTAGAGAAGCCAGTGAATTAAACCAACTCAAGAAGAGCACTTGGTTGCATCATATCTCAGGAAGGTCGTGGGTGGTATCCTCTTCTCACTTGCACTGCTCATAGGCATCTGTATTTGCCAAGAACCGAAAAGGTTTTACAAGATGATGGAGCATCTTAGTTCTAAAGAGATCAGACTTGGATCCCTGATTTCCTTGACCTAGAGAACTCCTAGGAGACAGAATTCTATCTACTGATGCAGGTTAGCACCTTCTTTAAGAGTTGTCTAGTGCTATAAGATATTAAGTCTATGATCACACACATAGTATGTGTTGAGTCAGAATTTCAGAATTTGAACCAAGACCTTCCTGGCTTTGAGACCAATCCTATCTCCAATAGAGGTACCATCTTTTCCAATAGAATTTTTGACATTCTGTGGACGTAGGCTTTTGGAACTCGTTCAGTAGCAATCATCCAAAAGAAGCAGCAAGACTATCCATCCAGCAGATATCTCTACATTTGCATGGCTGGTGTCATCTAAATACAGGAAACTGGACTAAGTTCAAATCCCAGTTTCATCACTTTCTATTTTACTACAGACAAATCATTCGACTGCTTTCCCTATAGTTCCTTGATTGATCTTCCTGCCTTTAAGGCTCTCTTCTCTCAAATCCATTCTCTAATTAGCTGCTAAATTATTATTTCTAAAACACAAATCTGACCATATTAGCTCCATACTCAGAAAGCCACAGTGGCTCCCCAGTACCATCAGAATAAACTACAAACTCCTCTATGTGTTACTTAAGGACCTTCAAAAACTATTTTTGCATTTGATGTCCCATGACTCTTCCTCCTCTTCATTCTCTCTAAGCTTCATTCCAATTAAACCAATATACTTGTTCTTCCTGTTCAACTCTCATCTCTCTGCTCTGTTGTTTTTGTACAGGCTGCTTCAGACACCTGGAATTTTTTTCCTTTCTCAACTCTACCTTGTAGGATTCCTATTTCCCTTTCAGTCTCAGCTCAAGCACCACCTCTCACATGAGGCCCTTTCCGATCCCCCTCCTATCATAAGTTCCCTTGTGACCCGAAGTTACTTTTTGAAGTTACTTTGGAACCATGTGTTGCTTTGGTATTGTGTGTTGAAGTATTTAGATAATGTTACTCCCCTCCCTACTTGAATAAAAGCTCTTTGAGAGCAGGAACTCTTTCATTTTCATCTGTCTTAGGTGCTCCCCACACAAGGGCACCTAAAATAATGTCGGGTACTTAATAAGTTTTAACAAATGATTTTTAAATTGAATTGTTGAGTCTTAGTTTTCCCATCTGTAAAATGGAGAGAGGGGACTAAGTCATTTCCAAGGCCCTGTTCACCTCTGCTTTTGCTTTTTGACTAGAACATTGTTTTGAAGATAAATGAGTTGTGGTCATAAAAGTAAAAAGAACAGGCATTTAGATAGGTTTGCAAAACAATTTTCAAATATCTCACCTGAAACACTGCAAAGTCTGAGCATTCAAGAGGCTCATTAAATGAGAAAGGAGTTTGGTGGCTTGAGCAATCCCCTCCCCCAGTATGCCCTAGGTGCTTAATAAATGCTTGCTGATTAACAATGCAAAATAATATTGTTCTGGATAAAGTTACTCCCTCAATAATTACAAGCCCCTGAGGATGTTATTTGGACCAGCTCTCTTGCAGGTACACAATCCAAATGCTTTCTTAATAGAATCACACTAATAACTGAATAGGAAGGAATTGGGAATGGAGCAAGTAGGAGTTCCTCCATAGTTCTTCTTCCTTCGCTTAAGAATTTTAAAATAAACCATCTCATCACAAATTTCTTCCCCCCCCCCCACCATCCCCAATCATACCCATGAGAGGCTTAAGATTGGCTAAGCTTTGAATTCCCTGTGTCATTATAAACTCAGTCACAAACCTGGTAAGTCAGGGTCTAAACACCACTTAAGCAAATGATAGGGAAGCAGATCTCTCTTCTTTTCAGCTTTTCAAAAAGTCTGTGCCCAATTCAGTGTTGGAAAAGGGCCCTCCTCGGGAGGGCCAGTAAAGTAATAACAACTCTTGAGAGAAGGTTGGTAATTAAGTTTTCAGAAACATTCATGTCTAGTCTATAACTGATTTTCTATTTAATTTCAGTGGATATTGGAGTGGTTTTGGAGAGAGAAGGAGAAATCAGAGAGTGATGGAAGCCAACTCCAAAAACAGAAACAAATACAGGTTATTAGGAGAGAAATCAACTTTAACATGCTTTTCATACCTGATTATACTAACTCAACTAAGCTCTAGGTCCTAAAGCAAATGCCAATGCATCACACCAGGTAAGAATATGTATATATAGAAACCAGGTAAGAATGTGAATATATATATATATATATATGATCTCTAATGAATGGCACAAAGTCTCTGGGGTTTCCTATCCAACAGTATACCCTTCTGCCCCAACACTGGAGTCTATCACACTCTGGGATCTTTCTCGTCCTCTCTCCAGCCCCAAGTGTTAGAAATTGGAAGTTTACCTTTGATCAATAGAGAGAAACCTTTATTTTTAAAAGAAGTCAAAATGGTCATCATAACCAACAGAGTATCAATTAACCCTCTTGAGAACTTGGAAGAAAATTAAATACATATCTTGGACTATAATTTATCCACAAAGATGCTGTGGTTATTTCTATCTCATTAACAGGATAATTTAGTTTGAATTCATAATTTTTAACTGAACTTAAACACCAAATGAAATGACCATTTCCATATGCATCATAGAGCAGGAAGGAGGGGGTTATATGCCAATCTGTGGAACTCTATTAGAGAGAGTAGACTTTTCTTTTTAAGTATATACTAAATCCATCCTGTAACTTTCCAATCAATTCTGCCTCTCTGGAACTCCTTCTTGCCTTCATTTTGGACCTTTGACATCAGAAAAACTCAAGTTTGAAACCTAGGAGCTGTGACAAGTTCTTCAACCTCGTGGTTGAAGGTTTCTTCATCCATTAAATGGGGATGATAATCCCATCTACCTCCCAGGATAGTCTGGTTGTAATTGTATCTCCATGACTAAGAAAAATAACTGCCTGGAAAAAGGATGTAGGAGTTGCCATCTTTCCCCTTCCTCCCCAAATCATTATGAACTGCCCGAAATTCAAGGACAGGTAGAAAGCAGAAAAGGAAGAAATACCTCAAGGTAGGATCAGTTCTGCCCACTATAATTTCCTGAGTTAAGCTTCATTTCCTCATAGATCTGTTTCCATTTCTTCAATTAACCTGAAAATCTAATATCAAAATCAGAACACCAACCTTTACTGTTACCTCCAAGTAGCAATAGAGTCTAGCATGCAAAGACACGGGTTAGTGTGATGAAATTAAGCACAATTTTCTTCTGTTATCTTTCTTTGACTCCCTTAAAGAATTCATTTAGGAGAAATTTATCTTTTTGTTTGCTTGCAATAGATCCAATTTTCCCTACTCACAGAAGGAGCCCTTCTCTGACTTTTACCTCCTGAACAAACCTCTGGACAGTTAATTAAGAATCCATTCTTGACTAAACTCAAAGGCATTGCCCATCTGCTTAGTTCATAATAAAATAGCATTAACATTACAGAGAAAATAAAACTGGGGAATATATGTTATGCTAGTTAGCTGTATTCTCCCTCCCAGTACTTTTCCAGGCAAAATACAATGTTTTCTCCATTAGATGCCTCTGGTGCCTCATCAGGGTGATGAAGGTCACCCTGGGTTCCCTGAGACAGCCAGCAGAGGCAAATGTTCTCAGAAAGGTTCATCACTAAAGAGTTGGCCATTAGGAGATGAGGATTTTTTTCTGCAGCAACTTATAAAGACTACCATGAAGGAGGGAGTGAAACTAAGGGATTTTGACTGGTAACAAGACTATTCACAATAATAGAATCAGCATCGCTTGAAATATTAGATCTCCATCCTTGCTCCACATCCCTATCAGGCCTGCTCACAAGGCCCACTACATCTAGGAAACCCCAGGCCATGTTTCACTACATAGTTACTCTGTTACACAATATATGTTCTCTAAAATGTTGCAGTTCTAGAACCATAAACAAAATAATATTACTACAGTTACTAGAAGAGGTGGCAATTGACTCTTTTATTCCACTTATCATCTCATTAACTTCCCAAATCAAAATACCCTACCCTGAGCCAAAACTCCCCTTAACGCACTGTCTCCCCTCTCCCGTGTCCAACTAAAATATAAGCTCCTTGAGGACAGGGATTATCTTTGGTTTTGTATTTGGATCCCTCATGCCTGGCAAAAGTTTGGTACACATAGTAAATAATTAATAACTAATTTTTCATACATATGGGGAGAAATTTCAAAGAGCATCAGAACCACCAAAATCTTACATGGCATCTGACATTTACAAAATTTAACTGGCTATCATCAATGTCAATGAAGATGAGAATTTTAGAAATAAGAATGAATAGAGGGCAGGGAGGTGGCACAGTGGATAGAGCACTGGCTCTGGAGTCAGGAGGACCTGAGTCCAATTCCAGCCTCAGACACTTAATAATTGCCTAGCTGTGTGACCTTGGGCAAGTCACTTAACTCTACTGCCTTAAATAAAAAAAAATAAATTAATAAAATAAATTTACAAAATGAATAGATTAATTATTAAGTCACATAAACTTGGCAAAACTAGGTTCAACATAGTGATGGGGTCAGAAATCTAACTGCAAGTGGGTGAGAAGTGAATCACTGGTAAAGAAGGAAGAGTTAGGCTGGTAGCCTCCTAAAGATGTCAAGGGAAGAAGAAAGGTTGATAAATTCAAAGGAAAGTGTTTTTGTTTATCTGTTTGTCTTTAAGAATCACAAAGACTTGAGCAAGTTTGTAAGTATCAGGGAAAAATCTTGGAGACAGAGAGAGCGTGACAATGAAAAAGAGGGAAAGAATAATCAATGAGGCAAGGACCCTTATAAGGACCCTTATAAGATGTCCACATCGCTATCTTAGAAAGGAACAAAAGAAAAAAGCAGAAGTAGGAATGTAAGAGGGATTGCTTTAAGTGATTCAGTAAAATTTTTTAAAAAGCAAGTTTCCCTACTCAGAGAGAGTGACCCGTGGTCAAGGTAGGTGTCATAGGCATCACAAAATTACAGATTTAGATGTGGAAGGGATGTTAGAGTCCATGTGATACTCTCCCCTCATTCTTCAGATGACGAAATTAAGGCCTAGCAAGGTTAAGTGACTTAAAGTCAAATAGATAGTAAACATTAGAGGAAAGCATTAGAAGGGGCATTTGAACCCAAGCTCTTTTGATGCCAGAGCGAGGAATTTTTCTGCATTACCACTTGGGGATAAAAGAAAATACAAAAGGCTTACCATCCAGCAGCTGAGGTTGCATTTTATGAACCTGTGGTAGATCAAGTACATAGAGTTTACTGGCTTCCTTTCATAACATTAAGTAGCTTGAGAGTAGGAACAAAAGAAGGACAATAATAGAGATGACAAGCATTTGACCATTAGCAATACAGGACTAGTCAAAGGACAAGAGGGTAATTAAGAGAGAAAAGTGAGGCTAGAACAGAAGACTGAGGAACCACAGTTTGAAGTGAGGTTGACAGAGGAGGAGTGAAGCAGTATGAGGTTGCAGAAGACACAAAAGCAAGAAGACTGCAATCAAAGACAAGAATTTCAGAGATCATCTTATGGGGATGCCCATAAGAACAACCAAATGGGCAAAGATGAAGATAGGCATTGGAGGACAAAGAAAGACTGAATCTAGTACTGGTCTCATGGAGGGAGCAGAAAGAAGAACCTGGAGGTTGGTCTATGATCACCTCACAGAACAGGCCAAATGAGGAAAAATTCCAGAGAGGCTAATGGTGGCAGAGGATCAGTGAGGAATAAAGGATATGCCAATTCCATCTCCTCCGCATTTGCTGCTTTGGGGTAGGTAAAAGATGGGGTCACCCAAGAGAACGTGGTAAGAAATGGAAGACAGATAATAGAGGCTCAAGAAAGAGAAGAAAGCAAGAGGTAAAGATGAAGGATCAAGAGAAGTTTAATAACACAATAGCTGCAGAAGGCTTATAACAGTGGGGAAGAGCAGAGGACATGAGGTGCTAAGAAGGAATAAAACAGGAAGGAGAACATGGGAAAAAGGAGTTTTTGCCAAGGTAGATGGGATTGAGAATCACTGAGATTAGGATAGTAAGAAGTAGAAATTTGCTAACCAGACGAGGGGGTATAGGCTAAGTGGGCCCCAAGGTTCTAATTAAAACACTGGTATGAATGAGCTTGGGGGGGGGGGTATATCCCCTGTGGAACCTTCTCTCTTGTTTGTATAAGGGAGTGGTCAAGAAAGGCTTTTAAAAATACCTGCCAGCTCTCCTAGGATACTTAATGTGTTCTGCCTCCTACCTCTATGAGATTTGGAGGGAAATGTTATTTTTCCCACTAGGGTTATTCTTCTTATTTAGAGTCACCTGAGACCACTTCAACTTTGTGTATTTATTAACTACTTCTAAATATGCTTTGGTTAAATGTCCAAGGCATGAGGGTTATTTCATTGGCAGCCTCAGACTGGATAATAGCAGAAATTGATCAGCTGCACTGCTTTCTTATTCAAGGTCCAAAAGAACATGCTTCTTAGAGCAAAGAAGAGAGGCCGACGGGTGCTTCAGGACAACTATTCAAAGCTCTCTGGGCCTGCCCTGGTTTTCTTTGGGTCACAGGCACCTGGCCCAGGGTTGATTTTCAAGGCTGCATCAGTCCTCAAGAGGTGAGCCAATGCCATCTCAGTGACAGGCATAGCCATGGCTATTTCCCAAGCAAAAGGCATGATGAAATTCCCACAGAGCTTTGGCCTCTTTGACTCCAATGTAGCAGTAAGCTGCTCTCTCTTTCAGCTAAATTCCCCAAGTCAGAGAAGTCCCTGAGGAAAAGGACTTTTCATGAAGTGGGTCACTCTTGAGGAGTCACAGATCTTGGAGGCTCCCAAAGAACTAGAAACATTTGCTACCTGTCAGAAATCAAGTACATCTACAAATAAAAATGCAGAGGACTATGGGAGCTGAATATCAGAAATTCTTTAAAGCTTCAAGACCCCCAGCCAGTCTTGCAGGCAGACAAGTTGTGGGTGGGAGGCCTAAAACAAGTAACCGAAAATTGTCAAAGGCAATGTGTCCAACTCAATAGAAATGGGACCATTCAACTATACAGAATTATTTCTGCAAACTGTATATTGACTTATCGATGCTTTATTGTATTTTTATTTATTCTCTTTTAATCTGATTCAGGCTGCATCGGGGAGAGTTGAAGGCTTCATGTAGGTTTATTACCTCTATTCTACAGCATTAGACCAAGAGGTGAATACATTAAAGAACACTAAATCAGCTCTTAAGTGCCCTATGGATGCCCAGAGTTACAATGATAACTGGTAGAAAATCAGAGAATTTATTCAGTCATCCCTGAGCAACAAAGTTGATAATGGAAGAGAGTGTGATGCGCATATAACCACTGGAGGATGCAACATGGGCCTCAGTTTCCTAGTCTAAAAAAATGAAACACTTGTACAAGAGACCCTCTAATGTCTCTTTAAGCTCTGTGCTTATGATCTTGTGACTAGTAATCCCATTAAATTCAAAAACGATTCATTATACAACTACTATGAATGGAGCACCATCCATGGTGCTGGGAAAAGTTCAAAGTTTAAAAAAATATTCAAGGATCGGAGTGGTTGTTTTGAGTGAACTGCTGAGTATTCTGTGTGATGGTAACAGAGGTAATCTAAGAAGGTCCTATTTCTTCTCCTTCCATCATCAACCATTTCTCACTTCTACCTCTTCTCTTCCCCTCCCAGGAAATACCAATGTCCCTTTCCACTTCTGCACATCACAAAGAGCACAAGAAGCTATATATTTTCCAAGGTCAATTTTCAAAGCATAAAAACATCTGGAGTGTCTAGGATAGGTTATAAAGGGATTCTGGTCTTCTGTGTACAGCTGTTTCAGAGATACCGAACCACTCAGCCAGCCAAAGGTTGTCAAGGAAGTCACAAAGTAGTGATGTGGACACAAATTGCTCAGTCAGCAGTTCTGAATGGAACCAATTAAAACCATTGCTCAGATGTCCAGAACAGACCATTCCTTGGGGAAAACACTAGGCTATGAATAGGACTCCCAATCCCCATTAACACCAATTATAAAGATTCAGTGACTTCTACCTCTTTAGAAAGCCAAGCAAGCAAAGAAAATTATATCCTTCCATGGGTTTTCAAATAAGCTATTAAGAGTGAGAATCAAAATAACAGGCATAAGGTGATTAGAGATGCACTGGAGCACAGGTGGATCTGGAAATAACCTTGCATTGCAGGACTGAAGCAAACACCAGTCCCCTTTCTTCATACCTACTGCTTGAGGGTCAATCATTTTATTTTTCAGAAAAGTGTTTTGAGCCTCCCACCTCATAGCAAATAGATCATAGGTGCAGAATGGGTGTGCATTATCAGACATGGCCAAAAAGTTAATTTCTCTAGCATTACTGTACTTCTCTGTTATGAAAGGACAGAGTCATTGGGAAATGACAGCAATTTTAGAGAGCATCAATAAAATAATTTTTTTAGAAAGAAGTTCAAATCAATTCGTTGTGTACGATTCAGTAGCTAGCTGATGAATCTATTTCTTTTCTGGTTATTAATTTGATTCTTATCACCAGAAGTTTGGACACAAAGGTAATGAATCATTTAATCATATTAAGTCCCCAGACTAACTCCAAAGGCAGAGAAGGCAACTGCATTGATAGAAAGAATATGCATACTGAGAAAATTGTGGCTCTTTCCAAATTATTGATTCATTTGCAGTCATAAAACTGGATTTTGAAATTTAAATCACATTTGAGACTTTAGAAATCACTAGATCCAACTCCTAGTTTCTGAGGGTGAGGAAATGGTGGCCCTGAGAGGAGAAGGACCTCGTTCCTAGCAAGCAAGAAGACTATTCTATTCCGAGACCTCTGATCCCCAAATAGAATACTCTTTGTCTACACCATGGCAACTTTTAAAGATATCAGTGATTTCTTCTGGGTTTCTATTCTAGAAGATGGAATTGCACTATGCTGTTTCCTCCGGCTACTGAGACAGTAAGACCTAGATTTGAATCTCAGTCCTACATTTTGATAACTGTATGATCTTGGATGTGTCATCTAAATATTCAGCCTTAGTTTCTTCACCTGTGAAACAGAGAAAACACAACTTGCAATACCTAACTCAAAGATCTGTTATGAAAACTGCCTAAAAGCATATATGCAAAAGAACTTTATCAAATACTAAGTAAATGTCAACTACTGTTCTGATGAATTCCTGTATGACAGAGCAAGGGGGAGGAATAGGGAAGCAAGGAATCAGCAGTGATTAAATATCTACTGTGTACCAAACACTGTCCTAAGTGGTTTCGAAATACGACCTCATTTGGTCCTCATAACAACCTTGAGAGGCAGACACTATCATTAACCCCATTTTTTAGAAGAGGAGACAGAGGCAAGCAGAGTAAAGTGAATCACCAAAGGTCACCCAGCAAGTAAATGTCAGAGGCATGATCCAGGTGTTTTCTTGCCTCTACCTCGGCATGTCACTTCATTTTGTCTAATCTCAAACAATCCTATATACTTTGAAGATAAAGACCTCATACTAGAGATTTCTACTCTGGATGACAGCACAAGTCCCTGACATTGACATTTCCTAAATAACTACCAGGTAATGACAGTATCCACACAAGAAATAAAAATGTTAAATTTGTTCAAACAAATAGTCATTTCAAAGGCATCAAAAAGACTGCATTCAATCGATAAAGGAATTCAGAAAACTGCAGCCTTTCTTCCCTCAGTTTTTGTTTGTAGACAGAGTCCCAGACTCTACCAAATTTTATGATCCAAACTCCAGCTATTTCAGTTGAGCATTCATCCTATAGAGATATGTCGAAGTGGACTCACACAGTATTCTGATGATGCATTAGACCCAGTTTAAGGCACACATGGGGTGAGGAAGGGAGGAGGGTGTTCCAATGTCTCCAGCCTTTTTTCCTTTGGGTCTCAATGCACCAGGGTCATGAAAGATAGTTTGGCCCAGTAACTAGAACCTGGAAATCAAGAGTAAAGGTACATCAGGGTCTCAGATACTTACTAGTTATGGGGTGCTGATCAAGTATTTAACCCCTTAGAGCCTGACTTTTTTCCACATATAAAAGGAGGATAATGACAGTATATACAGACTATTTAGGAATAACATAAGAGATAATCAGGAATGTACTTTGACAACCTTAACGTCCTTTAGAATATGAGTTTTATTATTATTATTGTTATTGCTATTATTATTATTACCTCAGCTAATGGAAAAAGGAGGATAAACTGCTAACCCTAAAGGGTAATTTTTTTTTTCAGTTCCTTAACCTTTCAAAGAATACTTAAAATACTATAAATAGAGAGGCAGTGGGATATACTTCAAAGAGCCATGGAGGTTAGAATCTAAAGAATGTTCTGAGTTCCTGGGTATAGTACCAGCTAGTTGTATAATCTTGTCCAATGGACTGCATCACTGAATCTCAATTGCAAAATCTGCAAAATGGAAACAATCGTACTTCTTTCTACCTTCCTCATAGAGTTATTCCGAAAATCACGTGACAAAGTAACAAAATGCTCCGTAACAAAAATTCTCTATAAATTTAAGAAAGAAGACACAATTGACCCATGGACACTCCTGGAAACACGTTAATTCAGTAGAAAAGTAAAATGATTTGATTCTACTTTTATAGATTTGGAGCAGGATGAGTTCAAACCTTTCATTTTACAGTTGAAGAATCTGAGAACTTGAAAGGGTAAATGACTTGCCCAGGTCACTCAGCCAGTAATGTCTTAAGGTAGAGTTTGGATTAGGACTCCCTGCCTTCTAGGCCAGTACTCAATTTACTACACCATTATACTCAGAATTGTTGCTTAGTTGTCTCAGTCATGTCCAATTCCTCATAACCTCATTTGAGCTTTTCATGGCAAAAATATGGCATTTCCTTTCCTAGCTCATTTTACAGATGAAGGGACTAAAGCAAACAGGGTAAAGTGACTTGTCCAGGGTCACACAGCTAGTAGATTTGAACTCATGAAGAGTATTTTGACTCGCACCCAGCATTCTATTCATTGTACCATCTAGCTGCCTTCAGAATTACTATAAGCATATTCAGTATCCCAAGCCTAGTAGCATATAAATAAAAGTAATTAAATCTTTTTTGCACACCAGCTCCCTTCATGTGAGTCTCTGTGTCTCTCCGTCACAAATACACACACACACACACTGTCTCTCTCTCTCTCTCTCTCTCTCTCTCTCTCTCTCTCTCTCTCTCCCTATAACCAGAGATATGGAAACAAGAGCTCTGGTTTTGGTGGTGAATTTCCTGCTCTCCAACTTGCTAGCTGAATAGCCTTAGATAAGTCATTTAATGACTTGTATTTTCAATTGTAAAGTGTAGATGATTTTCCATTTGAAGGATAGAAAATAGGTGCTTTGAAGTAAGTGAAAATATAACAAATAAACAGCTTAAGCAAAAGCCCAGCAGACTCAGTGAGAAAAGATGAAAGCCTTGAGAGGATGCTAAGTCTAAACCTAAGACTGTCAAAACCAACATCTCTTTAGTGGAAACCGGATTATATAAGATGGTTCGACAAACTACAATCACTCATCTAGTATATTGGAAAGAGTGTTGAATCCAGAGTAAGAAGTTTGTACTCCATTTCCAGTCATTATTAGCTATGTGATTCGGTCCAAAATGCCTAGGATGAGGTCCGATTTCGGCCTGTATGGAACCTTAGCGGACAATATAACTCCATTTTAGAATTGAGAAACAGAAGGTTCAGATAACTTAAGTGACTTGCTTAAAGGCATACTGATCTGAAGCAGCAGAGGTGAGATTTGAAGCCAGGTCTTTAGCTGCAACATCATTGCTCTTTATACAGTTGTGCTCATTCAGTCATTTTAGTCATGTCTGAATCTCCATGATCGTAGTATTCTATCTATTGTGCCACTTTGTTGCCTAATATTTTTACAGTACTACACTGTAAAAGTGGTGGAAAAAATACTCATAACATCAGTTTACAGGGCTGGCTGGCTGAACAAATTAATTAATGTATGGAGGTTAATTTGTAATGCATAAAGCATTATAGAAATGTTGGCTATTGTTATTTGCTTCTCTTTTCATTTATAATTAAATGCTTGATGTCACAGTCTAATTTCCTGGCATTCTAGTTGCATGATGGTCTCTTGAGAGGAGATATTGAATGAGGGAATGGAAGGAGAACAGCCCAATCAAATGATGCATATATGCAGAATGTAAAAATCAGTAAACGAGTTCATTAATGAAAAATACTAAAGGATCCTTTACAAACATCAATCTGTTTTGTCTGAATGCTTCTGGGCCAATGTCTATGAAAGAGAAATGATGTTTTGCTCACAGGACAGGTGGAGTGAAACCAGAAAGAAGAAATACTATCAGATTGGTATCAGGAGACCTGAGTTCTAGTCTTAGCACTGAGGAATATGGAAAGAGTGGCAGATTTGGAGGCAGAGAACTATTCAATATTCACACATTCCTATATGACCTTTGACAAGATAATCAAACTCCCTGAGTCTCAGTTCTCTTAGCTGAGACTGTTTTCTCAGTAAAATGAGAAGGTGGGAAAAGGTGACTTCTGGAAACTTTATCTAGGCTCTCTTGGCATTGGGACCCTAAACAATTCACTGAGGGACTGGAGGGAAGTCACTTATCTTCTCTGTTGCTCAATTTCCTCATCTATAAAAGTCAGTAGATTAACTAGATAATCTCTTTAGACACCTTCCACATCAGGATTTTTCAAAAGATTTTCTTATTTATAGCCTTTATCTTGACATCAGTCATTTCTAGAGGTATGGGGAAGGTTCTCTCAGGTTCATTCTCTCTCTCTCTCTCTCTCTCTCTCTCTCTCTCTCTCTCTCTCTCTCTCTCTGTGTGTGTGTGTGTGTGTGTGTGTGTGTGTGTCTTTCTCTCCTCTAGATAGAGTCAGCCCTTGCAACAATGGAAAATAAGGAATACATGCTACAGTAGCTACATGTAAGCAATGCATATAGCAATTCTCTGACTCTGCTAATCTATATTTTCAAATGCTACCTGTCCTATCAAAAAAAATGCCCCTATTCTGATACTTCCCATTTACCATTAATGGCCACATCCATGGGCAAGGGTCAGTATTATCACTATGGAACAGTTGAAAAGAATCTGGTCTTGCAGTCAGAAAATTAGGCTAGGTTTGAGCCCAGGTTCTTTACTTTTTTCACTGCATAAAGATGGCCCACTAACTTCACCATTGATTCATTCATTCAATAAACAATGATTAGGCATCTACCAGATATACCAGGCAATCAAGGAGATGCAGACTTTATATAAAATTTGCTCTCAGTCATCTCGGAGTTTGTAGTCTGGGATAGAGAAAAAACAAACACACAGACAACCACAGTAGCCAATATTACTTGCTAAGTTCATTGGTGAGTGGTTTTGTGGCACAGAAAAAAAAGAAAACCAGTCTTGAAGCCAGTAAAACTTCATTTCATTCTTTCTTGTGACAAATACTGCTTAAATGTCCATGAACAAGTCACTTCAATTTTCAGTGCTCTCTAGGCAACTTGATAAGTTTCTAAGCTACAGGGAAGGTACTGAGCCATACTTGGAGCTGAATTCTCCTCATCTGCTCTTGATGCAAACAGCATCACAGATCCAGTCCATGAATTCATTAGAAGGTGTTATGTGATGTCCAAGGAGGCAGACTGTTGGCAACTAGGGAAATAAGGTAGTTAGAGGATGGGTAGGAATCTAGGAAATGAGAAGGAACTTTCTAGGTATCGGTAACAGTGGAAGCAGAGTCAAGAGACCAAAGAGCATATTTAAAACCACAGAAATAGGTCTGGTTTCCTTAAAATATAGACTTTGTTTAGAAGAGTCTCAGTTTCCTCATCTAAAAAGGAGGCTATAAATGCTTCCACCATGATCTTCCATCAAAGAAATTTGTGAGAAAATACTTCTGTAAACTGGAAAGTCTAAAGAAATGAGCTCTGATTATTGGTTGCATCACTTGTTACCTCTGTAAAATCAGAGGGTTGGACTTAATAGCTGCTTATTCTCCCTTCCTGCACAACATTCTAATGTAAATTTAACCTAATAAGTAAGCAGGATGGAACTCAAGACTTCCTTATAGAAATAGAGCTGTGGAGGGTATAGCTTATTCACAAGGAAAATGATAGGGAAATGGGGTGGGGGGATGGAGGAGAATGTAGCTTTGGACATGAAAAGATAGAAGCAGTGAGGCAAGAAAATTCAGGATGGATGAGGGCAGATAAACAAATGGAAATGATATTGTCATCAGCGACTATCATGAAACATCTGGACAGAAGGAGGAAAGAGGCCAGAGGACAGAAAGGGGAGCTCAGAAACTGATCACCAACCTGAGGAGTTGAGAGATTTCAAAAGTCCAAATATCTGAAAAAGCATTCTCCTTCTCCTTCTCCTCCTCCTCTTCCTCTTCTTCATTCTCTTTTTCTTCTCTCCCCTTTCTCTCTCTCAAGAGAGTGAGCAGCTAATATGTCCTTAATGATGCTTTTATCCTTTAAAATATACAGTAAGTAATAAGAAAACTTTGATTCTGTCTTTGATTATCAGCAGCAAGGAGAAACTGACTGCTAAAGTAGAAATGATAGCATCCTGTGCACAGGAGTCATTTCATCTGAGAATTTGTGACAGAAGTGAACACAATGCAGGCACACTATGACATACACTGCAGATCTGGTTAGAATAGATTTCAAAAACATTTAAAAGAAGAATTGGAAGGAAAATTATCCAGGGGAAGCAAGCTCAGGAGGTATGGGAAACTCACAAAAATGAAAGGTAACAATTTCAATTTAAAGGAAAAAAGGGAAGAGATGTGGATGCACAGGAAACTCGCATAAAAATAGTAAGGTAGGTAATGAAATATAAATATACCGATATAATGAGGAATTTTAAGGACAGCATACATAGGGTTAAAGCTTAGAATGAAATGGGGCTTGAAATAAACTTTAACCAAAGCAAAAGGGGCACAAGGAAGGGACAACAGCTGCTTGGTTCAATGGAGTGATAGTGACAGTTGTCTGAGAAAAGTCTGCTTTACTCAAGTCTTATTTTGCTTCTGTTTTCTCTGTCAGGAAAAGAGGATGTTTGACTGAAAAGGCAAAAGCCGAAAAAGTTAATATAAAATGGAAATCCAAGCTATATAGGAAGATGATGCCTGCAGTACACAGTTAGAATTTATGATTTCAATGGTTACAAATGTAAAGCCTATAACAGATTGCTTTCTGTTGAGGGAAGGCGGAAAGGAGGGATTGAGGGAGAAAAATTAGAAAACCTCAAAAGCCTTGCTAAAAATTATTGGTAAAAACTACCATATCATGTAGTTGGAAAAATAAATAAAATATTTATTAATTTAAAAAAAATAATAAACATTGTTCAAAAAATTTATGAGTTCAAATCAAAAGATCCAGATAAATGACATTCTATGATACTGCAAGAAATAGTAATTATGATCACTGAGACATAGTCGGTGATATTTAAAACATTGGCAATAATAGGAAAAGTGTCATGAAATCTGAGAAAAGCAAATATCCCAATTTGGGGGGGGAGGGAAAAGGAGAGGGGGCAATAGCGAAGTTTGAAATCTAGGCCAATAATCTTAACTTTGACTTCTGGCAAAATTCTAAAATGTATTAATAAATAAATGGTTAATAAAAAGAAGCAATGAAAGAGCCAGGATTGCTTGCCTGACTAACCTCAATTACATACTTTAATAGAGTTTCTAGCTGGTAGATCAGACAAATGTTGTGGACATGATATACTTTTCAGCAAAGTATGTGATTAAGTCTTTCAAGCTATTCTGGGAAATGAGATGAAGACATATGAGCAACATGATAGCACTGTTAGATGGTTGAATGATCATCTAACAGCACCAATACCTAAAGAATAGTCAATAATAGTTTAGTGAATTATGGAATCTCAGAGTGTGAAAAGACTCCAGCAGCCATCTCTAGTCGACACATGCCTCAAAGAGAATCTCTACCACAATATATCCATCAAGGGATTCCCCAACTTTTGCCTAAAGTACTCAAGTGAGAGTGAACACATTACCTCCAAAGGCAGCCTATTCTACTCTTGAAGACTTGTCCCTTAACGTTATTTTTCCAACATTAGCTTGAGGAGGCTTCTACTGTAGTTTCAGGAACTATTTATGATGTTATGATGCAGAATTGTTTAACTAATGATTTCAGTGGACACACAGCCTAGAGGGAGAGCTAACACTGAATGACCAAAAATGTCTCAAAGGTTGGAATATTTAATAGATTAAAAGGATTCATTTGGGTTCAAAAATTCAAGTACAAGATGAAGCTGGTGGAATCATGGCCAGAAATCAGCTTATGTATGTTCCCTTTTGGTTGTAAAAACTGCCAACAAGTATCTGAAGCACTGAAAGTATCACAAGGCAAGAGATTAGATCATTTATCTTTTTAAATCCTAGATGAGGGAAATAGCAATGAGGGATCAAGGTTACAAAGAAGCAAACTTAAGATCCCAGGATCTTACAAGATTCATATAATTAAGTAGCATGAGATGGTTACCAAGAAAGTAAATGTGATCTGAGGTATATGGAGCAAAACCACAAACATGATAATATTCCAAAATGTGGAAGCCATGAAATTGGACTGTATTCTGGCTTAATCATTTAGCGTACTGTGTTCAGTTATGGCTACCGCATTTTTGAGAAAGATACTAATAAACTATAGACTAGCATGCAAAGGGGAATCAGGATAATCAATGAATTCAGGATCATGTAAGCTGTTGAAGAACCTGTGGTTTTCTAGCCTGGAAAAGAGAAGACTTTTTCAAGTTTTTCGTCTCTTAAGATCTAAAAATGATTGTCACATAGAGGCCAATAGCAGGGTTTAGGAAGGATGTAAGCAGACTGTCCCATATGACCAATGAGGATTTCTGAACAATATGACTAAAAGAAATCATAAGGGAATTAAATGATAGAAGCAGAACATGGGATGATCTTGTGTAAAGAATGATAATGGACAGACAATTAGAGAGTTCTACTTGGTACCCTTACAATTCAACAGAAAGCAAAGAAGGCCTCCAGCATGTCAGATGGATATTACATTGAGGAAATCTTCTAAAAGAACATGGATACAAGTTATAAGAGATGGATGAGCATGAATGAGTTGCAATCATCATCAGTGGAAGTAATTCTGAAATTGATGAGATCAGAGATCCCATTTGATTATTAAGTACAGAGAGATCCACTGATATATTAAGCATTTAGAAGAGGATATTCGTGGATGGGAGGAGATATGACAGCTGTCTGGAAGTATCTGAAGCACTATCACAAGGCAAGACATTAGATGATTTATCCTTTTAAGTCCTAGATGGAGGATGTAGTAATAAGGGATCAACGTTACAAAGAAGTACATTTAAGTTTAATGTGAGCAAAAATACGCTAGTCAATTGAACCTCCCAAGTAAGATAAAGTGCTTCAGGAAGCATCGGGAACCTCTCACTAGAGGCTGGATGACTCTTTTTCGGGATACCAGAGAGCAAATTCTTGTTCAGCACAGAGGAAGACTCTGAGGTCCATTTCAGCTTTGAGATTTTGTGAACAACTTTTTTTTTTATTACTCAGAGGCTGGGAGCTGTAACTATCAGTGGCCAGCAGATGTGGCTCTGAAGACTTGATTAGAGCAGCTGATAAGATGTGGATGACTGTTGGATAAAGAATACCTAAAGAATTACAAAAATGCTCTGGCCAAGTCTTCAGAAGCTTTAGAAACCTGCTACAAAAGCAGGAGGGTAAGTGGATTATGCAACAGTATTCTTCTCCATTACAGGAAATCATTTGCGTTTATGTTTCTATAATTCAGACATGACTAGCTCAATGACTTCCCCAGATGGAACAGAGCCCAGGGATATAAAGGCAAGATCAGCACAACTCAACTTCTCCAGATAGGAAACAGATCAAATTCATAATGCCCAAGGGAAAGCTGGCAAGGAAAAAACTTCTCTAGCCTTCCTTTAGGATGTAGTCCACTAAAAGCATCACTATCTCACCTGGGGATACTGTTCAAGGTATAAGGAAGAGGACTATTCGCAAACCAACAAATCTCCCTGTTAATCAGGCCATTCTTCTGAAAATGACATTATCCCTATCCTTCCACATCATTTTTTGTTTTCAATAAAAACCATCTGTCTATGGTATGGAGCTCTATAATAACATCTGTGCTGCCGGAGACTATTATACTTTGCCAAAATTAGAAAAATTCAGTCTTAAATTGAAGAAGCTATAACCATCGCCATGCTCCATCACCAATGGCAGTTTATTCATCCCTATGTTCAAATAACTGAGGATGAAGTATGGTGGGGATAAAGAGAGAAAATGTTCCTTTCTCTACCCTCTAATAGCACCAGCTCTTGGAGAAAAGTTCACTCCTCCCCCTCTTCATTATCTAATGTGTCTGGAATTTAGTTATGGGGAACAATGGCAACTTTTGGCCATTCTCTAGCTAACAACCATAAATCCATAAATAACGAGCCACCAAGTGACAGATAAATAGCATGAAAGTCAACCTGAAAATGGTGACCATCTCTGAAACACTGGCCACTTATACAGATGACCTCATGAGCTCATGTCTCCACTTAGAAATAATTCCACCTCCTGATCCCAAGTTATAAACAACATCACAAAGCACAGACATAAAATGAAGCATTCTACCCACTGACCTTAAGTACTGAGATGCTGGAGCATGGGGTAAAGACATCAGGTAGGCAACCCTAAGTAGTGGTCTAATTGTCAGGGAAATCTATTATAATGTTCAGATGCTGTTTACCTCCCCCACTCCCACCTTCCCTACCAAGTATCTACAACAATTTAATTTTCCTCTAAATTGCAAGTCAGGCCAATAAACCCATGATTTAAAGGGTTTGTTGAGGTAGAAATGAGTTATTGAGATTTATGTTTTTTAAAGGCACAAATGAGTTATCTTTGAGTTTGTTCATAGATGTCCTGAAGGAGGGATCTTAGAGGGCAACTCTGTCGTTTCATAGATTAGAAAACCGAGACCAGAAGATTACTTGTCCAAGTTTATAAAGATAATTAATGAAAGACTCAGACTCTAACTCCAAAATTGTTGTGTTTTTCCTGCAAAATCATGCCTCACTGGAAACCTCATCTTAGGAGCCTTGGAATCTGATGTCAGCCAGTCACAGGGGTTGTGACTTTGGTGCTATGTCCAATGAAGTGATTCTAATCTAAGAAGAAAAAGCATCACAACGTAAAGAATGGATGGAGCACTATAGCTGGAAGAAGGGAGATTTGGGTTATGATCCTGCCTTAGATACTTACAAGATTTATGACCATCAGCAAATGGCTCTGCCTCTGTGAGTAGCATTCAGTACCATTGAGCCTCAGGAGTTGAGAAAAACTGCACTGAGAAACTCTAAGAATCATAAATGGGAGAAAAAATATTCATGTATGTGAATATTTGAATTGTATTATTATCTAGAGTCTGGACAAATATGAAATGATAGAAAGTGTTTAGACTTACAAGCTCATATTCTTTGATTGTTTGTGGTGCAGAGGAAGGAGCACTGGAATTACCTGAAGTCAGAAGCCCTAGGTTTCAATTCAGAGCTCTGATACTCAGTAGCTGTGTGACCTAGGGCAAGGCACTTCACCTCTCTAGGACTCAGTTTCCTTATCTGGAAAAGGAGGAAGGGTGATGGATCAATCTCCCTTCCAGCTCTAGATTTATGATCCTGTGGATGATTTTGTGCAAGATGCTTCCCTTTTGTAGAATCCCAGTTTCCTCTACTGTAAAAGAAGAGGGTTAGAAACTTCTAAGGATATACAAATGCAAGTGATTATTACTGTTGTCACTATCCTAATCAGTTAATGCCTTAGGTATCGATAGTAATTAGCTGTGGGTGAGCCAAGAGAAAGAAGTTGTAAAAGGACCTAGGAGTAGGGGTAACCAGAAGGGAAAAATTAAGCCTTAACAAGAGAGATACAAGGAAGACAAAGCTTGCTCATCTACCAGATTTTTACCCAGGTTCAAACCAGCAGAGAAGTTTCATGGGTGGTGACTCTTAAAAGTGGTGACTTTCTTCCTTGGCATTGCCTTTGTCCCACTGCTCATCTGGAATTCATATATTTCTTTGAGATTTCTTGAGGAAGAAGAGAAGATTGTTGTGCCTCTGCCCAGAGACCCAGAGACCTTCAGTGTGTTTCTAACAAAGAAATTTGGAATCAAGAAGTACTGTTCTTTAGGAAGTAGCAGTTTTCAGCTTTTTATGGCTCAATCTGTTGGATAAGATGTCCTTAAAGTGGATGTGTTTTATCTGAGATTCTGACTTGGGTCTGTCTTCTGTTGCTCACCATGAACAATGTGTTTCTTCATCTTCCTTCCCCCCAAAAAATATCTATTCCATGACTTCCATTTTATCCCAGACAGATCAGCTCTCATGAGGGTGAAGCTCTGGCAACAGCTGGACAAATGCAAAGCAATTAGAGGACAAACCTGATGTGCCCAGAGACAGCAACGACCAGGTAGGACAGTGCCAGCCAGCACAGTTTTCTTGACAGTGACAAAGTATGCTCTAACCCTGGGGTAGAGCCAATCCCAGCAGGAGATTTGACTATCTGATGGCCCAGGGCCAATCAGACAAACATTCTTCCAGAGCAATGGCAATAACTATTGCAAGGGTTTATAGAGGGCAAAAGAGATGGCATGAGAAGCAAGAGGTATCACAACACTAAGGAAAAGGCAAAACCCTTTCTGCTGGAGTTGTTTCAGAGAAATTAGGGTGGAAGCCAAAAAACTGAGAAGGGATGGAAGGTTTTAGGCAAAGCCTAGATGACAACTCTTTGGGTCTGTTGTTTTAGAGATTGGGGATATAATTTGGACTAGAGATGTGGCTTCAAGTGCCTTCAAATCTCAAGGTGGTAATGAATGCTACAAGAGGACACAGAAATTATTTAATCCCTATCTGTAGAGACATAACTTGGGGTCTGAGAGGGAATTGTATGTGGGCAAAATGTGAGTTGGAGAGGTACAAATTCTGGGAGTAACCCCCAAAATTGGGACCCAGTATGTTTACACAAGATGGGGTAGAGGTAGAGGGAGAAATGGAGGGGTGAGGAGAGACAGACAGAGATGAAGAGAGAGAGTTGGAAGGGAAGATGGAGAGAGAGAGAGAGAGAGAGAGAGAGAGAGAGAGAGAGAGAGAGATAGCAATTTGAATCCATCTAATCATAAATACAGCAATCCTTAAGAGCCACAGTCTCCTATAATACAGGACTGGGAGCTTTTGACAATCTAATTAGAGAGTATCGTAGTGAAGAGAAACAATTAATAGATCTATAATATAGCATCAAAAATGCATAAATTATTCCATGGTATTCAGAAGGGCTCCTCACAGCTGCTGGCTGCTATTGAGCAGAAAGATGGGGAAAGAATGGGCAGGCATAGAAACAGATTTATTCTTCACCTCCAAACCAGATCTAGGTTAATAGTCAAGAAAAGGAAAATAGAGAGAAGTCAAAAGTTCAGCTCCTAGAACCATAAAGTCAATTGAATTTCCCTGCCATGCTGTAGGTACTTAAAAAGGACTTCATGATGGATGCTGTCAGATGATTCCATTGCCCTAATACTCAAAGCATTAACTCTTTCAAACCCTGAGGCCTACATAGTTCTCCTTTCCTACAGTCTGAGAAGCTTCAAGTTAGAAGTTCAATCTCTAACACAATTCAGGAATTCCTTCTACAGTTTCCTTGACAGAGTTAGAAATTACTGAAATTCTTCCAGGGAACCAGAGCTCACTAACTCACAAGAACACTAGTTCTAATTTTGTATAACTTTGGTTATTATTTGCCATACTATGATTTTGGAACCAAGCAAAGATACTGAAGAGTCAAAACAAAACCTAATCTGAATACTGAGCAGGATCATTACTAACTCTTCAGTGGAGTAAATGTAAGGTTTGGTATCAAGATGACCTAAGTTCAACTCCTACCTCTGTCCATGTGTGACTATGGGCAAGTCATTAACCCTCTCTGAGACTTTCTAAACTTTTCCTCAGTTTAGCTTTTCACAGAAATCCTGAAAGATTAAGATAGTGTATGTAGAGTGTTTTGCAAGTCAATGCTAGTTATCATCATCATCATCATAATTAATATTATTGTATAGAAAACTGATACTAATGTCTATAAAAACCGTTAACATCTTTATCAATCAGTTTGCAATAAAAAATAACTGACATCAACAGGGCTTCAAATCCATTATCTAATTTGTTCTTCAACAAGCATGTGTGGCACATAATAAAGATATCATTATCCCCAAGCAAAACTTCAGGCACAGAAAGGGTTAAGCAATTTGCTCATGGTCTTCTGAGTACAAATCCAACCATCTTTCTTCTATACCACAGTGACCTTTTAGAGTCAGGTCCTATAAAAGTCTTCTCCTTCATGAGAGATCTTGGAGACTCACCCTGGACCAAGAATTCTTAACCTGGAGCTTATAAATTTTACAATTTTAATAATCATAGATATGATTTAAAGTATTACACAATAATAATTATATATCATTATATGTTGGATAAAGATTTCAATTCAAGTAATTTCCTTGGTGTTCCTATTTTAATTTATGCATTAAGAAACATTGCTCTTAAAAGAGGCTCAAAGGGTTCTATAAGACTACTAGAAGGATCCACAAGACTCCACGAAATAAGAGTTTGTAGTCAAAAGATCAAATTCTGAGTCCAAATCCTTCTTCTTGCTCACTGGGATGTTCCTTCTAGGGCTTCGTTCTCTGGTTTGTCTACCTATGTATAGTAAATGCCCCACCCAGCACACTTCATGGGGAGGTCATTTCACTTTCCTGTGCCTCGGTTTCTTCATTTGTAAACTGAAAGATTTGGGCTAAATGGCTTCTGAGATTCCTTCAAGTACCAAAGCTATGATTTTATAAAGCTATCAGCACACCCTCTCTTCATGCCAGAGTGGAAGGAGGCATCTTACTAGATAGTTCCTGTATCAGATGTTTTTTCTTTAGTTTGAGGCAGGGTTCTGTCTGGAAGCAGGGCTATTTCCAGAACTGACTGTGATATATACTAATATAAAACATCAATATGACTTTTATAAAATATATATCGAAGAACCAACCAGTTAGAGGGAACCAAAGAGGGTCTCCCAAGTCTAATCCCTGTAAGGATTAGATATAATAGCCCTAGAAATAGACTGAGCAGGTTTCGATGAAATCTGTCCAATACTCCTACAGCAGTCCACAGGTGGGCAGCTCTGATACAAAAGACTTCTTCTTTAGAGTCATTTGAAAGCCATAACTTTGGTTGCTACCTGATACCCACATAAAGCATTCATTTTTAGCACTAGTATCTTCTTGGTTATGAAACCCATCTACGATTCATGGGGCATCATGATCTCAGAAGAATGAAAACTTTCGAAGACCTAAAAGCAATGTTAACTATGTATATGTAGGCTATGATATGTTGCCAATCATGACTTGTGTGGAAGAAGGGGCAAAGAAGACACCCTCAGGGCCATCTGCATATGAGAGGGCCAGGAAAGGAAACTGGGAAGTGGTAAACACAATAGGTCTAACCTGGTCTCCTTTGCTCTGCCCACTCACTGGCATAGGAGAACTTCTACTCTGGGACTGGAGTCAATAGTGGAGCAAGAAGGCAATTCTTAAGAGTTCCTCCTTCATTTTTTCCTTTGCACCTCTTAGAAAATTCATGGGGGAAGAAGTTCTCCTTCCCTAGCCTCAACAGAAAAAGTGTTTTGTAGGAGAAGCATACTATAGTGCCTGTAGAGCCAAGCCACAGAAGCAGAGTAGAGCCCAGAGTCAAACCTAGTCAGTGAAAGCAAAGAATGGTCTCAGGAAATGACAGGCCCCAGCCTGAGACTCTTGCTGGCCCTAGAGTGTGAACTAATGTCCCTTTTGAATGTACAGAGCAGTACCTGCAGCTTGGATCTCAGCAAAGCCACATCTAGCAGGGCCTAGTGACACAACAGGATCCATCAGGGTTCAAGCCATGAACCAATCAGTGTCCTTACAGCCCTCCTTACACAGGCCCTAGCCACATAGGTCCCCTACACATGTGTCTGTCCATTTGTGGGCTCTACGTGTGTTCACTTTTCCCACTGATGATATCGGGTATGTTTGTGGCAGAGTGAACTCTAGCTTAGTAGGCAATTGTTCTGTGTATTCAGCTTGCTGCATGCTGTCTTCCCTATTAGACTGAGAGCTCCTTGAGGGCAGGGCCTGACTTTTGCCTTTTTTTTGTATCCTCAGCATTTATCACAGTGTCTGATCCATAGTAGGAGTTTAAGAAAGACCCTGACTACTAAAATAACTGATCTAATATCATTATTATCATATATAATATAAAGAAATGTTACCTAAACATCGATAATAAATGACTGATTTCAGTAAAGGCCTTGATTTTGAGCTAGCCATGTCCTTTAGCCAACTTGAGTCATGGAGGTTGTATCCTCAGATGTTTCAAATGTAAACCCAGAATACCTGGAACTTGGAATATTCATCCCCTGGCAAAAACCAAGTTGCAAGTGAGTTTGGAGAAGAGAGCAACCCAGAGGGGGCTGACAAAACTGTAGACTTGTCATTAAAAAAATACTTTAAACACATGATCACTTATAATCTTTCCAACCATCTGCTGAGCTAAGTATTACTCTTATTCCCATTATACAGATGATAAAAACTGAGGCTTAGTAAGGTGATGTGATTTAACCAGGACTACCCCGCTAAAAAGGTTTGTTTGAACCTGGCTAGTCCTAATTCTGTGTTCAGAGATCTATGCCCTCTGGCACACTGTTTCTCCCCTATGTCTCTACGTATCAGATTCCACTTGGCATTACACTTATTTGTCTGCATGACTTCTATGCTACCCCAACTCTGCCACTTGGTTCAATTACCTCTAGGCTTAAAAGTAGGAAATCAATCTTATTTATCTGATGTTTAATAAATACCTGCTGACTAAATCTGATATACCTGTCAACATTTGACATTGTGGCCACCCCCCAAAACAGCAATCTCTAAAGTATCAAGGCCAGCTTTTGGTATTATGGATTTTTTAAAGTCTGCCTGGGAAATTCAATTCCATCTGACAAATAGTTATTTAATGTTTACTATGTGCTATGGATCATATTAGGTACTGAGGGTACCAAGAGAAAATGAAAACCATCTCCTTCCCAAAGACCTTACATTTTCTTAAGGAGAAATAACATTACAGAGTATATATGAAGCTGGGAAGGCACAGAGTTCAGAAAAGGTCTCTTCACAGGTGGTATCTGACCTGGGCCTCAAAGAAGAGGGAGAACATGCATAGCAAAAGAAACTTAACTACTTCCAAGTTTGACTTAAATTTCCACAGAATCCCCAAAGGGAATGCAAGGGAGAACCATGCCAAAGATCAAGCCCATTTGTAAACTATTAAGGACTCTTAAAATGCAAGGTACACAAAAACACCTTTTCTCTCCTTGTTACCTCTCAGATTTCCTTAGGTTCTCAAAAAGAATGGGAAGTTATACAAGAGTTGAGACCCGTTCTCATCCATGCCATAGACCTGAGCTTTGTACTACACTTCAGAGGGAAAATTACAGAGCAAAAGAAATTCAAAAGTCCTATAAGTGGCTATACAAATGGCAGCCTTAAGCCCTTTAATCTTGGAGTCAGCTTCTTTGTAACACACCGAGGGGAAACTATAAATCTGGGTTACAGACAGCACGTCAAAAATCAGGTGTCTCTTGTGAGAAAGAAGGTGACTTACTCCCTGGGGAAAAGCAACTATCCACTACAATCTCCTCTAAAATATAACTACTGTGTCATCACCCCCACCATAAATAATCAGTGATCATAGTCACTTTGCAAAATATCACCAGAGGCCTTTGAGACAATAGTCAAGACATGTCCTAGTGCAGTCAATCCTCCCAACCCAGTGGGTGCTCAATATAAGGAGATGGCGAGGAGGGATTCACTCTGGGACATATTCTTGGGCTAAGAGTCAGTGTCAGATTGTCCTTTTCATCTGAAATCAAAATGGCCCTTGGTCTCTGAGAACTTTTTGTCTAGTCAGGAGGTCAAAACAAAACCCTGAACCAATTACTGAGAGATAAAGAGCTAGCAATAGTGAGCAGGGAAAGGGCTAAAGTTCTTAGCAAAGATGAGGAGAGGGAGATTTGTTGTTGGCAGATCTGGGGGATGGGAGGAAAGGGGGGCATTTGAAGTAAGGGTACAATTTGAGTAAAATCCCAAGGATGGAAATGAATATGGCATAGAATTAGAGATGGGTAGCATTTGAAGGATTCTTAGCAATCATCTAAGTCCAGAAAGAGAAAACTGGGCTAGTCATGTTTTCTTACAGAAGAGGGGTAGAAAGTGGCAAAGCTGCAATTTGAGCCCATCCTATGAGACACTATATCCAGCAATCCCCCCCACCCCTGACCCCACAACTGCATCAGGCCTTCATTTCACAGAGAAGAAAATAAGAGGTCCAGAGATGGAAAGTTATCTGGTCCAGGATGGTTGGGTCCAGAGCTAGAATTTCATTTTCCAGATGCCTACCTTAATGCTTTTGTCAAGGCAAGATGGTGCCTTATATCTTAGTTATTTTAGCACAAGTTTTCCTCTCCCTGCCACATTCAGCTGGATTGGAAGCTCTTCGAGGGTTTGTTCTGTGTCCTAACTATCTTTATGTTCTGCAAATGCATCAGAACTTGCATCCAAAGAACAATTATATGGATTTGACCCAATCATTTAAATGCTGCCTGCCTTCGTTTTCTCAACTGTAAAATGAAGGTGATAAGAGTCTATTTCCTAGCATTATTGTTAGGGGCAAATGAGATATTTATATAAAATACTTTTCAAAGTTTAAAGTTTTACATAAATGTTAGCTATTCTTCTCTAGTTCACCCTCCTCATTCTACAGAAGGCCAAGGGTGTAAAGGGCCTTGCCTGAGGTCACAAAGGATCACAAGCTCAAAGATGCACAGTCCAGTTCAAGACCTTCCTTCTATAGATGAAGAAACTGAGACCTAGTAAGTTTCAGCCACTTACCCAGGATCATATAGTTAGTAAATATCTGAGGTGAGATTTTAACCTAGAACTTTTCAAAGCTGTCCACTACTCTATACTATCAATAATGGGGTTTGTGGAATTATGGTGTGAAGATTTCTAGGCTAAAGATGCTGGGTCAGGAGTCAGAGTTTATATTCCATGTCGACTGCCCAGTGTCAAACGTTTAATCAATTCTCCATCTTTGGGCTCCTCCCCTCTCCTCTAAAAACACTCAAATGTACTGCTGTTGGGACCATGGTCATAGAACAGTTGGTTCTGTAATGAAAGACAGAAAGAAATTAGAATCTGTCTAAGCTGTGAGGGATTTTAAATGGATCAACTTTGGTGAGATGATACACCTGCCCCCCCCACACACAGAGCCTTCCCCTGTGACTCCAAAGTGCAAGAGGATGCAGAAACCAAGAATTGTACTCACTTATTCAGTTTTGCTCAACTCTTTCCTGAGTGAGGAAGAAGTTAAAGTAGGAACAAAATAATTATAATTACAGATTCCTACTGTAGTTTGCTGTGACTAACCACGGACTGCCTTCATATAGAGGCTGCCCCCCTTCTGTGCTTTCTCTGCTTTCCTTTTCTATTCCATTGCTTGCTCCCATTGCTATCAAAAGAAAACACTAAAAA
Source organism: Macrotis lagotis (assembly GCF_037893015.1). Taxonomy (NCBI): domain Eukaryota; kingdom Metazoa; phylum Chordata; class Mammalia; order Peramelemorphia; family Peramelidae; genus Macrotis; species Macrotis lagotis. Next base: position 34,016,748 of record NC_133666.1, read on the forward strand.
TTCATTGTTTTAATGGATGACTTTCTGGGAGAGGAAGGAGGAGGAATACAGAGGGTAATCAGCCAAAGTAATTAAAAATTGCATTTTAATAGAAAGAATAGCTGCTAAAGCTTGTTTTGTGTTTGATGGTGGCCACATTGATAGCAATCCAAAAGCAATGGGCAGTCCAAAAAGAGACAAACCTACTCCCTGGCCCGAGTCCCTGTGAGGCAGAAGGTGGATACTTAGTCCTTGGGGGTTAAGTGTCTTGGCCCAGGTCACATAGCTAGGTAATTATTAAATGTCTGAGACCGAATTTGAACTCAGGTCCTGCCCCAGATACTTAGTCCTTGGGCAAGAACACATCATGTTCACCAGGACATTGACCAAAGTGTAGACCTTGGTCAATTTTGAAGTTAATTTATAGGATAAAGTGCAAACAGAGAGGAATGAATTCCTCTCTAGCTCATAGACAGGGTGGAAGATATTTGGAAAGGAAGGCTGGGGGAGAGAAAAGGAAAAATGCTTTGCTTTACTGGTGGATGTGGTGCTGCTTCTCCTGCTCCCAACTTTTAAAGGTCAAGGGTCGGGGCGGCTAGGTGACGCAGTGGATAGAGCACTGGCCCTGGAGTCAGGAGCACCTGGGTTCAAATCTGGCCTCAGACACTTAATAATTACCTAGCTATGTGGCCTTGGGCAAGCCATGTAACACCACTGCCTTGCAAAAACCTAAAACAAAACAAAAAAAAAAAGGTCAAGGGTTTAATAGGATGAAGGATTCCTCTCAGCCACCTCATGCAGTTCTCAGCCACTGGATTTGCTCACGTGTGGAAGCTCACTGCCACAGTCACTGATTCCCCTTAATTCTTACATGTACATGGAGGGGCCTGGACTGGCTTAGCCTTCAAGTCCGTTCCTGCTCTGAGATTATATAAACAAAGGCCACTGATCCAAGAAGCTAGGCCGGAGGAGGTACACACAGACACACACAGGAAAACTCTCACAAAATTGCATTGACTTGCCTCTTCTTATGGAATCCTGTCTGCTTCTGCCCCCCTCTCTGCCTTCTGACTTCCCTCAAGTCTCAGCAATAACACTTTCTTAGCCTTCTTATCTCGAGCTTCTTTCTCTACAGCTGTCTGCTGGTTGACTCCCTATGAGATGGTAAGCTACCTGAATATAGCCCAATCGCCAGCTTGCGGAAGGGACTTGGCTTATTAAATACCCAATGATTGATGTAGCCCAACTGATGGAGGAACTCGGATCCTCACCATCTTCTGAAGAACTACCTGAGTTTTTCTTCTGAGAAAACCCTCCTTGGATCAGAGAAGCTGAAAGGGCTCTTGGAGGTCATTTAGCTCAACTTTATCTTTTTAAAATAATAATAATAATAATATCATCAAGCATTTCTCTAAGACTTTAAGGTTTGCAGAATACATTTGAGCCTCACAACAGCCCAATGAGATAGGCTATAATTATCCCTATTTTACAGAAGAGGAAACTGAGGCTAGTCGAAGTTAAGTAATTTATCTAGGATGTCACAGCTAGTAAGTATCTGCGACCAGATTTCAACTCAGGTCTATCCTGATTTCCAGGATAGGCTTTCTCTAATATACTACGGAGCTTCCGAGGAAGGAATGGGGACCCAGAGAACAGGAGGGACTTGCAATACGTGGCAGACATAGGCCACTAAATCCAGAACCAGGATTCAAAGCTCTAGCCATCTGACCACACTGTCCTGCCAAACTCACTCCAGGAGCAGTTTTTCTGTCTAGGGTCCCATTCATGCCAACATTATATTAAGATTCAGTCTTTCAGGCCCCCATTTTTTCTGCACGCTAGCAAAAGGCTCAGTTACATGATCATCATCTTCAACTGTTCCTTCTCCCAGTTGTACATTCATGACATCTGAATGGCAAAAGGCTGTCAGTCATTTCAAAACAAACATCCCATTGCCTTAAAGTTACAGTAGACTCCCTTGATCCAAGAAGAGAAGCTGCTCTTGTGAGTGCTGATCTACCTCAATGGGCACAAGGGCAGATGGGCTGCCTCTGATCTGAACATCTAAAATAGAATAATTCACAGTTCTTGAGCTTGGCTTGCTGTTGTTTTTGAACGGGTAGATATGGTCTTCAGGAAGAGTGTCAAATGATTTCAGAGCTCGTTCTAGAGAGCTTTCCAGTTTCCAGAGCACTTTTCCCATAACAGCTCTGTGGGCTGAGGAATGCTGTAATTATCATTCCTATTTTACAGAGGAAGAAACTGAGGCTCAAGAGGAGAAGCAACATTCATTCCTACTCTTCAAAATCCTTCACTTGTCCCTGCAATCCTTTGATGGTCCTGGGCTATCTCTTCTTCCTTTCTCAACCCATCTCTTAGAAAAAGCTGCCTGTCCCCAGCATTTCCATTTTTTTTATTCTCACTCCCTTTGTAATTTGTTCATTATTCAACTGAAGCTGCATTTCCCCAAATTACCAAAGATCTCAAGTGCCCAAATGGATGGTCTTTTCCCTTCCTAATTCTTTTTGTTCTCCACCTCACTGTTCTGCTGCATTGAATCATGTAGATCACGCTTTTCTGGATGCTGCCTCTTCTTTGGGTCTTGATACAATAACTCTCTCTTGCTTCTCCATCTACCTCTCCGATAGCTTTCTCTTGCCTTCCTTTGTTGCCTCATCATCCCTTTCATATTCCCTAACTCTGAGGACCCCAAGGTTCTGTCCTGGGCCCTCTTTTTTTGAGGATGTGAAGACACAAACTAAACAGTCTTGCCCTTCAGAAGCTTATACCCTATTGAAATTTGCAGAGAAAGAATGCTATATTCTTGGTCTTCACATTGGGCAAACTGAGGTCTAGTACAATAAATGGCACATAGTAGAACCTTAATAAAACTTTATTGATTGAACAATTGAATTGGACTACATGTTCTCTGAGACCGACTTTATGGAGAAGGCTTTCCCTCTCTGGGACTCAGTCTCCCCATTTGCAAAATGAAAATAATAATCCTTATACCACTCATCTCAAAGACTTGTTGGGAAAGTCCTTTGTCAATAGAAATGGATACAAATATGCTAACAGGGTTGTGGAATCCTAAATGGGATTTCAAAATTAATCCATTCTGTGTCTTCTCCTTCCCCTTTCCTTCTCCTTTCCTTCTCCTTCCCCTTTCCTTCTCCTCCCCCTTTCTTTCTCCTCTCTCCGCCTCCTCTGTCAATGCTGATCAGTTATAATTAAATGTTGCCTTTACCATGAGGCCTTGATTAGCAGAAGAGGACTCTTTGAAAAATGAAAATTGGCATTAGGAACCACTTTGTCACTGCAATTAGGCACAAAGAATGCCAAGCAATTGCTAGCACTCTTTGCCATCAAACAGCTGGTTTCTAAATGCTACTAATGAGGAAAAGAGAAAAATAATGGCACCTGTAGATTTATCGATTATTTGGCAAAAGAGGCAAAGAGAGGCTTTCTGTTAGTAAGGGATGTAAGTTTCTCCTGTAGGCAAATCTTTTTTTTTTAAGGTTTTTTCAAGGCAAATGGGGTGGAAGTGGCTTGCCCAAGGCCACACAGCTAGGTAAGTGTCTGAGACCGGATTTGAACCCAGATATTCCTGACTCCAGGGCTGGTGCTTTAATCCACTGCGCCACCTAGCTGGCCCCCTGTAGGCAAATCTTAAAGGCTGAGGCAAGGATGTTCCCAGCCACCTTTTAAGGGACTGTCTACTTGCCATCCTTAGTTCAATAGGCCACTGGAGCTTTTTGAAAAGATGACCAACCTTCAAAAGATAATACAAACTGAATAAATTCCTCGAGACTTTCTGAGCACTGGGCATATAGACCTATGAGATGGGGAAAAGCAATCACTGTCAGAGGAGTAGAAGAATCGCCCTCTTAGAGAAGGGGGTTTCTGAGTGTGGCCCAGAAAGAAGAGAAAGATCATGAAAAGTGAGATCAAAAGAGAATGTGCCCCAGCAAAGAAATGCACATAAATAGGAAAGGGCAGGATGAGATCAGGGAAGAATCAATGGAACACTATGTGAAAGGAATGAATAAAATGCAGGAGAAAACTGGGCCTTAAATAAACTAGATTTCAATCATGCCTTTGTCACTTACTAGTTAGTTGTATGACAAGAACAAGCCACTTCCCCTACCCATGCCTCAGTTTCTTCTTCTGTAAAATGAATGGGATAGGCTAGATGATCACTAGGGTCCCTTCCAGCTCTACATCTATGGAAGGGCAAGAAGGAGATGGCATTTGAAGGACAGATGCCGAGAACACATGAAGAATGCAACTCACATTATTTTCACAGGAGGCCTACAGTTCCATTTAGATTCGTAGCAATGGAGAATATTGACCAAATGTCTGCTGCAGTGCTGGGAAACTTCCATGAAACTAGGTTAGCTAGGAAGCACAGTGGAATGCTGGGTTTGGACTCAGCAAGAACTGAGTTCAAGTCCTGCTTCAGTTCCTTACTACCCGTGGGACCCTAGGCAAGTCACTTTACCTCTGTCTGTATCAATTTCCTCAACTGTAAAAGAGTGATAACTGACACCTCCCTCCCAGGGTTATTGTGAGGATCTACTGAGATCCTCTGTAAATTACTTAGCACTGTGTTTGACCTAGAAAAAGGTACTTACTAAAGGCATATTCCCTTCCCCTTTCCCCATGCAGATGATGAAAGAAGGCTCAACTTTTGTCAATATGGAGTCCCCAATTTTAGCTAAAGAGATGAGTCTCCTCTTCAGTCTCCAGCCCCTCATCTATCAAAGAAAGGGAAAAGGCATTGAATAGCACCCCAAAGGGCTATGATCTAGGAAAGAGTCAAGGCAAAAAGACACAACCACAGCCGTTAGGGAGACCCCCATCCGGGAGTCTCAAATTCTAGTTCCTATTAACTTTCAGGTCAGACACCATAGTGTCTGAAGAGCTGCAATGGAAAGCTTGGCTTCTGTTCACAAAAATCTCTAACAACTGGCCTTGAACACATCTATATGAACAAAAGACTGCACAGGGGGTTCTGGGGAGCTGCCCTAGATGAAGATTCCCAGCCACAGCAAGGGAGCAGGTCCCTCCCATCTCAAATATTTTGCAGTTCTTTACCAGCATAAAGCTAAAAAGCAGGTAGGCCTGAAGTTTTCATTAGAACTAACGGGAAACACACAAATCTCCTCCAAAGTGTAGCCACATGAGAGAGAAAGCATACATCAGTTCTCATTAAAATGAAAATCCAAATGGAGATGCTTTCCATCAGCAACACTAATTATATGCAACACGAATAGGATAAAAACCCGGGTTTAGAAAATATTAGCAACACTGCAGCTAATCATACTAATGCTTTTTAATTCAATTCAATTTAACAAAATGTACCATTCATTACATCCCTAGAATGTGCAAAGCATGAAGAAGATAAAGGGGGAAAGGGAAGAATCACTGTTCATTTTCCTCAGATGAGGTGCCGTCCAGCTGAATACTGGTCTACAGACCAGGAATTCCCCAAGGAGAAGGGACCATTTCCTTTTTCTCTTAGTTTCTGAAGCAACTAGAGATGGCTCAAAAATGTATTTCTTTGTTTCTTTCTTTTCTTCACTATATTTATTCCTCTAGTGATTTTTCAACGCAGCATAAAAGTGAACTTGGACTCTGAAAGACTCTTCCAGGAGAGCCCAGACTTTGGTGATTACTGCAGAGCTGGACAAGAGTGCTCAACTTCATATCTCCTATCTGAGAAACAGCCTGGGTGCATGAGGCTTGATGACTCCTAGAAGGCTGGCTAACAAGAAATGAATCTCTTTAGTTAAAGTAACTCAAGAAGACGTTTTATTAAGATACTGCAAGTTTCTCTCAGTGGAGAGAGGGAGGTCCCATGGTGTTGATCCTTAGGGTCAGAGAACTAGAATCAAAAAGGATGTTACTGAGTTCCTTTGATTTGTCAAATGAGGAAACCAAGGACCAGCAAGGTGAAGTGATTTTATAGGATCCTAAGATCCTACCTCTAGAGCTGAAAGGGACCTCAGAAGTCACCTACTCCAACCCCCTTATTTCACACATTAGAAAACTGAGGCAAACGGAGGGAGAATTTTCCCAAGGTCACAAAGTAAGGACTACTGCTTAGTTCAACATGTTTCTTCAGCATCCTAAGAAGGAACTCAAACTGTTCCTCAAACATCCTTATCTCACTGACATTCATTTTCTAAGAAGAGGACAATAATCTATATTTGAAACCTGGACATGAGAGTTTATACTAGCTCTATAGGGCAGATAAGACATATCTGAGGAGAGAGGGAGTAAGTATTTCGGCACCAGGCCAACTGCTTTTACACATATTATCTCCTTTGAGCCTCACCACAACCCTGTGAACAAGGCAGCTGCTGTTCCCACTTTACAGCTGAGGAAACTGTGGCCAACAGAGATGAGCGATTTGCCCAGCCACACAACTAGTAAATTTCTGAGGCTGAATTTCAATTTTTCTTGACTCCAGGCCCAGCACTCTGTTCACTGCCCACCTAGCTTCCTCTTAGCCTCATTTCATCAAACTGCTCAGCTGAAGTCACTGTTTTAACATTGGAGGTAGTTCCACTATGTAAAACATGTAAGAGATGAAGAGAATCAAAGAATCAGATGGGACCACTCATCTACCATGTATGCATTCTATGTTTCTTCTGCCCTAACCATTGTGCTCTCTATTCCCCAATGTTCAAATGTATGGAATGATGGAAACAGACCTAGTTCTAGAGTCAGAGGATCTGGGTTTAAATCCAGATACCAACACTGTTTTGTGATCTCAAGCAAATTAATTTTGCCACCTGGGGTCTCAGTTTCCCCTTCTGGACAATGAAGGCATTGGATGATATGGCCAATGAATTTCTTCTAGCTATAGATCTGGGATGCCAGTCCTTGCAGGGCTGTCCAGAGAACCAAATGAGAGCATGTATGAGAAAGTTCTTTATAAATTCTAAGACCCCAGGTCAACAGAGGTACTTTTACCTCTTCATTTCAACATGTACCATGACCATGACCCCAGACAAAAATAGTAAATTGGATCAAATAAAAAAGCGCCTTAAATGTTTAAGTGGTTAAAGAATTTTCTACTGTTTCTTTGATGCCACTTATAATGAAATATCCTAATTATCATCCAAACTAATAATGTTTGAAAATAGATCAACAGTAAATTGGAATGTCATTTTTTCATTAAAATGACTAACTTTCAAATGGTCTAATGAGAACAGAACATTAGCATTCTGATGAATATAGACACTAGATTCATAAAGTTAACAACTGAATTTGTTCTTCATGTCAGAAGCAATGGATCAACCTGTTGGCCATGACAAGCCCTTTCTATAGTCCTTTCCAAAACAACCAACCTACCAAGCTGGCAGTACAAGGTTATCTATTTTACAGAGGTTGGTGCCTGAGGCTCACAAAGATGGCTTGCCCATAATAGGCCTAGATCTCCTCTAGCTGTCATAATTCAGTCCAATATTTCAATGGATCTATAAGGTTGTCAGTGTGGGCATTCCACCAAGGCTAGTGATCAGAATCCTTCCATGTCTGCTTAGACTGTGTGACTTCCATGCACATTCTCCTCCAAGTTATCCCAGGGACCACCCAATGTATCTAAGTACATCTTATATTGGAATCCATGAACAGAATTCTTTTTTTCTGTTTTTATTGTACATGTGTATTTTTCTTCAGTTCAATAAACTTTTCTTTGTGGGAAAACATTCAGGACTATGATTTTGCTATAACAACCATTTCAGGATTCAAAGATTAATCAATGTTCATTGAAGCAAACTGAATAAAACCTTTGGTATATATTACTTGTCAAGAATTCACTATCCCGGGGCAGCTAGGTGGTGCAGTGGATAAAGCACCGGCCCTGGAGTCAGGAGTACCTGGGTTCAAATCCAGTCTCAGACACTTCATAATTACCTAGCTGTGTGGCCTTGGGCAAGCCACTTAACCCCATTTGCCTTGCAAAAACCTAAAAAAAATTCATTATCCCTACATAGTCAAATCTTTCAACTCAAGATCAGGGAAGCCAAACTCACCCAAAAAGTGAATAAGGGTAGGTTAATTTTCCTGAACTTCAGTTTCCTCTTCTGTAAAATGAAGAGATTGACCTGGATAGCCTCTGAGTTCCCTCCTAGTTCTGGGGCAAGTTATTTCATCTCTCTGGAACTCAGTTTTCTCTTTTATGAAAATAAGGGCATTAAACTAGGTAAGCTCTGAGACACTTCCCAGTTTTTCAAAGAGGAACTATATAGTTATATAGATGTATCAATATGTATTTATATAAATAAATCTAATTATATAAAAATATAATATACAGAATTCAATCTACCTGTAGGTAGATTGAGACAATAAAATCAATGTTTCCCCCTAAAAAAATCTGCCATATAAAAGAAAAGCATACACTATTCTGAATTATTCACTCATGGTAGCAGCGCCAGAACATGAATAGGCCATGCTGAAAAGGGGGGAAAGACTCTGTTCCCTACACATTCCAAGTGTTATTAGTAAAAATGAGTGAAGTGGGAATACTGGTTTAATGGGACAGATGAGGCCCAATACATTTGGATCTAGATTGAAGTTTGACAAAACAATCCTATTTTCCCCCCATTGAAATTCATTATCAAATCAAAATATGTTCCATTGGATTTCATTGCTTCAAGATGTATGCTAAGAAATCAAAAAGGTTTCCTATCCACCAACTGGGGACATGGAATTCCTATTCTATCAGGGTGTGAAGGTGACTCTAAGCTATCAAAGGTTATTCTATTGGAGCCTGAACTCCAACGGGGCCTACCAAGCCAGAATGGTTGCCACCATAGTCTCAGTAAGCAACTAATCTGTTTGCCAAAAAGCAGCCTAGCTAAGCAGGAAAATTACATCATATTATAATTACTGATAGTCAATGAGCCACTGGAGAAAGTGAAACATAAGAATATGTACATTCTTTTACAAAAGGAAATTAGGAGATATAAAGGAGTCACATCTAAATAGAGGATGGTTCATAGAGTTTCTCTGCTGGGGTAAATAAAGCAGTGGTGCATTGGATGATATCATGCACCCAAAAGCAAGAAAAAACATCCTTTCCTACCAAGCTGCATTGCCTTGCCATATAATACGCAAAACAAGCCTAAGAAAAGAAATCACCAAGAAGACAAAGGTAGGTTATGCACTAATACCTACTGAAGAGTTTGAGAGGATAAAAGAAGGAAGAGCTCAGTAAGATCCGCCCAATTAAATTGGTACAGACCTCAATACTCAATGACTTTCATGCAAAAATGGGCATGATGGGCATGAGTGAGGGCTCTGGAAGGTACATTGAAAAATAAGGCTCAGGATCAAGTAAGGAAAAAAGCCAAAACTTGGAGATGACACAGAAGTATCACATATGAATCATGATGATATTCTTTCTAAAAAGAGAGTTAGAAGGTTCTACATGAGGGGAGGATTGAGTAACATCAGCACCTTTCCCCCACCCGGTAAAATAGATCATATATGAACAGTCAATGTGTGGATATTCAAGTGGCAATTTCCAAAGCAGCTGTCTATGCTTCAGGTTACTGATGTGGTAGAACCAAGATGAAAATCAATGTCAGAGAGAGAGAGAGAGACAGAGACAGAGACAGAGACAGAGACAGAGACAGCGACACACAGACAGAAGCAGGCAGACACAGACAGAGAAATGGCTAGTGGATGAATCAACTATTAGGGGAGGTTGTTGATTGACTGATTAAAACTACTTCATGCTGCAGCTACTTCATCTCATTACCAAGAGAAGAGATGGGCAGTCAAGGGCAACGTCACTTAGATTCTAAATCCATTTGAACAAATCTTACAGAAAAGGATAGAGAAAGATTATGAGCAGAATCACTCATAAAACAGCGAGAAGTAGTAGACAGAAAAATGAGTTGGCAGAAATCTTGGCATGAGGTCTGATTAAACCAGAAAATCCCAATGGCAATTAAAGATAAAAGTGGAAAGAAGACAAAAACAGACTAAAAAAATGATTAAGGGAATATTTTTTTCCAGCAATGACAGTGGGGCCATTGCATTTCGATTCAAATAACCCAACATGATCCAGATGGATTTCTGAATGACACAAAACCAAAAAGAGATGTGAAAGCAGATGGAAATCAGAGCTTTTAGGCACAATGTTTTTGAGGGAGCTAAGGGATGGATTTTCTCAAAGAGGAAAAGCCAATAAATGACTGAGGGGATCCTAGATGATATTATTACCCCTAAAAAGGAGATTTAAAGAAAACCAATAACCATTGACTTTTACAGTTTTCCGGTTCTACAAAATCTTTAAGAGAATGATCTACACAACTATAGATGACATCCCCAATAAAAATATGCAAGGAGAGTAAGCAAGCTTTCAGAAATTAGAATCAATAGTTGAGGAAGGGAGAAAGGTAGAGCCTTGGAATAGTCACACCATTAACTGAAAGAAGTAGTTAATGCAAGATCCAATCACAAATACTATAGCTTGACTAGAAGAAAGTACTTGATGAGGTAGATTCAAACATCACTCCTAAAAGATCTCTTCCAAAAAGGGATCTCTCTTATATATGTTATAGCTTCCTGATAGATGCAAAGACAAAAATAGGACTGTCTGATGTTAATTATCAAATATAGCATAATGCAGAAAGATGTAGCCCTCTTTCTGGGAAATTTCTAACAGAGGGTACAAATGGAAGAGAGATTTCCTAGAAGTCGGTCCTCTAAATTTCATCCTACATGAGAATCTTATCACTCTAATAAGTACATAGCAAGTCACAGAACAACAAATGGAAAAGCGGATGAAAATGTCTATTTCATAGTCTGGGAATAGGGACGGCTCTGCTAATGCACAGATAGAGCAAACTCCCTCTACCAGGCAGTGGCTTCTCTGCAGCCTATGATTGTAGAAAGTCCTTAGTAAGCACTTATTCAGGGTCTCACAGAGTTACTACTTGAGTTCAAGTTTTCTTAGTTCTAAGAACAGATCTCTATCTACTATGCTCTGGTGCCAAATTCTACATTTGAGAAAATGGACAGTGTATACAATGGTTCCAAGCTTCTCCTAATATAAAAACTCATAGCTAAAGACAGATATTCTTTTAGTACTGTATTATTGCTGAAACTAAAACTGTGCGTCACCCAAAGCACCCAATGCAGCTATAAGTCAACCTTAATGCATGGGTTCTGCATTTTCTTTGAATAGTGGTCCCCTTGGATAGTCTGGGAAAACCTATGAGCCCTTTCTCAGAATCATGTATTTAAATGAATAAGATAAAATATATACAATTTAAAGAAATTCAATCATAGTGAAATACAGTTATCAAAGGATTTTTAAAAAATAAACATTCTATGATTCAAAGTAAATAATCCCTGCCTTAAAACTTTATGTAAATGTCCAGCTAGTGTTAGTATGTGAGATCCATGAGTTAGGGAGGTCATTGACAAGAGAAAAGCTTTCTTGGGAAACTGTCATTTTGAGGAAGGTTTTAGTGGATGTGTAGAAATTCGGAAGTTCAAAAGGAATAGAAATGGAGCTACCGAGCCACGCAAAGATTCCTGTTGGTCAGACGTTGATTTACTTTCAAAGTGCAACATTATCTACATTTCATTGTATTGCAACTTATTTTATTAACTTTTCCCTAATACATCTGAATCAGGTTCAGGCCTCAGGTCACATATCTGACACATTAGTTTAAAAGCAGATCAGGACATACTAGACATGAGACACAGCATGAGCAGAAGCACAGACACAGCCCAATGGATGGAAGAGGGGGGGTTCAATATCTGTCCTGAGGAAGTCACACATTTTCCCATTTTCCTTCGGGGCAGCTATGTGGTGGAATGGATAGAGCACCGGCCTTGGATCCAGGAGTACCTGAGTTTAAATCTGTCCTCAGACACTTAATAATTACCTAGCTGTGTGGCCTTGGGCAAGCCACTTAACCCCATTTGCCTTGCAAAAACCTAAAAATAAATCTGAAAGGGGGCAGCTAGGCGGTGCAGTGGATAGAGCACCGGCCCTGGAGTCAGGAGTACCTGGGTTCAAATCTGGTCTCAGACACTTAATAATTACCTAGCTGTGTGGCCTTGGGCAAGCCACTTAACCCTACTGTCTTGCAAAATAAAAAAACATTTTCCTTCATGGAGAACAGGAGCCACTGAAGGCTCCATTTGAATAGATAAATATATGCCTCCATTTATAGATTTTAGCAAAAAATTAGACAGTATAGCATATAATTCAAAGGGTAATGAGTCTGAAGATAGGTCAAGACTTTATTCTATCTTTTGTTCTCTTCTTTTTCCTCATGTTTTTAATTAGAGTGTAGAAAAAGATCAACTCAAAGGTCCCTTTATAGGCTCCAGCTCCTATGATTTGCTTTGCCTAAATAAAGTTCTTATTGCTAAAAAGAGTTCAATATTCAGAGAACGTATCCTGGCATCATGAAAGGATCTCCCTGTCAAGACCTAAAGACTTTCCACGATTTCCCAAGTTCTTTTTTTAAAAACAAATGCTACAAAAAATGTTTAGTGACAATAGTCTGTCACCAAAAGGCTGCCACTAATTAGCCATATACGAGAGACCTTGGGTAAATCATTTCACTCATAAGGATCACAGTTGGGCTCCATCATTTAAGAGCCATTTTATAAATGCTTACTCACCAGTCACCTTGTGCAGGGAAATTTACTTGCTGAATGTACAGATGAAACCAGGTCCCTCCTCTTTCCTGGGCTTCCAATCTAGCAATTCTAGAGGACCTCCTAAAGTTGTCTAAGGTCCCTCTCGGTTCAACAGTTTGCTGAACAATTCTTCCTGCCATAAATCCCTACCCCCAACTCCACACACTGCCTTCCCAAATACTGATTTTAGAAGTGCAGCAGCTGCACCATTTTAAATATTCAAAACCGTTTATTACAAATAGGATATATTTCTTGATCAAAGGCAACTGCAAGGCTGAATGAGTGCAGGGTCTTCTTATTGGAAAAACATCCCAATATGCCTTACTACAAGCCAAATGATATTAAAGCTGAGCATGAGAGTAAGAGATGGGTGCAGAGGCAGCCAGCACGGGTATCAACAGCTCCTGGGCACTGCTTCCTATACTGCCATTTCCAAAAGGTCCAATGGATGGAAAACCTACTCAGACATTGGCTCCAACTCACCAAGCTGAAGATCCCAGAGAAATTTCATGGGGAAACAAGAAAATGAACCAAGCTGCACATGTTCCCTCTCTAGTGCAGCCAGCAGAAGGTGAAGTCACATCAAAGAGGAAAACTGAGGGATCTTGTACTCCATGCAAGCAGGAACCTAAAGGGGTATTGGAGCCCCAGGAGACTGTGTTCTCCCTTTAGATCTCTCCTGGACACTAAGAACTGAAGACATTAAAAATGTATTTTCAACTAATCCTAGGAACAGTGATGATAACCATCCATATTTATCTAGTGCGTCTTATAAATTATTTTACATCCATGCCCTCAGTGTCTTTACAAGTGAGTTAAGTAATTAACTTGCTAAGTTATTGGTGCAGTATTAGTACAAAAGAGAAAATGGGGGCTCACAAAAGCAAAATGAAAGACTTGTTCAAAGTCACATATCTAGTAAGGGATGGAGTTAGAAAGATTCCAAGGTCTCTTACTCCAGGGGCAGTGGTGTTTGTCCTCTTGCTTATGGCCAGTAGTTTTATATTGCTTTAAGGTCTGCTGAGTTTTTACATGTAACCTCATTTAATCCTCATGACAAACTTAGGAAGTATTATTATTATTATTATCATTATTATTATCCCTGTTTTACAGAGGAGGAAATGGAGGGAGATAGAGGTTAAGTAATTTGTCCAGGCTCATACGACTAGTAAGTATCTGAGGCAAAATTTGAACTCGGTTCTTCCTGACTTCTAAGTTCACAGTCCTGTCCAGCTGCCTCTGAATTGAGCTGAATCTATTGAGGACCTAAGGACATGAGGGACCCCAAGAAATCACATTTTGTCTTACCATGGGGGTGGGATGGTGACCCTGCATACACTGTTCCAGGCCCAGAAATAACCTAGGAGGTGAAGGGAGAAGGGGAGGAGTATGAAAAAATCTGGAAGTTCTCCCTTGACATTGCCCAGGGGGCACAGGAATGGCTAACCACCAATTTGAGGGTAAACTCCCTGAGAGTACACAGTGGCTTGATTTTCTAGGGCTTAGCAAAATGTACTTAATAAATGCTTTCTCATCACTTTGTCATCACTAGCTCTTTCATTTCCTACAAATCAACATTGGCAAAACTGAGAGAGTAAGGCCGGAAAGAATAAATGGAGATTGTGGGTAGCTCAAGGGAAGGTTTTGGGAGGGGGGGGAGAGTGGGCAGCAAAGTCAGCAACTAAGGATTAGAAGGGATATAACTGGCACAGAGACAAAAGGGCCATGAGAGCCCAGCTAGGCCAAGGTCTTTACTTTCTAGATGGGGAAATGAAGTTCATAGCAGTCAAAAGCCTTGTCCATAGACACAAAAGTTGTTAAGATTTGAATCTGAGTCCTCAGACTCCAGATCTATCATTCTTTCTATAAGCAGTTCAATTCAATTTCAAAGAATACTCCTTGTACCTTCTTTCTAACTCTGCAATTGCTATGAAAGTTCTGAAACAATAGGAAAATAGGACTTCATAGGTTCCCAGAGAAGAACCAAGAGGATTAAAACTGTAGTACAATGCACAGAATGCTGTGCTAGGAGTCAGGAAGACCTGAGTTCAAATTCATGCTCAGACATTTCCTAGCTGGGCATCTCTGGAGACTGAAACTTAGCTCACTTCAGTTTTTCCATTTGTAAAATGGGGATAATAATAGCGTCTCCCCTTCTCCTCCCCCAGGGCTACTCGGAGGATCAATGGAGATGATATTTCTAAAGCACTCACCATAGTGCCTAGATTATTATACTTCTTATCTTTACTAAACAGGCCCTGCTGATTGACTGAGCACATGGCCCCAAGAGGGAAAAATGATGACAGTTTCTTTGCTAAGAAATTATTCTAGAGGGCGGCTAGGTGGCACAGTGAATAGAGCACTGGCCCTGGAGTCAGGAGTACCTGAGTTCAAATCTGGCCTCAGACACTTAATAATTACCTAGCTGTGTGGCCTTGGGCAAGCCACTTAACCACACTGCCTTGCAAAATCAAAAAAAAAAAAACAAAACAAAAAAATGAAATTATTCTAGGGGAAATTAAAATGAAACAGACTTTAGTTCGATCTGGTTGCTAATTCTATCCTGCGAGTTGAGTGTCTGGGGGGAGAAGGTTCTGTGAACAAGACTTATTTGCTTCTATCTCCAATTCTTTAATCATCATACTTTTAAATATAGCACATTTTTCTTTCAAATGAGTGGCCAACTTGCTTGTAATATGGGGGGGAAAAGCATGGAGCTGATAATTGGCCTAGTTGGGATCTAGTCTTGCCCCTACCACTGCCTTTCTGTGTGCCTTGTTGCTGGATAACTTCAAACAGAAACTGAACAATCACGTTCCAGGGATGCTGTGCATTGGACTCCTAACTCAGGGAGGAATAAGTCTAGATGACATCTGAAATATTTTCAATTTCACATTAGAGAATGGAAAAAAGGAAAAATTTAACCTTTTCATTTTACCCAGAAGGAACCCCCCTTACACACACACACACACACACACACACACACACACACACACACACACAATCACACCACACAGAAGGCTAAAACAACAAGAACAACAAAGAAGGCCTAGATGTGTGACTTTTCAGCCATAAGTAATTTCCTTTAAAATATAAAGGACTGTGAGTTAAGGATAAGGGGCACTTCATAAACTGTTTCACCTATCCCATAAACTTATGGAATATAACTTCCATTATTAATGACCTTCAGAAATATTATAAAATCAACATTCTCTCAAATGCCACCAGACAAGAAACACATTTCTCCTCTCAACCAATGTACAACCCTGTGATGTGGATTAAATAACATGTTTCTTTCTCACTGCCATATGACCTATTTTGGTAAATGAGAAAAATATATCAAAGGTAAAGAGAGCTTTCTGTGTCTAGGTTCAGAAAACTCCTGGCCAAGGACAACCTGATGTTCTCCCCATTCCTGGTCATTGGCTCCAGCGCAGTAGTGGCCTCTTCCAGGCAAGTGGTCATGGGGAAATCCAGACATTCACCACGCTGTCAAAGGCCATCTTTGATTCAACCATTCAACTTTTAAAAATAATTTTTAAAGTTATTTAATATATCTATTTTGAATTTTACAATTTTTCCCCTAATCATGTATCCCTCCCCCCACCCCACCCCCCACTCCAGAAGGCAGTCTGTTAGTCTTCACATTGCTTCCATGGTATACATTGATTTAAGTTGAATGTGATGAGAGAAATCACATCCTTAAGGAAGAAAAATAAAATATAAGATATAGCAAAATCACAACTAAGATAACAGGTTTTTTAAAATTAAATCTAATAATCTTTAGTCTTTGTTCAAACTCCACAATTCTTTCTCTGGATACAGATGGTATTCTTCATTGCAGATACCCCAAATTTTGTCTGATTGTTGCACTGATGGAATGAGCAAGTCCATTGAGGTTGATCATCACCCCAAGCTTCTGTTAGGGTGTACAATTCAACCAGACATCATATGTTGAGTCTGGACTCCCTTATCCATTACCAAGGCAAGTGTTGGGGGGGGGGCAAGAGACAAGGAAGACAAGTTCTCCCTTTTTATACCAAGGTCTCCATTTATTCACCAAAACACAGGTGCTTAAATATCCCTCCTAATCTCTAATCCACTACCACTCCTGTGGCACTTAGTAAACAAGACTCTGGTGCTCAAGGACACCGGGTGATGATAGTTTACAGTGCTCCCACACACAACAGTCCCAAACAGTCAAGGTATTTTCTCATATGAGAGCTCACTGTGACTTCTTTCAAATCTTTCAAATAACATTCCCTTGTCTCCTCTAATACTGCCACCCTTACTCACCCAATGCAGGCTCTCATTACCTCTCACCTGGACTACTGCATTAACAGGGTGGTCTCTCTCTCCTCCAACCCATCCTCCATTCAATTATCAAAGTGATTTTCCTAAAACTGAATTGTCACCTCCTTGGCTCCTTCATAGATTCTACTGGCTTCCTGTCATTGCCTGGATCAAATATAACTTGCCCTATGCCCTGCTTCTTCAGTCTTCTTATATCTAAATAACCCAGTCACATACACACACACATACACACCCAACAAGACTGACCTTCTCTGCTATACCTTACATAAGACAGTTCAGCTCCAGCCTCCAAACATTTTCCCTCATTATCCCCAGTATGGGGAATCCACTCCCTCTTCATCTCTACCTCCTGACTTCCTTGAAGTCCCAGTGAAAATCCTACTTTCTCTAGGAAACCAAATTTAACCTTCATAGATCATGTTTGTAACACAGGTGTTTGCATATTATGCCCATTAAACTCTAAGCATGTTGTAAGTAGACTGTCTTTAGCCTTTCTTTGTATAGCCCATAGAAGACACTTCAGTTTGCTGAGTGACTAACAAAAACAATCATAAAATGGAACCACCAGAACCAAAAGAAAGGGTCTGGACAGGGAGATATAGACCCAAAACTAACTGGAAACTAAATAACCTCATTTTTAAAAAAATTAGTGGATCAAACAGCAAATTATAGAAAGAATTAATTATTTCATCCTAGATAATGACAATAATGAAACAACATACCAAAACCTATGGGATTCACTCAGGAAATATATTATTTCTTTAAATGCTTACATGAATAAATTAGAGAATGGAAATCAATCGACTAAATATGCAACTAAAAATTTAGAGAAAGAACAAATTAAAAAACCCCAATTAAATACCAAATTAAAAATTCTAAAAATTAAAGGAGAAATTAATAAAATCAATAGCAAGAAAACTATTGAACTAATAAATAAAACTAAGAGTTGGTTTATGAAAAAACCAATAAAATTGATAAACCCCTGGTCAATTTGATTTAAAAAAAGAAAGAAGAAAATCAAATTGCTAGTATCATAAATGAAAAAGGTGAACTCACCTCCAATAAGCAGGAAATTAAAGTAATAATTCAGTAATAATTATTTTGTCCATGCCAATACATTTGACAATCTAAGGGAAATGGACAAATATTTACAAAAAATATAAGTCGCCCCAGTTAAATGAAAAGGAAATTAAATACCTAGACAACCCTATCAAAAAAAAGAAATTCAACAAGACATTATTGAACTCCCTAAGGAAAAATCTCCAAGGCCAGATGGATTCACAAGTGAATTCTTTCAAACATTTTTTTTAGTTTTTTTGCAAGGCAAATGGGGTTAAGTGGCTTGCCCAAGGCAACACAGCTAGGTAATTATTAAATGTCTGAGGCTGTAGTTGAGCTCAGGCACTCTGGACTCCAGGGTCAGTGCTCTATCCACTGCGCCACCTAGCCGTCCCCCTATCAAACATTTAAAGAACAACTGATTCCAATTCTATATAAACTCTTTGGAAAAATAGGTGAAGACGGAACCCTGCCTCTTTCTATGACACCAATGTGGTGCTGATACCTAAACCAGGAAGAGTTAAAACAGAAAAAGAAAATGATAGACGTATCTCCCTGATGAATATAGCTGCAAAAAACTTAAATAAAATCTTAGGAAAACGATTACAACAAGTTATCACTAGGATAATACACTATGACCAAGTAGGATTCATCCCAGCAATGCAGGGTTGGTTCAATATTAGGAAGACTGTCAGGATAATTAATTATATCAATAACAAACCTATCAGAAATCACATGATTATATCAAGAGATAGCTGAAAAAGCTTTTGACAAAACACAGCACCCATTCCTACTAAAAACACTAGAGAGTCTAGGAATAAATGTGTTCCTTAGAATAATAAGCAATATCTATCTGAAACCATCAACAAGCATCATATGCAATGGGGAAAGGCTAGAGGCATTCCCAATAAGATCAGGGGTGAAACAAGGATGTCCATTATCACCACTACTATTCAATACTGTATTAGAAATGTTAGCTTCAGCAATAAGAGAAGAACAAGACTCACTCTTTGAAGATGACAAGATGGTATATCTAGAGAATCCAAAAAAATCATCTAAAAAACTACTAGAAATAATTGGCAACTTTAACAAAGTTGCAGGATATAAAATAAACACTTATAAATCCTCAACATTTCTATATATGTCTAGCAAGATACAGCAGAAAGAGCTAGAAAGAGAAATCCCATTCAAAGCAATCTCAGACAATATAAAATACCTGGGAGTCTATCTGCCAAGGCAGACTCAAAAGCTTTTTGAAAACAATTGCAAAACACTTCTCACACAAATTAAATCAGATTTAAATAACTGGGCAAACATCAACTGCTCATAAATAGGCGCAGCTAATATGATAAAAATGACAATTCTACCAAAACTAAACTACCTGTTTAGTCCCCTACCAATCAAAATTCCCAAAAATTACTTTGATGAGTTAGAAAAAGTTGTAGGTAAATTCATATGTGGAAATAAAAAGTCAAGAATGTCCAGGGATTCAATGAAAAAAGTGCAAAAGAAGGTGGCTTAGCCTTACGAGATCTAAAATTACATTATAAACCATCAGTCATCAAAACTGTCTAGTATTGACTAAGAAATAGAGTGGTGGATAAGTGGAAGAGACTAGGTGCAATAGCAGGAAATGATTACAGTAATCTACTGTTTGATAAACCCAAAGAGTCCAGCTATTGGCATAAAAACTTTCTCTTTGATAAAAACTGTTGGGAAAATTGGAAGTTAGTATGGAATAAACTTAGATTAGACCAACACCTCGCACCCTATCCCAAGATATGATCCAAATGGATACAGGATTTAGACATAAAAACAATATTATATACAAACTAGAAGATCAAGGAGTAGTTTACCTGTCAGATCTATGGAAAGGGAAGAAGTTTATGACCAAAGAAAAGATGGAGACCATCATTTAAAACAAACTAGATAATTTTGATTACAGTAAATTAAATTAAATTAAATTGAAATTAAATTAAATTAAATTTTGCACAGACAAAACCACTGTAACTGTAACCAAGATCAGAAGAAATGTAGTAAATTGGGAAACAATCTTTACAACTAGTATTTCTGACAAAGGATTCATTTCTAAAATATACAGACAGCTGAGTCAAATTTAAAAAAAAAAACAAGTTATTCCCCAATTGACAAATGGTCAACGGATATGCAAAGGCGATTTACAGCTGAAGAAATCAAAATGATCCATTGTCATATGAAATATTGCTCTAAATCATTACTTATTAGAGAAATAAAAATTAAAGCTTCTCTAAGGTACTACTTTACACCTCTCAGACTGGCCAATATGACCAGAAAGGACAATGATCAATGTTGGAAGGGATATGGGAAATCTGGGACACTAATACATGTTGATGGAGCTGTGAACTTATCCAACCTTTCTGGAGAGCAATTTGGAACTACGCCCAAAGGACAACAAAAATGTGCATACCCTTTGATCCAGCAATACCAATACTGGGTCTATACCCTGAAGAGATGATGAAAAAGGGTAAAAACATCACTTGTTCAAAAACATTCATAGCAGTCCTGCTTGTGGTGGCAAAGAATTGGAAATCAAGTAAATGTCCTTCAATAGGGGGCTGGCTTAACAAATATGTATGTCATGGAACACTATTGTTCTATTAGAAACCAGGAGGGATGGGAATTTGGGGAAGCTTGGAGGGATCTGCATGAACTGATGCTGAGTGAGATGAGCAGAACCAGAACAACATTGTATACCCTAACAGCAACATAGGGGTGATGATCACCTTGATGGACTTGCTTATTCTATCAGTGCAACAATCAGAGACAATTTTGGACTGTCTGCGATGGAGAATACCATCTATATCCAGAGAAAGAACTGTGGAGTTTAAACAAAGACCAAAGACTATTACCTTTAATTTAGAAAAAAACCTGTCATCTTATTATGTAATTTTGCTATGCCTTATACTTTATTTTTCTTCCTTAATGGTATGATTTCTCTCTCATCACCTTCAAATTAGATCAATGTATACCATGGAAACAAGGTAAAGACTAACAGACTACCTTCTGCGGGGGGTGGCGGGTGGGAAGCAAGATTAGGGGAAAAATTGTAAAACTCAAAATAAATAAAATCTTTCTAAAATAAAAAGGAAAGGTTCTGGGAAAGGAGGAAGAAGACTTGGAAGGAAGAAGTCCTGGAATTATCATCATCATGTCCCTTATTGAGTCATTTCCTTTCTCTGTGATTCAGTTTGCTCATTGTCAAATGGACCCAACTAGCATTTTCTGGCTTAGTAAACATCAAAGAATCAAAAAAGATATTTAGATAACATAATAGTAAATATTTATATTATGCTTTATGGGTAGCAAAGTACTTTATAAACATCACTCTCATTTTAGCCTCATAATAACTCTGGGAGGTAAAGCTCTTATTATCTCTATTTTATAGATGAAGAAACTGAGAAACAGAAAAATTAAGAGACCAGCCCAGGGTCACACAGCTCCTAAGTGCCTCAGACTACATTTGAACTCTAGACTTCCTGAATCAAACTCTAATGCTCCCAACTTTCAAGCTACCTATTTATTGTGCTATCATAAATGTCTCTGAATATATGGATATATATATATATATGTATGTATATATATATACAATCATATATATACATATATATATATATATATATATATATATATATATATATATATATATGGAGGGGAGGAAAGAAGGGGTGGAAGGAAAATCTGGACTCAGGAGCTCATATCTGAGTACAGAATTCTCACTAATATAAATCAACAATTCTATAACTTTCAGCATTGAGCAGTTAAATGAGTGACTCACTATGTGTCAGTATGTTAATGATACATTTTGAACTCAGCTCTTCCTGACTCTCCAAGTCAGCCCTTTATCCACTATGCCAAACTAGTATTTTAATAAATAAATGTGGACTGTTACTGTCATGGTTTGTTAATAGAGGTATCATCATCACCCCTTGTTTATAGATAAGAAAACTGAGACTGAGAGAGTGGCAGTGATCTCTCCCTGGGCATCCAGGTCTAAGTCTACTAAATTCCTGATTTGTAGTGCTCTCTGTTTCTGTCTCTGTCTCTATCTCTAACCCTCTCCTTATGATACCTGCTGCTTCCAAATCAGAGGGCCTCAGAGAATGCCGGGCAGCAGAGAGTCTGGACAGCCACAGGGGCTTATGGTAAATGGACATTAAACTTGCCCAGATAGAAATTGATTGCACATCTCTCTCTGCATTCCTCTTTTGCCCATTTCTCCACCATAGCATAAGAAGAGAAAAGAAAGACTTGTTTGAGGCAGCTGGACCCCGTGAGCCTAGACTGGACAACAGCACCATATTGCCCTCCTTGGCTCTTCCACACAGGCAGCTCCTATGCTTGGGATGACAGTTTGGAAGTTGCCTCCGGGTCAGTCACATGGTTTTCCTATTGAGGAGCTATCTAGGTTGACCCAGCTTCCCGACTTCATAGCTAGATTCCATTTGCCTCTGATTCAAATCAATTGGTGTTCTTTGTTTAGTCCTTTCTTTTTCCTTTGACCTCTGCCTCTTTTTCCTACCTGGGGAAGAGTTAACTCCTTTATTTCTCTAGCTTATTTCTTCTCTGCTGCAAAATCTGTATTCATAAGAAATCCTCAATCTTCCAAGTTCCCAGGCTCCCTCCCTTTCTACCCAGAGCTATAGGACCACATTACCCTTTCTACAAAACCATGGGGTTGAGTTACCTGTCTGTTCAGTTAAAATGTCTTAACAAACCTATGGATATATTACAAAAAGAACCTTTATTCAGGCAGAGATATCTGGGACCTATCAAAGTTCACGAGCATAGCCAACTCCCCCAAAGATAATCCAGTTCATCTCTTCCCTGGGGCAAAATTCTAGTCCAAGCTGGGTTCCCTCTGCCCTCTTCTCTTCACTAAATAGACATGTCTTAACCTTATTCTTCCATTATCTAAGGTCATAGATTCCAAAATACAAAAGCTTTCTAGTGTAACCCTAAGCAGAGATTAGCGATGAAAATGAGAGACCTTTTCACTTTCTACAGATGCAAAAAAATCATATTTCCTTCAGAGAGAAACCGTTTGGTGCCTCCTGTTTAATTTTATGTTCCTGTTATTGTTCCCATCCAGTTACTTGCTATATGCATAAATATGAATTTATAATTGCAAAATACTAGTGACCCCTTTATTTCCAAGTTTGACCTAACTTCTCAAGTTCCTTCCTCTTTTGGATCTCAGTATACCTCCTTATAAAATAAGGGAGTGGAATGCATGAATGAATGAATGAATGAATGAATGAATGAATGAATGAAAGAGCCTAGGGTCGCTTTCAAATACTAAATTATAACAAACCACCTAACCAATACCTCTTCCCAAAGATCACGTGCACAAGATCCTCACGTGCAAAATGAGGCAAACAATAGCACCAACCTCACAGAATAGTTGTGATGATCAAATGAGAAAATCTGTGCAATGTGCCTTGCTACAGTTGGGGAAAATTTTAAATGTTAACTATTATTCTCTATTTAGAGCTGACTGTGTGTGTGCAAAGCTGTTACTAGCTAGCAAAAAGCAATCATTTCATTTAATTAAGAGGAAATAAAACTGCTATAATTTTCTTGACTTGCTAAGACCCTAGAAGATTCAACACTTCTTGGTTTAATATGTTGGGGGGGGCAAGTTATTTCCATTTCATTGCACTAAAAACGGGAGCCCCGATGCCTATTCAACTATTAATCAGCTTAGTTAAAACAAGAGCTGGTACTGTAGAAGCTGCCAGGTTGCATGGAAAGCAATGTTCATTTGCACAAGGACTAATTGCTGCCTTAATATTCAAGTCTTCCCATTACCATCAGTTAGATACCCCATTTCAAAATGACCAGGATCCATTGGCCCTGAGATCCATAAAAGGGGTTCACAGGGCAGAAACGTCACTAGGAATTATTGTAGCCAGGGCAATCTCTTAGGGTGACATGAACCATGCCTCAGTTGTGGGGGTAGAGGCAAGGTTGAAAATCTCCCTAGGTTGGAATGGGGAGAATGGGGAGCAGAGATCATGGAACAGTAGCCCAAGACCATTATTACTATGAAGGCTATCACATGCTAGTACGTGGAGAAATAGAAGGGTAGGGTAGAAGTAGCTCACTCCATTTTGTCATCTGGTGGCTTCCTACTATAACTAATTTGTCTTACCAATCTGGTGCAAAACTTTGGTGTTCCTACATTGTGGAGGGCCTCAATTTCCTCAGTTTTAAAATCAGGAGACTGGATGCAAGTTTGATCACTGATGCCTCAGCTTCCCTCCTTCCGCTTGACTCCTCGGTTTGGCAATGCTAATGCATTCAGACTTGCCCCAGCAAACAAAAGCAATTAATTGGAGTCTTTAGAACAGGCCAAGCCTGAGGCCTGAGGAGGTCCTGGCTGGCTCTTTGCCCAAAACATCCTCCAGGCAATAGGCACTGGCTGTAGCAGGAAGGTGGCTGACACAAGATGCCTTTCCCTAAGGAAGAGTAGAAGCTAGGCCTCTGGACTTCACCCCAGATACTGGCTTCCTGGCCACAGCCCACCCAACCTGGAAGACCTAAAGGCAGGAGGTTAATGCCCCTGCACATCCTTTTCCAAGCCTGGCCAGCCTCAAGTAGAGTTGAAGCAACTGGAGAGGTGGCCTGAAAGCATCACTAAGCCAAGTCACTCTGGGTCCATGTGCCCCAATGTCTTGAGGAGGAACAGAGCCCCAGGAAAACCAAGGGGTCCAAGTGCCACATTTCTTCAGCTCCTCTCTTTTGGGCTTGTCAGCTAAAATTAGCCCATGCAGACTCATCCCATTCACTCCAGTTCTTCTGCAGGGAGTTATCTGATTTTATTGGGAAAAGATTTGCTCTTATATAAACTTACTTAAACCTGCTCAAATGTGCTGTCACTTAAATTCGAACTGAAGCATCCCTGTTTCCATCATGCACCATTGAGCTGTCCAAATTCAGAACTGTTCTCATGACATGAAGACAGGCACACACTTCTTAGCAGGACAGTGTTCCTCAGTTACCACATTTGTACTCTGTCAGAAAACTTTATTCAAGGGCAAAGATAGAGAATCAATTCCATGAACCTCCTAGTCTTCTTAAATTATCCCAGAGGTTCTTAACCTGAGGGCCATTAACTTGCTGATTTTTTAAAAAATAATTTTTATCATCATATGTCAATACAATTCTTTTCTTTTGTAATCTTGTATGCTTTATTTTGTATATTTGAAACGATTAGGCTGAGAAGTGGTTCATAGGATCATTAGATTGACAAGGCGATCCATGACACCACAAAGGTTAGGAATCTCTAGATTGGAGAATTAATTCAACTTAATTAAACTCAAAAATCACTTACTAAGTCCTTACTGTGTATAAAACACTGTGGTAAGTTGAGGAACACAGACAAGACACAAAGTCCCTGGCCCTGGCCCCAAGGATCTTAAATTCTGCAGGAGTAGGAGATATACAACCTCTACACTACACAGTATATATAAAGTTAAACAAAGTCATTTCAAGAAGGAGAGAATGGTAAATGAGGTAGAAAGACAAGGGAAGGAAACAAGGCTTCATGAAGAGAACGGCACCTAAGATTTCTAGAAACACAAAGCACAAATACCATCTAATACTGTATGTCTAAGAATTTAAGCCCTAGAGCAGGGCTATCCAACCTTACTTTTAAAAGTTTTATTGTACCAATAGACAATATATTTTGATTTGTCATTTGAGTGAGAACTCTGTGGTAGCTCAACTTCCTTTACCTAAAGCATTTAGTAAACCCACAGCCAGGAGGCATATGGCAGGTCACATTTTAGACAACCCTGCTCTAGAAAGCTACAAGGGACTCCAGGAACCATCCAGTCTAAGCCTCTCATTTGATATAAGGAGAAATGGAGGCCCAAGAGCCAGAATGAGTTGTCCAAGGTCACACAGGTAGAGAGGGTCTGAGGAAGGATTTGAACACAGGTCTTCTTAGTTCAGAGCAAGTGCTTTTTCTGCCAATAAAATTTTCAACTTGAAAACACCTAAAAATCATCTTGTATAACCCCAGAAAAAAAGGAGGTCCATGTAATTCAGAGTATAAAGGGACCTAAAAATTATCTGAACAGATGATGAAGGTGAGATCTAGAGAAGTGAAGGGACAAGGGAGAAATATGAAGCCATGCCTGGTAACTCCAAGGGAACTGTTCTTTCCATTGAACCATACTGCCTTCCCCTTTCAGTGATTTGCCTGGTATCACATCAAGAGTAATTAGCAGAGCCAAGGTTTGAACCCAGTTCCTCTTATACACAATCTTTCTATTCTACCACGAAGCTTCCATTAAATCAATGCAAATGTATGGGCTAAGGGGAAAAAAATATCTATTCATGCTAAGGACCAATGAATATTTTCATTTTTCTTTGTTTAAAACAAAGCCAGTCTGACTTCAAAGCCAGTTCTCACTTGAAACTGATACTGGCTTTATATTTTTTTACCCTATTGAATGAAAGCCCAGAGGCCTTCTGTAGCCTTCCTTGGATATCATTTTTTAAAAGTCATAAAAACTTGAAAGTCAAAGAGAAGAAGGGTGGGAAGAAGACTCAAAGGATCAGAAGCCCTGATGAAGCAGAAATGAATCCCACATCAGGAAGAAGCCTCTTCTCCAAACACTGGGTGATCAACACCAGTGCCAACAATTTATCTAGCTTGGGGACCATCTTAATGGTAATCCAAAGGGAAAACTGAAAACTGGTCCTCAGGTGAGGTTGACCTGTAATCTGGGCTTTCTGAGTTTCAGGGATGTGAGCTGAGAGTGGGAAATGGGTCTGAAGAAGCACTGACCAAAGAGGTTCTCAATTTTATTAGAGGCAAGTGGACCTAAGCAGATGGGAAGCTGGTCTTGGAGTCAAGAAAGCCTGGGTGCAAATCCAATGTTTGACACATATTGGCTATCTGAGCCTGGCAGGTTCTCAAAACTGCTGTTTCTACAGAGTTGTTTCAAGCATCAACACAAGCACAGATCTAGAGTTTATCCATATTTGAATGGAGCAGTAAAAAATGAAAAACAGGAACACATTTTCTGGGCAATTCTAAGTCAAAACACTTTTTAGAACCTACAGAGTAAAAAAGGAGGGAAAAAATGATGGACATAAGTCTTAAGTCTTATTAGTTCTTAACTAATGGAAACAAAGAAAGGTCATATCAGACATTAGAGACATATCAACTGTTTCATTGTCCCTGCCTGTGTATCTCCTCTCAGTAGGGGTCGGGGGAGAGAATTAGAATAATATGTAATAATTATAGGTGGCATTTAAAAAATTATTTAAGGTTTATAATCCTTTCCTGATAACAAACCAGTGAGTCAGGTAATACAAATAATCTCACCCTCATTTTAGAACTGGGAAAACTGAGGCCCAGAGAAGTAAAACGACTTACCTAGGGTCATGTAGCTAGTAAGACCCATGGGCTTACACAAAAACCAGATCTTTACATTCCTAATCCAACACTGGCTCTGACCCTAAAATAGGAATGGATCTCAACAACTAGAGATCCAAATACCTGGATGTTTAAACCAAATTTTCATATTAAAAACATCATAAATCAGAATCATGAATATATCTCAATTTTTGAGAATCAAAAGGAGGCACAAAAGACAAATAGTTCTCATTTTTATAGACTCATTGGGGCATAGAGAGGAAGAGTGACTTACCATCCTGCCCCCCACCAATACAATACAGTCTCCTTAAGATCAGGAACTGTCTTTGCATCCTCAGCAACTAACAGGGGTGCCTTACACAAAACAGGCACCTAAAAAAAGTTTAGTGAATAGAATTATGTTGGATTTTACAAATGAAGAAACTAAAGTCTGATGATAAGAGTTTCTAAATCTACCCTCAAGAACATCCTGAGCACATATGAGGCAGCTAACATAGCCTCATAAAATAAATGAAACGATTACTATGTCAAAGGCACTAAAGTCCAAGGTGGGAGAACCTGGGTAATAGACTGGGGACTAGAGATGGTTGTCTTTATATTCCTTCCATTTAGCCAAGTGCCTTCAGATTGTGAACTCTTGAGATGCGGCCCCATTTCTGCCTTTCTTTGTATCTCCAGAGGCTAACACAGTATCTGGCACATAGTAGGTACCTTAAAATGCTGGATTAACTTGAATTGAATTTTCCAGGTGACCCAGTATATTAGCATATTAAAATGTAAATCATCTTCCAAAGTGAAAAAAAATCTTTCAGAAACAAGCATACATTGTTCTTTAGGGTATCTGATTCTCCAAGTCTAGATCGCTGTGAATTGAGATTTTTCCATGGCAAAAAAATCAACAAAAACCCAATTCCAGCCCCATCTATGTCCTTTCCTGAGTGGCCATCTTTGTGTCTTGTTAGCAAGTCCACACTCCCTTCCTAATCCTCTCTAGAACTGAGAATAGAAACCAAATCAAGACTATTGTTGTAGACAAGGACACATCAGTTGCTCCATGGCTCCAATCACCAGGAGTGGAGTTTCCTGACCAAAGTTCCCTCTCTGGCTGCCATTCCTCTCCATGGGCTATATTCCCCCAATAGAATAGAGCCTTTGGGAGGCAAGGATTATCTTGCTATTTTATATTGGTATCTCCAGCAGTTTGCATAATGGCTGATACATAATAATCATTAATGATTCATTCCTTCATGTTAATAATACAGATTTAGGAAATCAGTCAGTTTTTTCTTTCAAATTTCCTTTTAATGTGTTCTGTCTATTCCAAGTGATAGGCGGTAAGAGTTTCACAGCTTTTTTTTCCCTGAGAAATATAAATTTCCTTACAATTTCAATCAACAAAGCCTTTCCATTTAATAAGTGATATGGGGGCAGCTAGGTGGTGCAGTGTATAGAGCACTGGCCTTGGAGTCAGGAGAACCTGGGTTCAAATCCGACCTCAGATACTTAATAATAATAATGACTTAGCTGTGTGGCCTTGGGCAAGCCATTTAACCCCATTTGCCTTGCAAAAAACCTAAAAAAATAAGTGATATGTTCCAACTTTGATTAATAAGTGTCTGCTTGCTGGTGAAAGAAAGGGAAAGAAGAAACTGATCACACTTGGGTATCAAGTCAAGCTCTCCAAGGATATTCTGCACACAATATGAAATGTCATTATGTGGTAACTCAGGAGGTGCTAGGCTAGGACTAATGTGCCTAAGTAGCTGACTCATTTTCTCTAAAAGCTAATTAGTCAGCAAGACAGAGAAAACAGAAGTCTATGGAACAGTGTCAACAGCCCCTAAGCTGAGGCACAGGACATGAGTTCAAATTCATCCTCAGGCACATATTACCTTCCTGGGGCAAGTCACTTCATTTTTCAAGATCTTAGGTTCCTGATTTCTAAAAGAAGAGAATTACAATAGATGACTTCTGAAGACCCATTCAGCTCTGAGCCTTTTAGCTGTCCAGCAGGTATGTGGATAGCTCAGGGTTAGGCATCATCACACAATTCTCCGTGAGTGGCCTGGGACTCATATACAGAAGATAACATGTTTCCTTAGAGAAATGTTTGCAGGGAAAAAACTCACCATGATATTGATCAATTTCTATCATTTCCGAGAATCAAAATGCCTCACTTTGACCCAAAAGTCCATATCTCACAGGACCCTCAAGAGAAATGTCATACTGTGTTATTTTCAATGTCTGTTGTCTCATTTTCATTTAAATTGCACTTGGTACCATGACATATCAATGTTACCATAATGTAGTCTGTTTTAATTATGTGCCAGATCTCAAAGTTTAATTAGATTCTATGGATGGAAAAAAGGGGCACACTTTGCTCACTGAACAGATGCTGGCTTCTTAGAGCACTGTATTTAGTCTTCTCCAAGGCTGATGTTTTGGATTATTATATTGAGGATTCAAGATACAGGGAAAAGATCCAAAGAAACTTCGATTGAAGTCCCAGATTGAACAGCTAACCAGTTGGGCAACCATAGCTAAGCCATGAAACTCTTAAGACCTCAATTTCTTTTCCAACAAATGATGGTCACTCAATTCAACTCAACAAACACTGATTGACCAGCTGTTATCTAGGGTGGCAGGGATTGCACCAGGTGTTGGAATACAAAACAAGGAAATGGTACACTTCACCATTGCCATGAAGATAACATTCTACCTGGGGAAACATCAAACCTACAAGCAAGTACCTACAAAATATATGGCAAAGCAATTTCAAGAAGAAGAGACTGTTAATGGCTCCACAACTCAGGAAAAGGCTTGGTTCGGTAGTAGCACCTGAACTGGGTTTTGAAGGAAACTAGGGATTCTCCAAGGCCTGCCAAAGAATGGAGGGGATTTTAGACATGGGGAACTCTTCATGCAAAGGCACAAAAGTGGGAGACATGATGTCACATATGGTGAAAGGCTTATGACCCTTTAAAAAGTTTGGATGGGTCTAATGTGGCAATACATGTGATGGTGCTTTCAGAGATATAAGGCCTGGGGTGGATAGGTGGCACAGTGGATAAACCACTGGTCCTGGAGTCAGGAGTATCTGAGTTCAAATCTGGCCTCAGACACTTAATAATTACCTAGCTATGTGACCTTGGGCAAGTCACTTAAACCCATTGCCTTGAAAAAAGAAACAAACAAAACAAACCCAGCAGGATAAGGCCTTATCAATATGTGCCTCAATATTAGTGTGTGTACATCTGAACTACCTAATAAGAAGATCAACTTCCTCAAAGGTAGAAATCAAGTCTTAGTCATTCGGAATCCTTTTACACTAGACCTTACATGTAATAGATGCTTAAGAAAAGTTTGTTGAATTAAATGGAATGTTAAAAGGTAAAATTAGTGGAAATTCCTCTGAGATAGGCAGATAGGCAGGCAAGCAGGCAGAACCATATAAAGAAACGATGGGGATACTGAAATGGGAGAGATGAGGTATGAAGAACAACTGTGAGATAGGATTGATCATTTCCCATTTCCTTTACCATGCTACCAGCCACAGACATTTTCTCACTAAGATCCAAGATAGTCTTAGAACCAATTTAACCCAATCAAACTCAACACACTGCAGAATGCCCACGAAGTTCTGCTGAGAGGATGCAGTCAAGTCTGCAGGAAGCCTCAGTGAAGCCAGCAATTCGGTTCTCTGACCTCCAGACAATATGGCTCTGTGACTGCTTAAATGCTGCCTCCTTTAACCAGTTATTCTGAGGTGGTACAGACACAGCCATGGGGAATCAAACTAAACTACAGTCACACCAGTCAACAGGGACCAAATATATTTTAGGAGGAAAATTCTTTTTTCTTTAAATGCTTACCAGTATTCCACTGTGAGTGCAAAAGGAAAGCTCAGGTCTTGCTAAAAGGATGCCTGGAGAGTCAACTTTCCAATAGCACAATGACCCCCACCCCCAGACATCAAAGTAATCTGGGTTTCCTCTGATCAGCAGGAGCTTAGTCAAAAGCAACGTTCAATGGCAACTCTGGAAGGGCCTCTGCCTAGGGCAGAGAATAACACTCCTTTTGGCAAGATGGTGGAGGATTCCAAATGTCAGTCACATCTACTCACCATTCCACATAGATGAACAGACAAAGAAATGTCACAAGCTCACTAGTTGGGAACCTGCATTATGGGAAGCTCTATTTTGACACACATACATCTAAAGGTCAGAGGCAAAGGTCTCACCTTTGGGTATCTGTTAACAAAGTGTATTCTCCTACTCGGGCCATTTGGTTGTGAAGGGTCACAAGGTAGGTGTTTTTGTTGAGTTTCTATTTACCCCTGGAAAGGACACAAAGAGCTCCCCACATGACCCAGTTAACAGAGCACTTGTGAAAGAACCTCTCGCCTCAAAAAAAGGATGACCTTTCCATTAGGAAGAAAGCATTTCACAGGGTTTCTTCTGTCTTGATGCATGGGGTTTCTGTGGAGGGAGGATGGAGAGAAGAGTCAGTGTCACTAAGGAGTTCTCTATATGAACTTACTGCAGGAAGTAATTATGAAATGTGAAAAATCAAAGCTTCCCAGAATGGGAAGGGACCAGCAAAGGTCACATGGGGTTTGGAGGGAGTGTTCCATTTGTTGTTAGAGGCCCTAGGGTCCAGCTCTTTCATTTACAACCTGTGTGACTCTGAGTGTCAGTTTCTTTGGCTGTTCAGTGATGGCATTGGGCTAGTTAAGTTCTAAAGTCCAATCTACCTTTCAATCTATGATCCATCAACACCAACCCCGACCAGCATTGATTAGTCTGCTTGAAGATGAGATTATCAGATCCTAGCTTTCCAAATAAACTACAGAGACCATTTAGTCTAATCCCCTAATTTGCCAGAGAAACTGAGGCCCAGGGCATTAAAGAGACTTACTCAAGATCACAAAAATAATATGCATCAGAAACAGGATTTGAATTCAGGACATTCAATTTCAAAGTTAGTACCCCTTTTCGCTGATGGAGTAGAGATAGGTACAATCTAGGAATATCCTGGTTTTCACCAGGACTTCTGTCCCTGTGCTGGAAAGCTCTGAATATAAGAAATTTCTCCTATAAACTATTTAACTAGAACCGTAATAGGTCATAGAATTAAGAAAGTGCAGGGATAAAAGTTACTTAATAAGAGGGCTTACATTACTGATATCAGTCAGTTATCAGTACTGATACTTCGTATTAAGAATCCAATAAAAAACAGGGTCAGTGAATGAATAGACTCATAAATATTTCATGCATTATAGATTGTACACAGAAAAATAATGCTCATGGAAATTAGGCCTGACATTTGAAAATCAAAATTCCATACATACATTGTTTTCACTAATAAAATCTTAAGTGCAAAGAATAGCAGAGGCAAAAAGGAGCTTAGAGATATGTAGTCCAATACCCCTTTCCTATATGGAAGAGGAAACAAAAAACAGAAGGAAAGGACTTGCCCAATAGAGCATATGGACCATCACAGAATCATAGAACTGGGACCTTAGGAATCATTTAATACAAACCCCCCGATTTTACAGAGGAAAGAACTGAGATCAGACAAGGAAAGTGACTATCATGGGTATAAAATGTAGATTTAGACTTAGAAGAATGCTTAAAAACCATTATTCAACTTCCTCATTTTATAGATAGGGAAGCTGAGACTCACATGTTGGAATGGACTGGCCCAAGATAATCTAATGACTGAGCTAGCAGCCATGACAGCTTTACACATTTTTCTTTGTTTATTCAATGCTTACACACTCCAATGGTGATTTGACATGGAATTCTAAAATCAATGCCCAGGCTATGGGATGGATGAAGGTAAGAACATGAAGAAGGTATTCAATTTCTACTTACAGATTCGGTCTTCAAAAAGGAATTCACTGATCAAAGACAATTCTAAAGGACTTGTGGTAGAAAATACCATCCACATCCAGAGAAAGAATTATGTAGCCTGAATGCAGATCAAAGCATACTATTCTCAGTTTTCAAATTTGTTTTATGCTTTATGTTTTTCCTCTCATGGCTTTTTTCCTTTTATTCTCATTCTTCTTTCACAACATGACTAATATGCAAAAATGTTTAACATAGTTATACTTGTCAAGGGAAGGGGTGAGGGAGAAAAATGTGGAACTCAAAATCTTAAAAAAATAATGAACATTGGAAACTATCTAGGCATATCGTTGGAAAAATAAATAAATTTATATTTTTTAAAAAGGAATTCACCCTAGAGCATCATTATTTTAAAAATTGTATCCTTGGGGTGGCTAGGTGGCGCAGTGGATAAAGCACCGGCCCTGGAGTCAGGAGTACCTGGGTTCAAATCTAGGCTCAGACACTTAATAATTACCTAGCTGTGTGGCCTTGGGCAAGCCACTTAACCCCATTTGCCTTACAAAAAAATCCTAAAAAAAAATTGTAACAACCCACCAAGATCTCTTGACATGAAGTTAATTTAGTTCCAAAAAAAGCATCTCAATGGTTTGAAAAGGTGAAAAAGTCATAGCATGAAGACATGAAAGGTCTACAGAACCAAAGAAAGACGACAGTGCTCCTAAATGAGTCCATTGAGATACAGTTTCAGAGAAAACTAGAGCTGAAAGAGACTTCAGACATGAGCTATTTCACCCAGACCTTTTTATAAATTGTGAAACTGAGATCCAGAAAAGAGAAAGAACTAAATGGAAGTTGAAAAGATGGATACACAACTATATCAACAACCAGAAAATAGCATAATAAAAAATGAATATTTTATGTAGAAGGAGGGATGAAGGGCCAAACATGGGCAGTTAAGGAAGGTTTCTGAAAGGAAATATTCTGGATTGAGGAATGAAGGAAGGAAGTGGTAAGTATTGCTGGAAAGGTAGAAAGAGGGCATTCCAAAAAAGAAGATTAGCAGGAACACAGTCAGAGAAATGAGCAAATCAAGGGGACAATGAGTACAGTATTGTCATTTTATTGTGGACAACATTTAAAAGGTCCTGAACTAAGATTCAAGAGATTAGTCAAATGTGACCACTGACTTGCTGTGTAACCTTAGAAAAATTGTTTCCACTCTATGAGCCACAGATTCATGATGGGTAAAATGAGAACAGTGGGGAGAACAAGAAGAAATTTGCCTCTCAGTTCTATCAAATGGCTATAATGGGTAGAATGAACAGTGAGACAGGAGCAGGGACTGGAAAGCCATAGTGAATTCAAAATCTTCCAGAATGAGGAGTCAAGCTTTCACAGTAAGTAATAAGGATTTTCTACTTAGAAAACTACCGTCCTCTGATGTGGCTACGACCCCCAACAGAGCAGATTGCTAAACTGGGATACCTCGGAGTGATCATTTTCTTTTGTTCATCTCTCTCTCCCTCTCTCTAATGAAGCTCATGCTTCGATTTAATATACTTTAGCTCACAAGAGGAAGATTTCAGTATTTCAAAGGAACCAGGAAGGACTTCAGAGAAGTTTCTGATCTCCTTTGACTTCAATAGAGTATGTTGTGGTGCCACATTATGCATTTGCTTTCTCAGATGGATGTTCCATATGCCCTACTGTTGCACAGTTGGATCACTCTAGGACCTGAGGTCAAATAGAGGGCTGTGGAAGGAGCCTTAGAGATCATAAATCTTGGATCCTAGAAGCCTAGAATTGGAGGGAACCCCACCGAGAGCTGAAACATTCCCTTCAAGATCCCCAAATGGAAGCCCTCATGAAAACCTCCAGCGAGTGGGAGGACAGTATAATCTTTATACAGGACGACTTAACAAATACTAGGTGACAGCTATCAAGCCCCTCGCCTCATCTTTTTTTCCTTCTCCAGAAGTAGAATTCCTAGTTCGACACAATAATACCCATATGACATAGACCAAGGTCTTTTACCATGCTGTCTGCCATTCTCTGTTAAGTGACTTGCTCAGGGTCACACAGCTTATAAGGCTAAGGCCATGTCCTAAAAGATAGGAGTGGCAATCTAACCAAGGTCCAAACTTAGACAATAACTAAAAAGCAGCCAGCCATCAGTGGCACTTTATCACTACATTCAAGAAGCTAGCAGATAACATTAACAGCAACAATGTGAGATAATCAACTGTGATGGGTGCAACTCCTTTCAGTATTTCACTGTTCAAAGACAATTCTGAGAGACTTGATAAGGGCAATGACATCCACAACCAGAGGAAAAGCAATTTCTGAATGCAGAGCGAAGCATACTATGTTTACTTTTTAAAATTTCTTTTATGTTTATCTTTCTCATGGTTTTCCCCCAGTTCTAATTCAAAGTGGCTAATATGGAAATATGTTAAACACAATTATACAACCTATATCAGATTGTTCAGTGCCATGAGGGGGGAGGGTAGGAGGAAAATGTGGAACTAAAAACTTTGAAAAAGGATGTATGTTGGAAACTATCTTTGCATGTAAATGGAAAAAAATTTAAAAATTAACTAAAAAAAGAAAACAGTAGACACTCAGTACACTTTGGAGTGATTCAGAGAGTCTGAGCTTTTCTTTCTCTCTAACTCTCAGCTGAATAAACAGAATAAGAAAAGGAGAATATGTACAATGTCCTCATTATCTAGCTTCTCCAGGAAAACAAATGTCATGGCAATAATAAGAAATAGTCTCCCAGAAAGGCAGGGCAGTTCAAAGGGCAGTGTCTAGCTCAGTAAGAACCGAGATCATATGGCAGACAGAAACAACAATTGGGGCTAAAAATCCTGGCTGATTTTAATTCTATATACTTCCCATATATCCCCTTCTCTCCATTCACACAGTAACTAGCACAGTTCGAGCCCTCAACACCTCTTGACTGGGTTACTGCAACAGATCTAATGTCTCCCAGTTTCCAATCTCTCTCCAGTCTGGTCCATTCTCCACACATCTGTTAAATTCTTAGACCTGATGGCAGGTCTCATTACATTCCCTCAATCCTCCCCAAGATGCTTCAGTGGTCCTCTAGTGTCTCTAGGGTAAAAAACAGTCTTTTGTTTGGCTTTGGAAGCCCTTCAAAATATAGCTCCGATTTCTCTTTCCAGACTAATTCCACATTAACTCCCCTTCATTCACTCTGTATGCCACCACATCTCTCACCTCTGTGTCTTTGCTCTCTTATGATCCTTAGAATCTCTAATTATGTTGAAGGTTCATGTCCATAGGGATACACCCATTGACACTGGTCATCTCAATTGGTAGCACTCCCACAATATCTAAATTCAGTTTCTTTTGCATGTATTTGATAGTGACTTTTTTTGTGTCCATGTTGGATTTTTTGGCCAGGAGAAAACAAACTCTTTGGAGAGCAGGAAAGCTTTCATTCTTGTTTTTGCTTTGCCAATAACATGCACAATGACCAGTTCAGAGTAGGTACTACGTAACTGCTAATTGAAATTACTAGAATCAAAAATGAGAGTTAAATCAGCACATAGCAAAATCTGAGATGATTCTTGGGGAAGAAAGAGGGGGGAAGGCTAAAGAGGGAAATTCGAAGATTAGAAAAATATATCAATAACATATAGGCATTACTTGAACTCTCAAAAATTGAAGTAATATTTTATTATCTAATTATATCTAGATCTAGATAGATAGATCTCTATGTGTAAAGAATATGAAGGGCTAAGAGCCTCAGGGTCCTCATCTGTATAAGATCCCTTTGAGTTATAGCATTATATGACTAAGTCCATGTTGTATAGCACGTTTGACATTCCCAGGCCTTCAAGTCTTGCCTACTGTCATCAGAGGCCTCTGAGCCCTTGTCCAAAGATTAACATCTCCCACATGGGCCTGCAATGACTGGCATTATTGAAGAAAGCAATTACCCATGAATGCAACAAAGCAAGTATGAGAAAAAAAAGTGAAAATTAGTTGAAGATGAGCTGATAACCCTATGGTGCTACATATCTTATTAGGATCTATAACATTAAAACTGAATAGCAAATCATTGGTGGAGAACCAAAATGACAAGCTCTAACACTTGCATTACTTAGTGACTTTGTTTGCAGAGTTTACCCTCCCACCACGGACTCAATAATCACCATTCTGGACACCAAGAGATAATCTGAACTGCAAGGCATCTCAGGGGTCATTTAGGCTCTAATTGACACTAAAGTTCCAATCCCTTCTATCACATTTTGCATTCCTTTCTTCATTTGCAAGGGACCACATTGCTTTTGGGGTTAGAAGCTATACCCCTTGAACAAAGGAACTGATACAGATCCTCAGTAAATGCCTGATCACAGGAATGCCAGGGCTCAGAAAGGAGCTCAGAAAACATTCAGACCAACTCCATCATTTTATAAAAAAAAAGAAAAAGAAAATTAGGGTAAGAGAAGGCAAATAAACTTATCTAGGGTCACACCCCAAAGAGAAAGCAGAGTTGGAACTGGAACCCATATCCCCTCCAGTCAAATTCACTATGCTTTCTAGTCCATCATGTCAACTTAACCTTTCCAAAACAGGAATGGGAACAAGAGGTAGGCTACTCCATAAACTTTCTCAAGATCAAATTACAATACTTAGCAATAAAGGGTAATTAGCATGAGAGCAGTCAAGTTTAAGTTAATCTGTAAAACTGCAGTCCATGGACAGGAGGGCCTGTTGCTGTCTGTCTGTCTCCTTCTCCACCTCCTCCTCCTCTCTCTGTCCCCCTCCCCCATATAGAATAGAGCCAGCCACATAGAGGATCAATTGTTAAAGCCTGCACTTGAATCTTCAGGTGGTCCATCCAGGACCAGTCTCTCCCTTCCCAATTCCTAACAGCTGCTGTCTCTAATATCTAAGGACTTTCTCTCCTGATGTCTCCACTCTCTCTTTCTCTTGGTAAAAGAGCAACACTCTAAAACTCCAGTGCACCTTCCCATAGTAATTGAAAGGCAATATGCCCAAATAGCATATTTCATCCTTTTAATGTATGAAAAGTCCATACTTTACCAGGGGAGTAGTAAGTAAACTTTGAAAGTCAGATTTTCCTAAAGTAAACACTTGAGGATAACAAAGAAAGCTGCCAATGATCTAGATAAAAATCATAGAACCTGTGGATCTGGGGAGTCTTTGAGAAGTCTATTGATTTCTGACCTTTACCAATTCAGAAATACTGTGCCCTCTCAAGTCTGTTCAAGTCTCAGAGGGTGATGAAGTTTCCCTTTTAAAAAAAACATATGAAGACAAATTATTATATAGCCACATAAGATTTTGATATTAATATTCATAATATTCAGTTGATTTGCAAAGCTATTCATGTGTGGGGAGGCTAGGTTGTCATAAGCTTACAGTGTTTGTGACAACTCTGTGGGTTTTTTCAAACTGGGAAAACTTCCATTCCACCTTGGAAAGATCTCATGAAAAAATTCAGTGTTGAATCCTAGGGGAAGAGGGATTCCCTCTAAATGATAAGACCCTCCAGATTATCCAGTTTGGAAAGGGCATTGTGCTGAAGGAATTATACCCCACAGCACTGCAATTTTTCAATGAAAACCCCTATCCCTCTCGAGAGTTTTACCTAAATGTGCAAACAGAAAAAAAATCCAATAATGCTTATTGCCTAGTGTATGGTATGTGGTTGGATAGAACACATTTAAATTTGGTCCATGAGCATATCTTACACATGTGGCAAATGAACACTTGTCTTTGAGAAATAAAACAGTATTTAAGGACCCGAATCTTCCTCATGAGAAGCAAAATTCCACAGGAGAGACACCAATATCCTTGTAATGATGTTATAGTTCTGTAAATCATTAGTTACAATAATCTCTAAAGAATCAAACTGGTGTCTCAC
The DNA here is from genome assembly GCF_037893015.1 of Macrotis lagotis. NCBI lineage: Eukaryota > Metazoa > Chordata > Mammalia > Peramelemorphia > Peramelidae > Macrotis > Macrotis lagotis. Next base: position 34,055,992 of record NC_133666.1, read on the forward strand.
CCAGTCCATTGTATACTCCCAAAGAAATATCACATCTTAATGTCTCCATTTATACTCACTCTGATACTGTTGTTTGCATCAAATTCCTTTGTATTTGATTTGGATCACTTCTGTCATTCCTACAGCTTCTATGCATTCAGAGTCCTCATCATCTCACTAACAGGTTACTTCAACATCTGCCCCAACTATTTGCCTTGTCTGTTTTCCTACTTCTGTTCTACCCTACATACCACCACAAGATTCACCTACCTCTCTAAGACATATTTCAAAATGACTTCCAATTATCCATTGATTTCAGTATTTTGTTATCTAAGCAAACAATTCCACCTATAATTCAGACCTCCTTAGCAGCAAAAATGCTATATACATATACATATATATATATATACATGTGTATATATATATAGAAAAACATAGACATAGTCTTAGTAAACAGATACTTTTAAATAAAAATACTCTCACCAATATCCATGAGACAATCAAAAACTCAAATTTCTGAAATATCTTAACATGATAGTAATATATCTCACAATGACATAAAGTAATATGTCTCCCATTGTACCAGCTCATAAAATATTTAAAGGGGCCATATCCACAAAATTGCATATAATTCAGTTGAGATGACTATCAGGAAAAAAGTGGATACATTATGCAGCATCATCTGTCTTTTTAAAAAATTATTAAAATTTGAGTGTAAGTAACCAAATCGAATCGTTAATTCTACTCTATCATTAAAGTCTAGTGCTTCAACATAAATAGATGTTAATATGTAGGTAATGCACAGCGGTATAATTACTTCATATTTGTCAATTCAGATTAACAACTGTCTGGAAAAATTAACCAGCATTATGCAAGATGCAATTCTGTTCTGAAACTCTTCAGAGCCAGCACTTCCACTGAGGTTCAATTATACCTTTAGCTATTCCACTTAACACTCAAAGAGATCTGCTATTAAAAAAAATCCCCAACACTTGCCTTCCAACCTGACTTGGACCAAAAGGATTGTTCTGTCAGTGACCAGTTACCTCATATACAGAGTACAAAGTGTACATAGTCAGAAAAATCCTCACAGATAAGGCTAAGCAGGCCCCTCTTCTGGTCAGCAAGAATAGCAGTGCTCTCTGGGTAGAGTAAGGATCAAATTTTGGAAAACAAAGTTGAGCAGGGTACTTCACAATCTTAGTCAGGGCTGGTGGGTCATATTCAGCCTGGGTGATTTTATGTGGGCTTTCTGTGGGTTTACTAAATGCTTTAGTAAATGAAGGCCTGCTACTGCAGAGCTCTCACTAAATGGCAAATCAAAATATATTGTCTGCTGTTTCAATAAAAACTTTTAAAAGTAAGGTTGGACAGCGCTGAAGTGATGGAATACAGAGCTCCAAGCAATGTCAGCCAGCTCTTCCAATGGAATCACAGAATGCAGAAAGGTCACCATCTTCCCCCACATCCATGCTGAAAGGCAACCGGGTATCCATTATGATAAAAAAGAATGCTGAACTTATAGTTACAAAAGACCTGGGTTTGATGTCCACCTAAACCCATTGCCAACAGCTACCATGGGTCAATCAATTTGTTATCTGAGGCTGTTTTCTTTTCTGCAATATGCCATGTCCTGTCTCTGTCATAGTATAAGAACAACAGTGATAAGCCAGAAAGCAATCAGAGTAGGGCAAATGGGATGAAGAATACTGTTGAGATCGTGCCTGTAGGTAATTATTTAAGGAACTGGGGCTATTTATCCTGGAAAAGAAAAGAAGTGGTTGGGAGTAAGGGGTAAGGGTGAGAACCATAGCAGGCTTCAGACATTTAAAGGGACGTCAAATGGAAGAGTGAGTACAATTCTGCTGAACCTTTTTGCTGCTGTTATTGCTCAGTCATTTCAGTTTCATCTGACTCTTTGTGTTTTCTTGGCAGAGATGATGAAGTGATTTGTTATTTTCTTCTCCTGTCATTTTCATGATTTTTTCTTCATCCTTGAAGAAGACCATGATATCAGGGAGGCAATGATGACAAGCACATGAACTGGATTTGAGTTGAGGGGGTTCTGTGCTAAGTCACTTTCTCCTTCAGAGTCATCTGGGTCCAGTGGCCAGATATGAATCAGGATGACAGGAGATGGCCCTGGATCCCATGTCATCAGGGTTAAATGACTTGTCCAAGGTCACACAGCTAATGTGAGGAAAAACAATATGATAATAAGAACTATACAAAGGTGGGGGTCTTTCTCAGAAGTAACCCTCTTCCCTTTCATGGGAGATTTTGATGCAAAAGCTGGATAACCATTTATTTGATATGCCATCAAGTGGATTCTTAGTACAGATTGGACCAAAATGCCTCTGGCATTATCATCCAACTCTGAGGTCCTAGGATGATATGCTCTCCAGCACAAAATGATGATTCTTTTGTGTATTTGATATAAGAATGACCATATCAGTCTAACACCTTTTCTTTCCTCGTGAGCCTTTGCTCAGGGCTAGAGTCTCTCAGGTTCAGATAATAGTTCTCCTTTCTGACCCCATAAACTACAGATATGAGTCCAGGCTTTTGTGCCCAAGTTCTAATCCTGGCTAATCCTTTCCAGTGAGACTAGCACATTCTAAAAGATTTCCTGTAACAGAAAGTCTATCTTTCTTTTCTCTGCACACAACAGGAAAGAAATAATCTCTATTTTGTTAACATATGATGTAGGTCAGTAGAAGGTTGGCTGGACTTATTTTTTCTTAGAACCATTTTTCTCTTCAAGAATTTCTGTTCCAATGAGGCTGTAAAGTGGTGGTGGCAATATGTAACTTTTCACAAATGGGTGGCTATGTATTTCCAGGACAATAATGTATATGGGGGGGGGGGAGACAGCAATTTAATCCAAGGAGCATGTGTGGGTGTGCAAATGACTCTTGCAGGTGCTGGGAATTCAGCCAAAACTGAATCTGTACCCATTCTGGAGGCACTCCCAATGCTGGGAAATCTAGCAAAAGCACATATCATCAATCTGGAAGGGGAGGGAAAGAATATAAGCAACAAGAGATCCAGAAAAGGTACAGGGAAATGAATGCATTCAAGGATAATTTGGGCTAGCTAGTTCCTAAAGACTTACCAAAACAAGTAGAGTAATTCTTTCACTAATTGGATGCCCCCTTTAGGCAAGCCACTTATGCTATTAGGCGTGGTTTCTTCCTCTAAATTTTGCAACTGTTTGAAACAATCACCATGAGAGGATAGCTGACGACAGCTTTTCAGATACCTAAGATAATCACCTATACAGATAGTGATCTACCAGAGGTCTTTACTTTCAACAGCAAAAATTTGGGCAAGTGGATGTGGAGATAGCTAGAGATCTATCCATACAGGTATACATGCATATACAGGCATGTACATATGGACATATAGAATATATGTGTATGTACTTTCATTTTCCTAATTTACAATTTATAATATAGTCATAAGATTAATATATTGTATGTAATCTATAACCATAGAGGGTAAATATCATTATACAATATATAACAGTATAATTACATAATTCTGCTCCTGTGTGTATGTGTGTGTGAAGGAAGGATTCCCTATCCAGTCCCAGTCCCATAGGGGCCCTGAGTAGACAGGAAGTCCTCCCTACCCAGCCCCACCCATTCCCCATCCAACCTGCCCTAGGTGAACAGAAATGACCTTTCAAATATCTAATTATGTAGTAGAGGTAGATGTATTGGGAGTGGAGAAAAGAAGAATCTGTAGTACAAAGGAAGTAAACTTTGTAAACGTCCAAATGCTGCATTAATGTTAATTAGGGCTATTTTAACTGTGTAAAAATGTGTCACCTCCAAATCTTGCTACAAATTTTGGGGACTAGAGTTTGCACTGGTTCAAACTACCAAACAAAATTGGGATCATGCACACCACTTCCTCCCCACCCCAATCAGGTGTTCATCAGGAACTGTGCTTCTTTTTTAAAACAAGAACCAAATCTAATTAAATCCAGTTTTAGCTATCTAAGCATTATTTGTGGGGCATTGATTATACAAGGTTGTCCTTTAAAAAGCACTCCCTTTTCAGTGGCAGGAAAAAATGAATTAAATCTACTCTTTCCATTCCATTTTCCTCATTCAGTACTATAGATGTGTCTCTGTAGGACAGATGAGGAGATAGAGGTACAGAAGCTAAGTGACCACATATAATATATCAGAGGTAGTCATTGGTTCCAAGGTTTCCCTGAAACTCAGCACCCCTGCTGACTTTGTCTATGGCAGCTAAGGATGCATTGCTAAGTTGCACAATGAAAGGAAAGACAAAGCTAAAAGACAGTCCTGACCTCAAGAAGCTTACAAATGAGGGAATTCTTCTGAGAGTTGAAAAAAGAAAGAACAAATACACAAGTAAAATAATGGAAATCTCAATGTAAGCACAGTGATAGGAGACAGGGGACCAGAGGGAAACTCAGCAACATCCATGCAAACTATGGGCTACCAAGGCAAGACCACTGCCTTCTCTCCAGCTTAGGCTACTAAGTTTAAAACAGAATGGCAGGGGAGGCTATGTGGCGCAGTGGATAGAGCACCGGCCCTGGAGTCAGGAGTACCTGAGTTCAAATCCAGTCTCAGACATTTAATAATTGCCTAGCTGTGTGGCTTTGGGCAAGCCAGTTAACTCCACTGCCTTGCAAAAACTAAAAAAAAAAATACAGAATGGCAGCAAAGGTTGAGTACAAAACTCAATGCATCTGGAGGCTATAAAAGGACCTTTGGAGTCATCTTCCTCAAATAATACCTGAAGAAGATTCCTTTTCACAAAAGACAGAAAAAGCAGAATTTTTAAAGACTTTTTTAATGAGCATCTTGAAAACAAACACAATCTCAGTGAATTATAGCTCAACCATTTCTTAGGGGGTGGAAAGAAGGGGGGTAGCAATATGGAGAGATCCCCATCATATATAAATATATATATATATATACATATATATATATATATGTATGTATATATTACTTAATTCTTTTTCCCTCCCTTGTCCTTTCCCATTTCTTCAGTGTTTTGGTTTTTCAGAAAAAAACAAAGTTAAAAGTTCAATATCTTAAGGTGATATGGAAGTCACTGTCTTTAAGTGACCAGATTTCCAAAGGGAGAGGTAGGAGTAGATGGTATGTGGAGATTCTGTTCTTGACTTTAAGGAAGCGAGGCATTTCTGATGTCTGACAATGGTGGTGATGGGAAAGTTTCTAGATGTTGTTTTCAAAAGTATTAAATGGTAACAAAGTGGGAATGAAGAAATCTTCTGTCTCCCCTTCAGGAGAGACAAATGTGCATAGAGTAGGGTACCTGGGTGAGAAGAAAGACCTGGGGGGCCTCCTACCCACAGGGGTCAGAAGGGAATGTGACCTGGCTGATCATTTGGTAGGCTCGGCAGGCGGCTCTACACGCTTGGCATATAGCTTAGTGGCAGGCTCCTTGGGAGGCTTGGCAAACAGTTGGGTCACAAATTGGACAGGGGGCTTGGCAAACAGCTCTGTGGCAGGCTCCGCAGGAGGCTCGGCAAAAATCTCAGCTAGAGATCTGATGGAAAGCTTAGCAAGAGTCTCAGCAACCTCCGCAAATAGCTCAGTGGCAGGCTTGGTGGGAGGCTCAGCAAACAGCTCAGCAGAAGGCTTAGAAGACTCGGCAAACAGTTTGGTGGCAGTCTCGGCAGATTTGGGAGTAATCTCGGCATAATGCTCAGTTAACTGTTTAGCTGGAGATTTGGTGAAGACCTTAGTCAGTAGCTGAGTGACTGGTTTAGCGGAAGGCTTGGCAGGCTTGTACAGCTCAGCTGGATACTTGGTGAACAGCTTCGCAGGAAGCTCAGGGAGCAGCTCAGCAGAAGGCGTGGCAAGCTCTGCAGCAGGCTTGGTGAAAAACTGGCTCGGGATCGACGCAGCAAATAGCTCAGCAGCAGGCTTCATGAACAGGTCGTTTATGGAAGGCTCTGCAGGCTCAGCAGGAAACCCCTGAATTTTGCGAAGTAGTATAGTTAGCTGGCGTTCACTGACGTGTTGTTCCCTCTCTGCCACTCTCTGGAGATGGGTTTGGATTCGTGTTTCTGTTCTCTTCCTCCTGGTGGCTCTGACAAGGCATGCCCGCAGCATGGGGTAAAGGCGCTGGCAGCCCTTCATGCCCATTTGCAGGCCTTGCTTCCACAGCTCACATGGGATGCCTTTTCCACTGCCCAAAATAGCAGACACTTCATGTCGGTTAGGCATAACCGCCATGGTCAGGGAAATGGCGCCAATCTTCTCCTCATAGTAGACAGGATCTAAGAGCCAGGCGGGATCGTCACCCTGGGTCAGGATCAGTCCACAAGCCACAACGACATCATACATTTTGATGCCAGCGTCTGCCAAGGCCAAAGACGAGGCTGTGATACCAGAGGCCAAAGCAGAGCCACCATCCTCGAGTACCAAAACGTATACTTCAATCTGGGTCCGGGGGTAGAGCTGCATCTGTACGGCGGGCAGGAGTGCCTCATAAAGGGCCTGACTTAACTCTTTCTCCTTCCTTCTGTTAGCAGGGCAAAGAAGCCCTGCTCTTGAGAAAGGGGCATGGTGAAAGTTACATACCAGCCGGCCTTGGTGCACCACCGATGGCTGAAAGCCCTCGACTTGGCGTGGGCCAAACACGGACACCACGATCTTGGTGTATCCAGTTTCCAAATAGGCCGAACCAGCAGCCTGGCTCGAGTTGCCGGCCTTCACAAACACAGGTCTCTGGTGCAGAGGATCTCGGTTTGGGATGTAATCCTGGACCTCGATCTCTAACACCTGTTCTGGAGGAGCATAAAGAAGAGGTACCTGCGACTCCTGCGGACCCTTGATGCGCCTGCGGTCTCCCGGCATGGTTGCTTTCCAATGGCCGCTTTCGTCTGTCCCGTATCAAAAGTCCCTTCTAGTGTTTAGGAACGCTGTAACACGGAGTAACCCCGGGCTGACAGCTGGCTGTCCGTTTTGATCTCCAGACCTTCGAGATTCTCAACTATCACGAGATTTTCAGTGGAACCATGCTCACACTTCCTCTTCCTCCTTCCCCTACGTTCTGCCCCTCCCCTCTTCCTCTGCACATGCGTGGCTTGTAACTAACTTAAACATAACTACTAGCAGGGATCCAGGAAGATAAATCTTCCAGAAGAGGAAACTGAGGCCCAGGGATGAGGAAAATCTAATTAAAAACAGAAACCTAGACATGGAAGGAACCCCATAGACCAGATAGTTCAAGTCTTTCAGGTTTAAAAGAAATAACCAAGGTTTCCAAAGGCAAGGGCCTAAGTTTTCCAGATTTCTATAGAGCTAGAACTCCTCAATTTCCACATAATAATGCGATTATTATAATTATATATAAAATATATATATATATATATATTATAATTAATCATTATTAATAACTTAATAAAAAGTCATTGCTTCTATATTTTCTTAAGGTTTGCAAAGCACTTGACATATATTACCATATGTGAGCTAACAATTCTGTAAAATAGGTGCTACTTGTATATGAAGAAATTGAGACCTTCTGAATAAAAGCTCAAAAAAAAGCAGAAAACTGCTAAGTATGAAAAAGAAGTGACTTAAAACCAGAGGATCATTTATTTGAAGCTGGAAGCGATTGTAGAGACCATCTAATCCAACCCTCTTTCTACCACTTTTGTTTCCTTAATCAAGACTTAGCAGCTTCTGTGGCTGAAAATTCTCATTTTCAGGGATCAATAAAAAAGACACCAACTCTCAGATTCTCATTTAGAATTTTGGAACGTTTATTTTGAGGAGGTATATTATTCTTAACCTTTCATTTCGCAGGTAGTCATGACCCTCCTTCATTGATAGTGGCCAAACTGCTACTGATAGACTTCTCCATACCTTAACTCAGATGACCAGAGGATCCCACAGGATCCCACAATCTTTGGAGCACAAAGAGATCACACATAAGATCACAAAGCTACAACTACAAGGGAAACTTGGGTCGTTCAGTTCAATTCCCACACTTTACACATGAGCAAAACAAAGACAAGGAAAGTGAACAAATCATACAAGTCAAGTTCACACAGGTAGGAAATTGGGGTTTTGAACCTATGTTCACAGATGATAAATCCTTTACTACCACATTCTTTAGAAAGCATTTTACTGAACACCTAATATATTTGCTTTCCATCACACCACATTCTTTAGAAAGCATTTTGTTGAACACCTAATATATTAGGACTAGAGACGCAAAAAACCAAAAATGAAAATGGTTTCAGTCAAGTCACTACAATCAACATAAAAGTCTTTCCAAATTGGTAAGACCTACCAGAATTTCCATTTAATAATACAGGAGCCCTGGAAAACTTAAGACCTTCTTCATAACATGAAATATATTTCATACTAAAAGCAGCAAGCATGAAAAGACATGTGGTAGGGTAAATTAATGGACTGATTTTGGTTTCAGAAGATCTGAATTAAAATCATGCCTTTTACATATACTTGACATGAGAACATAGGATAATTATAAGCTTTCAGAGTCCCAATTACATCTCAAAGACAATGAATAACATAGGAATTACCAAGTCAATGGAATTATAATATAAAAAGTTGAATAGAGTTCTGAATTCATAGGACTGTACATATGGGTTCATGTATTCATTTATATAAACATTAATAATCACACTATAATTGATTCACAGGTAATTGGTAGTGGAGTCAGTTCTCAAATTTTGCTCTTTTGTCTCTACTACTAAAGATCAGAGACATGAATTGCACCAAATTATATTCTATTCTCCTCTCTCTCTCTCTCTCTCTCTCTCTCTCTCTCTCTCTCTCTCACACACACACACACACACACACACACACACACACACACATACACACAGCATTTTGCAATCCAATGCTATATTCTATCTGTCCCTCCTCCCTCCTTGCCTTTTGATAATAAAGAAAGATAAAGGTCGGATCTAGCAGACTAAAACATCTCCCAGAAAGTCTTACCTTTATCTCCCCAACCAAAAGTATAAAGTTGATCTCCTCTAGCAACCCCTGAGAATTCTCCTCATTTAATTAAGTCAAGGAAAACATAAATTGACTTTTCTGCAAATGTGTTTTTCAATTCAAAACCTCTTCAATTTTAGACTGGGATCAATTTAAAAAATTTTCTACTCAGAAGGAATTTACAAGATTTATACTTATATTATTCCCTATAACTACTTAGAATGGAAAAAGAAATCTTTTTAAAAAGAAGACTGTTTATTGCTTTCATGCAAAATGTGAAACTCAATTCACATTATTCCCAGCACAAATCTTCTGAGTTAAAAGTACATTCAGCAGTTTGAATATTCCAAGTAATAATAATGATGCTCAGTGATTTCATGGTTTTTGTGTTGTTTGACCATAGGAGTGACTTGAAGTGGCAAAGGCAGGATTTGAACTCATGTGCTCTGATTTCAAATCCAGAATGCCTTCCCCTGTACCTGTTGCCTGCCTCTCAACTAGAGATAAGCATTATGTTGCATATTTTCCCACTCATTTATAATGTAGAAAATGCCTATGATTTTTCTTGTTCATCTTTCACAATCCAGTGAAAGTAGGTAGGGAAAACAGTATCATCCCCATGAAGATAAGTGAGACTCAGAGAGATTGAGGGTCTTAGTCAAGGTTAAATACGGGGAATGTTAGTTCTCATACTTGAACCTGGATATTGATTTCAGGACAAGTACTTTTCCCACGAAACTACAGATACATTTCTCATCCTTAAAAATACTGGTAGTTCAGCAATTAATGAAGTTCTCTGGATATAATATTATTTCTCTCAAGTCTTTATTGAATATTTATCATATATAAGATCCTGAGCTAACTGGTAGAAACAATGGTAGCTAACTCAGGGTTCCTATAAATGCACAGACCAATGGGAATAAGTATATGACTTACAGATTTGAATATGATAAGCATACAAAACAAGGTCATTTTGAGAAGAACTGACTAAGCAGTGGGGATGGGAGTAGTGTTCAAGAAAAGTATCATGAAGGAGGCGGCAAGTAATATGATTCTAGGCACCTCAAACCCAAAAAACCTTCTAAATGAGAATTCCAGAGTCAATCCTTTCCTCAGTGATCAATAAAAACATGAATTTCTATCCAACTTGTGGCATGGACAAAATGATGATGGACATTTTGAGCTTGGCAACTCTTCTCATTCCTTATTTCTTTGCCAGTATTACATTCAAGGGGATTAATTAAAAATTTACTCTTTAGAAATAATCCTTAAAGGAAGACAGGCCTGGACAGAGCAGGGCAAGGAGGAGAAGGAAAACAAGGGAAACTTGTGGCCACATAAATGATAACTTCCTAATATAGCTTGAGAAGTTTTCTGGGGCATTATATTAGAGCAGTTGGAGTCTTTCCCAAATATAGTCTCACTTTAACGAACAAACAAGCAATAAAAAGGGAAAGGAAAGGAAAGAAAGCATAGCCCAGTTGCTTTCCCAAACTTTTTCCTGTCACAGAAATAACTCTGAGGAAAAGGCGCCAGGATTCAGCCAGGACAATCACTGAAGGACGAGGACAGTGTGTCCCAAAAGTCTTAGTACAGTTTAAGCTTTAATAGCTTAAAACTACACAAAGACTTTGGGGGCACCCTGTATGTGGATCCCAGGAGCGTCGATGTAGAGCTGGAAGGCAACCTCACAGTCCATCTAGACCAAACCCCTCATTTTACAGAGGAGGAAACTGGGGCTCAGAAAGTGAAATGACTTGCCCAAGGTCACACATAGGATTAGAGACTCCTATACAGAGCTGGAAGGCAACCTCACAGTTCATCTAATCCAGCCCCCTCATTTTACAGAGGAGAAAACTGAGGCCCAGAAGGTGAAGTGACTTGTCCAAGGTCCCACATAGCATTCTAGGTCTAGAGTTGGAAGACACTTAGCTCAGAGGACATCTAGCTCAACTCCTCATTTTACAGATGAGGAAATTGAGTTCCAGTGAGGGCAAGAGAATGACCCAAAGTCACACATGTGATCACAGATTCACATAAGGCAAGCTGGAAGGGACTTCCGTGATCATCTAGCCTTACCCCCTGGATGAGACTTATTCAACATCACACTTTGGATCCTGGGTTCAGGGATCTAGAGTTAGAAGGAACCTTAAGCAGTTATCTAGCCCAACCTCATCACTGAACATAAATGACTTGCTCAAGGCCACAGATAGGCTCAAAGGACCCTAGATCTATGGCATGAAGGAGTCTTAAAGGTCACAAAGTCCAACTCCCTCTTTTGACAGAAGAGGAAACTGAGGTTTACAGAGGTTAAGGAGCTTTACTAAGATCAGATAAGTAATATAGGGCAGAGTCGAGTGTGGTTCCTTTTTTTTTTTAAAGGCTCAGTCCAAAGAAGATGCCTAGAGTCAGGCAACTCCCCAACTCATTTGACCCATAGACTCTTCTCCACAGGGCAAAAGCTTTAGAAAACCCAGCTGAGTTACCAGTCAAAGGCTAATTCCTAAAAAACCATTTCAAGTAGCTGCCATGTTGGTTATATGGCTCAGCTGTGGCTCATTGACATAGAATACCCTCAACAGAAAGTGTTTTGGAAACCTTAAAAGAGCTCTCTAGAAAAGATGGCTGGGGTGATTCATCTATAGTTCAGTTATTAATATATACATATGTATGTGAATATATATATATATATATACATACACACACACATACATTAGATATAAGGAATAGAAAGGAGTATTGAGCTCCTCTAATTGAATTCTCCTATTTTAAAAGGAAAAACCAAGGTTCAAATTAGGGAAAGCCCTTTTCTAAGATTATTCAATGAACAGCAGAGACTGGGACCTGAACCCAGGTCTCTAAGAGAGCAGGAACTCTCAGCAGTCAATTCAGTTCAATTAGCATTTAAGCCACTATGAATGATGTGTCTAACACGCAACTAGAAACATGACCAAAAAATGAAATAGTTTGTCTCCAGGGAGTTTCAATTCTACGGGGGGGTGGGGGGAGATAAAACAAAGTATATAGAAAGTAAATAGCCTATTTCAGAAAAGAACAAAATAAGGCTTGGAGAAGGACAGAGCAAGGATCCCAAAAAGCCTCTTGTAGGAAGTACTTGAGTTGAACACTGAAGAGGACTAGCTACTCATTCAAAACTTGGAGATTAAAAGGGTAGGTATTCCAGGCATGGAGAACAGCTTGCGCAAGAACATGGAGGTGGTATACGGAAAGAGTAAATAGGCCAATTTAACTGAAGGAGCAAGTGCATGAATGGGACCACTGTGAAAACAGCTTGGATGAGCAAATTAGATTGTAAAGGGTTCTAGATACCAGTTGAGACACGAGGCATTAGGGAATCACGGAGGCTTCTGCAGAATGGTCAAATTAGTACTTTAGGAATCTCACTTAATGGAGAGAGGAAAGAGGAAAGACAGAGCAACAAATGACCAGGCTAATTTAACAGACTGGGAGAGAGGTGATCAGACATAAAGGAGGATAGTGGCTATGTGAGCAAAAAGAAGTGGGAGAATGACAGATATCCCTTCCTCATCCAGAACATATTTTATTAGGGAATCACCTTGAGCACTAAGAGTGACTTGCCCAGGGTCATACAACCAATGTGTATCACAGGCAGATTTTATAAAAAGCATTAAACTTGCAAGTGAAAGAATATGGCTTTGGAATGAGAAGTTAGGTAAGGAATCAGACTTTGGAATTCAAAGAAGCCAAAGTCCTAAGATTCTCTAGCTTTTCTTCATGAATAATCTCCCCAAAGATGTCCCATCTGGTCATTATTCACACAGTGCCTGAGCCATGGTCCGCACCTGCCAGCTAGTACATTATCGAGAAAATAAGCTACTGCCCCATGTAATTTATCCTCAAAGAGTGGGACAATTAAGTCAGCCCACATGTTCCCTCTTGGCTGTGTGTCAGCTCCCCAGCATCTTGAAATGTCATCCTTGCGGCTTCTCAGCCCAAATGGCCCACCTGTTTATGACAGCCTGAGAGAAACAGAATTAGATTGTGTAAAGAACAATGGATTGGGCTGGAACCCAGGCCCTGCTATGGAGTACCTGTGGGCCTTAAACTAGCTGCTTAACCTCACCGGGCTTCCTCATTTCCTTATTTTAGAAAAGGAGGGAAAAGGGAAAGACAGTTGAACTCTATGATCCTTTCTAGCTCAAAATTCTATAATCCTATGAAGCTAGTGAAGACATGGAAATGCACCCTCCTATCCATCCCAGATACCCGATGCAGGTCAGAGACACACACTCTAGAACACATCTCTGACCACATAGAAGTTTCACAGCCTGAAACTCCATAGGAAAACATAAATCACCCATAGGCCTGCCCTTTCAGGTCACCTGTGGTCAAACCTGGCAGGATCTCCATTCAAAAGCGAGGGCTACACATTGCTTTTAGGGGACAATCTTCTGCTGTTTACCCCAGAGTTTGTGTGTTTCCCTATTTGAACACTAGTCCAGAAGCCTCTGGGGGCTGGAAAGTCCAGGATTCTGTCAGTTTCCCAAGATTCTCCAGAGTAAAGTCCTTCCCTTTCAACTGTTTGGAGACATTCCTTACACGTAGAATGTACGCTGTTCCTTGGCTTGAGGTTCCCAGGCACTTACAGAGGGGCTCATGGATCTAAAGCTGACTTAGATCAGGAGGTCAGCTCCTCCTTCCTCACTAAGTCAACAAATATTTCTTAAGATTTCTGGGCTCAGAACTAATAAGCAGCTGAGAATATAAATAATGAGAAAGACAGGAGAAGAGTCTGTCCTCAGAGTGAATACTTTCTATCCCAAGAAATTATTGCATACATACCTATCCAAAGTCCATGGCAGGTAATATCAAAGCATTGGAGAAAATGAGAAAGAGTCATTACAGAAGATGGGCTGGAAGCTGGGGCTTCAAGAGAAGCCAGGAGGTCAAGAGAAAGAGCATTTCAGGCCCTGTGGAGGGCCAGGGCAAAGGCATTGAGGTAGGGCATGAGGTGTTCCATGAAGAGAAGAGCAAAAAGACAAAGCCTTGGAGCCTAGGGCATAGAAAAGAAAGTGAAATCTAAGGCCTGAAATGAGAGGAAGCGGTCATGTTGAGAAGGGCTTGAAATGTCAAACAGGAATTCCTCTTTCCTTGGAGAAGATAGGATTAAGAGAAGCCTTTACCACTTTTAGCTTAAAATCCAAGGAAACTTTCCATTATCTCAGGTTCTTCATCTCTCAAATGAGGGATTTGAGTTCAGTGAATTGCAAGGTCCATTTAACTCTCCTAATGCAGGCATAGGGAACCTGGGCAGGACCAAGCTTGGAGGAGATGGGGGGGGCATTTGTTCAGAAGAAAAACAGTCTCATGATTTTACTTATGCGAATTTGCATGGTAAAGCTAGAATTTATTTTCCACTTTGCAATGAATAGGGGCTGGGGGAAAGGGTACAAGCACAAAAGTTTGCATATCCCTGTGCTATGGAGGTCTTCAAGGCTCAACTCAAGCACCAGTTCCCCCAAGAGGCTGATCCTGCAGTCATTAAAGTCCCCCGACTGAAAATAAGGGAAGGGGAGGGGGAAGGGGAGGGGGAAGGGAAAGGGAGAGGGAGGGAGAGGAAAGGCAAGGCAAGGTGAGGGAAGGGGCTGGGCCAAAGGCTCCAGTAGTAAAGAAGAGAGCTAGAGTCAAACCTAGCTTCTCTAAAGTCAAATCAAGAGTGCTTTCCATGAGGCCAACTTGTCTTTTGTGTACATTTTAGGCTAACTAAGCTGTGTCTCTTAGAATAAAAGCCCCCGAGGGCATGAATTGGTGGGGTATTTTGGGTGGCTCCCCAACACCTTAGAACAGTGTCTACCACATGCTAAGGGCTTTTAAAAAAAGTTTTTCTGGTTGACTGACTTCCATAAAACTTTAGAGAGCAACAAACCTGGGGGCCCAAAGGCCTGGCTTCCCAAAGTCTTTAAAAGGGGTAAGAGAAGGGCAGTTAGGTGGCACAGTGGATAGAGCACCGGTCTTGGAGTTAAGGACCTGAGTTCAAATCTCAGACACTTAATACTTACCTAGCTGGGTGAGTTTGGGCGAGTCACTTAACCCTATTGTCTTGCAAAAAAGAGGGCTGGCTCCAGTGACAAACATGCTTTCCTAACTTGTCCTGGTGTGTTCTGAAGAACAATTTGTACCAGGCTCATGCCCGCTGCTTCTGTACAAGTTCACAGCAGGCACAACATGTTAGGTTAAGTGGAGCGTAACCAAAGTGCCACCTAAGCCAGATGTGAACTCTACAACACAGGCACTGTGATCACCTCCAGTTCCCAACTTACGATGTGTCTGTGCTTTAGATGCTGCTGCATTGATGAAGCAGGCCTTCTGGGTCTGGCTAGATGAAGGAGAGAAGGAAGAGTGGGAGATATGCAATCAGAAGACCCAAGTTCAAATCATGACTACTCTTTATCTGTGTGGTCTGTGCCAAATCATTTTAACTCTCAGTTTCCTTATTTTTAAAACAAGAAGGTTGGACTCAATGAACTCAAAGAACCCTTTTCTTTTCCCTCTAAATGTCTGGGCCTTTGAGCGTGCCAGTTGATGTATGAATCCCTAGTGGATCTGAACAATGTGCTAGGAGTTCAAAGACCTGGATTTTGAATCCTGATCACAAATCAGATACAGCTTGGTCCCTAAAAGAAACCAGGGTCCAGGGCTGAGCAGATGGTTTAAGCTTAGAGATCAGGACACCTGGCTCTGTTTGTGAGCAGGCAAGAAAACTGGCTACTCTGCTCCTCTGACTTTCCTGCTTCCTCACTTGAAAAATGGGGTAATATTTATATGGACTCACAGGGGTTTGGGTAAGGAAGTGCATGGTAGATTAAAAAATAAATCCTCTTCGACTGGCCTAGGGGGAACCTGGGAAGAAGATACTGGGGTTTGAAGGGAGGGGACAAAGGCAGCCATCCATACCACTTAGGCTAGGCCCTCCCAAGGCCTTCTAGGCAGGAAGATGGCAGAAGGGGAGCAGGGTCAAGGGCAAGTCAAACCACCTTCCAGAGCCTCAGTTTTCTAATATGTAAAATGGGAATCCAGTCCAATTCAATTTAACAAATATTTATCAACTGCCTGCCACGTGCAGTGCACTGTGGGACAGGTAGTTGATAAATATTTATTAAGTGATTACTATTTGCCAAACACAATACTAAGCACTAGGAATACAACAAAAGGTAAAAGACAAATCTTGCTCTCAAGGAGCTCACAATCTGATGGGAGAGACGACATCATGCCAACATTTATGTACAAACCAGTTATAAACATAGAAGATAAGGAGGAAATAACAAACACAGGGAAGGTACTCAAAATTAGGGGGATCTGGAAAGGCTTCCTCTACAAGGCAGGATTTTAACTCAGACTTGAAGGAAGTCAAGAGGTCAAAATGAAGAGGGAGAGCATTCCATGCATGAGGTACAGACCAGTGAAAATGGCAGAACAGTCAGAAGGCCAATGTCATTGGCTCACAAGGTACATAAATGGGAAAATAATGATCAAAATACTTGCTTTACAAAGCTTAGCACAGCTTTGGAGACAAGGATCTAGAGCTCTAGGGCCCAGAATTCAGACATCTGAGGGTCAATGGTGGGGGGTGGGGGTGGGGGTGGGCTCATTTTTCCCCATGCTTGAATCCTACTGGATTTTGGCCAAGTCTCAACCCCCCCCCCACCTCTTTGCTCAGGTGGGAATGTTCTCACTGGGGGCATCCAGTTCTCTGGTCTCTCAGTCTAAGCTTTTTTTTTCCTTGAGGTACAAAATGCAGGAAGTATTTATCATTTGGCAGCCTCTCCATTAAATACTTTATTTCTTGTAGACAGAATGAAATAGGCCAGTGAAGTTCAGCCAATTTGTCTTTTGATCCCTTTTATTGGCTCGTTAATGATGAATTCATTTTAACATCCAGCCCCAGAACCTAATCCACAATTGCTCTTAATGTAAATGAGGCTTTGTCCCCTCTGGTCCCCTCTTCTGAAACATCATAAATCAGGGCTGGTTGCTTAAAGCACTAACAAACAGGCGGAGGCCAACTTCAGAGGCAAAGGGTCCAGTGCAGAAAATGATGCCGATAATAGAAGAACAGAGGGAGAAAAGGAGGGAGAGGAAAGGGGAAGAAGAAAGAAGAGGAAGAGGAAAGGAAAGGAGAAAGTGATGAGATGGAAGAGGACGAATGGAAAACAGATGATAGGGCAGGGAGAGATGAGAAAATGGAGGAAGGAGATGGAGGGGAAAAGAGAAGGGAATAGCTTTTAAGAAGCAGCCAGCTGGTAGAATTAAAAAAAAAAGTTTGAAAAGCTGAATTTGAATCCCAATCCTCTTTGTCCCACCTACCTTCCAAGACCCTTTTGAGAGAGACAAGTGTTTTGTAAACCTTAAAAAATGCTAGAGAAAGGGGAGGCAATCAGTTAACAGGCATTTATTGATTATGAACTGGGGATAAAAACAAAAAGAGGTAAAAAACTGTACCTGCTCCAAGGAGCTCACATTCTAGTTGGGGCTGGGGGAGGAACCAAGGAACACTATGCAAATGGCTAAATAATGCAAGTTATGGATAGTATCAGTGAGAGGTCATCTCAGAAGGAAGGCATGGGAAACATGAGATGGGGTAGAGAGGGAATGGGAAAGAAGGTACTGATCCATGTTACCATTGGCGCCTTACACTTCTGTTTTTGCCTATCAGCTCCCACCAGTAGCGAATGAATGACCTGAAACTGACAGCAAAATCAGTGGTGGACAGCTGGCAGCCCTGAGTCCAGCCTATCTGCAGAAAGGATCAAAAGATGATCTACAAACACCATGCTGCTACCCTCCCTAAAACTGGGGAGCTCCTGGCGGCTAGTCCACAGACCCCTAGTCTTTAGGAAGGGCACATCCGTTCGAGAGATTTTGGTCAGTATCTTTACATGGGGTTGAAACACCTCTGAGAGTAACACCCTTGGAGGATGGTGAGGTGGTTACCAAGTAGTATTTGGTGCCTTCTCTTGCTTTTCCCGTGTAAGGGTTTTGGGTCTTAGTCAAGCCTCACCAGCCTGTCTGCCAATCCAGCTACAGGTCTCTTGTCCTGTCCTCCTGTATTTGACCTTTACCTCCTTGACTCTTAATTTTCTCTTCTCTAAAATGAGTGGGTTGGCCTTCTAGAATCCCTTTCAGTTCTCAAAGTACAACCCCCTAATATCTCCAATAAATGCTTATCCAGGCTCTTCAGGTAGCCCTACCCAGTCACTAGCTTTGGATCCAAGGACAATCCATCAAAGCATCATATAGCACTCCACTTCTACCTTGCATTGGGGAAAATACAGAGAAACAGAGCTATTCATCCACCATTTTTTTCAAGTTCCAAATCCACTTTTGGCAAAAATGCTCCATAAAAATTTTCTCTCCTACCATCTATCAGGATGGCTAATAAAAACACCATCCCAAGGTTGAATAACCCAAAGCATTATAAAGAACAATATTTAAAAATAAATCTTTTAGATTCATTTGTGCTAAATGTCCTTCCATTAACTGATATGCAGTTTTAAAGCTGTCATTATCTTGAGTATATAATTAATCTAGTTCCAAATGACTAGTTTTCAAATAAATGGACTGGGTAGGTTCTAAACTTTCTTTACCACAATGACATGTCCATAGTATTAATTTTATGGTCAAGGCATCCCATTAGGTATGTCCTATTAATACTTCAATAAAAGGGGTTCAGCTCCCCCCACTGAGGGAAGTACTCTTTGTGGGTATCTGGGATCAAAAGGAGACAGCAGGACCCAACCAAACTGTTTAGAGTCTATCCATATGCTGGTCAAGTCCTCAGACAAGATGGCATACAGTGACTGTTTCTAGGGCCAGACAGATATTATGCTAATTTCACCCAGAAAATATGCCTGTTTTTATCTGGTTCTCTCCTCCTTAACTGTACAATGTTCCCACCACATTAATCCCAGTTGGAACTGAAGATCCTTTTCTCCGTTGGGTCTCTGAAATAGTATGAGTATGGAGTGGTATGATAAGGGATGGGGAGAAGAGGGAGAAGACATCTTTCCTTTCTCAGGTGGCCCTGACTTGATAATGAGGCAACTGGTGAGTTAGGGGATAAACCCTGGTCACCTCCAGTCAGGGGAATATAAATATGGAATCAAAATCCTAGGTTCTTGTCTCAGCTCTGCACCTTATTAACTGTGGGATGATGGTCAAAGGGACATCACCTCTCTGTCTCATCTATTAAAACATTGGGTACAACATGTGCCCTGTCTACCTCACTGTATTGTTTTGAGGAAGGGACTGGTAATGCACTCTACCTTTCTTATTTTACAAGTAAAGAAACTGAGGTCACTAAGGAGAAACAGTCCGGCCAAGATCCCACAGGTCATAGCACAGCAGAGTCCCAGTGCAATCAAGGGTTCCAGACCCAAAATTCAGCGATCTTTCCATTTGTAGCATGTTGCTTCAAGTAAGAGTACAAGTTAAGTACCTTGCAAACCAGCAACATTTTCAGAACGATATGAGCTACCTCTGGTAACTTGAAGAGTTTTGAGTTAGTTGGAGAAATGTATTTCAATTGAATCTAGATTTCTGAGTCCTAAAGCATAACTATCTGCATAGATGATAATGGTAGGAGCATTATAAATGGATTCAAAGTCAATGGGGAAAGCAGTTGAAGAGAGTCAAGATAATCCTCCCCAATGACTCAGGAAGACTGACCTCAAGGGCCACTTCTATCCCTGTCTGGTCACTTGACCTTAGACAAAGCATTCCCTGTCTTTCTGGTTCTGAGTATCCTTCAGTCAAAAACTTGACTGAGTTTTTAAAGTTTAAAGTTTTAAAGTATTCTATGCCTCTGTCTCAGAGAAAAATTGCCAAGGCAACTGCTTATTTTCTTTTTCTTTTTTCTCTGGGAATGCTCCGACCACTCTGAAGGTCATCAAAAACCTGAAAATCTACACTGGCAATCATTCCTGGCTCAAATGGTGATAAGTGGAAAAGGTACTTTGTCACTTAACTGGTTGTCTTGGCCCTCATGTCCTTGGGCCTTAACTTAATTTAACTAGATGGGTCAGCCTTAAAGTGATGCTCCTATAGTCACATAAGCAAGTTAAATCTATTTTGCTGGGGTCCTAGGTTGGGAGGGAAACGATTTGTCAGTCTTCCTGAATTAGAATAACAAGGCCAGCCAGACCCTTCTTAAAAGAAGCAACTACAATTCATTTGCATGGAAGACAGGTGGAGAGTAATACAAAATGACTCACAAATGATGAAGATTTGAAATCAAAATAAATCAATATGAGCAAAATAAAAAAAAAAACCAAGTCTAATTTAGAGTATATGTATGACTTGGAAAAACTTATTCATGAGTTATAGGTTAGCGGGCAAGTCATTAACTCTGTAAACAGGGCTGGTGATACCTGTCCTTGGCTCCAGTTCTTGGGAGGACTTTACTCATGACGCTCATTGAGCTACGTGTACTCTCAAAGAAATGAACACATACAACAGTAAGTATTCACCAGGTGGCAAGAATAGTTGATGACCAATGTACTGTCCAAGGGAGCTTCTGGGAGGACATGGATAAGTTAATGCAGAAGGTCCATCAATATCTATCCCTGAAGAGAAGATAATCATTAACAGCCCCACAGATCTATACTACTTACCTCACAGAGATACTGACGGAATCCATAACAAGAATCACGCTATATCAATGCCAGGTAGAAGTATCAAGATGGAGATTTTTTTTTATTAAAGATTTTATTTGAGTTTTTGAGTTTTACAATTTTTCCCCCAATCTTACTTCCCTTCCCCCCCCCATGGAAAGCAATCTGTCAGTCTTTACTTTGTTTCCATGTTGTACATTGATCCAAATTGAGTGTGATGAGAGAGAAATCATATCCTTAAGGAAGAAACAAAAAGTCTTAGAGATAAGATCAGACAATAAGATATCTGTTTTTTTCTAAATTAAAGGGAATAGTCCTTGAACTTTGTTCAAACTCCACGGCTCCTTATCTGGATACAGATGGTACTCTCCTTGGCAGACAGCCCAAAATTGTCCCTGGTTGGTGCACTGATGGAACCAGCAAGTTCATCAAGGTTGATCATCATCCCCATGTTGTTGTTAGGGTATACAGTGTTTTTCTGGTTCTTCTCATTTCACTCAGCATTACTTCATGCAAATCCCTCCAGGCTTCCCTGAATTCCCATCCCTCCTGGTTTCTAATAGGACAATAGTGTTCCATGACAGGCATAAACCACAGTTTGCTAAGCCATTCCCCAATTGAAGGACATTTATTTGATTTCCAATTCTTTGCCAGCACAAACAGGGCTGCTATGAATATTTTTGTACAAGTGATATTTTTACCCTTTTTCATCATCTCTTCATGGTATAGACCCAGTAGTGGTATTGCTGTGTCAACGGGTATGCACATTTTTATTGCCCTTTGGGCATAGTTCCAAATAGCTCTCCAGAAGGGTTGGACGAGTTCGCAGCTCCACCAACAGTGTAATAGTGTCCTAGATTTCCCACAACCCTTCCAACAATGACCATTACCCTTTCTAGTCATATTGGCCAGTCTGAGAGGTGTGAGGTGGTACCTCAAAGAAGCTTTAATTTGCATTTCTCTAATAATTAATGATTTAGAGCAATTTTTCATATGGCTATTGATTGCTTTGATCTCATCTGTAAATTGCCTTTACATATCCTTTGACCATTTGTCAATTGGGAAATGGCTTTTTGTTTCAAAAATATGACTCAATTCTCTGTATATTTTAGAAGAGTCCTTTGTCAGAAACATGAGTTGTAAAGATTGTTTCCCAATTTACTACATTTCTTTTGATCTTGGTTACAGTGGTTTTATCTGTGCAAAAGCTTTTTAATTTAATGTAATTGAAATCATCTAGTTTGTTTTTGGTGATGTTCTCCAACTCTTCCTCAGTCATAAACTGCTCCCCTTTCCATAGATCTGACAGGTAGACTAGTCCTTGATATTCTAATTTGCTTATAGTATTGTTTTTATGTCTAAATCCTGTATCCATTTGGATCTTATCTTGGTAAAGGGTGTTAGGTATTGGTCTAATCTAAGTTTCTTCCATACTAACTTCCAATTTTCCCAGCAGTTTTTTATCAAAGAGAGAGTTTTTATCCCAATAGCTGGACTCTTTGGGTTTATCAAACAGCAGATTACTATAATCATTTCCTGCTATTGCACCTAGTCTATTCCACTGCTCCACCACTCTATTTCTTAGCCAATACCAAACAGTTTTGATGACTGATGTTTTATAATATAATTTTAGTTCAGGTAGGGCTAAGCCCCCTTCTTTTGTACTTTTTTTCATTACATTCCTGGAAATGCTTGACTTTTTATTTCTTCATATGAATTCACTAACAACTTTTTCTAACTCATTAAAGTATTTTTTTGGAATTTTGATTGGTAGGTCACAGATGGAGATTATTAGACAGAGAGGCAGAATGGCAGATTATGTGGAGCTGACCTCTGAGCTCCAGACACAAGGGTTCAAGTTCCACTTCAGTTGCATGCCAGCTGTGTGATCTTGGCCAAGTCACTTAACCTCTCAATGACTGAAGTGACCCTCTAGATTTATATATTAAAGGGAAGGTGCCAATCTACTTTGATATGGGAAATTTCTTTATCTGGGAGTCTCATATACCAATAAAATCCCTGATCTAGTTCACATCTTGCCCTCTTATTAAGACACTGAAGAACCCTTGAGCTTCCAGATAGATGGAGATCTGGAAAAAGACTTCAGAGGGAAACTTGTACAACTTTCTCAGGTTACAGGAGAGGAAACAGAGGTCCAAGAAGTCTTCATAAGATCACAGAATTTATTTAGATTTACTTAATATCATTTAGAACTGGAAAGACCCTCTGATGCCATACAGTTCAAACCCTTCATTTTACAAAATAGGATACTGAGGCTCAGGAAACTGAAATGTTTTACTCAAGATCACACATATGTTTCCAGCTTTAGTGCTGGAAGGGACCTCAGGGACCATCTAGCCCAACCCTCTAATTTTACAGAGGAGGAAATTGAGGTCCATCGAGGTAAACCAAGGTCATAGAGGTAGTAAACATCAAAGAGAGACTTGGAATCCAGGTCCTCTGAAACCAAAGCCAGAGCTCTTTCCATTGTGTTTGCCACTTCAGTTATAAGAAATTGGTGCATTCCTCCTGTGTGACATCTATCATGATGATAATATCAACAATCTCATTTTATCACTGATGATAAACTGCATTCTATACAGGAATTCAGTTACATTTTGCTTATACCAATCCAGATAACAGAAAGCACTTGTGCATAGTCACAAAACCCAACACTAACTTGTGTACTGAGTATGCCAATTCTAAGCTAAGTCTGCCAAGAGATCCAGACATAGCAGCTTCAGTGGTTACCTCGTAAGGAGTGAATTCTGTTTGGATTGTTCCCAGGTATCAGCCAACCCATCCTTATAAATGCTAAAGAAGCCCAAAGTTTCCCAGAAGAAACCAATTCTGCCCTTGTCCTATTTTCATATAACGGAATCAGAATGACTTCTGCAAACCTTCAGCTTTCTCAAGGAAGACATCTGCTGAAAACAAGCCAGGATGAATTAGCATTCTCCTCCTTGACCTGTTCGTTGTGGGGCAGGGTTTCAATATGTGACTACATGAAGAGGGTACTGGCTTTCTCCCTTCCATGAAATGAATTTGTTGCATCACCTCCAGAGTCTAAAAATGTAACAACAGCAAATGACTGGGCTGGGAGAGGTCAGTGGGGAGCAGGAAAATAAAGGTAGAAGCACGATTCCTCCTGTGGGTAGCACTGAGATGTGCTACAAGCATTCATGCACATGGTCACCAGCAAGTCTTCTCTGAGCAGAGTTACTAAATCACCTGGCCTGTCAAGTGGAATGGCCACACCGTGAATCAGGCAAGGGCCAAGAGTGGAACAGACAGAGCAGAGTCTCGACTAAAGCTGTCAACTTTCTAAGTCACCTCTTTGGGAAGGGGCACACTGACTGGAACCAGGTGTTCATGTCTCCCCAAGTCTAGAAAAACAGACAAAAACACCTGGATGAACTGTGAGGGGACTTGGAGCTCAGTTAGTCACAGACACACACACACACACACACACACCCCACACATATACATATCCCCCCATTACAAATGTTGCCGATGAACTAAGGCCTAAAGAGATAAAGGCCTGTCCAAAGTCTCAAAACTTAAGAAAACATAGAGTTCAAGTACTCACTTTGGATCAGCAAAATCTGACTTTAAATGGTTCGTCTGACATCTACTAGCTATGTGGACATAAGCAAACTATGAAAACTCAGGTTCCTACAAAAAGCTAACACATTGTGGGACTGCTGGATAAGTCAGACCTTTCCCACTGACCATATGCAGTCTGAATATCTCACTTACTATATTTTCCAACAAGAACATTGCACAAGATTGCTACCAACATAGTGACAAATATCTTTAGTGAGCATGTTATCTCTCAACTTTATCTCCCCCCCCAGATGTTTATTAGTAGTACATTAATAAATAAATAAATAAATAGAAACAATTTCTATTGTAACATGTTTCAAAGAAATCTGAATAATTTCGATGGAAAGTTAGGAAACAACATTATAAAACAAACTGTATTATGGTACTTTGTTCTATCGAATTAAATATTGTAGTGGTGATTATTGCTGTTCTAATTAACAAACAAAACCCACAACAGGATCTTTTGCTCTCTACATCATTCAGTCAATGGTAAAATACTAAAGTAATGGATTACTAGTGAATACCACTTGTGAAAACTTGCTTGTTCCCTACTAATATTCTGAAAATACCTTCAATTTATATATAAATGAACCTGTCAAAAATTTTGAATCAGTAGAGGAAAGCATAAAAGGTTGCCTATTTTTGAGGTTCTCTATTTGGTCACCTTTCTCATAAATAATATCTGAGATTTCTTTTCCATCTTTAGTATCATCACCCTCCTTTAAATATCATATTTATTGGTTTCAATACTATCAATCATATGGCCTCTCATTTCTAAAATATATAGAGAACTGAGTCATATTTAGAAGAATATAATCATTCAAAAAAATACATTCATTCCCCAGTTGATAAATGGTTAAAGGAAATGAACAGGTAATTTTCATGTAAAGAAATTAAAGCCGTCTACAGTCATATGAAAAACTGCTTTAAATCACTATTGGTTAGAGAAATACAAATTTCAACTCTGAGGTACCATCTTACAAGTATCAGATTGGCTAATATGACAGAAAAGGGAATTGATCAATGTTGGCGGAGATGTGGGGAAACTGGTACACTAATGCACTATTGGTGAAGTTATGAACGGATCCACCTATTCTAGAGATCAATTTGAAACTATGCCCAAAGAGATAGAAAACTATGCAAACCCTTTGATCTAACAATACCACTATTAGGACTATATCCCAAAGAGATCATAAAAAAGAGGAAAGACGCACATGTACAAAAACATTTATAGCAGCTCTTTTTGTGATGGTGAAGAACTGGAAATTGAGGGGATGTCCATCAATTGGGAAATGGCTAAACAAGTTGTGGTATAGGAATGTAACAGAATACTATTGTTCTGTAAGAAATGATGAGCTTGCAGAGTTCAGAAAAACCTAGGAAGATTTACATGAATTGATGCTGAGTGACATGAGCAAAACCAGGAGAACACTGTACATGCTAACAACAATATTGTTTGATGATGCACTATGATAGACATAGCTCTTCTCAACAATATAGTGATCAAAGACAATTCTAAAAGACTTGTGATGAAAAATGCCATCCACATCCAAAGAAAAACTGTGTAATCTGAATGCAGATCAAAGAATATTATTTTCACTTTTTAAATTTGTTTTGTTTTTTTTCTCGTGATTTTTCCCCTTTAGTTCTGATTCTTCTTTCACAGCATGACTGATATGGAAATATGTGTAACATGATTGTGCATGTATAAACCATATCAGATTTCTTGCTATCTTAGGGTGGGGGAGGGAAGGGTAGGCAGAAGAAACTTTACAAAAATGAATGCTGAAAACTATATAATCAGAACAATTAATTAACAAAAGCCAATTATATAAGCTTCCAGTCTGGATCCCTTTTATCATTTGATCCATTCCAGATGCTTTTCCTCAAATCCAGAGACTTAAAAACAACCACAAGTAGTGGATGTGCATAGGAATAGGTGCATGAAAGACAGGAATACTATTTTGGAATTTGATCCATTCAAAGAATTTATTAAGCACCGACTATATATGAGGCAATGGAAATACTAAGGCAAAAAAAGCAACTGAACCAAAAAAGAAGAAAATCCAAAGTCTTAACATTGCATCTGTCTCTTAGGGGTCCTTCTTGATGAGGCATCAGAGTTTACAAAGGAGGAATCTAAGGAATGAAGAGGCAAATGATAGCAGCAATCTGTGTCCCCTGACTCCAAACCCAGTTCTCATTCTAGTGGATGGGCTACCTCTCCTTCAAATGGTATCCCAGAGCATCTAAGAGGGCAGCAATACTTCAAGTCAAAGAATGGCTTGCTAAGGGTAGAGCTTGGGTATCAAGTGAGTTAGGGTATATGACCCTTGAAATGTTACCACATCAAGGCATCTCAATAAAGGTAGCCTTGTATACTAGAATTCTATGGACTCAGAGGATTTTAAAATGTTAGAGCTGAATTAAACCTTAGGGACCCTCAGAGGAAATAACTTACCCAAAGTCACATCACTAGATGGTGATTATAGAGAGTTGGCTAGATCCTCTCCACTTCCCCTTCGACAATCTAGGCCAACATGTACTTAAGTGGCAATCCCCTTGGGATTTGCCTCTCCCCACCCACAACCTGTACACTGGAAATGCACCATGTCCTTAAAGCAGCCCATCCACTCTACTCTTTGGAGTACTCATTTCTAGGAACTTTCTTCTTAAAAGTTATCTTCAGTCTATCTCTATTTTATACCAATTGCTCCTAGCTCTTGGGGACTGAGCAGAAGACCTCTAATTGCCCTTCCAAATCCAAGCTCTTCCCTAGGCAGAAAGGAGGGGGTAGCGTTAAGGGTAGCTGGAGCCCAAAGAATAGTACATGGGGGGAACTGGATTAACAGTCAACACCAACAACCCCTTCACCTTTCTTTTCCCTCATCCCACCTAGTCAACCCAGAGAAGAAGATGGAAGGGCTTTGCTTAGTAGGAGGGAGTAGTGGGTGGTGAAAGGAGAAAGCCAGCAGCTTCAGTGCCACGTAGGCGAGACTTACTTCATCCTGCTCCCAGTGCCACCATGCAGAGAACTCACTGGAGGAAGACCCAGGCCTATTTTGGACAAGAGGATTTGGAGTGTGGAAGTCAGCTGCTGAGATGAAAGCTGGGGGGAGAGGGACTCTTCACACTACATTGCCTAAGGTCAGAGAAACCTGAGATGTCACAGTAAATATAAGAGGATCTGGATAGTAATTCTGCCTCTGATGTTTAAAGCTGTGTGATCCTAGACAAGTCACTTCTCTGATCGTCCATTTCCTCTTCTTCAAAAATAAAGGGGCTAGAGTAAATGGTCTTATGAACTTAGTGAGACACTATATGACTCAGTTCACCCTACTAGGCCTCAGTTTCCTCCTCTATTCAAGATGACCTCTGAGGTTCTTTCTAGCTAGAATCGACAGTGTTGATGATGTCCATAGTTAAAGCTTAGAGTCCCCTATCTGTCCCACTTCATTTACCCAGGGATGGTTTTATTGGTGGTGCTATGACATTTCATCTTCCATCTTGATGCCTTTGCAAAGGCTGTCCACTAGCACAACCCCTGGCCTCACTGAGATCATATTACAGGAGTGGCAATAAAATTTATATAGATGAAAACAATATGACAAAATCTCTTGGAAAGAGTAGAAAATGCAAAAAATGGTGACAAGAGCAGATCGTGTCTTAGGCTCTCTCTCATAAAACTTCTAAACTAAGGACTCTAACCAAATTTTGGAGAGACAGAACCCACAGAGGGACCCCAGTGAGGCAGTTCTCCCACTCAAGGTAACCTGGAAAAGAGCAGAAAAGCTCTGATCCCCCGGGGTTGGAGGGGTGGCCCTCCAGAGGGGTGGCCCGCCAGAGGGGTGGCCCGCCAGAGTGAAAGAACTTCAGCCTCTGGAGGCAGTCCCAGGGTGCTGGGAGCCGCGGCTCCCAGCAGTGGGGGAGTTTCTTGATCTATGCCCCGGGGAGCACCAGGCACAAATTGAGGTAACAGCGGGGGACCTCTGCCAGAGTAAGCATGTGAAGCCCAGCCCTCAGGGCACACAGAGAGCAGCAAGCAGCCAAGGCAGTCCCAATCCAGGAAACAGAAGCTGGTGGAGCTGGTAAGCCGGAGCCCCCAGGGCATGAGCCTATTGAAGCTAGGGAGAGGAGAGAAGAGAGAGACTGCTGAGCTCTGACCCTGGAAGAAGACTCTGGGGTTCTGACCACATTCAGATCCTGATCGTAGTCTAGGCCCCTCCATAGAACAGCAGCCCCCCCACCTCAGTCCCATGGCAGAGGGGGGTGCATATGGTCATTCATAGACCAGGAGGGAGGACAGAGCCTCTCACACTAAGACCCTTGTGGGAGTATCCCAAAAGCTCAGGAAGCACCCCCAAAACAGGCTAAGGCTAGGGAAATGAGCAAGCAGAGAAACAAGAGGAACACCATTGAGAAATATTTTGCCTGTGAGCCCAAGAAGGGTCAAAACACTCAGTCTGAAGATGAGGAAGCACAAGCTCCTGAATCTAAAGACTCCAAGAAAAACATAAATTGGGCTCAGACTATGACAGAGTTCAGAAAAGAATTTGAAAATCAAATCAGGGAGTTAGAAGAAAATCTGGGAAAAGAAATGAGAGAGATGCAGGAAAAAAACATGAAAATGAAGTCAGCAGCTTAGTCAAGGAAATCCAAAAAAATGCTGAAGAAAATAGCATGCTAAAAACCAGCTTAGGTCAAATGGATAAAACAGTTCAAAAAGTTATTGAGGAGAAGAATGCTTTAAAAAGAAGAATTGGCCAGATGGAAAAAGAGATAAGAAAGCTCTCTGAGGAAAACAAATCCTTCAGACAAAGAATAGAATTCACGGAGATTGATGAATTTACGAGAAATCAGGAATCAATACTTCAAAACCAAAAGAATGAAAAATTAGAAGAAAATGTGAAACATCTCATTGAAAAAACAACTGATCTGGGAAACAGATTTAGGAAAGATAATTTAAAAATTATTGGAATACCTGAAAGTCATGATCAGGAAAAGAGCCTTGACATCATTTTCAAAGAATTACTACAGGAAAATTACCCTGATATCCTGAAGCAGGAGGCAAAATAGAAATGGAGAGAATCCACATATCCCCCTGAGAAAAAGATCCCCCCAAAACAGCCCCCAGGAATATTATAGCCAAGTTCCAGAACTCCCAAGTCAAAGAGAAAATATTACAAGCAGCCAGAAGGACACAATTCAAATACTGTGGAGCTGCAATCACGATTTCACAGGACTTAGCAGCAACTACGGTAAAAGCTTGTAGGGCTTGGAATATAATATACTGGAAGGCAAAAGAGCTTAGAATGCAACCAAGAATCAACTACCCAGCAAAACTGAATGTCCTCTTCCAGGGAAAAAGATGGACTTTCAGTGAACCAGGGGAATTTCAAATGTTCCTGTTGGAATGGCCAGACCTGAACAGAAGATTTGATCTTCAAATACAGGACTCAGGTGAAGCATAGAGAGTGGAGGAGAAGGGGAAAATATGAGGGACTTAATGATGATGAACTGCATGTATTCCTGTGTAGAAAAATGACACTGATAATACTCATATGAACCTTCTCAATTAACAGAGCAGGAAGAAGGAGCTTTTATAGATGAAGCACAGGAGAAAGCTGAATTTGATGATAAAATATGGTGTAAAAATGGAGTCAATAGAAAAAAGGGAAATGTAATGGGAGAAAGAAAAAGGAGAGGGAGAATAGGCCAAGATATTTCATATAATAAGATTTTTCTTTATTACAATGAGCTATTACAATGATATGGAAGGGGAGAAGGCAAGGGGGAATGAGGCAATCTTTGCTCTCACGAGAGGTGGCTAAGAGAGGAAACAGCATATATACTCAATGGGGTATAGACATCTGGAGTAAGAAGGGGGGGACAGGGGAAGGGGGGGGATGTGAATGAAGGAGGAGAGGATGGACCATGGGGAATATTGGTCAGATATAACGCATTTTCTTTTTTACTTCTTGCAAGGGGATGGGATTGGATGTCCTGTCCAGGACCATAGGGCCAGGTGGATCCTGGGTCTAAGGGCTAGTAGGGGTGCTTGGGGCCTCTTGGCCCCAGAGCCAGCGATCTGTCTGCTGGGCCACTCAGCTACCCTACAGCAGAATCAGAGGGAAAGGAGAGAGAAAATATAGTATATGAAAGTGGAGAAATACAAAAGGAGGGAGTTGTGATCAGCAAAGGCAATGGTGGAAAAATATGGAAGTAATTTTTGCGATGGACTTATCATAAAGAATATGATCCACTTGCAACAGAGTTGGTGGTGTTGGAACACAGACTGAAGCACATTTTTTTATTATTATTTTTGGGGGGTGCAGGGTAAATGGAGATGGGTGGTCTGCCTGGGGCTGCATAGTAGGGTGATCGTTGGGTGCCTGAGGCCAGATTTGGCCCAGGTGCTCCTGGCTCAAGGGCCACTGCTCTGTCCGCCACCCAGCCGCCCCTACTATTATTACTATTTTATTTTATTTTGGGTCTTTTTTCCTTTTTTTTTTTTTTGGTTTATGCAGAGCAGTGGGGTTGGGGTGGCTTGCATGTCACACAGCTGGGTGATTGTTGGGTGTACGGGCCGGATATGGCCTTGGGTGCTCGTGGATTCAGGGCTGGTACTCTGTCCACTGTGCCACCTGGCCATACCTACAATTATTACTATTATTTTTTTATTTTACTTTTAATTTTTTTCTCTCTCCCCTTTACTTTATCGCTCAAGTGAGTCTATATTTTGGGGGGGGGATTTTGTTTACTCTTAAACAAGAATATTTTATTAATGTATAAAAACATTGTACAAAATAAGAATAAGTAAATATTAAATTAATAAAAAATAAAAAAGATTAGAAAATGCAACACGAGCAGAGAAGGGAGAAAATACTTATAGAAAGGTAGGAAGGAGTGCTAGAGACAGTTGCAGGAAAGAGGCCATATTGATGGCTAGGCTCGTAGGATGGGAAAGATATCAAGAGGAAGTCTAGAAAGGAACAGGTCATTCAAGCAAAGGAACAAGAAATGTGTCAATAAATTTTCAAGATTTATTGTTCAGCCACTTGAGGGAAAAGATATCTTCAATATAGGAGTTTGGGGTTGAGGAAGTGTTCCAGGAGTTTGCATCTAAGACCCACTCCTAGACCCTCATGGAAGGAAGCAATATCAAGTACAACAACCTCTCTGCCCCGCCCCCCACACACACTTATTCCAGATTCACAGTGTTTTACTGCCTTCCTTCAGCAAAGAGGAAAGTAGGTGAGCCTAGTATATGAGAAATCTTATATAAGACTATCTCCTCTGAATGTGACCAGTGGCCAAACATCATCATTTTCAGGGCATTTTCAGTCTTAAGACTCAGACATTTTCCCTACGAAAATAAAGTCAGTGTATCCCTAGGGCCAGCATTGAACTCCGGTGAGAGTTTCTACTCAAAATCTTTTAAAAATTTTTTTTCAATTACATGCAAAGGTAGTTTTCAACATTCATATATATTTCTGCTCAATATCTAAAGGTTTCATTTGCTACAAATCTATCCCTGATAAGAATCCTGTGATCCAAGTCTCCAGTGAATAGTTAACATTGTTGCTTCAGTGAAATTCAATGACTACAATTTTTAAAAAAAATATTCTTGAAGGGGGCAGTTAGGTGATGCAGTAGATAGAGCACCAGCCCTGGAGACAAGAGGACCTGAGTTCAAATCCAGATTCAGACACTTTAATTATTAATTTAATTATTAATTATTAGCTGTGTGACCTTGGGCAAATCACTTAACTCCATAGCCTTGTAAAAACTAAAAAAAATTATTGAAGTCAAAAGCTATTGAAATAGGTTTTTGTAGAATCCACTCACAAGAGCCTTAAATTCAGAACTGGCTTCTAGTTCTATTCATTCAGTGCAAGTCATTTCCACACACTGGGACTCAGTTTCCCTATCTGTAAAATGAAGGCTAGATTAGGTGATCTCTAAGGACCCTTCTCAGTTCTTCTATTCCAAGTGACCATGTGGCAGAGTAGAAAGGGCCCTGAATTCAAATTCAGCAGGTCTGAGTTTAACACCTGTCAGCTATGTGATTCTGGATAGGTCATTTCCTCTCAGCAATTTATTTGTAAAAATGGGACAAAAGAGCTTTTCAGAACCTTTGGAAGTGGGAAACGTGGCTCATAAATGACCTATAGAACACTTAGAGAAGTGGAAGATGTTATTAAGATTTTCTCTGTAGTATTTGAACACATTCTCTGATAAATGCTTTTTAATGAGAAATCACATCGCAGGTTTAAGTGGAGGAAAAATAGACTTGCCAAAAAAAGGGAAAATTCAGTGCATTAGATATTAACTTTGTCTTTTATGAGAGCTAAAAGAGCCATTACACCTAAAGCTTGGAGAAAAAAAGCAAGCATAATTTGAGTTAGGATCTAATCTGCAGCAAAAATAGAAGGTAGTATTTTAGAATGAGAATCAAAGTTGCCCTCCTCCCCCATCTTGTTTATAATTGAGTAAACAAAATTAAATACAGGTGTTGAATATAAGTTGGAGATCCAGAGATGGCACCAGATGTGCATAAATAGAGATGGGATGGCCTGGCCTTTCCAAGTCACTATGGGAATGAAGCTCCTGGGAAATTAGAAAACAAGAGTAAAAGAAGCACCATTTTAGGAGACAAAGTCAGCAACAGGAGACCAGTGTGGTCAAAGGCATCACCTAAGCTGTATCCTAGGGCCTCCACTCATTATGGGACCAGGACCTTGGATTCCACCTCACAGCTTTCCTAGAACAGATGAATTTTTCAAATGTGCAGTGTGGGATGTTCGATATTAACAGCCCACATGAGGACTGAGGCCATCTGCTGACTTGCCCTTTCTGACTGATTTTTTCCATCCCTTTTTCATGCATAAGCAGAGCTCATATTCAATTGTGCCCTTTGCAAAAATCTATGTCTTACAGACACCCAATAAGGTGTGGCATAATAACTGATACTTTTTAGGGGCTTTCCAGCATACAAAGTGCTTTCAATCATATCACCTTCTTCACTGCAGCAGCCCATCGGAGAAACTCACTAGAAAACATGAATGAGAGGTTCTGAAAGAGGGGCATCATGGATACCAACCTCCAGGAGAGAGCTCTGAGGTTATCTGACCCTTGCCAGACTGGTCCTTTCCCAGGAAGGGACTTGCCCAAGGGTTACATAGATCTAAAACTGGGAGGGCTCTCACAGTACAGTATAGTACAGTAACCTAACCCTCTCATTTTATATAAAAGGAACCTGAGGCCCAGGCAGGGGAAGGGCTTGTCTAACATCACACAGAAAATTAGCATCAGAGGCAGGATTTGAACCTAGATCCTTTTACTCCTGAACTGTGACTGAACCAGCAGAAGATTGATTTATATAGGGCTTTAAAGTTTACAAAGGATTTTCCTTATAAAATACACAATACAAGTCATTATTCCTTTTATATCCCTAGAGAAACTGAGACTCAGAGAGGAAAGACTTTTAAAGCCTGTAAGTTCCTTGAGGACAGGGACAATTTCAGATTTCATTTTTTGTTTTGTTTTTGTCTATCTGTGTAACACAGCACACAGTATTTGTTCAATCTATACCTGTTGAAGTGAATTGCATCTCACAACAATCTTATGAGAGAGTTCCTTGTGTTTTCATTACCTCCTTTTTTTTAGGTTTTTGCAAGGCAAGTGAGGTTAAGTGGCTTGCCCAAGGCCACACAGCTAGGTCATTATTAAGTGTCTGAGACCGGATTTGAACCCAAGTACTCCTGACTCCAAGGCCGGTGCTTTATCCACTGCGCCACCTAGCCGCCCCTCATTACCTTCTTTAACAGATGAAGAAACTGAGGCACAGAAAGATTGTGACTTCCCTTTGGCTACACAATTATTAGCTGTAAGAGGAGGGGTGGGAGTCATGGTTTCTTCAACCCACAACTCGTGCTGTTTACTTTTTCAAGGTAAACTCCATCGAATCTAAATACTGTGTCCTTCCCCTAGAGCCCCAGAGTGACCACTGGACTTGGAGTCAGAGGATGTGGATTTAAATTACAATCTTAATGCTTGTGGAGTCCTAAGCAAACCACTTCATTTTATTGGGTCTCAGTTTCTTCCTTTGTAAAAATGGGGAAAGGAGAGTGTGACAAAATGATCTTGAAGCTCCTCGAAAACAGAATAAAGGATTCATCCAGTAATGGCCAGCTTTATTGTTCTGGGTCAGAGAACCCTAAGTTTGATCAACCTGGGCTATGGAACAGCAAGAAAACCAAGAGCTCTTCACCCAATCCAGGGCAGCCA
This sequence comes from Macrotis lagotis, assembly GCF_037893015.1. Taxonomy (NCBI): domain Eukaryota; kingdom Metazoa; phylum Chordata; class Mammalia; order Peramelemorphia; family Peramelidae; genus Macrotis; species Macrotis lagotis. The sequence continues at coordinate 34,090,508 of NC_133666.1, forward strand.
CAGAGCCCTGGAGAAGCTGAGACCATTATTTCAGGCTCACTGATTGCTGACGCTGAGCTAAGTGTTTAAAAGAGCCTCAAATGGAACATGTCCCCCCAGTGAACTCAAGCAAGGAACACTAACTGCTGATCCATTTGGTAAAAATGACAATTTTTAAGACAATTTATTTCATCTTGAAGGAAAAGAAAAGGTCAGTAAACTGTTCATTCCCTAGAAGGCTATTTTAAAAATTGATGACCTGACTAGGACCAGAAGATGGAAGCCATAAGGAGTCCTAATTTGTCTCACTTTGTGATAATCAGAGCTGCTTCAAAATGAAACAGGTACCGAACTCCTGATGATCGGTTGCATTCAAGCAGTTGCTGGATTAACCCCCATTAGAGATAGTATGGAAACAACTGAAATCTCAGACATTATGTACGTAATATCCCAAATCCCCATGCTTTATAAAATGGTCTTACAAACAAACAATCTGAGGAGAAGCTGGATATGTTCTAAGGAGTTTAGGATAGGGAAAGGAAACAGAAAATAGAAAGGAGGAATGAACTAATATAAAAAGGAGCTATAACTGGTGTGTGTGTGTGTGTGTGTGTGTGTAAGAAGGACATGGAGGGACTAGCAATATTGATGCCAAAAATAAGATGGCCACTGTAACATTATCTTTGGAGGCAGAGAAGAAAAAAGGAGGGAACACCAACAGTAATATTTAGAATTTATTATGCACTTTACAAAAAACAAGAAGCCATATCAAATGGAAATTCATGATTTCACATATAATCCTTTTGAGCCCTGATATGCATTAAGAAATGCCTTTTCTCCATTGGGGGGCATTTAAGTACCAAATTTTAAAAATACAAATGAATAAATGAACAAATAATAAATGAAATAGTAGAGCATTGGTAACAATACAACTTTATCCCATCAATGAAAAAAAAATATTTTAAGACCTCACTTATCTAACATCTGAAGGACCCAAAGTACTCCATAAAAGGGGATTTTCTATGGCCCCTAATATTCTAGAGATGTTCTTGAAAATTTTTAAATTTCAATAGTTTTGGGTAGAAATCTTTCCAAAAGGATACTTTCTTAGCTCCCTAAATAGAAAAAAATTCGAATCTGATATAACCTTTCTTGATGGTACAGTTAACATTCTGAACATCCATACAGCAATTCCCCAGTGCTCCAAACACAAGGGTTCAAGTTTCACCTCAGTCACACACCAGCTGTGCAATCTTGAGCAAGTCACTTAACCTCTCAATGCTCTTAAGTGACTCTCTAGATGCATATATTTCAGAGAACATGCCCCCTCCGTATGGGTATAGGAAATTTCCTCATCTAGGAGTCACCTGAGCACTAAGTCGACAATCCAGTCCACATCTTGTTTTCTTATTAAGACTGCCACCAAAGAACCCTTGAACTTCCAGGTACATAGGCTTATAGAAATAGAACTGGAAAAAGACCTCTTAGACTATCTTATCCAACTCTCTCGGGTTACAGGGGAGGAAATAGAGGTCCAAGGAGACTTCGCAAGATCAGAGAAGCATGGAAGCCATTTTGTCTGTATATTCCACAGGAGTACCATGCTTTTTGAGTGCCTGTGTTTGCTTTTAATAGTTTAGTTGCACTTTCTTCTCATTGAATAATATTAATTTAGCCATCCCTCACTTAACTCCAATTCACTTGCATGTCATGCCATTGCCTCCCTGATCTCATGGTCCTGTTTAAAATGAAGGATAACCAACAACAAAAGACTAAGGTCACTTAACCTCTCTGTTCATCAATTTCCTCATCTGAAATATGAAGAAATGGAACCAAGTGGTCTCAAAAGTGCCATTCAACTATGAATCTATAATCCCATCACTCTACAAATCTTGACTGGTCCAAGTCTCCTAAGACCATAGACATTTATCCTAATTTACAGCAAGAGAACTTTGCCATCATTTGCTTTCAAATCACAATATTATTTTCAAAAGAACTCAAAAATCACCCCTGTAATTTGGACAAGGTTGCTAGAGTTCAGATGCCTCAGCTTCTATGGAATCTTATTCTTACTATGCCATTTTCAAATCCAAAGTGAGGATTTTCATGCCAATGCATATACAAACATTCCTTCACATTTACAACAAAAACATGAACTGTTTCACAAATTCCACTCATAGGGAGGGTGCTGCATTCACAAAAGCCATGCTTCATAAAATAGAATTTGAAATGAGTCTTCCTCATTGCTCGTTGACATCCATCCAAGTAACTTGTCTCAGTTATTCACTAGCTGTATGACCCTGGACAAATCACTGCTAACCTCTTAGTGCCTCAGTCTCCTCATCTGTAAAATAAGAAACCAATAAAGTCCCCTACCACCTCAAAATCTATGATTCTATGTGGTAGAGGTTGTATTTTAATCAAAGGCAATAGGGAAATGTATGACAAAGGAACCCTGTCTTAAGAAACACAATAAACAAACTACAAGCATATATCAGACACCACCAGATGATGAGAGTGTTTTTGTTTGTTTTTTAGAAAGCACTTTGGTTACTATAACCTCCTATTTGATCTTCACTACAATTCTGTTAGGGAAATATTGTCAAAATTCTCAGTACATGAAAAACTAAGGATCACAAATGTTACTTGCCTAGGGACACAGAGATAATAAGAGAAAGTGCTAAGATTGATAACATTAAGGCAGCAGAAAGGATAAAAGATGGAGATTTAGTAACTGAGTTGTGAACCAGACCCAGTAGTGGGCAACAGTTGGGGGCCCATTTTATTTGCATTCTGGGGTTAGGAAGCAGTCTGCTAACTTTCAATTTCACATATCTAAGCAAGTTAGTGTCATATTCAGAGAAAAAAGCAATAAGGTCACTATAAATAGGAAAATTCAAAATCAGGAACAAAGTAAATAAACTAATAATGATAATACCAATCACGAACATTAGTCTATGAAAACAACCAAATGGAATGACAGAAGACTGAGGATCTTACTTCCAGAAAGTATGGAGGGCAAGGGAAATCTTGACATGACCTACACCGCTTTCTGAACTTCATCCTGACCAATAAGAAAGAACAGGATACTGAAGGGCAAGGAAGAAGATCATAGTCTGAAGTCAATCTAAACGGGGAGAGAGTGAGTTTCAAAGAGTTCAAAGAAAGGATATACTCAAAATGTATGGCACATGATTTAATTTTTTTCAGGTAAATTATCCCAAGAAGTTGGGAAGCTCCTAAAAATGAAATGCTTATCAAAAGAAAAACATTTTTTATCTCATACAAAAATGGCCACCTAAAAATGCAACATCAATGCATAAAAGAACTCATTGACCAACCTAGAGGGTTTAAAGATTTGTTGAGAAAATACAAGCAAGACTAGGAAATAGAGAAAAATGCACAAGAGTGGGAAAACTCTCTAAAGAGTGTCAGGAGGAGTGAAGCTCAGAACAAGCTGAGACTGGAAATGAATGCAAAGTACACCAAACACAGGTTTCTGGGAGACATTTTTGAGCTACATTAGAGGTAAGAGTTGATCAAAGTAAGGATAGGACCGGTGCTCAGAGTACATAGAAAACCAGGTGATTATGAGAAGATAAGACAGATCAATTCTAATGTTCTTTCTGTTTTTTTCTCTTAAGAATAATGATCCTTGAATTGAGGAAAGACTTTTAAAAAATTAACATGGAACTGAAACTTACAAAGATTGATTCTATAGGAAGAGAATACTTAGCAGCCCTCAATGCATCTTCCATTTGGTCCAAGAAAACATCAACCCAAGGCCTTGAATGAACTGGCAGGTATAATTCCTGAGAAGCCGCTAGAGACGATGGGAAATCTGTGGAGAAGGGGAGTGGTACCGGAGGACTGGACATAGGGAAATCTCATGCCAATTTTCTGAAAAGGAAAGAGGTAGAAGCTAAAAAGTCTAGGTCAATGAGCTTGACTGACTCTTGGCAAAATTTTGCAACACATGAGTGACAGGATAGCTTGTGAGGAAGCAGGGTTCACTGAGAGCCAGCACAGCTTCAAAAAGAACAGGTCATGCCAGAAATATGGCATTTCCCTTTTTAGCAAGGTTACTAGACTGGGAATCATGGAAATGTCATAAACATTATATGACTAGATTTCAGCAACGCATGTGACCAACGTTATGTGGATTTGGAACTAGGTTAATATTTAGACTCACTGATGAAGAGATGAATTTCCACTGAGAGGGGAGGTCCCTCCTGAAGAGCTTCAGTGACTTGCCAGTGACCAGAAGTTCAACATTTTAATCAGTGACTTGGATAATGGTATAGTTGGCGTGACTGCCAGGTTTGGAGATAATAGAAAGCAAGAAGGGATAGCTAGCATACTGAATGCAGGAATTGAAATCCAAAACAGTCCCTGTTGCATAGCAATGATTTATTCTTCCCTAATTGCATCTCTAGAAAGTTTCTCTCAGTGGGCTCTTTCAAACTTTCTCCTCTATTTTCTTTTTTGTGACCTCAACACCATCTCACACCACTCTCATATTTATGTGAATTTGACACCTATGTTATTTAGAAAATTGAGAACAAGTGAATTTCTTCATCTCTACTCCATATCTCAAAATTGTACTATATTTCACTTATCTTCTCCTTTTTTTTACTAAAATCACTGAAGAAAAATAGGCCTCCTTTGACAGGCTAAACTTCAAATCCATGTCCTCTTTCCAATCTCCTTCCTCCCTTCTCCTCTTGGAATTGATGCAATCATTTGATCTCTCCCTTTCTCTCCCTCTCCCCATGTCTGTCTGCCTGTCTGTCGACATCTCTGATGTCTCTGTCTGTCTGTCTGTGTGTCTCTGCCTATCTCTGTCTCTGTCTATCTCTCTCTTCTTTCCCCTCAGCCTCCCCTTGCCTACAAATGTGAAACTTTTGTATTAATCTTTACTACACCCTCCCAGCTATACTTATGATTATCTAAAGATCACTTCCATGACCCAACTGGCTTCTCACCCTGGAATATATCTCTCCCTTTGGTAGATTCCTTGCTGAGGCCTCAATTTTTGAGACAGGTCAAGCTACCCTTGCTTTATTCCCCTTCCCAACTGTGCTTCAAACTTTTAGCCTTTATCACCATGTACCTATGCAGGTCCCTTTCTTTCACCATATTTTTCCCCAGTAAAATGTAAGCTACTTGTCAGAAGGGACTGTTTCTTTTTGCTTGAATCACCAATGATTGGCACAGTGACTGGCACAGGCTTACTGACTTGTCTTCCTGATAGACTGAAAAAATCAGCCAGATCTAAAAAAGCAAAATTTAACTATGACAAAGGCTACATGAAGAGAGGAAGGATTCCCAGAAAGGAGAAGACAGGTAAACTCTCATTAACTGGTCCTGGTCAGAGCATATCTGGAAAATTGTGTTTGATTCAGAGGACCAAATTTGTATATATAATTTGTTGTATATTGTTTTATTTATCAATTGTACCTATATATAATTTATATTATATATATATATATATTCATTTTATATTTATGCACTATATATATAGAAGTACTTGCATTCTCCATTTGAATTTGTGATTATAATTTCTTGTGCATATAATATGAATTGAGAATATAATTTATAAAGATTTATATATTTATTTATCTTATAGTCAAGTTCTACATTTATGTAAGTACTTGCCTCCTCTATTGGATTTTATACATATATATAATTCACTATATGTTCAAATTATATATATATATATATATATATATTTCTTCACTTGATATTTTTGTTCACTACATTTATATACATATATGTCACCTCTCCCATCAGAAGATAAGTCTTAGTTTTCCTTCCTGTATCCCCAGTATATTGTACAGTACGGTAATTGGCTTTGGAAAGGTGCTTAGTAAATAATTACTCACTGACTTATTGTATCAGTGCAGGTCGAATGAACTAGGTTCCACAAGCCTTGCTAATTCTGAGATTCTAAGATCCCATATCTTCTCACCCCCTCTGCCAGTGATTTTTCCACCAGTTAACAAAATGAAGTAATGACTACCCAGGTTTCAAAAGGCATAATGCCAATGAATAGCCTCATGAAGCTTTCTCTCTCTGAATACAATTTGATTAATAAAAGGCAGCTATGTTATAAAAATAAGAGTGCATATTCACCTAAGGAGTTTGGCTTTTCCTTCAGCCTCTCTGAGAGGTAAGCAATGCTAGTGTCGTCAGAAAGATGTCTATGGTGGATGATATGGTTGCCATCTCAACTCCTGACTCCAACCTCATTGTCCTTTCCACCAGAGTATGGGGACACTTGCTTGCCTTGTATTAGCCAAAGGAATGTACAGGAAATGAGCAGCATGTTGGAATCATCCAGTGAAGAGGGGTAATGGGAGGGAAAGTGGGAAGAGCAGCAACTGATAGCAGTGGCGAAAACCCTCCATCCAATGAATTGGAAAGAGTAAGAGGCTGCTATGTGCTGTTGTCCCTGAGACTGAACCTGTCAGGAGGAGGTTGAGGAAAGTAAGGTGAGAGTGAGTGACCTGAGCAAAACGGAGGGACCAGCAGTACAGTTGCAGCTTGGCCCAGGGCATCACTCTGGCTCATGCTACGTAAAGATCTACACACATTGTGCATCAATAAAAGCTGCCATCTCCTCATCTGTAAAATGGGGATATGTGAATGTATGCATATCTGGGCTCCAGGGTCAGCCTGGGAAAGACACACTGGAAATATTAAAGCATTATGGAAAGTGATGATGTTATAATAATCATGCCACAGCATTTCAATCTTGGCAACTGGCATAGAGAAACAAACCATTCCTTATTACCTTTTACAAGGCCCTTCTTCCCTCCCCTCACCTCATTTAACCCTGACTTTCTCCCATCCAAGGCCATCTCCAGTCATCCTAATCCATATCAGGTCACTGAACCCAGATTCTCCAGAGAAGAAACTGAGGCTGGTGACGCACCACAACACCCCTTCACTCACATCCAATTCATTTGCTTGTCGTGGCATCACTTCTCTAATGTTAAAGTCTTCTTCAAAAATGAAGGATAAACATTATCTCCCCTCCTTGCAGTTTCCCTTTCTAAAATAAAAGAATTGGACCAGATGACTTGCAAGCTCCCTTCTACTCTAAAGTGATATTCCTATGACCAAATGGATTTTTTTCTTCAACTCCTATGTTATACACATTTGAAGCAGGGCTCAGACATTCTCCACCAAGGACCCCTGACTGAAATTTTCTGCCAACTCAGGTCCACAGACCCTTAGCTTATTAATTTGGGGGGAGAGGTACAAAGGCAGGCAGCACAGATGGTGAAGGAAGGCAAGATACGCTACTCTACATGGTGAGGCTGTTATCTTGATTAGTCCTTCTCAGCTAGCTCTGGCAATGCAAGTGTCAATCTTATTGTCAATGTATACCTCCTTGGAAAGGACACTGCCAATGTAAGTGAATTTGTCCACACTACTCAAAACTTCTCCATTTGCTGTAACCAATGTTTCCACATATGGATGGAATGGTGCTGGCTGATGGAGCTCCTGGGTTTTCTTGGTGTTCATTGTTGGACCAAAATAAGCACAAGCAGCAGAGAATCGATCCATACTTTATTGTATCTCAGCTTCAGAGACTGCATTGAGGCACCATCACCTGCAAACAGAAGATCCTGCACCAACGCTCCCTCCACTTTGATCTTGACTTGCAGCCTTTTCAAGTTGAAGAATTTGTCATCAGTGCAGTAGCTGACCTTGAGACCATGTTCATCCTCAGTAGAGGTGTTTGATAACATGGTTGAAAACATCATGCTAAAAAGTATGAGAGCAAGGACACATCATTGTTTTACTCTAGCAGTGACTGGGAAATCTCGAGAGCATCATCCACTCTCCAGAACCCAGTCATGCAAACCATCATGAAACTCACATATAATACTGATAAATTTCTCTGGGCAAACAGCTTTTGAGATAATTTTCCATAAACCTTCATGAATAACAGTATTAAAGGCCTTGGTCAGATACAACTATTGTATACAGACCTCTGGTCTGTTCCTGGCAAAAATGCCTGGAGTCGTCGGGAAGCAAAAACACTGGCTCTCAGGGCAGTGACCATCTTCCAGGTGAAGGATCAGACTATTGAGAAGGACTCTGGCAAGAATCTTACCAGAAATGACTTAAAGAGAAATACCCCTGTGATTGTCACAGGACAATCTAATCCCTTTACCTTTATAGAAATGGACAACGGAGGCATCCTTGAATTCTCTTCATGCCATATAACCCGGATAATTTCAGTCAATTTTTAGATGAGCAATGGACCCCCCACTTTGCAGATCTCAGCTGAAATAGAATCATCACCAGGTGCTTTGCCACTTAAAAGCAGCCTAATGGCATTCAAAACCTCTTCTTCAGTTGGAACTTCAGCTAGGGACTGATAGACTTTTTGAGGAAAACAGTTAATGGTTTCTGTGTTGATTGATGCTGGCCAGTTAAGAACACCATGGAAGGGTTCAGTCCATCACTCTAGGATCATGTTCCTATCATTATTAATGATATGGCTAATACTACAGAAAGAGAAAATGACAAATGTTGGAGAGGATGAGGGAGAATGAGATTAATGTACTGTTGGAGGAGTTGTGAATGGATTCAACATTTCTGTAGAGCAATTTGAAACTATAGCCAAAGGACTATAAAGCCATGCCCGCCCTTTGACCTAGCAATGCTACTACCAGGTCTATATTCCAGAAAAGATGAAAAACAGGAAGGAAAAGTACCTATATGTATAAGGATATTTATGGCAGTTCTTTACTAATGGCAAGGAATTGGAGACTGAGAGGATGCCCATTGCTGGGAGAATGGCCAACTAAATTGTGGTATGAGATTATGATGAAATGTTATTCTGTTATAAGAAATGAAAAACATGAGCAGATACAACTGGAAATATACTATATACAAAATAACAGCAATGTTGTTGGGTGATCAAATGTGAAGGACTTACCTTTTCCCAGCAATGGTGTGACCAAAGACAACCCTGAAGGACTTATGTTAAAGAATACTATCCATTCCCAAGTTGATGGCTTCTGAATATAGAGGGATACATATTTTTTCTATTGCATTTTTCTTGAAGTTTCTCTTTTCTTTGGGGAGGTAATGTTTACTTTTACAAAATGACTATTGTAGTAATGTTTTTCATGATTACACATTTCTAACCTATATAAAATAATCTGCTTTCTCAATGACAGGGTTGGAGTGGGAGAAAGGGGGAGAATTTGGAACTCCAAAGTTTTAGAAGTTGAAACTTGTTTTTGAATTGTAACTGGGGAATATAACATAAAATCATTTTTTTAAATAGTAAAAAAAGAACTCCTAGTCGAGAGTGTTAATAATCATTACAACTTCTGAGACTGATATTCAGACTAGAGGGAAGTATGCTCAGTACAAAGCCCTGGTGAATTGCCCAAATAATTTTATGTCCAACTCTCCATATCCCAAATGGAAAGAAGTAAAGTCTGATACCAGCACAGTCCTGGAGGCTGGAGATCAATGAATTGAATGAGTTTCTTGCTAAAAGGGGGAACTTGGGAATATAGTTATCATTTTGTATTCAAAAAAATGGAGGATGTTTATATTATTTCTACGGGATGGAGAAGAATAAAAATGTAAGTGTGTAAAGCTGAATGACCTTATTGCTTCTAAAGAGGGATTTGGAATAACAGCATCTCAGTGAGAACTCTCTTTTCTAATAGCAGAGACATTTCTTCTGAGATGCTACCCAACCTATCCCCAGTGAAATCTTTTCCATTTATGAATGCTATTTATTTCCAAAAAAAGGACCTACTATTACTTGTCATAAACAAGGAAAAGTTTACCTAAGAGGAAACAAAACAAAGTCCTCAAATGAACAATACCATTCATGCTGAAAATAGCTTGGTACTCTGCCAAAAGATGAATGCAAAGAATGGCCAAGACATAGCCCCCATTTTGAATTCTTTATACAAAGAGTTGTTTGCAGTCTCCAATTTATGCTCAACACTTAGTCAAATGTGACTGTGAAATTGCTATGTCTCCAATTACTGTCTTTTACAATGAGTCTGGGAAATGGCACTGCAGAAAACCTGCAAAATCATATCCCATAAACCTTTGCTGGGAGAACTTATTTTAATGTCCATTTCTTGCCAAGTTGAAGTAAAATTCGAGTGGTGCCTATATGATGCCATATGCTTGTCAATGGAACTTCATTTATCATTTCAAGTCTTAATGACCAAAGCCAGATATCTCACAATTCTACTGCAGTCTCTGATATAAACAATTTCACAAGACTGAATTGGAGAAACTCAGGATAGGAAAGGATCTTATCAGCCACCAAGCCACACCTGTATATTTAAAGAAAATCTACTACATTGCAGACAAGTGGTTATACAGTCTCCATTTGATGACCCTGAGTGAGGGGGAAGCCACTATCTCCTGAGACAACCCATTTCATTTGTGATCAACTCGAATTACAAGTAAGTTTTTTTAAATCAATCCATTGTTCCTAGTCTTCTCTGGGACCAAAAGGAACAAGGCTTCCATGCAATAGGTCTTTCAGTACTTGAAGCTATTAAACACTACTTAGTGTCTCTTCTCTACCCTAGATGACACATCCCCATTCCTTCAACCAACTATCCTAAAACATGGCCTTAAGACCTTTTACAATCCTACATGTCAGACTCTGGATCAATCCCAGGTATATCAATATCCTTTCAAAAAAGTGGTACCCAGACCTGAACACCATTTTTCCATGCCATCTGACCAAAGCAGAGAACATCAAGGCTACCAAATTCTTCATCCTTTACTCCCATCCCATACCCACTTCCCTTTTTTCTTTCAGTTGAGACTTTAATTGGCACAGGTACTGTCTTAAAGGAATCTCCCTTTTCCAAAGGACACATGATGAAAACTGCTATCTACTTCTAGAGGAGGGATGAACTCAGACTAGAGAATGAAGCATATTTTTTCCTTTTATTTTTTTTGCTTTCTTTTTGTAATGTGGCTAATATGAAAATGTTTTGCATGATTTCACATATAAATCCATATTGCTTGCCTTCTCAATGGTTGGGGGAGGGACTGGAAGGGAGAGAATTGGGAATCCAATATTTTTTTAAATGAATGTTAAAAAAAAGTCAAAGGGATTGCAAATGTAGGAAATGAATGCAAAGTCCCTAAGGCCAGGAACTATCTTGTAGTTTTTGCATTTACATCCCCAGGGCTCAGTGACACACAGTAAATACTTAAAAATGCTTTTAAATGAAAAAGAAAAAAGAAAACTCCCTTTACCCCTTCAAGTTGAATGTCTCCCATGAAATCCATTTAAAATGGAATCGGTTAAGAGCTGTGATTTCATGGGTCCAGAAAATTTCTAATAAAGGAAGCTCTCTACTGAGGCAGATTCCCACCGAAGCTCCAATTTAGAATTTTAGAGAATTGTGGGGGTTACTGAGAAATGGGCCATGAATCCAAGTCTTCCTGACTCTCAGGCGACCTCTCTGTCCATGACCCTACATTGCCTCTCCAGTGCTACCTCTATTAACTCAGCAGAAAACTGCCTTAGCCTTCTTTTCTGATTGTCACATCATTCCACTGGCTCATACCAGGTTTGTAATCTACTCACTTCCCAACATCTTTTTCAGACCAACTACTGTCTAGCAAAGCATACTGCAAACCTGAAAGACTCAGAATTCCTCTCATATACTTATTTCTTCTCAGTAGATAACAGATAAAAAATGGTCCTGAAAGAAATAACTGCTCTGATGTATCCATTTATTTCTAATAATATGAGGACTATTGTACAGATAAATAAAATTATTGTCGATTATAGGTTGTAGTCGAAATAAAGGGTCATTAGCCTGTAAGCCCATCTTAAACCATATTCATGACAGCTCCAATAGTACAAAAAATGGAAAGAATAATGATAATTATAATTATAGAGTGCTTTAAGGTTAGAAAAGTGATTTGCAATTATTTTCTCCTAAGAACCCTCAAAGATGAGTGCTATTACTATAATCCTATTTTACAGTTGAGGAAACTGAGGCAAGCAGAGGTTAAATGATTTGCCGAGGGTCACACAACAAGTGAATGTCTGAGGTCAGATTTAAGCCCACAAATTCCTGACTACAGGCCCAGACTTCTATCCACTGAAGCACCACTTAACTACCTAGTCTATCTCATCACATTTCCAAATGGCTTTTATCTCTTCTACTTTTCTATATTTGAAAAGATTTTTATTCACTGTAGTTTGAAGCTTACAAGTATTTATCATTATTAAACAGTACTTGTCCTTTTTAAATGTCAGTCAGCCTTAAATTAAGCACTTTTAAATGCCCACACTATTATAGGCAAGAGTCGATCTTGAGGTATCTTTTCACTATGCTATAACCAATACACACACACACACACACACACACACACACACACAGAGAGAGAGAGAGAGAGAGAGAGAGAGAGAGAGAGAGAGAGAGAGAGAGAGAGAGGTAGTATTAGTAGGAAGAAAGACTTAGTCATCCATTTGTGAAATGTTGGACTTTTATTCTTCTATTGTCAAAGCTCTCTCCAAAACTAAGGTTTTGACCTGAGCTGGTAGGATCTTTCCTTAACTCCTGACTTAACGCCTCAATTTACAAATTTTAAGTTGGATGTAGCATTTTCATTTCCTGATGGCTGCAATCAGTAAATGGGAGACAATGAAGAGTCAAAGAACTCTAGCATGAGTCTAGATACTTCTACTCAGTGTCTCCTCAAAAGTGAGGAGAGTAATAGTTTGCCCAACTTCCCCCCCCCACACACATATACTACAAGGGACTACTGTAAGGATCAAATGCAATATTTTATGTTGAGTGCTTTTCTAAAGCCAAAGGAAAGGCACCATAGAAATAAAAGTACTTATCATTACCACTGTTGCTGTTAATGAAAATGAACACAATTTCATCTTAATCATCCTTCTTAGAATTATCATCAGAAAATCTGGCATTAAATGAGGATCTCTTTTATGAATTTTGAAGGTAAAATCTCAACAAAAATAACTTTTAAAATAAACTCTTAACAGTAGTTACTATTTAGGCCCAGGTTTGGTCTGCACAATTTTTGATTTATGAACAGAATTGTTTCAGTTTTTATTGAAATTTCCAATAGGATTTATTATAAACTCCTGTGTATAACTCTGAAAGCTCTTCATTCACGACCTGACCTCGACATTATCCTTCCAGTCTCATTGGACATTGCTTCCCCGCCTATATTCTGTAATCAAACCAAAACGGCATTCTCTCTGCCTCTCACACAACTTTCCCTCTCCCTTTGCTGTGTCTATTCAATATCCTTCATGTCTAGCATTTGCTCCCCCCGTCACATGGAGTTCACAAGACACAGCTCAATTAATGAAGCCTTTCCTGATCCCTTCCAACTACTAGAGGCACCCCTCTCCCCAAATTACTTTGTCATGACTTTCATTTGTTCTCTTTCACTAGTCCGCTTATATTTCTCACCTGTTAGAATATATCAGTTCCTTGAGGGTAAGGCATTATTCCAATGTCTCTACTTATATCCATATCGACTTGTATTAATGCCTAACACGGTGCCCGGCCTCTTCGTTGTTGTTATTGTCGTTGCTGTTCAATCATATTCCACTCTTTGTGACCCCCTGGACCATATAACATCAGTATTGTTCATGGGGGAGGCCTCTTGGCAAAGATACTAGAGTGGTTTGCCATTTCTTCCTGCAGTGGATTAAAAGAAGCAGAAGTTAAATGACTTGCTCAAGGTCACATAGCTAGCAAGGCCAAGTACGAACTCAAGTCTTTTTGACTTTAGGCCTAGTGCTCTTATCTACTAAACCATATAACTACCTCCACATAGTAGGTAGTAATAATAATAATAATAATAATATAATAATAAATAATTGTTGATCTATTGATTTTTTGTTTGTTTTAGCTGCATAGGTTTGAGATTGGAAAAGAAATCTGGCAAACAGACACATCCTTTGTCATAAACTGAACACCTACTACTTAGTCCAGAGGTCCTGCGTAGAGTTGTGATATACTCACAACCATCATGAATGAGAGAGAGAAACAGAGAGGCAGAGAACGATAGATAGAGACACTTCTCAGATGCTATATTCTTGACGCCATCAGCACTGATCCTTGAGAACAAGGATCTTCTCATGACCAGGGACTTTGATTTCATTCTATAGCACATGTTGTTTGAGCCAAATGGAGATGATTCTTCTGGCCTTGTCACCATGAGTCACAATGTTTTCAAAGCTTCCCAAAGGCACACCTATCTCTGAGTCTTGGTTCCAGAACAGACATGATTTTATTGAAGTAGATTATGTCTGTAGTGGAGAACCAGAGGGAAGTCTCTAAAATAGTAAGATGATCCCCTATGGAGGATCAGGGGGGAATAGGGAAAACTATTCTAGGAAAAAGTATGAATGGTTGCAGTCTTCATGAGATCGTACACTCATCAAAATCTTCAGAAGTATTGCTGAAATAGAATGACATATCGATGTGTCACTCCTTTGAGAACCAGTTTTCAGTTGCTTATTACTGTTTGAAAATCACTTTCTTTGTGGACTTTGTGGACGCAGAATACAAGCAGATGAGCAGGCCACTTTAGCCTCAGGTTCTAGTCATCCTAGCTCTTCTACCATTCAACCGTGTAACTTTAGACAAGTCTCTCTTTTCCTATCTCCCTCTGGGCTTTATTTTCTTCATCACTAGTAGGAGGGAGATGGGCTAAACGATTTCTAAGACCTCAGCCAGCTAAAAAACCAATCTATAATTTCTTTATTCTAAATACATTTATACAAGAGTCTCCACACCTACTGAATCTGAATAATTTATGTATTATAGGCTAGTATGGCAAGATACAAAGTGTCTCAATTAGGAGGCAATCAAAGAACTCTCCTGCACCAAAATGAAAGGTCAGAAAAAAGGATCACTCTTCCCCTAGACTTCAGGTCCTAGAAACTAACCTGGGTATTAACTGGGGAACTAATGAGAAACTGATCAATCAAAACCTTCTTTTTATTGTTATCTGCCTGGATGCCTTGAAATGTTTTTCAAATTAAAAATAAATCAATAATTGAGAAAAGGATCCTTTGTATTTACACAGAATTCAATTAGATTCAGCCTTAGGAATATGCAGTGAGAACACAAAACAGCAGAATGGATGAGGTAGTGGTTGCTAATTAATTATTATATTTTTAAAACATTCACAGCATCTCACCATTTATATAGAACAATCAAGAAATGGTCGGCCAACATTTCCTTTAAGTCCTCCACTGAGTGGGAATCCAGCATTTCCTAAGGAAGCCCATTTGACTCTGAAAAAACTTTCAATGTCAGAATATTCTTTTCTTCCATCTGTCTAACCTCTCTCTGCACTTCTCATTCCTTTTGCTTAGCTATGCTTTATAGGGCCAAATAGAAGCCATCTACTGGCTCTTCTACATGACAGTCCTTTACCTCCTTAAATAGAGCTGTCAAAATCTCCACATGTTGACTAAGGATGAATGGGACCCATTTCTTCCTACATTGGATGGAATGCCTTCAGAGAGCAGGACTCTTTTCTTTAAAGACCCAGTCCTGGTCTCTGAGGTTGTCGCAGACAGGAGAAGAGTGGGGTGGAAGCAGGTGACTTTTTCCAATTTGGGGACAAACTTTAACTAGACAGATATAGATTTAGCTATATTCATTAGAATGTAAACTCAAAAAGTCTGGGGCTGGGTCTGCCCACATGCATTTGGGAGGAAATAATGAAGGTCATGGGAGGAAGGTGTAAGAGTGAAGGCTGACACCATTTGATATCCTCATTAGCATGCCTATGGGGAATTGGTCAGGACCCAGAGAGGCTTGAAAAATTAAATATCCAAAATAACTTTTTGAAGATTGCTGTGAATCTGACCAAGGAGTATAGCTCAGTAGAGTGTTCTAGACCTGGGCATCCAAGCTTTGAGCCAGATGCCAAGAGATCACTGGCATGGGAGGGCTTAGAGTAGTTGAAATTCTTCACATTACAAAAGGATTCACTGGCAAAGTCTCTTACCAGTAAGCTTTCCTAGGACTTTTAAAATAGGATTTGGATTATGAAAATGTGATTTATACTCAGCTTTTCAGGAACACTTCTGCCTAAGGAATAAAGAACACATAGCTGGAGTCAAGAGAAATTTAGTTCAAAACCTTACTCTCCCACTTACTGGTTGTGTGACCTTGGGTAAGGCATTTGCTTTCTCTAGATGTCATGGTCTTCTTCTGTAAAATAGGCAGGTTAGATTGGATGGTTTCGAAGGACTTCTCCAATTCTAGAGCTAGGATTTTATGACCTAAAGGCAGGCTACCATAGCTCTTCAGAGTAAAAGATATCACTAAATATACCCAAATATATAATAATGAAATGGGCTGCTCACATCAGAAGGCTAAACCAAGAAGATTCCCAGTAAAGAGACTGGCCCAGCTAGGACTTTCATAGCTGAGACTATTCCAAGGTCTGTACAGGAGTCTGTAGGGACAGCAGTCTGCATTATAATGCAGAAGAAATGCCCCCATGGCTGAGTTCTTAGAGCCAATGAAATAAAAGTTTTAGTCTAGTTTCACCAAACTTGGGGATTTGATCAGTAATTACTTCAATTGTAAGTTAGTAACATCCAAACCCCCCTCAAATCTGGGGTTGCTCCTGGAATCTTAATAAGGAACATGATAGCAAAACTCTGCTAATTGTCATTAAAATTTCAAGATTTCGAAATGAGTTGAATGTGTATTCTAGGATATGAATGCCCATAATCTTTTTCTCCTTTCTCACACACATTCTTTCATGCTTCCATCCTTTGCCTTTCAGAAAGTGGTCTAGTAGAAACAAATGCTTCTAATACAGCCCTAAAGACAGGCATGCTTTGGATCAAATTGATGTTAAGGGACAGATTCACAAATTTTGCTGTTATAGACTTGCTTGTTCAGAGGTTTCAGTCCCAATCAGGAATATCATCTGAGCCTCTGTTGAACTTTTCCAGGGAGATGATGCCAAAAAGGCCACTATCGGAAGCAGAAGACCTCTGAGGTCCAGTGTGTCATGACTTCTCAGCAAAAGCTACTCAATGCCAGACCTGTTCCAAAAGATGCCTCATGGAACTTCAAGGGATTTTTTTGGTCCTAGACACGGTAACTTTCATTTTCAACCAGATTGAGGCTTGTTGTTTGTTTGTTTCCTTCTTAAACAAGAAGGTAGAAAGAACCTAGAAGATGAGAAAGAGAGAAGCAAGGAGAGTCTAATTAACAGAACAACTTCAGAAAGAAACATTCACCAACTGAGAAAATTGGTTTTGATTCTCCCAGCTCCCTCTGCAGATGCTGTGGCTTCCTGGTATATAAATGGCTCAACTTTCTGGGAGGGATGTTAAAGCCAAAGCCCTGCAGAAGCTTTTACTTACTAAAACAGGCAATGCTATCACTCTGAACAGTCCAAAAAACAGATGCAGATGTTTTACATCAGATGATAAAGAGCCAAACTAGATAGAAGGTAAATACATTTAGTTGGAAATAGAAGTTTAGTGATCATCCAACCTATGAATTCTGGACCTTTTTTGTTGTGGCCCGGACTTCTCCTTTGACAGTCCAGGAAAACCTATGAACACTTTGTCATAATCATGTCTTTAAGCACATAAAACAAAATACACAGGATTACAGAGGAAATCGATTATACTGAAATACAGTTAAAATACTTTTTTTAAAAAGTTCATGGACCCCAGGACAAGGATATCTGATTCAGTCTAAAATCACTCTACTTTGCCTTTCATACCCTATGCCCATTTTACAGAGGAAGAAAGTGAGGGCCAGAGAGCAGAAAGGGACTTAACCAAGGTCACGAAGCTAGTTAATGGAAGAGATGGAAGTTATAAATGTTTTTTACCCTAAGTTGCCTCCCCTATTATTCCCCTGTAAAGAGATAAAAGAGGGGTGTGGTGGGGAAGAAGCAACAGTATCATTTTTTTATAAGTAGAAATTTAGCCTGTGGTTCCATGGAGGCTCCATGAAAAAAAAAATGAAGCCATAATTAGCCCTTAGAGGCAGAGAAGCCACCAATAGTATTCTACTGAAGAACAGGATGGGGGAACTGTGGTACAAACTATTCATAAAAAGAGATTATATGATCAGCTACCCGGAACTGTAAGAGACCTTCAGGATCATTTCCTCCAACCCCCTCATTCTACAAAGGAGGATATTATCCAAAAGAGTTAAGTATTTCCCTGTGTCTGGTGTGATGATGCCTAATCCGATACATTACATCAGTGGGAAAAGATCTCCCTTTATCTGTGCAAGATGGGACCATAGATATATCACAGGACCTTCCAACATACATGTGAAAATTCATGCATGATAGGACTAATGAGTCATCTACACCTCCAGGCCTAGCTTTGCTATTTGATGGTTCTAGACCTTGGGCACAACCCTGCCCTTTGTTGGTCCTCAGTTTCCTTCTTTGGACAATGAAAATTGGGCACAAGGTGATCTTCAAGTTCCTTGCTGAGGCGACAAGTGGAAAGCGCATGAGCTCTCAAGTCAAGAGACATAGATAAAAATTTTAGCTTCAGGTGACTTTGGGGATGTCAAATGGCCTCCCTGAGCCTCAGCTGCCTTGTCTATACAATGGAAGGATGGAGGGCTGGACTAGAGAGATTCTCTGAATTCCCTTTCAACTCTAAATACAGGACTCTTGAGCAAGTTAATTCACAACCAAGAACTGTGTTCTCCACTATAAAGTGATAGAGTTAACTATATGACCCCTGAAGCTCCTTGTAATCTCGAGATATAGGATCACACATGTGATCTTAAATCATCATCTCCTTGGGGGCAGCTAGGTGGCACAGTGGATAGAGCACCAGCCCTGGAGTCAGGAAAACCTGGGTTCAAATCTGCCCTCAGACATAATTATTGCCTGACTGTGTGACCTTGGGCAAGTCACTCTTAACCTCATGGCCTTAATAAAATAAATAAATAAATAAGGAGATTTGCTTAGGAAAAAAATAAGCTCTTTAAAACTCAACTCAGTTTCTTTATTTATAAACTGAGGGGATTGGACTAGATAGTTCTCCACATACAACTATGACTCCCAACTCAAGGCCAACATCTCTAAGTACTTTCTGTAGCTCTGGTGATAAGTTACCACAGTCACCTACATACCTTTTGCCCAAGTACCTTATGATGGCTATAGGATTGAAAAAAGTTAACTGGGACCAAAGTCACTTTCTAAGAAATGAAGAAATTGCTTTGTTTGGTGCTGTCTTGCCTTGTCTGATAATAATCATGTTTCAGTATAAGCATAATGTGAGTGTCAGTGCATTGTGGAAAAAAGAGACTTAAATATGACTCCTATCGCTATGACTGACTGTTCAGTAAAATGAAGGGGGGAGGTGGACAAAATGATCCCCCAAATCCCTTTCATAGCAAAATCAATGAACTTTGGGCAACTGGACCACTCTGTAAAGCCAGAGTAAGAATGGTCTTTAGAGGGCTCCATATTCTCCCCTTCCTGGCAGCTCCCTCACTAAAGGTTCTTGCTCTTAGTGAATTGTAATAATTAAAAATTGAACTGTAAAAATGTGGGATGGCTTTCAACTCTTTAAATTAGTAAAAATATTTTTATTCAAAACAACAACTGAAGTGATAAATTATTCCTGCCAAGGTGTCAGCTAAGAATGACCTCAGATGAGGCCCTGCACAGAGATAGGTTGTTTTGCAAATGGATCTCTGGAAGACCTTCAAGCTGTGATCTAGTGGAAGGATTTGGGGAACTAAGGGAAACAGATAATCTGGATTCAAGTTTTGATACAGCCACTTAGAATCTGTGGGATCGTGGACAAGAAGAGGCTTTATGTCTCTGGATCTGTTTCCTTTTATGTCAAAAGAGAGGCTAGGACTAGATCACCTCTAAGATTTCTTTCCTGGTCAAAATCTATGGTCCTTCAAGATCTAAAAGAATATACTCCTGTTGGAGATTGATACTGTACCAATGGGGGGGGGGGCATAGAGAAAGAGAGCCCCATAAGGGTACATGTGAGTGGCTCAGAGTTTTTAGGGCAACCCCCTCAGGACCAAATTCAATGGCCTAATGCAATGGTAAGATTGATAACTAGTTAAAAAAGAATCAACAATGCTTCTGAGACAAGCATAAAGTATCCCCATCAAGAAACTAAGCAGGTTGAGCTAATCCAAGAGAGAAAATACTTGGGGTTCCTGGATGGATAAAGAAAATCTTTGAGGTATATGAGCCTTCTCTTGAATCTCCACAACAGTTTAGCCAAACCTAAATATTTCCCCTTACTTTTTTTTTCATTGCTGTTAAATGGATTAAAAATAAATTCCAAGCGTTCACTTTGCTGGGGGAGGACAAATGGAAGGAGTTATTCTTAGCAACCCCCTGGCTGCCTGGGCTGCCAACCCCTGTTGAGTGTGTGGCACCTTTGTCTGCCAAAGTCTTCGCAGACACACACACACACACACACACACACACACACACACACACACACACACAGCCTCCCTGGAGCTGGGACTCAGTGGGGGTAAAATGTAAACAACTATATCAGTTGTTCAAAGTCCTTTGAAAACATGCTGGGAAGAAGGGTCTCCTGATGAGAACAAGAATTGGCAACTCAAAGATCTGAAGTTGAAAGATACTGAGGGTCTTTGAGTACCACAGTCAACTTCCCCTTCCCCCCACCAATTCTCAAGCTTAGCAACCCCTAATCAGAGACTATACAAGCTGCAAGGGACTTGAGAACATCTAGTTTTTTCCTAAGTACTCTAGTCAACAGTAGAACGCATGCTGAACTAACAATCCAAGCATGTGAATTTGAGTCCACCTCTGTTGTTGTCTGCTTGTGTAACCATGGACAAGTCTTTTCCCTTCAATGAGCTTCATTCTCCTTGTCTGTACACTGAGGCAATCAAATAGATGGTCTCTAAGATCCCTTCTAGACCTGTTCCATTGAGTCAATTTCAGTCCAATTCACTCTTTGTATAGCAAAATAACTTGAGCCCCAACCCCATGGCAGGGAGTTAAAATACTCTACTAAAGGTCACAAGGTAAGGTAGTGGCAGAGCTGGAATTCACACTCAAGCTCTGAGACTCCGAGGTCAGCACTTTTTCTATTGTACCACACTGTTTATACACTTCTGTTCTCTTAATTCGATTCATCCAGCTCAGCCCATGCCAAATTCATCTGCCTCAAACATGACTTGGCATATGCCACTTCCTAGATCAGAAACCTCGAATACATCCCCTTTGTCTAAGGAATCAAATCTAAGCTCTTTATCTTAGCATCCACAAGCATTCCCATGCTTCCCTAGAAAAGCTTTATTCACCTCTTCTCCAGCTGTCTCAACTACTCACTCCAGAAATGTTGAGCTCATTTCACATTGATTGGGAATCTTTACCTGACCAGCCTAGGCTCAGCCATGCTCTCCTCAGAATTCCTTTATCTGATAGATCCTTCAGTGGGTACTTCTACAACATGGCAAATTGTGATTTCCTGGAGGCAGCCCTGGGTTCTTGAAGGCTATGCCTGGAGAACACAAGCTCTGGCTGGGCCTACAATGTGCAGAGGAAACAAACACCCAGGGCCTGACTATGTAGTTATACATTGAAGGTCATTCAGGTGAAGACCAAAGAGGCTAACTTCAGATCACTTGGGAGAGTTCCGGGGTAGAGGCCAGAAGTGAACTCTTCGAAAACTGCAATTTAATCATCTACTGAAGCAGTACAAGGGATCAGGGCAGCAGGTACAGCTACAAAATCTTAAATCCTTATAAAGTACTGAAGGATATAAGGAGTCCTGACTTTCCAAATTAAGGGAAGGAAAGAAGGAAGTGCCTTTCTTTATATGGCCAAAACAAGTCATCACAATTACATGTCTTTTAGCCTTGGTTATCTCTCTTTCTGTTTATGTGAGTTTGGCATTTGTGTCTATTGTTCTCTTTTGTTGACTTCCAGTAACAATGCAAGCCAGCATTTATTAAGTGCCTACTATTATCAGGCACTATGCTAGACAAAAGAGAAAACAATCCTGGGTCAGATCATACAAGTCTTTTCAGGCTTCTCTCAATTATCTACATTCATTTTAATGGGGCAACAATATTCCATTGACCACAAGTGGCTCTACCATTGCCTAACTGATAGGCAGACAGGTGCTCAATTAATGTATCATAAAGTAAGGAGGAGCGAAAACACTGATAGGGTAAGAAAACAGAAGAGGAGGGAAAAGGAAAGAAGAGTAGAAGAGGGGAAGAAAAGGGGCGGAATGGAAAGAAAAAGAAGGTAATTTAATATAATTTAATAATAAGGGAGAATAGAAAATAACACTTGGGAGAGGGGAGCAATTCTCTCCCTTTTAGAAATTCTTCACTGAAAGAAAAAAAAAGTACATTTCTCAGGTTTGCTTTTACTTCTTTGTTTCTTTTGTGAGAAACAGAGAGACTTTTGTTGGCTGAGAACCACTCCCAAAAAGGTATGGACAATACAAACCCTGATTTCTTGCATTTGCTCATTTCTGAAATGGCTGGCTGGCTGACCTTCAGAGGGTCCAGAGCCCTGTCATGTAGGCAGAGAGTTCCAAACTACTGTCAGCAGGCATTTGCCCAAGCTCTCAGAGAGTTCACACCTTAGTCTTTGATTAACTCTACCCACTGGCAAATCAAGCCTAGCAATTCCTCATTCCGCTCCTTGCCATTGGTGGGATGTATTTGGGTCACCTCTAATTTCAACACTCACCTCCTCGACCCTCCAAAAAATTTCAACTTCACTCAGCTATAGGTATGACAGGACCTCACAAATTGTAAATTATATTACTAATTAAAGCACACAAGGTATGCAAAATAACAAGAGTAGTACTCATTTTTTTGAACCACAAAAGTACTATTTTATTCTCACTCACTCATAACTTGGGGTGGCATTCTTCTGACAGAAGAGGATGAATATGTATGCCACATTAACATTTTATAGTAGAGAGTTGGGAAGAAAACAAACCTTACCACTATTTGTTTTAATTTCAAGAGATTCCAATTTTACAACTGACATCACTGTCATTTTTTTTATTAAATTGACGCCAAATCTCACTAATACAGCTATCAGTGTTGCTATTACATTTGATATTGATTAAAATTAGACATCACTTTTCAACCTCCATGGGAGGCAATGCCAAGCCTTGTAGGTCTCTTTTCTATTTATAAAATAAGCCTCATAAAAGCTGAGCAGAAAGGGTCTATATTTGGTGGTGGGTCCCCTGGGTTGGAATCTTTCCTCTTCTACTTTGCTTTATGTGTGAATTTAAGCAAATAACTATCCTTCCTTGGACTTTTGTTTCCTCAACTATTTCTTTTTCTTTTTTTTTCTTTCAATACTGGGTCTTCCCTATCTTATTGAGCAAGTGGTCAAAATATAAAAATGACTAGCCAAGAAGTTTTAATTTGTTCCATTTCTGATGTGAGCTTCCACTTCTGGGGATTCTTCAATATTGGTCTTAGAATTAATGTGGATATCTGATCAATCATTTAGCCTACTGTAACCCAGAATTTCTGAGTTCCAGACATTCATCAGCCTCAGTATGACCAGTAGCAGGAATTATAAACATGTGCCACCACATCCAACCATTTGATATTTTCCAACTCTAAATGTTAAAAGTAAAAATGGATAGACTTAGCTATTTGAAAATTGTGTAGGGCTTAAAATCACAGCATGCAAAAAAGAGAGGAGATGACCTTAGAAATCATCCGGTCCACCTACTACTTCATTTTACAGATAAGGAAATTGAAGGTCAAAAAAAGGACAATAGCAGAACCAGAACCTCCAACTAATGTCATTTTCTGAGAAAATCAATTCATTTTCCCTTTTCTTCCATCAGGACTAATTCAATTAACTTAATCATCAATACATAAATCCAAGAGATATGATAAAATGTCCTTGTCAAGTCACCAAAAAGTCTGAAAGTGCCCAATACAACATCAACATAATTCTAATCTCCCAGGAACATCTAAAACTAGGTTTTGCCTTGATTGAGGACACCCCTCAAGCCACATGTTGTACTTCTGAATGAAATAATTTTTTAAAAATCGATCAGCAACAGATATAGTACTATCTTGGATCCTTTACTCTTAGCACTGTGTAAGAATGGGAATATGGGTTTGCTGCAGAAAATAATCAGCAAAAGACTACCTATGCTTTTTCATGTGTATATCAACAATACCTAATATGTGACTACAGACTATTATAAAAGAATTATTATGAAGAAAAATCAAACATATGACAACATTTTCTTGGTCTTTTAATAATACTATCATCTTTTCTGAAATAGACAAAAATTCTATCCATAAATACCTTTAATTTCATCACCTGAAGCATTAGTACATCTTCAAGTCTAGCTGCTATCTCTGACTTCTTAGGTGCCATTGCCACTTCTTTCTGACACATGTGGCACTAAGAGGTAATTCAGTTCAAATGCAGTAATCCCACTGCTGTCACTAATAACCACTAGAAAAAATGTGGGCATATCTGTTTCAATTCAGGTCTGTCTAGTTTCTTCTACAAATGCTCTCTGAATAAATACCTTCACTAAATCTCTCATCAAGTTCTCTGCAATTCCATCCCCGCCCAATTATTTGTCAGTGTTCAGTGAAATATTGTTCAAAAATCCTGTCATCCTCCTCTATAACGTTTTGCAAATGAACTTGTACTCTAAATCTTTGTTGCTACTGGCTGTCATGTCCATTTCACTTGGCTAGAAGAGTATTCACTGGCTGATAGTTTCTGGATTCATTTCATCTTCTGACACTGGTGACATGTACAGGAATAATTAAACTTTTTTGAGACATGGTGATCAAGTCACTGTCTTAATTTCTGTCCATTTACCATTTTTAGAGTCAATAACGTGTTTAAAGAGGCTCCAGTGGAACCACAGTGATCATATATACTGGTTCAGCTTCTCATGCTCACTTTCCTTTAATTTGGTAGTTATTTTCAATTAGTATAAACAATGAAACTCCTAAAAGTGGTCACATGCATTTGAGTTCTTAAAATTCAAGTTAAAATAATATAGCACATGATAATTGGTTCCAGGTTTATGGAATTATGCAGTATAAATTCAAATAACATGGCAACTTCAGGGGATTCTTTATTTGCACTTATCTGGATGTAGTCCAATTTATTTTGACTTGTGTTCTACTCATTAAGTGACCTGTAGTATCCAAACCACTAATTCTGAAATCTCAACCACATAAGTAATTCCTTAACATATAATATATTTCATTTGTTATGATACTGTTGTTTTTTAACATTTTATTTGTTTTCCAATTATTATACAATAGTAATATGTACCCATCATTTTTTTCAAGACTCCCCCGCACAGAAAGCTGTATGACAGTCTCTACATTGTTTCCATGCCATACATTGATGTAAATTGAATGTTATAAGAGTAAACATAATAATAAACATAAACCCCCTCCACCCAAGAAGATGAGAAACCTCAAGAACAGAGAGAGAAAAAAAAAATTGTACTTCAGTCTCTGTTCAGATTTCAATGGCTCTGTCTCTGGGGTGAGTTGCTTTCTTTATCATAAATCCACCAGAGAAGTTGCTTGAATATTTTTCCCACAGTTGCTATTACTAGCTGTACCTCCACTCTATTTCTCCCCACTCTCATTTATTCTATTCTCTCTCTCTCCTTTCATCCTGGCCCTGTCCAAAAGTGTGTTGAATCTGAGTACCCTCTCCCTCGATCTTCCCTCTCTTCTATCACTTCTTTGCCCCTTCCCTCCCCCCACTCCCCCTCATCCCATCCCTTTCTTCTCATTTCTCTCTAAGGTAAGATAGATTTTCTCACCCTATTAAGTGTATATGTCATTTCCTCTCTGAGCCATTTCCGATGAGAATGAAGGCTCACTCATTCCCCCTTGCCTTACCCACCTCCACTCCATTGAAAAAGCTTTTTCTTGACTCTTATGTGAAATCTCTCAGCTTCTTCTTCATCTCCTTTTCCTTCTTCCCAGTACTTTCCCCCATCGCCCATTATTGACTCCATCCCTTTACTACATCATACCATTATATTTTGCTCCTTCCTATGTCCTGTCTATATATGCTCCTTCTAACAGCTCTTATAAATGAGAAAGTTCATATGAGTTATCAATATCTTCTTCCCATGCAGGAATACAAACAGTTCAACATCATCAAGTTCCTCATAGTTAGTCCCTCTCTTCCACTGCCTCGGTGGTTCACCAGAGTCCTCTCCTTGGAGATCAAACTATCTGTTCAGCTCTGGTCATCTCAATAGGAAAGCTTGAAAGTCCCCTGTTTATTTGAAAGTCCATCTTTTCCCCTGAAAGAGGATGTTCAGTTTTGCTTGGTAGGTGATTCTCAGTTGTAAACCAAGAGCTTTTGCTTCCAGAATATCATATTCCAATCCCTATGAGCCCTTAATGTAGATGCTGCCAGATCCTGTGTAATCCTGACTATGGAGCCTTGGTAGCTGAATCGTTTGTTTCTGGCAGCTTTTAGAATTTTATCTTTGATTTGGGAATTTTGGAATTTGGTTATAATATTCCTGGAAGTTTTTCTTTTGGAGTCTCTTTCAGGAGGTGATAGGTGAATTCTCTCGATTTCTATTTTACCCTAAGTTTCTAGGATCTCAGGGCAATTTTACTGTATTATTTCTTGAAAAATGAAGTCTAGGCTCTTCTCCTGGTCATGACTTTCAGATAGCCCAATAATTTTAAAATTATTTCTTCTAGATCTGTTTTCGAGGTCAGTTGTTTTTCCAATGAGATATTTCACATTTTCTTCTAATTTTGGGCTTTTTTGGCAGAGTTTTATTTCTTCCTGCTTTCTTGCAAAGTCATCAGCTTCCTTTAGTTCCATTTTACATTTGAAGGAGTTATTTTCTTCAGAGAGCTTTTTTTAATCTCCTTTTCCAGCTGTCCAATTCTGCTTTTTAAGGCATTCTTCTCCTCATTTGCCTTTTCTTTTGCTTTTTCCATTAGGCCTAAACTGGTTTTTAACATATTATTTTCTTTAGTATTTTTTGTATATCTTTCACCAAGTTTTTGATTTGGTTTTCATGATTTTTCTGCATCGCTCTCATTTCTCCTCCCAATTTTTCCTCCACCTCCCTTAATTGCTTTTCAATTTCAAAGTCTTTTTTGAGTTCATCCATAGTCTGAGCCCATTTTCTATTTCTCTTGGAAGTTTTGGATACAGAAGCTTCGATTTTGTTATCATCTGAGTATGTGTTTTGATCGTCCATGGGCCTAAAGTAATTCTCTATGGTCAGATTCCTCTTTTTCTGTTATTTACTCATTTCCTCAGTCCAAGATTAATTTATAGCACTTCCAAGACTTTGGGGTTGGTTTTTTTTTGGGGGGACACCCCACTGGGACCTTTATTCCTCCAAGGTCTTATGCTCTCTAGTCTGTGCTTTGATATGTAGATGACCACAGCCACTTCCCTCTGCCCTGGGCCTATAAGGAGAGATTCAGCTTGGTTTTTAAGTATAGAAGCCCAAACTGCAATATGTGAATGTAGGCAAACAGCACAGTCCTACCCCAGGGAGAGCAGAGAAATATCTGCAGACTTCCCTTACCATCTCTGGGGGTGCAGGCTGCTTTCTCCCGATTCTCACTGCAGGTTCTGTGACCAGCACTCCCTTACTCCACACTCATTCTGGTGGAGCAGAGTTCTCTCACCACCCCTTCAAGCTGTTGCTGGTGATCTCTGTCATGTGCTGTGCTGAGCTGGGCTGGACTGTGCCACAGCTTTTTTTCCAACACCCAGTCCTGGTGAACACACCTTTCCCTCAGAACTTCTAAGTTATCTTGGACTGCGAAAATATATCACTCAGTCTTTCTGTGGGTTCTGCCCCTCTAAATTTTGGCTAGAGACATCCTTTGTTTTGGGGGGGTTTGGGGGGTTGGAGTTCTTGGGAAATTTTGCCTTCACACCACCAACGTGGAGATACTGTTAGTTCTTGTCACATTCAGTACCTTCCGAAAATATTTCTTATTTTTAAGTCACCTGAGGCCTTCAAACCCTTTCATTTATTGATTCTCAACTGAATTTCCCTAGGAAGCTTTGACTTTCTTCCCTGTACACACTATCATACTGAAGACCCCAAGTTAGAGAAATGTCTGCTGACTTGGTTTGAAAGATCTTGAAATATTCTTTATTCCAAGTTTATTTAGGAATTTTTTCCCAAAGCAAAAAAAAAATTTAGCATTAATTTAAAAATATTTCACTTCTAAATTCTCTCCTTCTTCCCTCTCCACTCCCCCCCCCACGATTGAGAAGTATATAGGGTATATATATGTGTAGTCATGCAAAACATTTCCATAATAGTCATTTTGTGAAAGAAAAATATAGACCAAAAAAAAACCTCAAGAAAAATAAAGAAAGCTTTAAAAAGCCTGCTTCAATCTGTATTCAGATACCATCAGTTTTATCTCTGGGGACGGATAGCATTTTTTCATCACAAAGTCCTCAGAGTTGTCTTGGATGTATTGCTGGGAATAGGTAGATTTTGAAATATTGTTCATAGAATTTCTATACAAGAAATGTTGACATATGAATAAAAGTGATTTTCACTGGGATTATTTTGCTTATGTTCACTGAGACCATATCAAGGTGTAGTCACTGTGACCACCACCAAGAATTCCATGCAATAGTGCTGCTTCTTGTCTATGATCACACAATAAAAATAATCTCAACAATTCCTTTATTTATCTCTACTAGAAGACCTGATGATCCATCCTTCCATTTAAGAAAAAACTTCCTTTTGTCTTATTGTGCAATTACAGAAAAAATGTCACTGTGAGTGTGATAGAGTCTTTTTAGTTCACCAATTCGTTGGTCATAGACAAAACTCACATATGAATACCTATATAGATAAATTAAAATTAGTAGATGGTCTAATATTTGTGACCCTTTCCCTACCATTATGGCTAAAGTAGAAATCATACTCCTCAATCCTGTTCCTTCTCCAATCTTTTTTTACTTCTGTCAAAAGTACATCCTTCCAATTTCTAAGTCAATCATGGACTGTTCTCCCTCTCACATCCCTTATATCTACACTGGGGGTCAAGTTTTAACTCTATTTCTCTACATATTTTGCATCCAACTCTTCTATTAACATATCCTAGATCCTAGGTCTAGCCTTCATTTGCTGATGCCTAAATTACTGCAATTTTTTTCAGCATAACTTTCAAATGGATATTACCAAAGCACTGATATCACCATGCTACTCCCTTCTCAAAAACCTTCACTTGCTCCCTATTGTCTTCAGGATAACATAAGAAACTCCTCAGCTAGCAATGTAAAGCTCTCCACAGTTTGGTTCTCACCTAGCCACCCAAACCAAATTACCCACTGTTGTTCTCTTCAGGCAGTCTCTCCTTTTTGCTAACTTCCTGTTTCAAATTGTCCTGCTATATATTCCAGGTCTGCAACATTCCATCTCCCATTTCCACACTTTTGTACGTGTACCACATCCTCTTTTCACGTCTATCCTTTTAGAATTTGGAGCACAATTCAGATACTACCTCCCAGATGGGACTTTTCCCCTCCATGTAGCGAGTTGTTAATATTCTCTCTCTCTTGAAATTCACTTTGCATAACTTTGTATTTCTAAAGGGGAAGAGTCTCACTTGTGATTTCTTTGATTCAGAATGTTTCCAGTGTGAAAACTCACCCCACTAATAAAATACAAGCAACTCCTCCGCTTACAGGTAGTGTCTCAAACACTCAGATTTTAAATGGCCAGTGGTCACAAGGGCAGGCAATCCTTCTGCAGAGTAATCAGAGGTAACATGACTTGCCCAGGATCACACAGCTAGGAAGTATCTCAGACTGGATTTGAATTCAGGTCATCTTTACTGCAGGCCTAGCACTCTAGCAATTGAGCAACCAGCTGTGGTCTATATGTCCTTATTTGTGAACATGCTCCATTTTCTCTTCAGTAGAATGGAAGCTCCTTAAGGGAAGCAGCTGTCTTGCTTTTTTCTACATCCAGTGTAGTGACAGGCACATAGAAAGTATTCAAGCAACAGCTTGATTAAGTTGAAGCAATACTAAAATCAAAATGACTCACACGACCTTGATTTTGAAGAAATAGATGAGAATAATTGTTCCAAGTCAACCTCTAACTAATCCAAGAATCAATTATCTCTCTCTCCCTCCTCCTCTTAAGATGACCTCTCTGAACTACATGGCAGTTCCTACCATACCAGACCTCACATCTTGTTTAAGAGACATGGGAGTAAGGAGAGGCTTAATAGAACTTCTCATGAATTATGTCTGGATACACTTACTAAACTAGATTATAATTATTTGTATGTCTTATCTTAACTACTGGATAGCTAGCCCTTGGGTCAAAGATTCTACATGATTCATGGCACTAGACACAATACCTTGGAAATAATGGGTATTCAATAAATGTCGGTTGTATTGCTGAAGAAGGAATTACCCTATATATTACAAACATACTATATTTTCACTTCTGTCAAAGTCGCTACCAAAGATCCAAAGTAATAATGAACAGCAACAAAGTTTGTATGTATAGGATTTGTTTTTTTTAATGACAGTATAAAGTTGCCTACTTGTGTATCCGATTCATGAAGACAGAAATAGTATCCAAATTCAGCTTGCACATATTTCCCCCCCTTTTCTAGCAAAGTAGGTATTTAATAAATAGTGAACAAATGAATTAATGAACTAAACTCTTTTATCCTCTAACAGGAGAAAAAAAATCTTCAAGCAAAAGCCATATAGCTTGGAAAGAACTCTATCTGAGGAGAGAGGAAACTGGCACAGGGCAGCCATGGAACCCTGAGCAAAGTCTTTCCTCTTCTCTGAGTGGGCATTTCCTCTTCTGTGGAAAAAAGAACTGGGGAGTTCTAAAGACTCTACCAGCTTTCAAGTCATGTGATCTGCTCACAACCACCTAATCATTTGAGAGACATTAGGGAAATCATGAGTGTCCAGTTGCGGGGAGGAGGAATCATTTTAAATCTCCTCTGAGACCTTCTCACTTGGAAAAAATCTTCACATTTAAGGGCCAATAAATTTCACAAGCTTCTCCAATCTCCTCCAGTGGAAATGTTGGCATTACCCCTAGCAATTTTTTCCCCTTGGCACAAAAAAGACATTTAATTCTTTTTTCAGATTGTGAAATCATAAATTTTTGGAGGGTTTCACCTGCCATTCACTTGAAAAAATAATTAGTTAAGAATGAAAACTATTTTTCCTCCTTGATCAAGCTCCAATAGCTTTTGGATGGATTCTCAGTAATAAAAATAATAGCTTTTATTTACATAGCACTTCTTAACTCTAACGGGTTTTCACCACCAGAAAGGCATTTCATCCTCAGCAAGCCAGGAAAAAAGAGGATGGCAGGTTATGTATTCACCCATCTTAGAGATGAAGAAAATAAAGCTTCCAAAAGTAGCTTGATCCAAGTTCATACAATTAGTAAGGTCACAGAGCAGGTTTAATTGAGCCACTAAGGTGCTGGGTAACCTTGTACAAATCATTTCACCTCCATGAAATTAAATTTCATCATCTCATAGAAATAGCAGGCCTTGAACTGAGAGGGGCTTCAAAGGTCATCTTGTCCTTATTGCTAAACAGGTACCCCTTCTGCCAAGTAGTGACAGGCACATAGAAAGTATTCAAGCAATGGTTTAATTAAGTTGAAGAAACACTACAATCAAAATGTCTCACAGGACCTTGATTTTGAAGAAATAGGCAATAAACCTTCTCTGGGCCAGGGGTGATATCCCAGGGAAATAAAGACAAAGAAGAAATGGTCCCTGCTCTCGAATTGCTTAGAATCTATTTCAGGGAACACCATGTATACCTAGGGATAAGTAAAAATATAGTCTAAGTAAATTTGTGTTCATCCAAATTCTACCAGTGATGGATAACTCACTACCTTCTGAGGGAGCTCATTAAAGTTCTAAGAGTTCGAAAGCTTTTTTCTTACCATCATATTGAAATTAGTCCCTTTCCATAAGATCCTAGATTCAGAGGTAGAAGAAACCTCAGGGGCCATCTAGTCCAATATCCTCATTTTACAGATGAGGGAACTGAAACCCAAAAAGCTTCAGTGATTTCCCAGAGTCACAGAAGTAGGAAGGAGAGTCAGAACTCAAATTCAGGGCTTCTGACTCCAGAACTAGCATTCTTTCTACTAAGTCACAATGCTCACTGGTCCCAGTTCTGTTCTCGAGAGTCAAATACAGTATGACAAATCACACAAATCCCTAGTTCCTTCCACTGATCTTCTTATGTCCCCTCCCTGAACCAACTATCCATCCTTCCAGGTCAAAGGTCTTCCAAGAAGGTGTCACCCAGAAACAAGCTTGTAAAATGGGAATAAATAGATTCCTACTATCCTCTGCTAAATGAAGGCTATGAGGAGCTAACATGTGAACTAAGTTCTAGTTCTCATGTTCTGTGGTTCACCAATGGACTACCTTCAATCTCCTCCAAAACAGGATGCCAAAAGATTCATTCAGCAGGTATTTGGACATCATATCACTGTACACAATGTTACTGACCCCATGCATTTCATCATGCCTCCTCCTAGTGATCATTAGTCCAATATCAGGGTAGAGTAGGACTGAAGAGGGGCAAAAAGGCCAATGTCCACTAGTATTCTCATCTGCACTCCAGCCAGATAGTGTTGGTAGATGGCATCCTTAGTTGCCACTGTCATTTGGGGTCACTAAGTCTGAAGATTTATAAGGTCTCTGCCCGCCAAAGAGTGACCTCATTGCAGATCGCTGCTGCCAAATGATTGGCCCCTGCAGTGAGCCTGAGCATCCACTACTAGCTCATGTCAGATGTCAAAAAAATATTCCTAAGGCAGAGATAAAACCAAGTCAGTCTCCAACTCAAAAATCTGAAGACGTCCTTTCCTACCTCTACGATAAACTAACTCCAATCCCTCAGTTGGGCATTAAAAACCCTCCATAAACTAACACAAATTAACATTAAATATAAAAGGATAAAAATAAAATAGGGGCTTGTCCCCATACATTTCCACCTGAACTTTATGAAAAAATATGAGAATGAAATACTAACAATAATTTTAACAACTATGGAATGCCTAGTAAGACACTACATGGTGGTAGGAATTATTCATCACAATCTTATGATCTCTCATAGACTGATAGGTGACAAATCCCTGGACCACAAATACAGACTTCAAAACAGCAAGGGAAAATCAACCAATAAACCATATTGGAAGAAGAATATTATCAGCAAAATGATGCCCACAATTGTCTGGTTCTACCACTGGTACACAACCATTTGAGCATCTTTTCGAAAGATATCTCTATACTACACATGTATAAGTGCTAAAGTATATGAAATCAAAACATTTCAAAATATAGAGTCATGGGGAGATAACAAAATCATGTGAAAATTGAATAAGGAACCTATCATTGCAACCATCCTGTTTACAAAAGACCGAAGACCTGGAAGAATCTTAAACACCATCCAGGCCAGGAGTTTGTAATCTGTCACGTGTAAATATGTTTTTAGAAATAATTTAACAGCTATTTCAAAATAATTGGTTTCTTTAATTATCCAATGTATTTCATATATTTAAAACATGATTTCCAAAGATAGTTCATAGGTTTCACTAGAGTATCAAAAAAAAAGATCAAATAGCCTTGATCTAGTCCAGTCTTCTCATTTTATACATAAGAAACCTGAGATGGGAAGAGAGACTTGCTCGGAGACACACAGGTTGTATGACTCAAAAGAGGAATTTAAACTGACATCTTCAAGATACTTTCAGTGAGCCTATGAAAGACAAGTTTTCATCTCAAAACTTTTATTTTTAAAAAGTCAGTTTTTAATGTATCTGTGCAATAGTTGTCAGAATATTAAAAATAAAAAAATTAGGGGTGACTAGGTGGCATAGTGGATAAAGCACCAGCCTTGGAGTCAGGAGTACCTGGGTTCAAATCTGGTCTCAGACACTTAATAATCACCTAGCTGTGTGGCCTTGGGCAAGCCACTTAACCCCATTGCCTTGCAAAAAACATAAAAAAATTAGTGGCACAGTAACTTGTCTTTGAACCATTTTTATCTGAACACCAATGAAAAATTAAAAAGAAGAGACTACTAATATCACTGCTTTCAATATCATATGAGAAGGTATATAAAGCATTTGGTATTTTATCACATTTGATCCTCAAAACTAACTTGTGAGGTAGATGTGATTATTGTCCCCATTTGCAGTTGAGAAAACTGAGGTTCATAGTGGTTACTAGAACTTGTTCAGATGTCTGAGCTAGAAATGGAACTTTGATCTTCCTGATTCTGCAGGGAGCAGTCTATCTTCCATGCCATGTTGCCCATCCTAAGACTCTGCACCTGGTAGGTGAGTGACCATGCAGGTTTGTGAGAGAGTGCTTTGAGCACACAGCTTTCTCTATATTAGACTTTTTAGAAACGTCCCTCAAGGATGATTTTTAACAGTCTATTGAGTTGAACCCTTTTCCAGACCATGGAAGTCCGTCCTAGATTCTTTATTGTGTCCTCCAGAATAACACACACACACACACACACACACACACACACACACACACACACACACACAAAATTCCCAATTGAAAGACAATGGTTCCCATTACTATTAGCCCTGGATTCACCTGTACTTTAACTTTTAAGGAAATTGTATCTATTTAATGCCCATTAAACATTAAAATTAAGAAGAAACATAGAAATTATCTGATATCTTTCATTTTCCAGTTGGGCAAACTCAGAACCAGGAAAAGGGAATCGACTCAGCCATCTATCAAGTGAGTGGCATAGTTGAATGAGAAGCCAGATCTCCTGAATTCCAGACTGATATTCATTTTTCCCTCAATATTCCATGGCCAAGCAGCCTCAAGACTTCAATGAGCATCCTAGAGTAGCAAGCCTTGATGACGTGCCATCCTACAGGCAGATTAGTTGGGTAGCACGCCCTTCCTACAATTTCCAGGTTTGTCCAGGTGACCAAATTGAGATGTTGCATGAACTGTTTGAGGCTACAATGGGCCCAAGACCAGGACACCATCCTAAGAAGATGAATTCTGACTTTTTCATGGAGCTAATACGAGAAAAGCAATGGATCCTCAACCCAGTCCTCGACATATTAGAACCTCTGATTGAAGCTTGAGCAGAAGCATTCTGGCCCTGAAAGATTTGACTGAGAGGACTGAGATGGCAAGGAAGTGGCCAAGTTGAGCTTTTTCATATTTCTGTAAAGGTTGGCCACAAGAGAAAAAGGAAGAAGTTATAAAAGCTTTGGTAGGGGTTTCATGCATGTTCCACGGGCACCAGAAAACCCTGTGAAGATGGCTAAAGGAGCCATTTCTACCTCTTTCCAAATGGCAGCAGGCAGGTCACTCTCATTTCCTCTGATCCTCATTTGTTCATTATCTCAGTCTTAGTTTCTCCTCTGTCATCCACAAGCTGTGTGGCCTAATCATATCCAGTCCCTTTCTTGGTCTATTTCCTTTTCCATAAAGTGGACAAGCAGGGACCTAGAGTCAAAAGATGTAGTTTCAAATCCTCCTGCTGGAACTCATGAGCTCTGTGACTTTGTTTATATCACTTTTCCTCACTCAGTTTCCCCCTCTAGAAAACAAAGGGGCTGAGTTTGTTGATTTCCAAGGATCCTTCTATGAAAGGACCTCTGAGTTTCCATCCAAATCTAGTTTCAACTCTGACATTCTGAGTCCATTCAATCCAAGGGTGATGATGTAAGCTCCCTGAGGACAGAGATTGTTACATTTCTATCTCTGGAGTTCTAACACCTAACACAATGTCTTGCAAACCTGTTTGCTGCATGTAAGTGCACATTGGGATCCATAAGAGGTAGCTAAGGTCTTCCATAACTAGCCATAACTAACATGGATGATCCAAGTTCTTTCATCACATTTTCAACTCTCTAGTGGTTTAAGGATGAGTGACTTCAAACAATCTTTTATAAATATCCTGGGATTCATGACACCTATATGTCTACCATGATGAAGACAAATAAATAAAGAACTCAAGAGGATTTAGGTAAAATTCACTGTAAAAATACTAAGATCAAAGAGCCAACTGTCAGGGGAGAATGTGAATGCCTGGGTTAGGGGGAATACCAAGATAAGTGTGTTTTTTCTAAAATGAACAAATAAATCAATTCAAAATCCATTCATTAGAAAGAGCTATTAAAATATACTCAAATTTGATCATACCACAAGGATATACTATAAAACTCATATATAAGTAAGACTCTCTATTTTATAATAATGGAACCTTTAGGTGGAAAGGGCATTAGGGGTTACTATATACCCCTCAATAAGTAAGCAGTAGGTCTCTCCTTAAATGGAGAATTTACTACCTCCAAAGTCCATCATACTTAAAGCTAAAATTGTTATCCAGATCTTCCTTACATTAGCCTAAAATTTCCTTCCTTGAAATTGCCCTCCATTTGTCCCAGGTCTCTTCTCTGAGAACAAGCAGGGACACACCAAAAACTTCAGACATCTGAAGAGAATGATCATGCAATGATGAAGTACCCCACTCTTCCTTCCCACCCCACCCTCAAGTCTTCTATTTTCTAGGCTTATGAGGAGAGCTTTACAGGTAGAGATGTGCTGAGCATAAAATTAGGGAGCCAGACTTGATGGACCTCTTAAGTGATTTTTAGTTCTAAAGCTATAATTCTACTGTTCTATAGGGAGTTTGAAACTTCCACTATCATTTGAGTGAAACCAAGCAAAGAGTCTAGGAAACAGCATGTGTTTCTGTTTTCTGAAGTTCCTTAGTTTTGGGCACTATTCCAAAGAAAAGTCAAAACCCATTTGTGAATGTTATCACTTAACAGAAGAGAGAGAACTAGTCTTAACAAAATATTTTAACATGAAATGATTTCACCCCGAAATGGGACACATTATACTCCAAATCACTGAAGATATTCCATTTACATGCCCCAGCCAGTGTAAAAGAAATCATCATGCCATCAATCAAGCTAGATAGAAGAATCCTCCCAAAGAAGATCACAGTCAAAGGATCTCCCAGGTCAAATCAGTGGTTCCTGGAATACCAGTAGGAGCAGTATGGAAAGTTACAGTTCCTGAGCTTGGAGCTTGTCAGAGAGAACCCACTACAAAGAAAAGCAGTAGGAGTTTAGCAAAATGACAATCTGTTCCAAAGCAACTTTCCCTCCTGCAAAAGAGGGGTACTACTTGTAGAAACCCTTGATGACAGTGGGATATTGGTCATGCCAAGGTTATGGAAATAAACAATATTAGTTAGGCAAGGAGAAATCACTGGCATGTTGAACAAGCAGTCCCCAAGGGCAAGGGCAAGTTCCAAGTCTAAAGACTTGGTTGAAGAAAGTTATATTTGGGTAGCTCAAGGGCACATTGAGATATGAGGTTACCAAAAAAGCAAATTCAGGAACTTACAAACTGGTGGTGATGTCCTAAGATTAACCTATTAGTCTACTATTCCAATGATTATTCCCTTTCTATTATTTTTTCATTACTGACCAGTTTTGCATTTACTACTTTTGGGATCTTTAGTTTCAGTTTTCCAGCATTGAAAATGAAGGGTGTGGACTATACTACTCATCTCTGACACTTACAAATCTGGCCAGACTCGGTTCTCTTCTTGGCACACAGAAAACAGTAATGTGAAATAGAACATGGCACATATATTCAAGGAAGGATCATTTGGAGAAAAATCATGATCACTGAGGTCAACAATTTCTCAGATAGTTGGCTTCTTTGGCAAGATATCCCACCCCTCTGCTAGCATGTGGAAGCGTCCTCTGGTTCAATTCCAGATGAGATGAAGGAATTTCTCTTTGGATTTTAGGGCTATTGCTCTAACTAGTGCTCTCTTTAGCTCACAGTTGGAGAACAAGTACAAAAGCTGGGCTCCGGAGCACCTTTCATGCGACCATCTAGCTAGATGACAGGCCTAACTAGCAAGCCTTCCAACAAAGTCTAGGGCACTACAGGGCTGGGTAGGGACCACAAAGTGAGGGACACTTTAAAATGTGCAAAGTTCAGATGTTAGAAAATTACATTCTCCAGTATCTGAGGTATTGATTTAGGTAGAAGGCAGATCCCATGTTCATCAGGAGATCATTTCCAGGTGCTAAGAGATGGAATTCTCAAGCTCTACCCAACAAATAGCCATATGTAGAGCATCAAAGAATTCAAAAAGGTCCTACAAAACCATTTATTCTTCTCACTCATCTCAAATCTCTACCTCACTCTAATTCCTAGAGGCAGAAGGTGAGACCAGAAAAACTGGTGACTGTACTAAGGTGAAACAATAAGTTCAGAGTAAGGACTAGATTCCAGGTCTCCAGTTCCTTATTCCCTGATTCTGTCGAGTAGTCATTTCAGACTCCAAACTCAGAATCCACCAGGCTAAGTGACCTCACTCAACTCCTTCTCGAACAGCTAAGTGAGTTCTGCAGACAGAGTTACAAGAAAAGTCACAGGGATTCTGCCCAAGCCATAAAGGCATCTGAAGAGGCAGGCCCAGTGAGACCCAAAGGACACCAGTCACAAAGGGTTCAGCTATAACTGCTTTGCTGTTGTAGAGTGTACATTGTACATTTCAGCCCACATTTAGCTGGGTTCCTTGTCATATGATGGTGATTATTTCAGTCTGCCAGGGAGAAAGAGAGAAAGCAGTCCCCACAGTGAACTAAGGTTCTCTGGATTAGAAAGAACTGCTCCCAGGAATAAAAGGAGAAAAAGACAACTGAACTCAAAAAAAGAACCACAGAAAACAAAAATATATCAGGTGCAAGCTTCCAGGAAACAGCAAAGTGAGCTTTTCAAAGCAAAATATGTAGTATGTAATGTCACAAGGGATGACATACAGAGAGATTCTGTTACTTCTTTATAACTTGAAGAAAGACAGCTTGGACGGCTGTCAAAAAGCACAACCAAATCAAGGAACTATTGCCAGAGAGGTTGTGTCAGCCTTGTTTGAACAAAGGGAGAAGAGAATGAAAATGATGATGACTGTGCTGTAAGGTCTGAACAGTGCTTTATATCCATTGTCTCCTTGGATACTCAAAAAATGGGTGGGGTAGGGATCTGTTATCCCCATTTTGTACCCGAAGAAATGGAGTATCAGACAGATTAACTGATTTGCCCAGGATTATATCTATTAAGTGTTAGGGGGAAGAGGAGGAGGAAATTTCCAGACACTAAGTCCTAATGCTTGAGTGCTCTGGTGCTGTCACTCTCTAAACCTCAGTTTCTTTATCTGTAAAATGAAGTTAACAATATTCAGATAGATAAATATGTATATATATATATATATGTGTGTGTGTGTGTGTGTGTGTATAATATGCTATAAATAAGCTTTACCAATTACTCTCTATAGATAGATAGAGATCTAGCCATATGCAAAATGACAGAGAAAGACAAAGGGAGACAGAGAGAAAGTAATTGGCAAAGTTTAAAGCAGAAAAGAAATGTCAATTATTTCAATGCCAGTGCCTCATCCTGGCATGGTGGAGCCTGGAATTTCGAAGGTAATGCCAGCAGAGCACAAGCTCTGGAGAGCTACTCATCTGGCAAGGCTTTGAATATGGTGTTGGCAACACACTGAGTCTGCTGTCCCAGGACCATCCTAGTTAAGTGAGTATGTATAGGCTCATCACCAGTATGCTGGTCATTTGGTCAAGACAGTCCAGGCAACGGTCATTTTCAAAATGACACCCCGGCGTATACAGGCCCCACTTGCTTCACTAAGAACAATATCTCGTAATGACACGATGTTTGCAGGTTTCCGAAATGCTTAACATTTTATCTTCCAAACTACCCTGGCAAGGTTGGCATTATGGTTGTTGTTGCTATTATTATTATTATTATTACTCCCATTTTACTGATAAGGGAACTAGGGTCACAATATGGTAACTTGCCCACAGTAAAAAACTACTAAGTTTTTAAATAGAATTCGAACTCAGGCCTCATAACCTACATAACAGTGACTTAGTGATGGAAACATCTAAAGAATCATACAGGTTTTACACCAACTATAAAAGTTAACTTGGTTGTTGGTAATCTAAATGAGAGCTCTTTATCCAACGACTACTACTTAAGGGAAGGAATCACAAATATCTTGACCTGTATTGAAAGCCATAAGACAAAAAAAAATTGGCAGCTAAATGGAAGGATGGCTCATGGGTATTCGTTGGAGAGACAAATAAAGAAACTGGGGAAACTGGCTGTACCGTGTATCCAAAGGCTTAAAAATGTTGCTTAGATGTTAAAGGCTGTTGAAGAGCATAAAGAGGTACAGAAATTTAAGGAAGAACTCAAAAGGTCCTTTTAACTATATCAATACACACTTTAATTCACAGTCATTTCAATGCAATGCTGGATATAGGGAAGGATGATAAAATGGTGGAAAAATATGGCTTTGGAGTAAGAAATATAAGAAGCTAAGTCTTATAAGCTATATAGAATATACATTATTAAAGATTATGAATATTTTCTTCAAGAAGAAAATAAGGAAATGCTGGATAAGGTGAAGACCAAATAGCTTTTTTATAAAAAAGTATATATATATATATATATATATATATATATATATATATATGTGTGTGTGTGTGTGTGTGTGTGTGTGTGTGTGTGTGTGTAAACTACTAAGACACATGTGGAAAACAGCTATCTGCCCCAAAAGACCACTGACTTATTAGAACAAAGACAAAAATTAATACTAAATAAGAAAAGAAATGAAAATGAAAAATCATACCATGTGATTAAAACAACCTCAATCTTAGGTATTTGAAAAACCAAGTAATTCATAACAGAAAAGGAGGGGAAATGATTAAAAGAATAGGCATTGGTACCAACTATCACTCTATCTTCTGGAAATTAAACTGATGTAAATCAATCATCAAAATGAGGAAACCAAAAAAGTCCAGAAACTATGATACCCAGAAAATACTTGGTTCCTTGCCAAAGGAAATGAAATGGCAGCCAAGGGCGGTATCAATTTAGAACATAAATGTGATTGTAAAATCTGTAAATATATTGTGTAACTCCAGCAAAACATAAGCATCTTGAGGGCAGGGACCCTCTAACTCATGTATCTGTATTCCCAATATCTAGCATGGTTACCAGAACAAAGTGGGTATTTAATACATACTTGGTGACTGAAAAAAGGACAGTGGCAAAGATATAAACCAAATTTCCAGAAAATTTGGCAAGAGACTCAATTAAACCAGAGCATTCTGAGAGCATTTAAAAATGAAACTGGAAGTACAAGAACTGAAAATTGCAATCAATTTGACAAGATGATAATAACAAATTATTCTTTTTTATCATTCTTTCTGCATCAAATCACATTTTTAGTCATACAACTAATTAAAAGGTGCAAGAATGAAAGAACCTACCAGGCTTATCACATGTTGAGCAAAACTGAGGATTTGATTCATTAGGGCAAAATGGCGCCTTAAGGGCTCTCCTCCACCAAAGTGTCCCATATTTTAACATTGTTCTAGATTTCCTGAACATTATACCAAGAACAACTTCATTAAATTATCCTCTGACTGCAAAGATCAAACAAGACTTAAGACAGGATGTTGCAAAATACCAGAAGATTACTACTATTATATGAGTATACTGAGGGCAGAGTTCATATGGAAGAGTGGTTGTCAGACAATGCTATTTGCAGAAGAAATTCCATTTTGTTGAATACATCAGGGTCCAGAACACTGCAGAGTCTTTAAGATTTGATTCAGAAGCACACAAAAAGTCAGTCTAAACAATAACACCAAAGAAAATCAAGTAGACAAAATGCCTGTCTAGACTCTGATATGCAGTTGGATGGGCATTCTATCAATAAATTTACCTTGGAAAGACATTGAATATGGACCACAAATTGAATTAACAATTGAATGGGAGGAGAGTAGGCAGGATTAAGAAATTACAGTGCCCTTAAGGGCCCCAAGTACCTCCCTGAAACAAAATCCCATCCTGTAAAAGGCAATATACTTCCTATATATCCTTCCAAGACTGAAAAGCATGGATTAAAGTTGGAGGTCCCTCAAAGGCCAATGGAAGCATGAGCATGAATTGGCTGCTGCTTATTAGGAGTAAAAGATAACTCAGGAGAAGCCACATAAAAGATATTATCAGAGAAGTGCATTATTACACAAGAAAGTGGGCTAATCACATAGAAAGAGCAAGGGCTATACACTGGACACCCTGTGTACTTCAATAATAGCCACAGAATACCAGAGATGTAGAAGGAGCCTCTCACTGTGTTAAAAGAACACATTCCCCTTCTCCACACCCGTAAAGAACTTGACATAAGACATGTACAAGAATCACTCAGCTTAAGAAAGAGAACATCGCTGGAGTCTGCTCATCACTGGAATTTACCCACTCTCACTTGATCTTCATTTGGCATTTGGCAGCTCACTAACACATTTTCAAGAAATGTTCCATGTTACAAATATATGTGTTTAGGACTCATCCTCTTATCAGACTATATACTCCATATGGGCAGGGACCCATGCTTGACTTCAATTGGATATTTCCTCTAGAACCTAGGACAGAGCTCAGGCACATAGTAGACTCTCAATAAAAATTTGCTAAGTGAATGCATGGATTAATGATTCTGTGGCAAAAAAATATAACCGGGGTACCTTAAACTCAGGTTCTGACTGAATGCTTGGTTAATCATTGAAAGTGACTCAGAGTAAAGTGATGTCAATTGTTAATGAACGATGACAGAAGCTTAGAAAATGATTGATTTTATAGGTCAGTGGGGAATTGTGTGAGATCAGCTGAGATCCATTAAGGACTGAAATTTCTCAACATCTTTTCTCCTTCCTCTCTGCCTAACTCCTGTCCATCTTTCCTTTTCCAGAAAGAAGTCACAAACGAAGAGAATTCAAGATCAAAAAAACAATTTACTTCCAGAAGTCAGGGAGGGCAGGAAAGAGAGACAAGGGAATGCAAAAAGTGGGAGGAAGAATTCTGGGGAAAAGAGAACTAAAAAACCAAGTGGGTTAGTTGTATCCATCTCTCTTTACCTGGTGGTTTCTAGCTCATCCCTTAAATTTCAATTCAAATGTTACTTCTGCTCTTTGAAGCCTCCTCAGATCCCATAAAGATCCAATATAGCATTGCATTTGCCACTCTCTGCCACATCTATCATGTACTATTGTGCATTAGTTAAAAGTGCTTGGTATCTTCTCCCCCCAATAACATATGACCCCAATGAGAGTAGGGACAGTCTTAGCTTTGCTTTGTCTCCTCCTTTATATCATACTTTACAAGTTTAACAGCAGAGTTGCCATAAATTACATTTGTTAGATGATCCTTTGCTGCCATGTGCTCCATCTTGCTAAATCAATCAACCAGGTAGGAATGTGGA
This sequence comes from Macrotis lagotis, assembly GCF_037893015.1. Lineage (NCBI taxonomy): Eukaryota > Metazoa > Chordata > Mammalia > Peramelemorphia > Peramelidae > Macrotis > Macrotis lagotis. The sequence continues at coordinate 34,133,921 of NC_133666.1, forward strand.
CTAGACAGTCTCACAGGAATCAATGGAACAGACAATAATTAAGAACTTATTGCAGTCCATAGCACAGAAACAATTATGAAATACTGATGCTGCAGAAAAGTTTTGGTTCCTTAGTGTCAGGTGCAGGCCAAATATATATATATATATATATATATATATGTCAACTTTAAAAAAGAAACTATTAACTTTTTGCTTTCCTGTCATAGTTTGTTTTAATGCTTATAAGTCATTACAATTTTTCATTTCCTCTGTAAACAGCAAACACAGTCCTAATACAATTCCTTCAGTAATATCTAAGCTTGGACCGAATTTTCAAGAGGAGTCACCCAAAGTATTATCTTTTTTATTTCATTCTGACAATCTGATTTTTTATTCATATTGTCATTAGTAGAGCCTCTCTCTCCTGATGAAAACAGGACAGCATTAAAATTATAGTTCCTACTGATAATGTGGCCTTAAAGACAAGGACACTTGTGCTTGAGTCCTGCCTCTGACATTACATGTCTGGCAAAGCCTTCTTCTTCTAGAGTGGCATTGGGGAGGATAATGAAAAATGGAGCAGGGTGTACAAAGAATCTCAGTCTTTTGGATGCCAGTAACATCAACAACTTATACTTCAATAATGCTTAAATATTTGTAAAGCACTTAATATATATTATTTCATTTGCATCTCACAACCACTTTGTGAGGTAGGTGCTATTCTTCTTAATTTATAATTGGAGAAACTGAGGCTCAGGGAAATTAAACAATATCATCAATCACACATATAGTGTCAGAGACATGACTCAAATACAGGTTTTCTGAACTCCTAAGTTCACCGTTCTAGTCATTATGACACAGTCATACTCTAGGAATATTTATCTTTCTGTGTGTCATGGACCTCATGGGCAATGTAGTGACGTCTATGGATCCCCCCCTCAGAATCATGATTTTAAATTCATAAAATACATAGGATTACAAAGGAAATCAATTATGTTGAAATGGTTCTCTATATATTACAAAAAAAGGTTATGAACCCCAGATAAAGTACTCCTGAAGTCTAAATATTGGCTCTTTATTCAGTGATCAGTAACTGGACATACTAGCAGAGGAATAAAATGTGAGTGTATATCTGGTTGAGATTCCTGATTGGTCAAACATTTGGAAAGCCAAGGGGGGGGGGCTACTTATCTGACTGCTGATAAATACAGATAAGCTAGTAGCTACATTAAAAGCCTACAATGCAGCTCACAGCACTGTCCAAGGTGCTAGAGGATATAGAAGCTAAGCAAAGGCACTTCCTGGCCTCTTAGAGAAGGCTTTGCTTTCTTACTTAGTCCCCTTTTCTGACTCACTATTCAATGAATCTTACAGGACTTGGAGTCTTCAGGTACCCTGAGCTGACTATCCCTCTGATCTGCTAACTTCTGAGGACTACGAGTTTTGCTCAAGCTTGATGCTATTGAATCAAGCTACAAACAAAATTTCCTTGGCCTGTCAAATACTGGTGAACCTTTCACTTCTTGACACCTCAGAATGCCATGTGACAGACTGGCCCATTCCACAGGGTACTATGAATACTTGCCGATAGAGACCAAACTGTGGTAGGTCCTGAAAGACTTTGAGACTATTCATTAAGGGATGTCCATCAGTTGGAAAAAGACCAGCTAAAAAGGCTCAGCATGAAAAGACTGTCTAGCACATTATAATTTTTTCCCTAACTCAAGCATCTCATAAAACCATCTAATAAAAATCAAGTTCATTCAAATTTATAAAATGTTTTATACAACATTTGATATGAAATCATTAATATTAGCATTATATCTGTGAAGAGGTGTCAATCAATTGCCCTAGAGGTCTACTCAGAAGCCCTGTAATCCTTATTCCTAGGCTACCTAGACTGAAAAGCACATCCCTACTCCACCCTCCCCTTCCAAAGGGACCTTTGCCCTACTATTGTTACCAAAATACCCTTCATGTTACACCAAGAAAATAGGTTATATATATATATATATATATATATATATATATATATATATATATATATATATATATATATGTATATTTCATTTTATGTGCAAATATTCCCATTCCCAATAGAATGAAATGTCCCTGAAAGCAGGGACAATTTCCCTTTTGATTTTGTATTCTCAGTACCTAACTAACACATAGGCACACAGAAGATGCTTACTGAATTGAACAGAATCTCATTTTAGCTTTCCAGCTAATCTGGTCAATATTACAAGTATTATTAGCTCCCTGTTATAGACAGGGAAACTGAAGCTTAGAATAGTACACATTTATTGAGTAAATAACATCACAGATTTGGAGCTGGAAAAGAAGCTACCTAGTTTAATTCCTTCATGTTGGAGATAAGGAAACTGAGGCTCAGAGAGGTCAAATAACTTCCCCAAGATCACAGAATTAGTAAGTATCACAGATAGGATTTAAGTCTAGGTTGTTCTGACTCCAGGTCTAGTAGTCTAACCATTTAGCTACTGCCTAAAGCTTGCAGGGTTTGTGTTCTGTGGCAATGGTGACCCAATCACAGAAATACACATTTCAATGTAGGGATATGGAGAGAGACTAAATCTGGAATTTCTTTGGACTAGATAACTCCCAGATGAGGCAACTCCCTCTAACTAGATAGGACAATCCATTCTTTGAAATTTATAGTCTTGGAGAGTTGCTTAGAGCATTAAGAGGTGAGGTGACCTGCTTAGAATCACGGTCAGTATCTGTCGAAGACAAGACTTCAAGTTGGGTCTCTGCATTGTATAATATTATCCCCCATCTCTGTATGTACTGCAATAATGTGAGGGCTACTTGTGAACAAGTGAAAGTTAATTACAGCCCTACCTTGTTTGACAATGAATCACTTTTAGGAAAATGCAACTCCAGGAAAAACATTATGGGAGAGTGATGTGTTGTAACAACAGATCTGAGTGGTTTTCGAACTGCTAAGTCACTCGAGTCAGGATCAGGCATTGCCCAAGTTGTGTTTATGGGTGGCAAAGGGGCATTGTGGGGTGATAATGAACATTCATAACAGGGTTCAGATGACTGCTAGGCTGTACTATCATTAGAACACTGCAAGTGGTGTTGGCTGAAGGCAACCTTCTATATAGAACAAGTTCCTTCTTCCCTTGGAGTCATTCTAAGGGTTTCTTAGGAATCTCTTTCTGGTGTAAAAAAGCACTGACTTTTTAATCTATCAATATGGACTGATATAAGTGTAGTATTTTAAAAAATAGATTTTTATTTCCATAGTAAATTCTTCCCCTACCAAGTATTCTGTTTGTTCTTATCCTCTTTTCTTCATCCTTTCTTCAGAGTTTGGCTGTTAACTTTCCTCATCTTGTGGTATTTAACATTTAATCAACCTGTAATGTTGCAAAGGGCCCAACCACAAAACCTACCTTCCTATTACCCATCAATGTAGCATATGAGCTTCAGGAATTAAAAACTAAATTAGAAGCATTTATTTTTCCTCAAAGAGCAAAGAACATGTCATGTAACACAGTGTTTCTTTTAATATTTGAAATAAAATCAATATATATGGAAATCTACATTTTCCAATACCAAAAACCTAAAGTTCACATATCTCTGGAAGAAGACTTGCAAAAGAAAATTATAACTAAATTAGAAACTTCTTAAGAATATCAGTTGAAAAATTCAGGTCAAAATTTCCATTTCAATAATTATGTTTTCCCTCAGCATTAATTAGCATTTAATCTAAAAATAAAAAAAAATACTCTTAGCTGGTTCTCCCTTTAAGTAACTTTGCCATCAAAGAATTTCATCAATGGAGGATTTTCATGATCTTCCATAGGTTCAGTCTATTCTACCACTATATTCATGTAATGCAGAGGTGTCTTATAAGCCCTACAATAATGATTCTATGAAAGCATATTCACAGGAACAACCTATCAAGTGAGAAGGGATTTGAGCAGGGCCCCAGCAATAAACTATACCTCTGTCATCTGAGGACCAACTTAGCTAAGTGTAGAAAAGCTCATCACCATGTTGCCCATTGAAGATGGATTTTTTGGCCACCTCAGTTCATGATGGTCATTTCCTAAGTCAAAGTAATATTTCAATTAATGTTGATGGAAAGAAAATACTACTCAAAAAATCCCAGATCCTTCAAAGACTGAAGCACAATGGTCACTACTTGCCCTAGAATTCAAATTTTGTAATCTGGATTTAAGGATCTAAACCCAGAGCTCTTTTTGAATGAACCTTGGAATAGATCAAGAGAAAGGTGTTCCATAGTGAACATGTTCCAAAAAGTCCCTTCATAAGTCAAAGGTTATTACGGTAAATGACTGCCTACTAAGTCCTTGACCATTCAGTAGCTTCACTTATTCAGAATATAGCCAAGAAGCAGGAAAAAGGTCCAAATATATAGGAAGTACAGTACTCATGCTCTTAACTCTAAGAACCATCGTACCTTTCTGTACACACACACACACACACACACACACACACACACAATGTTAACAAGTCTGACAATGTGCTTGCTTATCCTACAACAGAGGAGAAATAGGGAAAACAGGGGCAGCTAGGTGGCACAGTGGATAGAGCATTGGTCCTGAAGTCAGGAGTACCTGAGTTCAAATCCACCCTCAGACACTTAATAATGACCTAGCTGTGTGGCCTTGGGCAAGTCACTTAATCCCATTGCCTTGCAAAAAAAGAAAAGAAATGGGGAAAACAGAAAGGAGGAGAGGGACTTGTTCACATAAAGAAAACAGTAGGTACCAGCTGAGAGTCTGACAGCAAGAGACAGGGAAGGTAAAGAAAGTTACTCCATTTAGACCTCAAGTCCAAAGAGTAAGATCCAGAAAGAGCATCCAAATAGGAAAAGTAAAAAGTGGATGAGTCTAAACTATGACAAAATCTGAAGACCAAAATCAAGAAAAAAAGAGTCAAGAGAGAGTTGGCCACCAGTGAGTAAACAGGAAGAAGATATGACGAAAGATGATATGGTGCTCAGTTCAAGAGGAACATCAAGAAAACCTGAGGAATTTGTGACCAAAGTTTTCCCTGATTTACTCACTTGGGAGATTCAATTTTTAGACTATCCCACAGTGGTATCTACTTGCCCATTCATTTGCCCTATGGGATTCTATACCTATGTATAGAATGGGGTCTGACAAAAAGTAAGCAGTGTAGTACAATGTAAAGAATATGGATCTAGGTCATATTATCTCTAAGACTTTGGGGAAGTCCCAATCTCTGTATCTCAGTTTCTTCAACTGAAAAATAGACTTGACAACATCTATATTACCTATTTGCAAGGTTGAAGAGAAAGTGCTATTGGGACTTCTAGCTCTAGTCCAATCTTAAAGTTAAGGTTCTGAGGATATAGGATAACATTGATCTTACGCATCATTATGTAATAATTACAATAGCTTAATTTATCACTTCTTGTTTTGTCCATCAAGCCTAGGTATGCACTCCAAGTCCAGCTTCAGTCAGACTATTCTTGTGAAGACCAATACTATTAAAAATAATCATCAATTAGAATTGAGACCTCTAAAATTCAGTAAAATGGGACCCTTTGTTTCAGGGGCAAACAACCCTCAACACTTTACCAAAACTCAACAACATTACTGAACATTGCCGAGTACAATTACTCATATTCATCAAGCAACATGTCTTAGATGCTTCTCTCTGCCCTTTTTCTACCCCATTTAAGAATCTTCTCCAACTACCAGCTGCCCCCACTTCAGGGAACCAGTTTCCTCGAACCTTTTAGATCCCTTATTGCACTTTCCCCTAGAAGCCTGCTATGACCTCTCCCTTGATGCCCATAGCCCTTTACTCAGATCTCCTCTCTATATTTATCTCACTGTCCTATAGAGTTTTGTTGTCATATCATTTCCCATTAGATGGGATGTTCCTCAAACAAGAATTCTAAATTAAATCTTAATTTCACATTGCATCTAGATCCATATACAAAAAAATCCTTAAGAAATTTTTACTGACTTGAATTGACACATGACAGCTAATCTGATGAATTAATTTCCTACTGCATTAATAAAGGTTTCAGCAATATTTAAATAACAAAGCAGAGAATTTTTATTCCAGAAAGATTTAAGAGATTAAATAGTATAATTTCCTGATTTTACAGATGAGGAAACTGAGGTCTAGGGAGATAAGGTGTCTTGACCAAGACTAAATGGCAAATTATGATCAGAATTAGGACTAAGACCCTAGTATCTTGAGTTCAAAAGTTATTCTTCTTTCCATACCTTTAACTTGCTAAGCTACACTGGTATTAGAGTGAAGATTTGAACTCAGAGCCTCTGACTCTAAATTTACACTCTCGTCATTTATATCCAGTGGTATCCACTTAAGTCAGCTTGTACTGAGAAAGTTTTAATGATGATTTTATGATGTAAAGTTCATGGTTATGGTATCATGTTTGATCCTTTCACTTTCAATATGGACCAGAACATTCACTCATCAAATGGTGACTGAGCACCAACATAGTAGGCATAGGTAGAAGGGGAGGCTGAGGGAGGAAGAAAACAACAAGATTCAGATTTCATTTCTTAAACATTTCAGTTATCTCGTCAACAACTCCATAAGATAAACAGTAGAAATATGAAAGAGGACTACTGAAAGTAGATTCTAGAACTCTAGAAGAATCCTGAAAGCTGGTGAGCATTTGAGACCTCAAGTCTCCAAGAAGACTCTTCCACCTTCTATCTTTCAGAAATTTGGAAATCTGATATTCAGGAAGTTCCCTATGCAGATCATGATGTCCCTAGAAACATATGTTGATGCAGGTGTATAAATTAAATAGCTTTGGAACACTTTGTGGGATAAGCATTCAATCACAAATGAATTCTCTCTCAGAAGGACAGAAAGTTCCTGTGACCCAGTCCTAGGGAAATCCTCTGGACCAGCCTATATTCTTCACTGACCATCTGGAGTTTCCTGTTGCCATTCCATTTAGCTACCTTGGCAGCAGGCTGCTATTGAATATACTTCCATCATGTCAATCCACTCATCTTCTGGGAAGAAAACTGACAGTTTTGCTGCATTAGTAGAAAACTCTTGAGTTGTTTGGTCCAGACCAAAACTTTCACTAGTGTGGAGAATTTTCAGAGTAGAAACTTACCCAACAAATGCAGATCAGTAATTCCTTCACAAATTCTTGTCTTCGAGAGTTGCCTGGGGGGGAACTCAGAGGTTAAAAGATTTGCCCAGGAATAGCAAGTAGATGTCATAGCCAGGAGGTGTCAGACAAAAGGACTAGAACATGGGTCTTCCTGACTTCATGACTGACTCTCTTATACATTGTCTCTCTACTTCTTGTCAAAGTTCTCCTTCAGTTGAAGGTCTCTTAGAATTAAAAATACCATCTACTTCGTACATGGAACTTTTCTAGGTGGGCTTCTGCATTTCAAGACCAGCTTCCTCACAAGTCAATTTTAAATGACAAGACCAAACTCAACATCAATCACTCTCTTTTTAGCTGCATCAAGGTAATGATTACTGGGGTCCTTAAGTAGACCAGACACTCATTTGAACATTTGCCACGGTGGGGGGGGGGGGGAATGAAAGAAAACAGGTTGCAAGTTCTCAGTGTAGCTAATGAGTAAAAGTAATGTGTCCTAAAAAATGATGAGCTAGGTGAATAACTATGGTAAAAAAAATCTGAAATAATAATAAAAAGAAAGAGGTAATAGCCAAGACTATTTTGGGTAAAAGTCATAGGAAGAGGCAAAATGCCCTCAAAATTTGCCCTGCCAAGCTTCTAAGATAGCGTAGCTAGGTAGTACAGTGGATAGAATTTTGGATCTGGAATCAGGAAGACTTATCTTCCAGAGTTCAAATGTGGCCTCAGAAACTTACTAGCTTTGTAACTCTGAGCAATTCATTTAACCCATTACCAATACCTACTACATTGTAAATATCCTAAATTTGGGCAATGTGTAAATAAGGAGAACATACCAACTCAGGGTTGTAGCAATGTGTCCCAGATTGGTCCTGCCCAATTTCCAAATGGATCAAGGATGTCCCTAAACCTTGCGTGGCATTGCTTTTCCATGACTGAAACTGGGACAAAAATTCTGATCTTTGCAGAACCCCTAGTCAGAGATTTATGTACAAATGAGGCATGAGGACAACCAGAAAATCGAGTATAAACCCCCTTGATGGCAGGAATTCTAACATATTTATCTTGATATTCATAGCCCAAAACACAGGGCTTTGCCCAGGGAAGCCAATTAATCAACAGTTTTGGAACTAAATTTAAAATGGCTACAAAAATCAGCATGTAGGTAGGCAAACTGGAGTCCATAAAGGACATAGTTACATACTGCCTGGAGAGGAAATGAGCTACAAATTTCTGTACTTTCCAAAGCTATACAACAGGAAGACAGCATACTTCATAAACATGAAATGCTGGAGGGCCAAATGCTAGGTAACATATGATTTCATGCTGAAATTAATAAGCCTGAGACTACAGTTTACAGATACACATGCGGTTTCACTTAAACCCATGAACACATTCTGTTATTGATTTTTTTCCTCCTAATTCAGTCAGGATGCCAAGACTGTAAATCCAGTCAAGTCCTTTGTAAACAGGATTCTTGAAGTTTTGTCAATAAAACCATCTAATCAAGAGTTAAATCCCCTAATTTAAACTCAGAAGGAATAAGAGTTAGGGTCTGGGGAGTTGAAGGCCCCAATTTGTGGGTAGAAAGAATACTTAACCTCAAATCAGGACATCTGGAATCAAATCATGGCTAAGAAATGTTACTAGTGATGTGACTTTAGGGAGGACACATTCTCAGTCAAGGCAAAGGAATAAAGGAATAGATGCCTGTATGGACTGACTAATATTTTTTTTTAGGTTTTTTTTTTTTTGCAAGGCAAATGGGGTTAAGTGGCTTGCCCAAGGCCACACAGCTAGGTAATTATTAAGTGTCTGAGACCGGATTTGAACCCAGGTACTCCTGACTCCAAGGCCGGTGCTTTATCCACTGCGCCACCTAGCCGCCCCTGGACTGATTAATTTAAGAGTATTTATTAAGCATTTAAAATGTAAAAGACGTTGAAGATACAAAAAAGTAAGAAAGCCCTTGTCCTCAGGAATATTTTTCTCTGAAGGGGAAAGAAAATGCACAGAAGAGGTTTCAACTACAAGTCAAATAGAAGATCCCAAGGTCCTTAGCATATAAATAGCAAAGTAGATGGTGATACCCCTTCATTCCTAAAGTTGAACCATCTGACAGTACCTAGAATTTTAGTGATGTGACTCTTCTTTTGGGGGTCCTTCACTAGCTGTGGTTATTGATGAAGTAGGGGTGGCAATACCTGCAGAGATACTTGTCAAGATGAATCTCCATAACAGTCATTCCTCAGTATAACCATAGGGGTCAAAGGAAAAGCAGAGTTCCTAGTCCGAGTAGCACTCCTTTTCTTGGGGTTCTGAGAGCTCTTGTCTATTGGTAGTAATTGATTGACAGCTGTTGCTGTTGATGTTGATGGTGGTAATAGTAGTGATGGTGGTAATAATGATGGCAGGTCCCTTCTTCATAAAAGCTTTTCCCCTTATGATAGTTGCAGGGGCAGACTGAAAGCAAGGTTGGTGATCTAGGAGATGCTTCTATTCTTGGGGTGCTTAAGTATCAAGTTGTGAGCTGTCTATTGAGGTCTGAGGACTGGTGGTAGTCAAGATGGTAGCAGTGGTTTCCCTCTCCTGGAAATGTCACCTTTTGTCTCTCAGTGTGCTTTATTGCTTCAGTTGTGCCAGTGTTGGCATTGTTTGGCAGGAAGTGGCTGTTTGACCTTGAGAGACTTACTTACGTCTATGGGTTTTTTGCTTACTTCCATCTAAAATGAGTGGGTTAGACTTCACAATCTCTGCAATCTCTTCCAGTAAAGCAATGATTCTATGTCCCTATGATCTCTCTGAGCCTTAGTTTCCTCATTTGCAAAATGAGGATCATAATACCTAATACTAGTCATCTCCCAAGGTTGTGATGTAGAAAGTATTCTGCAAACCATAAAGCACAGTAGACTATAAAAATAAAATCAAAGGCAGTCTCTTGTTACCTAAGGACTGCAAAAACACATTTCATACAGTCTTCTACTCTTTGGATAAGCCAATGAGAAACTGCCTTCAGTTTATAATATAAACATATCACTGCATCATCATACACAAGAGAATGTTTGAATGTGAGTAACATTCAAACAAGTATGTAGGAATAGCAATATCAAAAAAATTGTACCACAGTTTCCAATTCTACTGATGGAATGTAATGAAAAATTATTGTAACAAAATTGAGCTATGAAGCCAAAATCTGTTATTAATCATTTTCATCATTCAATATATTAAATAATGAAGAGAAATCTAAGACCACTTTTATAACCTTAGGATTTTTAAGAGTTTACTTTGTCATTCCTTTGACAAGCATTCATCACATTAAATAAGAAAGAGAACTCTAAGACCACTATTATAACCTTAGGGTTTTTTAAGAGTTTACTTTGTCATTCCTTTGACAAGCATTCATTAAGCTTATTTATAAGTCATCTATTTCCCCTCTCTGCTCCTTCTCTCTTCCTCTGATATTCTGGGTCATCTTGTTAAAATGATTCCATCTTCTCTTGTTTCATTCTTTCATTCCTTCTTCATTTCATTCCTTCCTGGATTCCTTTATAATCCATCAGAGAAAGCAGACCAAATCAATAAGAAACTTTCTAAAAAAACAGCTCATCTTCTGATCCCAATATGCCCTTTTAAGTTTAAAAGCAGAGGTCATTCTCCAGTAGCCACTGTTACTAAAGGGGAAACACATTTCTCACTCTCCTGGACAGGCGTAGTCATTTTGGAACCTTCAAAAAATTAGGCTTAATCTGTCAGTGGAGTCCCAACTTCCTTTAGTGTACTACCATCAATTAACTGGTTTCCATATGTCAGTCCCTATCATCAATACTCACTTTACCCTCAATTCCCTCAACTCTCACAAATCATGACATCCTGGTTTTGAATTCGTGCTCTGCTGCTTGCCACCCATGTGACCCTGGTCAAGTTACTTCCTTCTCTGGGCTTCAGTATTCTCAGTAAAGTGAATGGGTTGGTCTTGTTCATCTCCCTTTCCAGTTCTAAGTCCAATAAACTTGGCTCTCTTCCATATCAGCACCAATGATACCCACAATATGATCTTCAAGGAAGCTCCATATTCATATCTGTTTCAAGTACCACTGGAATATGGTATTGGACCTTAGTGAATAAGGAGAAACGTCATAGTGTCTAAATGATACTCTAAGTAACAAGGTGGTTACACTTGTCACTGTGGAGAGCACCAATGAACAGACTGAGATTTAAAACGTGATCATGAAACAAACACACTATGATAGCATATAAGCTTCCCCATTTCAAAGTTGGCAGAATGCATGACATAAATGATAAAGACTTATGTCAGGAAGACATGAGTTCAAGTCTTACCTCTGATATGTAATGGCCATGTGACTACAGAGTTACCCTCCTCTCAAGGTTCCAGGCAGCTCACCAAGACTACCAGTTACAAAATTATTAGCAATGTGCATTGATTGGTGAAGGACTTTTCTACACTGAGATTTCCCAGAACTTTTGACCAATGTAATCACAAGTTTGTCCTGCACTTCCCTAAAAGATATCAAAGTCACAAACCCCCCAGGTTCAGTAATGACCATTCTCTAGGACTCCATGAAGCACATAATGTATAACTCTCAAATGTGTTTAGCATGTAAAATGGCAATATAATACTTCACTGCCTTTGAGTCTTATGTTGCAATTGACTGTAAGCTCCATGAGAGCAGGAAGTATACTAGATTCAAACTTTGTATAGCTCTGTGGCTTTCATAATGATCTCATAGTTATAAATTTTTGCTGTTAGGTTTTTTTAAAAAAAATCCTCACTGAGACCCTCTGCAATGCTTCATTATTCTCTATTCTTGAAAATGTTTATTACACTCATTTTTAAACTAGAAAATCAATATGAAAACAAAACCAAAATAATCATAAAAGAAAAAATTATGAAAATGAGAGGAGAAACAGATAAAATAGAAAATGAGAAGATTTCAGAAATGGTACACAAAACATTGAGCTATATCTTAAAGACAAACAAAATGGATAAACCTTTAGCTAATATGATTTTCAAAAAGGAGAGGAAAAATCAAATTATCATATTCAAAAATTCAACTAGTCAAATTCCCAATGAACAGATGAATTAAATGAATTATCATCATTCCACCAGAATTATCAGTAATCCACACTTTGCTGCAAGCAAAACATTTTGGTTTTGCTAACCAACAGAAAAAGGAAAGGAATGAATACCTACAAAATGTAAAATACCTAAATTGACAAACAAGTAATAGAGATTATGATCAATCAAATCTCAGAAAGTAAACTTTTCAAAACTATAAATGATTTACCAAAAGAAAAATAAAATAAATACTAGACTAAAATGTTACTCTCAGACTACCAAAGGAAGTGCATAAACAATGTTAAATAACATAGAAAGAAAAGCAAATAACGATTGACTCGATAACTAATGCAGACCCTAATTCAAAGCCCTAATTGATTCCACTGTTTAATTATAAACTCACCTAAACAGCACAGAACAACTACAGGAGAAGCCAACAAATACAACTCAAGCCAAAGTTGACCCTTCAACTTAGGATCAAAGAGCGGCAGATTTAGCACTGGAAGAAACCTTTGGAGGTCATCCAGTACAATATTCAGTCTTATCAGACTTACAAGGTTATTACTTTCATACAAGTTCTGTCTGTAATATTATCTTTCATTTCATTTGGAATATTTTAAAAGTGTTTTCAGTCTTACATCTATATCAGACTCATTTTTCAAGCATCCAAAACATGAATAAAACTAGTGTGTACATTTTTAGACAGCTTACTGAGTAGGCCCAAGAAGGCATCAAAGAAGAGGGTAATTGTTTTCTTCTGAATGTGCCATTTTCAAATGAACTAAACAGTAACCATTTTAACAACTTAAGACAAACAAAAGGATTCGCTTTCCTACCTTGTGGTTGTGATATTGCTTTGACACATAGCTGATTCATAAACTTCTAGAAGGGGAATAATAGTTCCTTGTCCTTTGGATTGTCGTCCCCAACTCCAGCATCACTGCAAAGGTAGCTTAACCTGGATCCTTCTCTTTTGTTTTTTTTTATGTTTTTGCAAGGCAAATGGAGTTAAGTGGCTTGCCCAAGGCCACACAGCTAAGTAATTATTAAGTGTCTGAGACCAGATTTGAACCCAGGTAGTCCTGACTCCAAGGCCGGTGCTTTATCCACTACGCCACCTAGACACCCCCTGGATCCTTCTTAAATGCAGACCATCCCAATAGGCCACCTAGGCTAGGGCTTTGCCCCAGTGAATCATCAACAAAGACTGTTGATAGGAAGAAAGATGCGATTAGTGAGCAGATACAGAAAATGACTCAATATTTCTCGTTTGTTTAAATTGGCACTTTCATAAGAGACTGAAAAATTACTTTTCCTCCTAAAGACCTTCACCCAGTGACTATCTAACCTGGAGGCAATTAATTTTCAGTTTCATGATCTCAGCTTAGAGTAATGCTAAAATCACTGGCTAGTACAGGTCATAAGAACACAGGAAGACAGAGGGCAGAGGGTCACTTTTCCTTTCATTCTCTTACAATTCAACTTCATCTTTTATTGTTTTGTTTTCTATTCCTTCCTGCACCTTTTCTTTCTTCCCCAATTGATAGTGTTTTTTCCCTCAACTTCTTTCTATTCTCTACCCTCTTCTAATCTCACTTCCTCCCATTTGGGAATTAAGGGAATTTCCCCAACTATATTTGCCATTTTTCGATCAAATTTACTAGGTATTTCTTAGAACATCTTCTATCTATTAGGTATTGCACTTCATGCTAAGGATACAAAGACAAAATACCTCCTGTCCTCAAAAAACCTATACTCCACTATGAGGGAAACAATACAAACATTGACAAATAAGTCAATACAAAATATATAAACAGTAATTTGATGGGGGAGAGAGGAAACACTGTCAGGTAAAAGGACTATTAAAGGTTTCCTGTAGGAGGTGATATATGAGATGAGTCTTCAAGGGAGCTCAGGATTCCAAGATATAGGAAGTGAGGAGGTAGAAGATTCCAGGGATGAGAAAAGGGGACAACCAGGACAAAGACATAGAGGAAAGATATACATAGATGCAAGGATTCTGCAAGCCCTGTCACAGAGCTCTGAAAAAGGAAGTCATCAAGGAAAAAAAAAAGCTAGATCCAAATGCCACTATCCTAATATACTAGAAATCTCTGAGGACAATTTGACAAGGAGACACACAAACCCCATACAACGACATTGCAGTCTCAAAAGAATCTTTACGTCCGTTTCCAACCAGCCAAAATTTGCTGGCAGCGACAGGTTGTCACAAATCAAGATATAAATTCCCAGAGCACATGACTGGACTGGGAGACTTGCAAATTCTACTACTAATCATTTTCTGAGCCAGGAAAGGAAAATCACTTAACCAGCAGATTTTCTATGAGACCAGAAAGGTTTCTTTTCTTATGCAGTATCAATCAATCACCAAATCTGCAATGTGCATTGAGCATCTAAGACATCTATCTGCAACTGGTTGTCCTGTAGGTATCTGAAACTCAACATGCCTGAAACAGAACTCATTATCTTTCCTCCCAAAGTCTCCCTTCTTCCCAACTTCCCTATTAACCATCCTACCAGGCATCTGGACTCCCAACTTCAGTGACATCCGTCAATCCTTTCCTCACTCTACATATTCAATTCATCACCAAGTCCTACAATTTCTGCCTTTACAATTGCCCTCAGATACATTGCCTCCTTTCCAATAACACAGCCACCATCTTAGTCCAGGGTCTCATCATCTCTCAGCCAGACTACTGAAATAGCCAAATGATTGACCATCCTGCCTCCACTCAGCTGCCAAGGTGATTTCCCCAAAGCACAAGTCCATCCATAAGGTCCCACTCCTGCCTTAATCAATAAGTTCCAGTGCCTCTCTATTACCTCCAACATCAAATACAAATCACTTCACTATTTGAATCTTTTCATTACTGGGTACCTTATGAACTTCCAAGTATTCTTACATTTTATTATTCTCCACTCCCTGTGATCCAGCTTCATGGTTCTTCAACCACAACATTACATCCCTCCTCTATTCTCCTTTGCCAGACTGTTCTCCTTGCTGGGAATGCCATATTAGCCTCTTATTTCCCTAACGTCAACATTCAGCTGAAATTCCACCTACTCCAGGAGACCTTTCCTGTTTACCACCCTTCTCTGTAAACACCTTGTATATAATCTGACTTTTTACATGTTTTCTCCTGCTTCCCGAGGCAGTAACAGTGTTCAAACATGTGCTTGTGCTTGTGTGTGTGTGTGTGTGTGTGTGTGTGTGTGTGTGTGTGTGTCTCTTTGTAATTCTGGAGTTTAGCCTACTCTTTGCCATATAGAAGGCACTTAAGAAATAAAGGTTTGTTGAACTGACTAGGATATGTGTCTGCTGTAAGAGATCCCAAAAAAGTAGTTCTAGGCTCTGCCTCAAAAAAGCCTATGGCCTAGTTTGAAGGGCATTAAATTAAATGCAGACAGAGGCAATGACATAGATTTTCAAAATTAAAAAAAAAAAAAAACCATAAAGCCTTAGGAAAGTACAATGAGAATAGACCAAGACCAAACGGTCTAGGAATTCATAGGAAGGGTAGAACATTGTAGGAAAAAGGCATGTAAGGGAGGTTTTGTGGAGCTGTAATTGGAAGTCAAGTTAAGATGCAGTCCAATAGAGAAGATGGAGACTAGCAAAAGCACCTTAAGAAGAGAACAAGCACAAGCAAAAGTATGACAGCTGTAACGTGTATGGTATGTTCCACAGATGTGGAAGAGACCACTTTGATGAGAGAAGATTCAGCTAGGGGAATAATAAGAATTAAAATCAGAAAGGGGAGCAGGGACCTTAAATCCAGGCTGATCAATTCAAACTAGTCCTATAGGAAAGAGAAGTCTCAAGGATTTAGGACAGGGGAATAATGTTAACAGTGTTGTGCTAGATGAGTGGAGAGGGTGGGGTTAAGAGGTGGTAGGCTAGAGGTAAGCAGGCCAGTTAGGATGCTGGATGAAATAAGCAATGGACTAGGAGTTAGTGAATCTGGGGATTTCCCTGGGGAAATGAATTGCCATCTCTGACCATCACTTATTTTTCTGTAAAATAAGGATGTTAGACACATGATCTCTAAATTCCTTCAATAGTGATGACAGAGGGAAGGAAAGGAAAGTAGAGAAAGACATCATTTATAATACACAGCTAAACATGCTCATAAGTAAAAACAAGACTTCAAAGGATCTCTTTGATTCCTAAAAACACATTCATCCTTCCCAGATACTGTATAATGCCAAAGAGATTGACTTTTTTCATATACAGTTCACAAACAATTTCAAGGATAAAAATGATAGGTAGAAAAAAGCAATGAACATCTAACACCATGAATTTTACCAGAACTTTTCACACATGTGTCAAGTTTGAAATTTTCCCACCTAAAAGGAAAGGGGAAAGAAGCCAGAATGTAATTTTTCAGCCCCCAAGCTCACTCTGTTGTCAGGTTTCTCACTGAGGACTGGAGAGAGACAAAGAAGCCAGTGCCAGGGAGAGCAAATTCTGCCCCAAGCCATATGTTTCACCCAATCTGAAGTTGCAGGATCCAAGTGTCATCATCATTTTGGTGGGACATCTGTAATCACTGTTAATTTCGCTCTTTCTTCCTTTGCCACAAAGCCATTGCAGTTAGCCCCTACTTTATATGCTGACTGCTGGCAAGGCACCGGAATTCAATTATGCTCCAGTGTTCTGGGGCCTTTTATGTCCCTTGCCTTAACTTGGACTGACTGAATCAGCAAAAAGACTCCTCTACCTTTGAAAAAAATAAATCACATTTTTTGATCCTATAAAAACAAAGCTTGGGGCAGCTAGGTGGTGCAGTGGATAGAAGCACCGGCCCTGGAGTCAGGAGGACCGGAGTTCAAATCAAACCTCAGACACTTAATAATTGCCTAGCTGTGTGACCTTGGGCAAGTCACTTAACCCCATTGCCTTAAATAAAAAAATTTAAATTAAAAAATAAAAAAACAAGGATCAACATCTTCTATGTAAAGCCCCCTCCCCCAATGTGAGAGCATCACTTGTGACATGTTTAAATACAGAAAGCCTTTGTAAACACAGGCTCATGTTCCAGAACTACTTGCCCAGGAGACACTAAGTAATAATTCATAAATCTCAAAGCAAAGGGAAGAGGTGTAAGTAGACCGAAAGGGCCAAAAAGAGCCCTCAGACACACCTTTTCCAAATATTTTAAATAAAAGGGAGAAAGAAAGAAAAAAAGAAGAGGAAATGGTAGTGAGAATGCTACAGTGGCTCCATCAGAACTCTGAAACTCAGCTGAGCTGTCCAAGGTACCCCAGGGATCAAAGCTATTTAAGGAGGATCATTAACCAATGGGCAGACAAGAGAATAGACTTCTTTCTAATCCCTCTTTAGATCACAAGCTCTTAGAGCAGGAAGAAACCTTCAAGATGATACAGTATGACCTTTTCATTTACACTGGAGGAAACTGAGGCTCAGAAAGTTAAAGGGACTTAGGATCCAAGATCTTTCTTATAAGGACTTTTCCCCAGAATTAGGAGAGAAAGAAAACATGTGCTTAAGTGAAAAATAAAATAAAATGATTTTTTAAAAAACCTATCAACATGAATGTATCAGTTCTAAAAAGATAGACCTTTGCAAAGATAGTAAGTAGCCTGGGATTACTGAAAGTGATGTGCACTTCCTCACATACCGGTCAGTCTTCTCTACTTCCTACTAAATTCTATGTCTAGTTGAGTGTCCACAGCAGGAGTCCACAGTCTCTAGGAGAGACTAAATAAATGGGCTTCCTGTCCAGGAGCATGTCTGGATACAGATATTAATATTCATTGTTTATTCATTTTGTTTGTCCAGTATGAATGGTTAAACAAATTTCATTCTTATCCATATGGACTATGTTGAGGAACCTCACCAGGTTCATAAGAAAAAAAAAATCTTCAACCTAACCTTTAATGATTAATCTTTAATGACTACTGATAGGGGAATATATGTAATGTACACATGGTAGATCCATACATGCACATGTGTGTATTAATAGCTTCAATATTATTGAAATGAGGAATTTTCCTCCATCCCACCTCCCCAACACACAGATACACACACACACACACACACACACACACACACACACACAGAAATGTCAGCAACACTACCACTTACCCAGACAGTAGAGTCATTCTATCCTGTTTCTTCATCATAGATATCAAGTTAAAAAAGATTTTAGAGAAGCACAAACAAGCAGAACAGCTTTGAAAGTCTGAATTTATATTATATGTACAGAAAAAGTAAGCAATACAGGATAGAGATATGCTATTTTATGTAGAATCCCTTCATTATTATATTCTACTGAATATTCATTTTCACTGATGCTTCCTAAGGTCAGAATAAACAAAAACAATGGGAAAAAATATAAGAGATTTTATAGTTTATCTAATCTAATCCTCTCAAGGCCTAAATGTGAAAACTGAGGCCCCAAAAGTGGCAGAGACAGTAATTGAACCACAAGAGTTTTTTTTTCTTCTTTACCATCAAGATATATTTGACCACCACAATCATGAGTGTGTTTCTCTCTTCAGTCCTGCTCCTCTGCGCTGTTGTCACTTGGGATCAAAAAAATGTCAGAAATGCAAGAGGCCTTGGAGAATCCTGGAGTGGTGAAATAACTTGCCCAGTCATGCAAGTAGTAAGCAACAAAACTAGGATTTGAATCCAGCTCCTGTGATTTCAAAGTCAGGCCTTTTTGTTCTCCATGACAATACTCTTCATTTCTGTTGGGGTACAGTGTTAAGAGAATTTAAAGCCTGACCTGTGGGGAGGTAATATGAAAACAAAGATCCAGGTGTGGCAATGGGGAAAGAGCAGTATTGAAGTTAATGGATAACCTTGCTACCTAGCCACAATAATATTCAAAAACTATCAATGGGGCAAGAACTTGCCTAAAAATCAAACTTTACAATGGCAGAACAAGACCAGCCCAAAGACCAGTCACAGAGGGCCTTATTCAGCACGCTCACCACCATGAATGGGAGGGAGTTACATCAATCACTGTCGGGACCTTTACTTTTGAAAGGATGGGTTAAGCTCCATAAGCACTGCTCCTAGAGGGAGGATCATCAATTTCTTCAGTGTTATTTACAGAATCATTTCCAAAAAATGGAACAATTGGGCTTTGCTATAGTAAATAAATTTTAGGGATGCTTCTTCTGTCAAAATTACTTTTTGTTCTAGTTCACACAGCGTTGAGGTTTCAGTACTCTTTCCATCACTACACAAAAGTGCAGAAACCCTAAGCACACGAGCTGTTTCTACCTTGTCAGTCTCACAGTACATTATCTTTAATTTGTTAATATCAAATCTGCATGGTTTCTTTGGGGAAGGGAGTAGTGAAATTAAATCATTAGAGTTACTGAAGATGCCAAATACAATGTGAGCTTTCAAGGCAGAGCATTGCTAATTCTTCAAAAAGTTGATAAAAATCAGTAAAGTTGTTCCATAGCTGAGCAATTTTCACAAAGGGAAAAAAACTGTCTTTTTCTATTTTCAGCTAGCTAATGAGGGCTTCACTAAAATCCATTGGGAAAGGCAACAGCAAACAAACTGAGGTGACGAAGAGTGCATTTTCCAAATAAACCAAAAACTTTTTCTCCCAAAGAACCCTCTGCTATGCTAGTTTATATAGTAACTGACAAGGCGGATGTGTTACAGTTCATTCACCACACATTTATCGATACTGCTATACCCAAAACAGCACGTTAGGCATTGGAAGACACAGACAAAATTACGATATTAACTCTGTCCTCGGGAGTTTACAGCCTAATTAGGTCAGATAAAGCATGTAAGAGAATATAAGAGAAAGTGAAGAACTGCTTAAGAAAAAAATAGTGATGCTAGAAGATCAGTTGAGGGCAAGACCATCATGACCAGCATGGATTAACCAAAGTTCCATGGAGCTAATGAGAGAATGAGTATGATGTCTACAAGGAAAGTGAAAAAGGGAGAAAAGGTGAACATTTCAAGAAGAAAAAAAAAGGAATAAAAAAAGACAAGATGGGTTTCAGATTATTTTGAATTCCCCATAGCTCCAGATGTCTATCCACAGCTGTGGGCATCTAGAGCACTGAGGTTCTATGTTCTATTTGTTCTGTTCTTTTTCTGTTCTTATTCAGAGAGAATAAAAAAAAAAGTTAAGCACACTTGCTGTTGAAGGAGGCAGAAAACAAGGGTATGTACCCACTAGCACTAATATGAATCCTCCTCCACAATAATTGATGAGTTTGCACAGGAGCTGCTAAACCCCTGATGGTGAGTCACCTACTACGAGAACAAGAACTGGGCTCACCAGGAAAGTAACAATCCTCTAACATGCCAGGCTGGAGGCACCTGCACTAATGCCATGGCTTTTAGGGGGTCACATATTTAGAAGAAAGACAAGTTAAACAACCAGGTAAAGAAAGTTTTTTGCTCTTTGGCAATGGACAATGGCAGCCACTCTTCAATTCTGCATCAAGAAAAGGCCCCTCCCAAGCCAGATCCAGTTCAGCATATTCAACCGCCATGTGTCTAACGTGCATACATCCAAATGGAGATGCCAAGATGCAACAAAGCTGCTGAGACAATTTTCTCATTGCAATTGCTAGAGGTCCGCAGTGGTGACAATTTTCTGATTGCAATTGCTAGAGGTCCGCAGTGGTGAGCCCGCCTCCTCTAATGTATTTGGGAGCACAGAAGAAATGACTTCAATATAATACAATTCCAGCTGCCCTGCTCCTTCCTGGGGAATGTATTTGGTGATTTTTAAGCTCAGAGTTGTAGTTTCTGGACAAGAGAGCAAAAAGCTTTAAGAGAAAAAAAATCTTTGGTTTTAAACCAAAAAAAAAAAAATCCCACATGAGGTCAGAGTGGTAGGACAGAAATAGCAGCATGTCTTTTTCTTCAGTTTCCTATTCCATTTCTTGATTTCAAAGAGATCTCTTTTTTTCAGCTACAGCAATGTAATGAAATATCCCAGGAGTCTTTGTGGAGCTATAGAGCACTATTATCTTTCCTTATTTTTTATTGCTTGGCTATTTGTGATGGGTAGAGATATGGAAACTAGTGCTAAGTCTGCCACCAATTTGCTGTAGAAGTACAGCCAGACACCTTCCACCACCCCACCCTCAACACCTACCCCCCCCACCATGAGATTCAGCTTCTCCATGCAGGAAATGAGGGAACATCAGAGACTTCCAGCTCTGAAAACCTCAAAGAGACTCCAAAAGATGACCTCTGCATTAGAGCATGATCTAACTCTATCCT
Organism: Macrotis lagotis; assembly: GCF_037893015.1. Taxonomy (NCBI): domain Eukaryota; kingdom Metazoa; phylum Chordata; class Mammalia; order Peramelemorphia; family Peramelidae; genus Macrotis; species Macrotis lagotis. The sequence continues at coordinate 34,155,377 of NC_133666.1, forward strand.
TTTATTTCTTAATAGGATACCTAAATAGAGGACTATGAGAACAATCTCTGACTCTGGTTCCCAGTATGGGAGCTTCTTCCTCAAATGTGGACTTTAATCTATCCTTGACAATTGTTTGAGGCAACAGAATGATTAAGTGACTCACCCAGGGTTACACAGGAAGTTGACAGAGGAGGGACTGCAGAATCATAGATTTAGAACCAAGACTGATGTCTGAGGTCATCATGTTAAACCTCCCTCTCATTTCATGCAGAGAAGTTAACTCATTTGTCCAGGGTCATAGAGCTAGAAAGTGTTTAGGTTCAAATTTGAACTCAGAACCTCCTAATTTCAAACCCAGTGTTCTATCTATTACACTATTCTGCCTTGACTTCTAACTGGCACAAGTCTCATTAATTCAAGCCCTAGCATGGACTTGGTTTTGCTCTAAATATGAAAAAGAGGGGTGGCTAAAGCAAATTAAGGGTATAAAGCAAGGTTTCAGAGGGACACTTAACCTACATGGGAAAACAAGCCCAGTTTCCAGCAAATTAAAAAAGGGCTTTAGCAGCAATCCATTTGCTTGCAAGCAATCAATACACTAATTACAAAAGATTCTTTTGCATTCAATAAAGCAAGTCTTGTAGTAGCCAGGCATAGTTAGGCAGTGAACTCGTGTATTCTTATCTACCAAAAAGCACTGAAATTGTCCATGTCTACTTTAGATTTCCCACTTTTCATTGATTTCAATTCTTTCTACCTCCGCCAGCAATTCAAATGAATAAGGTTATACTCTTCCTAACCATTCCAAAACCCTGTAGTCTTAAAGGGATGATAGGCCCTCCATGGATGAAGACCTTAATAAGGGGCTTCATGATTTGCCACAATCAAATCCCTTTAGTACCTGGACACCTGCCCACCAGTAAGATTTATGTTCTATTGGCATAGCCTTTGGGAACTCAAGGACACTTCTGTGCTAAGGACAGCCAATAGAAAAGGACTGGAACAGATGGAGGCATGATCTTGACAAATTACTTCTCTTCACTGGGTCTCAGTTTACCCTTCCATAAAATGGATATCAATTAAAAGGTATTTATTAAGAATATCCCATGTGCTAGAGAAACACAGAAAGAAGTAAAGGAGTCCTTGCCTAAAAGAATTGAGAATATAGTAAAAAGAATCAACATACAGGAGATAATATACAGGGTATCTCTAAGTGTGGTTTTAAATCTTAATTTCTTAAAACTACACTAAGACTTTGTGGAAACCCTATAGAGTTATAAAGGGATATATAAAGTAGAAATAAGATAATTTTAAAGGAAAGGATTAGAAGCTGAAGAGGGGGGAATATTAAGAGGGAGTCACTTAAACTGAACCTTGAAAGAAAAGTGAGATTATAAGGGTTGAGGGGAGGGGGAGAAAGGAGTACATTCCAGGCAGTGCAAAGGAAAGAAGATGAGAGGTGGAATGTTTTCTGTGTAGGAGGAACTGGATGAAGGCCATTTGGACTAGACCACAGCTTTTCAAATTGGACTGCAAGAGACCCTGAAACATCCCAAGTTTGTTTTATCTTGTTTTTTTAAGTGAGCCTTATGTTATGTGTTAATAGGCATTAAAAATAATAATTCTAGAGGATTTTACTATAAGGATTCTATTCAAGTTTTATTTAAATTGATACCAGAAAGGAATATCCATGAAGGGAAGTGACACGGACAAAGTCTTGAAAGGTAGGTTGGGGCCAGGTGGTGAAGACCTTCCAAAGCCAAAATAAAGGGACTTGTACCCGATTTAGTGAAAGCTATGGATCCTGCCTCAGAATTGTTTTTGAGGTCCACATTCATACTTGAAGGAACTGCTAAATTTCTGTTAGTGGTTAGTGAAAATAAAGATGCAATTTTTCCTATCCAAGTTAAAATGGACCCTCTGAAATTTTTCTGTGATCTCAGATTAAAAATGTCTGTCCTACCTGAGCATGGTGCTGAGGAGGCAACTCTAAGACTGTAAGTTGCACAGTAGATACTAGGGAAAGGAGCTTCCTCCCCAGGATCTCCATATGAAGATGAAATTACAAGTCCCTACATTATCGTTGTACCAGGCTACAGCACAGAGAATGTTGGACTTGGGAATCAGAAAGACCCAAGATAAAATCCTGCCTCAGACAATTACTAGATGAGTAACCATAGATGTCACCAAGATTCTCTTTGCTTCAGGTTCCTTCGTCTATAAAATAGAAATAATAACAGCATGTACCACCCAGGGTTGTTGCAAGCCTCAAATGAAATAACCTATATAAGTGCTTGCTTTGCAAACCTCTTTATAAATGGTGACTGATCATCATTATCACTACTTCATAGAGTTTTGAGGATCAAATGAAGTTATGTTTGCAACATGCTTTGTAAACCTTAAAACTTTCTATGTATCTAGGTATCTATGTATACATACATATATATCTATAAGTATGTGAATAGAATACTCCACTAGGAAATCACAAAACCTGGGTTTGAATTCTGTTTTCAACATAGTTTTTCCACAACAAGCAATGATTCCCCCCACCCCCAGTCACTAATGCCTTCTCTTTTACAATAATGAATTCCTATAGAGTGCAAATGGGAAAAACAAAATGCAAAAAGCAGCTCTTATCTCTTATCTGTTGAATATAAGTATTTAACTTTACCCATAAAAAGACAGGCAGTGCCAAGACTATCTTGGAATTATAAAGGCAGGGCAACTAGAGGTAGAACACTGGATAGAACCTAGAATCAGGAAAACTCACTATCCTGAGGTCAAATCTGACCTCAGACTTCAGGTTTGAAAATCCCTGAACAAGTCACTTCACATTTTTTATCTAAATTTGCTCATCAGTAAAATGAGCTGGAGAAGGACACAGCAAAGCACTCCAGTCACTTTGCCAAGAAAATCTCAAATGGATTCACAAGAGTCAGATGCTACTAAACAACTACAGATAACTCCAGGTTGTTGAAAATTATCATCTTTTCGAATTAGAATCTTTACTTCTGGGGCAGCACCGGCCCTGGAGTCAGGAGGATCTGAATTCAAATCCAACCTCAGACACTTAATAATTACCTAGCTCTGTGACCTTGGGCAAGTCCATTGTCTTGCAAAAAAAAAATTATCTAGAATCTTTACTTCCTTTTAAGCCTCAGTTCAACCATCACCTCCTATGGGAGGCCCTGCCTCATTATTAATACCCTCTTGTGCAGGAAAAAACTTTGCAGTTACTTTGCATTTATTTTATATTTGTTGAAATGACCAAACAATAACAAAATAATGAAAATTTCCACCCCTTCCATTAGAATATAAATTCCTCTTCGACTATTCTGCATGTGCATTTGAGGCAGTTGTGGGATATCAGAGTGATCAGAGCACTTTGTCTGGAGTCAGGAGAGACCTGAATTCAAATTTGACCTCAGATACAGAATGTTACATACATTGTCTGATATAGGTCACGGTAACAGTTGATTTTGCTTAACTATTTTATTACAAGGGAAGGGTTTTGGTATTGGAATTACCAAGGAAATCAAAGATCACACATTGGAAAGTCATTGATAAACAAGAGAATAACTTGAGGAGGATGACCAGAATGATGAAAGATCTCCAGATCGTGAAATAATGGCATCTCCTGGGATACAGGGATGTTAAGCCTATAGAAGCAGTTTTTAGAATATGATCTAAAGGACCTCCTCCTATCTCTGACCCTTTCAGAGGGTCAAATCTACTTACATAATAGTACTAAGATGTTATTTCTATAACACCCATAAACAAAAGCTCTTTGGGATTTAAAATTCTAATGAGATCTTGAGACCAAAACAATCTGAGCAATGTTGCCCCAGAGAAGACTCTAAGGTCATATGATAGCTATATTAATGTATGTGAAAGGTTATGTTTAATTGATCCATTCTGTTGTGTGTCACCTAATAGTGCAAAAGAAAGCACACATCAAGTTAATATAATGAGGATTGTAGAAGTCAACCAACTGTTCCACCAAAGAAACCAGGTGCCCATACTGCCAAGGTCTTGGTACCTTGGAGAGATTCACATTTGAGGCTGTGTATTTTAACTTCCAGAGGAAGTGAGGGGGAATGAGGAAATGATGCTAAATGGCTATTTGGTGACTGCACCAGCAAATATGCCCATTGCTTATGAGTCTCACCAGAGTTCTATCTCATGGCCTCTGTCAGGAATTCCTTTTTTAAACTAGGAATCAGTTAATTTACTATCAAGAGTGGGAAATGGACTACCTTATGGTCCTTCCCATAGGGGATCCAGGTGTTGTAAATGGGATTTCCGGTCAGGACTGACTAGATGACCTCCGAGGTCCCTTCCCACTCTCAAGTCTGCACTTCTGAAAGGTTGGACTAGTCCACTTTATTTTTACCAGAATATCATTCATTAATCTATAATCTGCTAATTCAAATTCCATCTAATTAGCAGAAATGAGGCTAAATATACTAGGAATGATGTAGTTTAAAAAGAAAAACTTTCATAACTTTCACTTCATTCATTAAGCCTTCCTTGATTTCGAAGGATCATAGCTCAAGGGCTGGAAGGAACTTGAGTCACCTAGGCCAAGTCCTTTACAAATGAGGAAAGTGAGACCAAGAGTTTATACAGGTGTTCAGTATTGGAGGCTAAATGTGTACCCAAGTCCTTCTGACTCCTGAGCTCATAGACTCTTTTCCATTGAGCATTCCACTATCTACCTTCTTGGCATTCTCATAGGAACTTGTTCAAACATCTCATTTGAATTGTATCACAGCTTCACCACCATACATGAGGATCTTCTCCCAAACTCCTTCATCATTTTGGTAAAATCCATATAATGTTGCCAAAATGCCTTCAAATGCCTAAAATAAAACCATAGAATTATAGAGGAAACCAATTATATTGAAATAGACATCAATTTTTTAAACCAAATTCATAGTCCCCAGGTTATAAACTCCTATAGATATAATCTAGCAACTAGCAACTAAGAATCATGTCTTAATCCATCTTTGTATCTTCTTCGGGACCCAGAATAGACCTTTCCACAAAGCAGATTAAGACTTCATTCAACAGAAATGAATTAAGTGAAAAATATTTTTGTGCTTTAAAAATATCACCTCCCAAGTCATCCTTCCATGCAATCATTTTGTTGAAAGCCAGGCCTAGCAGTCTATAAGTCAAGACACTGTAGTTAGGTCCCCAACAATAAGCAAACATTAGCTCCTGCTCAAATCAACCAGGAGTTCAGAGGCAAAGGTACAAAATGAACTCAACAAGCAAATCAAGAAATGTGTCCTCAGTCATTCCTTAGCTTCTCTCCAAGGCTGGTAGGTCACTATCGGATACTACTGCACTAAAAAATCAATAAAGGATATTTCTATTGATTCTGCTCTTATCTCTCATTGGGAAACCTAAGGCTCAGAGAAAAGAAAGAAAAAAGACGAACAATCTTCATTTTTCTGATTCCTTCTTTCCTATGTGCACAGCCTTTTTAAAAACAGAGAATCATAGATTTGGAGCTGGAAAGGACCACAGAGAGGAGCCAGTCCAGCTCCTTCATCTTCTTTGTCCCACCAATTCAAAGACTGCTTAGGCCTCTGCACAAGAAGGAGGTTGATTTCTAAAAGCACCTGGTAGAAATCTTTTTTTTTCTGTCAAAGTCCCAAAGGTTGTTCCAAAAAGAAGACCATTTTATATGCTCAGGACTCAGTTTCCATAGAGGGGAGCCACCTCTAAGGTAAAATCTCTTAGTTGGAGAGATTAAGCACATGGACTTCATCAGCCTTGGACCAATGACAGGAAAGATTTTGAGGTTGAGCAGATGGTTAGGAAAGAAGAGTTACTAAGAGAAGGAAGATGGAAGAGGAAAAGGATAGGATAAGGTGACGCGGGGCCAACCAAAGACTAGATATGAAGTAGCTCTTCTCTTTGGAAAATAAAACCCAAGAAAGCAGGGAGCTTCCTAACCAGGCTCATCCCCAAAACTATGTTACCCAGAATTGGTAGGTAAAGATGGAGGGTGTTTAGGAGGAAAAAGAAGGGGTTATATCTCCCACATACAGTATATAAATTAGAATTTCATTTGTTAATAGGTTCTTTTAAAATTTAAATACTATGAAAGGGGTTGGGGTGGCTAAACTCTTAGTCATTCACATCTTAATGTAAATCATTTTAATCACTGAGCTAAGATCCTATGAAAATGAGAGGGTGGTGGGGAGGAGAGAAGCAGTTTTGGAAAGGACTTCAAGCAATGTCTTGAAACTTCATACTTGGACAAGAACCAGAAGATAGGAACTAGGTAAAGAAAGGGAAGTAAGATGATATCAAAAACAAACCTACCTTATTTTGGATTTTTGCCAGGGCTCCAAAAGCCACAAGTGGTCTTATCTAGCTTAGAAAGCTGACCTAGAGCATACATGTGAACCAAATAGGAAGAAGAACACAATTCAACTTATGTACAGATTATATCAGCTTGAATAGAATCTCTGTCACTTGAGGGGGAAGTGCATAGACGAGCACCTTTATGAAGTCCCTAGGTCTTCACTTCTCACGTTTCTGTTATGATTATGCTACCAGGTGAGGTCTCTGCTTGAGGCAAACTGTTCAAAGTACTGAGACAAGCTACCAAACCAAATCCAAGAGCTACCTGGACTGCTAAGAGAGAATGGAATGAATCCCCAAGCAAAAGAGAAGGAAGAGGTCATTTAAGTCAGTGACTAGTGGATCATGGCTAGAAAGGGAGCAGTGATCAGAAAGTCAGAGACTGAAATAAGGAAAGGTCACCACTCAGGATCCTGTAAACAGGGAAAAACTAGGGGCAGCTAGGTGGCGCAGTGGATAAAGCACCGGCCCTGCAGTCAGGAGTACCTGGGTTCAAATCCGGTCTCAGACACTTAATAATTACCTAGCTGTGTGGCCTTGGGCAAGCCACTTAACCCCATTTGCCTGCAAAAACCTAAAAAAAGGGAAGAACTAGGGAAGAGGAGACCAGGAGAAATCTGGCTATCCCAGGAGCAAAGTGATGATTCCCTGCTCAGACTGATCTACAAGGTATTAAGTCTTTATTCCAGCTCCTGGAAAGAAAGGCTTCTGGATAATTTTTTCACCCTGACTCTTTCTAGATTTTATCTAGAGCCATCTAGGACTTTCCCTGCATCTGGTGATGCACAGGAGAGCATGTCCCTTTGTGTCTAGTTAGACAGCAAGGTTTTACTACTTTGATCACCTTCCTCATTATTTACTTTCTTTCATGTCTTAATTAAAGATTTTGGCTATTGGATTAGGAGTGTCTTTTGTCTGATGTGACAGCAGAGAAACAGATTGAATGGGAACTTGCCTGGGTGAGGCCAAGGGAGGAAGACAGCAAACTTGGTCACAGAAACATTACAAATCCTAGCTCTCTCACTTCCTGCCTGTGTGATCTTGGATCTCAGGCTCATCATTTGGCAAGTGAGAAGGTCAGATCAGATGGCATCCATCAACCCTTCCAATTTAAGATCTCTGATTCGGTGATTATCTCATGCACCTATATTGACCCTAGGGCAGCTGGGGTTTTTTTTTTCACTGAAACCAGAAATATCCCACTTTCTATCAACCTCTGAAAGAAGAAACTCTACACATGCACTTATGATGTGATTTGTTATTTCTAAATAGAAAGCAAATACTTTGCAAGATCTGCCCATAGAAAGCAAGATCTATGAGGGGAAGAATTGTCTCATTTTGTCTCTTTATCCTGAATATCTAGCAGATGGTGAGTGTTCAGCAGATGTTTGAGGGCAATTAGGTGGCACAGTAGATAGAGTTCCGGGCCTGGAGTCAGAAAGACTCAAGTTTAAATTGTGGCATTAGATATTTACTAGTTGGTGACACTGGACATCATTTAATCCTGTTTACCTCAGTTTCCATATCTGCAAAAATGAAGTAAAGAAGGAAATGGCGAACCACTTCAGTATCTCTGCCAAGAAAATCCCAAAAAGAGGTTACAAAGAATCGGGCACAACTGAAATGTCTGAACAGCCGTAAGTGCTTATTGGGTTAAACTAAACCTATGTGAAAGATCTGTCAACTGGCCAAGCAAATCAGTAGAGGCAGTAAGCTATAAGAATTTCGAGTAGAAAGAGATCACCTCAGCCTGGGATGGTCAGAGAAGACTTCTCAAAGTAGGCAGGATTTAAGTTGGCAACTGAAGAATCAGCAGAGGTAAGAATGGTGGAACTGAGGGAGGAAGCGTCTGCAAAGAGTAACAGGAAAAAAAGCGTGGAGGCAGGAGTGTAAAATATGTCACAGCAACTGATCAAGACAAAAAATTCATTCTAAGTTCACAGAAAGGTTGACTAAAATTTAAAGATATGTCAAATTCTAGCATAGCTTCTTGAGGGACTTTATCCATCAACTGGGGAGGGGGGCACACACCTTAAGATCGTACTAACATTAACCATGCAAAGTGAGAAAGATGTGAAGTCACCTGTTGATCTTGGCCAACTCAAGCAAATCATATCAGTCAAGCCCACCAAATGTCTTAGCAGAGACAAGAAGGAGGGTTATGTTAGTCTCCTGGGTCTTAGTTTTCTTCTCAGTAAAATGAAAGGGCAGGACTAGAAGACCTCTGAGATTCCTTCTGAGTTTGGATCCCAGGATCATGGTTAATTCCTTCAAAAGTCTCCTTTCTTCACTTTTTTAAACCATCACAGCCTGTGAATTCAATATCCAAGTTATCATAATCTTGGATGTTCAAAATCTTGGATTTTTTCCATTGTGGATGCTACTGCAAAGTCCCTATCACCAAGTGCCCTTACCCAAATCTTTCTGTAATTCTAGGAGAACTTCGAAAGAATAGCTCACTGCCCAATGATCCTAAACCCTTTCTTAATGTAAGTCATCAATACAAAAGCTGTAGGCCTCGATTTGACCCAAAGAATCCAACAAGTGAGGCTTCAAAATCCCTTGGATTTAGGGAGCAGTAAAACTCAATTAGCAGCATCCAGAATAAAGTGTCACTATTTACAGAACCACCCTAGGGGAGGGTAGTTTGGAGGCTGAAGGAGAGGAGCCAATTAACCAGAACTCAGGAACAGAAATCCTGCAATGGGCAAAAGGATTTGGGAGCTTAGGGAAAGAGCATCTGGCCAGGCAAGGTAAGAGCTCAGGGTAATCAAACCTTCCAAAGCAGTCACTAAGAAGCTGGAAAATGTCCTGATAGAGTGAAGGATGCTGGGGTTTTAATCATTATAGGGAGATTCTTTTAAAGTAACTATTCAATTCAACAAATAATTCAATAAATATTTAATAAGCATTTATCATGCACCAGTAGGTACTATGCCAAATTGCTGGGGGATTCAAAAAGACGCAAAAGACAGTTACTGCCCTCAAGAAGCTTACATTGTAATGGTATTTAGCCCATAACAGAGAAGAACCACAGGAGAGATGTCCTAAAGATTTCGAAGAGCTACTGTATGGAAGAGGGATGTGACTTGTTCTTCCACACCCAAGGGGGCAGAATCAGGAACAGTGGGTAGATGCTAAAGAGGAAGAATTGATTTCAGGTCAGCCATAAGAGTGGCTTGGGCATCCTCAGGAAGTCACTACCTCACTTGGTCTCCCTGGAGGACTATTTAACATCTGGAGAGGTAGGAGTTTGAGCAGATGGCCCCTAAATGCCCTTCCAACTCTGAGATTCTATGAGTTATTCAAGAGATCCTCCTCATCTCCCCCTGATAGTACCCTTGAGCTGCCTTTCCTCTCTCCTGGCTGTTTTTCTGCTGCCTATAAACACTCCTATGCCTCCTTCCTCCTCAAAAGGTACTCACTAGATTCAACCATCCTCCAAATCTATTGCCCCATCTCTCCCCCACCCTTAGTGGTAAAATATGTATCAACAACCTTAGAAAATGGTAATCCATTTCTTCTCCTAGTTTCTAAGTTCTCTGTGATATGCAGCTTCTGATCTCATCATTTGGCTAAAACTGCTCTCTCCAAAGTTGCCAATGAGGTCTAGTGTTAAATTGTTAGATTTAACAATTCTCCAGCTCATCTTTACTGACTTCTCTGTAGGCTGTGACACTGTCGATCACCTTCTCTTCCTCCAGTTTCTACTCTCGGGGTTTTGGGGACAATTCTCTCTCCTGGTTCCTACCTGTCTGATCTCTCCTTTGTCTCTGGTGGGCTCTTCAGCTAGGTCATGCCCAATCACCATGGCCGTTCCCCAAAGCTTTGTCTCTAACTTTCTGTTCTTCCTATATACTACAATGCTTAAAGAGGTCAGTATCAGTCCTATGCAGGTGATTCTGAGATCTCCATATCTGCCTTAATCTCTCTCTTAGGAACTTGTCCTATATAATATCTTTCAGATGTTCCATAGGCCTCCCAATCTCAACCTGTATAAAACAGAACTCATTATTTTTTTCCCCAAACCCTCCTCTCTTCTGAACTTCCTATCACTGTCTAACAGTCCTGCCATACTCCCTGTCACCCAGGCCTACAACTTCAATCTCAGAATTACCCTTGACTCTGATCTCACATTAACAATCCATCTAATCAATTGCTAAATCTTGTCATTAGCAACAATGGACCCAATTTCCCACAACTGTTCCCTCTTCTATACTCACACAGCAATCACCCTGATACAATTGCTTTGGCCCTGGATGACTACTATAGCCTTCTTTTTTTTTTTTTAGATTTTTTTTCCAAGGCAATGGGATTAATGGGGTTAAGTGGCTTGCCCAAGGTCACAGGGCTAGGTAATTATGAAGTGTCTGAGGCTGGATTTGAACTCAAGTACTCCTGACTCCAAGGCTGGTGCTCTATCCACTGTGCAACCTAGCCGCCCCTCTACTATAGCCTTCTAATTAATCTTCCTGTCTCAGATCTTTCTCCAATTTAATTCTATTCATGCTCAGACGTCAAAGTAACTATCCTAAAGAACACATCTAACTATATCACACCCCTCCAATTCAATAAACTCTGGTGGCTCCCTATTACCACCAGAATCAAATATAAAAACCTCTGCCTAAAATTCAGAGTCTTCTACAACCTGGCCCCTACCTAGCCTCCCAGAAGTCTCACCCTTTACTCCCCATATGTTAGCCTACATGCTCTTCCTTACATATGACACTCCATCTCTCACCTCACTACAGTTCTACCTGCTGTGCCTCATGCTTTGAAGGCTTGCCCTTCTCACCTCAAACTCCTGACTTCCTTCAAGATTCCTCTTAAATTTGACCTTCCTTCAGCAGGTAACCTTCACCACCCTCTTTCTAATCCCTTCCCTCTGAGATCATCTTCCATTTATATGGAATCCATCTTTTTGTACTTTGTTATTTGTATGTGGTCACCCTCATTAGACTGTAAACTGTTGGAGAGTAGATAAGGTCTTTTGCCTTTCTATGTCTAGTCAGAGTTTGGCACACTGCCTCACACACAAAAATGCTTCCCTGATACTTGCTGACCAACTTCACCCCCACCCCCAAGTTGCTAGAGCTCCTAGCCCATTTGCTTTTGTGTATAAGTGCCTTCCCCTCAGAGACTGGAAGCTCCATTAAAAACAGGGGCAATTCTGACTTTGTTTCAGTATATACATGACCTAGCTTACCCAGTACCTGGTTCTGTGGAATAGGCTCTTAATAACTGTTTACTGATTTAATGACTGACAAGCACCATGTCTATGATTGTTGAGTGATTCCTTGCCACAGCAAGGGGGAGAAAGTGTGATGAAGTAGAAAGAATACTGACTTCCAAATTAGATGACCTGGATTCAAACTCTGGCTTAGTCATTTACTGTGTGGCCTTGGCCATGTCATTTAACAACAATAATAAAAATATTTAACACATATAATTCTTATGTTCCAGACTCTGAGCTAAGTGATATAGAATTATATACTCATTTGATCCTCACAGCAAGAGGGGGAGGGAGATGGGGGGGGGGGGAGAGGCAATGTGCTCCTTGCTCTAATTGCACAATTTTGTTGATGGCCAGAGCTGTCCTTTCCTCTGCCCGGCTGCTTCATTATCCTGAAATAGCTATGTTGAAAACATCCACTGTCTTCCAAGAGAGCAGCCTCCTTGCATGGCATTCAGGGAAAAGGGTGCCAGCTGCCCAGCTCTGAGAAGGCAAATTTGCTTTGCTCCAAGTGACAAGACAACTGAGGCCCCCGAAGTCGTCCTGGCCACAGTGGGTGAAAGAAGCCTTGTGGTAGCTGAGCAGAAAGCAGCTCAAGGCCAAGTTTCACCTTTGGAGACACAACTTTTCAGTGTTGCTTTTTTTGGCAGGCAAATCACAAGGCAAATGAGCACACAGAAATTTGTCACGGCCAGCCTGCCAGACACACCAGCAGCTAAAGGAGACTTGTTGACCAAGCTGGGGTCCACAAACCAGAGCTTCCAGGCCCAAGAGCATCACTCACTCCCCCTGCAGCTTTTAGAACCAATCTGTCACAGTTTCTATTGTTCTATGATTTCCAAAAAACAAAACGCAAAAGCAGAAAACTTGAATTCTCTGGAAGCACTAGCGTTCACTGGAAATCCTCCAGGCAAGAGTAAAATATACGTAAAGAAAAACCAAATGGAAAAACAAGCAGGTCCATTTCTCTCCCCTTGTCAAAGCAGAGATCAGAGAGGTTTCACAAAATGTAAGCCGGGCAGCACAAACCATGTTGTTTACTTAATATTCTTTCAACAGCCAGATAAATATTTTAAGAACCCTGGCTGTTTACTCATCCACAATTCCATAGCTGCAGAAATGCCACCTTCCTTTTTTGGAAGGATTTCGGGAAAACGGTTCACATCTCTAAGTCAATTTCACCTAGAACCATCGCAATCGACTTTTCACTTTTAATTGTTGCTGTTAAACATGGATTCTCCAAAACACTGAAGCCTGGCTACATGATACCGAAGTTTAAGAACTATAATTAATATGCTCGTTCAAGGAGTGCATCTCTCTTAACAAGATATATTTTTGGAAATATTATCTAACTGAAGGGCTGCATAAATAGTTGGGCTTAAAAAAATAAACCCCAAGCTTTTATTTTTCCAACGAATTGAGTTATATAATAAGTCTAGAAGCCCCTTCCTTTCAAGATGCATTTTTTAAAAGGGGGGGGGCATGGACAGGTGAGAGAATATTACTAGGGTTACTTAGACCAAGCAGGACAGACCATCTAACAAGGGGAGAAAGGGCCAGGTGAATGGTTCCATGATTGAAAGTCACCCGGAGGAACTTACTGAAATCTGGAGGAGCTGATGACATCTGATGATAAGATGAATAGAGGAAGAGAAGAGAAGGAGAGAAAAGGTGAGAGAGACAGAAACAGATGAAAGGGACAGATGAGGAAGTGACAGAAAACATATGCCATGTGAGAAGGACAAAAAATAAAATAAAATAAACAACATGAGTCTTACCCAGAAGTCATTTAAGAACAAGAACAGTCCCTAGAATTCAGGTGTAACAAGCCCAAAGAAACATGAGCTCTAAAATCAGCACACAGTTCCAGCTCGAACTCCCTCATTAACTGAAGCTTCAGAATGTCATCCTCATATGTGGCTATCAGTACAGTGGACTGCAGGATTCTGAAGGAAGGAGAACTGGCCTTAGAGCTAGAAGGACGTCTTGTCTCTTAACTAGTCATTAGCTAGTTAATTGTGTCGGAACTAGGCTGTAGGGGGCGCCTAGGTGGTTCAATGGATAGAGCACTGGCGCTGGAGTCAGGAGTACCTGGGTTCAAATCTGATCTCAGACACTTAATAGTTACCTAGCTGTGTGGCCTTGGGCAAGTCACTTAACTCCATTTGCCTTGCAAAAACCTAAAAAAAGAGAACTAGACTGTAGGAAGTTGTTTACTTTCTCTGAGTTTTAATTTTCCTATCTATAAAACAAGAGAAAGGGATAATAATAATAAAAATAATAATACTAATATCTCTCTTGTAGGGTTGCAAGTCAAATGAGATGTATATAAACACTGCAGACCTTAAAACACTATTCAAATTTCAACTATTATTATAACTATTGCAGTATTTAGAGCACTGTGATATCTCCTTTACTACCCCATTATATGTTATCTGGGTAATTACTATATTCTACTAGAAGAAAGTATATTCTTTGAGGGCAAAGACTACTTCTTCTTGTGTCTGTGAGCTCCAAGCCCTACCCAATGCTGTGCACTTTGAAGAGGTTAAAGGTAAAATTACTATGGGTAAGGACTCATCCAGTGATTTTATTGACACGGGGAACCTACTGATAAGGAGACTCCCTCTATCAATGTGGGTCAGCACCTTGACTGCAATTCATTGTCTTAGCACAGTCTAGGACCCTTCTAGATAAAATGGTTCTCCCAGGATCAAAAAGTCAGTATATGTCAAAGATGGAATCAAACCCAGATCTTCTGAGCTTTGAAGACAATTCTCCACACTATACCCCAGTCATATCTCTGAAATTGAACTGAACTAAATTGAATTGGATTTCAGTAGCCCTATACAGAAGAGAGGAAGAAATGGATGAATGAGAGAAAACACATATGAGGAAGACAATGGCCATAACTTCCTAAATTGAATCAATTCAGAGAAAAGAGACTCAAGGACTAGTATTTCATATTACCTCATAAACTCATTGTTATATCCATATTGGTCAAATATAAAAGTCCCCAGTCTCCCTGGGGACAAACTAGATTGTTGAAGAAGAAAGATGGTCTCTTATTGCAAATGAGTAGAGAACTGCTGGAAAATTCTCCCTTTTTTCCTCTCTTTTTTTTAACCACCTCCTCAAAATGTCTGATAATCTGTTATTAAAATCATTCCTTTGGGTCAAGGCTAAGTATTTGTAGAAATCCTTGGTTAAAATGGAAATGGGGGAGGATGGTAATAATATACATTTAGCCATTATCTGTTTTTTTTTAGGTTTTTGCAAGGCAAATGGGGTTAAGTGGCTTGCCCAAGGCCACACAGCTAGGTAATTATTAAGTGTCTGAGACCAGATTTGAACCCAGGTACTCCTGACTCCAGGGCTGGTGCTTTATCCACTGCACCACTTAGCTGCCCCTTAGCCATTATCTGTTAACACCTTTACATGGATTGGTTTTATGGGACACTTTCCAACATACTAGATCAGTGGTGGTAAACTCAAATAAAAAATGGAGCTACTGAACCATATTAAGCATTCCTGAAGGATGTGTATTGATTTAGAAAATCACCTGTTATTATTATCTATGCTTTATTGTATTTTTATTTAATTGGCTAAGTATTTCCCAATTATATTTTAATCAAGTTCAGACTGCACTCAGCAGTGTTGAGGGCCACAAGTGGCTGGCTGTGGGCAGCGTGTCTGATGCTGGTGGGCTATAGAACTGCAGGGAAGGGACCATGGGCCAGGTAAGTTGTGATGTAATTGGTAGCAAGACACAGGTGTTGAGTAGATGATTCCATGGGGAAGCCATTCAATGGACACATTTCTTAAGTCCATACTTTTGGTTCAGGCAGTAGGGAGCACCAGAGCTGGAAGATGAAGGGCAGTGGGTGGGGCCAGGTATTCAGGAAACAAAGATTAATTTCTTTATTCCTTCAATGGACATTTGTTATGGGGCTAGTATGTGCCTGGCTCGACATTGAGTGCAGAGAATGCTTAAGAAAGGAAGTAGCTCTGGTGAGGAAAGAAAAGGATCCTCAAAGGGGTACAAGGTCAACGAGTACCAAAAATACACTTCCCAATTCTGACCCAATCTGCTGGGGACCATGTTAAAAGAGCTAGCTTGGCCAATCAAGGTATGCTATTCTCATTTCAACCCTTTCTGCCCTTTTTCCATAGGGTTTATGGAGAAGATACAGGGAGAAGGATGGAAAATCCACTACCTGTAGAACCCTTGGGGAACATGGGAAATGGCCTCAACCAACTTCTGAGAGCTCTTCAGAATGAAAGAACAGAGTCAAAAGCCACACAACCCAGCCCACCATCCTAGAGACTTTAAAGATGACAATACAAAGTTGATGCCAACAGACTCCAGAGCCATTGCCAAATTTAAGACAATCAGAAAGGACATCTACTAACCCCTGCTTCTGTCAGGGTGGAGAACATTAGCCATTGACACCAATATTGTCTCCATTCCACGATCAATACCCAACAGAAAGTAAAAGGGCAAAGAGAGATTCATGTTCAGGATATACAGTTCTTAAAGTCTATATTCTAATGGACCCAATAATAATTTTTATTATTAACACATATCTCTCCATAAAGGGCTCCTAGAGGATTCCTATGCAATGGAACAACATTGTAGTGGAAAGAGAAAACTAACTCTGAATGGATTCAAGTTCCACCTTTGCGACCTATTGTTGAGGTAACTACAGCCAAGGCACTGAATCACTTAATGCTGCAGGCAGCTCTCTAAGACTTGAAGTTGAAGAGAAAAGTACTTGCTTGTACTGGAAGGGATTTCCTTACCTGGGAATTCTCTATAACAAGGAGTTCAAAGGCCTAGTCTCTATACCTTCACCCTTTGATGTTTGTCTCATGCTTCAACACCCAAGAAGATTATAAAAAACAAACTGGATAATTTTATTACATTAAATTAAACCATAAACAAAACCACTGCCACCAAGATGAAAAGAAATGTAAATTGCAAAAGGGAAACAATTTTTACAACTAGTGTTTCTGCAAAGGACTCATTTCTAAGATATATAGGAGAACTGAGTCAAATTCATGAAAGAACAAGTCATTCCCAATTGATAAGTGGTCAAAGGATATGGAAAGGCAATTCTCAGACAAAGAAATCCAGGCTAGCTATAATCACATGAAAAACTACTCTAAATCACTCTTAGAGAAATGCACATTAAAGCATCTCTGAGGTACCACCTCATAACTCTTAGACTGGCCAATAGGACTAGAAAGGATAATGATCAATGTTGGAGGGGATGTGGGAAATATGGAACACTAATGCATTGTTGATGGAATTGTGAACTGATTCAGTCTTTCTGAAGAGTAATTTGGAATTATGCCTGAATGTTAATAAAAATGATCCAGCAATACCACTATTGGATCTGTATCCCAAAGAGATTAATAAAAAGGGTAAAAATCGCACTAGTACAAAAATATTAATAGCAGCTCTTTCCATAATGGCAAAGAATTGGAAATTGAAGGGATGTCCACAAATTTGGGGAATGACTGAACAAACTGTAGTACATGAATGTTGTAGAGTACTATTTCTCTCTAAGAAATCATGAGGTACATGATTTCAGAAAAACCTGGAAAGACTTGCATGACTTGATGTGGAATGAAATGAACAGAACCAGAAGAACATAACACACTAACATCAACATGGGGTGAAGATTAAACATGATGGACTTGTTCATTTCAGCAGTACAAACAATCAAAGACATTTTTAAAGGACTTGTGATGGAAAATACCATCTATATCCAGAGAAGAAAATGTGGAGTTTAAATGAAGACCAAAGCTTATTTTATTCAATTTTTAAAAGTTGTCTTATGTATTAGATAATTTTATTATCTCTTATGTTTTCTTGCTTCCTTTTGGATCTGATTCTTCTTCCACAACACATTCAATTTTGATCTATGTTTAGCATGGTTACAAATGTAGTGCCAATATCAGATTGCTTTCTGTTGGGAGGCAGGAGGGAGGGAGGGAGGGGAGGGGAGGGGAGGGAAGGGGGGGAGAAAAATCGTAAAACTCAAAACCCTGTAAAAAATGATCGGTTAAAAATTACCAAATAAAGAGAGAGTGGTGCTTCAAGGAGGGCTTTGCTATCCAAATTCACAAGGAACCTAAATTTGAAGGGTAGCCTGCTATTATACTGCAGGTGAATGTGCTCTTTGTTGGTCCCCAGGTTTTTATCAAGTTCGTGAATATGTGGAGGAGGGGAAACTAATATGATGAGAGGAAAAGGAATCTGCTGGGAGAAGGCTAGCCCAAAGAACCAGGGATACTTAATCTGGAGAAAAGAAGAGCTAGGGTGGGGAGAGGAACAGAAGAGCTGTCTTCAAATATCTGAAGGGTTACCGTATGGAATATGGATAAGACTGTCTCTACCTACCTTTCCAGAACAAGCTCATGCTAATTGCCTTAGTGTATTGCATTCTAAGCTCATGATAATTACCTTAATGTATTCTGTACTCCAGCCAAACTAGACTCATGTCCATCCTTGGCTCTGATCTGTTTCTCACTCTTGTTTCCAGATATTTGTTCTCCCAGTTCTTTACCCATCAAATGAAGTCCCCTCTATCCAATTTTGCTGAAGTCCTAAACTTCCTTCAAGAATCCACTCAGTAGCTACCACCTCAAGGACGTCTTAACAGAAGCTCAAAATTCAAAGAAAACTCTGAGGCTAACCCCCATGCCCTAAAGCAGGACTTCTCTCTGTAAAAATGCCCTCCAAATGGTTGGCATTTATTTGAAGGAACGATGCACCCATTTGAAGATCCTTTTAGGCAGCTCTAATTGGGAACAAGTTTGTATTGATGTCAAGACTAAATTTGTCCCTCTATACCAGTCACCCATTGCTCCCAGGTCTGACCTCTGGAGCCAGACAAAGAAAACCCAAACCATCTTCTTTGCCCTGGACTTACAAAGACCAGAACACTGTGAACCATGTCATTGTCCATCCATCCATCCATCCATCCCCTTCTGCCCCACACACAATCCCAACCAAGTCTCTTCTTCTCCGGGGCAATAGCTAAGCCTCATTTGACAGAGCCACTAGCTCATTCTCAGTTCTGGTCACCCTGGCTCCACTTCATTCATAACATTCCTCAGTCATGGTCTCCAACACTGAACACACTGCTCTTGACATAGTATGTCCACAACAGGACAAAGAAAGGTGATTCATTCAAGCAGCACACATTTATTAAACACTTTCCATGTGCAAACAAGGGAGCAGAAAGACAAAACAAAAAATAATCTCTGCCATCAAGGAACCTTACACTGACTGAGGGAAATAGGATTTCTACAGAAGAGTTAATTACACTATAAGGTGAGGAAGGGGAAAAAAGCTAGTTAGAGGGATATGGAGGGAACATTCTATAGGAGGCACCATATGAATGGAGCAAACAAGGAAACTAAGGAAAGAAATTCCAGGCAGAAAGGGAAATCTGGGCAAAAGTGTAATTAGAGACAGGAAAGGAAGTATCAAGCTCAAGAACTAGCTATGCAGGTCTAAATATGTCTGAAAAGGTAGGTAGGAGCCTAGGTAGGGAAGGGAATGAAATGCTCACCTGAAGAGTTTCTTCAGCAGCTTCCTAGAGGCAATAGGGAGCCACTTGAGGTCTTTGAATAGGGTAGGATCCATGATTGAACAGGTGTTTCAGGGAGGTTATTTTAGCATTTGCACGGGAGGCAAATTTTTAGAGATGGGAGAGAATAAAAGAAAGCAAAAAGTAATCAAGACCTGAAGGACAGTGGAATCCATGTGAATGAAGAGGATGGATGTGAAAGATATTAGATATTGGGCAGAATTAGCAAGATTAGATGACTGAGTGAATTAATAGTGAGGGAGAATCAAGAGTCAAGGATGACTTTGAGGTTTTGAACCCAGGCATAGTAGAAAGAGCTGTCTTAAAACAGGGAGACCTGGATTCAAGTCCTACCTTTGATATCTAGCTGGTGTCAAAGTCAAATACAAATAGGAGCCTCTAATTCTTATATCAACATCTTTACAGGCAGTATATCAACTTTGTTTTAAAAGGAAATATTATCTATGTTGTATTATACTTGTTTTAATTTGCTAAGTATTTTGTTTAAGTATTTCCCGATTACATTTTAATCTGGTTCAGGTTATATTCAGGAGTTCTGTAGACTATAGCCTGGGAGTGGGCAATGTCTTTAATGCCTCTGCTTTCCAACCATAGATGGTGCCCGCCTGCACTGGTAAAGGGAGCTTCCTTACCAAGGAGTTCCCCATTCCAATGAAATTGTACCTTTATTATCAGCTTACCAGCAGAGTGCTTGTCCCATTTAGAGCAGGTATCACAGTGTACTACAAAGAGCGCTGGGTCAGAATCAAGCTAGATCTGGTTTAAATATCAGCTCTGGAAACAAGTAGCTATGTTAACATGGGCAAGTCATAACCTTGCAGATCTACAATTTCCATATATATTTAAGCCATTGTAAGTATCAAATAAAATGGCTGTATAGCAATCTGCAAACTTAAAGTCCCTACCATATGTTAATAGCCACCATTAATATAAACATCGTCTAGCTATGTATCACCACCAGCACCTAGAACATTCCACTGAATCTGATAAAATGAAGTTGAGCAGGGATCCATGTAATACAATAGAGTACCAAAAAGAAATCAACCTCATAAATATATGCAGGAGGAATAATTGGACTTGTGATTGTTCTTGAAAAGATCTTGGGAAGGGGAGTTTAAGTAGAAGATTGTAAACTTAATATGAGTCAACAGAGTAATGTGGCAGGCACAAAAGCTAATTAATGTGACCTAGAGCTTCTTTAGGAGAGGCAAAGTTTCCAGGAATTAGGGTGGGGTGATAGTTCACCTGTGCTCCATTGTCTTCCTCTTCAGACTTTTTTCTGGAGGGTTGTCTTTAATTGTGGTGTCAGTTTTAGGACACTGATCAGATGACTTCACATGTCTCTCTCTCAAACTTCATCCCAATAATTAGATAACTCTTTAGTCCCTTTTCCTTTTGTCCTATCACATATCATCTCTTGCCAGATTTCAGTCCCATGAGATTTCCATCATCTATCTCCTCCTCCCTTATTCACAAGGCCCTGAATGAAGGTGGAGAATATTACCAATTCATGAAATCCAACCTCAACTAAATTTTCACTGCAGCAAGATAGTCCTTTTATTCCTCCCTAACTAATTACTTCCCTTGCTTGCTACTATCAAGTTTCTCTCCCCTCAAGTCCCTCACATTTCCCATCCCTCACCTAAGGACCATGATTGCTACTTTAGTTTAAAAAATGAAAGCATTAGATATGAGGTGCCTCTTTTTCCATTCTCTTCACCTCAAAACCACTGGACATCATCTCCTACTCTCTTCTTCCTTCAGTCTGTCAGAGATGATTTTTCTCCAACTAAAGACTAACCCTTCTTCACAAACTCTTGATCCATGTTTAGCCATCTTCTCTAGGAGACTGAATCCTCAATCCTCCCCCTCTCTCTTCAATCCCTATTTGCTGGTTCCTTCCCTACTGCCTTAAACATGCCCCAAGTCTCCTTTATCCTTAAAAAGCCTTTGCTGGACTATATCATATCCTCAAGCTATCATCATATATTTCATTTCCCTTTCTTAGGCAAATTCCTTGAAAAAATTGTTTCTACTTGCTGCCACACTTTCTTCTCAACTCTTCCACTCTTTCCAAACTCATTTCCTCATCACTCAACCGAAACTATTCTCTTTATTAATAATCTCTTGATTGCCAAATACGATGATCTTTTTTTCAGTCCTTCTCCTTCTCCACCTATTCATCATATATGACACCATGGATCACAGGCTCCTCCTTGGCTTTTCCTGACACTGCTCTTTCCTGTTTATTTTCTTCCTTATCTCACCCCTTCCAAGTCTTTTGAAAGACTGGCTAATCAACCACATCACAAGCCCTAGCTGTCAATGTTCCTCAAGGCTTTATCCTGGAGTCTTGCTTTAGCCTTCTCCATGATCTCATCAGCTCCCATGATAATCTCTATGTAGATGACACTCAGATCCAGCCTCAAACTCTCCCCTTACTTTCAGTCCTGCACCACATCCTAATCGTCTTTTGAACATTTCAGATGGACTAACCTAGAACTATCTTAAACTCAACACATCTAAACTTAAATTTAATGACTTCTCCTTCAAACCATCCTTTTTCCAAACTCCCCTATTTCTGCTGAAAACACCATCATCCTTCCAGCATCATAGATTTATCATCTGAGACTCTTCACTTTTCCTCACCACCCATAGTCAATCACTCACTAAACTTTGCCATTTCTATCATCACAACATCCCTCAAATTCAATCCCTTTCCCAGCTCTCAAAACTTCTCATCGATCACCACGATAGTCTCTTAATCTCCCACCTGAAGACTACTACTACTCCAGTTCATTCTGAAGAAACTGTTCCTAAAATAATTTTCTGGAAGTAAAAATATATGTGATGCCCCTATTTGACTAACTTCAGTTGCTTGGTACTGCCTCTAGAAGAAAATAGAAATGTTTTTTTGGTTTGTAAAGCACTACACACCCTGCTTTCAACCTATCTTATGAGCTTCACTGGACATTACTTCTTCTCCTATTCTCTTGTCCAGCCAAACTCCCTTTCTATTTCTTACTCACAATACTCCACCCATGCCCCACGTTCACTCTTTAACTCTGCCCCCAAAGAGCAAGTCCCTCTCTTTCTTTAAGACACAGCTTGGGCACCATCTTCTTGGGCACATGGAGCTTCTCCTGATGTCCACCCTGCCAGGACCCTCTCTTCCAAACTACCCTGTACGTAGCTACCTCATATATATTTGCATGTATTCACTCTATAGTTCAATAATGATTCTCTGGACTTGTTTTCTCCCTTATTAGAATGTAATCTCATGGAGAATAAAGATTGTTTCATTTTGTGTACTTGTATTCCCAAAGCCTGACACACACAACAGTCACTTGACAAATACTGATTGAAAACAGAAAGTGTCCAGGGGTGGACAGCTAGGATGATGAAAGGCTTTGAATATAGGTAATAAAAATCCGCCGCAGGAACAGGGAAGAGAAAAGTCCGGAAAAGAAAAGACTTGGAGGGAACATGATCTGTCTTCCATGTATTTAAAAGGTTGTCATATGAAGAAGGGATCAGATTGGTTCTGTTTGGCCCCAGAGAGAACCAAGAACAGTGGGAGAGTTGTCTAAACATGGAATGGTCTGCTTCTCCCCCACCATAAGTTTCCCTTCCCCCAGAGTTCTTCAAGAAGAGATTGAAGGGGGGGTGGCTAGGTGGCGCAGTGGATAGAGCACCAGCCCTGCAGTCAGAAGTACCTGAATTCAAATACAGCCTCAGACACTTAATAATTACCTAGCTATGTGTACTTGGGCAAGCCAATCAACCCCATTGCCTTGCAAAAACCTTAAAAAAAAAAGAAGAGGAAGAGATTGAAGGGACAACTAAATGGCTCAGTGGATAGAGCACTGGCCCTGGATTCAGGTGGACCTGAGTGCAAATTCCAACTGCCTAGCTGTGTGACCTTGGGCAAGTCACTTAAACCCATAGCCTTAAAAGATAAAGTTTTTTTTTAAAAAAAGAAGAGATTGGAGAATCCCTTGGTGGGTATGTTACAGTCGGGTTTCCTTTCTGAGGTTGGACCACTAAGACCATCTCCTAAATAGCAAAATCTGTGATTCTACAAATTCTGCTTCATCTCAGAAGGCAGAGGTAGGGGAAATCCTAGGAAGAAAGATTTAGGGGGATAAAATACCTTCCTAATAAGTACAGCTATGGAGTGGCTAGGTGGTACTGCAGTGATTAGAATGCCAGACTGGAGTCCCATCTTCTCTTCCCGAGTTGAAATCCAGCCTGACTAGCTGTGCGACCCTAGGCCAGGCACTTCACCCTGTTTGCCTCAGTTCCTCATCTGTAAAATGAGCTGAAGAAAGAAATGGCAAGCCACTTCAGTATCTTTGTTGCGAAAACCCAAATGGGGTTGAAGAGTGACTGAATGACTGAACAACAGTAATTGGAATTATCAAAATATATACTGAATAATCTGCTAAGAGGAGCGGTGAGCTCCTCCCTGTCCTCCAGCACAGGCTGTAAAACCCTTTGTTGTACATTCTGGAGAAGAAAAACGCCAAGTTATACATCTCTGAGATCCCTTCCAACTTGGAGGTTTTAGAATTCCATAATTTCTAACAGTTTGTGCTAAACAAAACCCGTGCTGAAGAGATGTGTGTTACCTTTACTTTATGACATGACTACATTTACCTAGAAACTAAAGCTGCCCCTCACATTGTAAGTTCTCTAAAATATTCACAGATGTGGAAAACTTACAGAAGCAAAAACTAGATCTCAAATTAAACTACATCTAGTAATAATATTCCTTTAGGATGATGGAGGCCCCAGACAAGGTCATTTATCCAATACAACCAGTCCCCAAAAGCATCCTCTAACTTCACTATTCTAACCTAAAGATACTTTCTCTCCTGGTTAGGGAAGGCTAAGATGGGTACTACAGAAACCAAGAGGCAAGGAGATACCTGTGGTAAATGCCAATCATCAGTAGAACATTGCATATTTCGATTTGTATTTTGCTTCAAGGATTCCCCCCCCCCCCCAATGCTTTATTTCTGGAGATTATCCACCCCCTTTTGATTGCTTAATCTGAGCAATTTGCTCTCAATTCTTATCAGCAAGTTTAGGCCCAAAAGGAGCAATCAAAATGGCACCATCCTTCTCAAGTAGATGACTTGAACATAAAACAGATAGTACAGTTACACAAAGACCCAGTATGCCAGAGATTTCCCCTTTGTCACACCTCCCAATCTGCATTTTTAGCTTCAGCCTGTTTATATCTAACTTCCAAGTTCTACTTTCGATCTCCTGACGTTGATCTCCTTTCTCCACCTTTCTCCTCTTCCAGTGATCACCTTTCACAGTACCTGGCCTAGAAAATAGAGTTATGGGTAGAAGGATCATCTCTTTAAGACACAGTCTCTCTACCCTCAAGAACAGCTATTGTCCCAAAGAGCTCACATACCATGAAGAATGCTAGCAACAGAACAATAAGCAGTTTTGAGGACATGTCCTGCTCGGATCATCTTCACTTGAGAGACAATCTTTATGCCTGTGATCTGCACCAGCGCAACTCTGCCCACACTGGGAGGGCTACAGAAAAGAGGAGCAGTTAATCCAGTTCCCTTACTCCGTCCCATCTTTTGCAGATGCCCAAGAGCATAGTCCTAGGGTATGTGAACACACAGCACTTGCCCATTGGATTTATCATCTCTTTTAAAAAAGCTAAATTAAAAATACAATAAAATGGCAAATTGCTGCCAGTGTTCTGAGCTGGTGGCTTGACTCAATGAGGCATTCTACTAAAAGGTTCTTACCCCTTACTCCCTTATTGGTAAAACCACTAGCTTACAACCAGTCCACATGGCAGCTCAGTGGCTAAGCCTGCTGCACTCTGAACAATCAATGGATTATTCTTTTATATTTTCAACATTGTTGAGAAAGGGAAAATAGACAAAGATTGTCTATTGATCACACTGTAACACTCCCCCCTCCCCCAATTTGTTTTTCAAAGCTGAAGCCACAAGGAGGAAAAAAAAATCCT
The DNA here is from genome assembly GCF_037893015.1 of Macrotis lagotis. Taxonomy (NCBI): domain Eukaryota; kingdom Metazoa; phylum Chordata; class Mammalia; order Peramelemorphia; family Peramelidae; genus Macrotis; species Macrotis lagotis. The sequence continues at coordinate 34,180,608 of NC_133666.1, forward strand.
CAGCTAGCTCCTAAATCCAGAGAGACCAAGATGATCTTCACTGAAACAGTTTTCATATGTGCCCCATATCCAGCCACAAATACCACAAAGCCTGGTGGGATTTGAGGAGCTGTAATAACCATGACAGCAACATCAACCATGTAAAGTAGAGAAGGCACCCTCTCCACTAAATGGATGGGGCCTGTCAGTAGGCCCAGGGGCCACTGGGCAAGGGGTCAGCTTCTGGCAATCCGCTTGGAATCTCTCTACATAAGCTGGGTGAGGGGCCCAGGCCACAAGGCTGACCAACTCCCACTGAAAGCAGGGCTGAAATGGAAGGCACAACACATTGGGACTGTGGCAAACAATGCCCCCAACCTCCCTTGGAGAGAGAGAGAGAAATCGCTCCTGCTCTTCACTACTGTCCAAGCCTCAGAGCTTGTCTTTAGCAAATTTTGGAGGCCCCAAAGCACATCTAGGCACTACTCTCCAGGAAGCTAACTGCTGAATTCATTGGAGGGGGGGCAATCAAAGCAAAGCTGCTGGACACCCAACACTGTAGCCACATCTTCCCCTTTACAAACTGACAACTACAGCACCCAACGTGGGGGACTTCTGAGGAGACAAAGGGCAAGTTTCCAGGTACACACCTAGGATTCAGAGCTCAGCTAGAACATTTCCTAAAGGACTTCCTTCTTTCCAGGCTGGATGGTCTATGCATCCATGGAGAGGAGGAAGGAGAGAGTAGTTGAAATCCCATCAAACCACCCAAAAGCTTTCAAAACAACTTGTTGACTTCAGTGAAAGGAACTGTTAATAACTAAGCTACTGGCCAGCTCTTTTGACTTTATTCAACCCTGTTTTCTCCAGCACAGGCAGAGGGCGGGTCCCCATGGATAAAATCCAAGATGCATCAGAATATCATTTTCCAAACCTCCATGGGTGTGTAGCTAAAACCATAATGTTGACAATGAAATTCCCTAGAAATGAATACTCGTACTACTAAAAAGTTTTGTGGTTCTTACAGAAAAAAAAGCCTTTCATGGTAGCTGTAAAAGATTTTGATTGCCTGGGTCTTTTAATACTTTATTTTAAAGCAACAAATACTAATAGTAGGCTGAAACTAGTGCAAATATTCTACATTAATTTCCCAGTAAACCAATAAAGCAACTTATTTTTTCAAAAGTGTTTCTTAATGATTCCTTTGTCATTAGGCCTGAAATGCAAATAAAACATTCTTAGATGAAAGAATAAGGTGCTACAAATGATAGAGATGTAATGGTGGAAAAATCATACCATACATTTAGTAAAATACTTTATTTCATACAAACCAAAATCCATGTTTCCTGATACCCAGGCTACAAAATTCCACATGAGATGTTTCACAGTAACCACCATCATTTTCGTATAGTTTGTATAGATTTTATTTTATTTTTCACAGTGGAAGGAAGGTAAGACAACACTTATACAGAAAACTCAGTTAAAGGAATGAATTCAAAACCCTGTCAGCTTCCAAGTGGAATTACCTGGATTAAGATGGGTTGTGCTACAATTTTCAAATGTGTTTATCTGGGCATTTTGTGGAAAATAAGGCTTCTGAATGATTCTCAAGCCATTCCACCTTATCACAGAAATGCATATTGCAAATGTTCAGCACAACACGAACAGCCAGTTTAGCAGCCTGCTTTCCAAAGTTTACTATTTCAATTAAACCTTGACTTAAAAACCTTCAGTCAAGAGACCTCAGCTCACATGAAGCAAGCAAAAGACAGGAGCTTGGAGCTCCCCTCCCCACAAGCTAGTAGTGTAGGGTCTCCCCTCTGCCTTCTTTTGTCCATGAGAGAGAAAATCCTTTCTCTTTACAGTCAGGGATAATGATGGCCAACTTTTAGGTGGGGAAGATTCAAGTTGCTTCCAGAAGAGTTTCCCCTTCGCCCCTACTCCCCAGGAGAGGGAGAGAAGAGACAGAAGGTTCTATGAAGGTGGTGTTGAAGGGTAGTGGGTAAAGAAGCTTCCTCTTCCAAAACAGCTAAAAGAGCAAGTACCCAAATTCCTGCAATTTCCTCTGGGGATGGGACACGTGTTAACCTATACCCAAACCCTTTCAAGGGCATCTCGGGCCATTAGCTAAGTAATGGGTGGGGCTGGGGAAGGGGTCAGGGTCATAGATGAGAAGGAACTAATCTGCTCAGTGTTCCTCACATCTCCCCAACACCTGTTCTCTACATCTCCCCACTCTGTATCCATAGCAATTGTTACCCAATTTATATCCAAGAGCAGAGAAACCAGTCCACTGCTTGCTTGGGGGGGGGGGGGGGGTGAGGAAGGGATGGAATGAAGAAGAAATGGGATGGGGCAGGAAAAGGGAAGTGGAGAAAAGAGGAAGGGGAGAGAGGAGGGAGGGAGGGAAAGAGAGAGAGAGAGAGAGAGAGAGAGAGAGAGAGAGAGAGAGAGAGAGAGGAGAAAGGAGGGGGAGAGAGCAGGGGAGGGGACAGGGGGAGAGAGCAGAGGGGAGGGGAGAGAGCAGTGGGGAGGGGAGAGAGCAGAGGGGAGGGGAGAGAGCAGAGGAGGGGAGGAGGGGAGAGAGCAGAGGAGGGGAGAGGGGAGAGAGCAGAGGAGGGCAGAGGGGAGACAGCAGAGGGGAGGGGAGAGGGGAGACAGCAGAGGGGAGGGGAGGGGAGAGGGGAGAGAGCAGAGGGGAGGGGAGAGGGGAGAGAGCAGGGGAGGGGAGAAGGGAGAGAGCAGAGGGGAGAGAGCAGAGGGGAGGGGAGGGGAGAGGGGAGACAGCAGAGGAGAGGGGAGGGGAGAGGGGAGAGAGCAGAGGGGAGGGGAGGGGGGAGAGAGCAAAGGGGAGAGAGCAGAGGGGAGGGGAGGGGAGAGGGGAGACAGCAGAGGAGAGGGGAGGGGAGAAGGGAGAGAGCAGAGGGGAGGGGAGAGGGGAGAGAGGAGAGAGCAGAGGGGAGGGGAGACAGCAGAGGGGAGGGGAGAGGGGAGACAGCAGAGGAGAGGGGAGAGGGGAGACAGCAGAGGAGAGGGGAGGGGAGAGGGGAGACAGCAGAGGAGAGGGGAGGGGAGAGGGGAGAGGGGAGAGAGCAGAGGGGAGGGGAGGGGAGAGGGGAGAGAGCAGAGGAGGGGAGAAGGGAGAGAGCAGAGGAGGGGAGAGAGGGGAGAGGGAGGGGAGAGGGGAAAAGAGAAGAAGAGGAGCAGTGGGCAAAGAAGAGAGAGGATGGGTGGGGAAGAGAAGAGGAGAGAGGAGGGGGGGTGGACGGGTTCAGATTCTCCCTGGCTTCCCCTAATCCTGCCCATCCTGAGAACCGAGTGGCCAAGGGGCAGTAGCTGGGGGGCGGGGGCAGCAACCAGCAGAGTCCCCGGGCCAAGGCTGTCAGTGGCAGAGTCAGAGGGGGAGCTGCCCCCTCTGCCGGGCACTGGCATGGCGCAGGGGGGGTTAAAGGGAGCAGAGCCTTTGTTCTCCCTGGGGTGACTGCTCTGAACTGAGCGCGGAGTCTGCGCGGCCCGGAGCCGGAGGGGGGGAGCGGAGCGCTGGCGGTCCGCAAGCGCCAGAGAGGCAGGCTGCCTGCCCCCCCCTCCCCGGGGGGCCTGGGGAGAGGGACTCATCGGCCGCCCTCGAAGCTGCTCCCTGGAGTCCGGGCTTGTGACAGCGCCAGGAGCCAGGAGAGCCGGCCGGCCGCTAGCCAGGGGAGGCGTGCCTGCCTGGCTGGGGCCGCTTTCTTTGTTAGGATCCAGGCGGCCGGAGCAGATTGCCGGGCGCGGGGCCCTCAGGTCGCACTTGTCCAGCACGCACGCACACACGCGCGCACACACACCCGCACACACACCCGCACACACAGCCGCACAGCCCGGAGCGGCGGCCCTCCATTCCCCCCGCCTCGCTGCTCAGGGTCGGCCCGGAGAGGCAGAGACGCCGGGCAAAGTGGCCGGGTCCCGAGTGGAGCGGTCCTGAAACGCAGCAGAGGCGGGCCCTGGCGCTCAGCTCCGACCCGGACCCCCGCCTCCCAGGGGCAAAGGGCAGCGCGAGCGCGAGCAGGGCACGGGCAGGGCAGGGCAGAGGAGGCGGAGCGCAGCGGGCCCACTTACCCTTCGAAGCATCCTTCTCCTCCTTGGGCTTCATCACCTTGCCACTCATAGATCCCAGTTTGCTGGGCACGCTCGCCCCGAGGAACGCCAAGCCTCCCGGAGCCGGCCGCACTCGGAGGGCTCCCTGGGCAAGGGGGCAGGCAGGCAGCGCCCGGCAGCCGACCCTGGGGCTCGGGCTCGGGCTCCGCTCGCCCCAAAGGACTCCGCCGGTGCCTACGGGGAAGCGGGGCAGGGGTGAGTGAAGCGCGGAGGCACCGCAGCCCCCCCCCCGGCCCCTCCAGAAGTCAGAGAGACAAAAGCGAGTTGTCGCTCGCTGTCGGGGGCTGCCCCCTCCCCGCCCCCCCCCCCCCCCCCCGCGCTCGCCCTCTCCTCCCCACCCCGATGCCAGCTAGAGCCCTGGAGAGAGCGCAGCCGGGACCCGGAGGCTTTTCCAAGGGCCCCCCAGCGCAGCCGGGGCTCGAGGAGCCGGGATGGGGGGGGGAGGGGACGCCCGCCCCGACAGCGCGGGGAGCAGCGGCGCCCGACCGTGCCCGGCCTGGGGAAGGCGGGGAGGGGGGGCGCCGAGGCGAGGCGGGCAGAAGCGAGGAGGAGAGAGGGGGGAAAGAGCCGAGCCCGGCTGCCCTCCAGCTCCGACAAAGCCGAAAGCCAGAGGGCAGCCACTGTGTGCACATGTGCCGAGCGCCGTGTCAGCCCGTCAGACCGCAGAGCCCGGGCCAGCAGCCGCCCTTCCTTACCTGCTGTCTCTCCCACAGCCACAGCCCCTGGCTCCTCGCTCGCTCGCTGCCAGCCAGCTGCGAAGCCCCAGCGGCGGCGGCGGCGGCGGCGCGTTATATATAAACGGGAAGGTGTGGGCACGGAGGGGGGGGGGAGTTGGGGGAGGGACGGGACCCACACAAAGCCGCCGGCTGGCTGTAGTAAAGCAAGAGCGCGACAGGGGCGCGCCGACGTCAGCCGGGAGAGAACCTGGCCAGCCCCTGACCGATGCCGCGGAGAGGGGAGCGGGAGCGGGGGCGCGGGGCTCCGGGGCCCTCTCCGCCCCCCCCCAGCCCTTCCCTCTCTCAGGGTCGCCCGTTAGGGCAGGCTCTGGAGCGGAGCACAGAGGGGGCGGGCGCCTAGACGAAGCCCCTCCCCCTGTGCCCGCTCCCCCTTCCCGCAAGTGCGGAGGGCCCTGGCCGGGCTCTGGGAGGTCTGGCTGCCTGTGCAACAGATTCCCACCAAGAGGCCAAAGGAGAAGCGCCAAGGCTCCCCGGGCGCAGCCTCTCGACTCGCACCTGATACGTTGGCTACCCATCGAGGCACTGAGGATGGAGGGACTGAGCCACCCCCCCCCCCGACCCGAGGAGGGATGCCTGGCAGCGCGGGCAAAGCTAGCTTGTGTGTGTGTGGGGGGGGGGTGGATCACCCTGTGCCCGCCAACCCTCCGCTGGCGCTTTCCTCTCCCTCCCCGGGAGGAGGGGGGGCACAGCCAGCTCGAACTTGTAAATTGCTTGGCATGGAGAACAGACCCGCACCTTCTTCTGCGGGTCGGGGACAGGGGAAGGGGGTAAAACAGAGAAAGGCAGATCTCCACTTCCTTCAAGGGTGGAATCAGAGGGAAGGGAACCTGGGGAAGGAGGAATGGCTGGGCACTGCCCAGAGCTTCTGAGAGGGCCCTGGGGCTCTAGCATCAGAGCTACCACCGGCCACCGCAATAACCTCTAGCATGTAGGGGCTATCGCTGCCCCCCCCACATACACACACCTTAATTCGATTCAGTTAATGGTATTAAAGTGAGCGCAGACAGCATAGAGATGGATTAGTCCTCCCGAAACCAGGCAGTAACTCAATTAAAAGAGCCTGCTGCTTCAGCGCCAAGGACCCAGCGAGGCAGCTGGCTCTGCCGCCAGGGTTGAAAGGTGGGCAACTCTGGAAACTCAATTTGCAGCCTCCTTCCTTGCTTAGGGAGGAACTGGGGGGAGGACGGGGCTGCCTTCTCCTGTCAATTATATCACGAAACTTGCTTGATGACAAAATGGCATTGCCCAGTCCAATGTTTCCCCAGTAATGAATAGCTGTACTAAGGAAAAGAAGACGATAGCATAGCCTGTTTCTTTAAATGGACAAGATGGGGGAAGGGGGCCAGAGAGAATGCAAAGGAAAAGAAAACTGAACCTTGTGAGTGGTTGCAGGGAGGGAAAGAGCCCCAGCTGCTTTTTGACCAAGTTTAACATTTCCTTCTAACTGAAAGCTAAGGAGGGGAACCAGGGAACCCAGGATGTGCACTTCCTCCCCTTTCTGGCCCTTGGGCCCTGCCTGTGGTGCCCTTCTCAAAATAAGGTTTTGAATTTCAGAAAATTCAATGCAGAGGAATTACAAAGGAAACAAAGGACCCCCCCCCAAAAAAATCTCTGTTGGAGCCCAAGTTAAGAAATGGTCTAGTGCTGCCAGCACAGCATTGGGAATCCAGGCCACCTAGCTTCCTATCCAATTCAGGACTCTCCAGGTCATAGAGCTTGGACAATATAGTTAACCTTCCTGAGTATCAATAATCCTCATCTATAAAATGGGAATAAGTCTAGAGCAAGCTGGGACCCATCCAATTTGTAATGTAAATTACTTTGCAACCCATAAAGCTTTCTATCTGTGTGCTATTATTAACAAGAATTACATTTTCTCAAGGCTTTTTTATATCCCTCTGCCCCACCCCTCAGTAAAATATAAACTCCTTAGAGACTAGGGAGATGAGAAGGGGCACTGTCTCTTTTACTCTAGAATCCTAGAACCCAGCACACTCATTGTAAATAGTAGGTGTTTAAGAAATGATTTCTTGTTCATGAAGAATCAAGATGGAAGCAATTTTTGAGCTGACCTATGATATCTGAATTCTCTGAGCCTTCTTAGTTTCTTCCAAAACTTTATATACATATATGTGCACACCCCCACAGGTTTTCTCCACAATGGAACTGCTGGACTAGTTACTGATCATTCTGACCATAGGACTGGAAACCTTCTCTTTACATTAGTTTCCAAAAAAGCAAAAAAGAATCCTTAGGCAAATCCTTGCCTGCACTGAGTCAGTGTCTGGTAAAGCCTGTGTAGAAGAAAACAAGGCAAGCTGAGAAACAAAATAGGGGTGGAAACTGGCAGTGATAGAGAAGAGGAAATTCAGGATTTAGTACCAAAAGAACTACATCCAGGCAAATGAAACACTACCTGTTCTGAAGTATCGGAAGGGCTGTCCTGTGGGAGAAGGATTATTACCCTCGTTCTGTTTGATCCCTGAAGAAAGAACAAGAAGAAAAGCAGGGAAAATGCAAAGAAACACCCCCACTTGGAGCTGTCCCAGAGTGGAATAAGCTGCCTTCAGAGTGGTGGGTTACTTTTTCTTAGCAGTCTTTAAGCAGAAGTTGAATGACCACTTCTCAAGGCTATGAGGGCCCTTCTGACTCTCGAATTCCCATATTCTACCAAAGGGAATTCAATTTCAAGCAGTAGTTTCTCCTTGTACCAGGGAATGAATGTATTCACTCATACTACTTTGTGTATGTTGAAACAAGGCAAGTTTATATCATCAGTGTATGACTTGGGGATGGGTAAGAAGAGAAGGGAGGGAAGAAAGGGACAGTATCAGAGACCTAGAACTGGGAAAGGCCCTTAAAGGTCAGTCAGGTTTACCTCTTTTTCTCTTCTTTTCCACTAGGGGATCACAGATTTCAACATTAGTTAACCTAACTTGCTGCCTTTACCTTTCTTCTTTTCCAACCCCACTGTTCCCAAGACTGTCATCTATTTGAGATAAACTTGCCCTGTCTCCATACACAGATGAGTTAGGTAGGCATGGATAGTTTTAGGATTTGTAGTAATTTTCCCTATCATCAAAAAAATCCTTCCATGTTTCAGCAGACTGAATTACCAGCTCTTCCAGTGACTTGAAAGTACTGTTCTGATTGAGTCAGAAAGGATACAGAAATCTAGTACCTTGGGCCTGGGACAGATCTTCTAGTGACTAGGGCCTAGTCCAATCCACTGCATTGTAGAGAGGAAGAATGGAAAGATCAGAGAAAGAAAGCGATCTTTACTTCTAGTGACCTGTATCAGATAAGAGAGCTAATAAGTCAACTATAAACTGCTAAGAAGGTTTTTTGAAATATCATAAATAAATTGAGATGATGATATGGGGTTTCCCAAATCTTTCTCATTTGCATCAGAGCCTGGAAACCATTTTCTGGAGCTGATCTGGAAAAGAACAACCACTAGTCAAGAGGGCTCCAAGGGGGAAATATTCCCAGTAAAAAGATGATTTTCTTCCCTAGAGCTACAGTGAGGAGTCTGGAGCTGATTAATGGGAGACAGGTGAACACTGCACTGCAGCCTTAGGTCTGGCTATGATGGTCTGCCTCCACCATACAGAGCTTGGTCACATATATGACCAATGGATTCTTTCCCTAAATGCATGTGACTGGGACATTTGGTCTCATTTTTAACGACTGTCCATATCACCGTCTGGCCTTCACCAACATATGAATGTGTGACCTGCATGTGAGACAGAAGACTTTCAGACTAATACTGTTTGAAAATGGTTCTGTGAGGTCATCACAGTGTGGAACAAAGGGAGTTTAGCTTTCTTCTGAAAAATCAGTGATCTGATAGGGAAGAGAAATTCTTTATTTTTTCTCTCATGCTCCTTGCCACCTCTCCTATCAACAAATGCCTCTAAAATTATGGGATAACAAAGGTAGAGATGAACGGGGTCACAGAAGTCATATCATCCATCCCTTCTTTTACATATGAAAGAATGAAGACTGAGAGCTCACAAAAGGACTAAGAGCACGCTGTCTGGATCCTAGGTTTGATCATGAGGCTCTCAAAAAAATCAATGGTTCCTTAATTCTAATTCTTCTTTTACAACATGACTAATATGGAAATGTGCTAAACACAATTGTACATGTGCAACCTATCTCAGATTGTTTGCTGCCATCAGGAGGTGGAGTGGGAAGGGAGGGTGATAGAAAAATGTGGAACTCAAAAGTTTGCAAAAAGATGAATATTGAAAACTATCTTTGCATGCAATTGGGGAAGAAAGGTTTGGAGTAAAACAGCAGGGGATCTCAGAGATTCTCCAGTGTAACCATTTTACAAAGGAGAAAAGAGAGGTCTAGAAGGTTAAATACATTGCCCAAGGTCACACAGCTAATACCGAAGGCAAAATTTATATCCTGGTCTTCTGGACTCCGATTCCAGAATGTTGTCCATTCTACCCTCTAGGTTCCAGGTTGAGAAATGACATGAGGTACATGGGACTGAACTTGTTTTTGTTTCATGAAAACCTTTGCCCAGCATCACCCCGGAGTCCTGGGGAGAGCAACCGGTACCATGCTGCATTTCTTCATATATTCATATAACAAAGGAAGGCTTTTGTGCCTTGACCTTGGACTTGAGGATCATTTTCATTTAAAGTGTACCTCTAAGCAATCTAAATGTTAGTTTCTGAAGCCCTAGAACCAGGATATGTTTCAATGCATTCCAATTCAAACTTTTCTTTCCTCTCTTTCAGTTTCTTCTTCTGGAATCAAATGCAGACCTGAATGCGTATGCCCTGTGAGAAGTTAATGAAGCTCTGCTATTTCAATATTTTATCTTAAGGTGGGCAGATGAGTGTCAAAAATCTTTCAAGGTTCCAAGAAACTGAAGTATGATAGCTTCCCTTGTAATTTACCATATGGATCATTTACATGTTGCAGGATGTCTCTTGTAAGTGAGTGCTCATCAAGAAGGGATGCAGATGATACCCTTTCATCTTCAAAAGGCATTTACAAACTGCTACTGACTGACTTCCCTATCTTGTCTCAATAGCCAATATTTTTGGACAGTGCAAGACTCTGTGGGAAAGATTCAAAAAACTGGACAAATTTCCTCAGTCAGAGAGGAATGGAAAATCAAAATGATGACCCTTGCCCCTTCCTTTTTCCCCCTCCCCTTTTTAAAACTTCAGGTTCCATTGATTCCTTTTCCATCAACATCACATGTCCAGATGTACCCACACACCCAGTGAACCTTCTTCTATAACAAAGTTAAGCAAAATTAACTGGCACAACAACCATGTCTAGTATTATGTCTACTAAACCCATAGTCCTTCACCTTTGCAAAGATATAATCAGGTATTAACAGTGCCCAAGCTTTCCAAGGAAAGGAGGGAGCAGTATTTCCTCATTTCTCCTTTAAGGTCAAGGTTTGACCTTTGATTTTTCCATAGCCCTCATTAACTTGGTCTGCAGACTCTCCTGCAAAAGAAGACATTGGAAACATCCTATGCAAACCAGTTCATTTGCTCGCATTTTTAGAAATCTAGCAGCCGAAGCCAATCTAAGAAGAGCTCTTCTTTTCAGTGATCCCAGAAAAGACCTGAGACTGTTTTGTTCTCTGATGAGGGGGGAATCCAGGCTGAACAGCAATATATGATTACTCCACTCTTGCACAATTAGTGAACAGCCACATGCCTTGACGAGTCCGTTGAAGTTGAAGTGCCAGGATCAAAGAAAGATTTCGATTCAAGTTCTGTCTCTGACACTAGCCATGTTACTCGGGCAAGTCTCTTCATCCCTCTGGGCTTACACTTTCCTCTGCTCCTCAGTAAAATAAGGACACTTCTACTTGTCCCACCTGCCTCACTGGGGCGTTATGGTGAGAAAGACAGTTCATAAATCATAAAACAACACCCCAAGAAATTAATTTTCTCCACTTGTCCTTCACTTGGCTGCTGTTCTCTGCCAGCTATGTCTTTTCCATTCCATTCTCATTTGCATTGCATTCCTTTTGATCTTACGCTGTTTCTTACTCATCCTAGACATTATATGGTGTCATCTAGCTCTCAACTTTGCAAATAGGAATATCAAGTGACTATCTACCCTAGTCTAAAGCTAGCATCTGGAATTTTGTCTCTCCACTAGATTCTCAATCTCATATATATATATATATATATATATATATATATATATATATGTTTGTGTGTGTGCATATATTATATACATATATATATATGTATGTATGTATGTTTCTCCTCTCTCTGTATCTTTTCTCTGTCTCTCTTGGTCTCCATTCTCTTACTCTCTCACTTATTTATTGATCTTCTCCTCCCTTCCACCATTTTGTGTTTTGTAGTATCTTGCAATCCCCTTGTGATAGGAATTATCTTATTGAGGAGAAATAGTGGTGTCTGCAAGGAGAATGGGGGATGGGGAGAGAGGATGGAAAGAGAAGATTTTGCTGTTATTGCTCTTTCCTTAAGTCCCTGTGGGATGGAAGAAATAGAATCTGCTTCACCTGAGGTCTGGTTAGTTGAAAGTGTGAATGCCAGGGCTAGTTGCCAAAAGAGGTTGGGGTGGGAGGGACAGGGGTTGCTATAGGGTCGTTGTTCTTTTATTGTAACTATGCATCAAATTCCCAGTCAAGGCAACAGAGACAGGCAGCCAAGAAGGCCAACCCCAGGCATAATGGTTCCAGTTTGCCCAGCCATCAAAGATTATTAAGTTAGTAATGAGTCAGACTTGCTTTGGAGTAGGAAAGGACATGCCCAAGGGTCAGGCAATGTCCACAGAGGTTCCTGGTGTTTTGTAGGCTGGCTATTCTAGAAGCCAGATGCTCCTCTGTTCTTTTTTTGAGAATAACATCCATTGAGAACTGAAAAGCGTTCTTAGAGGACTTTTAATTCAAGCCTGCAATTTTATGGAGGAGGAAATTGAGGCTCAGAGAGGTTATGAGACAGGATTTCAACTTTGGTCCTTTGAGTCCTGATCCATTCATCCCAATCCACTCTCCTGCCTTCCCCATGACAAAGTGAGACAAACCTACTTTATTTTGGTACACACCACACTGGCATATAATAAATCTTAATAAAGTTTTATTTTTTCACTTTTTGATTATTAGACCTGGGAAGAAGTAACATAGATCATCTAAGCCAGGGTGGGGGAAACCCACTCTCAGACCAGTGTCAAGACAACCACAGGCATTACTCAAAATTCAATAAATCCTGGAACTTTTAGGGTTAGGATTTTTAAGTCGATAATTTTGTATGGCCCACAAATGATATTATAAATCTCCAAGTGACCCTTGGCAGAACAAAGGTTCACCACCCCTGATCTGATCCGAATGCTCCCTTTAAAAATAAGAAAGCTCAGGCCCCAAAGATTGTGCCCAGTTCTCCTGAACCTCAGATCCACCATACTAGGTTCAGTGAACTGAGGCTGCAAACCATCCAGGTTGGAAAGGCTAGTTTTCCAAGAAGATGCTCCTAAAATCATCATTGTTGTCTTTTTATTTTTCATTCAATCTTGCATAGACATTTCATTATCAATTTTCTCACATGAACCTGTTTTGTCACCACTCTAGCCAACACATGGTGTGAGAGAAAGTCGAAGGACCACAGCTCCATAGTAAGAAAGGACCTCAAGAAGGCATCTGGTCCAACTTACTCTTTTTAGAGATGAAGTGACCTAAAGTCACACAAAAGATAACAAATGAGTTCAAAAGGTTACCAGGGGCTATCTAATCAAACCTTCTCAATTTACAGAGGAGGAAACTGAAACTTAACAAGACAAAGTGACCTGGCCAAGGTCACATAAGTAGTAAAGAGAAGAGTTGGAATTCCAGGTCAGTCCTCCTGACTCCAAACTCTGACTTCCATATGGAACACTTGCCACCATATCCGGGACATGGAAATGCATGCTCCGATGATGGTCAAAGCATCATGGAATTCATTGGCAGAGTTGGGAGGGACCTCAGAAGCCATCATTCTAGGCCAACCCAACACACCTGATCGAGAATCCTCTTTGCAAAATCTCTATCTCCAAACAGATCATCCAGTCTAGGTTTGAAAACCTCCAGAGAAGGGCAACCCACTTCCTCTTTAGGCAACCTGCTCTGCTTTGGGGCAGTTTTACTTGGGAGGAACTTTTTCCTGGTAACAACCTAAATGAACCTCATTGACACTTCATCGTTCTCAGTTCTTCCATCTGGGGCCAGGCAAACTCAGTCTCCTCTGTCTTGTATATGACAATTCTTGAACTACTTGAAGGATGCTTTTGTGTCTTCTTTGGTTCTAGGTTTCGACAAACTTAATATTCCAACTTCCTTCAATGGGATGCTCATATTGTATGAACTCAAAGTTTTTCTCCATTCGTGTTACTCCCCTTCTCTAGTTTATGTGTTTCTTCAACAATGGCAGCTAGAAGTGATCACAAGGTCAGAGGTAGGGTCCTCTGACCACTACAGAGGACAGCAGAATGAGATCTCAGGTTTCCCTATAACCAGAACTTGTCACTTTAGGGCTGCTAAAACTATAGCTGGAGATTTCCTCCTATGTTTGGGAATGAAACCTTTCTATTCCTACATAGGCTACAAATCCTTGCCTCTGGGTATCTGTGCCTCTAGCCTCCCAGCCTTCTCCTCCCAAGCAGGTGTCACTTAACCAAATGCTTTGTGAAGTGAAAAAAGCACTACTCTTGGAGTAAGAGAACCTGGGTTTAACTCCTCTCTCCTCTACTTACTAGCTGTATGATCTTGGTCAAGTCACTGATACTCTATGAGCTCGAGATTGCCTATCTACAAAATGGGGAACATAGTACTCAAGCCAGATACTACAAAGGACTGAGGAAAGAGAATAGTCAAGGATTTAGTGACCCTCAAAATGTGCTAAAAATATCTTTATCATCTGGGGTAATGGAAAGTAGACTGAGTAGATTGTCCAGAAGGGTAGAAATTCTGAGGGCTAACTTCCCTTCCATTGCATCTCCCTACCTCCTTGAGCTCTTCAGGAGTAGCTCCATCTTTTTTTCCTAACACATGATGAATGAATGAAGGGCACAGTGTTTATTAAGCATTTACTATGTGTGAATGACTGAACATACAAACATGGTCAAAACATGACAATTTCTCAAGGAGCTTGCATGCTAATAACATATAAAATAGGTTTCAGTCATAGGGCAGATGGCAAGGTTCCCTGATTTTTTGGGTGTAGTGTCCAAGCAAATGGTAATCCATCTTCTTTAATCTCATTTCAACCGATAAAACCATATCTGATTCTGATTTGAACCATTTGCTACTGCAAGAAAGGCAGTAACAGCTGAGAGGCAAGCCTGGAAGGTGGGGGTGGGGACTTGGGAGCAGCTGAGCAGTAGGAAGGATCTGGTCCCAGAGCATGGAAGGGAATCCCCATCAGTAGAGTAGGGCATGATCACAGTTGGGAGAAAAAAAAACAGTCTGTTGAGGTCTTTGGTTGTTATTCTGCTGAGACAGAGAATGGTACAGAACTTCAGCTCAACCAGAACATTCTTTGAAGCAGTTTGGCAAGAGCAGTCCTTTTAAAACCAGCTGTTCATTTGAAAATCTCAACACAGTCCAGCACCTATCATGTGCAAGTCACTGTAAACTGCAGATGAAATCAAATGAAATTTCCTGCCCTCAAGGTACTTACCTGCAGAATATAACAGAATGATGAGTAAGTGTAAGCATAATGAATAGAGAGCAAGAAAGCTCTACCATCTGGGGGAATCAGGAAGGCTTTCTAGGGGGAACAGGTGGCCATGGAAAGTTTTTAAGCAGGAGAATGATGTGCTCCAACTTGTGATTTCAGAAGCTTATTTTGGCAACTAGTTGGAAAAAGGATTCTAGAAAGAAAAAAGACTAGAAACAAGGAGATCATTTAGAAGCCTATTGTCATTGACAGATTGACACATAAATTTACAGTTGGAAAGGACCATGGGGGCCACTGAATCCAAATTCATCATTTTACAGATGAGGAAACTGAGGCTATGAGACATTACATTACTTGTTCAGGGACATACAACTATTGGATGTGTGAATCAGAGTTTGAATTCCGATTTTCCTGACACCAACTCCAGAATTCCATCTACTCTACCATGTAGTTTCCTCTTAGGCAAGAGGATATGAACTAGAGTGGTGACTTTGTGAGTAGAGAGAAGGGGACAGATGTGAGAGATGTAATGAAGGCAGTACAGTGGATAAAGCAGTGGGCCTGGAGTCAGGAAGACTTGAGTATAAATACAGGCTTAGATACTTCCTATTTGCGCGAACCTGAATAATTAGCTTAACCTCTGTCTGTTTATTCATCTATAAAACTGAAATAATAATAATACCACCCAGGGGCAGCTAAGTGGCACATGGATAGAGCACCGGCCTGGAGTCAGGACTACGTGAGTTCAAATCCAGCCTCAGACACTTAATAATAACCTAGACTGTGTGGCCTTTGGCAAGCCACTTAACTCCATTTGCCTTGCAAAACCCTAAAAATATAATAATAGCTCCTACCTGCCAGGGTTGTATAAGGAGCAAATGAGATAATATTTGTAAAGTGCTTACAAAAGACCTGGCACATAGTGAGTAGATGCTCTTTCAAGTTAGCTATTATATTTTAAATAATGATTATAATTCTGAACAAGACTTCAAACTGACTGGATATGAGAGACGAGGGAAAGAAGAAGAGTTAAGGCTGACTCAAGTTGAGAACAGAAATAGGAAAATTTAGAAAAGGGATGCGATTAAAGTGGATGGTTAAGTACCTTTTTGGCCTTGTTGAATTTCTAACAAGATCCTGATATCTAGGTGGAGATATCCAGCAGGAAGCTTGGTGATGCAAGGCCAGTTCTTTGATACATAGATCAAAGAGACATCTGAATTAAGGTAATGATGAAAGCCATGAGAGTTGATGAGATAATATAAAGAGAGTCAAGAATGAGAAGAGCCACTAGGACTGGGCGTTAGGGAGCTATTATGCATAACAGCTAACAAAGGAGATAGAGAAAAATCAGACAAGGAGAATTAGAAGAGGGTTCTCAACTGTGTCAAAAGATGTGGGGAAATTAAGTGAGAGGAGAACTGAGACTGTAGAGAACCTTGGAGAGAGATGTTTCAGTTGAGGAGTGATAGAAGAAGCTAGAATGGAGCAGGCATAGGATAAATCAGCACTTGGAAATCATTTTCCTCAGTGCAGAAAATCAAGCTTCCCTGATCTCTGTCTTTTAGTGTGCAAATCCAAACTGCATGGCTGATAGAGGTGGTTCATTTTTTTTTTTAAACCAGAGTGTTCTAGAAAAGTCATATGCACCTTGAAATTTTTGTAAACAGAATTGTTTCCAGTGTACTAGAGAAGTTACACTTTAAAGCTCTAACTCCTCCATCTATCTTTTTTTTTTATAAAGTAGAGAATCCTTTTATAATTAGAATAATTTATCAATAGATTTACAGTTTTAAGGAAATTTAGCTTGCTTTCAAGATGCTATCTAATCACAGTAATTGCAGTGTAAATTTTTTAAGTAACAGAGATTCAAAATGGTAGCTGCATGACTGATATCTTAAAGACAAACATGGTTACATTTTAAGAGGCTGATGGAAGTGCAAGGATGTTGGGGACCATCAATGCCCAATAGGGGCCCTAACCATTATAACATCTGAGACCAATGGTAGATGATATGGAAAAGCAAAGATGCAGAAACCTATGTGCCAACCCATTCAACATGGTTCTCATAAATGCATGGACACCAAGAGAGAAAAATTCAAATCTGTATTCTCTCAGCTTTATCATTTTACAACTGATTCAGTCCTGAGTCCACCACTTATTCTCTGGGACAAGTCACTCAATCTTGCTGGGCTCAGAATCCTCACTAGTAAAATCATAGGGCTGCACTAGATAATTTCTGAGATCTTTTCAAGGTTCCACAATTCTATGAGTTTTTAATGCAAATTAAAATAATGCTTGCTCAAGTATTGGTGCAATTGCATTGATGAAGAGAACTCCTAGTATGGAAATTCCATACAAGGAACATACTGTCACCCAACAGGTTGTTTGTAACTTGCAATAAGGTCCACTAGGAACTTTTCTCAGGATGGCAGAGCCAGTACCTTTGAGAATTGAAAAGAATTATTGCTATGCCAAGTGACCCCCCTATGGTATTTTTGACCATGTGTTTGGTCAACTCAAATGCTTGTATATACTAATCTATATTCATGTCTCTCGATATTAGAATATTTGTTCATATGGGTAGAAATTGGTTCCTTCACTACATTTACATAGCCAACACTAGCACAGTATCTAGCACATAGTAGGCACTTAATTAAACTCTATTGCCTGGATGATTGTGTCAACAGGTCTATACTACTTGCTTACACCACTGTTCCATGACAGCTTGGAACATCTATTCATCACTCTTCTGAATATGTCTGGTTTTGCTTTCCTACCCTTTCCACCCCCCCCCCCACCTTCTCCCACCCCAGTCCACCTACTTCCATTCCCTATGCTATATAAGTGGTTGAAAACTAGATAAGAATTGCAATCAGGAAGGTTCCATAAAGAAACAAACCCAAGAAATCTGTTTACTCTAACATGGGAATCCCTCTGTATCATTAGGACTGAGCTGTACTGATCCTCCCTGTCCCAACTATCTTTATATTAATCTCCACAGAGGTCTAGCCAACATGTAAACAAAGACAACTGAAGTCACAGGCTGGAGGCCAGAGAAGTAGAGTAGAACATGGAGGAGAAGGCAGTGACCGGTAGGAGGGAGGCCTTGAGAAAAAGGTTGCATATTCTATTCCCACTGCTTCCGGGGGAGGGGTCTTTTCACTGGGGTTCTTCATTTTGGAGTGGGAAGACGAGGATAAGGCAATTAGCTACCAACATATTACAAATGTTAAGTATCATAGATTTAGGAAAGGACCTAGAGGTCCTGAACAAGCTTCGCTAAAGGTTTGGGGGTCTGATTTTTTCCCCAGGAGTTACTTTCTTTAGATACACACCAAACCCCACACCAGGCCACCTAATCTTCATTTGGGAAGATTTCAACAGGCTCATCAGTCCCTTACAGCTTCCAAACAGTTTGTTTTACCTACCTTAGGAAAGGAGATGCACTGGGCCCAGGAAATGAGACACAAGAAATGAAACACCATGGGCCACAATGTTAAAGAAATTTGGGGCTATTAACTCCAGGGGTCACTGGATCCCAGGGAAAGGAAGGTCCTTGATCATGTCCTCATCGTGCCTTCCTGGAGTTTGCAATCAGCATCTGGGTCAAATCCAAGAGAGAAATCGAGAGACAGAGAGAGAGAGACCCAATTGTGTACCAATTGTAAAAAGCCCCCCGTTTCCCAGAGATCTGGGCAAGAAAATAAGACTGTCGGTGACAATTATCAGGGTCACTGGACTGGACGCTCTTCATGTCGGACTGAGCTGAAAAGTGGGAAGTCACAGGGTCTACATTGCAGCTATTTTTAGTGAAACTGAACTCCTTCGCCCAAGATCTTTAACTCTCCAAGTCATTTGAAGTGGGGGGAGAGCAGCTGTGCTGGGATCATCTTACTAGACCAAGGCTCTGGGTCAAGGGAAGAAGACCCAAGCCTAAGTAGATGGGCATCAGACGAAGGGTGGATGTTCATGTTTTCCCAAGAGGAGTCAAAGACAGTAAGGAGGAGTCCTTTCCAGCCCCCAGGGAAGAAGGAGTTACTTCCTGGGATGGGGAGGGCCTTTCCAGTGAGACTGAAACTCAATAGGTAGATGACGTGAAAGGGGAAAATCGCTGAAGGCAAGGCCTCCCTTTCCTTCCCCTCCCCCTGCCGTGTCTCTCTCTCTCTCTCTCTCTCTCTCTCTCTCTCTCTCTCTCTCTCACACACACACACACACACACACACACACACACACACACAAACACACAGAGCCAGGTCTTCATCTGAGTCCAGATCCTGGGCTGAGTTACTAGAAGGGTCCAGGAAAAGTGTCATCATCTTAGATTGAGGCCAGGGATGTCAGTATTGGGGAGGGCAGCTGTCCAACCAATATGCAGCTGTCACTCATTGCCCTAAGAGGTTGTTTTAATGAGGGAAGAAAATTCAGTGAAGACTTATTTTTGATTCAGAACTTGGCCAGAGGTGCTGATTCTGAATATATACATATATATATATATATATAAAATCTGTTATCTAGTTCTTTAATGCTAATAATCCTCTCCAAGCTCTTTGAGATGACTTGGTGAAATTTGGCACGAAGGTCAGTCTGAGAGACACTGTCCTCACACATACACTACACTTTCTTTTTCATTTTTGAGATACTGCTATGTTGGTCTCTATCGCTAGTTTGTTCATCGTTCAAAGAAATGGCCTAAGGAAGCTTCCCTCAGCACCAAAGTTGCCCCTAGTCCCATTTCTTGACCCGTTAGCTCACAATATCTGACATTATTACAGAATGTTATGCTTCATTCATCTAGCTTCATTGGGTTTTATCACATACAGCTGGTGTTGATGTGGTAGACTGGTCTTATATAGATATTACATATTTATATATAGTATATATGTATGAGAGTGTGTGTGTGTGTGTATGTGTAGTTAAAAGTAGATTTGGGCAAATTAAGGTCAAAAGATCTTTTAAAAATTTTTTTTTATTTATTTAAGGAAATGGGGTTAAAAGTGACTTGCCCAAGAATTGGAAATCAAGTAAATGTCCTTCAGATGAGGAATGGCTTAGCAAACTGTGGTATATGTATGTCATGGAACACTACTGTTCTATTAGAAACCAGGAGGGATGGAATTCAGGGAAGCCTGGAGGGATTTGCATGACCTGATGCTGAGTGAGATGAGCAGAACCAGAAGAACATTGTACACCCTAATGGCAATATGGGGGCGATGATCAACCTTGATGGACTTTCTCATTCCATCAGTGCAACAATCAGACACAATTTGGGGCTGTCTGCAATGGAGTATACCATCTGTATCCAGAGAAAGAATTGTGGAGTTTGAACAAAGACCAAGGACTATTAATTTTAATTTAGGAAAAACCCTGATATCTTATTATGTAATCTTGTTATCTCATACTTTATTTTTCTTCCTTAAGGAATTTGGATCAATGTATACCATGGAACTAATGTAGTAAAGAATGGCAAATTGCCTTCTGTTTGGGGTGGGGGGAAGGAAGTAAGATTAGGGGAAAAATTGTAAAACTCAAAATAAATAAAATCTTTAAAATGAAAAAAAGAGTGACTTGCCCAAGGCCACACAGCTAGGCAATTATCAAATGTCTGAGGTCACATTTGAACTCAGGTCCTTCCGACTCCAGGGCTGTTGTTCTATCCATTGCACAACCTACCTGCCCCTCATCAAAATATCTTTAAGAGTCTTTAATATCTTTTTAAGACCAAAATATCTTTAAAAGATGTCCTGGAAAAATCTGGCAACCTTAAATTAAAAGGTTTCATTTCAAATTACATTCTCTCAACTCCGATGTGTGATCTGCATCTGACCCTGGCAAAAGACTGCCCATGTTAGCTGCTTGGAAAAGCTTTGTGGATTTTAAACCCCTCCAATCTCTTCTCAATGCACATGAGTAGCCTCCTGAAAATCAAAGGGAACAGTCTCAGAATGCTCAGGATTCCAGGATTTTCAGCCATTAGGAAGTTTGCAGGAAGTTTCTAAATTTTATGCAACCCCATCATCATCTATATTTATTTATTTGTTTGTTTGTTTGTTTATTTATTTAGGGTTTATTTTGTTTTCTTTGCAAGGAAATGGGATTAAGTGGCTTGCCCAATGCCACACAGCTAGGGAATTATTAAGTATCTGAGGTCAGATTTGAACTCAGGTACTCCTGATTCCAGGGCTGGTGCTCTATCTACTGCACCACCTAGCCCCATCACAATCCCATCATTTTAGACAAAGAAACTGCAGTCCAGAAAAGGGAAGTGACTTGCCCACAGTCACATATAGGTACTACATAGCAACGTTCAAAGTCCTTGGTTCCCTTTTCCACTATCCTACATTGCCTGACATTGAAGGCAGGAGATTTGACTACTAAGCTTCCTCAGTCCCCTTCGGATCTAAGATCTCAGATTCGAAGCCTAACCATTTAAATTTCAAGGAATCTCCCATTTTGTCCTTTCATTTTCTAGCACCACCCTCTTCCTTCTTACCTTCTGTACTAAAAATGAATTCCATCTTTGGTTGTTTTTATTTTTTGGTGGTAGCTTCCCCCCACCCTGGTTGTTCTTATATATATAGTTTGAGCTAAATCAGTTCAGCCACATTTGAGTAGATGAGGGAAAAATTCTACTTATTCTCCTTCCAAAATAAGATCCTCTTTTGGGCACACAGAAAACTCAGAGAAGGCTGAACCTTTCAAACTTCCCACTTCACATATGGGGACTCCTCTGTCTTTGATGCTTTTAACTTAATTAACTTTTTAAAAATTCCAAGTGGATTGCTCATTTTGCAAACTCGTATGCTCATCTGTCATCCTGGATATTACCCTGGCACACATGGACTTCTGCTGCCCAAAAACAGAGAGAGGTAACAGGCCCTGTTGGCTCTAGCCAAGTGTCTGCCAGGGCAATGTGAGCGCTGTACCAGCCTCCCTGAGACATCAGGTAAAGAAGTAGTTTTGCAGAGAGGAAGAGTCCCTTTTTCCCTCTCTGTCCTTCCTGAATGCTCAGCACCAGTCCCATTTGACTAGTATCTCAGAAACAGAATTCTCCCTAATGGACCCAGGGCTAAAGCCTGACCACATTGACTGGTGGTTTCTCTGGGTCATTTCCTGGCTGCTCAGCCCATTTCTTCAGCTCTTTGGCCCCTTTGTTTGGAATGCCTCCGAAGGGCATGTTGAATTCCCAGACTTGAACCCCTCTCACGTCAGTACACTTGCCACAGGGGTAAACCACAGGATACCTCCTTGAGTTGGTGTGGGGCCCAGCAAGCCCAGCCCAAGTCCCAACTTCCCACCAAGCTGCTGCCTATCTTCTCAGCCTATTACCTGAAGCAGCCTACTTCCAAATCCCTTAAGAATAAGGAACAGATGCCTAAGACCTGACATCCTCTATTTTTCTCCTGGGACAGAAGGGAAGAGTCAGGCAGGCAGCCACCAGGGCCACACTGCCAATGAGCTGTAGCACCTGCCAGCTTCAGCCTCCTCCTCCTCCTCCTCCTCCTCCTCCTCCTCCTCCTCCTCCTCCTCCTCTCCTCCTCCTCTCCTCCTCCTCATCCTCCCAGCATCCAGAGCCCTCCTGCCCTCATGGAGACAAGGCAAAGGGAGCCCTTTCCAACTTGCAGCACTCTGCCACTGGATTCGATGAACAAAGGGAGTTTAATAATAGAATTCTGTCGGTGTTATTTATAGCTTCAATTGCTCAAAACACTTGGAGCTTTTCTTTAAAAAACCCAATTCAATGTCAGAACCTCATGGAATTGCAGACTCCAAGAGGAGTCAGAGGGATCTCAAAGGGGACCTAGTGTGAATTTTCCAGAAAGCTAACTAGAAAGGAGTTATCATTCTTCCTTTATAGATCAAAGGGGAGATAGACCAGGAGGCAGAGCAGAAGTGGTTCAGATTCCAGTTCTACTATATGCTATCCTTGTGACCTTGGGCAAGTTGATTTTACCTCATTGATCCTCAGGGAAAGAAGGAAGAGAAAAATCATTTTGAAGCATCTACTATGTACTTGCCAGATATTTTACTAAGCGTTACAAATCTTGTCTCATTCAGTCTTCACAATATACCTAGAAAGGAGGTGCTATTAGTTTACAGTTAAAGAAACTGAGACACAGAAGTTAAGTGATTTAATATGGTCCCATAGTTAGGTATCAAAAGCTGAATTGAGTTCATATCTTAGAGACTCCAGGTCCAATGCACAGTAGCAGCAGCTTCTTCAGTGTCCTTACCCGTAAAATGAGGGAGTTGGACTAGGTGGCCTCTCAGTTGCTTTGCAGCTCTACATCTAGGATCCTATATGTAAATCACTTTCCCTCTATGAACCTCAGTTTCCTACTCTATAAAATGAAGACTAGATGGTCTCTGAGGCCTCTTCCAGTTCTAAATCTTGAATCCTATAATCTTGGAAGACCATTATAACAATTAGAACTCTCCTAAAATGCAAATGGGCTATCTAGAAAAGCAAGTTACAACATTACATTTAATAAAAAAACCAAATGACCAAATGAGTTTTAGCCACTGGGCAAGAGAATTGAACCAGATGACCTTGCAAGTCTTTGTCAACTTGGTAATTCTATGGAAAACCCTTCTAAGGACTCACTACATGGATGGTTAAAGAAGACAAACAGTTTTTAAAAGAAGTGCAAATTATTAACAGCTACACTTCAGCTCACTAATATGAGAGATGCAAAGGAAAACATGTTTGAGATATCAGGTCTTCTTTTCTGTCTTCTAGCCTCTCAAAGCATCTCCTAAATCTAATCTCTAAGCTGAGGACCTCTCACCTCTTACTTTATAGAGAAAATTGAGGCCATCTACTGTGAACTCTCTTTTCTTCTATTCATCTCACAATCTATTTTCAGAACCCACTATTTCCTCTTTTATTGCACTCTCTCATGGATAGATGGTCATTAAACAGACCAAGACCAGTGGTGAGAGGACAAGAGATAGAGATATAGATAGAAGGAGGGAGAGAGAGGGAGAGAGAGACTGGGGAGGAGGAAGGGAGAGAGATAGAGAATAATTCATACTCTGTGCTCAGTCCCAGGGTACATATTGTACACACACACATATAAAAAAGGACTATCTTTGTCTTCAAAAAGCTTACATTCTAATGAAAGGGAACTGGGAAGGGTGATTAGCTGTGTGTGTCTGTGTCTGTGTGTGTGTGTGTGTGTGTGTGTGTGTGTTTGCAATCCTGGTTCTGGGCAAGATAAAACAGAAGTTCACCAATCAGAACTGACAGATCCTGGGGATGACATACCTGGAAGACTGGAAAGATGGCAGTGTCATTAATAGAAATAAGATAAGTTTAGGAGGAAACTTCATTAAGTTTCTTTTGGGCATGCAGAGTCTAAAACATCAAGGGGACAGACCTAGCTGGTAGGTATTACTATTTATTCTATACCTAGGTATGAAAGACATAAGTAGAGAGAAAAGTAAACAAGAAAGTGTCATAATCCAAATATCTACCAACTATGATAGATAAAGGCTATTGCCCTTCCCATCAACTGTTCTCTCACTTTCAATTTTTCCAAATGTTTACATGCTAACAACAACCCTGTGAGGTTTGAAAGAGCAAGTACAGGGGTAATTAATTGATAGCCATACCACTGAGTGGGAGCCACAAGTACTAAGTGTCCAGCATCATCAAACACATTCTACCTTAAAGAAAAGAGGTATCTTAAAGATATTAACCTTTGGGCCCTGCTAAGGGCCAGCATGCATTATTACCCTCATTTTACAAAAGCAAAATTGAGGTTCAGACAGTTTGAGTCTTGGACAGAGTCACTAGCAAATGAAGCTTAAGTGAAATGTAAAGACTTAAAAAAATATGGGAAACAAAAACTACCAGAGGAAGTATGATGGAGTAGAAGGTGAATCATAAAATCTGGATTTGAATCCAGATTTGCCACTTACTACCTGTGTGACATTGGGAAAATTGCTTCCCTTTGCTGGGCTTTACTTCTCCTTCCCCCATCCCCCAAATAAGGATGTTGGAAAAGATAGTTATTAAAAATCTATGATCTTATGATCCAACAACCCACTCCTGAAGACTTCAAGAAAGCTTCAAGAAAACTTCAAGAGGGTGGCTAGGTGGTACAGTGGATAGAGCACCGGCCTTGGAGTCAGAAATGCCTGGGTTCAAATCCGACCTCAGACACTTAATGATTACCTAGCCTTGTGGCCTTGGGCAAGCCACTTAACCCCATTGCCTTGAGAAAAAAAAATCTTAAAAACAAAAGAAAACTTCAAGAAAGTTTTTTCCCCCAGAACTAAAGCAAAACTTGGTCCTATATAATAAGTGGTTTGGGGGGGGGGGGGAATCATTTTTTGTACTGCTGTGGTTTGCTTTGTTCGTAGATAACTTCAAAACCTCTGGGTAAACGGTGGGGTCTGGCTGACCAGAAACCACACAGGTCTTAATTCTTTTCAGATAATTTCATTAAATGAAGTACAGTCAAGGTGAAGGCAGATTGCCATCAAACATATTACAATTTTGAAGGGTTGCAGCAGGACTCAGGCCTGAAAGCCTGAAGTCACTAATGTTCTCTGATTATCAGAACAGAACAAACCAGGCAGAGCCCGGGGACATACCTTCAAAACCTTGGGGATGAGGAAGAGAGGCATGCTGAGTAGGAGTCCATAGAATAGGAGCAGCAGACAGGGAACCTCAAAGAGAGAGAGAAGTCCACAGAGCTTAGCATGTCCTCCAAGTTAGGATCAGACATATATCTGGGACCGTTTTTTTTAAGAAGTTATAGACAGAATTTTGATAAGTGAGAGAAGAGTAATAGACATGTTCTTTGAGGTAAAAAGAAGAGAGGAAATGGGGGAGAAGTGAAGCATATCAATTAGATTATGAAAGGAGAGAGGATCAATGGAAGGAAAGGGATTAAAGGGGTAATCTATAATATCTCTTTCTGGTCTCTAGTCATAATCAACAGTACTAGAAACCCAGACCCTCAAGATTACCCTAGAACTTTAAGCATAGTAGTCTGGAGACTAGAATCTGAAACAGTAATCTGGAGACCTAGATCATCAAAGCAAATGACATGGGGAAGTAGACCTAGAAAAGATAATGTACCTTGGTGGGGGTTTGTCTAAGATATATTTTGATGTCCTTCCAATTTTGCAGGGGTACATTGGACTGATTCTCTACATAGGATTTTGCAGGAATAAACAAGAAAAAAATTACATTTTTTTTCCTTTTCTTTTAGGTTCCTATTGGTGAGTCTGTTTTCTGGCTTACAAGACAGAAAAGACTTAATTTGTATTTTTAGATAAACTTTTTAATCATATGTCATAGAAAGGGATTTGTGAGGAGAGTGGGTACAAACTTAAAGTAAAAATGTAATAAGGCACACAAATAGAAAATACATGGTATAAACGTTAACCCACAATTTATTATTACCACTGTAGAGGCCTTATGCATGTTCCCTTAAGTGGGGCTCAGCAGTCTGCTAGGCTCAGAACCTTTTTGTAGAATCTACATTTGGCACTTTTGTCCACAATCAGGGGGGACTCTCCTTAAAGCCACCTTTCTTGGATGACTATTTCTCCTGATTGAATGTGTCATCATCATCATCGTCATCATTATCATCATTATCATCATCATCATCCTAACAAACTTTTATGTAGCACTTTACATGTTATCTCATTTGATAGGTGCTGTTACTATCTCCTTTTTGCAGATGATGAAATTGAAGCTAATTAGCCCAGGGCCACAGTGCACCATCCAGCCACCTCTTACTATTCATTATGAAATAGGAGAAGAAAAGGGGAGAAACTTTCTCCTTCTGCTCCTCTTCCCACCCAAGAGCAATTCCTTCTTGGGTATTTGGTTCAAACTCTCAGTCTGGAATCTGTTCAACTCTTCCACCACTAGACAGGTTCATAGCTTGAGTGGTGAACTGCTTAGATTTCTCTACCATTTAAAGCCCTTAGGGGCAGTGGTGAACTTGTCTGGTAAACCAATTAGCTGTTGACCCAAACAAGAGGGTTCGCATTGCATAAAGAGATCATAGGACATAAAGCATTCTATTTATACTCTTGAAATTTCATCAGACTCTTACACTAATTACATTAAATTATTTGGAGCCCCTGCTCTCACACTTATCACAGAATAGCCACAAAGCCAAAAGCCAAGGTCATTCACAGGAACCATCTCATATCACTGACAGCTAGCCATAGCAGAACCATATGCAGAAGACAATTAGGTCTTTTTAAAATGCTAATACCTTTTCTGTTCTTGAGGGCAGAAGTAACATTCAGCTCTGACCAGTGGGTCACTAGTCCCCATCCTTAAGGAGTTTATACTTCAATAAAGGCATTTATTTATACTAAAATAAATAAATAAAAATACAAGGTAGAGAGGGGAAATGGAAAAAGATGATAGATTTTAAAAGGGAGGGATCGGAGGTGGAAACAAATGGCGACAGGAGAACAGACTCTCCTAGGAGCTCTCTTCAAAATATTTCAAAAACTTTACAATTATGACTCTAACTAAATTCTAGAGAGACAGAACCCATAGAAAGATCCAATGAGGCAATTTTCCAGCCCAAGGTAACCTGGAAAATTGTGGTAAGGTTCTGTTCCACATGATCGGAGCGGGCAACAGTATGCCAGAGCAAAGGAGCTCCAGCTTTCTGAGAAGAGCCTGCAGGGCGTCTGGGTCCCTGGGAGCCCCAGCTCCTGGCAGCAGAAGCAGTTTCCTGACCTGCCAACCCAGGGAGCACCAAGAACAACTTGGAAGCAGGGAAACCTCTGCCAGAGAAAACACAAAGCCCAGGCCAGCGTGGCCCTCCTCAGTGTGGTTGTGGCCCTCAGCACAGCCCAGATCCCAGGAAACAGAAGTAGGGCCACTGGGTTGCCTATCAGGGAACTGCCCGGCAGCTGCTTCCAGAGCATTCAGTCCATGGAAAGTAAGGGTGCAGGGGGAGACCGTCAAGGTCTGCCCTCTGTCCCTGGGACAGGACTCTGGGGCTTTGTCCATATTAAGACCCTGGTCACATACTGTCATAGAGCAGGGACCCTCCTCACAAAACAAGGGCAGAGGGGTGTCCTTGTGGTCATCCACAGACCAGAGCACAGGCAGGAGAGCAGTCAGAGCCTCCCATAAAACCTTGAAGGAATTGAGGTCCTTGTGGGGGTGTCCCAGTAGTATTCAAAAGCCCAGGAAACACTCCAAAACCTGGGCACAGGCTGAGGAAATGAAAAAACAGAAAAAAAGGAACTTGACCATAGACAATTACTTTGGTCCCATGGAGGATCAAAATACACACTTAGAAGACGAAAAATTCCAAGCTTCTATATATAAAGACTCCAGGAAATATAGAAGTTAGTCTCAGGCTATGACAGAGTTCAAAAAAGATTTTGAAAATCAAGTAAGAGAGGTAGAGGAATAATTGGGAAGAGAAATGAGAGAGATGCAGGAAAAACATGGAAACCAAGTCAGTAGCTTGGTCAAGGAGATCCCAAAAAATGCTGAAGAAAACATTTTAAAAATCATTTTTAGGCCAAATGGATATGACAATCCAAAAAGTTAATGAGGAGAAGAATGCTTTAAAAAGAAGAATTGGCCAGATGGAAAAGGAGATAAGAATGCTCTCTGAGGACAGCAACTCCTTGAAATGTAGAATCAAGCTAAAGGAAGCCAGTGACTTTGTGAGGAATCAAGACACAATAATTCAACACCAAAAGAATGAAAAACTAGAAGAAAATGTGAAATATCTCACTGGAAAAAGAACTGAGCTGGAAAACAGATCCCAGAGAGACAATTTAAAAATTATTGGGTTACTTGAAATTCATGATCAGGGAAAGAGCCTTGACTTCATTTTAAATAAATTTCTACAGGAAAATTGTCCTGTTATCTTAGAAGCAAAGGGCAAAATAGAAATTGAGAGGATCCACTGATTTCCGGAAAGAGAATCCAAAACAAGTAACCCCCAGGGATATTATAGCAAAGTTCCAGAACTCCCAAGTCAAAGAGAAAATACTACAAGCAGCCAGAAGGAAACAATTCAAATATCATGGAGCGACAGGATCACACAGGACTTAGCAGCATCCACATTAAGGGCTCATATGGAGTATAATATTCCAGAAGGCAAAATAGTTTGGAAAGCAACAGAATCAACTACCCAGCAAAATTGAACACCCTCTTCCAAGGAAAAAGATGGACTTTCAATGAAACAGAGAATTGCAAATATTCCTGTTGAAATGACCATAGCTAAACAGAAAGTTTTATCTTCAAGTACAGGACTCAGGTAAAGCATAGAGAGGGTCGATGAGAAGGGTAAATTATGAGGGATTTAATAATGATGAATTCCATGTATTCCTGCATGGGAAGATAATACTGATAATACGTATATGAATCTTGTCATTTATTAGAACAATTAGAAGGACCATATGTAGATAAGGCAAAGGAGAGACCTGAATTTGAAGGTATAATATATTGTAAAAATAGAGTCAATGAGTGAAAGGGAATGTACTGGGAGAAAGGAGAGGTAGAATAGGCTAAGATATTTCATGTAGAAGAGTCAAGAAATAACTTTTGCAATGGTATGGAAGGGGGGAGGGGGAAGGTGAGGGGAGATGAAGGAGCCTTCATTTTCATCAGAAATGGTTCAGAAAGGAAACAGCATATATACTCAATAGAAATAGAAATCTAGAAGAAAAAAGGAGAGAAAGGGGACAGGGGGCGGGGAGGGGGGATGTAGGTGATAGAGGAGAGGGTAGATCATGGCAGAAGATAGTCAGTTGTAACACATTTTCTTTTTTACTTATTGTAAGGTGGTAGGATTGGGTGGCCTGTCCAGGATCAAGGGACTAGGTGGTTTCTGGATCTCTGGGGTGGGATGTAGGTTTGGGGTCTCCTGGCCCTAAGGGCCAGTGCTCTGTCCATTGAGACACTCAGCTGCCCCACAGCACATTTTTGAAGAGGGACAGAGTGAAAGGAGAGAAAAAATATAATAAATGGTAATGGGGAGGAATGGATGGAGGGAATTATAATCAACAACAGCAACTATGAAAAAATATGGAAGTAATATCTCTGATGAACTTAGGATAAAGAATGTGATTCACCCCAGAGATAGAGCTGATGGTATTAGAACACAGACTGAAACACATTTTTTCCTCTTTCTTTCACTTTATTTTTCATGAGGTTTTATATTTTTGGGGGAAGAGGAGGGACAAGACTATTTTAGTTGTGGGGGAAAAATAAGAAATTAATAAGAAAAAAGAAAAAAGGGAGGAATCAATTTTAGGATCTTAATTATTCTAGAGCTGGAAGAGACAGTTTAAAGGTTAGTCTACCTCCCTCATTTGACAAATGAGGAAACTGAGACCCAAGTGGTTCTGGTGCCTTGCTCAGGGAAACACAGATACCATGTACCATGATACCTAAAAGAATTTTAGTTAAAGAGATCAGGTATGGCTTCATAAGAGAAGAGGGTAAGTAGGCTGGACTTTGAAGGAAGAGGACAGCTTGAAATGTGAAGGGTACACAATCTGGGCAGAGAGCAGAGGATCTTAAAAGCTGGAAAGACCCTTAGAATTCACCTAGACATCTTCCTCCATCCCTTTTTTATGGAGAAGGAAACTGGCAGTTAAAAACAAAGTCAAGATTTGAATCCGAATAGCAGGCATGTGACTCTTTCCTCTAACCCACAATACTACTTCTCATCATTACCAGTTTTCATCTGCTTTGCATCCTTTGATGTGATATTGAGTTCTTTTTTCCCCTTGATATTGAAATTGCTGTAGAAAAATTTCAGGGTCTGGAGTTCAGGGATTTCAAGGGGGGAAATACTCTTTTTAAAAATCTGAAGCTATTTAGCTTCCCTGTGAGAGTTAATAGTCAAAAACAGGCAGGAGTTTTTCCAGTCTACTTACCTGCACCTCTCTAATTGACTTGGGACATAAAATTGTGTCTCAGTCATCAGGGTCTGGACTTAACCCAGTATTAAATTATCAACTCCATGAGGACAGGTGTAAGAGACTATTGAGGAAGTAAATTTTTAACACCTGTTGTCTGCAAGCACCAGGGCATTGTTTGACTTGTAATTAGAGAATGCCTCAGGATTGGGAGTGAAAAAGGGTATTTAAGCACTTGCTTGGCTTTGAATAAATGGAGAACTTTCCATCTTTGTATCCTGCTTCTTCATCTAAGTAAAAGATAAGGTAGCCAGCAGGACCACAATAAATGGTGCCCCACACAAGGACATGAAGGCAAGAAAAAAGCTGATTTGGGGGCTATCTGATCAGAGTCTGGGATAAGGACTAGCAGATACAAGCAAAGAAAAAAAAAGCTTCCAGGTGACATCCAGGAGCAAAAGACTTCAGAGAGGTAACAAATTTCCATGGGACAGATATTAAGGAAGTTGGAAAAAAGAGGTGTAGAGGTAATCAAAGGTAAAGAGGTAATCAAAGGTAAAGTGTATACACCTCCATGACCTGAGGCAGAAGAAATAAATAAGTATTATCAAGAAAAGCCTAGGATCAGTCCTACAGCACCTAGTGAAGAAATTTCAGCATTACAAAAGGCCATTGAAAGGGCAAAAGATCAGAGAAAAATTTGGGGGGATTTAGGAGCTGACTTCAGCCATAGCCTGTTAGTGAGGAGCCAGATCCTTTTAATCCAGGAAACTTTAGGAGAAGACATGAGCCAGTAAATATAAAAGCAGTCAGATTTAAAGAAGGTGGTAGAAGACTATGGGGCAATACCACCTTTTGTCTGGCTACAATTGAATACTCTTGCATACTCCATATTAAGACCCAATGATCAGAAGCAGATAGGGCATGTTTATCACCCAATCTGTCTTGTGGATGACGGAGTTTGCAGAACAGTCTAGACAGATGGTTTTGAGGCATGCACAAAGTCCCAATGCTACCACATATTATGAACAATTAAGTGGCACAGGTCAATTTCTCAACAACAATGCAGACCAAATAAATTATGGGTTAGAAACACATGAAAGAATTGCTACCTATGTAAAGAATGCTTGGGGACGTATTCCAATACAAAATGAAAAGAAAGAAACATTTGCACTTATCAGACAAATGATGAAACTTTTGTATATTTTTTTGCCCTGCCACAGGATACAGTAGGAAGAACTTTAGGCAATGTAGGAGGAATAAATGTATTAATAAAACAATTAACATGGGCTAATGCAAATGCTGATTGTCAGAAAGCAATGATTGACTTAAGAAAGGATGCCACCAGGGGCTGCTAGGTGGCGTAGTGGATAAAGCATCAGCCTTGGAGTCAGGAGTACCTGGGTTCAAATCTGGTCTCAGACACTTTATAATTAACTAGCTGTGTGGCCTTGGGCAAGCCACTTAACCCCATTTGCCTTGCAAAAAAAAAAAAACCTAAAAAAAAAAAAAATAAAGAAAGGATGCCACCATTGAGGAAATGATTCAAAGATGTGACAGAGTAGGGTCTCAGGTGTATCATACAGAATTAATGGCAGATGCATTTGCTAATTTTCATATAGGCTATAAAGAGAAATGGTCTTGCTCTGTTTGTGGAAAACCTGGACATCTAAAGAAAAATTGTAATATTGCCTGAGGAGCTAAACCCAGAAAGATCAGAGCACATCATCCTAAAACTCCATGCCCACAGTGTAAAAAGGTAGAACATTGGGCATCAGAATGTAGACAAAGAAATTTAAATGGAGAAAGGGGCCCTCTCCCAGGGGCCCCTCAAAAACAATCATGGGGTATGACAGTTCAAGACCAGCAGGAGATGAAATGCAAAAAAAAAACAAAAAAAAAACCATTTTGACAGAAAGCCGACCCATATCAAACTACTGATGGTCAAAAGTACAGGAAAATTTAGTGTTCCTCCGTATGCTTCTACTGAAGTACCTATTCACCCTTTACACTTAATGGATAAGGAGTTTACGATCATTTTGGCTCCACCAAATCCAGAGTATACTCATATCATACCTTTAGTAAAGCACATGAATGGGGAAATTTTGTCTATTGCAACAGTGAATGCTAATGATGATAGCTACATAAATGAGAATCAATGCATAGTAGCTCAATTACATGTTTTCTCAAGATCTGGTAGAAAATGGAAGGAAAAGGAGTTGAAAAAGGGGCCAAAACTGAGAAACCACAGTGAAACTATGTTTACAATTACGATTTCTTCAGAAAAACCTCTTTGTGTTATCCAAGTAGAAGGAATTGCTTTCCTAGGCTTGATTGATACTGGGGTAGATTGGACTGTGTTCCCCATACAGAACTGGCCACAAGCTTGGCCTGAACAAGCTGCCTGTACTAATCTAGCAGGCATTGGGGGTTGACAAGAAACAGAAATTTCTTGTCAACCCTTGAAATGGAGAAAAGAAGATAAAGCAGGGACTGTCACTCCTTTCAGAGTTGAAGGACTCCCTACAATATTATGGGGAAGAAATATATTGTGTCAATTAGTTGCAAAAATTAGCACAGATTCTTTGATTGGGGCTGCTGTTGAGTTGGGAATGAAGTCTCCCAGGCGACACTGCAGGGTGATGGAGCTTCTTCCTCAGTGGCAGTCCATCACCCAAGCACCAGCACCATGAACAGGATGTGGAGGACCTACTAGCTACTCCATTTGGCTGCTTCTGCCTGCCTGGCAGCACTATGTGAGCTAAGTGTGACCCAATTCCCTAAACCTGCTGCCAACTTTAGAGACTCCTCGTCAGGGCTACCAACCCTGATGTCCACTCTAGCGCCCACGACAAATTCCACTCTCTAGCCTACAACCAAGCATGCCACGACCCTTGCTCCAGCACCAGAAAGCAGTGAAGTACACACTAACTGCACTTCCTGTGTTGAGAGCAAAAATGTCACATGCTATTGGACAGTTTATAATGGTGCTGGCCACTGTTCAGAAAATGCAACAACTCCAAATTGTACTGTTGTTAACAACTCAAGTAATTTAAAATGTTCTCTTTTGTCAAATGAAGGAGGTAGACTAACCTTTAAACTGTCTCTTCCAGCTCTTCTGGATTTAAGATCCTAAAATTGATTCCTCCCTTTTTTCTTTTTTTTTTTATTAATTTCTTATTTTTCCCCCACTACTAAAATAGTCTTGTCCCTCCCCTTCCCAAGAAGACAAAAGGTGGTCTTGCCCCAAATTCTTCCACCACCTTCTTTAAATCTCTGACTGCTTTTATATTTACTGGCTCATGTCTTCTCCTAAAGTTTCCTGGATTAAAAGGATCTGGCTCCTCAATAACAGGCTATGACTAAACTCAGGAGGGGGGAGGGAGAAGGGAAATCTTCCTTTTTAGAACATTGAAACTCAAATCTGTGTCTCAGAAAGTATGCATGCTTTGCTGCAGGAAGCGAACCCCCCAACTTATTCTAGAAATCAAGGGATCCCTATGCTTTCTTTCTGTTTTGGGGAGGAGGGTTGAGCAATGACCACATTGTTCTTAGGCTATTTATTGGGAAGCTTTGTGATCTCAATTAGTTAAGAAAAAAGGGGAAGAATACTTTTTTCTGGGATTGGGAAATTTAGATTTTATCTTCTGAATGAACCCTGTGCCTATGGCTAATATCTCTGTAATAAAATAGCTAACTTTGAGTGTTATGAAGTTGCTCAAGGATGTATTCAAATTTTTTTGATTGGCTATTTCAAGATTTTCATGAATATATATGAGAATCCTCAAGAAATCTTGATTGGGGCTGCTAGGTGGCCCAGTAGATAGAACACTGGCCCTGGAGTCAAGAGTCCCTGAGTTCAAATCCAGCCTCAGACACTTAATAATGACCTAGCTGTGTGGCCTTGGGTAAGCCACTTAACCCCATTTGCCTTGCAAAAACCTAAAAAGAAAAGAAATCTTGATTACAAAAGTTTCTTGACCAGTCTTAATTGGTACGTTATGTATATATATATATATATATATATATATATATATATATATGTGTATATATATATATATATATATGTGTATATATATATATATATATGTGTGTGTGTGTGTGTATTTAATCATCAATAGGACGTTTTCACATCTCTCTGCTGTCCTGGAGAGGTAGGAAAATGTTTCTATGTTCTCAGATCTGGTACTGGCCAGGGGATCAATCTCAGCTTGGTAAATGTGTTTCAAGAGAGTTGTTTCTAATTGTAAAACTCAAAATTAAATAAAATATTTAAAGAGTTGTTTCTGTTTGTGCCTGTGTGTGTGTGTGTTTGTGTAATTCAAAAGGAAATTATATTTAGATAAATTATATATCTAGGAATTTGGGAATATTGGATCATATAATTTACTAGATTCTTTTGAGAGAGAGATTTGTACTAAATTTTGTAATCTGATCTGTTTTGATGCTAAAATTGATATAATTATTTACATTAAATGTTACTCTTTGGTTTGGGTTTTGGATTTAATTGATTTGGGGGAAATAGCAAGTGAAATTGATAATGATTCAATACAAGATCTCCCTCCAGATCAGCTGAGTCTGAAAATAATCCACCCTCTTGGATGGTTTACAGGAAATTTGCCTCAAAAACAAAAAGGGAGATTTGTAAGAGATTGTTGAGGAAGTGAACTTTTAACACCTGTTATCTGCAAGCATTGGGGAATTGTTTGACTTGTAATTAGAGAATGCCTAAGGATTGGGAGTGAAAAAAGGGTATTCAAGCACTTTCTAGGGTTTGAATAAACTTTCCATCTTTGTCTCCCTTCTCTTCAAAGTTAGTCTGAGTAAAGGACAAGCTAGCCGACAGGACCCCAATAGACAGGGGCCTTTATCTTACCTAAACTTTGCATCTCTCCTCAGCATCAGGGACACTGTCTACATGGAAATGATTTAATAAATGTCTGAATGAATCTAGATGATAATGCTTAGGCTGGAAATGAATTTACAATCTAGAATTCCAGAATTTACAATCTAGAATTCCAGAATTTACAATCTAGAATTCTAGAACCAGAACTGGAAAGGACCTTAGCGGTCAACTAGTCCAACCTCATTCATTTTTATAGACAGAAATGAAGACCTAGACAATGGAAATGAGGTAGCAAAAAGCAGAAGCAAAGAACCCAGGTCTTTGACTCCCAACTCTGTCCTCTTTTCTTAGACATTCTGAGGGGTATTGGTGTATTGTAAGAGTGCTGAATTTAGAGTCAGTTGACCTTGAGCAAGTCACTTCCCTTCTCTGTGTCTGTTTCCCCATCAGAAAAAAATAAGGTAATGTTCTCTTGTCCTATCTTATAGCTGTACTGACATCTTTCACAGAAGACTTTACCTCAGCTGTCTCCAGGTGAACAGTACTCTCTCTCTCTCTCTCTCTCTCTCTCTCTCTCTCTCTCTCTCTCTCTCTCTCTCTCTCTCCCCCCTCTGAAATCACTTTGTATATACTTTGTATTTCTTTTCCTTGAGTACATAGTGTCTCTCCCCAGTAGAATAGAATACAAAAAATTCCTTAAAGGAGGATTTTTTTCATTCCTATTTCTTCCAGCAGACCTAGGATGATGCCATAGGTTCTTAATAAATAATGTTTATTTCAATACACTGAAAGTGGGATGTCACGAAATAACCTTGTATCTGACCATAAGCTCATTTCTCATTTCATCTACTTCCTATGTATGATCATGGATAAATTGGTTAATCTTCTCTGGGACTCAGTGTTCTCATCTATAACATAAGTAGGTGAGCTCAATGACTTCTAAGATCCTTTCCAGATAGAAAGCTATGTTACTACAAACATGAAAGTTACTTTGAACCTTAAAAGGTGGCATGTAAACACTAGGGCTTGTCAGATGCTTTTGACTCAGTCCTTGCTAAAAAAAAAAAAAAAAAAAAAAAAGGCTTTGGGTCAGCAATGGCCCCATGAATCTGATAGTTTCTGCACACTTCAGCTGATCTCCATGCTCATTCAATGAAGTCAAGAGTTCTGTATTTGGAGGAGAGGACAGCAAACTCCCACATAGTTTAAAAAGCTTGCTAGGTAGGTCATGATGCAGTGGCTGCTTGGGGAGAGTAATTAACCACCAAATGAATGCCTTTGGGCACTGGAAAGAAATAAGGTCATGGTAGTCAGTGACCTTAGAGAATCATTCCAGAACACGGAAAAAACAGAGAATGGAAAAAGTAGAGAATGCCAAAATCCCAAGCTAATTGAAGAATGTGCTAGAACAATGATCACATAGGATGAAGTGATCCTTCTCTCTCTTTTTTTGTTTTTGTTTTTAGGTTTTTACAAGGGAAATGGGGTTAAGTGGTTTGCCCAAGGCCACACAGCTAGGTAATTATTAAGTGTCTGAAACTAGATTTGAACCCAGGTACTCCTGACTCCAAGGCCGGTGCTTTATCTACTATGCCACCTAGCTGCCCCAATCCTTCTCTTTTTTTAAAAAAAATTATTTATTTAAGGTAATGGGGTTAAGAGTGACTTGCCCAAGGTCACACAGCTAGGCAATTTTTAAGTGTCTGGGTCACATTTGAACTCAGGTGCTCCTGACCCAAGAGCTGGTGCTCTATCCACTGCACCACCTAGCTGCCTCCATCCTTCTCTTAATATAGATGGAAATGAATATTATGATCTGTATCAAATGCTAAAATACTGTCAAATTGTAGAATACTGGGAGAGAAACTTAGGGAAGAAGGCTGTACTGGGAACTAACCATAGCGTGATGCATTAATAGGAAGAATAGAATCTGAAATACTCACCAGACACATCTGGTAATGTCATCTCCAGCTCTTCCGAATGGACGGAAAATCAGGTGTTATCTGGTAGTCAAAATTTTATCAGAGCTATATCAAAGGAACTGAGTTTAGCAACAGGTGGGAAAGGAAAATTTAAATAAACCAGGCTGTGAAGTTTAACAGACAAGAGTTTGAATTCTGCCTCTGACACCTACAAGTCTTTAGCACAACTTCCTACCTCCCTGGATCTCATTTTCCCCATCTTTCCCAATATAAGTATCTTAAGTTCTTCCATCTCTTATGACCTGGGATTCACATTTTTTATGTGAGACCTTAGGTGAGTCACTTAAGTTTCATGGACTTCAGTTTCCTGATCTCTAAAATGAGGAAGCTGGACTGGATGGTCTCAGAGCTACTACCACCTCAAAGGTCTTTTATCCCAGAATTGATGTTCTGCTTGTACTCATTATTTAACAGCAAACTCCCACCCCATTCTACTATCCCTGTCCCAGTGACAATGAACCATAGACTACCAAAGACTAAATTCCTTTCCTAATTCTCTTAGAGGCATTTACCCCAACTCTACTCTTACAACGAGCTTCTTTTGATCATTTTGAGCCCCTCCATTATGCCATCTGGAATGCCTGCTCCATAATTAGCAAATCTCCTTTCACCTTAAACCCCTTTCTTTCTCACGTCTTCCATATTCTAACATTTATTGAGACTTGGCTCTCCTCTGACAACACTCCAACTCGGGCCATCCTTTAGAGTACTGGCTACACTATCTCATCTTAGTCAATAATCATGGTACAAGAATCAGAATATTCCTTGGTGCCTATTGACATTTCCAGAACCTCTCTCTACCATAATCTTTCTTCAACTACTTCATCTTTTAATGACCCTGCTCTCCAAATTTATCACTTGATCCAGGTTCTGGGGGCTCTTATCTCCCAACACCCAATCATTCTCCTTCCTATTGTAATGAATCTAATGCCTGGCTCACAGTCTTTTTCTCTACGCTGTCTATTGCATATACTCTAGGTAACTTCAAACATATACCTTTATATTCTCTTAAATACCTTAATTTTCCAGTTCCTAAATAAATTCTGTTCCCTTTACTTTCATTTCACCTTTCTTCTTTCATTCCACATCATCTATGAGTTCTTTTCACGCCCTAATCCTTAATCTTAATTGTGACATTCATATTTTTCAGTCGTGATTAATTCCTCATGACCCCATTTGAGTTTTTTTTTTTTGTTTTGACAAAGATACTGGGGTGGTTTGCTATTTCCTTCTCCAGTTCATTTTACAGATAAAGAACTGAGGCAAACAGGGTTAAAGTGATTTGCCCAGGGTCACACAGTAAGTAAATGTCTGAGGTTGAATTTGAACTCAGATCTTCCTGACTCCAGGCCCTGTAACCTATCCACCGAACCATCTAGCTGTTTCTTTACTGGGACATACAGTCCCTCAATACATCCCTAGGACAAAAAACTTATACTGACTACATTTTTTTTTCCTTTTCATGAACTTGTTCAACTACATCCATTATCCTCTCCTCCAATAGTTCTCCTGTTCATGTGCTGCTAAAGGGAATACAAGGAATCATGAAATTGAGTTGACTGGGTCCACTAACAACTTAGTTATTTAATCTCAGCTGAGCCCTGACTTAAATATGACCATAATGTACTATCTAGCTCACTCACCATGCTAGCTGTGCCAAATCTTCTCATTTCTCCTCAAGCTTCCCTAAACAACTTCTCCCCAAACTGCTCAACTGAGGCCCACTACTTACCCTTTTCTCCTTTGTTCCCCCTTTGCCCATATAGCCCTGTCATTTTATTGCTCATTATCTCTATCTTCCCTCTAGTCTCTAATAAAGAGGTGGCCCTTTGATTGCCAAATCCAACCCTTCTATATGTACTCCCAAATCCTTTCCTAGCTATCTTCTTCAGCTGATTGATACAGAATCATATCCACTGTCTCTCCCTGTCTACTGGTTCTATTCTTGCTACCTTAAAAGCACACCTATATCTCTCTCATGATCTAAAAGAAATCCTTACTTGATCCTATCATTCTACTTGCTATCATCCTATGTCTCTTCCTTCCTTTTCTGCTAGGCTCCTGAAAATGACATCTCTATCCATTGCCTTCACTTCTTTTCTTATCACTGTTTTCTAAACCCTATGCCATCTGACTTCAGACTGCCCCATTCAATTCAATTTGCTCTCTCCAAAGTTACCAATAGTTTCTTAATTGCTCAATTACATAGCTTTTTCTCACTCTTCATCTTTTTTGACCTCTTTTGGTCAAGGATCTTGCCCTATAGACCACTTTTCCTACTGGATACTCTCCTCTTTAGTTTTTGTTACATTACCGTCTCAGTGCTTCCCCCTATTTTACTAACAGTTTGTTTTTCATTTCCTTTGCTTGATTTTTAAACAGGTCATGTCCATTAATTGTGGATGGTCCCCAAATCTATATTCTGATCCTTCTTCCCTTTTTTCTCTATGCTGTCTCTATCAATGATTCAACAGCTCCCATGAATTCAGTTATCATCTTCATGCAGATGATTCTCAGATCTTTATAATCAATCCTAGCCAGTCTTCTGGACTCAAATTCTACAGCTCCAACTGATAGGCATTTCAAATTCAGTATGAACACAATAGAATTTACTGCATTTTCCAAAGAAGGCCCCCAGGCTTCCAGTTTACCAACCTTGTTGTCTTCCTCTATATACAATCAGTTGCCATCTTGTATTTTCTACCTTCACAGGATTTATTTTTTAAATCCCCTTCTCCCCACTCATAGCCATCATCCTTATATTAAGCCCTCACTCTAAACCTCTTGCCAAAACCATTGCTAAAGTCTAATTAACCTCCCTCAAGTCTCTCCCTACTCCAGTGAAGTCACTCTACAGTCGTTAAAACTAATTTTCTTAAATTGTAGTTCTTCCTGTGTCACTACCTTGCTCAAAAACTCCAGTGGCTCTAGATTACCTCCAGTATCAAACAGAAATTCCCCTGGCATTTAAAGCTCTTCACAAACTGGCTCCTTCCTGTCTTTCCAGTATTCTCACACTTTTTTGGTGGTTGTTGTTCGGTAGTCGTATCTGACTCTACATGACTCCATCGGGATTTTCTTAGCAGAGATACTGCAGTGGTTTGCCATTTCCTTCTCCAGCTAATTTTACAGATGGAGAAACTGAGACAAACAGGGTAAAATGACTTGCTCAGGGCCCCATAGCTAGAAAGCATCTGAGGCTGAAACTAAACTCAGGAAGAAGACTCTTCCTGACTCCAGGCCGAGCATGCCAATGAGCTGTCCTTCTACACTTCACTTCTAACAAAAATGACCTACTTTGCTATTCTCTGAACATAATATATTATGACCATCACCATGGCTTTTTACTCACTATCACTCATCAACCTCCACTGATCAGATCTTTATTGATGAGCACCCACATTTATTGAGGTTCTAGAAAGAATATTTGCTAGAAAAAGTAACAAGGATAATTGTCACAGAAACATCCTCCCCAAACTAGGGGCATAATCTATCTTTCACATAAAAGGTAAAAAAAAAAAGTAGCAGGCACAAAACTTAAAGAATAGATGTGTCCAAAATGTAAACCCGACAACTTTTAGTACTGCTGTTTCTTCTCTTCTTTCATGGAGTTCTCAAGAAGTTTCCATTAAGTATAACTCCCTACTGAACTATAAGAACCAGTGAGTGCCCTGTAGAAGCTACCTTTCCTTAGTGTCCTCTGCTGTCAGGCATTAATGCTCTGGGATCACTGCTACCAGCTCCAATAGACAGTGCTACTGACTTTTTTTTTTAGGTTTTTGCAAGGCAAATGGGGTTAAGTGGCTTGCCCATAGCCACACAGCTGGGTAATTATTATGTATCTGAGACCGGATTTGAACCCAGGTACTCCTGACTCCAAGGCCGGTGCTTTATCCACTATGCCACCTAGCTGCCCCCTGCTATTGACTTTCAATGGGATCTGTGATGGCTCTGATGGAGCTTCTGGCTTCACTCAGTTCTTTGGAGGGGGTAGGGCCAGAAGGGTGAGGAATACATGGAGGAGAAGAAGAGAGGATCCTAGATGGAACTCTTCTACTGGACTGACCTAATGCTAAGTGAATGTCTGTGAATATGCTCAATATATAACAATACTTTGTCCCACAGCTGTATCTGATAGTTTCTAGCTAATCCCAGGATGCCTATGTGGTATCATCTTTTTCTACCCATCAATGAAAACATGGCATGTTTCTCAATTTTTTTTTTTTTGCAAGGCAAGTGGGGTTAAGTGGCTTGCCCAAGGCCACACAGCTAGGTAATTATTAAGTGTATGAGACTGGATTTGAACCCAGGTACTCCTGACTCCAAGGCTTGTGCTTTATCCAGGGCCAGTGCTTTATCTACTACACCACCTAGCCACCCTCATGATTCTCAATTCTTTAAAGACTAGTTTATACCCAATTTATATCCTTCATTGACTGACTGAGTCAATCTAACTGGTTGGGCCTTCTGCACTTAAATTAATTGGGATGGGAGTGGAAAGTTGGATCCTTAGACTACAACCACTCTGGGAAGGATGGAGTAACAGAATTACTCCTTGTGCTTTACAGATAAGGAATATGCTGCTCAGAGAAGGAAGCTGTCTCATTCAGTGACATGCAGCTAGGAAATGTGAGGGGTAGGATTCAAACCCAGTTCTTTCTGCTTATAAACCTCAGTTAGTTTCTCCCATGCTGCAGCAGCCTCTTGTCAAACTCTGCTCATTCTGTCAGACCAGATTAACTGAAGATCTTGGCACCTTTGTAAATGTAATCTTTCCCCTCTCTAAATGGTTTTGTTTGATGTTCCTTTTCCCCTTAATTCCTTAGTAAAGCTTCTACAACCCTGCTCTGTGATGATTTAATTAAGAAAGGAAAGAAGGGCTTGTCAGTGCCTGCTCTGAAGAGTCCAGGGGGAAACAATCTAGTTCCTGCCTGGGACTGAAGAAGGATGATAGCTTCAGTAAAGAGAATTGAATCTGAGGCCACAGCCTCAGGCTGGAGTCCCTCAAGTCCTCTTCCTCTCGCCTCAAGATGTGTGCCCTGGCTGGTGCTTCAGTTTCAAATGCATACCTCTAACAGCTGAGTAAACTAGTACCATCTTTCAGATTTCAATTACACTTAAAAATCTGCTGCTTATGCATTAAATGTAATTGTGATATAATGGCAATTGTGAACACTAGATGGGCTATCAAAAGTTCTCAGACAAGAACCTGAATGCTTCCACTTAAAGGCTGTGTGACCTTGGTCAAATTCCTTTCTCTTTTCCAGCCTCAGTTTCTTCAACTGTTAAAGGAAAGTATGGGACAAGGTGACTTATAAAATTCATTTCAGCTCAGGATAGATATTCCCAAGTTAAAATTGCTCCTTTTTTTATTAACACCATGCTGCAATGCCTATAATCACATGACTCAGGAGAGATGATACTCAGTATAAATTAGCACATCATTATCTACATTTACTAAAGTAGAGAGTGTAAGAGCATGAAGGGACCTTAGAGGCCATCCATTTCAACCCCCTCACTTTAAAGATGAAGAAAAAGAAGTTGACAGAAGGAAAGTCTTACCTAGAGTCATATAGGTAGTAAATGGGAAGACCAAGAATCATATCTATGACTCTTGCCATTATATCCAGATTTCTTTCCATTAAATCACAAGGCTTCCTTCTTAAGCATCTTCATAATGGGTCAAATCAACTACAGGCATTTTTTTTTACCTAATAGTCATTGGCTCTGGAGAAAATGCAGCATTAGACAGAACAACATAATGGGGGTAGTTAGCTGCATGGGTATGATGACATAAAAAGCATTGAATTAGACATGGTGGGGCTTCATAGCAGTGGAGTTTAGCTGTGTCTCACTGAGATAGAGGCAGTATGATACACTGGAAAAAGTCCTGGATTGGAAGTCAAAGAACCTGAGTTCAAATACCATCTCTGTTGTTGTATGATCTTAGGCAAGTCACTTATCATCTCTGGGCCTTGGCTTTCTCATGTGTAAAAGGAAGGGGATGAACTAGATGGCCACTGAGGTTCCTTCAACTTCTATAGTTACAATCCTATTGTGTGACCCTGGGCAAGTCACTTCATCATTGTGGTCCTCAGTTTTCTCCTTTGTAAAAATGAGGGAATTAGACTAGGTGTTCTCCCAGGTTCCTTCCAAATCTAGATCTAGGTTCCTCTGATCTCTGGTAATTGCAAAGTAGCACTGGTCCAATCCTTGTCCATCATAGTGAAGCACTGGGGCAGCTAGGTGGCGTAGTGCTTCACTATGATGGGTTCAGGAGTACCTGGGTTCAAATCCAGTCTCAAACACTTAATAATTACCTAGTTGTGTGGCCTTGAGCAAGCCACTTAACCCCATTTGCCTTACAAAGAAAAACCTAACAAAAACAACAACATCATAGTGAAGCACCATATGCTGGGACCGACTATGATGTTTCGAAAATACATATTTTTATATTTCATCAAGAAATTCTTATTCTAATAAAATATTTCTGAGTTAAACACTATTCCTGATTGGTCAAGATAAAATGTCTTTGCCGTTCATATTTTCTTAAAATTATGAATTCCTGGGCCACCAGATATGAATGTGAGCCAAAGTAAAAAATCAAATCATGCCTAGAAAGAATGGAATTATTTGAGACACTACCTCATTTGCCAATTGATTTGAGAATGTCCATGTTAAAAGATGAGCAATAAAGAGATTTGTCTTGTTGGTGGGGCAGGGATACTACAGAGAAAAAGACATTTGTCTAGTGCTTCTGCTTATGGATCTTCTGGGGTCAGAATGGGAGGATAATGAGCAACAGAGACTTCTGATCCTGCAAAGCTATGCATCATGGGAATTTCTCCCAATTTCTTTGGAGATAAAAATCTAACTCTGACATCTGATGACTTACAGATTCCTTCTCTCTTCAACTCTTCTCTAAAACTGGGTGAAAGGGCTATTGAGGC
This sequence comes from Macrotis lagotis, assembly GCF_037893015.1. Classification (NCBI taxonomy): domain Eukaryota; kingdom Metazoa; phylum Chordata; class Mammalia; order Peramelemorphia; family Peramelidae; genus Macrotis; species Macrotis lagotis. The sequence continues at coordinate 34,224,786 of NC_133666.1, forward strand.
TTTCGTGACCTTTCTTCACACCCATTCCCAGTCCCATCATGCACCAGTACAATTATAATATTAAATGTTCCCTAAATCCATACCAAGTTTTGCCAAATCCATGTCTTTACTTATATTAGGCCCTTTATCTATAGTGTCCTTTCCAATCTCTGCCTATTTAAAATCTTTGTAGCTGACAAGGCCCAGCTGCCTTTTCCCAGTAAAAAAAAAAAAAGTCTGCTGTATTCCCAGTGTGTATATACAGGATATGACAAAGAACCTCCCAAGACTTATACAAACCAGATGACTATATGACTACCTACTTCTGGTAATTCAAGGTGTGTACGTGTGTTGATGTTGTCTTTGAATTCGCAACACTTAACTCAGGGAGGGGGACTGGGGAGAGGTAAGAGAGAAAGCAAGAAATTGTAGGATTAGAAGGAATCCACAAAGTTCTGCTAATGATTATGAACTCTTGGGAAAGAAGGTAAAGGTCCTAAACACAGTATTTTTTTTATTACTGCTACCATTGGAGGGCAGTGGCTTTGGGAAGAAAGATGAGGATGTGAGAAACTAACAGCTGGTGAAGAAGATGGTGTCTCTTAACAAGATACAGATTTCTGGACCACAGTTTTAAATAGCAAAATGACAAAATCTTGGCCAGGGATGAAAAGCACCTAATGAGGGCTGGTAAAATTGTATTTGCCTGGTGTATTCCAAATCTAATCAAAAGGTCTTTGAATGGAAAAAGAAGGGGGAGGGGGATAAATGCCTGAATTTATCTACCAAGTTAGAAGCCATAAACAACAGCTCTACTGTAGAAAAAAATAAGACTAGTAGAGATGCTTAGAAATTCAGAGGAGAAAAATAATCTAACAACAAAGTCAGAAATAATATATGACTTCAGATATCTATATTCAAATACATAAAACATAGGTGAACTAGATGAGCAAGGCAAAAAAATATGCCCATGAAGGCAAATTTGCTACCATAGTTGTTACTGAGACATGTCAAGATAACATCCATGACTGGCTTATGTCTCTGAAAAGTTATCCCATTTTTTAAAAATCTCAGAATTGATAAAGGGGTGATGGAGTAACATTTTCTATTAAAGAGGATCTTCCTACATGGATAGATCCAGGAAGTAGAGGGAATGATAGATTAACAAGGGGGACATCCTAGCTAGGAAGGAGGATTCCAGTAGTATGATTAGCTCTGTTCTACTAAACATTTTTATCAGAGGTTTGGATAAGGACACAGTTTGTCATGGTTATCGAATTTAGGACTGATACATAGAAACTCCACCTCTCAGAGTATTGATTTTTCTATCTAAAAAGATTTCAAAAGGTCAGAAGAATGGAGTGAAACTATCAAGCTGAAATCCAATAAGGATAAATGTAAAGTCTTATTCTTAGATTCAAAAAATCAATTTCCCCAAGTTCAAGGTCCGAGGCTGAATTAAGTGCCACAATTTCCAGGGCTAAGGAGATAAAAATAGTACGAGTGTAATCACCTCCAGAAACTGTATTCAGAACTGGGTGTCTTGGTTTAAGAAGGATGCTGGAGAGAGCCCAGAAAAGGATAACCAGGATAATGAAGGATCTTGAAATCAAGTCATATGAAGATTAACAGAAAGAACTGGGTATATTCAACCTGGTAAAGAGAAGACAACTAATTTTGAATAGCTGGTTTTGTGGAAGAGAACAATGAACAGAAGTTGTTGCAGTGAAAATTGAAGCTAGCTATAATGAAAAAAACTGCCACTGAACACTGTCCAAAAGTAAAATGGCCTGCTTTGGAAGTTAGTGGAATTCTCCCTTGCTGGCGGTCTTAAACTGACATCTAGGTGATTCTTTGGTGGGTATGGCATAGAAAGGATACCTTTTTTTCCTCCCTCTCATTCCCCTCTTTAACCACCTGCCCCCTCCCCAAATTTTTGTATTTTATTAACTACCTTGTACAAAAAGAAGCATCTTTTCAAAATACATCTGTAAAAGAGTGGCTGCATTCAAAGAATCAATTTGTGTGAAATTATCTTGGGTGAAATGAATCAAAAGTGAAAAAAATACATGATGACCATAAAACAGAAATTAGATTCCTAAATGAAAGTCATACTCTGAGAAATTGTAATAAACCATCTTGGTCCTGGAAAGAAGATGGTGAAATATATGACCCTCCACTCAGCAGAGAAGAAAGGGTCTGTGGGAGCAGGATCTTTCATACATTGTCAGACCTTTGAAGAATCAGTTGTTTTTGGTGAATTGTTTTTCTTTGTTACAAGAAAGGATTCAATAGCAGTATCAGCAATATTGTAATATAAAACCAAAAAGCTTTGATAAAAGCTTATCTTAAAACAAATAAAAGGGGGAGAGTTAGAGGAAACCTTTTAAAAAAAAACCAATAATGGGGAGGTAGTTTTTCCATAGTTACCTTTTCCCCATGGTCAGCAATGTCACCCAATCATCTAATATACTTTCTGGCATACACAAGTGCAATTTGTTCAAACTTGGCAGTAGTTGGAGAGGTTTAATAAGAAACTGCTGCTAGACTTCTTGTAAGTCCTGCCCACGATTGTAGCACATCAATTTTCATTGTACCATTCATTTGCCTTGGCTGTTCAAAGCTCTCTGCGGAGTTCAAGATATGCATGTTTAAATAAGCATTTAAAACCTACATTAAAATTCTGAAGAGTGAGGCGTGTGTGTGTACACACACACACACACACACACACACACACACACACACACACACACACCTGAATGTAGACACCTTCCAGGATTAAGAAACCTTATACAGAGGACATTGGAGCTGGAGGGGACCTTAAATGCCAACTAGTCCAAGCCCCTCATTTCACAGAGAACCTAGAAAGAAGAAAGGACTCATTTCTCCAAAGTCAAATTAAGGCAAAAGCCCAGGTCAAAAACATTGATGTCCTGGCTCTTACCACACCTTCATGAATGGGTCTTTACTTTGTTTTATTTTTTGGTTTTTGTCTTTGAATTCACAACACTTAACACAGGGTTGGGGTAGGTGTTGAGCAAAGGCCTGTTGAATGAATGCTGATGGATTTATTTTGGTCATTCTGTCACCTAGGAGATGGCATGTGTGGTCTGAGTCTTCCAAACCCAGGCCAAGTCAGGGAATGCAGGGACCATAGCACCTGCTTCCCCCTGATCCCAAGGATATCAGGAGGGTGGTGGGGAACAGAAGCAGTGCTTGAAATGATCTGATTCTTGGGCCCAATGAAGCCTTGGTACTCACTGACTAGAAAAAAAATTGACTAAAGAAAGAAAGAGAGGGACTTGATCTGGAATTTCAATAGCATAAGGGACTCTGAGGTGAGAAAATTCCCTTTACAGCTGTGGGTATGTACGTTGCGTATGTTATAGAGGAGACAGAGTCACAGCAATAGAGATAAATTTGATTTAGATGTATGATTTTATTAATGCAGCAAACTCCCAGTAGAGAAACTCTTTCCACTGATATACATTGTCAACCTGTCTAATTGCCTAGAGAGCCTAAGAGACTTATCCAAAGGCCCCCAATAAGTATGTGTCAGAGGCAGGACTTAAAAACAACTACTCTGCTCCAGTAAATGAGGGGCTTGGACTAAAAAGGGAATAAGATGAGAAAGAAAAGGCACTAGGTTTTGAGTCAGAGAGAATGAGTTCCCATTCCAGCTCTGCTGCTGACATGTGTCAGGTTTTGGTCATGTGATTTGGGAAAGTCATTCTCTTTTTCAGTTTTAGTTTCCTTTTCTATAAAATGGGTATAATGATGTTTGTGCTCTCTACTGTTGTACATCAGCTGTGGGGAAAGTACTTTCTGAACTGCAAAGTACTATGTGGATCTCATCTGTTATTAAGTTCCCTGAGCCTTGATCTCCTCACCGTTAAAATAGGTATAATGATATTTGCACTACCTCTCAACCTCCCAGGGCTGTTTCAAAGAGATTATTGGCAGTCTCAAGGTTCTCATAGCATGTGGGACCCTGCTTTACGCTGCCCTTGTTTATTTGTTGGTACTTTTCCTTAGCACTAAGACTATGGATTTTAGATCCTAGAATCCTGGAGTCCTACATCTCAAGATGGAGAAGATCTCAGATGCTATCTGTCCCAACCCCCTCATTTTGCAGAGGGGAAAAACCAAGACCCAGGAAGGTAGTGAATTTCATAGAAAGTATTTAAACCCAGGTCCTCTGACTCTAGACTCTTTCCATTGTCCCATGGATTTTTCATCTTGGCAGAACAAAAAAAATGAATAAAATATTTTTAAAAGTCCTTCCTGAGCACAGTTTTTTGGGTAACTTCCCAACATAGTAATAAAGACTCATGTGCCTTCTTCACCATACCCTGTGAAGTTCTTGTTTCTTCTGCAGCTTTCTGTGACTCCCTCTCACCCTCAGACTCTTATCTAAGTACTTCACCTTGGCTCATATATCAATGAAAAAACTAAAGCCATTGGCCAAGAACATCTCATTTCATCTCCTTCAGCTATCCACCCCTCACTTCATTCTAAGCTTAGATGTAAAGGTAGCCCTTCTTGCCAAAGCTAGCCCCTTCCTATTCACCCCGATCCTATTTCATCCTTTCTTCAACAGATTACAACCCTATCATTCTTACCTGCTCATTAATCTTGATCTCTCTGTGTCCTGCCTAAAATATAGCCATGTCTTTCCATACACAAAACCCCTCTCACTTCATTCTTCTATCCCTGGTAGCTGGAATACTCTAGCTCTCTTCCCTTTTGTGGCCAATCTCTTGAAGAAATCTTTTACACTCACTTCCATGCTCCTCCTACATTCTCTAAACCCTCAGAGATATGGTTCCAACCTCACAGCTTAACTGAAGTTGCCCTCTCCAAATTGCCAGTGATCTCTTCATTGTCAAATCTCATGATATTCTCACAATCCTGACCCTTCTTGAGCTTTCTATACCCTTTAATATGGTTGTTCAATTATTCCTCCTGGCTATTCTCTCCTTTTTATGATACTGTGCTTTCTTGGTTCCCTTCCAGCCTGACTACTCCTTCTCAGTCTTCTCTGCATGCTCCAGGTCATGATCAAAAACTATGAGTCCCCCTCACTCAGACCTTGTGCCAGGCCCCCTTCCCTTTTGTATTTATATTTTGCTCCTTGATCAGCTCCTGAGCTCCCATAGGGTCAATCATCATCTCTAAGTAAATGATTCTGAGCTTTCTAGATTCAGCCCTAGTCTCTCTCCTGAGCCACAGTCATTCAACTGCCATTGAGGCATCTAATATTTAATGTCCTGGAGGCATCTCAAACTCAATTTGTTCAAAAATAATTCATTAACTTTCCCCCCCAAAACCTCTCCTCTTCTGAAGTTCCCTCCAGTTGCAGTCTGGGAACCTCAATGTCATCCCACTCATTCTACATAGCTGATCCCTTAACTTCATAATATCTAAACTGTATGTTCCCTTCTTTCTACCCCCAGCAGTCACCCTTGCTCAGGTCTTATCACCTCTCCCCTGATCGCCCTGCCTAAGCTCTCTCCTCATTCCAATTTACCCTCCGCACAGGGGTCAAGATCAGCCATGCAGGAGCTTTTCTCTGCCTCCCCTTCCCCCAAGGTTGCTAGTGACATCTTTGAGATGACCGTAACCAATACCATAAATATACTGTAGGAATCTCGTTATTGACATTTTTTTCTCTCCCATGCAAGCTCCATGAAGGCCTGGGCAATGTCTCCCCTTTATTATAGCCCCCACGCTTAGCAGGGAGCTTGAGAAGAGCAAGCACTTTATGAATATGTGTCACCATTCTCACTGTTCAGTGAAAACTGAGATTCAGAAAAGCCAAGTGATTTGCTGAAAGATGTAAAACTTACATGTGTCACAGAGGAGATGTGGCCCATAGAATCACAGAACCTCAGAGCAGAAAGGGACTCTAAGAGTCAACCACTTCAATTCATACATGAAAAAGAATCCAAACTATAGTTCCCATTAGGGAAAGAGAAAGGGCCCATTTCTCTTTCAGACAAATCACACCAGAAGGAAGTTTGGGGTGATGACAATTCTCATATTGCTTCTTCATAATCTCCACCCAAGGCTCCTCAGTTATCAGCACGAATGCTCTTTCCACTATACCACATTTGAATTGGTGGATACCTTACAGACAGTCACCACAGTCTCCTCCAAAGTGACTAAAAAGTCAAAAATGCCCTTTTAATCATTACCCATGGGCTAGTTAGAAAGAACTCAAGTCTGAGTTTTAGGAGCCCTAAGCACCAGTTAAAGTTCTGGATGCTACTTTGTGACTGACAAATTCTCTGAGCCTCTGTTTACCTTTCAGAGAAATGATGAGAAGAGCACTACCAGCTCTACCTAGCTTATGGAATTATACTAGTGATTCGATATGTGAATGTACTTTGAGAAACAAAATGGAATAAATACAAGGAGATGTTTCATTTTTAAAAAAGCTTTGGTAGATTTTAAAAATCTGGCATGAATATTTTCTAAAACCAGAAACTCAGATTTGGAAGTGACTTCTGAACAAGCTATCTTGTCCAAAATCAAAATACCCTATAAGACATCCCTGATGAGTAGCTAAACACTCTTTGTTTCTCCGAGGACAGAGAGAATTACCACTCACAGAGATAGCCCAGTCCACTGCAGGTCAGCTCTATTGAGATTTTCCAGTTTATAAGCCAAACAACCTCACTGTAGCTCTGCCCCTTTATTAGATAACATGAGGTCCCTTCCAGCTCTAGAACTATGGAACCTTGAGCAAATCTCCTCTCCCTGAGCCTCAGTTTCCTCTTCTGTAAAGAGTTGAATTTCATTGCCTCTTCTACCTTAGATCTGTGAATCTATGTTTCTGAATAAAAATCCCAACTCTGCTCTTGCACATTGAATGACCTTAGCCAAGTCTCCTCCCTTCTCTCACCCTTTGTCTCTTGTCAATGAAATGAGAATTCAGAGACCTCTGGTGTCCCTTCTAGTTCTAACTCTATGGATCCAGAAGAAATCAAATGCTAATGAGTGGGTGACTGCCACAGCATTACTAGATGGCTACAAATGAAGATGCAGAATCCCTGAGGATCACTGAATCATTATCTCTCTCTATGGTTCATAAGCCTGGATGCACAACAGTACAAATGTAATATTTACACAAAGCTGTGGGCCCCATCCCCAATAAAGTCCAAACCTTGAACCTAGAAGGACCAGCTTTCCCCATGGGTCGGAAGAAGATGTATCCCTTTGAAATCTGGTGTCTGGCCTCCACAATCATGGAATTCCAAATCTGTCAGATGGGTACCTGTTTTCAAGCCCCGAGTTGCCTGGCTGCTGCTACCAGGGAAATGGGGGGGGGGACTAAGCTGAACTCACCTCTTCCAGCAACCCAGAGGATGACAAGTCAATGAAGGTGGCCAATTTTATCTAGCCTGAACTGTCAGGATGCTGTAGCAGATGAAATAGGCTCCCTATAGGGAAACCAGGTCAAAAATCCCAAGGAAGCAATGCCTGGAAGTTCTAGGTAACCTAGGTTGTCAAAGAAGGACAGCAACACAGCTACATTGAAGGCCACCCCACCCCCACCCCATGATCTCAGGAAAATCCATATTTTATCTTCTGCTGTAGCCAAGAATAAACCTTTAAGTTGGGAGTGGAGCATGAGAGATGGTAGATGGCTACACCCTAGGTTAACCTTTTGGCCCTCATAGTTATTCTTAGCAAAACCTTCCCTCCACATCACATCCTACTGGGAATCTACTGTAGGAAGATTAAGACACAAAATGATTGGCCACTAAGATGTCACAGTGAGAGTGATCAAAGTTATTATGTGCCAAAACACTGTACTAATCACTGAGGGGAGGGAGCACAAAGGAAAGCTAAAATGTAAACTGGTACCCACCATAATGGAGCTCTCATTCTAATAGGGGTGGGGGAGACAGCTACTATATATGCAGATGCATTCAGAGTCAAAGGAAAGTATTCTCAGAGAGGAAGGTTCAGAGGACTGAGGGGCTGGGAAAGGTAGCTTTGGAGCTGAGATTTGAAGAAAGCCAGGAATGTCAAGAGGTGGAAGTGAGGAAGCATGGGGAAACACCCAGTACAAAGGCACAGAGGTGGGAAATGGATGAGCCAGTGTGAGGGACAGCAGTTCGGCTGGTATTGTTAGAAATGCAGTATGAGAAGATTAGAAAGCTAGGAAGGGGGCAGGTTGTGAAGATGCTAAATCAGAAGAGTTTATATCGGATACAGGTCACTGGAGTTAATTGAACAGGTTTAGGGGAATGGAGGAAACTTCAGGACAATCCCTTTGGCAGCAGCTATATATGGAGGATGGATTGGCATAGGGAAAGACAGGGAGAAAAAGAAGTGATGAGGACCTGGGATAGAGTCATGACTGTTGTATAAGTTGAAAGAAAGGAATTGGGACAGTTAGGTGGCACAGTGGATAAAGCACCGGTCCTGGAGTCAGGAAGACCTTAGTTCAAATGTAATCTCAAACACTTAATCCCATTGCCCCACAAGAAAGAGAGAGGGAGAGAGAGGGAGGGAGGGAGAGAGGGGGAGAGAGAGAGAGAGAGAGAGAGAGAGATCCAAGAGATGTGATGGTGAAAGAAATGACAAGAATTGTCAACTGGATGCTTATGTGGGATAAGTGAAGGTAAGGAACTGAGAAAGACACAGACAGAGAATATGGGAGAATGAGAGAATTATCTCTTTAAATTTTTTTAAATTTTATTTAGTTATTTTTTATTGATATGCACATGCATATTTCCAAGTTACAAAATTTCCCTCTACCCTCCATTCACACCCCCTTCCCCTCAGCAAGGAACAATCAGGTTAGCATTTTACATACAAATTTTGTTAAACAGGTTTACAAATTAGTCATTTTGGGCATGAGGAATTAGGACTGAGGGAAAGAGATACATAAGAGATCATTTTTATAAAGTGTTCATCAGATTTGGAAGGATTTTATTTTTTTCTGTGTGTTTTGTTTTGTTTTGTTTTTCTTCCTCTGGTTGGGGACAATATAGTCCATAACCAGTCAAATGTAGTTGCCCTAACCCTTTGGACTGCCAGGAGATGCTGCTTTCATCAAGGTTGTTCATCTCATAATGTTGTTGATGTGTACAATATTCTCTTGGTTCTATTCCCTTCACTCAGCATCAGATGTTGTAAGTAATTCCATGCTTCCCTAGAGTCCAACCCTTTATGATTTCTTATAGAGCAATAGTATTACATGGTATTCATGTACCATAACTTGTTTAGCCATTTCCCCAATTGATGGGCATCCCTTCAATTTCCAATTCCTTGCCACTTTAAATTGTGATTTAACAGTGATAGGAAGTTCGGAAAAGGATGGGGCAAAAACAAAGAATTCTGTTATGGACATGTTGAATTTGAGATGACTATGACCAACAGGTCCCCAACAGTCTAAAAGGCAACTGGAAAAAAGAGACTGGAACTTTAAAGAGAGGCTAGAACTCTACATCAGGGATAAATGGAGAGGGAAGTAGCAGTTAAACAATGAGATTGGGAAACCAATAGATTTAGAAGAAAGGAAGAAGAAAGGAATTGGAGGCACTGAGTATATCAAGTATCAAAGAAGGGGAAGAGAAGTATAAGATGATAGCAACTAAGGATGGTAGTCAATTGAGGGTTTTTTGAGGGCAGAAGCATGTTTGTAGACAGTGAAACAAGAGATAAAAAACTAAAGGTCACAGAGAATTGGGATGATAGTGTGAGTAATCTGCTTTAGTAAATAGGAGAGCATGGGATAAGGGGCACATATAGACATGGTGGCCTTAGGAAGGAGGTGGGTGTGAGGGATTATATGAGAGGGATATGAGATGAGAAGGGACAAATAGCCCTGAGCAAATGGTCTCAATATTTTCAGTGAAACCTGAGCTGAGGTCTTTAGCTGGAAAGTTTGGGGGAGGGGTGCCACAGGAGGCTCAAAAGAGATATGAAAGTTTTTAACAGCTGCTGTGGTGAGTGGAATAGAGAACAAATTAAACAGAAATAAATGAATGCCTTGCTTCCATGAGGACCCAGTTGATAGATAACAGAAATCTGTGGTGGTTCCAGTTGGCTAGGGTTTTGTGATTTCCTCCAGCTTTCTTGAGTAGCATATAAATTGGAGTGAAAGAGAAAAAGAATGGGAGTGATATAGGGGGAGGGGTTGCTAAGGGGTGATTGACATTGGGGCAAGGGAACAGAGGAATCCAGTGTACAGGACAGCATGGATTCAAGGAAAGGAGGGCTGTATAGCTAGTTCAGAGATAATGGCTTAGGAAAGCATTGAGGGCCAGAGGGATTACATGTTTCAAAGAAGACAAAAAATAGGAGTCAAACAGCACAGGGAAAAGAGAAAATATAAAGAATTTTGATCAGATAAAAGAATTTGAGAGTTCACAAACATGGAAGTGGACTACTTCCAGGTGATGAAAAGATTAAGTAGATATAAATTCCTGTGTTTAGTTGAAGTAGAATCAAGGAATAAGTAATGAGGAGGGAACTGACTGAAGAACCAGGAAGTTAAGGTATATGATAGAAAAAAAATATATACATATATATATACATATATATGTATATATATGTGTATATATATATATATATACATATATATATGTATATATATATATATATACATATATATATATATATATATATATATATATATATATATATATATATATATGTTTGAAGTTCCCTAGCAGATGTGGGCCCTAGGGAAGGAAGGATGGAGTGAATGGGAACAAGGAAGCAAACAGCACGGGTTACAGAACAGAATTTGTTCATCAGTAATAGCCGGGACTTCAATAGTCTTGGGCACCCAAGAAGGAGGTAGGAGTTGGTAAAGCAGAGATCTCAGAGAACAAAAACTTAATTGGTATTGTGGCAAGATAGCCAACAGTGACTCAGAACATAAAGAATATTCCTTCCCAAAACAATGCTTCAATCAAAGTTTGTAGATTATTCCTTGATAGCTCACTCCATAGAATGTAAAGAATCCATAGAGATTCCTTGGTACAATCCCATCTTAGAGATGAAGATGAAGGTCCAGAGTTGGGAAGAGACAATCATATTTACACATCTAATTATGGAAGAAGCTCAAATCTAAGCCTTCCAAATATCAGTCCATTGGTCCTTCCAATACAGCACATAGCTTCCTTGGGGAGGATGTATCTGCTCAGATATTATATAGATAGAAGGACCAGATGACATGATAAAAGGAAAGAACAGGTTCAAAGGAAATAAGGTTGGGAGAACAACAGGACAAAAGCTTGTGATATGTTCAACAAGAGGATTTCTAAGTACCCAGTCATGGAGGAAAAATAATCTGGGTAATGAAGAGAACTAAAGTTAGCTAAGGTCAAATACAGACAGAGGTCACAGGAGATAAAGATGTCAAGGAAGTGAGAAATCAGGGTGTGAAAAGGGTGATCAATATGAATATTTAAGTTCTGGAAAATGAGTCAGATGTGGAGTGGGAGTAATGGAAAGAAAGTGACAAAGATGCAGATTTAGTCTTATATCAGGAGAAATTTCCTAACAATGAAAGCTATCTCAAAATAGAATGTTACCTTGGGAGGAGGGAGGTCCCCATCACTGGAGATCTTCTAGCAAAGGGGGGCCACTTGCTAGAGATATTGCAGGAAGGAATCGTATTCGGGCTGGACCAGATGAACCCTGAGGTTCCTTCTAGTCTGGAGCTTTTGTGATCGAGGTTTTAGGATGGCAAGGGATGGGGTTGAGAAGAAGACTGTTAAAAAAGGAAGGGGGAGAGGATCTAGGATCTCTGTAGATTACAAAGTCAATGATCTTATCCATTGGAGTTATTAATTGTAAAAAAATTTGTATAAAAACCATAGGGCCTGTAACACTAATCATTGGTATGGTAACAGTAATGAAGTAGTTGGGCAAACATTTGTCGGGCACTGTTGAACATTTTTGATGATGGAGGGAAGGGAGGAAGAGGAGGTGTAGAGCACAAAGATCTTGTAAACTGGGTTGATGAAAAAACATGGGATAATGGATTCACAGGAAGGGAGCTAAGAGGTGACCGAGTCCATCCCTCTGATTTGGAGGAGAAACTGAGGCCAAGAGAGGTCGATGAATTTTTCCCAGTTCATATAGGAATGAAGTGGCTGAGCTAGGACTCCAAGCTCAATAATAATCTTTCCACTGCAGTCTTCTAACTACAAAACAATGATGACCTTAGGAAATCATCGACCTCTCTTGGCCTCAGTTTCTCCTCCAAATCAGAGGGATGGACTCGGTCACCTCTTAGCTCCCTTCCTGTGAATCCATTATCCCATGTTTTTTCATCAACCCAGTTTACAAGATCTTTGTGCTCTACACCTCCTCTTCCTCCCTTCCCTCCATCATCAAAAATGTTCAACAGTGCCCGACAAATGTTTGCCCAACTACTTCATTACTGTTACCATACCAATGATTAGTGTTACAGGCCCTATGGTTTTTATAGGTACCACTTATCACTAATGGGTTCCTGGTATTGGCCTCATGTTTCTTTCTTTTGGGAACAAGTAGTTGTGTGCTTGCTGCAATTTATTTGTGTACTGATTTTTGAAGGATACTATGACAGTGATTTTTCATCTCTGTGCTTGTAAAATGTATTCCCAAGGCCAGCGATGGCAATGACATAATTAAACCCATAACCAAAGATAAAAGGTAGTAACTCAGAAAAAAATGGCTTGTGAGAAGCCATAAGCAGCCTGTTTTGTACCCCCCCCAAGCGTGGAAGAATCATAGACAGCTTCTCCTTTGCCCCCCTCCCCCATACTCTGACACTATTCCATACCTCAGGGACACAAAAATGAAACCAGAAATCAGGGTAAACAATGGGAAGAGAAGCATTTTAAGACTCATGTTATCTACAAATGAGAAAGTCATAGAACTCAGGCGAAGGGCACCTGCTCACAATTTCAGGGCTTCATAATAAGCTGAACTGAATGCAGGCTCATGGTTTAATTTCTGGTTTGTTCTAAGTGACTGTCTTATCTGTAAAACCAGAGCCTACTCAGAGCAGCTTGCCGCCAGGTGTGCGAGTTGATCTATTAAAGTCTACTATGAGGATTCTCACAGAGGATGACTTCAAACACACAGTTCATGACCACTTAACATCTGCGCAAATTGGCTAGTCATTTTTTATCTTGTTTAAATCTGTTAGGAAAGAAATGTTATGCTATTTCAGCGCAGCATCTCACAAGCACCAAACAATTACCAGACAACAAGATAATCCCAAGTTTATGTGTTTCATTAAGAGTTAATGTCTGATATCAACCGCATTGATTTTTCCTGAGGATCTCAAAGCATTAAATCCACTTAAATAAACTGCAAAAAACATGAGAAAGCAGTTGTGGGTGGGGTTTTTTCAAGAAAGTCAAAACTAAACACAAATCCTACACTTTGGTTTTCTTTCACTTTCACTGTTTCTAACACTTAGGTTTGTACAGTCTTCCTCAGACCAACCAAAACCTAGTGGTATCAGATAAAGCTTATCTAGAGAAGGATAATATTTCTGGACATTAGCCATGTTCTGAAATGAAGGCCTTTGAAATAAAAATTTATGGGAGTTGGAGACTATGGCCAGAATTTAACTCATATCTTTCAGAAATCTGGACACATTCATGAGTGATTAGTATGTCAAGAAGATTCTCTATAGTGAGATCTGGAGTTCATTTTAAAAATCATTCTACAGTATTTATGTAAACTTTTCTGGACCGTATCTTTTGTGTATAGGGAAATCCACCTGTGGAGGACACAGACAGAAACATCACTTCAGTGGGACTGACTCTTCTGAATTGCAAGAAGAACCTTTTCTCTAAGACATGAACTCAACTTTTTTGTATTATGGACCCCTTGGGCAGTCTAATGAAGCCTATGGAGAAACTCTCAAAATTGTGTTCATAGATGAATTAAAAAATTGGATTACAAAAGAAAACCATTCAGGCCTCTGCTTTTACTCCATCTCTGATTACCTTCTATTAAAATTAAAGAACAAATGCTGGGGGCAGCTAGGTAGCGCAGTGGATGGAGCACCAGCCCTGGAGTCAGGAGTATCTGGGTTCAAATCTGGTCTCAGAAACTTAATAATTATCTAGCTGTGTGGCCTTGGGCAAGCCACTTAACCCCATTGCTTTGCAAAAAAATAAAGAACAAATGCTAAGGCTAAAACCAAAGCCCATATTTATAAGCCATATATCAGCTTTGGATGAAGTAGGTCTAAAACCTCTCGCCATGCAACATTATCTTTCTTCTCTCACTGGAATGCCCACAGACAGTAGCACTAATAAAAATAAGTGAATTGACCAGTTGGATTTTGGTCACCTAGTGTCTTTTGAACGTCATTCTCTCGTCCATAAAGTTCTGACTACATAGCCAAAGGGTCTTTTTTCTTTATTGGAGCTAGTTACAAAATATCTATACATGCTCCAAAGTCCATGTAGGGAGGATATCAGCTGAGCGTGTTTATAAGAGCTGAGTTCATTGGATGGTTCCTAATATAACAACACAATGAAAGAAATCATAGACACATAGGAATAGGGAAAGAAAGATCAAAGCAAGAAAAAAGAGACAGAATGTTGAAAAATGAGAGAAAGGGGGGAAAGAGAGAAATTATGAAAATACAGAGGAAGAAATGAATGATGGAGCAGAGGGGAAGAGAAGAAAAAGAGAGAGAGCAGGAAGAAGAAAGAAATGAGAGAATGAAGAGTGAAAAGAGAGGAAAGAAGAGAGAAAGAAATGCGAGAAAAGAGTAAACAAAAAAGATGGATTAAGAAAGGAGGAATGGAAAACTAAAGAAGGAGAGAGGGAGAAATAAGAACAGGGAACATGATTGGGAAAAAAAGTGAAATGAGAATATGAAAATAGGGAGGTCATGAAAAATGAGAAATGATAGAAAAATGAAATGAAAGAAAAAGATAAAAAGAATAAGGGGGATAAATGAGAAGTCAAGGAATTGGGTAGATTAATAGATTGTGGAGGGAGTTAGCATTTACAGCATGCTTGCAGTATCCATGTAAAAGTGTTGGGGGGGCAGTCTTGCTTTCTATAAAGAAGGGCCTTGTTCTAGTCTGGGGAGCACAGGAAGATATTCTGTAACTGGTTTGCATTCACTACAAACATGATAAAGCAGAGTCTTTTTGATTAGTTGTGAAGCCTGAAATTGAGTGAATTCAAAACACATTCACTATCTCTGGGTATGGTTCTTTCTGTTCTGATTCTTTACCTACTATACCAGGCTGTCCAGAAAGAGAAAAAAATACCAAAATAAAAAATATAGGTAAATTATCAAAAAAAAAATAAAGAAAGACAATTATGGGAACCAAAATGAGAAATCAAAGTATAGCATTATTGAGCAAAACAAATGAGAGATATGAGAAATTCAAAGAAACATGGGAAAATTATATAAATTGATAGAAATTAAATTAAGCACAATGAGGAAAACAAGTTATCTAATGACAAAATGATATAAACAAAAAGAACACCGAAAGGGAGCTAAGTCTAAATAAATGCAATGACCAATTCGTATCCCAGAGAGAAGATAATGAAACTACCAGCCAAGAAGGGCTGGCAAAAATGGTAGGAAACTACAGGAGCAGAATGCTGCCTATACAGTCAGCCTCAATCACTTCATCTACAGGTTTTGCTTAACTGTTCTTCTTTGTTGGAAAATAGAGAGGATTCAACAATGGAGATAATGTTAGCACAAAGAAGGAAGTATCTGGAAATATCTGGAAATGAATAATGAAGAAAAATTTTAAATCTCAATGAAACTTTTTTCAAGAAACAAATGAGATAAAAATTAAAAAACAAATAAAGGTCATAAGGAGAAGGAGAGGACCAGAGAGGGGCAGATGTCCTGATTTGCAGAAAAAAGTAAGAGAACAGAGTCTGAAAACTGTGACTTTGTAAACTTGACTGACTGTTGACAAAAATCATAGGACATGTTATTAAATGAATGGTTATTCAACATCAAGAAAAAAATAGTGATAATAGAATCAGTATGATTTCCTCAAGGCTGACTTGGTTAGTCAGTGAGCATTTATTAAGCTCCTTCTAAACACTAGGGATATGAAGAAAGCCTAAAGACAATCTCTGCCCTGGTGGAGCTCACAGTCCAATGATAGAGACAACTGTAATCAACTATGTACAAATGAGCAAAGTGGAAAGATGGGAGTAGTCTCTGGGGAGGCATTAGAATTAAGGGAAATCAAGAAAGGTTTCTGGCATAAGGTAGGACTTAAGCTGAGATTTGAAGAAAGCCAGGAGGAAGAGAAGAGGAATGTGAGTGTTCCAGACAAGGGGAAACAGCCAGCAAAAATGGTCAAAAGTGAGATATGGAGTCTTGTGGGACAGCACGGAGGTCAGAGTCATTGTCATATTAATAACCCCATTGCTGTTTTGAAATCTTGCTAAGGTCACTAGTCTTGGATATCAAAGGAATAACATATACATGGAAAAATATCTGTGTATGTGTGTGCTTATGCATATATGCATACATACATACACACATACACACATATACATGTAAAGAAAAAGTGCAAGCACAGGACAGTTATGTGGATTCATAATGGATGAATAGTTAAACTCCCAAAAGTCATTAAATATGCATATAAAATCAAAAGAAATATTCTTTTGTAATAGTCCAGGGATCCATTTCTAGCTTTGTGGTGTTTAACAATTTTATCACAGACTGAAGGCATAGATGATACATTTATCAAATTTCCAAATGGCTCAAAATTTGAGGGATGGCATGCAGAAATGGATGGCAGATTCTGGATCTAAAGAGAGTGATAGTCTAGAACATTGGACAGACCTAATATGGAGTTTAATAGGAATAAATATAAAATCTTACACCTGGGTTGAAAAGAACATTTATTTATTTGTTTGTTTGTTTGTTTTTTGCAAGGCAGTGGGGTTAAGTGACTTGCCCAAAGTCACACAGTTAGGAAATTATTAAGTGTCTGAGGCAGGATTTGAACTCAGGTCCTCCTAACTCCAGGGCCGGTTCTCTATCCACTGTACCACCTAGCTGCCCCAAAAGGACATTTACAAGAATCTAAGAATTTTAGTTGACTTAAACTCAATATAAGTCAACCCCCAAAAACAGATATAACAATGATTTTTAAAACTTATGAATAAAAATTTTAATAGTTATTGCCATTTCAAATTCTCCTTCTTCAAGATTTTAACATATAGAGACTTGGACAAAGAAATCAAAAATGTGCAGTTACAGGATGAAACACAAAGCATCCCTGATATCCTGACTGGTATAGTTGAATTAATGATGCTTTCCATGGCTGCAAAGGATAAGCTTACAACTTAACACTTTTTAAAATTAATAAACTATAAAGCATAGCTATTTTGTCCACCTATGCAATAGAACATAAACCATTAAATTGAAAGGAATAACAAGAAGATAGTAATTTGCTTGAAGATCTTTTTTCTGATCTGATTGAAAAAAATATAGGAATGAGATCATAACAATAATGCTAATAGTTTTCAAAGTCCAACCTATCATCTGCCCTGAGTAGGGAGAGATATGATGGCACAGTAAGAGAATGTCAGCTAGAGAAATGTATAGAAAGGGGCTTTAAATTCCCTGAATTATGGTAATGTTGAGACCTGTAGGACCCCCCAAAATTCTGGTCAATTAGATACTAGCAATACTACTGATAAAGTTAACCCACACTTTAACCCTAGCCCAATTTGATGAACTGTTCCTATGAATCTAAGAAATTGATGGGGTGGCAGGTTGGCCCTACTAGTCATCATTATGACAATCAGATTGACATTGAGGAGAGCAGAATGAGTGTTCCTTGTTTTTATTTCAGTTCCCAAACAAGGAAAAATATAGCAGAACAAATAAAAATATCAATACTTCCAAAGACTAGAAATACTTCTGTGCAGATGATTCTGATCACTAAAATAAGCAAACCCAGTGCATAAGGACATGAATTGAAGACATGAATACTTTCATTATGCATCACTGCTATAACAAAATTGGAAACAGAACAAGGACTTCATGCTACCTTTTTTTTAGATGGAACTCTCAACTCCAAGTCATAGAACAACATATTGATGACCCATGCCAGGAAATAATTTTTTTAAAAAACTTCATTGTTAAGCTTAGATTAGATAAATGATAACATCAAGGAACTAAAAAATTGGAAGAGGTAAAAATGAAAATCTTATGATCATTTGTATTTAACTCTTCACTGAAAGCAAACTCTAGAAATTATATCTAATAACAGATCAGATTGAAAAAAAATGTTACTAGAGTCTCACATGGTTTTGAAGAGGAGATATACATACTCAGACTGGAATTTTGAAATGCCTATTTTTTAGTTTGATTGAATGAATCCAACCAGCAGATCAATTAAACTAAAATAAATTTTTTTAAAAATTTGACATTTGCTAAAGTTATTGTGATTTATGCTCTTCTCCAACACTAATAGAAAGTATAACAAACATTTTAGCACTTGCATATAGCAGTAAATATAGCAGACATTGTCATGACAAGAACCATAGGGAAAAATAGATAGAGCTATCAAGGAATAGGCCTAAGGATAGACATCTAAAACTACCATGACAGAATTCACTTGAGGGACTTATTAAGGATCTGTAGAAAGGTACTGGAGGAATAATTCAGTAGCTAATTAATACACTTAGCAAAAACTTGAATGCCTTACTTTTCAATTCCTGTCAAACAAATAACAGTTTGTGGAAAGAAATCCAGAAATCACGAGTTCATTAGAAATTCTTTATTCCTTCAATCAGCAATTGAAATCAAAAGTTAAAATGTTAAGGTGGTACAAGTTAGAGAAACTTAAAGCAAAGTAAACAATTCAACATTAATCAAAAACTTTTCTACAGTGGTTTGAAAACTTTAAAAAAAAAGGTCATGGGCAAGATAGAACCACCAAAAGAGGATAGTGGGAAAAGTGTTCTATTCTATTCTATTCTATTCTATTCTATTCTATTCTATTCTATTCTATTCTATTCTATTCTATTCTATTCTATTCTATTCTATTCTATTCTATACAGTATCAGGAAGTTCATCAGTCATCTAAAGTATAAATTAGATCAAATGAGAAACATAAATGTTATGCAATTAGAATAATGAATGACAGAATGGTAATGTCAAGGGAGGTGGCTGAAATTTTAGCCTCTTTGTAAAGTTGAAAAAAATGATGGAGTTGGTGCCTAGGTGGCGTAGTGGATAAAGCACCAGCCCTGGAGTCAGGAGGACCTGAGTTCAAATCCGGCCTCAGACATTTAATAATTACCTAGCTGTGTGGCTTTGGGCAAGCCACTTTACCCCATTTGCCTTGCAAAATAAATGATGGAGTCCAGTCAGATCCATAATTATTGACTCATATGCTTGACAGTACTTTGTGAGTCGATACATAAGGATATCTGGAGGTTACATATTGGCTTGATTTAAAATGTTAATGTTATCCATGCTTTCTTGATTTATTTTCATTTTTAAAATCTTTCCAAATTACATTTTAGTCTACTTCAGGCAACACGAGTTGCATGTGGCAATGGGCTGTGCTGTTATTTGTTGTTAATCTCGTTTGTTCTTTGCTCTTGAAGAGGACCAAGACATCAGGGAGGTGATACCACGACACGCAAATGAATGGGATTTGAGGGAGGGAGGGCTGTGCAGTCACCAGTCTCACCTTTTCTTCTAGGGCCATCTGAGTTGAGTGGCCAGATATGGATCAAGAAGACAGGAGATGGCCCTGGATGCAGTGGGAAACAGTGGCTTTTTAAAAGCTAATGTTTTTAACAGGTCTCAGTCTGACAGAGACAACACCCATTCAGTGATGAGGCGAGGTAAGAAATGACACAGAGAACATACACCTCAGTGTTAGAGTATTATAGAAAACTACTCTACTTAAAACATGTTTATCAACATATTTAAATTATAAGAAATCGGGATTAAATGTGACACTTTTCAGGGAGACCGTTTAAATCCATTATCATTCTGCCTAACTACATATACATTATCTCTCCTAAATAAGAAAGATGGTGTTTAGAAAGTGTTTATTAAATTCTTTCTATGTACCAGGCATTGTTCTAAGGGTTTTACACTTGTTTTGTTATTTGATTCTCACAACAATCCTGGGGAGGAGCTGCTATTTTTACCCCCATTTTACAGATAAGGAAACTGAGCAGACAGAGGTAAAGTGACTTGCCTAAAGGACACAGAAGTGGTAAATGTCTGCAGTAGGATTTGAACTCAATATTTAGAACAGAACTGGCACATGGTAGGTAGTTCATAAACATTTATGAATTGATTGCCTAACTGACCCAGTATACTATCAGTATACTATCCACTGTGTCATCTCACTGAGTATAGCTTCCAAATTAAAGGAATTGAACAGAAATATTTTACTATTTGATGCACACGAATCACTTCTAGTTACATGGCTCCCCAGTTCAAAAAAACTCCTTCGTTATGTGAAATCTTTCTCCAATGACATTAAAATGTCATTTGACTTCAATAAATATAAACACTTATGCTGTGAAAAGATGGAAACTGAAGGCTTCAAGCCTGAAACTTCTGAGTCAAAAAGGATAAAGGTGATATATATACTCTTCTCCTGACAAGATACACTGAACACAAAGAGAAAAAGAAGGCTATGAATTAATATGTTGAAACTACTAAAATTCTGTGGTTGACACTGAATGGGAAGAATTCATTTAAAGCAATTAACACCTATACCATACAAGTCAGATTAAACATTTGGAATTGTAAAATGAACTAACAGATTTGCAAAGTATTCTAACAGAAACTTATGCAATATTAATCAAATTTAAAGCCTACTCATCCTAAAACAGTTATAGGTTAATATTTCTACACTAAAAAAAAGAAAAGGAGTAAGAAGAGACATTATTACAGCACATGACAAACATGTCATAAACTCAAAGAAATTCCTTCACTAAGCAATTGTAAAGACTGATAACAGGTGGATGCCATTGGAATTGTCGAATGTAACTGAAAATGACATAGACTCAATGGAGCTATTAAACAACTGAGTTCTGAGAGGTGGATCAAAGGTTCTCTATGGGCAACATCCACAAAAACTTAGCCAACGATATGTTAGTAAAAAAGCTTCAAACAGATGGCTGAGCCAGGTGAATTTGTTCTGGAAATGGAGGGTTTATGATGACAGCTCAGAACCACGTCATTCCCACCAGAAAGTACAGAAAGGTTATCCTGAAGATAGTAATCAAGATTTATTAATCAAGAGAGCTTTTTTCAAGAAAATATTGGAAATGGTGCTACATGTCATTGAAAGTTATACAAATGTAGCACCAACTGAATACTTCAAAAGGCATGACATGAGACAACTATTCATCAGAAGTTCACAGTCTTTCAGAGATTGTGAGACAACAAATTATGATGTTGTAAATATAGATCTCAAAATATCCCAGACAGTTCAACCACGAAATTATATTGGAAACAAATGTGAATCATTTTTTTGGTCATGATCCCATTCGGAGTTTTCTTGGCAAAGATATGGAAGGGCCTTTGGCCATTTCTTTCTCCACCTCATTTTACATATAAGAAAACTGAGGGAAACAAGGCTAAGTGACTAGCCCAAGGTCATATGACTAGTAAGTGTCTGAGGTCAGATTTGAACTTAGGTATTGTTGGACTCAATCACCAAAACATAACAATAATCCATAAAATTTAAAAATAGCATTTCTATAATACATATCACCATCCCCAAAACATATAATCACCAAGTTATATGTCATGAAAAACTCTCAATGAAGAGATGTAGCCATGATCAAAATCATATGTATATATATGTATATATATATATATATATATATATATATATATATGTATATGCTGTCCTGTTCACTATTGGGGTTGTACTAAGAATGCCTTCTGTGAATTTAGGGAAGTTGAACTTATATCCTAATTCCTTTATCCAAATATCAGAATGTAAGGCCATTGAAAACAGGGACCAATTCATTCTTTTCAGTTGTATTCCAGTCCCTAGCACAATGTGTGGCATATATTATGGATTTAATAAAATACTTGCTAATTGGCTGAATTACAAAAATCTCATTAGATCCTCACAACAGTGTTGTTCCTATTACTATCCCACTTAAGAGATGAGAAAAGTTAGGAAGCCAGAGGTTAAATGATTTACCCAGTATCATGTAGTTTGTAAATGTATGGGGTAGGGTTTGAATTCAGGTCTTCATTACGCCAAATCCAGTGATTTATTCATCATACCACATAACAACCTTTAGTGTTTTGTTTTGTTTCGGTTTTTTGGAAAGAAATGGGAGATAATGTATGCTGGAGAAGAGTTGGGAGGAGAGTGAGATTTCTTTTTCATATTTGAAGGACTTCTTGTGACAAGGATAAAATTTGTTCTGCTTAGTCTCTAAAGGAAGGTCTGGGATAATAGGTAGAAGTTACACAAACAGATTTTTAGTAATGCAGGGCAAAGCTTCCAAATATGTAGAGCTGTCCCAAAGTGGAAGGTACCTGTTTCCTTATTGCCTCTAGAACAATACAGAAATAGATCCTCCAAAACCTGGCTCCAAGCTGCTTTTGCAGCCATGTCTCACATTGCTTCTCTTTCTTTGTGTATCACTTCCAGCCTAATTGCATTACAGACCTCCAAACTCCAGGATAGCTTATCTTCCTCCTTCCTAGTCATTTTCTCCTTACTACATTTCAGAAGTCTTAGCTGCCAAAGTTACCCCAGAGCACTCTGCTCGGGTCTCTCATTTACTCCTTTCATTCACTATCTTGTCTTTAGGCACACGGTGTCTCTATCACCAACCTTGGCAGAATATAAATTTCTTGATGGCAGAGACTTTCATTTTTCATTTTATTTAACATTCATTCTTAATTTGTACCTAAAACATTAAATAGAAAGGGCATTTGTGTCTACATAGTAGAACAGAAAAAGAATTGTACATGAAAGTACTTGTCTATAATAAATGCATTTCACTTTTCAGTTTAAAGAATATAATAAGGGGAGCGACTAGGTGGCGCAATGGATAGAGCACTGGCCCTGGAGTCAGGGTGTACCTGAGTTCAAATGAGGCCTCAGACACTTAATAATTACCCAGCTTTGTGGCCTTGGGCAAGACACTTAACCCCATTGCCTTGCAAAAACATAAACAAAAAAAAGAATATAATAAGTTCAACCTGTAGCTTTCAAAGTTTCCTCTTTTCATCTGAATATTTTAAAGAAAAGTTAATCTAGAGGGAAAGGGAAAGAAAAAAATGGAAAGTGGATCAGGTTAGGGAATCAGAGAACAATGAGGGAGAAAGGGGATAAGACAAGGAGAAAAGAAAAATAAAGATAAAAGATTGGAGAGAAAAGAGAAGGGAAGAGTTAAGAGAACAAGATGATAGTAACAGAGGAAGAGAACAGTAAGGCTGTTCCACAGATAATAATCCAGAAGGAAAGGGGTGATTTATTTTAGTTGAAAGGACCTCTATGAACCCTCTGGGAACCCAGGATTGCCAGGAAGGTTCAGGTCCACGAGGTTCACAGTTTTTACTAGAATTTTCACTGATATCCCTGCTGCTAGTACATGGTGAGGAAACTATTTTAAAAGCTATGTTTAAAAACCTTGTTCAATGTACCATTGAAAAATGTTTGTGACAGCTCTGCTTGAATTTGTAACTGGAAGTTCTATAAAATAAGGTAATAAGGGCTCAACCATTGTTAAGAGAGGTATTGTATTTAAATGAATACATGCTTAGTTATGCTTTGTAGCTCCCCCAAAAAAGCAGGGGCAGTTGGTTGTGCAGTGGCTAAAGCACAGGCCCTAGAGTCAGGAGAATCTGAGATCGAATTCGTCCTCAACAATTACCTAGCTGTGTGAATTTAGGCAAGTCACTTAACCCCATTGTCTTAAATAAATAAAAAATAAAATAAGAATAAAAAGGGTATTGAAGAAACTTTCTAGAATTGAAGACAATTTAGTCACTGGAGGATTCTACAATCTCCAATCTTTCCTCTTTCCATTTTGATTAGTTGGCAAGTTACTTGTTATGGACACATGAAACTCTAAGAAAATAACATAGACTTTTTCTTAAGCTGATCTAAAGCTAGGAAGTAAGTCCAATTCTTAAATTGGTAGCGACTGCCTATTAGGGCTAAGAGACTAATAAAAGTGAAAGAAGGAAGAAATTGCTAGCAGATGAAGAAAACCTGCTAAGGTATTTGATACCACATTAAACTGAAATATTAGATCTTATGTACTAGCCCTAAGAGGCATTCAAAATTGAATTCAAGGTGAATCAGAAAGGAATCCTCTAATCCAAGTCAGGGAAAAGAAGATTTCTTAGAGTTAAGTATTAGTGTGAAAGGTATCAAATTGTATCTAAATGTTTTGTTTTATTTCTGAAAGACAAGCTGCACTCAGATTCATTACACTTAGAAGTTTTAAAAGTTTTATATTTCAAAAGGTGGGGACAGCATGGCCATTTTTAACTGTTAATAATGTTGAGTCTCTTTCCTGACTCCCTTAACCTTTCCCCAGGCAAGCATTGATGGGGTGAGAGACAAGAGAGACAAGTTCTCCTTTACACCAAGATCTCTTTATTTGCCAAAATGCAAGTGCTTAAATATCCTCCCCAGTCCCTGGTTCACTTCCACTTCCACTCCCGTAGCACTTAGTAAAACAAAGCTCTGGTGTTAGAGGATACCAGGTGATAAAGGTTTACAGTATTCCCACACACATACACACACAACAGTCCCTTACATTAGAATATATATTTATATGCATATATAGTTTTAGCCTCATCATTTGAATCATGAGATCAAGAAAACTGGAGGTAATGTGCTCAAGTTGCAGAAAAGGTACCAAATGGAAAAAATGTCTCAAATTTCTCGAATTCTGAACCAGTAAAGTTCAAGTTACAGGACTCTCACTATGACCTAGTAACAACTACTTCAAATCAAAATCTTTGGTAGTCTAGAGTCAACCCCTCCTCATTTGTGATTTTCCTCTCTTTACTGTTACAAAAGTAAAAGGGTAGGATGTGGAAAGAGGCAAAAAATGGTGGCTGGTATATATGAAGTAAGAAGAGAATATGAAAAGCATCAATGCCTACTGTTTGTAAAGGGGGTAATAGAAATATAAAGCAGTAGGAGGAAATTTCAATTCATTTTAATAAGATATTAAAAGACAGGGCAGGTTGAAAAAAGAAGAGATGTAGTATAATATTAGAAAGGAAACTTGAGGTGGTAGAGAGTTCATTCACTTTGGAGTCAGAAGATTTGGGTTCAAATCTTGCTTCAGTTCTCTAGTTCTTTTGGATCTTAAATAGTCTGGTAAATGAGGGGGGTTCCTGGGGTCCAGAGATCACTTGGAGTCTTTGGAAAAATTTCAAGTGGTACATGAGCTTGAATATAAAAAAATATAACTTCATTGTCACTCGCCTCTAATTGAAATTGAGGATCTCCTTCAATTATGAATTTCAAAAAAAAGTCATATTCTGAAAAGGGTTCAGAGACTTCATCAGGCAGTCACAGTTTCATGAAACACTAAAAAGATTCAGAACCTTGGATTAGGTGATCTTTTAATCCTCTTCCAACTCCAGATCTCAAATTCTGGATTATTTCTGTTTGGGATATATTAAGCTTGAGGAGCTAAAGAGACAGCTAGTTAAAAGGGGCGAGAAGTTAGTACTAGAGATTAAATATTTGAAAGTCAGTCATCCTCAGAGACATGACAACTAAAGCCAGAGAAGAAAAGAGACTGCCAAAGGAAGAGAGCCAAAGAATCCATGAATTAAAGCCAGATGGGACCTCAGAGGCCATCTTGGTCAATCCCATCCTTTAACAAATAAAGAATCCCAAGGTGAGTAACTCACCAAAGATGACACAGGAATGAAATGACAGACTCATAATTGAAATTTAGGTTCTTAGACTCCAAATTCTTTTCCACATTTCATCCAATTCTCTTCCACCTTGTCCCATCTCAGGATGTCTTACATTTTCACTGGCCTAGAATCACCATTCCTGAAATGGTCTTCCTCCTTATCTCCACACCTGGCTTCTCTGGCTTCCTTTAAATCTCATCTAATATCTTGCTCTCTTCAAGAAACCTTTCCTGTGGGCAGCTAGGTGGTGCAGTGGATAGAGCACCGGCCCTGGAGTCAGGAGTACCTGAGTTCAAATCCAGACTCAGACATTTAATAATTACCCAGCCATGTGGCCTTGGGCAAGACACTTAACCCCATTGCCTTGCAAAAAAAAAGAAACCTTTCCTGATATTCCTGAATGTTGTTTTCCCTCTGTTATCTTTGCTTTATCACAGTTTAAAGCATATCCCATATGCTTTATCCCACATTGTTTATATGTTTATTTGTTAAACCCTCTACTAGAATGGGAACTCTTCAAGGACAAGGTCTGTCTTTTGCCTTTCTTTATATCCCCAACACAGGACCTGATACATAGGTGGAACTGAATAAATGCTAGTTGTCTGACTGACTGACTGACAGAGATACAGAATAGAGTCAAAGAATTTTGGTTCTTTATATTCAAATTTGGGGTGGTGAGGCAGAAAATGGACAGTATTCAGAGAAAGGCAACCAGGGGAGGGAAGGACTTGGAGTGTCATATGAGAAGTGGTTGAAGGACCTAGGAATGTGTAACCTAGAAAAGAGAAGTCTTGGGGAGACACAGTAGCTATCTTCAAGGTTTGAAAGGTTGTTGTGTAGAAGAGGGATTAGATTTGTTGGGCCACAACTAGAAACAACCGAAGAAATTGCAGAGGGACCCATTTAGGTTCAATGTCAAGGAAACTTTACTAACAATGAAAGCTGCCTCAAGCTGGAATGAGCTGTCTCAAAATGTGGTAGGTTCGCTGATCCTTGAAGGTCTTCAAAAAGAGTCTGGGTGACCACATGTATTGTGCACTATAATGGGGGTCTCTTTGGTGTATGAGTTGGATAGTCCCACTCAACTTTCAAATTCTATGATTCTGTGAACTTCAGAATATAATCATACTTAAGGCTACAAGAAAGAGGATGAACCAATAACAGAGACATAGAATTGGTCTGAGGAAGAAATTCCTAGTCCATGTTTTTTACATTTGTACTTTTCTCAAAATTTTTGTATTTTTACTACTCATTTTTTGAAAATTTTGAGTTCTGAATTCTTTCCTTTCCTTCTGTCCCTCCTCAATCTATTGAAAATTCAAAGGATATGATGACAATTATACATGTGAAGTCATGAAAAATAAATTTCCATATTAGTCATGTTGCAAATAAAAAAAGCAAAAAAGATAAAGAAAGTAAAAAAAGTCTGTTTCAATATGAACTCAGAGTTCATCAGTTCTCACTGTCTGGAGGTGGATGGCAATTTTTCATCATGGGCTCTTTGGAATTACCTTGGATCACCATATTGGATCAGAGCAACTAAGTGAAAGACGATATCACAGAGGAGAGAGGCAGTTTCACATGTCAGAGAGGTTCAGAAGAATGAGGAATATGAAAGAGACCAATGGATTCAATGATGAATAGATTATTAGCTATTTGGGAAAGAGTGGGTTGAGAAGGGTGGTATGGAAGTGGAGGTGGAAGGCATAAATGACACTTTGTAGAGGTTTAGTAGTGGAAAGGAAAAGAGAGACAAAATGGTGGCCATCAGGGGCATAAGGTCAAAGGATAGCTTTTTTGTTTGCATGTAGGAAAAGGGGAGATCTGGACATATCTAGAGGTAGAATGGTCACATGTAGTAGTTTCCTTGACAGTGGTCTACAGATACACAATTTCTCCAGATCATTAAATATCCTAAGACATCAAGGCCCTCAAAGTTAGACCTTACTTTTATAGATGTATAGGATTACCGGATTACCTCCAAAGTAGTGAGGGCTGATTTGGGATAATTCTATTGTGATCTTGCTGCCATGTAAAAAGGACCTGCTTATTAGAAGTAGACCTGGGACCAATTACTGACATTTTTCATACCCCAGGAGAATCAGTTTTCTTGTTTCCTTCACTATAAGATGGCATTGAATGCAGCCTCTACTCAGTTGCTACATTCATATTCCTATAGCACAAGTGTGATTGTATATCTCCTCTGTTCAAGAGCATCAATAGAGTCTTATTGCCTCATCTGGCATGTATTCTTTCCAATCTGGCTCCTGATCATTTTTGCAGAAAGATTTCTCCAGCATTCCACATTCCATACCAGTCAAACTGGTCAGTTTGCTCTTCCCCATATACTATATGCCATTCCTTCTACTCCCTTATTGCCTTTGTCCAGCATGCCTATGCCAAAATATCCTTAGGTCATTTCATGTGAGATAATTTGTGCTTTCCCTTTCCCTTTTCTATCAAGGACCTTGTATTTATTCTGTTTATAATTTGTATTTACTTCTCTGTGTGCCCCTTCCTCTCTTAACATATAATTTATCTGAGGGCAAATAAAGTATCTTTTGTTTTGTCTTGGTATTACTTGGGACAGTGTTGCATAGAGGAGGAATATAATAAATGCTCATTGCAATGGGAGTTTGGGTTGGACCTCAAAAGGGCATCCAGTTGAAGCAGGTCTCCAGTTGGATATCTCCATACATACTCAGAGCCCCCATTTCCTTGGCAGGACTATGGCTAACTCGATTTGAGCCTTTCTCTTAAATCTCTATCTTCCTTCGCCATGAGTTGACTCACTCTGTGAGACATGGGATGCTATAGCTGATGATTTAAAAACAAATGTGCAAGCACAGATGATTTTTCAGCCAATTTTCCAATGTGGCCTGATTAACAGCTAATCAGAAATTAATGCCCTGGGTAGAATATTTTTTCTCATTTTGACAGTTAACAAATCAGGGTGATATTTAAGCGGTCACTTTATTACATTTCTCCATTCCTGGTTTAACTCCTATGAGGCATGACACTGAGTTGTCACCTTTTCTGACTGCTCTTTGAATCTCCAGAGTTTTCCGAATGGGAGAGACTGTGGGAGCCTTCTACTGGGGTCTGTACCACCTGGACAGGAAATGAATATAAGATTAAGATGTAGAGGAGGGTTGCTTTGGTTCTTCCGGCTCTCCCCTGACCAACCTCCTACCACTAAAGAGGGGTCAAATGGAAGAATACCCATGGGAGATCCAGACTCAAGATCTGTCTCTGTTCCTTAGTAGTTGTTTGGATATAGGCAAGTGGCCCTCTTCTAGCCCTCAGTAAAATGTAGGTGAGACTCTTGGCTCTATTCCTCTCCCACGGCTGGCTTAAAGATTATGATGGATATGAAGGTGCTTTGGGAACATTTAAGCTCTGTAGAAATATCATGTATCATGTTTTGACTTCTTGGATGCCCTAAGCATCTACAATGTCACAATGATCCCTTTGCTAGCATTAAACTCTGAGATTTCTTGGTCATGGGTTATCTCTCTAGTGCACATTGTTTTCTAGCTTCAAGCTCCACAGCCTGGCAGCTAGACACCTTGTAATCTAGGATACAAATACCAAAGTCATAGCTGTCAGTCTCCAAATCAGTATTTATTCTCTAAATCATTTATTTGACAAGTATTTATTATGCACCTCCCCTGAGTCAAATACCATACCAGACGACAGGGAGACAAACTCTGAAACCAAACAGACCCTGTCCATGGTGAGTTTCTATTTGACTAGAGGAAATAAAATTTCCTCCAACATGACTTCCTCCAACAATATTCCATCCAAACAACATCAGGAAACACTCGTAATTCCCCCATCAAGGTGTAAGCCTTCTTGGACAATAGTAAAAATAGCTCATGTTTATAGAATGATTTAAAGTTCACAAAACACAAGGCATATTATCTCATTTGAACCAGATAATTTCAAGCATGGCATCAAAAACAGAGCTGATGAGCTGAGTTCAAATTCGACCTCAGACATTTACTAATTGTGTCACCCTCAGCAAGTCACTGACTTTTGTCTCAGTTTTTCTAATTGGTCTCAGTAACTTCAAAGGTACCTTCTAACTCTAAATCTATGATCCTTGTGAAGGAGTCACTTTACAATGAGAAAACTGAAGCTGAGTGATTAAATGATTTACCCTGGGTCCCAAAGCTAAGAAGGATCTGGAGTAGAATTCATATTCAGGTCTTCCTGACTACAATTCCAGTGCTCTAAACACTTAACCTCCTTGGGACTCAGTTTCCTCATCTACAAAATAAAGAGGGAGGATTAGGTGATATTCCTTGCAGATCTTTATCTATGATCTAATGAAGATATACATAAACACATAGATACACACAGAGTAATTTCTGGGAAGCAAAGTATCAACAGCTGAAGGGAGAAGCAGCTTCCTGAAGGAAGTGGTACTTCAGATAAGCTTGAAAGGAGCTAAGGCTTTTATGACATAGATGTAAAGAAGGAAGACATTCCAGACATGCAAAGGCATGATGGCAGGAGATAAAATGGCAAGTACAGGGAACAAGGAAGCCAGTTTGGTTGAAACATGATGCAGAGTAATATACAGTATAGAGGGGCTCTGTTTGCAGTAGACAGAGCACTCAGTCTGTTATCTTTGTGAATTCAAATCTGACTTCAGACACTTACTAGCTATGTGACTCTGAACAAGTCCTGTTTCCTCAATTTCCTCATCTGTAAAATCAGTGGAAGAAGGAAATGGCAAACCACTTTAGTATCTTTGTCAAGAAAACCCCAAATGGAGTCATGAAGAGTTGGACACAACTGAAAAAAAAAGTGACTGAACAAAAACAATGTATAATAAAGACTGGAAAGGAAAACAGGGAGCAGATTGTGAAGATTTTTAGATGTCAGTCAGAGAAGATTGTATTTGTTCCAAGAGACAATAGGGAGCCACTCTGGAGCAGCAGAATGCTATGGTCAGCTATATGGCATGCATGGCAGAGAGTTAAACTGGAAGCAAGGAGAGTAATCTCACCTCTATTCCCTTTTTAATGTCACTTTTATTTTGTTTTGCTTTCTCAATTAAGCTTTAATTCTCTCTCTCTCTCTCTCACCTCATCCAACAAAGGAAAACAAACTCTTGTACCAAATATGCCAAGCAAAACAAATTCCCACACTGGCCATGCCCAGAAATTGATGTCTGATTCACTATATAGTAGATGGCATCATTGATTCACTAGAACCTTTGTCAGTCATTGCATTAATTGGTGTTCTTAAGCCTTTCAAATTTTCTATCCCAACAATGATTGTTATTGCACAAATTGTTCTCCTGGTTGTATTCTCTTCACTCTGCACTCTTGTATGAACATATAAGTCTTCCTATGTTTCCTCTAAAACCATTCTTTTTGTCATTTCTTAGTATCCATGAGTATTTTGCATCATTCAATTGCCATAATTTTTTCAGTCATTCCCAAACTAATGGACACTCTTTTAGTTTCCATATTTTTCCCACCAAAAAAGAGATGCTATAAATATCTCTGTACCTATGGCTCCTTTTTCTCTTTGATCTCATTGAGGTCTAGGTCTAGGAGTGGTGTTACTGGATCAAAGAGTATATGTTGTTTTAATACCTTTTTGGGACACAGTTCCAAATTGCTTCCCAGAATTGTGGTACCATTTCACAGCTCTATCAGCAGGCCATGAGTGTCCTTACCTATATTCCTCTAGGTCAGATCTTCCTGTAAAAGAAAACATGTTCTCAATTTCTTTTTGCCAGCTGTCATCGAGACAGATACACAGTGTTTCTTTAGGTTCTCCTGGCTAGGAGCTCTGGGGGTATACACTGGGGGTTAAAGAAATCAGAAATGTTATGTCAACTCAACCCAGTCAATGTTTATTAAATACCTACTGCATACAAGGCACTGAGAATCCAAATACAGGACACTCAAGATCCCTCAAAGATGTTTGCATTCTGCTGGAATGATAAATAGAAAACTCTAACACAAGTAAATTAGAGGAAGGAGAAAGTATTAGCATTTATGAAGTTCCTACGATGAGCCAAGCATTGTGCTACACAGAACAGTAACTAAGGGATCAAAGACTGCTTTCCAGAGGAAAGTCCAGCCTTGGAGGCCTTCAAAGCAGTTATTGTACAGCCCAATTCCCTGTCTAAAGGCAAAAAAAACCTCAAAATTCCCTTTGACTCAGTCACACCACACCACTCCGAGAGGTCCCTAGTAGTAAAGGGGAATAAAGGATTTTGGAGAAATCTTCATTTCTGATACTACTTAGTTTTAAACAAAACTAGACTCTCTGAGGTGAGCTTTCAGGAATTCAGAGTTGGGCTTAATGCTATTCACTTTCCCTCTTTGAAACATAGAAGCAAGCATCTCCATACTACCTGCCTCCCACAGTTGTGACAAGGAAGGCAATATCGTAAGCATGTGCCTTTCCGATTTGTGGGGGATGTTCCTTTTTTCCCCAAGGTTTAGGTCATACCAAGGCTGGCATCTGCCTGCCCTTCCAGAAGTCTTATTTACCCATTTTTCACTGATGCTGCTGCTCTACTTGTGCCAGGTTCTGAAGAATAATCCTCTATATCACCCTGTGGGAGAAAATGGAGGAAATTTAACTTTCCTCCTCATAAGTATGATTTGTTCATGGTATCACACTGTTTGTCTTATTCTCAAGCAAAAAGAAACATCCCCAGGCCAGGGACAAAAGGGTCAACAGAAAACGTCCTCTGAAGAGAATATCTATTCAGCCTGAGTCAAACTGAAAAATTATTTGAACCAAATTGCCCTGCAACCATTTAGATTTTTTTATAGTTTCTGTTGTGTTTTTAACTAGGAAGTAGGGAGTATGGCCTTTTTAGACACCACTAGCTGTTTCTCAAGTGCCCATTTTTAACATGACCCCCAATTAATCACTTTCTCTAGGGAAGGAGATGTTGAGTCCTTATTTTTTTTTCTTTAGCAGCTATGCCACATCCTGAGAGGTGATGCCCTGCCTTACAATGTTCTTAAAGCACCAAGCATCTCTGATTCACACAGCCAAGGGCCTTAGTTGGCAGTTCTACCTCCTTGGGCATTTAGAGGTTTAATCTTGACAGTCTGACTAGGCCCATACAGCAGACATCTCCAACCTTACAGAGCCATTTGGATGCCTCTAGTCTTATCTTTCAGCTTAGAAAGAATGACCACATAATGAAATAGAAGTTACATCCATACTGCGGGACTATGAAGTCCATTAAGGAGCTTTATTCATGGAAAGTAGTTAGGTGCAGTGGAAGAAGATGATCTGGGACTTGGGAGGTGAGGCAGTGTGGTATATAGTGGCTAAAGGCCAGACCTGGAGGTAAGAAGACTGGGGTTCCAACCCTGCCTCTGAAACTTACTTGCTGTGATCCTGGGCACTGTGACAGCACAGAATAAGACTTGGTGACTTGTGAGGACCCTTCCTTCTAAATCTATGATCCTATCACCTGGATTTCAATCCCTTCTCTAGGTATTATTCATAAGACCCTGGCTAAGTCTTTTAACGTCCTTGAGCCTCAGTTTGCACTTCTGTAAAATGAAGACACTGGACTAAATTGCCCCAGGAATCCCCACTCTACATCTACTAAGATTCTATGCTTTACAAAATGGGAACTTCAGCTAGGTGGTTTCTCAGGTCCCTCTCAGCTCTGCTCCCATGATAGTGCCATCATCTATAGTGCTGGATGCACAGTGAATATGCAGTTCATATCAAAAAGGCAGGGCAAATACTAGGGGTCAGCACAAAGCTTTGGCAATCATCAAGGTTGTTCTGTGCTGCTTACTCAAATAGGAACCAGCTACAATAGGTGATGCAGGACCTGGATTAAAAGTCCTGTTTCTGTAGGACTGTGAGCAAGTCACTTCAAGTTTCTGCTCCTGAGTTTCTCCTCTGCCCCAGGAAGCAACATGGCACAGTGGGTCTGAGGATCTGTATTCAAATCCTGACTTTGCTGTGTATGGTGGCACTTGCCTGTACTCCCTACTACAGGGAAAGGTTGAGGCTGATGGAAATATAGTTACCCCCAAGAGCAAGGAGCCATGAGGGTTACCTAAGGACAGGTGAACCAAGCTAGGGAACAGAGCAGCTCAAAACTTATATGCTGATTAGTAGTAGAATTTGGTCCCTGGGTGGACTCTGAACTTCCAGCCTAGAAGGGAAAGACTCAAAAAGAAAAAAAAACAAAACAGAAAAGTCAAGTCAAGCCCAGCTTCACCACTGAGCCTCAGATCCAGAGAAGTTGGACTATGACTAGATGGTCTCTGAAGTCTCTCCCAGGCTGGAAAGTCTGTCCCTGGCTCTGCCCTAAGTCATTAAGTGAGCAGCTGCCTCAACTTTCTTTGGGATACTAGCTCTTCTAGATGGTAGGAAAGAATACATAGGTGTATCACCTTTTAAGGAATGACTGACTGCAAGAAACATTTCCCTCCTCTCCTGCCCAATTGGTTTAGCATGTAAGCCACCTCCTACTGAGTTTTATAGATTATTACTCTGTTGTAATGATGCTTTCAGTAAAATAAAGCTTATTATCTTATTAAACAGATGAACACAATTAAAATTCCCAGATATCTCTCTGCATACCTGCAAATGCCAGTGAGGTAAGAATCCCGCTTTGGGAAAACCTGGATTACAAAACGTAGGACTGGAAAATAAGGAAATTTTATGATGATATTTCTGATCTTGTAGATAACGGGCAAGAAGAGATCCTAGAGGTTATTTAAAATACTTTCTCATTCCCTCATTTTATAGAGAAAGAAACTGAGGAAACTCAAAGAGGTCATAGGCTTAGAGTGCTTTTATCAAGCTTATGGATCCCTTCTTGGAAGAACACAAATGCACAAAACACGTAGCATTACAAAGGAAACTAATGACATTGAAATACAGTTATCAAAGTTAAATAAAAAAAAAAAAACAAAAGAACAAGACACAAGTTCACTGATCCTAAGATCAGAATGCCTGACTAGAGACTCTTAATGGTTCTGGTAATTGTACAGAGAAGAAAGTAACCTGCTTGGAGCCACCCAGAAGATCCTGAACTAAAACTTGAAAGGACTTAAGTGGTTCTTTAGCCCAACCTCCTCTTTTTTACAGATAAGTAAACTGAGATCCAGTGAGCCTCACAAAGGATTCGAACCTGAGTCTTCTATGATGTAGCATGGGGGAATGGGAAGAACACTAGGCTTTGAATCTGGAGACCTGAAACTGAATCCTAGTTTAGATACTTAGTGACTGTGCTAAGTCAATGATACCATTCAACCTCTGAGGGGTTTTCTTCAACTGCAAAATAGGAATAATAATAGTTATGTCTCTTTCTCGAAGGTTGGAGTGCAGGAAATGATAAACCATAGAGAAAAAAGAAAGATCATCCCACTTCCTTAGGATTTTAGGTAGTTTAACCAAGGATAGCAATACCAGAATAAATGAAGCTGAAAGTACTGTGCAGTAGGGAAAGCAGTGGGTAGGGCATTAAGAAGAACTGAGTTCCAATACAGCCTTGGACACTTACTTAGTTGTATAATGTCAGGGAAGTCACTTAACCTTTCTGAGACTCAGTTTCCTTATCTGTAAAATGGAGATAATATGAGCACCTACTTCCCAGGGTTGTTGTGAGAATCAAGTGAGATAATGTGTACAGCTCCTTCAAAATCCTCAAGCTTTCCATAAACACAAGATGTTGGCATTGTTGTAAATATATCAGGATCAGAAATATGGAGAAAGAAAGGACCTCAGAGGTCACCTATGTCCCTTTTTACAGATGTGGAAATTGATGTACAAAGAAGTTAAGTGATTTCTCTGGTATCACAAAGTTAATACTGTTTGATGCAGGATTCAAACCCAGGTCTTCTTTCTTCCAGTTCTAGTAGTCTCCCCACTTCACCAGGCTGCCTCTAATTACAAAAACCAGAAGTCACCTGGCCAGCAGTCCCTTCCTTAACTTGAGTCTGGCTTTCAAGGAAGCTTTTCCAGCCAAGACCTAGGGGGGGAAGGAATTTTGATGTGATCCTCCTGCTCCAAACACAGGTTGACCACATCTCTCTTCTGACTTGGGGACTTTCCTTTTATTTGAAATGGGAAATTAAATGAAAATGAAGTTTAAGTTTTTCCACTGATATCAAGAGGAATGCCCAAAGATGGGTACAGAAGGTCAGATTTTTCTACTCTAAGAGTGATTAAGGTAACATGTATACAGTCAATAGAGTATTAGATCTGAAGTCAGGAAGACCTGAGTTCAAATCTAGTCTCAGCCCCTTAACTACATGACTTTGGGAAAGGCACTTAACCTTTGCCTCCATTCCTTTACCTATGAAATAGGGATAATAAGAGCACCTACTTCCCAGGGTCATGGTGAGGATCAAACAAGATAATCCTCATCAAGCACTTTGCAAACCTTAAAGAGCTCTCTAAATGCTAATCATTATTATTATCACTATCGTTATTGCTATACTGCGTGTGGAGGCAGAGGACCTAGGTTTATAATCTATCTGTCTTGGTCATTTAGAACCTGTTGGACCTTGAGCAAATCACGTGACCTCTGTGAGCCTCAGTTTCCTCACCTGAAAACCAAGGTAGTGGCAAGGAAGGTAGATGGCACAGTGGATAGAGCACTAGGCAAAGGTCTGAGTTACAACACTTAATAGATGTGTGAATCTGGCCAAATCCTTGAATTTCTAAGGAAGAAACAAATGAAAGGGTTGGTCTCAGTGGCATCTATGTTCCCTTCCATCACAAAGAGAATATCATGAGAGAAATCATTTCACATGTCAGACATATACACAGTATTAGTATCATTCAAGCTTCTTTATCTCTCTTTGCCAAAAAGACTTACAAAAGAACAGGATTTCCCTACACTCATTGTTATCTCTACTTTTGAAGCACTGAGCAAGAAAACGTAGCCCATTCAAATAAGCAATCAAAAATCCTTCTATAATTAAATTCCGCTTCTCTTCTATTGTATCTCATTTTTCTTCATTTTCACCTGCAGATTTTAACCTGCATGCATACAGTCAAGTTAGAAACATCAAAATACTTCTTTTAATTACTTAAAAAACAATAAAAAAATAGATACCATTCTAAGATGGATCTGACCTTCTCTTTGCCAAAGGTCTTACTTAATCAAGATGTCCCATAACTATGTTCTGGAAACTGTTGTCATCCACAAGCCAGATATTACAAATTAGAGGGGTCAGAAGACTATGGGAAAGAAAGGGAAAGCTGCTTCAGTAGTCTGATTATTGATATGGGGCTAAGGGAGAAAAAAATGAAGCATATTAATAGGTCACCAGTGTTAGAGACATAGGAACCTGCTAATTGCCCACCAGAAATTATAGATTAGCTTCTGAATCAAAGAGCTAAGAGAGAAGGAGGGCTTCTTTTTGTTTTGTGTATGTGTGTGTGTGTGTGTTTTAGACTCATTAGCAATTATGATAATGGATATGCTTTCATAGGAGAGACTAATTGCCCCGTTCTCCAGGTTCCAGCCAACTTTGCTATAAAAATTAATTATGTGGCATGTACAATATGTTTAATGATCAACTAATAAACTCATTCTCAAGCAATACCATGGGTTGGTATTCAAAGGCTCAAGCTTCCTTAGGTGAGGGATGAATACTGAAATCATGGTGTATTCATGGAATTGGGTCCCAAGCCCATCTTCGTTTGGGGCTCAATATATACATCTAAAAGCCTGGCCTGGATTTGGGTAAATATATTCAGAGTGTCCAAGACAAGTGAATAATTACACTGGACAGCAATTACCCAAAACAGACAGCTGCTCTCTAATCCAATATCAGGCTCAGTCTCTAACACAGTCAGCTCAAAGAACATAATGGAAACTGATGAAAATAACCAGCCTTTTCAAATCCCAGAATAAAGGAATGTAAATATAGAACTGGGACTTGTGTTTCATGATTCATTTTCATATATTTCCATCCCTTGTTTGATCTCAATACCTTTATTTCAATAGTTACAGGAAGAGAAAGCTTGGGAGGCTAGTGAAACGGCATACCGAATGCGGAAGAGGAAAAACACAGTTATTATGTAATTGAAGTCAATGGCTTACATTCTAACACAGCATGTGTGAATGGAATGCTGTGGTACATGATCGAGCTATTTCATTATCACATCTGTAATGCAGATAGATGGAAAATGCTCTAACTCTGAGCACACTAATTTCTCAACAGATATATTAACTCAACTTTGTAAGAGTTACACTCTTAAAAACCTGCTTGTATTTTTTAAGAACCCCCAAAATACTTTCTAGCCTAACCTCCACCTACCAACCCTCTTAATTCTGTCCTAGGATGTCCTCAAATCTTGTATGTGGATCACTGTCATACCTTCTTCTCTGATCCTCATCATATCTATCTATCCTACATGCTGCTATCAGAATCATCTTTTAAAAACATTTTCACTGATAGTATTTGTTTTTATATCACTTTCATTTCTGGATATATCCTTCTCTTCTCCCAAGAAAGCTATCCATTGAAACAATTATTTTAAAAGAGAAAGAAGAAAAAAAGCAATTCAGCAAAGCAGAACAATACAATAATAGAATCTGATAGTGTATGTGGTGTTCCATGCTCATGGCCCCTCATCTGTGCAAAAGAGAACATGAGGTCCATTTGCTCCGTTATTCTTTGGAGCCAAGCTTGGTCACTATCAGTACACAATATTCAGCCACATATAAATTTTTCTTTCCATTTATAATGTTGTGTCATTCTGTATGTTTTTTCCTGTTCTGCTTAATTTCTCTGTATTAGTTCATCTGAATCTTCTCAGGTTTCTCTGTCATTCATCATAACTATCATTTTTTATGGCACAGTAATTTACTGTTTTGTTGATGTGCTAGACTTTGACCACTTCCCCCCAAATATGAACATCTCTTTTGTTTCCAGTTTCTTGCTGCTACGGAAAGTGGCAAACTGACAGAAGATATGACCCTGGTCTTGTCACTGCCCTGCTCAAAAGTCTCCTTGTATCTCCACTGCCTTCAGAAGAAAGACCAAAGTCTTTACACGACATTTGAGACCCCTGACACATTCAAGTTTCTTGTTCATTCCTCCCCTACATAAAACACTGCCCGAGTAAAACAACCTATCTTTACATTCCTAATAAGCGTTTGGCAGAGGCATCTATGGAAATTCTGCTCATTTTCAAGCTCAAATGCAAACATCATCTACTCCATGAAGCCTTTCCTGTTTCTTCTCCCCCTCCTGCCCCCACTTCCTCCAATTGGATGTCATCTTTCCTTCCTCTGAATTCCTACAGTACTTTGTTTATATCATTCCTGTGGCTCCAAAATTGCAGTAGAGTATTTCTGTGTTTTCTTTCTCCAGATAGATTGACAATTCCTCAAAGGCAGGGTCAAAATTATATTTAGGATCATAAGACCATAGATCCAGATCTGGAATGGACCTCAAAGGCCATCTAGTTCAACCCCCTCAATGAACTGAGGAGAAAACTGAGACTCAGGGAGAGGAAAGGATTTGCCCAAGGTTGCTCAAAGTATGATACATTGAAAACTGGAAGGGACCCTCCAATCCAAGCTTTTTACATTATAGAAGAGGTGGCTGATGCTCAGAGAAGGAAAGGGACTTCCTAAAGCCACCTGGTTAGTTAATAGCTTAGACAGAATCTGAAATCAAGGCTTTTGTCTCTAAATTCACATTTTATTGGTGGGGGCCCTCCCTTTCCACTTCACCCATCCTTCCCACCAGTCCTTAGCCATAGTGATTACTCAAGGAAGATTTCTGATGCATATGAAGATGCTCTGTTCTGTCCTAAATCAAGTATTAGGGGTGGACATGGTTATGTGGGCCTCATGTCCACACTCTTTTGCTGGGTTCCCTGGGTACACAGGAGTGTCTATTTCTATGAGAGGCCAACTTTACAACATGAGAATGTACTTTCGGGCACGTCAATATGGTGTCCTATATGGTATTATGCCAGGGGCTTACAAGAGCTGATAGACCTAATTTACCATCAGGGAGCAACTTGAGCACTGCCAGGGACCTGTTATCTTATTATCATCATAACATTCCTTTGGCATGCATATTCTGCTCCGTGCTCTACACTGGGAAAACGGGACACAATGAGGTTAAGTGATTCAAAGCTTGGCAGAGTCCTGCCTCCATTCCAGATCTGCTTATTCCTGCCTCTATTAGCATATGTTGCTTAGTTATCTGAGGACCAAAATCAGACCTGCTGCCTGTAGCTGCTATTCTTTGACCAGATAAAAGATTGAAGCCACATGCCTTGTGATTTAATAGGAAAATGAATTCAATGCCAGAATACTATTTATTGCTCCTGACCTGAGCCACCTCTTATTTCACAACATGTGCCCAGGAGTACTTATTGTTAACATCGTGGCTATGGACCAAAGGGCTTCTTCAGTTGGAAAGAAAATTGTCTATTAACACAAAAGTGCTGGGATTAATTAAACACAGGAGCGGGGAAAATAAGTGAGATACAGAAACCTGGTTTAGGCTGTAACTAGGGAGGGCAACCTGTGCTGTCGTCCAGGATACTGAAATTGAAAGGATGTTGATAGTGCTTGCATTCCTTCGGCAGCATAGAAGCAAGTTACCTTAGTATCAGTTAATCCCAAATAATTAAACAGGAAGATAACAGATGGTATACTTCTTCCTGCCCACCTCCCACACTCACTTCTAGTAGTATTACAACCTCACTAGCACTGGCATATGTTTTGAC
Organism: Macrotis lagotis; assembly: GCF_037893015.1. Taxonomy (NCBI): domain Eukaryota; kingdom Metazoa; phylum Chordata; class Mammalia; order Peramelemorphia; family Peramelidae; genus Macrotis; species Macrotis lagotis. The sequence continues at coordinate 34,265,380 of NC_133666.1, forward strand.
CTCAGTTTTTGCCCCATTAGGCATCCCTTCCCTTCCCCCCAACTCCCCTCACTAAATCAAGTTTGCCTTCCAAACACTGAGTTGAGGACATACTTCAGGCTGTTCATCCCAAGTCTGCTTCATGGATCTTGTCCTGGGTTCCAAAATTTGCCTGTTCCAACTCTGCCCTTAAGCACTGTGTTAACACTTTCTACAGAAATCATGGTACAGGAGCTCCATAGGTGTTTGTCATCAGACATCCAGAAGGCCACAGGAAAGCACTCTAGACTGAGAAACAGAGAACCTGTCTTGAATACTGTGTCATCTACTTTCTACTGGTATGACCTTGAATTAGTCACTGCCCTTCTAAATCGTAATGAACTGTGAGCCATATAATACTAGTGATGAGTTAAAGAACTGGACCTTCATTGTAGAGGAAGTCATCAAAGTCTCTTGAGTAGAAAAGCAGGTACCAGGCCCAGTGCTAAGCAGAGAAGCAGGCAGGTAGACAAAACTAATCCTTGGCAATCTGTCTCTAGTCTATCTTCAAAGTGGCTTATTTGCTATTCTGGGAACTTGGGAGTTTTATTTCTTTGTCCTTCTGCATAGGTTGTGACCCATGTCTGGAATGTCTTCCCCCTCACCTCTGCCTACCTGAGAATTCTTAATTTCTCACAAGGCCCCACCCATGTACCACCTCCTCCCATCCCCAAAGCCTTTCCTGGACCTCTAAATGGTCTGCCCTACCTCTCTCTGTCCTAAATGATAATTTATATACATACATATATATATATATATAAAATCTCCTTTTGTCAGCATATTCACAATGGCTAGCACATGGTAAGTCCTTAATAAATACTTTTTTGGTACTGGAAACAATCAGCCACCTTTAAGTTCCATATGAACAATCTTGTTCTCTCTCAATTTCTGTGTTTGTGTGTCTGTGTGTGTGTGTGTGTGTGCACATGTCTGTCTGTATCTGTCTCACTCATAAGTTTTATAGTTTTTATTTATTCTTTTTCTACTAACAAACATTATTTTTTAATTTTTTTCTCCCCTCCTCCCAGCTTTGTCATGTTCCACAGTATATAGTCAAGCAGACAGAATTAGCAGGAACTGAAAAACTCCTTAATTCACAATTGCTAAAGCAAACAGGAGCTGATCTCAGCTTCATATTATAACCCTCTCCTGTTGCATAAGGTGGGAATAGGGAGACTAGGTCTAACTCAGGGCTGTGTCTTACTATCATTCGTTTTTCATTCCCTATATACAGAACATCTAGAGCTGATGGAGATCACCAAATCAGGTCTCCTCATTTTACAAGGGAAGAAAGTAGGGCCAAGGGAAGTTAAGACAACTAATCAGGGTATCCCAAAAGCTAAGTGTCTGAGACCAAATTGGAACATGGGTCTTCCTAACTCCAAGTCCAGTACTCTATCCACTATACCAGTGGATATACTGTACTATCCACTATACCACTAGCCATAGGTCTTACTGACCTATTCACTCTCTCCCTCTCACAACTATCAAATCACCCTACAGTTAAGTGAATGCTCTAATGGTAGTTTCCAAATTTACCCTATATACAACCAGGAAAACCACTCTGATTCACTCAACCCATGACTCCCTCCCTTTCATGTTCCTCCTGCCAGTCTCCAAAACTCCAGGCCCAGCAGTGAGGTTCTTTCCTGCAGCTGTCCAAGTGCTCCACTGAATGTTGACAGTTGCATTCTTGTCCTCTTCACCCACCCAGGACACAGCTGCTTCATCTCTTTCCTTTTTTGGCTCCCAAATCTTGACCAAGAGAGGGTAAATTCCTTCTTTAATGTTACACAGCTAGTGAATTGATGTTGGGTGAGAGGAGTAGAACCAGAAGAACATTGTACATCCTAACAGCAACATGGGGATGATGATGAACCTTGACAGAATTGCTCATTCCATCAGTGCAATAATCAGGGACAATTTTAGTGTACCTTCAATGGAGAATACCATCTGTACCCAGAGAAAGAATTGTAGAATTTAAACAAAGACCAAAGCCTACTACCTTCATTTTTTTAAAAAGGTGTCTTATGTGCTATATAACTTTGCTATTTCTAATATTTTATTTTCTCCTCAAGGATATGATTTCTCTCTCAACACATTCAATTTTGATCAATGTATAGCATGGAAACAATGTAAGGATTATCAGATTGCCTTCTGGGGGGGAGGTTGGGGGAGAAGTAAAAAATTAAAAATCTTACAAAAATGATAGATAGAAACTACTATTGTATAAAATTAGAAAACAAATAAAATATTTAATAAAAATGTTACACAGCTAGTCAGTATTGGTCATGCTACTTTTACAGAGGTCTAATCCTTTAGACTCACTCTAACATGTGCCAGAGTAAAGCTGGAGATCTTGGAATGTGGCTAGGAATGGGAAAGAGTCAGAAATATTGCCCAAATACTGTTATCCTATAGGCAGATATTTAAACATGACTGATTTTAGGCTCGTTTAGATTGGATTGGGAATGAGGAAAGCTGAGTTCTTCTTTCAATTTTGTCACTTACTAACTGTCTGACCTCAGGCAAATCATTTTTCTTTTCTTGGTTATTGAGAATTCTTGTACCTCAAAAATGCTTTGACTTAATGAAAATTTCACAGTGCCTAAAATGAGTGAATCTTATACTTCCAAACAGAGCATAACAACATATAAGAGATTCAGAAATGATGGCAAAGTGAAAGATCACAAGAGAATGATGTTTCAGGTAGTCCTCCTTTCCTTTTCACAGATTGGAGAATTACCAAAATGAAGTAAAATCAGGATAACTCATATGAACCTTCTCATTTATGAGAGCAGTTAGAAAGAGCATTTATGGACAAGGCACAGGAGGGAGATAAATATAATGGTATAAAATAATGTAAAGATGGGTGACCCAGTGGATAGAGCACTGGCCCTGGAGTCAGGAGGCCCTGAATTCAAATCTAGTCTCAGGCACTTAATAATTACCCAGCAGGGTGAAATTGAGCAAGTCACATAACCCCACTGCCTTGCAAAAAAAAAGAAAGGACAAAACTTATTTATTGGGGAGCTAGGTAGTGCAGTGGATAGTGTAAAGATGAAGTCAATGGGTGAAAAAGGAATACACTAGGAGAAAGGGAAAGGAGAGGTAGAATGGGCTAAGATATTTCACATAAAAGAGTCAAAAAAAGCTTATGAAAAGGAGTGGAAGGGGGGAAGATAAGAGGGAATGAGTGAGCCTACATTCTCATCAGAAAAGACTCAGAGAAGAAATAACATACACACTCAATAGGATATAGAAATCTGTCTTACCTAGAGGAAAAAAGGAAAAGAAAGGGATGGGAGAAAGGGGACAAGGGGAGGGGAGGGGAGGAGAGGAGAGGTATAGGTGATAGAAGAGAGGGAAGACTGTAGAAGACGGTAGTCAGATACAACACACTTCTGAGCAGGAACAGGCTGAAAGGAAAGAGAGAACAGAATAAATGGGAAAGGGGAAGAATAGAATGGAGGGAAATACAGATAATAATAGCAACTGTGGGAAAAATATTAAAGTAACTTCTCTAATAGACTTATGATAAAGAATACAACCCATCCCAGAGACAGAGACGATAGTATCTGAACACAAACTGAAGTACATTTTTTTCCTTTCACTTCATTTCTCTTGAGGTTTCTCTATTTTGGGGGGGCAGAGGGAGGTTTATGTTTACTTTCCATAAAAAGATTATTGTAGTAATGTGAAAATAAATAAATCATTTAAAAAATTTATCAGGAAAATTAGAAAGCATCAAAAAAATAGGCAAATTGGTAGGTTTTTTTAATAGGGAGGAAAAGAACCAAGGAAAAAGATACCAAAAGATATACATACAGAGTGAAACAATATCAGAAACTGCATCTAAAACATTACTAGAAACCCTTAGCAATATAAAGGGTTGACCTTAGAATCAGAAAGACCTTAGTTCACATTCTCACCCAGAAAGAGCCTATGTGAGCTTAGGCAAATCACTTAACTTCTCTGGGCCTGTTTCCTCTTCTGCAAATGAGGCAGTTTGATTACATAGCCTCAGATGTCCCTTCCAGCTCTAAATCTATGACTCTATGATCCTCACATGGATAGACACATCAAAGAGAATTTAAATTAACAAAAATCATCACAAGAGAAAATAAAAGACCCGAACACCATTAAGAAAACCTGGGAGGGAATGGAGGAGGAAATGTAGCTAAAAAATAGAACTTGGTTGGAGATAATGACAATGTCCTCCCAAATGCAAAAGAGCATGAAGAATGTGAAAATATCAGTGGACGCAACCAAGAGCAAGAATAATGCAATGGAAGAAAGTATGACAGAGAACACCAGCGGGGTAGGAAAACACACTTCAGAAATAGCTCCACTAGGAGATTTCAAAGCAACCTAGATGAAAGTGATAGATAGAAAGGTCAGACGAAGAGGAGGCCATCTCACAATTATTCCAGTCCAAGCAAGTGTGAAAGAAGGGTCAGGGGAAAATAAGCATTTATATTATACCTACTATATGCCAGGTACCATGGTTAAGCACTTTTCAGAAAAAAAAAAATAACCACTAAGTTTCCAGAAATAGTTTGAGAAAACTTCATAGAAGTACAAAATTAAAAAAAGGAAAAGTAACATTCTACAAACCAAATGTATACTTCTGTTCAAATAAGGAGAAATTCCAAATTCTATTTACACAGGCAGTTGAGTCAAACTTCAAATACATGGAGCAGAGGGGGGAAATCTTTCCTACCGCCAAAAGGAAGAAAGGCATTCCATATCCAAAAAAGGTTCCTTTTTAAAAATTCAATAGTCTCACCAGGTTTTTCCAAAACAACCAGAAAATACTAAAGAAGTTAGATTTTGACAGATCTAGAAAATGGAAAATTTAGGTCCCATCCTAGAATTCATTTCCCTGTGAACCTGAGCAGAATGTTTTAAGACCAAAGATGGGACATATACTGAACAAAAAAGTCTCCAAATTACACAAGAAGAAGAAAAACAAGTGACTTCAAGAAAACCTTTTGGAAAGAAGCTGGATAGACAGCGAGGAAAACTGAATAAATTTAATATTACATACATTAACAAGTTAATTACCATTAAAAATTAAGAGTTTCCAGGGGCAGCGAGGTGGCGCAGTGGATAGAGCACTAGCCCTGGAGTCAGGAGTACCTGAGTTCAAATCCAGCCTCAGCCAATTAATAATAACGTAGCTGTGTGTGGCCTTGGGCAAGCCACTTAACCCCATTGCCTTGCAAAAAAAAAAAAAAACTAAAAAAAAAATTAAGAGCTTCCATAGCCAAGCAGCTTCATTTTCCCTCTTTTGACCGATGAAGAGTACAACTAAGCTCACACTCTTTCAGAGTTGCCTATGGTTCATAGAAATTGGGACTTGACCACTGTGGATTAGCACCTGTCAGAGGCAGGACAAACCCAGAGCATCCTGACCCCTAGCAGCCTCTTTAAGATGACCCAGAGGATCAGCCTTCATAACTCTGATCATAAATCTTTTGTTATTGAATTGACACTTGAGTTCAAAAATAAATAAATAAAAGAAGGATGAAATAATTAAAAGGAACAAAAAAAGGGAAAAATAACAAGGATGGAAGACAGAAGGAAAGAAATGTTTTAAACACATTTACAGATTTCATGATATAAGATATAAGAATTCTGTTTAGCAGTGTCATGTTGAGCAAAAATATTTTTTAAAATGTTTAACCTTAATTTGAGAAGACCAAGACATCAAGGAGGTGATGCCATAACAAGCACATGAATTGGATTTGAGAGAGGCGGTGCTGCGCTAAGCCACTAGTTTCACTTTCTTCTCCAGTCATCTGGGCCCAGTGACCAGATATGAATCAGGATGACTGGAGAGAGCCCTGGATGCAAGGCAATCAGAGTTCAGTGACTTGCCCAAGGTCTCACAGCTAGTACAAGTCAGGTGTCTGACTTGTCTGTATATATATTTATATATATACATATCTCTCTCTATATATATAGATATACATATTTATAGAGAGAGATATAATGATAGCAATAGCTAGCACTTTAATGATTGTAAAGCATTTTATAATATTACCTCATTTTATCTTCATGACAACCCTGAGAGACAGATGCTATTATTATACCTATTCTACAGATGAGAAAACTGACTTGATCAGGATCCTGCAACTAATAGACACCTAAAGCTGCATTTGAAGTGGGGGTTCTTCCTGATTCTAGGTCCATATCTCTATCCACTATACACCCTGGTTGCCTAAAAATAAGTACATTTATGCTTTCTTCTGACAAAAAATATGCAGAAAGCTATACAAAAGATGTAAGGTGAATTTAAGGAAGAAATCATGATCTGTAGTAACTCAAATCCCATGGTCCTACACACAAAAAGACCCAGGAGTTACATTTATTAGGGGAGGGGGGACTCACATACAAAAAGAAATGGAAAAGTAACAGTACTTGGAAATGCCAATGTTCTGTTACTAGAATATAAAAAATAAAGCAAAAGATACATAAGAAGCTATAGCCTAATATTGAACAAAATGAATTTAATAGATAGTGAAGATTTGATAGAAAAAGCAATGAATATACTTATTTATCCTAAGTACATAGAATTTTCACAAAAAAATATTCATAGTTCCAGAGAAACCCTAGGAAAAGTTATAAAGGTAGAAATGTCATATATTATACTTACTAGGACCTCAAAAGTAAAGACAACCCATATACAACTTAATCAAAATCTATAGGAGGCAAGGGGCGGCTAGGTGGCATAGTGGATAAAGCACTGGCCCTGGAGTCAGGAGTTGGGTTCAAATCCGATCTCAGACACTTAATAATTACCTAGCTGTGTGGCCTTGGGCAAGCCACTTAACCCTGTTTGCCTTACAAAAACCTCAAAAAAATCTATAGGAGACAGCCAAAGTAGTACTCAGAGGCAAATTTATAATACAGAATGTTTTACATTAATGGACCAGAAAAAAGAAAAACTTCAGGAATTGAGTCTGTATTAAAATAAACTGGAAAAAAAAAGAAGGCACCAAAGAAACATAGCAAAAGGTAGATCATTAAGATCTTGGAAGAAATGAATAAAATGGAGAACAAAAAAAATGATAAATAAAACCTGAAGCTGTTTAAATAACAAGCAGAATCCTGATAAACAATGAACAAATCTAAATTTATAAAAAGAACTAGAAAAACATTCACTGCCAAAATTAGAAATTTGAAAGGTTAAGTCACTTAATACTATGGTGAACATGAACACTTGTACAATATTGCATCTCCATGGGTCTCTATGGGGCAGTTTTCTCATCTCTACCCTGCTCTTTCTCAAAAGGACATATCTTACCAGTCACGATATCGTAAAAGGTCTTGAAATGAGACAGGTCCAAGAATGAATTTTCATAAATCTTCTGATGACATACTATCTCAATGTTCTAAAGACTGTTTCTAAGCACAAAATATAATCATGTTACTATCAAATTCTTTTAATGAGGCAAATTTTATTCAGTTTCCCAATCAAATTTAAGACCCCAAAGGAAAATTATTAGTCAATATTACGACTGAACAGTCATGCAAAATAAAATTTTGACAAATAGAAATCTAGCAGGATTTATACTGAGAATGCAAGGATGGTTCTATCCTAATAAAATAACAAATATACACAATAAAAACCTGAAAATATATAAATCAATAGAGGGAAAATGGTCTTTGATTAAATTATGTATGCATTTGTGTTTTTATTAAAAATAGGAAACTTTTAACTCAAAATGATTTGAATAAAAAAAGATTGTTATAGTTACATTCCAAGTTATTTCTTCCCCCCCACTAACTCCATACTAGGAAAAACCAACTTTTGACAGAGATATATGCATATATGTACACACACACACATATATATATATATACATATACATACACATACCACATATATATGTTAAGCTATGCAATATACAGTTCCATATATCAGTTCTTTATCTGGAGGTAAAAAGCCTCTTCTTTTATAGATCCTTTGTAGTTGACTTGAATATTTATGCAACTAAAAATAGTTATTCATATTTGCTCTTTAACAATATTGCTGTTACTGTATACAATGCTCTCTTGTTTCTGTTTGCTGCACTGTTTTGTTTCATGAAAGTCTTTCCATGTTTTCCTAAAATGAACCTGCTCATCATTTCTTATAGCAAAGTAGAATTCCATCACAATCATATACATAAATTATTAAACCATTATCCAATTGGTAGGTATCCCCTCAATTTCCAGTTTTTTGCCACCATAAAAAGAGCTGCTATAAATATTTTAAAACATATACATTCTTTTCCTTTTTTTCCTGATCACCTTGGGAAACAGATTTAAAAGCTGGGTAAAAGGGTAGACATAGCATTATACTCTTGAGACATAATTCCAGATTGCTCTTCAAAATGGTTTGAGCAGTTTCACCAACAATTCCAATTTTTCTACCTGCCCTTCAGCACTTATCATTTTCTCTTTCTATCATTTTAGCTAATCTTAAAGTTGTTTTAATTTGCATTCGTCTAATTAATAATGATTTAAGAGCATTTTTTCATTTGACCACATATAGCTCTTTTTTTTTTTTTTGCAAGGCAATGGAGTTAAGTAATTTGCCCAACAGCACACAGCTAGGTAATTATTAAATGTCTGGGGTCACATTTGAACTCAGGTACTCCTGACTCCAGGGCTGGTGGTCTATCCACTGCACTACCTAGCTGATCCTGACCAATGCTCTTTTTATTTATTTAGAAATTCTTTTATCCATAAACTTGATGGGTGACATGTTCTTCTAATTTATTTATGATATCTCCTTTTATGTCTATGTTACGTATCCAATTTTGATTTTATCTTGGTAAATGGTGTAAGACATGGAGCTATACCTGCCAGATTCCTTTCCAGTTTTCCCAACAATTTTTTACTAAACAATGAATTCTTAACCCCAAAGCTTAAATCTTTATATTTATCAAACACACAGGTTATTATAATCTTTTACTATTGTGTATTGTATAGCTACTCTACTCCACTGATCCACCATTCTATTTCTCAGTCAGTATCAGTTTGATAATTACTGCCTACACACACGCACATACACACACACACACACACACACACACACACACACAGACACACAAACAATTTAAGATCTAGCACTGTTAAACCTCCTTTCTTTGCATCTTTTCCTAAAATTCCATTGATGTGCTTGACCTTTTGGTCTTTCAAATGAATTTTCTTATTCCTTTTTTCTAGTTCAATAAAATAAGTTTTGGTTTACTTGAGATCTCACTGAATAAGTAGATTTAGGTAGAATTGTTATTTTTATTATATTGGCTCTGACCAACCAAATCTGACTTTATTTGTATAAAATGTATTTTATAAATATATTCATGTGGTTCCTGGGCTTATCTTAGTAGGTATGCTCTCAGGTATTTTATATTATCTATTGTCACTTTAAATAAACTATCTCTCACAATCTCTTCTTGCAGGGCTTTGTTGGTGATATATAGAAATGCTCATGATTTCTGTGAGTTTATTTTATTTCCTACCACTTTGCTAAAATTATTGTTTCAGCAAGTTTCTTAGTTGAATCTATAGGATTTTCCTAGTATGCCATTGTAGCATCTACAAAAATTGATATTGTCTGTTCTGATTTCTTCAGGTTTTTCTCCTATTTTCTTCTTTTTTCCTATTGATAGCATTTCTATATAATGAAGAATACTGCTGATAATGGGCATCCTTGTTTCACTCCTGATATCACTGGAAACATAGCTTATACCGTTACAGATAATGCTTGTTGATGGTTTTAGGTGCATGCTTCTTATCTTTTTAAGGAAAAATGTATTCATATGTTATGCATTTAAGTGTTTTTAATAGTGATGAATATTGTATTGTGTCAAAAGCTTTTTCTGCATCTATTGATATAATCATGTAATTTTGGTTAATTTTCTTACTGATATAATCAATTATGTTAATAGTTCTACATATGTTGAACTAGTCCTGCATTCCTGGTATAAATCTCACTTGGACATAATATATAATCTTTCTGATAAATTATTGTATTTGCCTAGCTAGTATTTCATTTAGCATTTTTCCATCAATATTTATTAGTGAAATTAGTCTATAATTTTCTTTCTCTATTCTTGCTCTTCCTGGTTTAGGTATGAACATCATATTTGTTTCATAAAAGGAGTATAGTAGGACTCCTTCTTTGCCTGTTATCCCAAATAATTTATTTAATAGTGGAATTAATTCAATGATCTTTAAATGTTTGGCAGAATTCACTTATAAATCCATCTGATCCAGATGTTTTTTCTTTAGAAATTCTATAGCCAGTTCAATTTCTTTTTCTAAAATAGGTTCATTTAGATATTTTCTTTCTCTTTCTGATAATCTGGATATTTTATGTTTTTGTAAATATTCTTCCATTTCACTTAAATTATTCATTTTATGGCATATAATTGGTCAAGACAGCTTCTAATAATTGCTTTAATTTAATCTTCATGAGTGGAGTATTCATCTTTTTTCACTGTTGATATTACTGATTTGGTTTTCTTCTCTCTTCTTTAAAATCATATTAACTAATGGTTTAGCTATTTTATTAGTTTTTTTCATAAAATTCACTCCTACTTTTATTTATAAATAAAAAAGGTTTTTTTACATTCAGGTTTATTAATCTCATCTTTAATTTTCAATATTTTCAATTTGGTGTTTCATTGAGCATTTTCAATTTATTTTTTCTAATTTTTTCACTGCATACCTACTCAATTCATTGATCTCTTCTTTATTTTACTGAGAAAACATTTAGAAATAAAAATTTTCTTCTGATTACTGTTTTTGCTATATCCCACAAGTTTTGATTACTATCTCATTATTATCATCATTCCCTTTAAAATTATGTATTATTTCTATGACTTGTTCTTTAACACACTCATTTTTTAAGATTAGGTTATTTGTTTTCCAATTAATTTTCAACCCCTTTCCATGGTTCTTTATTAAAAGTAATTTTTATTGGTTTATTATCTGAAAATGGTACATTAATATTTTTACTTTTCTGCATTTAACTATAAAGTTTTTATGATGGACTAGTTCAACATATGTAGAACTATTAACATAATTGATTATATCAGTAAGAATAGTAACCAAAATTGCATGATTATATCAATAGATGCAGAAAAAGCTTTTGACAACATACAATATTCATCACTATTAAAAACACTTAAATGCATAACGTATGAATACATTTTTCCTTAAAAAGATAAGAAGCATCCACCTAAAACCATCAACAAGCATTATCTATAACAGTATAAGCTATGTTTCCAGTAATATCAGGAGTGAAAAAAGGATGCCCATTTTATGTGGTCAATTTTTGTAAAAATGTGAGAGAAGTTATATTCCTTTCTATCCCCATTCATTTGTCTTCAGATGTCTATCATATATAGCTTATTTAAGTTCTATTCATCTACTTGATTTCTTTTTTTAGTCTATTAATCTAGTTCTGAGAGAGGAAGGTTGAAATTCCTCTCTATTATACCTTTCCTATCTATTTCCACCAGGAATTCATTTACCTTTTCCCTTAAAAATTTAAATGTTATAGTATTTGGTGCATATATGTTTGGCACTGATATTACTTCATTATCCATTCATTTTAAATTTATTCTAGCTTTAACTTTGAGATCTTGATTGCTCCCCCTGCTTTTTTTTTTTACATCAGCTGAAGCATAATAAATTGTACTCTAGCCGTATATTTTTACTCCATGTCTATCTCTCATTTTTAAATGTTTCTTATCAACAACATATTTTCAGGTTCTGCTTTTTCAGTTTCCATTTTTGGAATTCTGTTTTTTCATCCAATTCATATTCAAAGTTAAAATTACTTGTTGTCTAGCTCTCTCCATCTTACTTTTCCTCTGTTCCGTCTTCTCTTTCTTTTTACCTTATGCCTCCTCAGAAATCTAATTTATTTTTGACCACTGCCTCCCTAATCTACATATCCTTCTGAAAATTCTTCCGTTATCCTATACCCTTGCCCTCCTATTTCTCTGTAAATAAAGAAGACTTTTATATCCTAAGAGAATGAGGTTCTGGCACAACCTGTCCTTCACCCTAGCCTCCCCTCCATTATAGCTATTCTTCTATTCACATCTTTTTTGAATGAGATAATTTGTTCCATTTTTACCTCTCCCTACATAACTTAATTTTCAGGATCATTGCATCATAATCAATTCAACCCCAAGTCTCCTATCTTTGTGAACTCCTTCAAATTACTCTAGTAATAACATTCTTAAGAGTTACAAATAGGGGCAGCTAGGTGGTGCAGTGAATAGAGCACTGACCCTGGATTCAGGAGTACCTGAGTTCAAATCCAGCCTGTGTGGCTTTGGGCAAGCCACTTTAACACCATTGCTTTGCAAAAAAAAAAAAAAAAAATTACAAATACCATTGTCCCACTTAAGAAATAAACAGTTTAACTTATAATTAGTTTTCCTTATGTTTCTTCTGATTCTTGCAAGTCAGCTTTTCTGTTCAACTTTGGTCTTTTCCTCAAGAATGTCTGAAAGTTCTTTAGTTCATTAAATACTCATTTTTCCCTACTGGGTCACATTCAACTTGCTGGGTAGGTTGTTGCAAACATAGATGACTTGCTCTTTGGAAGCTTATATTTCACAATCTGGTCTTTTAATGTAGAAACTGCTAAATCTTGTGTTATCCTGACTGCAGCTCCACAGTGTTTAAATTATTTCTTTCTAGTTGCTTGTAAGATTTTCTCCTTGACCTGGAAGCTTTGAAACTTAGCGAAAATGAACCTGTGATTTTTCAATTGGGGATCTCTTTCAGGAAGTGATTTTTTTAACTTTCTATTTCATCCTGAAGTTCTAAAGCTTCAAAGACATTTTCGTTAATAATTTTTTGAAGTATAATCTCTAGACTCCTTATTATCATGATTATCAGTTCTTATATGATCTGTCCTCACTTATTTTTCTAAAGAAATAGCTCCTGTTCTCTTCTATTGCTTTATTCTTTAGGTTTTGAATTCTTATTACTTGATGTCTTATGAACTCACTAGCTTCTCATCCAATCTTATTTAAGTAAGTTTTGGGAGGTCTTTTTCCAATGGTTGCCTTTCTTTTCATTATTTTCTTGATTTCCTAGCATTACTCATTTCTTTTCCCACTTTTCCTTCAGCCTCTCTGATATGACTCTAAAAGTCTTTTCCAAAGGCTTCTAAGAATTCTTTGGGTATTTGGGCCCACTTGACATTGCTTTTTAAGGGCAAAGTAGCTGTTTTGACTTCACTGTCTTCTCCCGTGTTTGAACTCCTATTTTTTTCTCCCACCATAGTGACTCTCAATGGGCAGGCTCCTTCTCTGTGGCCGACCTGTTTGTCATGGCCTAGGTCTTGGCTGTTAACTTGATGTTACGGTTGGACTCTGCTTCCCGAACATGGCGGAGAATGTCTGCAGTTTGGGGGCCTGTGCTTTGCTGAGCTCTATGAGGGGTGTAAGAGGGTATTGGAGGGGTGGGGGAGAGGGGAGGCTGACAGGCTTGAGGGATGGGGTGAGGGCCTGACCTGGGGTACTCCTCTCCATGGCCGGGCCTCCCAGCTGCGCTGCCATGGCAGTCTTGCCCGCTGCGGGCCTTCAGGGCCCCAGGTGTCAGCTCACCCCTCTGGGCTAGCCGGAAACCTGGGCCTCCGTGCTTCTGTGAGTGCCCACCGGCCCCTGTGAGATGTGGCTCATGGGCCTGGAGGAGGCTGGTCAGTGGGCCTGGGCCCTGCGCCCTGCAGAGCCCCCAAGCAGGCTCCTCCAGCCGAGCTGCCCAGCTCTGGTGGCACCGCCCACACGGCTGCCCTCAGGGCTTATTGTCTCCTGTTAGGAGGCGACCCCAGCGAGGGGATCCTGCTGTCTTCCCAGTTGTTTTAGGCTGGCCCACTGCTTCACCTTGACTTTACTTATTTCTGTGCCTCCAAAACAATCTCCTTATGAATTAGTTTTAGGGGTGGCTAGGTGGAGCACTGGCCCTGGTGTCAGGGGGACCTGGGTTCAAATCCGCCCTCAGACACTTCTGAAGGACCTAGCTGTGTGGCCTTGGGCAAGCCACTGAACCCCACTGCCTTTAAAAAAAGAGAATTAGTTTATTTGGAGAGCGATTTGGGAAAGAAAGTTTGCTTTATTCTGCCATCTTCCCACAATTCCCTCTCAAAATGATTTCTAAAGGCTTTCTCATGGGGGGCCATTCCCCATGTCTTCTTGAAGTCTCTCACAGATGAATGCAAATTCTGACAGATGGCTTTGAATTTGGATCAGTGATACATGGAGAGAGGAAAGCCTAGCAATGCTTGGAAAGGCTCATCTAAAGGATAAACACAAAAGGAGGAATGTTTCAACTGAAGCAACTCTAAACAGCCTCAGCTAAAGTATGGAAAGGTTATGATTTGCAACAGTGAAGGGAACATTCATAATGACTATAACTATAGGTACTGGAATTATTTATGTAATCCAAAAAACCTCTTTCAAACCAAAAGTTAAATTCATACACAACAAGGAAACATTAGATGCATTCCCACTAAAAATACATATAAAGTTGGATTGTCCTCTGTCACTGGTTTCAATTACAAAATTTTAGAAATGGTAGCTAAAGAAATAAGGTATGAAAAATGAATGAATAAACATTACTAATGAATAGCTAAATTAACCTATTGATACATAACATGACTAAATCGTTAAAATAGAAGGGCAATCAAAAAATGGATAAGTGATTTTAGAAAAGCAATGGGGTATAAAAAGACCTCAAGAAAATAATTGGTAATTTTATTTCTCATTACCAAAAATCAGAAAGAATAAAAGTTAGTTTTTGCAAAAGTGACAAATCAGATTAACTGGTTAGGTGTTAACCTACCAAAGACTTAAGATCCTCTTTTTGCTCTGTGCAGCTTTTCTGGCTGTTTCCCATGCCTGGAAGGCTTTTCCTTCTCAACTTTACCAATTGGTCTCCCTGGTTTCCTTTAAATCTCAACTTGAAACCTTCCTCAAATCCTCTTGAATCCAAAGACTTGCCTTTTTAAAATTATTCCTATTTATTTTGTATATAGTTTTCTTTGTAATATATTTGTCTGCATGTTTCCCAATTAAATTATAAACTCCTTGAGAGCAGGGATAGCCTTTTGCCTCTTTTGGTACCCCCAGCATTCAGCACAATGCCTAGCATAGGAGGAGCTTAATAAATGTTTATTGATTGATTGAATGATGGAAGAGAACTTTCAAAGGATCTTGCCCAAAGAAAGGAAGAAGTAAACAAATGAAGGAATACCTTTTACCTACAATGAGCTCAAGGGAACACAGTAAAACTGTTAATGTGCTACCCAAATTCTTTCATATACTGAATGCAATGTAATCAAAGCACAAATAGATTTACTTTGTACGATAAGATAAAGTGATAATTAATGTTATATTAAAAAAACAAAATTCTGTTATATTTTAAGGTTGAGAAAATGATAGCAAATGAGGGTAAAAGAGTAATGAAACAAAAACCTCCAGAAATAGAATATATATATATATATATATATATATATATATATATATATATATACACATATATGATACTATTTATATACACATATATATGTGTGTGTATATGAGATAAACGTCTGATGAACTCCAGGTTATAGAACAATGGAGAAAGGAATCATTATTCAAAAACAATGAACTGGATAGCAGCATGGAGTAAAATGATTTTAAATTCATAATATGTACCATGCAGAATAAGAATTCTGGTTGTATAAGTGGTATAAACAAAAGAAATCATTTAAAATTTGAAGAAAAAATAATGTATTTATCTCAATTGTGCAGAGGATAAAATAGCTAAGGAATAGAATAAATTTCTGGAGACAAAACAGATTTGATTATCTGAAAATTCAAAAATAAAAGATCTGTCCATGAAAACCCCCCAAATAACAAAAACAAAAAGAAAAGAAACAGATTAAAGCAAAGCATCTTTGATACTTTGAGATCTTTGATCTCATGGATGCAGACACTCCTTCCACCCACCCACTTCAGATTGCAACCAATTCATGACCTAATCTCACGCGAATCTGGTCCAACTTCTCCCATAAATCTTTCAAAGGAGATGTTCCCAAAAGCTTAGGGGCCTTCCTCTAGCACTTTTAGCATAATGTAAATGTCAGTATAGCTACAATAGACCCCAGAACTCATTTAATTTAACCCCTCATTTTCAGATGAGAAGGCTAAGCCCTAGAGAAAGCAATGGAACTTGTCCAAAGTATACAACTAGTAAGCAGCAGAACCAGAATTTGAATTCTTTTTTCTTTTTATTATTATCATCAACCTTGTTATTATTATTAAACATTGAATATTATTAAAATTAATCAGATCATAGATTTAGCTCAAAAGGGACTCTAGAAGTCATCTAGTTTAATCTTATTTCAAGGCTCCCTGAGACCCAGGGAGTTAGGTGACTTCCCCAAGGTCATGCAGGTAGTAAATAGCAGAGCTTAAGATTTGAACCCATGTTTTCTGACTCTTGATCCAGCACTTTATATTGCTGTGTGTAATGGCTTTTCAAGGCTATCAAACTGCTTTGTGAAAACTAACCTAAGTTCTGAGAAGGACATCTCCACATTGGTTGGAGAATAATAAATTTTTTAGCCCAAACAAATATTTGACATCATCTCCTAAGTCACAGAAGGCTCGTGATCTGAACCTCTGTGAGAAGTGTTCACCCTGTAAAGAGCTGAAATCCCAGATATTTTACTACTGCTGCTGCTGCTGCTGCTGCTACTACAACTACTACTACTACTAAGCATTTTGTAGTGCTTTAAAGTTTGGGGAGGCCTTTACATATGATACTTGTTTGATACCCCCAATATCCCTGTGAATGAGGGGCTCATTATTCTCATTTAACAGGTAGGGAAACTGTGAGTTACTTGCCCAAGATAATACACTAGTATCTGCAGGCAGTTTGAGTTCCTTACCCCAAATCCACAACTTTATTCACTGTGACATCTGACTAACTATCTAGACTATTCATATTTCAGATACATAAACTGAATCATAAATCAAACTGATTGTGCCGATATCTATTTCCTCCTCCACTCATATGAGATTACAAACTCCTTTGTGGCAAGGACTGTATTGTTCTTCATTTTTTCATTCTTAGGTCCCAACACAGTCCAAAGTAGGAATTTAAGAAAGTTTGCTCATTTATTTGATTGAATTGAATGCAAGTACAGGAGGGGAAATAAAAGTTTTCCTTTTAAACCAATGCTCAGAAATGGATTCCAGCATGACTTGATCTGACCTCAGTTTGAGTCAAATAAGACTCTTTGAGGAAGATTTAGGAAGCATGTGTTTTCATGATGGTTTCCATTCCCCAGAAAGATGGAGTAAGTTTTGACTCCAAGCTGAGCCAGATGGAAACCCCATGGTCCCACTGATGATCATTTCCACTTAAGTCTTGTCAGGTTGAAGAGCATATGTCCACAAGCAAAGAACAAGGCTACTTTCTTGTACATGCTCTGAATGCTCTAAATGAACTAGATGATCAGGATTTTGCGGCTGTTTCTGAAAATGCTCTCTCATCAGAACATTTAATGTGCTTCACCAGGCACAGACCTTCTGGACAATTTGCAAGGAATGCAAAAAGCTGTTGATTCTCTTCCTTTTCCTAAATTAGAAGATGAAATGCTGCTTTAGAAGACAATGAGAAGGTACTTGCTTTGTTGCTCTCTGTAAAATGTAAGCTTGGAGAGGGCAGGGATGAATGTGATCTTGTTCATTTATCACTAGGGCTTAGCACTGCCCTAGACTGGGGAGATAGTGACTCTAGTCCTTGGAGAATGAGACCCACAACCAAGCCCTCTGGGAGATCAAGGATCTCTGACTATATTTGTTCCTCATTCTTGAAGAAGACCATGATATCAGGGAGGTGATGCCATGACATGTGATTTGGATTTGAGTGAGAGAGTGCTCTATTAAGTCTCCAGCCTCACTTTCTCCTCTGGAGCCAACTGGGTTCCATGTCCAGATATGAATCAGGATGGTTGCAGATAGCCTTGGGTGCAAGATAAAAATGGGTTAAATGACTTACTCAAGGTCATATAGCTAGTAAGTGTCAAGTGTCTGAGGCTGAATTTGAATTCAGGTCCTCTTGATCTCTGGACCAGCTTTAGCTCAGCCACTTCTTTGATTTTGCATTGAACAGTGCTCTGCCACTATAGCTCTTAGAGGAGTTCGAATCCCATGAGCCATGAGGACCCTTTTCTGTTCAAGGATCTCTAAGAGACTGAGGAAAACTAGTATGATCTGAGGCCAGGCAACCTGTTCATCAGCTCTTTGGATTGGCTGAAGATTGCAGACTTTGGCCTACCCTGACTCTTCTCCCAAGAATAGACCCAGCTGCCTGGCTTCTCTCCCTCTGGAGGCTCAGGAGAAGACTTCTAACCCTGGCTGTGCCTCAGTTTCCCTAATAACAATGCATTGTTATTGTCCAAATAACGGAAGACACTCAGAAAATAGTAACCATGATCTTTCCCCTTCTCTGGAAATGAACTTGTCCATCCAAACTTCCAAACATTTAGTAAAGTGGAAAATGAATTATATTTGGAATCTGAAGATTCCCAGGTATAAGTCATGATAATATCACTTAGGCAAATCACATAATCTTTCTAGGCCTCCGTAAATCTATAAATCTATCAGCAAGCCTTTATTAAGCTCTTACTCTATACTAAGTTCTACAGATACAAAGAAAGGCAGACATATAGTCTGTGCTGTCAAGGAGTCCATAGTATAATGGGAGAGACAACATGAAAATAATGATACATATAGAAGAAACTAGAGAATGGAGAAACTGGAAATGGTCAGCAGAGAGAAAGAATTAAGAGATACTGGGAAAGGCTTCCTCTAGAACATGGAGGTCCAACCTTTTAGCTCTTCTGGTACACAATCGCCCATGAAAACCTTGTCAAAGGCTGCATATAGAATCTAATATTTATATATGACTACAATGTAACCCATATTACCAATGAGTATATTAATCGCATGTAATAATGTTGTCTGAATGGGCTTTGAAGGCTGTATGTGCCTGTGGGTCACAGGTTGAACTCACCTGACTAGAAGATGGGATCTGAGCTGAGACTTGAAGGAGATCAGGGAGGGAGGGAGAGCATTCCAGGGGAGATGGACTATCTTGTAGGAACATGAGACAGGAGGTCAGTGTCATTGGACCACAGAGAACATGAAAGGGGGTAAGAATGAGAAGACTGCAAAAGTGAGAGGAGCTTAGGAAAAAGCCAAATCGATGATTTTATATTCGATGTTGGAGGTAGTAGAGAATAACTCTAGTTTATTTAGTAGTGGGGATGATCAGATGTGTGCTTTAGGAAGAACACTTTCATAGCTGAGTGGAGGAAAAACTGAAGTGGGGAGAGACTTGGAGCAATGAGACCAAGCAGAAGGCTACTGCAATAGTCCAGCTATAAGATGATGAAGAATTTCAGCAGCATGTTGGCTGTATCAGGAGAAAAGGGGGTATGTATGAGAGATATTGTGAAGGTAGAATCAACAGGAATTGGCAAGAGATTAGATACGGGAGGACTGAGAGTGTAAGGAGTAGAGGGTAACACCAAAGTTGTGAAAGGTCTAAGAAACAATTAGTGATATTAGATTGGAGTTCAGGAAAGAAGTTAGAGCTGGACAAATAGATCTCCAATTCAGATCATCACAGATCAATTTCAGTTTCCTTATCTGTATGGATTTTTTAATTCTTTGTGCTTTGTGTCCTCACTGTCCTATACAGGGCCTGGCACATAGTTGATGCTTAACAGATTGCCTGTTGATTGATTGTAATAATAGCAGCTATCACTCATGTAATGCTTTAGGATTAATAAACCACTGGATGACTATTTCATTTGATCCTCACAACAAACCTGCTAGGTAGGTGCTATGATCCCCATTTTACAGACAAGAAACCCGAGATTGAATGAGGTTGTGACCTGCCCTTGGTCAAATAACCCCTAAGAGTCTGAAACAGAATTTGAACTTGGATCTTCTGAACCCCAAATCCTAATATATTTCCACTGTATCACCTAGCTATCTAACCAAGTGTGAAACTCCATATTCTTTAAATCTATGATTAGATGGCCCCAATAGTCAAATGCCCAATCGAACTTTGATCTATTCTGGAAAACTTAGCCAAGTAGGGTTAAACTCAAATAGAACCTGAAATCAGCACATTGACTAGTTTGAAAATGTCCACTATCTGTGTTTTCTTGTATTTTTATTTATTTTGTTAAATTTTTCTCAATTACATTTTAAATTACTTCAGACCACAGTTGGGAGTACTTTGATACCTCTGACCTAGCCCAATGGATAGCCTATTTCTAATTCTTTTCCAAAAATTTCTTCTTGATCTTCAGTCATCTCTTTCATTTATTTTCTAGACTTCACCTTTCTCAACTCACCAACCCCTACAAAGGTTTGGTCCATGTCCAGATAAGCAGTTTGGAGCTTAGCCAGAAACAGATAAGACAGGAGATTTGCCAGAGATTTTCTTGCCTGAAACTCGACTTTTATGAGATCAAGAAGCTGGCCTAGCTCAGAAAGACATCCACATTCAGGGGCTTTGGAATCCAAAGTAAATCAAATTCTGAAATCCTCTAAGATTTACCCATCTTTAGAGATGTGTATGTTCCACCTCTATGCAAGTAAAAGATATGCTCAGAGGCAGTCTCATCATGGTTACAAAGGTTAAAGGCTAAACCTTTGAACTGCTGTTGAAGATGTCCCCCTATTTAGGTTACAAACATCCCCCTCGATGCCACTATTTGGGAATTTGTACTGACACTGATGATGTTTCTTTGGTGGGATTGTGAGTTCTCCCTGTCCTAGGTCCTCATTGACACTTCCTGGGGAATGAAGGATTGATTTCTGGTCCCTTTCAGAGCACCTAGAGCAAGGTCACATAGAGAATTTAATATTTACCTATGTTAAGTAAATGTTAAATTCTTTATATGGCCCTTGACAAGTTTTTGCTTAGCAATGAGACCTAGAAAAGCTAAAAAATTTGACACCCCCTGACCCAGAACCTTGGAATTTAATCTTGAAGAGAGCAGTCTGAGACAATTAGATCTGAGAGACAGAGAAAAGTGGGGATCTATAAACAGAGATGAAAGTCAGTGAGTCTCCACAGCTTCCCAAGGAACTACATGGCCCCAATAGAAGAGGGACCATGTGTGTACAGCAGCTGGAGGCAGTTGTAGAGCAATGCTGAGTTTGTAAGATAAAGTTTCAAATGGTCAAGGATTTCTTGGACCAAGCCTTGTGACTATGGCAGAGCACAAAAGTTTCTGAACCAAACCTGCTATAGAAAAGAGGAGTTCTTCAGTGATGCTGTTTCTAGCCCAACCAAAAGAGTTCTGGTGTAAATTAGAACCAAATTACATAGTCAGGCTGTAAGAAGATAGATCAAACCCAAGTATTACCTAGGACTATGAGTCATGCAGAGTGGTAGATTCAAAGGGAAAAGAGGTGAACTCTATAATAACATCCAATTTTTCCCCTTGAGTAGAAGAGTACCAGTTCTAGGAATGAGATTGTAAATCTAGAGGACTGTATAGGTCTTTGGGGTAGGTGAAGGTTTGGTAAGTTGCTTGACTCCCAAGAAACCTAAGAGTGCTTTCTCCATACACATCAGCCTCAACTCTAGAGAAGCACTACGTGGAAGACTCTAGGTTCCTAGGAATGATAGAAATTCAATACAGAAATAAGAGTTGTTTGCACTGGTCACAAGCCTAGGCAAAAACATTTTCTATTTCTCATTTTTTGTGGTTGTTAAATTACAATAACACCAAGAAATGTTTATTAAGTGCTTCTTCAAAATAGAAGCTCTGGGGAGAGTTCACCAATGGGAAAAGGTTGCAGTGGGAAGGGATGTTCCAGGGTGAGAAAGGCCACAGATGATGAAGGAACTTCCAGGAAACAAAGGAAACTAAAGTGTGGTGATGATGTAGTCTGCAGGATAAAAAGCAAAGCCAGGAGAAAGGAAAAAACCATCCCTTAAATTCAATATATTGATAACTCATATGCTTACATGAGAACTGAGGGACATTTTAACCTTTTCTCTAGAGACCTAAATTCAAGCTAAATTGTGATGTCCACAAGGGATATCTTGTGTGGTGGCATAAGCAAAAACAGGGCAATGTGGAGCTGGCTTCAAGACTGAATATGAACGAAGGGGTGTGTACACACACACACACACACACACATACATATATACATACATATATATGTACACACGTGTATTTGTGTATAAGCAAATGGAAAGCTTGAATGGTGGTAAAAAAAAATTTTGGTAAAAAGGAACAAAATTAATCCTTGGTCACCAGGACAAAGTTTTGCAAATTCCCTAGTAACAACAATAATCCGTTTCATTTCTAGGGCATATTTTCCTTTCTTTTCAAAGTGTTTCCACATCTATGCTCTCATTTGATCTTTCTAACAACCCTGTGAGGTAAAGAGGGTAGCAATTATCATTAGCCTTATTTAGCAGATGCAAAATCCCGAAGAGACAAAGTATTCCATACTTCTGATAAATTTGGAATGAAAAAAGGACTCTGAAAATTCATTAGTGGGTGAGGAAAATTGGCAAGTAAGAGAAATGGACTATTGCACCAGCCTCCTAACTTATCTCCCAGCTTCTAATTTTTTCATTGGAATGAATCAAACCTACTCCTGCCAACCTACAAAATGTTGCTGATAACATTACATTGCCCTTCTCAAAACACCTGAAATGAGGTGCCTTCTTCTTTGTTTTTAGAAGAAATTTCAAATGTTTAGACTGCCTTTCTGGCTTGCCACTACTGAGTCTCTTATACCTTTCCAGTCTTTATATAATCAAAGAATTTATGAGTTGGTAAGAACCATCTAGTTCAGAGCATACCTGAAAAAGACATACTCAACAAGTGTTTATCTCACCTCTACTTGAAGACTCTCACTGAGGAGGAAGAAGTCACACCATGGTTCTCTGTCCAACATATCTATTTTTGGATAGCCCTGATCATTGGTTAATTTTTTCCCCTCTCACATGCAGCCTAAATCTGCTTCTTTTCATCCTTGACCCATTGCATTAAAAGAGAACAAATTGCCCATCAATCATGCTCCCTGAGTCTTCTAAGTGCAACATGCCTAATTGCATCAACTGACATTCATGTGGAGTGAATCCAAGGTTATTCATCATCCTCTTCATTTCCTGTATGTATGTGTATATATATATATATATAACCACTTATTTTCATGTTGTCTTCTCCATTAAGATATCAGCTCCTTGAGGACAAGGCCCATGCTTTCACCTTTCATTGCCTCCCTAGTGCTTGGCCCAAAATAAGCGCTTAATAATAGATGCTTGTTAGCCAACTGACTGACCATTCTGGTTGCCTTCTCCTCTAATACCACCTCACATATAGCCTCTGCTTCATTTCAATTCATCAAACTTTTTTCATGCTTCTCTTTGCAAAACACTGCAAGATGTTGGGGATTTGAATTCAATGGGTTGACAATAGCTCACTTTTATCTCATTCCTATCATAGGACTATAACTATAGACTTGAAAAGAACCTTAAAGGCCATCCAGCTCAACTTCCTCACTTTATAGATGAAAAAACTGAGGCCCAAGAAAGGAAGTAATCTGTTCAAGGTCATGCAGGTAATTCAATGGCAAAGCAGGGAATGAATCCAGGACTTTTGATGCCAAACCCAGATCATGTTGTCTCTTTACAAAGCATTTGCTACCCATAGCCCTTGGAATGAGAAAGTACATGCATTATTTTTGTTTATTTTTACTTCACTTTCATTTTCTTTCTTTAAAAAAAATCACTTAATATCTTTTCTTTTGACATTGCCTAAATTCCCCTCTGTCTCCTGTCTTCCTCCTACTGCCAGAGAACCATCCCTTATAACAAAGTGTTAAACAAATTTGACATTATAGTCAGTATTCCATGCCTGTGGATCCCAGATCTGCAAAGGAAAGGGAGAAGGTGTCTTCTCATAATTTACATTAAGGAAAATTTAGCGACATTCACTTTCTTTTGCTTTAGGGTCCGTTTTTTTTTTCTTTTATATTACCATTCTCATCATGTATGTTGATTTCCTAGAACTGTTCACTTTGTGTCAATTCACTTAAGTCTTCCCAAGGTTCTCTGAAGATTTAACATTCATCTTTTCTTACAGCATGGTAATATTCCATTATATTCATGCACCACAGATTGCTTAACCATTCTTCAGTTGTTAGGCACCTGCTTTGTGTTCAATTATAAAGTGCTTCTGTAAATATTTGACTATATATGGCAAGTTTTTACAGTGACCTCGCTGGGTTATATGTCTAGCAATGGATTCACTAGGTCAGAGAGAATGAAATAGCTTTTGTGGGATTGTACTACAGCATCAATACTTTGATTCAGCAAAACCTTAAGAGTTCAACATGCATGCTATTGTGAAAGGGGATAAAAAGTTGAATGAGACAAAGGTCCTGCCCTCAAAACGTCTAGTTACAAGAAGTCTAGTGGATAGGAAAAGGGAGGGCCAAGCAAGTATTCATGTAAGACAGAATACAATCAATGCTATTTAAAAGTTTAGAATGTTGTGGGGAGGGAGTTTGTAGGAGGGAAATATCAGGGTGAGTCAGGTGGTATTAAGTAGGTCATTGGGTAGGAAGTGGCTATTATTCTAGGCTTTAGGAATAGATGAACAATAGGATTATTGAGCAAAGACGATTATGGCACAGCACTGAAGGCCCAGATAAATGCCCTACTGCTAGTGGGTTAATCATTCCATCTTGATATGCAGCAGCATATTAGTATTTGAGTTGGCATAATATGTTGAAACCCAGGCTGAAGATGGTGAGTCTAAAGCAGAGTTCTCCAACAGTAACCAGCACTTTTTTCTAACCCACTGCTTATTATGAAAAGCCTATTGGCCTGAAATAGAATTTCTCAAATGTATTCAGGGTAAACACAGCTTTGTAAATTACCAACTTCTCCCCTTCCAGATGGCCATTAGAAGCACTGGCCAAACTCAGGCTTTGATTGAATTCATTTATTTAGACCCCAACAGGGTCCAAAAACCTGCCCTCTGCTACTTGTGTGCAAAGCAAAGAAAAATTTTCTGGAATGAGTGAATGTCCAATTTTCCTCTGGAGCAGTCCGCAGACATCAGAGATCCCAGTCTCTCCTAACTCTCTAAGAGTAGGATGTTAGTAGATTATAAGTGATTTCTGTGAGCAATAAGCAGTTGAGGTCAAAGATACCTTAAGAAAAATAGGCACAGGTTCAACTAGTTCGTTCCATTTGCAGCTTGTGATGCTTTTATAAACTTCTCATAGACAAATGCCAGAAATGTAATTAGGAATTTTTGTACTTGGGACAATCAGCACAAAGTGGGCTCTCACTTGAGGAGTGAAGAACAGGGTGAGGTAGCTAACTAGTTATGTGGTAGCTTTCTAGTTTGACTAATTACCTTCATTAACTTAATACTAAGTACTCTTGTTTCTGTACTGCTGAAGAGCTGGCAGTGCCCTCTAATTTCAGCACCCTGGGCCAAAGCTCTGTTTCTCCATTCCTAGTTCCATCTCTTCATAATGCTATGCTCAGTCATTCTCCAACACAATTAAGTAAAGTTGACACTGTTTCAAAACTAAGCATACAAATAATACAAGCACTGAATAAAAATAAGCCTGATTAATTAAAGCTCTTTTTAATGAATGTCCCCTGTCAGATTAGTCCCACCAAGAAAGGGGAAGTTTATATTAATTTTGGCTTGACCACTAGCTTGTTGTGTGGATTTGAAGATATCATTTCCCCGCTCTGGACATGAGTTTACTTCTTTGTAAAGGCATGTATTTGGACTAAAGACTAAACAATTTCTTTTTTATTTACTTTTCCAATTCTATGTAAAGATAATTTTCAACATTCATTTTTGAAAAGTTTTCTCCCTTCCCTCCCTCCACACTAGAAAGAAAGTAACCTGATATAGGTTATACATAGTAGAGTCACGTGGCACATATTTCCATATTAATCATGCTGTGAAAGAAGAATCAGAACATAGAGGGATGAACCACAAAAAAGAAAAACCAAAATACAAATTTTGAAAGGTGAGAATAGGAAGGATAGTTTGATTTTCATTCAGGCTCCAAGTTCTTTCTCTGGCATTTTCACAAATGTTTGAGAATTATCCTGGATCACTGTACTGATGAGAAGAGCTAAGTCTATCATAGTTGAACATCACGAAATGTTGGTGTCACTTGTCCAATGTTTTCCTGCTTCTGCTCACTTCACTCAGCATCAGTTCATGTAAGTCTTTCCAGGTTTATTTGAAATCTGCTTGTTCATCGGATCTTATAGAGCAACAATATTCCATTATATTCATATACCACAACTTGTTCAACCATTTCCCTAGTTGATGGGCATCCCTTCATTTTCCATTTCTTGGCCACCTCAAAGAGTGCTGCTATAAATATTCTTGTACGTGTGGGTCTTTTCCCCTGTTTGGTAATCTCTTTGATATTGCTGGATCAAAAGGTAGGCGGTTTTATTGCTCTTTGGGCATTGGACTAAACAATTTCTAAACTCCTTCGAAGAGCTGACATTCTTTGAATGCCATGCATCTTTGAATCTCATAAGGTAGCACTGAAATCATGGAAGCTGCCATTTTAATCCCCAGTTAAGTATCCAGTTAATTCCTGAGTTCAGAGGGCTTTCTGACTGGTGCCTTTCTTTCATCTAGTAATCACCCACACTCAAATAGTGCTTAGAAACCCCCAAATATTTAACATATGCCTGTCATTTAATCTTCTCAGTGACTCTCTGAGATATATATAATGTAAGAATTCACACACACACACACACACACACACACACAATGAGAAAACAAAGGTAAGGAGGAATGAAGTCACTTGCACTGAGTCGCATAACAAATTGGTTTTTGGTTTATTGGTTTTTTTGTAAGGCAATGGGGTTAAGTGGCTTGCCCAAGGTCACACAGCTAGGTCATTATTAAGTGTCTGAGGTCACATCTGAATTCAGATCCTCTTGACTCCAGGGCCGGTGCTCTATCCACTGTGCCCTCCATACACATAACAAGCTAATAGACTAGAATGTAAGTCTCCAGATTCGTAGTCCAGTAGTCATTCTACCACACTGCCTCCTCTCCCACCCCCAGTGGGGCCTTCACAGTGTGGTTTCATTACATGATAACACTTATATAGTACTTTCAAATACTTAAAAGCATCTTACACACATTTCAATCCATTTTCATAACAATTTTAGGAGGTTGGCATGTTATTCCCATTTTATATATTGGGAAGCTGAGTTTTATGAAGATTAAATGACTTGCTTGTGCTTTGGGTCAGAAGTGAGATTGAACTCAGATGTCTCCTTTCTGTAAGTAAAACACTGCTTTGTAACTCTAGCTTTTAAGGCAGATATAATATGGCAAACTGGGACCTCTGTTACCTTTCTTGAACATTCATATGGGATATAATCGGGGATATCTAAGAGCCAGCTCTTACCAACATCTGAAAGCCAATTGTTAAATTTTCGGTGTGAGCACTTATATTTTGGCAATTGACAAATGCTACAAATCAGGGTGTACCATATTGTTTATTTGATTGTTGAGACATAAGAAAGTGATGGAGGAAATGTTTATAACTTAAAGGTATGCCTCTTGAACATCGTTTTTCAGAAAACTTGCTGTTAAACAACTGCCAACATACCAAGGGTAAGGTTCTAACTCTCTGAGAGAAATCTGCTTCTGCTGACTCATTAGGGAAATAATCATACTATCAGAAGAAACCCTGTAAAGCGTGACTAGTGTCTTTGAAAGAATACATATGAAAATGAAGGACTGAAGAGCACATATTATGTTTTCAAGTTAAATTTTAATGAAGACAAATATAAAATTCTATACTTGAGTCTAGAAAAAATAAGATGAGGAATAATTGACGTGCAAGAATTAGCTAAGTAACTTAATTAACAAGAAGCAACAGTGTAATTGTAACTAAAAATAGCATGGGGAGACCAGGGCAATGCCCTAGATGTCAACTTTCCAGGGAATAATTCTTCATCTTTTCCATTACCAGTCACTCTAGCTACCCATTCAACTTGGGGTGCCATTCAAGGATGCTGCAGCAATCAGGAGCCTTTCCTAGAGCACCTCTTCACCGCTCATCTACACCAAATCACTATGGGAGGATATGCTTGGGAGTGGGGTGGAACAGGCAGCCAGGGATCAAACTCCATAGATGAAAGGGTGACAATCGACTTCTCATAGTGCCCTGAGTGAAATAATACTGATGAGGAAACTGAAGCTTAGTTTCATGTGTTTACATGTAAGTGGTTACATGATTTGCCCAGTGTCAGATTCCCCATCTGTAGAATAAGGGGTGGTAGACCTCTAAAGGCCCTTCTAGTTTTATATCTATAATACTATGAATAAACAGCTTTAGCCAATATTAATAGTACCCTTTTGGTAACTATATTATTATTAAGTTTTTATTATCAATAGTGTATAGTGGGTACTGGGCCTGGAGTAAGAAAGAGTTAGGTTCTACTCCTGCCAAAGATGCTTGTTACCCATGTGATCCTGAGAAAATCATTTAACCTCTCTGGGTCTCAATTTCCTCCATAATCAAATGGATAGGTTGGATCTGATGGCCTCTTAAGATTCTTCCCAGTTTTAAATCTATGATCCTATGATCCAATTTAACTCTGTCCTTTTGATATGGCTTTGTTTGTTCTTCATTATTTCATAAAAGGTCTTCTCTGATCTCTTTGCATTTCTTAGATAAGTTATTATTCCTGGCATTGTAGAATTCCATTATTTGCGCATACTTCATTTCATTGTTGCTTAATTGTTGGACAATTATTTAGGTTTCAGATTCTAACAATTACATGCAATGCTACTATAATAATCTTTGAACAGGTAATACTTTGATTTTTTTTTTCATAAAAACTTTCAGAAATTCTTCCCAACAATAAAATAAATGGATTTTAAAGTTTTGCTTGTTTTTCTACCTTTTTCCTCAATTGTCGGGTTACTCTTCAAAGTCAATTGACAAGTTTACATTTCTTCCATGAAAACGTAAGAGTATCCATTTCTCCCCAGGTAGTGGAATTCTTTGCTTTTCATCATTCTTGCCAACTTGATGGATTTGAAGTGGTACTTTAGTAGTATTTTCATTTGTATCTCTTTGATTAATGAAACCTCTCTTTATTTTGCCTGGGAAATACACAAGACTCATCCAAAACCATCTGAAACCTAGCTTATGGTAACCAAATACTTTTAAAACTTATTTTTATTGATATATTTTGTTTTTATATCACCTTCATTTTCAAATATTTCCCTTCCTCTTTGCCTACCCATACCTCCCCACTACTCTACCCATTAAGTCATGTCTTGTAAAAAAAGATTTTAAAAGAAAAAGAAAGCAGCTCAGGCAAATCAAACTCCATAACAGATATATCTGACAGTATATATAATATTCCACACCCACAGTTCCTCACCTTTACAATAAAGGGAGAGAGGTATATTTTCTCATCTCACATCCGGGGTCAAGATCCTTTGTCATTAAAAATGCAATTCCTTCACTTTCAGTTCTTGAGTTTTTTTTCTATCAATGACAATTTGGTCATTTTGTATATTGCCTTTCTGCGTCTGTTCACTTCATTCTGCATCAGTTCATAAAAGTCTTTCTATGCATCCCTGTAGTCTTCATGGTCATTTACTATAGCACAGTGGACTCTGAATCCACTCTATTCCAAAAGTCATTAGTTAGCCATTCCTTTTTTGAGAAATATTAACTTTAACACTTAAAACACATTCAGAAAACTTTCAGGAGACATGGAACTGTTTTCAGCTCATGTTTCTCATTGTTTGGATGTAGAATTCAGGCGGAGACCTGAGTTCAAATCCTAGCTCTGCCATTTTCTAGTGCAGTTGTTAGTGTTGTGATTCAATCGGTTTTTTAGTTGTTTTTCACTCTTCATGATCCCATTCAGGATTTTCTTTGGAGAGATACTGGAGTAGTTTGCCATTTCCTTCTCCAGTTCATTTTACAGATGAGGAAACTGAGGCAAACAGGGTGAAGTGACTTGCCCAGGGTTACACAGCTAGGAAGTATCTGAGACCAGACTTGAATTCAGGAAAATCCACCTTCCTGACTCCAGTCCCAGCATTGTATCCACTGAAGCGTCATCTAACTACCTCCTAGGAAAGTTGTGTGAAGTTAATTGACTGCTCTGCTCCTTAGTGTCCCTTCTATAAAATAAAAGAGTGAGACCAAGGTCCCTTCCAGTAGTAAATACTAAAACCCTCTCCATACCAGGCTTGAATGATCCTATTTTGAGTCATCTCTTGGGAAAAGTTAGTCAGTGTTAAATACCAGTGGCTCACATTTACATAATTCCCCAAAGTTTAAAAAGCCCTTGCTGACTTACCAACTTCAGTGGTAAGGCAGAGGGTGTTGAAATGAATTCTTAGAAAACTTTTCAACCAAAGCCTCAATCTGGAAAGACCATACAAGTCACCACAATTTCTTGAAGCTTTGCACATATTCAGAGGTGGAGGGAGGAGGGGGTATTAGACTGGAATCTTTCAAAGCACAGTGTCAAGTGCACCCATCTCCCTGTCACTTCTCCCTGTCCTCAACACTAACACTCTCAGGCCTCTTCTCACTTCTTATCTCTTCCTTACCCCACCCCCCCCTACTCCCACCCCAACTGTGGCAGACATAGACCAGATTCTCTGTTTTCCTCAAATCAAATCTCAAGCTGCCTTTTTATTCTTATCATCTATTTTCCCTTGGGAGGGTAAGCTCACTAGCGCTCTCCAATGCCCAAGAAGTGAGTGGGAATGTGAACATTGGTTCTAATCAATAGCAGCTGGGAAGGGATCGAAAAATGGTGGCCTGCCATCAGGATTTTCTTTTCTGGCAGGAGAGTTTATTTTAACACCCCATCCCCTTAAATGATAAGTAAGAGCCTAGGCTGGATGCAGCATTCTATAAGACCAGCTACCTAGTCATCAAGGCCATCCTTGGCTTTTCAAAAGAATCAGTGCTATAAAATCAAAGAAAACATTAAAGTTTGGCCCACCTGCCTGAGAAGAGATGGATTCAAGATGCAGAAAGAGTCCTATTGTTTTGTTGGTTGGTTTTGTTTTAGCCATCGCCAAGACAGGAATTTGTTTGACTTGACTGTATTGGTGGTGATGAAGGGAGGTAGGAGGGAGAGAAAATAAATGCTTGTTCAAGAAAAGAAATTTAAAAAAAGAAAATATTTGGGTTAGGGTCACAGGAGGGAGAAGAAGATGCAGTTAGACAGAAGCTTATATGAAAAGACTGAGGGACTTGGAGATTGAGAATTCAGTGAATCAACAGTCTAATGTGGAAGTCAATACTATGGTGGGGGGAGGGGAATAGCTAATGTCCCAGGGGGAGAGTGAGAGTAACCATGCCATAGGGGGAGAGAGGAGTAACTACCCTTTCTCTAGCTGTTGTACTTACAGAATGAATATGAGGGTGTGTGTTTGATGGACAGGCTTTTTCTTTTCTTTTCTTTTCGATGTTTTTGCCTAGGAGCAGCAAATTTTATTTAATTTTTCCCATTGCAGGTAAAGGTAATTTTCAACATTCATCCATTTGCAAGTTTATGAGTTCCACATTTCTCTCCCACCCCTCCCCATGTGGTGAACAACCTGGTAAAAGTTGTACATGTACAATCATGTTTAACATATTTCCATATTAGTCATGTTGTAAAAAAAGGAATCAGAACTAAGGGGAAAAACCCATGGAAAGAAAGAAAAACATGAGGATTTTAAGAATGAATATAGTTTGCTTTGCTCTCTATTTAGAAACCATACTTTTTCTCTGGATGTGGATGGCACTGAGGAAAATGCCATCTCTCTCAGGGATTTGTCCTTGATCACTGACCTGCTGAGAGGAGTTAGGTCCATCAGAGCTGTTCTTCACAAAATGTTGTTGTTAACGTATACATTGTTTTCCCTAGTTCTGCTCACTTCACTCAGCCATCAGTTCATGCCGTGGGATTTCTTACTGAACAATAGTACTTCATAACATTCATATACCATAACTTGTTCGGTCATTCACCAACTGATGGCATCCTCTCAATTTCTAATCCTTTGCCACTACAAAAAGAGCTGCTATAAATATTTTTGAACATGTGGGACTTTTTCCATTTTTTATGATCTCTTTAATACAGGTCTAATAGTGGTATTGCTGGATCAAAGATTATGTACAGTTTTTTGGGCTTAGTTCAAAATTGCTCTCCAGAATAGTTGGATCAATTCACAATTCTACCAACAGTGCATTAGTTGGACGGGTTTTTTCAAAGAGATTATGGAGGAGGGGAGTGGAGAATCAATGGTGTTTGGACACATAATGACTCTCTCATTTCCACCATGCTATTTGCTTTCAATGGGAATGTGGTAGCAGGCATTCACAGACTATGAGAAACCCAAGACACTTTGTTCTAGTATTAAGGAGACAGAAGTGATGCAGAGAAGATGCACAGGGAGTGAGGAAGTTGACTTCCACTAGGTATCCAAGAGCCTTATGGCATCCTGATTACTGGGTAGCCAGGCAGTTACCGGGAGCTGAAATCAGAAAAGGCACCCATCCATCAGGTTGCTATTGTGCTTTAAACAAGCTATGAGTTAGCCACATGCAGTCAATTTCAGTTTTGCTTTGGGTTTTTTTTTTCCTGAGAGTCAGGCCATCGTGAACACGTATTGATCTCTACCATCTTGTGCCCCAGCCTTAGTTCACACCATAGGGACATAGACACAAGCCCAGGAAGAGTTTCTGACTTCTTGAGAGTCTGGATCCATGGACCAAGGCTGCGGATTGAACATAATTTGTTCACTCCTTCATTCACCCATTCAGTCATTTGATGAACATTTGCTATAACCCAAGCTCTGGGTAAGGCGTTGAACAAACAAAGGCAAAACTGAAACAGTTCAGAATCTAGGCTCTGCCAAGCAGAAACACTCCAAGAATAGGCAAAGATGTAGTACAGGGAGATCCTTGGAGAGAGTCATTGGGCGACCCTGTAGTGGAGGGGTGGCCAAGCCAGCACACATGCTTCCTGGAAATGGCAGAGGGAAATCAAGTAAGAATCAGAGGAAGGAAGTTAGATTAGCAGCAGTGGCAGCTGCAATCAGTGGATACCCTGGGGCTAGAAAATTCACCTTCCTCCCAAACCTCAGCTGGCCCAGGAAGATGCCAAATGGCAAATTAGAGTTTATCTGAGCATACTCAGAATACCCTGTATGCATGCCTGTTGGGGGTGAGGGAGAGGGAAGAATGGAAGGTGACTCTGAGGAATGAACATGGGTGACCAAAAAACAGGGAAGTTACCAAAAGGAGATTTTGGGGAAAGGAAATGAGTTTTGTTCTGGACCAAATGTCCAATAGGTAGTTGTAGAAACAGGACTAGAACCCATAAGAGAGGACTTGGGCACACAGATCTGGTAGTTATCTACACAGTGATTACAATTGTAGCCATGGAAGTTGATAAGATCACTGAGAAAAAGTATATAGAGAGGAGAGATGAGACCCTTGAGATGTACACACAGTTAGGGGGCAAGGAAGTCTGAGGAGCAGTAGCCAAGAGAGACAGTATCCTGGAAGAAAAGGAAGTCAGGTTAGCCAATCCTGGATAAAGCTATTCAACCTTGTCAAATTAGAGCTCACTGCTAACTTGGAGAGTTTCAATTGCGTCATGAGGTCAGAAGCCAGATTGTCAGAGAATGTACAGTCATGTCCCATGGGGGTAATGCTTTTATTTTTTCTAACATTTTACCCAATTTGATTAAATGTTTTTTAAAACTAATTACCTTGGGAGAGGTGAATCAGTAAGGCATAAGCTAGTGACAAGAGGAATGGGCATAGCCTAAGACAGTTGGGGCGTTGAGTCAAGTGATTGGTGGAAGCACAAATATCCAACCATAGAAGCAGGCAAAAAACTCAGGCCCAGGAATTATTCATCCAGAGGTGGAGCTAAAGGGTGATTTGCAGCCAGTTGCTCTGAGATTCTGGCAGAGAGAAATAGGTTAAGTGGCCTAGTCAAAGTGAACTGGGCTGCCTCAGGAAAGAGTGAGGTCACGATTACTGGAGTTCTTTCATTGAAGTTTGCATGACCACTTAATGATGATGTCATTTACACAGATTTAGAATTAAAAGGGACCTTGCTATCAAGTCCAACCTCCCATTTTATAAATGGTAAACTGAGCCACAGAAAGGTTAATAAATTACTTAGGGTTTAAAATTATCTGAGGTTGAATTTGAACTTGGGTATTCCTTGCTCCACATGCAGCTCTTTGTCTACTACCTCAATTCTACCTAATCCTGTGGCAGGGTGGGTTAAAATAGTCTCAGAAATCCCTCTCAACTCAAAGATCCTATACTTCTATTTACACAATAACCATAATTACATAAATGAAAGAGTGTAAGTAGCCCTATATTCAGTCTCCACTTCAGAGGACTGACAGTTATTTAACCGCAGATATGGGACAAGGCTATGTTGGTTTACTTTGCTTGATTGTGCTTAGTTGTTTAAAAAAGGGCGATGAATCATTGGGAGTAAGTGATTTTTTTAAAAAGAACATTAACTGAAAAAATGTTAAAGAAAAATCAAGTTCTACAAATCTGTGATGAATTTAAAGGAATCCTGGATTTGTCACAAAGATGAACTCGACCCAATCACCTCTCATTATCTGGATTCACCTGGAGTCCCTTAATAAGTTGGGGAGCAAAGTCAGAATCTGGGTCAATTTCATCTTATTCCTCCTTTGCTTACATAAAGATTAGCTCTGGTTAGAGTCTAACTCATTAGTTCTATTGGCTTCCCTTTAACTTGAGGTGCAAAGGGAAAACAGTATTTGAGACCAGGAAACAAGAAAATAGGGATGCCTGGAGAACCACACAGTTTGAAAGGTTCCAAAGTTAAATACACTTAAGAACCTCGGAGGAAACAGTTGCAAAATGGAGCCTTGCCTGGAGGTCAGAGAAATTCAGAGCTGCCAATATGCAGTAATCTAAATCTCTTGCAACCTGCCTATTCCTTCCAGCCCCATCCCAACCATCCACGACAAGCTGTCACCTAAGTGCAGTAGCTTCCTAATTGGTCTCCCTGCCACTGGTCTCTTCTTTTGCAAACCCTGTCCCAGGAAGCTGCCAAAAGGATATCCCTGAAGTCTAGATGTGCCCAAATCAGTCCTCTGTTCCAGCAGCCTGCAGTGCCTCCCTACTGCCTCTAGGATAAAATGCCAACTTCTCTGGTTTTCAAAGTCCTGGCCATCTGGTTTCAGTTTCCCTTTCCAGGATGAGTGTACCCCTCACCCAATTCACTGTGGCAGCCAAACTGACTCACTTACTGATGGCCATATATGACACTCCATTTCCTACTTCTTTGCCTTCCCTTCTACTTCTTCCCTCTACCCCTCTCCTTCTTCTTTTTTTTTGGGGGGGGGCATTTTTGCAAGGCAATGGAGCTAAGTGACTAGCCCAAGATCACACAGTTAAGTAAACATTAAATATCTGAGGTCAGATTTGAACTCAAGTCCTCCTGACTCCAAAGCTGGTGCTCTATACACTGTGCCACCTAGCTACCCCTATAACCCTCTCCCAGTTATACTTACTAATAGGCAGCTAGGTCAGTGGATAGAACCTTGGATTCAGGAGGACGGGAGTTTGAATCCTACCTCAGACACTTGCCGCTTACTAGCTATGTGACCTTGGACCAGTCACTTAACCCTGATTGCCCCTCATCCAGGGCCATCTCCAGTTGTTCTGATTCAGATCTTGCCACTGGACCCAGATGGTTCCAGAGGAAAAAGTGAGGCTGGTGACACAACACAGCACCTCCTCACTCAAATCCAATGCATGTGCTTGTCAGGGCATCGCTTCCCTGATGTCGTGGTCTTCTACAAAAATGAAGGACAGGGGGAAGCTAGGTGGTGCAGTGGATAGAGCACCAGCCTTGGAGTCAGGAGGGCCTGAATTCAAATCTGCCTTCAGACACTTAATAACTCCTA
Source organism: Macrotis lagotis (assembly GCF_037893015.1). Lineage (NCBI taxonomy): Eukaryota > Metazoa > Chordata > Mammalia > Peramelemorphia > Peramelidae > Macrotis > Macrotis lagotis. Next base: position 34,301,483 of record NC_133666.1, read on the forward strand.
GCTGTGTGACCTTGGGCAAATCACAACCCCTTTGCCTTGCAAAAACCAAAAAAAAAAAATAAACAAACAAATAGGAGAAACATTATTATTAATATTATAATATTAACTGTGTGACCCTGGCAAGTTACTTTACCTCTTTGAAAATCATTTTCCTTATGTATAACACAAAGGGTTGTTGTGAGGAACTTGAGCTAATGTGTGTAACTCTCAGCACCATTAATAGTATTTAACAGACCCTTAACCAAAGCTTGTTCCCTCCCCTTTTCTCCTTTCTATTTATTTGGCCTCTATCTTGTGCTTTGCTATCTGATTGTCTCCACCCAATAGATAGTAAGGTCCTGGGGGGCAGAGTCTAGCACAGTGTCTAGCCCATAGTAGGGGCTTCATATGCTTGGATTGAAGCTTCCAGAGTTGGGTGAAGAAGGGAACATATGGGCTCCTTCCCTAGATGCTGACCAATGCTAACTATGAAATAGAAAGGGATAGAGAGAGTTTCTATTCTTGAAAACTGACCTGCAGAGTGATGCTTCATTGGGGATGTTGAATCAATGTCCAAAAGCAAAATGCCTCCAATTTTTATTGAACAAGGGCAACTTTAGTGTTCCTGGTCCATCCCCCAGGGTGGGCATCCAGGCTCCTTCCATCATGTGGCTTCCTCTCTCTGTGTGCGGTTAGGGCTTACTCTTGGCTTAGAGAATTTATTTCATTGATTGCCTCGACCACAGCCCCATTCCCTAGCTGATCCTTATTTAGCCTGAATGGATCAAGGCTGCCTGTCTTCTCAGGAGTTGTGTTGCTCCCACCGAATTAGACCCCACTGATTTATTACCCAGGCACTGGTTCATCTCTCCCCTGCCAGCAAGGCTGCATGAGCCGTTAGGCACCAACTGGTGTCAAGGCTATTGATATTTACGATGAAGCTTTAGGATGACCCAAAATTCTAAATTAAATCTGCTTGTTTCTAAGACCCCTTAGAAAAGTCCAGCATAACAAAATTTATTTTCTTTGTGCTAATGGAAAAATTCAGGGCTCCTATGAACTTTTTAAAAATAAACACCATGAAACACTCCCCAAGTGACAGCAACCTCTGCATCAGCTTTGCCTTAAAAGCCCCTGGGATTGATGCCTCATAGGTTTAAAACCATAAGGGACCTCAGAGGTCAATGAGTTCAGTTTCTTCAATTATAAGCAAGGAAAAACTTTGGTCCATACAAATCAAGTGACTCCCCCAGATCACAAAAATAGTGTCAGAATTTGGACCTGGACACACATACATACCCCTTCCAACTCACGTTCTCATTTACCAGATTGACAATGCTAGAAATCTTCAATTCTCTGGTCATTTGTTTTCTCTCTAGGTCCCAGACTTCTTTGACCACACCCCACCTATTTCCATGTTTCTGAGATAGTTTCATAAGATCCAAGTTTTAAAAACTGGAAGAGATCTTGGAGATCAAGTCCAACCTTCTTATTTTATAAATGAGGAAAGTGAGGCAGACAGAGCACATATGACTTGCCCAGGGTCACTCAATGAGTATCTGAGGGCATATTTGTGCCTCCAGACCCAAGGCTCTTAGTGGGAGAGGTCCTGGATTAGAAACCTGGTTTTGGGGGGAGGTTGGGTCTTGGCGCCTACAAAAACCCAAGTCCAAGTCTAAATTTCTATCCATTTTTGCCACCTAGTTCCCACTAAATTAGACCCTGCCCTGTTCCGAACATCTCCCACTAAACACAGAAACAACATGCAAGATTTATTTTTTTTTCATAGCTGCAATGGACCACTGCAAAATCTTTGGCTACAAAAAAGCTGAATCTGCTTCTTGGGACTTCTTACCCAAGCATAACTGGACATATTCCTCTTTTCCCTAAGAATTCCCTTCACATATGTGAAGACTGGTACTCTCTGTCTGCCCCTTCCCTTATCTTTTCCCCAAGATAAACAGACCTAATTATTCTAATCAATATTAAGATGGAATGTTCTGTAGTTTTCGCCCCATCTTTTTTACCCTCTTCTTTATATCCTTTCTAAATAAATGTTGCTCAGAGCTCCAGGTATGATCTGACCAATAAAAAGCACAGAACAATTACTATCTTCTATGCTCAAGAGGTAACACTATACTCTGTTTTGAAGAATCCTTGAATACCAGTAGCTTGAACTCACTGCTGACTCTCACTAGCTTTGTAGGCTATTGCAATCCCCAGAGCTTTCCCTTAGGAATTGTTGTCTAGCTCCATTTTCCCCAATCCTGTACTTGGTAGGTTGATTTTTTTTTAACCCAGTTATGTAACGTTACATGTTTCTTTGTTAAATTTCATCTTCTTTATTCAACCTATCATCCTATCCTGTGGAGATCTTTTGGGATCCCTAACCATTATACAAGACATCAGTTGCATATGCTCAACCTCATGGGTACATGCTGACATATCAAAAAGGCCTCCTATGCCTTCATCCTGGTCATTGCCATAAAGGTTGACTAACGAGGCCAAAAAGAGATCCTTAGAACACTTTACTGTAGATCACCCTCACACTGACACTGACTACTCTGGGTCCTGCCTTCCAATCTGTTAGGAATATACCTGCTATTTACCCTTTTACTACGCCCTCTGGACGCCTGGGCACCGCCATTTACCTTGCCACTGTGTCAAGAGAATGATCACCAATGGAGTGTGCTGAGGATCTATTATATCTTGGCACAGTCACTTTGTGATGAATGAAAAGTCTTGAGGACAGAGTTTCTGGGTATTAATATCACTTTATTAGTTTAGTTAGCTAATCAAGAAATTGATGATCAGTGGTTTTTTTGGATACCCAAAGACCAAGACATGAAGGGACCAGAAGCCTCAATATGCATTTAGAAAAGGGGGGTCCCCTGGCAAGTGAAAATCAGGCAAATAATAAGGAGTGAGGTGGGGTACAAATCTTCAGCTCCTCCCTCTGAGAATGACTTGATCATGGGACTCAAAGAATAAATGAGGATTGTTTTTATTTCCTTTATTTTTTCATTCAGGGACCAGCCCCTGAAGGCCAGTCTTAAAAATGAAATCATAATTTAATTTTTGGTTGTTAATATAACAACAAAATCATAATTTCTCTCAACGTGTATCCCAAGTTGATATTTCTGCTTAAACAAGGAGCTCCTCGTTGTTCAAGGGCATCAGCATAGGACCGAATGTAAAAAAGTCTTGAAGCTCACTTAGGTCAACTCTCTCATTTTACAGATTTGGAAAGGATGGGTGAGAGAGGTTAAGTGAACTATCCGAGGTCCTTCCAGAAGTAAATGAGCAGCAGGGCCAGAAATCTAACCTCAGATCTCTGCTTTCAGACTCCAGACTTCCTACTACACCATGCTGAAGAGGAAAGGATGAAGAAAGAAGGGCATAGGTCTAGTTCAAGACAGAAAAAACAATCCTGATTGCCTGCTATGTCAAATGATGAAGGGCAACAGTAAGAAAAAATACTGGGAAGGCAATTTTGTTTTGCTTTGTTTTGTTTTGTTTCTGGAAGACAATCCCCATTGCCCAAGGTCACACAACCAAGTAAGTATAGAGTTTCTGAATCCAGATTTGAACTCAGGTCCTCCTGACTCCAGGGTTGCTACGCCTGGAAAGGTAATTTAGGACAAAATCATAGAGACCCTGGAATGCCAGGCAAAGGATTTTGCCTTACATTTAGTAGACAAGGGGGAGCCATTGAAGGTATTTGAACATGGGACTAATCTAGTCAGCTCATGCATTAGGAATTCTGCCTGAAGTGTATAGGAATAGTGTAGAAGGATCCGAGAATGAAGGAAGAGAGAGCAGTGAGACAACAGGTATGAAAGTAGAAATGAGAGGTACTGAGGTCCCCAAATGTTGGGAAATGAGCTATGGCCTTTACAAGCAATTCTGGCAGCAGGAGTGGCTAGCTGCTGTCCCTTATATACAGAGGTGATGACTATTCCATGTGTGCTTTCCTCCCCCTCCCCCAACAGCAGGGCAACTATTGGAGTAATTGCGCTGAGTAGGACGACTGGATTTTTGCCCCAATGTGCTGACCAGGTTGGTATTCTATTCTCTCCACAGACCAGAAAACCAACTTGCCTTTGTGCCTACTATAGTCTCCTGCCGGCCCCATGACACGGAGAGAGACCTTGCTCATTTGCTGAGGTACCAGCTGCCACCTCAGGGCTGCCATATCCCAGGGCTCACTTGGCCCACTCCCTCACCCCCCAGCCTCCATGAGGACACCAGCCAGACTGTCTGGGTAAGACCGTGCATGCAGTCAGTCCATCCTCTAGGAACACTGCCATTAGCTACCACTTTAGCCTCCCATCTGATTATGCCCCAGGTGAAAACCAGTCTTAGTTACATCCCTGCCTTTGAGTTGTGACTCCAATAGTGAGGTTGCCCTTTCCTGGAGCTCCTACCACTCTCTCAGCTGGTTCTTTCTTTTGATCAAGAGCACACATATATTTTGAGGGCCACAGGCTAATGGTTGGGGGTGAAGGATGACAATGTGGCCATGAATACTAACCAAGGTAATTGGCCCTTACAGTTGCCAAAGCCATGACCTTGACTTCATTATTTTGGTTCTTCTCTGGGAACACTGACCTCCCAAGTCAAATGGAATTATTTGACCCAAAGCTTCCAAAGTGACTTAGACCTTAAAGCATTCTATGAAAGCATGTTATTCCTAATTAAATTAACCCTGCAGAAGGCCATCATCCTGTAGCATGATGGGACTTGATGAAATAAAAGTTCTTTTGACATGATAATATTAAGCTCTGCTTTAAAAAATATGAAATTTTCAGAGGCAGTCCAATTTAAAGTGATGATTTTGAAATCTCCCAAGTGAGAATTTTTCTATCAAAGCAAGAGGAAATGTTGTGCAAGAAAGAAGTTGCAGTTTCAACCATGCGAAGACATAAATATCACATATTAATAGATTTGACCTACTTGCAATCACAGTCAGCTTCATTTTCATCTTGTCTGTATGTCATAGAGATTTTCTTTTTGCATTGCTTGTTTGGAAAGCCAGGGGGCTGACAGACTGGATATCTGTGGGTCTGTAGAGAGAGGAAAGGGACCATTGTGCATGCTAATCCTCAGAAGAAAGAAAGCAAGAAAGTCACCTAGCAAAAGGTCTGGAACATTATTCTGCAACTTTGGACAAAAATTTATTTTTTTGTCCTCGGGACAAAATATTTTAAGCCAGAAGGAAACTTAGAGGCCATTTACAAAATGTCTGAACTCCTACAGACGAGGAAAGTAAGACCTAGGGGTACAGTGACTTATCCAAGATCACATAGGTAGCATTTGAATTAGGAATAAAATTGAATCGAAGTCCCCTCACTTCAAATTCAGTGTCCTTCCCATTGCTAGTGCTTCATATCAGAGAACGTCCCTTGGATTCAGTGTCATTGATCATAGACTTAGAGCTAGAAGAGAATCTGTGCCCTCTAGTCCAGTTCCGTCATTTTACAAAGGAGAGAAAATGAAGCCCAGCAAGGTTTTTTTGCAATAGAAAGAACATGGGGTTTAAAGTCACTCCTATGACCTTGGGCAAATTACTTTATTTCTCTGGGCCTCTATTTCTGCAGGACTTAGACAAGATGGCCTCTGAGGTGCCTTTACTGCTCTCAATCTATGGTCTTCTTCTGAATTCTGCTATTCCCCATGTCAAAAAAGGAAATCTGAGTATTTTGTTAGCATAGCCAGCAAGATGAATGCGAGATAGCCTTGAATATGGCAATTTCCTAAATGTGTAGTGATCATTCTGTCACCTGGCAGCAGACCCCTATCTTCTTCCTTTCCACTCTGGCCCTTTCCTGTCTTTCCAGGCTTCTCACATTTCTGTCATCCACACTCTGTATAATCCAGCAACTTTGATCACCTTGCAAATGAAATTTCAACTCCCATCTCCCTGACTTTGCATTGGCTACCTCTACTGTTTAGAGTGTTCTCCATCCTCAGCACTGCCTCCTGGATTCTCTGGCTTCCCCTAAACCTCAGTCCAGTTCTTACCTTTGGGGGAGACCTTTCCTGATCTAACGCCTTTTAGGGCTGCTTCCTCTGATATCACTTTTCATGCATTCTGAATAGATACATCTCGTAGAAGAAAAAAGTAGATTCTCCAGTAGCTTCACCAAGAGGCAGATGGTCACTTATAAGGATATTGTAAATGGGATTCATCCTTTGGTAGGAATTGAAGTAGATAGCATTGGAGGGTCCTTTCAACTCTCTAATTCTCTATTACAGGAAGAACATACTAAAATGAGGATACTTAGCAAAATAGCATAGCATCTTTGAAATGAGAGGGTACATAATGTCCAAGTTCCATTCCCTCATTTTACAGAACAGGAAACTGGGACCCAGGGAGGCATCAACACTCAGCTAATTTGTGGCAGAGTCCGATCTCCAACTCAGGGCCTCTGTTTTCTACTCCTACACTCAGTCCACCACATTAAATTTCTCCAGAAGACCTTTCTTTACAAAAGGTCAGCAACTCAATCAGCTAAACTTCCATCCACATAAAACTCCCTAGGCTTCATGAAGGTGTCACACCTAATAAATAAAAACTCATCACAAATGTACTTGCCTTAAAACCTTCACTCTACCTACATCTGAGCCCCCTAAGGAAAGAAAACAAACTGTGGCAAAAGATTACATTTAAAACAACACTTGGAAATAAGTGTGAGTCAACTTTTTAGCCTCTGGAGTGCTTACATTAAAATATATTCTTTCCAAATGAAATTTTTAAAAAAGCAATAATATAGCCAAGGGAGCTAAAAGGGTAATTTTCCCCTTTTCCTATTTCTGATGAAGTTTATTATTTATTTTTTGGATTCATGCACATTCTGCTGCTCAATATTCTTTTTTAACATACCCTACATCTTTCAGTTCTTTCCTTTGGTGGTATATATGCCTGCAGAGCATGGAGGGGAAAAAAAATCTATGAATTTGCCATCTTTTCCTCAAGAAATATATTTGTATTATGCATCCTTTGTGCTTTGCCTTGAAGTAAAGAATGAAACTTGGGGTCAAGGGGAAAAATGAACTTATTCCTTGCTCATCATCACCACTTGCAGACATTCCTCTTGTTTTCCAATGATCTGTTTTTATTTTTATTTTTTTAAAGATTTTATTTATTTTGAGTTTTACATTTTTTCCCCTAATCTTACTTCCCTCCCCCCACCCCCACAGAAGGTAATCTGCTAGTCTTTACATTGTCTCCATGGTATACATTGATCCAAATTGAATGTGATGAGAGAGAAATCACATCCCTAAGGAAGAAACATAAAGTATAAGAGATAGTATGATCAGACAATAAGCTATCAGTTTTTTTCCCTAAATTAAAGGTAATAGTCCTTGATCTTTGTTCACATTCTACAGTTCTTTCTCTAGATACAGATGGTATTCTCCATTGCAGACAGCCCCAAATTGTCTCTGATCGTTGCCCTGATGGAATGAGCCAGTCCATCAAGGTTGGTCATCACCCCCATGTTGCTGTTAGGGTGGACAGTCTTTTTCTGCGTCTGCTCATCTCATTTAGTATCAGTTCATGCAAATCCCTCCAGGCTTCCCTAAATTCCCGTCCCTCCTGGTTTGTAATAGAACCATAGTGTTCAGACATTCCTCTTGCTGCCATCCATTTGCTCTCTTTCCTGTTTTGAGAGTCACTCCAATTTTCTCTATCATTCCCATCCAGATCCTTGTTTCTTGATCTACCAGTCTCCAGATCATACTCTTTTTACCCCCAAGGAGTTCAGTAATTGACTCACAATCTTTTCCTCCACTTCTACTCCTGTCCCCATACCTGGGAACTCGGATGTTATAGGGTCATAGATTTAGGGCTGGAAGAAATCTCAGTAATTACTTAATCCAACTTCCTCATTTTATTTTATTTTATTTTTAGGGTTTATTTGCAAGGCAAATGGGGTTAAGTGGCTTGCCCAAGGCCACACAGCTAGGTAATTATTAAGTGTCTGAGACCAGATTTGAACCCAGGTACCCCTGACTCCAAGGCTGGTGCTTTATCCACTACACCACCTAGCTGCCCCTGCATCATTCTTCCTAAATAGAGTCTTCCCTATGACGTTTAGTCCTTAAATCCTTCTCCCTTGTTCCAATATATCATTATTGCTTTGTCTTAGTTTTGATTATATAGTTGACAAGTCAGTCAAGAACATTTAACACTGTGCAAAACATTGAGGTACAAGGAAAGGTTCTTGAGGACTTTTCATTCTAATGAAGAAGACAACATGTAATTAACTACATATATGCAAGATGTATACAGGGTAGGTGGAAGCTAATCTGTTGGGAGAAGGCACTGTCACCTTCAAGAAAAGAAGTGCAGAAAGCAAGAAATGATCTGAGTCTTGAAGGAATCCAGGAAAGTCAACAGGCCAAAGTAAGGAGGAAGAATGGTTGAGGCACAAGGGCCAGCCAAAGTAGCTGGATTCTACAGTCATTGGGGGAAAGTAAGGTATGAGAAAACCAGATTAGAAGGAGCCAGGATCTGAAGAGCTTTTAAAGTTGAACAGAGAAGTTTTTATTATTATATCCCGGAGGATTCCCAAGAGCTCAGGTGTGCAACATATAGATGTGGTGAGATGAAGTTAAGTTTGTAGGGTTGAGGAGGAAAGGAGTAAGTGAGCAACTGGTTGGGAATTGGAAATGGGGTTTATACACTGGCAGCTGGGAATTCAGAATCAGTGAATTGGGGCAAGTAAGGGGAGATGGGGACTCCCAACCATGAGGAGGGAGTCCAGATGAATAGTTGCAAAGAAGTCTGTTAAGGGAGGCATGTGATGAGATTGTTTGAGATTGTCCCTTGAGGTTCAACCTTGTGACAAGTGCTGATGTTGTATCTTGGGAAACCCCAGGAGGCCACTCAGCTCCTGGAGTGGAAATGGTCCATTAGTCCCTTGATACTCTATCTTTTCACCATTCATGCCCTGCCAATTCTCAATTTTAGCTGCCTCCACCATCTGCCTTCTCAGCAACGACTCTTAAGCTCCTGTACACCCCAGAAGGATGTCACACAGCCATGCAATTTACGTCAACTACAAATTCATGTTATCTCATTTCAACAGGGACCTCACCACTGAATGAAATCCTTTTATTCTTCCCTGAGTGATTCTATAAAGTGCCCCATAGCAGTTATTCCAAACCCCCTCCTTGGTTCAAACTCTGTACCAGCCTCATTCTACCTCTATCTCAGTCAATGTCCTGACCTCCCATTTTACTGAGAAGATTTAGGTCATTTATCATAAAATCCCTAACCCCCCCCCCCATCTCCCATACCTCCAAAACTCTCTACATTATCACCCATTTTCTTTTCCTTTGTTCCAGGCTCTGGGGCATAGAGTCGTCAATTTCTCTACCCTGCCCTTGATCAAATTCCCTTTTCTCTTCCAGGAATTTTCCCCACCATTTCCTCCTTCCTCCTCTGCTGCCTATAAAATTTCCCAGATTTTTCCCAGTCTTAAAAAAAACCCTTCATTTAATCTTCCCATTCTCTCAAGTCATCGTTCTATATTTTTCTCCCTTTCACTGCCAATTTCCTAAAAAGAGCTGTTGATACAGCTGCCTCAGCTTACCCACCACCCACTTCATTCACAATCTTTTGCAATCAGGCTTCCAACCCTTCCAACACTCATTGCAATTACTCTCCTCGGGATCACTAATGATGACTAAACCCTTTCTCAGTCCTCACCCTTCTGGACTCTTGTACAGCTTTAGACATTACTGACCAGCTCTTCCTCTGGATGACTCTTAGTTTCTCTGACACTAATTCACCTCCTGTATGTCTAAATGATCCATTTCTATTTCCTTTGCTATCTAATCATCTTTTTCTTATCCCCTAAGTTTGGGTTTCACTTAAGTCTCAGTCCTAGATCCTCTAATCTTTTCTCTCTACAGACTCTTACTTGATGATCTCATCTGCAACTATGAATCCAATTATCATTTCTATGTAGATGACTCACAGATCTATATAGCCAGTCCTATGAGCCCTGTCACTGACAGCTGTCTGGTGAATAGTCATCAGCAATTCAAATTCAGAATGCCTTAAAAAGAAATAATCAATATCCCCCTAAACTAGGGGTTCTTGAGTCTGGAGTCCATGACCTTTATATTTTGAGAACTATATTTTAATATAATTGTTTCCTTCATATTCCTATACATTTTATTTAATACATTTAAAATCGTGATTCTGAGAAGGGGTCTATAAACTTTAGTAGACTGCCAAAGAGTTCCAGGCCTGAGCACTACATAAATATAATCATCATTGTTATTATTATTATTATAGGCCTTCCTCTCTTCTGAATGTTTCTGTTTTTATCAAGGGCACTACAATCCTCCCAGGTACCAGGTTTATAAACTCAGAGTTATTCTCAATTTACAAAATCAGAAAATTGCAGAATTAATGTTAGAAGGGTCCTCAGAAACCATCCAGTCTAACAACTATGTGAATAAGAGTCCACTTTATAACATATCCTTCTAATGGCCCACCAGCCTTTGTTTGTAGCCCTGGGGTTGGGGCAGGTGGCAGAGGGGTAGGAACGAAAACCATTACCTCCCAGTACAGTTCATTCTTCTTTGGACTGGCCCTCCTGATTAGGGAATCTTTCCTTATAATAAATCAAAATCTCACTTTCAATTATTTATGCTCATCACTCCTACTTCTTTCTCCTTTACCCCAACATCCAATCATCTTTCAAGTTTTGTTGCTACTAATTGTACATTTCCCTCATCATTTTCTTTTTTTTCCATTCAACCATCACCTTAGTTCAGCTCCATACCTCCTTTTACCTGTACTGCTGAAACAGCCTCGAAATTGGTCTCCCCACCTCCAGGCTCTCTCTTCTTTAGTCTATCCTTCAACATATATGCCAAAACAACCAAAGACAGGGATCTGACCATGTCACTTCTGGACTCAAAAGTCATCAGGGCTTCCTATGGCCTATAGGATTACCCCTCAGCCTGGAATCTAAAGCCCTCACAATCTGCCTTCATCTTCCTTCCAGATTTTTTTTATTTCCCTCCATTTCCTGTCTTTAATAAGCCAGATGGACCTCAACCTATTTACTGCTTCCTTTACTTGATCATGCATCTCCAAACCTCTTGTGCCTTTGCAAAGATTGCCTCTACATAGCCCTGCTTTCCCTCTACCTCTTAGAATCTCTAGTTTCCCTCAAAGACTAATTCAGTTTTCACTTCCTACAGAAACTCTTGGGGAGCAGTAGTTGTTAATATTCTTTCACTCCTCCAATTTCCTTGAATTCATTTACTCATCAGCTTACAAATTGTGTCCTCCTGTCTCTTCCCCCTCTTCCCCTCATGCCCCAGAATGAAAGCTTCTTGAAGCCAGAGGCTGATTTGTTTCTAACTTTGTATCACTAGCACCCTGCTGATGGTCAGTACAGCTTAAGTATTTTCTGATGACATCACTGAGAAGGATCTCAAACCCTGATTCTTCACTTACACAAGTTGTGGGACTTAGAACAAATCAATCATTCTGGGCATCAAGTTTCCTCATCTGCAAAATGGGGATAAGAAGCCCATCCCTACCTACTCCCTCAGCATTGCTTAGAGACTGCAGCTCAGTTCAATGAAAAGTAAATTAATCTGGAACCAGACCTCAGTTTGACTCCTGATTCTGCTCCTTCCTACCTGTGCGATCTTAGGCAAGACTCATCTCTTTTGGAGGCATCAGTTTCCTTATCTTTAAAATGAGGGGGTAGAATTAGGTGAGCTGTCACTGCTTTGTGACCCTCAGAAACATCCCTCTGGGCCTCAGTTTCCTTTCCTCTTCTATAAAACAAGGAGTTTAGATTAGATAGCTTTTGAACATTTGGTCATACTTTAAATCTATGATCTTGTGATCTCTAGGGTCCTTAGATAAAAACCTAATTATCATTCTAGTCTAAGCCCTTTAAATTTTTTTTTTGCATGATTTTCCAAAGCATTACATTATTATGGACAATTGGAACCTGGACCAAAGTCCTCAGGTCCTATTCCCATTTTGGGCAACCTTGGAGACAGATTATGCTGGGCCAAGAGGCAAACTTGCCACCTGATGCCAGGTAAAGCAAACCAACATTCTTCTCAAGTTTCTAGAAAACCTTCTTTTCCTGGGGCCTAATGGAATCAATAGGGCTCTGATTGCTAGCGGATACTTTCCCTATAAACCTTCAACATTATGCTGTAGTCCCAACGGCTCCAAACAGCCCAGCAAGAACACTGGAGATAACAGATTGGATGCCATGGAAACCGAGACAGACCTGGTTTTAGCAGGCTGTGCTTTAGTGATTTTGTTATTTATTTATTTATTTCTCCTGGATAAGCCATCAAGCTACAGAACAAACCTCGGTAGAACATCTTCTTGAACCTATTTGTATGGGACACTGGGCAGCTAATATCTAAGGCAGCTCACCATTTGCTTCCCCTTTGAAGAGATATGCTGACTATCAGAGTAATGACAGACTGTACATTATGTTCTTGGTTTCGGTGTCCAGCCCGGGGATGGTTTACAAACTCTTTGTGTGTCCTCACTCAAAAATGAAAAACTAACATTGCTCTGGGGCTGGAAAGTTTGAGAAGCCCAGGATATACCTATCTCATTTCACTATCTCCATAAGGGAGGTATTTTATAGATGGGGAAAATAAGGTTCAAAGTAAATACTAGGGGGGCAGCTAGGTGGCATGGTAGATAGAGCACCAGCCCTGGAGCCAGGAGGAGCTCAGTTCAAATTTAGCCTTAGACACTTAATACTTAGCTGTGTGACTTTGGACAAATCACTTAACCTCATTGCCTTGCCAAAAAAAAAAAAACAAAAAACCTTAAATGCTAGTCATGGAAGTAGAAGCCAGGACTACATGGAAATGAGCAAAATCTAAAGACATGGGAGGAAGAGAAGAGAGGAAATAGATATTAACAGCAAATGGATCCACATAAGATAAAGCAGAGATAATGGGGTAGGTTAACACATAGGACAGAGAACCAGAACAATTTGTATTTAGATGTCATCTCTGACACTAGCTGGGGACCTTGGGCAAGTCTCTTCACTTCTCTAGGACTCAGGAAGTTCCCTTAGATTTAGCTATTCTCACATTAACGATTCCCTGGGTCCTCTTCTCTTTTGTCTGTTCATAGACTCAGTGACTTCCTCAGGGTGCAGCTAGGTGGTGCAGTGGATAGAGCACCAGCCCTGGAGTCAGGAGGACCTGAGTTCAAATCCAGCCTCAGACACTTAATAATTACCTAGCTGTGTGACCTTGGGCAAGTCACTTAATCCCATTACCTTGCAAAAAAAATCAAAAGACAAAAGCAAAAAACCAATGTATATCTATGATGCAATACAAATTCTGCTGGCATTTCAAGTCCTTTACAGCCTGGTTCCTACCTACCTTCTCCAGCCTTATTGCACTCTAGGGCCAAACCCAAATGGCCTACTTGTAATTTTTTCCCACCTCTGTGCCTTTGTCTGAAATGATCTCTATCTTTCCAAATCCTGTTTTCCTCAAAGCTCATTTCAAATGCCTTTGCCCACATGAAGTTTTCCCTGATCCAAACCAGGCCCTCCAAGTATCTTAACCTGTTGTTTACTCTGATAGAATGTGAGTTATTTGAAGGCAGGGATTATTTCATTTGTGTCTTTGTAGTTCAAATGTGTAACACAATGCTTAAGTATTATTCTACCAAGAAATATCAAGTAAAAAGTACAATTAAGTATGTGCATTGATTTGTATCTCAAATGCTAACCATAATGTTAAATGACCTAGTGGTCACTTAACAAATGCATATTCATTGGTAAGTTTTCCAGTTAAGGAAAGGAACACAGGCCTCTCTGGCACCCAGAGGGGCCCTCTGCCATCTGCTAATACTGACTGGTTGACTCTGGGGAATTCATTGACCATTTCAGTAAACAAGGTAACTCTGTGAAGAGTGGTTAATTGCGGTAAGGGAGAGTTTCCACATCTTATTTTATTAGTTTTCCAATTATACACAATAGTAGTTTCTACCCATCATTTTTTGTAATGCCTTGAATTTTACAATTTTTCCCCCCACCCTCCCTTCCTTCCCCCTCTCCCCCCACAGAAGCCAATCTGATAATGTACATTATTTCCATGCTAGGCATTGATCAGAATTGAATGTGCTCAGAGAAAAAAACATATCTTTGAGGAAGAAATAAAATATTAGAGATAGCAAAATTACTGACATTATTTTCCAATCCTAAAGTGTAAATTCAGAATCAGAGGACCTGTGTTCAAATGTTGACCCTGATACATACTAGCTGTGTGACCTTAGACAAGTCATTTCACCAGAATCCCATTTTGCCACCTGTCAAATGAAGGCATTGAAATAGAGGGCCTCTCTAATCACATTTTTCTGAAATGTAAATCAAAAAACGAGGCCACTCAAGTCACACATGTAACTGCGAGAGGGCTGGCAGTAGAGCCAGGAAGGGTTCATTTCAAGTCAGACCTGCCTGTGTTGCTTACTACTTGTGTGATGCTGGGTAGGACATTATCCCTATTTGTGCTCTAGGCGAGAGGATTCCTAAGTGTGGCCTGAACTAAATTAAGATGCAATTGGCAAGTATTGGCAAAGTGATAGAAAGACAATAAAACATAGCTGCCATTACATTTTTTTTTGTTTTTGGGTTTTTGCAAGGCAATGGGGTTAAGTGACTTGCCCAAGGCCACACAGCTAGGTAATTATTAAGTGTCTGAGGTTGGATTTGAACTCAGGTCCTCCTGACTCCAGGGCCGGTGCTCTATCCACTGCTCCACCCAACCACCCCGCCATTACATTTTAAACCTAAGTCAATATACAGTCACAAGGTTATTTAGGTACAAATTAGCGGTCCCTCGTTTGATTTGAATTTAACACCACTGGTCCAAGATACAGAAAAGGTACAATTTTTAATGGCCAATGACATTCAGCAATCTAGTACAAATAGATTAAAACCAAACCAGGACAACTGTGGCATTGAGGCATCTAAATCTCAAGGTAG
Source organism: Macrotis lagotis (assembly GCF_037893015.1). Lineage (NCBI taxonomy): Eukaryota > Metazoa > Chordata > Mammalia > Peramelemorphia > Peramelidae > Macrotis > Macrotis lagotis. The sequence continues at coordinate 34,316,485 of NC_133666.1, forward strand.
TTATGAAACCTCTTTGGGTGGGCGATGGTGATAGGGTACTCACTCCCTTTGTAGGTGATGAAGCAAAGGTTCAGAGGAATGAAATGTCTATCTGTCTCAGGAAGAGAAATCTTGAGGGTTCTCTTGATTCCAAGTCCGACCTTCTAACATCCCAAGCATAACCCATATAGGGAAATAATCCTGGGAAGCCTAAGGAACGATCCCATGCCACCCCCCTCATTTCCTTACCTTTTCCTGGAAAACCCACCTGCCTCTCATTCCTCTTCCAGTTTGCTCTTCTCTTATCTCACACGCTACTTGGATTCTATGCCACATGTCTTGTCCAAGAAATAGGGTGGGGATGGAACTTCAGCTCTGCACATCCAGGGGTATTCCATCATTTTCCAAAGTTGGGTGAGGATTGGTCAGCCCAGGGAACTCTCTGCATGGGAATAGATAGATATGTCTCAGGATGCTGACTAAGGTTAAAAGGAAGTGAAGAGAAGCTCATTGATAGCCAGCCAATGACAAAGACAGGATTTGAACTAAGCCTTCTGGTTCTGAGCCTGAGAACCCAACCCTTTACCTCTATTTCATCTTCTGAAAATTAAACTATCATTAACATCCGTTTCCTCCAATCTCAACCTGCCTCTTCTGTAGAATCATTTGTTCATTTTCTGTGTTCCTTGGCTCCTGCTGTGAGTCCTCAGACTTTGACATAGGTCAGGTGGGTCCCCTGGCAGAAATGAACCCTGGACAACTTTTGCTCTGCTCCCATATAGGCTATAGGTGCAAATGAGAGAATAGATGCTCTGCTCTGGGCAGAGCAAAGCAAGCAATGCCAATGGTCAGTTGGGATGCAATTTATTCACTGTAGTTCTTGTTTAGAAGAGGGAAATAGATTGTGTTGAACCAGAACAGTCTTCCTATTTAGGAGAATCCCCTTGGGAGCTGGGAGTCCATTCCTTCTCCCAAGCTGAGAAGGCCCAGTAGGGGATGGATCAGGATTCAACTGTATGACCTCCAAGGAAGAAGGTCTAGATGAGCTCTGGATGCAGGAGGTAGCAGTCCTTTGTTTACTATCTTGGGCCTCAGTCAATTCTGCTGGGTCGACTTCCAGTGAAGCCAAAAGGTTGGGCTGGCCCTCAGCAGAACCACAAAACATTCCAGCTGGAATAGATTTTAGATCTCTTTGGAACCAGCTACCTTGTCTAACCAAGGAGGAAACCAAGGACCAAAGAGAGAAAGGGGTGAGAAAACTAGGAGACAGGAATCTGCAACTCTTTTTTCCTGGCCTAGTGCTCTTGCCACTTTAGCCCCCGAATTTTTTTTAAGTTTTTTTTTTTCTGCAAGACAATGGGGTTAAGTGGCTTGCCCAAGGCCACACAGCCAGGTAATTATTAAGTGTCTGAGGCTGGTACTCCTGACTCCAGGGTCGGTGCTCTATCCACTGTGCCGCTAGCCCCTGACTTCTAAAAGAATCTCTACTCCTCCTGAAGTTGGGACAAATAAATTCTTTACTGGTATGAAAGGAAGGACATGATGCAAAATAGGTATTCCTTCAATTGTCCTCCTTATACTCTAATAGGACTTTGAGCAGGAATAAAATGTACAGCTCATTCCAGAAGAGGAATCCATGGGTGGGCCAAAGAAGATCAATGATTTACCTAAAGCTACTCAGGTCTTAAACACAGGCCCTCCCACCCCAGAGCCCTTTTCCCTTGAATGCAAATGCTACTGTAGCAGACCTGGTAAAACTTACACACAATTCCTATTTGCAAGCCTTTGACTGGAGCTTCTTGGACTTTTTCTTTTAGAATCTAATTCCCAGTAGAAGACAATTCTCCTCTTTGAGCCTACCAACCTATAAAAGAGGATTTCCAATAAGACTCTTAAGCAGGGGTGGGGACATCTGACCCATGGACCATTTGGTCTGGGGCTGCCATGGCAACCGCAAGTGGGACTTGAAATTCAATAAATCAAGGAGCTTTTTAGGGATGTATTAATTAAATGCTTGACCAAATACAGCAGGCAATTGAGGTTGTAAATATCCAAATGGCCCTTGGCAGAAAAAAGGTTCCTCACCTCTTCTCTAGAGAGTAACATAATTGAATTTTCCTAGCCTACCAAACAAGCATTTATTATTCATATATTTATGCCAGACAATGTGTTAGGCATAAAGGGCACAAAGACAGAAGCAATATCATCCCTGCCCTCAAGGAGTTTTTATTAAATTGGTACAAAGAAAGCCAATGCAGGGAAACCTTGGTAGAGGGGAAGAAGGAAGGGGAAGCAAGAAGAAGAGAGAAGTTACTAACAGCTGGGAAACCACTAAAGGTCTTTAAGCTAAAGATCAGTGACCCTAAGCGATGCAATTGAGGAAGAAGAGCAATCCAAGCAAAGAGCATAGCCAGGGCAAAGGCATGAGGACGGGAGATAGATCTTTGGATGTGAGAAGCAACAAGGTCAGTTTAATGGAATTATAAAGCGCACAAAGGGGAGCGAGTGTACAAAATTGGAAAGTAAGACTCGAACCTGGTTGTGGGAGTCCCAAGTTGGAGTCTATATTTGATCCTACAAGTAACAGAGAGCCACTGGAGTTTATGGAGTTGGATTTGGGGTGATAGGAACAGACATATATTTATGACGGCTGTATGGAAGATGCATTGGGGGGGAACTTATCAGAAAGTTAGTACAATGGGTCAAGAAGAAAGAGGGAGAGAAAAAACAAATTCTCCTTCTAGGTTCTCAGAGCTATCTGTTGTCAAAACAGGGGTTTGGGAATAAAGTTCAAACTTAAGAAGTGACAGGAAGCACAACTTTTACTGTGACTAAAAGTCTGTGCAATTTGATCAATCCAGGGACCAGTTCTGATAGAAAGACCAAAGACTCAGAATGCAGAACAAGATAATTGGGGGTGGGTGGGATTGGAAACATGGTCAATTTAAACATTTATTTTGATTAACTATGAATGAATGAATGAATGAATGAATGAATGAATGAATGAATTCAGGCACCAATCTATCTAAGCAAATACAATCAGTGAAAGTGTAATAGGACCTAAGAATGGTAGAGTGCCATAGTGGCTAGTGACAAGCGGGAAATCCTGAGTCTTCATCTCCTCTCTGACACTTGCTAGCCATGTAAACTTGGGCAACTCATGTCACTTCTCTAAGCCTCAGTTTCCTCATCTGTGAGGCAAGGATTAAAACAGCAGTTTGTTATAACAAAGGCTTGTTGTGAGAATTAAATAAGATAATGAAGCATAGGCAGCTATTATTCTGATGTCCATCCCTCGGCACTGAAACTGCTACTTTTTCCATTGAAGCCTGTCCCCAACCAGATTGCTCCATTTTCATTGTTCTCATCTAAGTTTCAATATACTGAGAATGTCAAAGTCAGAAGGAACCTTAGAGTCTACCAAGTCCAAGAATCCCCTCTGAGTAGTGGGTATCCAGCTTCCACTTGAAGTCTCCCAGGCCACGCTGGGACAACTCTCAAGAGAAAGGCTTTTCACCATCAGGCCCAGGTCTGCCTCTCTGCAATTTTTATCCTTTGATCCCCTAAGACCAAACAGAAAAAAAGAAAAGTCTAATCTTACTTTACATGTACCAGTCCTTCAAATACTTGGAGAGAGCTCCCTGAGTCTTCGCTTCTCCAACCTAAACATAAATATAGTAATGGTGCTATGATATGTGTGTATATACATACCTAGCATGGTGCTATCCATTCATTGATTAAACTAGGATTCCTCAATTACATATTACGTGCCAGACAATATTTTAGGTGTTCATTTATTCATTAATTGAACAAAATATTCTATTAAGTAAGTGCTAGGCACAGGGATACAAAGACAAAAAGGAAAAGATCCTACTGAGAAGAAGTCATTGAGTCAAAAAAGGCCCTGAGTCAATTAGGGTGTAAGTGTCAAGTGGCGCCAAGGCCCTGTGCTCAGCCGCTGGGGGCTACAAAGCCAAAAACCCGTTGTAGTCTCTCAAAGAGCTCCCAAAGTAATGAGGGAGCCAACATGAAAACAGCTATGTCCAAAGGAGTTATAAAGGAAATAAGGTGGAGATAGTGTCAGCGTGAAGAAACTAAGATTAAGAAGGACTTAGGAGGACAAATAAGTGGTACAGTGGATAGAGCATCGGCCCTGGAGTCAAGGAGACCGGAGTTCAAATCCAACCTCAGACACTTGATATTTGCTACTTGTGTGACCTTGGTCAAGTCACTTAACCCCATTGCCTTGCAACTCCCCCCAAATAATGATAATAATCATAATGATAATAATAATAATAATAATAATAGACTTGAAAGGTGTTCTTTCAGAAGATGAAACTTTAAAAGCTGACATTTGAAGAAAGCAGGAGACCAGGGGGAGGAGGAAGAACACACCAGAGATGGGGGACAACCAGTAAAAAGACCCATTCTGATGGAGTGTGGTATGGCATGTCCCTGGATTACAGGGTACCTGGGGGGAGGGGTAAGACTTCAGAAGACTATATAGGTAAGAGGGCACCAGTTTATGAAGGGTTCCAGAAGCCAATCAGGGTATTCTCTATTTGATCCTAGAATTTACAGAGAGTTCTGGAAAGCTTATCATAGAAGATATGGTGGCTATAGAGCCTGTAGCAGGTAGAGGAAGAGCAGATTTTAAATACCACTCTGATTTATAATGGTTGTGAGTATTTAAGCAAATGCCAACCTCTCCAGGACCTTCACACATCTCTCTCTGTTTATAAGATTTAAAAAAGATCGAGATCTATATTGGAAGAGGCAACTTCCTCACTGGGAGCTCTCCACACCTGTGATGAGGGTCTAGCTAAAATAGCAAAAAGAAGAAAAAAACACAGAGTAATCCAAAATCATTTTGTAGGAGAGAACTAACCACTGGAAAGGTCTAGGACGGTTCCTGTGCTTTGGAGAAGTAGAAATTTGACAAGGTGAGGAGTGAGAGTATTCCAGGCCTCCCAGAGAGCCCATCACATAGGCAAGTAGGGCAAAGCAGCAAGCACAGTTTCACTGGAACAGAGAATGCTTCCAGACAAGTAACACAAGGGCCATCTCGAAAAATAATCCAACAGTCACCAAGTATTTAGAAGGTGTCCGCTATGTACAAGGTACTGTGCTAAACACAGGGGAGACAAAGAAAGGATAAAATACCCTCTAGGAACTCTTCAGACTATAATGGACTTTTAATGGCCAACAGAGCAGTTTGTATTTCATCCTTGAGGTAATGAAGCTTCTGATACTTTTTGGGCAGCAAATGGCATATAAAATGTGTCCAATATTTTCTCCACAACATAAGGAGATGTGACCCAAATAATCTCTAAGGCCCTTCCAGCACAGTCTAGAACCTTCTCAAGCCAATCTGAGACCACTGCCTTCTGGTCTAGGTGAAAATTGTCCAAGGCTTCTTTCCCCTGATGTTGAACTTTCTTGGGGTTGAGAGAAACTTCTAGCATTTTGGGTGGGAATTTACCATCAATAAGACTGGGCTACCAGGGTAACTCTATTCCCCAAACAGTGCACTTCTGTTCTACAGAGCTCTAGCTGGTGTGAGATTACCTAGATTCCAGGCTTCCCAGCAGCTGTGAGTCTGAACAAGAAGTGGTGATGTCAGCCACATTTTTTGCAAGTGGCAAGTGGCAATGAGCTGAGCTCCTTAATTCCACAGAATAATCTCTGTCTCTATCTCTTGGTCTCTTATTTATCTATAGCTCTCTGTGTCTCTATCTCTCTAGCTCTAGCTCTCTTGTTAGCTCAGAGGCAGACAGAAATCCAGGGGCAAGGCTAGAGAAGGGTGAAAACAAAGTCTGCTCTTAGCTTTGTGTGTTATGTTTGGTTTTCAAAGTGAAAAGAATGGCCAAGGCCACTTAGAGAACACTCTCTGGGCTAGGGATGAGTGGTCCTGAGTCCCAGTGCTAGCTCTGACTGTCTCTGTTGCCTTGGCTAAGTCCCATTCTCTTCCTGGGCCTCAGTTTTCTCACCTCTACCAAGACCTGAGAGAGAGAGAGAGAGAGAGAGAGAGAGAGAGAGAGAGAGAGAGGCAGAGAGAGGCAGAGAGAGACAGAGAGAGAGAGACAGAGAGAAAGAGAGACAGAGAGACAGAAACAGAGACAGAGAAAGAGACACAGACAGACAGACAGACAGACACACAGAGAGACTTCAGGGAGAGTTCCACATGGTCTGGGAAGCTGTGTAGGGACCAAATCTAATCTTCATCTTTTCATTTCTTTTTTGCTCTGGGGTTGAGGAAGGCCATCTGAGCACTACAATAAGTCTTTTGTTGAGCATGAATCAAGCAGTAATCTTTGGTAAACCATGAAACATTCTTTTTTGTTCAATCTGTATAACTTTGTATTAAAGACAATTCCAATTTTTGCCTATAAGTCTGATGCCTCCTCAGAGCCCCAGGAAGGCTGTTCTGGATTAGGGACATGGATAATGATTTTAAAAGGCAGCACTGCCTATTAACTGAGGGCATCAGATCTTGTAAACAATGTGGAGAATGCCATGGGGGTCTGGTATGCCTCCAAAATACCTCAGCTCATTCAGTATATACACAGAAGCTAAGGACTTTGCTTCCAAAGAGGTGGATGACATAGAAGCAAATTGCTTTGGAGAGACTGTGCAGGATTTGTAGATGTTCTGTAACTGGTTGGCTAACCATGTGATGATTGCTTTTAAAAGTATTAGTCAGCATCCACCTGTCTTTTGCCCCCATCCTTTTGGCTGCTCTTTTCACAGTTGGATTTCTTTGCTCACTGTGTTCAGTGAGATACAAGAGCATCATTGAGATGCTGTAAGGAGAGAAATTTTGGATTGTTCTCTTCATTGATTCCATGTGGTCCCATGAAACTGGCCCTGGTCCTGGGTGTCTGTGCTTTTTGTTTTCCATTCTTGGTGAAGGGTGTAGAGTCTTTGACCTTGAAAGCTACAAAAAGCTAGGAGAGTGAACCACAGGAATCTGGGAGTTGGATTCCAGGCTAGGTTTTATGGTCAATCCCAAAGAACATGTGCCAAAGAGCAATGAATGACTTATAGAAGTAATCTTCTAAGAAGGGCTCATCCAGCTGTCATGTTACAACTGGATGTAAAAATGATAGGACCAAGGCATTGGGCTAAGTTGACCCTATTAGCTCTCCAAAGATGAAGAGGTATAGGTAAGAATAGGACCTCAGGTATTCAGGAGAAATGTGAATATATTTGTTTTTGCTCTGGCTCTGAAATGATAGCGAATTGATGTTAAGTAGTTGAACAGTACTGGAGTATTAGTCCATGGTACCTGACTACAAAGGAAAGCCAACTAGTGGGGCTGGAGCCACTAGAGAGAAAAGAAACTTCCCAAACCCATTAGGAAACCCAAAGGGGTAGATACAGTTGCCTTTGCTCCAGAAGAGTAAACCAGAGTGCATTCATTATGGAAAAACATTTTTGTTACGTATTTACTATGCGGCAGTCAGTCGGAGGATTTCATAGAAACAAGCAAGAAAACCCTTACCCTCGAGGAGCTTATGGTTTAATGGAAAAGACAATAGATAAGCAGCATTGCAGTGTAAGAGCAGGCCAGGAAGTGACAGGGAAGTCTATAGCCAGTAAGATAAAGCAAAAGTCCACCTGTCATAACTGAAGAACTCAGAGGCAGAGACTAGGTTATTTAAAAGTAAGAGGTGAAGTCTTCAGTCCAAGTAGAGAAAATGTTGTATGTGGAGGGAGGTGAGACTAGTGACTAAAAAACATCATTACAGAGGAAGAAAAATGAAAACCAGTCATTGTTGACTGTGCACCAAGTGGATGCTGCCCCAAAAGAATGGATTTTTCAGAGGGAATGTGTGGCCTAGAGATCTGACCAGAGACCATGGAGAGTTGAGTTCTCAAACCTTGTTCTGTTAGGCTCAGAAGTTATGGCTAGAAGAGAGCATCTTAGCCAACCCCATCATTTTACACAAGGAAACAATTTCTGGGAGATGCAGTGACTTGTTTCTGGTCACAGAAATGATAAGTGGCAGAATCAGTGTACTTTCAATTGTATCATGCTCCCTCTCTGCCTCAGGACCCCCTTTCAGAATGGGAGGCAGTTCAGGGGAGTGGAGAGTGTGGGGGTGGTGTCTCAATTACTTCCCCCAGCTCCCATACCATGCAAGCACCAAAGACAGTGTCAACATCTCAACTTCTGACTCTTGACAGTTGCCCTTCCAACAATGTCACTCTTTAGGGCTATGGTCCTGAATGCCAACTCCTCTTGCAGCCTTGGGACCACTGACAGAACTCCTGTTTCTGTGAGTAGAAGATACAGCCGTGCCTAGGAGCTCTAGTCACTCTGATTAAACAAAGCTAATTAAGATAGCCTCGCAGAATGACAACAGCTCCAGCATTGGTGTCCCTGTCACTCACAGTCTTGGAGATTGGCCCTAGCAAATCAGAGTGACTCAGTCTGGCCAGCATGTCTGATTGTGCCCATACTGGATAAACATGGCCTTCATCTTGTGGTTTCCTGTTTTGACATTTACTAAATGAGGATAATGTTCCCTGAAGCTTCAATTAACCCCCTCCCTCCCTCCATGCTTTCTTGGGACTCCTTTGAATGAAGACCCACAAATTGTACCAGAAACATTTTCTCTGAGCCCTGGCCCCTTGGCAGTCTCTCCAATACATTGAGTGTAAGTGACAAGGTTTAGTGCCTCATGAGGCCCTGCCAAACTACTCTGGATAAAACACTCTACTCAAATTCACAGCATCACAGATGGAGAGAAGATAGGGACCTTCTAGAGGTTCCTTTGGTGGACTAGAGGTCATCTAGGCCAACCCCTCCTAGACTCCCTCCCCCCATTCTTTTAGAGTTTAGGAACCTAAGGCACAGTGAGAACTCAAAGCAAATGAATTGGATTCCTGTGAGGGGAATGTTGTGATAAGTCACCAGCCTCACTTTCTCCTCCAGAGAACTGAATCAGAACAACTGGAGATGGCCCTGGATGTGAGGCAGAGTTACATGAGCTGTCCAAGGTCACACGGTATCATGGAATTCAAAGCCTGTCTAACCTTTATTGCCATGTCATATCCCAAATTCAAGTCATTTGCAGGGTATGATCTTTGCAGGGTTTAATGCAAAGCTTAGCTTAGGCACCACCTCTCACAAGAAGCCTGTCCTGACCGCTCCAGTTACCAGTATTCTCTTCCTCTTGGAATTCCTCTCTTTTCAATTACTGGTGGATATGGATCCTCCCAGAAGGACCTAAGCTACTTGAAAACAAGAAATTGTTCCTTTTGGTCTTTGTATTCCCAATGTCTAGTACATTTTAAGGGGGTGAGGGTGGGTTAGGGACTGTATCTGCATAGGGAACTCTCAGTGGCAAGACTCCCTCTAATAATGCAGGTCAGCATTTTTCCTGCAGTTCACAGTTCTAGAAATTTTCCTAGGGTACTGACAAGTTATGGGATTTACCCAGGGTCATACAGCCAAGATGTATCAAAGGCAGGACATTGAACCAAGGTCTTCCTAACTAGCTCTCAAGTCATTACCTTCCAGCTACCTTGCACACAGTATGAATGTTGTATTGAATTCAAGCCTTCTGATACTTCTAGATACTTCCTCCCTCCCGAAGTTCAACAAATAAGTATGTAAAATTTGAGGGCCCCCACTCAGGAGAGAATAGTCCCTCAAGATCTTCAATGGATTTCATCTTCATTGTGCACAGTGAATAGAATGCTGTGCCTAGAGACAGGAAGACCTAGGTTCAAATTCAGCCTTTGTTTGCAAAGAAAACCATGACATCAGGTTGCTGATGCCATGACAATCACATGCATTGGATTTGAATGAGAAGGTACTGTGCTAAGTCACTAGCCTCACTTTCTCCTCCAGAGTTATCTGGGCCCAGTGGTCAAATATGAAACAGGATGACTGGAGAAGGCACTGGATATGAAACAATCAGGGTTAAGTGACTTTCCCAAGGTCACACAGTAAGTGTCTGAAGCAGGATTTGAGCTCAGATCCTCCTGACTCCAGGACTAGTGCTCTATCCACTGAACTACCTAACTGCCCTACACTTACTGGCTAGGTGTATAACCTTGGGGGTGTCACTTAAGAAATCTGCCTTAGGCCAGATAGGTGTACCAGCCCTGGAGTCAGGAGGACCTGAATTCAAATCTGACCTCAGATACTTAATAAGTGCCTAGCTGTGTGACCTTAGGTAAGTCACTTAACTCCATTGCCTAAAATAAGTACAAAAAAAAGTCTGCCTTAGTTTCCTCATCTGTAAAATAAGCTGGAGAAGAAAGGGGCAAACCACTCCAGTATCTATGCCCAGAAAATTCCAAATGGGGTCACAAAAATTAGGACACAACTGAAACAACGATAACAATTGGCTGATCCTACAAGGGAGAAAGGAACAGCCCCTGACTCTGAAAGAAGTGTCATTATGTACTTCATCTATAAAATGGGGCAAACACCTCTATTCTTTACCTCACCAGATTGTTATGTAATTCAAATGAGGCAACAAATGTAAACTAATTTTCAAAATGTCAAGAGTAATATAAAATTCAATAATTGTCATTATTATAATTACTACTACTACTCAAGAGGCTATTTGGTGTCCAAGACTTGGAGGTAGAAGATGTGCTTGAGGTTCAGTCTTGCCTTTGACACTGACTCCTATGTGACCTTGAGTTAGTCATTTCACTTGTGAGCCAAAGAACTGAACTACAATTTACCCTTAGAAGGTATTTGGTCCAAGTTTCTCAGTTCCTATGGATGATGAATCTAAGAGCCAGGGAGGTCATATGGGTACAGATCCTTTATTAAGCCAGGCACTGGGCTATTTGTTTCACCAAAATATCTCATTTGATCTTCACAACAAACCTAAAAGGTAGCTGTTATTATATCATTCCCTTTTCACAGTAAGAGGAAGTTGAGGGGGGGGCAATTAGGTGGCACAGTAAATTGAGAACCAGCCCAAGAGTCAGGAGGACCTGAGTTCAAATTGGACCTCAGACACTTAATAATTACCTAGCTATGTGAGCTTGGAAAAGTCACTTAACCCCATTGCCTTGCAAAAAGAGGAAGTTGAGGCCTATAGAAGGTAAGATTTGCCCAAAGCCACACATCTATTAAGCATATGAGGTTGGATTTGAACTCAGGTCTTTCTGACTCCAGGTCTAACTCTCTAACCCAGTGCCACCTAGCACCATGGAGATGATGAGTGGTACAGCTGAGATTCTAAGCTCTCTGATTCCAAATTCAGTGCTCTCACCATTCTTCCCTACTGACCTTTCCAATATTGTAAGTTCCTTGAGCATAGAAACTATTTTCTTTTGTCTTTGCATCACCAAGGTCCTACAGAGGATCGAGCATAAAGTAAGTGCTCGATTGAGTTTACTGAATTGAATTAATACAGTACTTTATGGTTTGTAAAGCATGGTGCCTAGATTATCTCATTTGTTCCTCACAACAATTAGGTGCTATTTAGACTTATTTTACAGATAAGGAAACTGAGGCTGAAAGAGTTGAATTGATTCGTCTAGGGTCACACAAGAAGGATTTGAACCCAGGTCTTCCTCACTCCACATTTGGTACTACCTCTTAAAAAAAGCAAAACTAGCATGAGAATAAAAGCCCTTGTAACATAACCTCCTTTGAAAATCTGAGCTCTCCAGTGACCAGGATGAGCATTTTAATAGTTAGCTATTGCCTTTAGAGCTGAAGGGTTCATTCATCAGTAAAAGTTGGAGTACTACTGTGATCTGCCTATAGAATAAGTAGTCTATGGCATGCTGCTCACACGTTCAGAAGTCCATGAAATTCTGGTTGCCAGATTAAAGAGGAAGATTCTAGAGTCCTGTGTGAGAATAATCACAGTCTAGTTTTACCTGACCAGAAAGAAAAGCAATTAGATGCGTTCATTCTCCTAATGGGATGTGAGAAGAATAAAGAGGGGGGAAGTGATACAGACACATGGGAATCTTCCTTTAACATCTACACTTACATTAGGAGATAGATGGCTAGTTCTCCCAAACAACAACTTCAGCACCATGGAGAGGGAATGACTTTTATCTCTGGCCCTCATTTCACTCACTAGACTCCTGAGTGAGTTGGTTCCAATGGTAGGTCTTTAATGTTTTTATTCTGTACAGTTTTCGCCAGAGCTTCATCTAGAGGTTAAACAAGAGTGCAATTAAGGCTCCTTCCAACTCGAAGACTCTGATTTTACCCCTTTTTTTCAGGGCTCTTTTTTTTAGGGTTTTTTTTTTTTTGCAAGGCAAAGGGGGTTAAGTGGCTTGCCCAACCACACAGCCAGGTAATTATTAAGTGTCTGAGGTCGGATTTGAACCCAGGTACTCCTGACTCCAAAGCTGGTGCTTTATTCACTACGCCACCTAGCCGCCCCTTCAGGGCTCTTTTTGTTGCCAAAAGCTCACTTGATCAGTGGGGTTCACTTTGTAAAGAGCAAGTATTCCAATTCATGCTTGATACCAAGGCATCCCCTCCTAAGAAGGATGGGTGAATATTCAAAATGTGGGAACTGAATTAGTCCCCTCAACATATGAGGTCCCATCCTTCTCTGTCAGTTTATGCACCAAGGTCCTTCCAGTTCTCCCATATGTCACAACATTTGGGGAAAATAGATATCCTCATTCAGGAAAAGACATAACATCAATTTTATTTCTTTCAATCAGAAAAGTTGTCAAAATTATTTGATAGTTTTGAAGGTGATGATATTAATGGTAGACTCACAGAATTTCTTTCAAAACTCAGGGTTCTTCTCTTCTAACCCATAACTGAGTAGAAATCTCTTCTACAGTATATCTAACAAGTGGTCACACTACCTTTAGAGAAGGATCCCTTGAGAAAAATTTATTTAATTTCTGTGCAATTCTAATTTTTAGCAAGATCCTCCTTACGTTGAGCTGAAATCTATCTCCTTGTAACTCATAACTATGGATCCTTGTTTTGTCGAATGAAACAAAAAAAAAAAAATCTAATCACTTTTCCATGTAGCAGTCATTTAAATTGCTGAAAGCATCTATCATGATCTACATGAAATAGTCCTTTCCCCAAAGATTAAACATTTTCATTTCCTTCAACTTACTGTTCAAGAGAATGGCTTCCACTTCCCTCAAAACATGAGGAAGACTATTTCCTAATATTTCCCTATGATAGGTGCCTCTGCACGCTTGATTACTGAGGCATGGATGTCCATAAAGATGGCACAATTTTAGGCTACATGACCAAAACTAGAATATCCAAAACAAGAGAGAAGATAGTGCCATTAATCTCTACCCTTACATCAGGTCCAGTTTGAGGAGCTAGGTTTCAGAGAGATATGAACAAATTGGTAAGCAAGAAGAAAATAATCATGATAGTGATTTGTTTGTAAACTATTTGGCGAGTTTGAGATTTCAAGAAACACAGTCACGCATCTACCTTAAGATAAGTACGGAATTTATTGCATAGTATACAAGTAAGGTATACCTACTTATTCTGAAAGGATATGGCAACACTATGTGTTCTTTGGTTCACTCACCCACTGCTATCTACTAAGATCTACATTTTCATCTAGTCTAGGAAAGCACAATTGTTAATAGACTATTGATTCAATTCAAAATATTAGTACTAGATGGTCCAGAGATATTAGGAGTCTGTAATTTTAGACTGAGGTAGACAACATGAACTGAATGTTCCTATCTGGAATAAGTAAAGCTTAGTGACCAATGAATACTCCAATTATAAGTAGATGAGATAAGGCTAAAACAGAACCTGGTACATTACCTTTGAAGTCTGGGACACATGGATGCTCATCAGTCATTTTAACTGTCTCTAGCCATATGTCCTTCTTCCTTCTCTGAGGAAAGGGACTAGATCCAGGGATGTTGTAAAGCTCAAATGAGATAATGGATCCAAAGCAGTTTGAAAACTTTAAAGCACTCTATGCCTGTTGGTGTTGGTGTTGTTAGCTTACAGTCACCAGGCCTCCAGACTGGTGATGACTTGATTCTTCAAGCCTCCTACTGCACTCCTGCTGGTTCAAACAATGTTTATAGTGCAATCTAAGTGTCTACTGGTAAATGGTTTACTACTGGACTCTGCAAGGAAAAGCTTGTACACACTTGTAAATTTATTCTAAATTATTAACAATTTCTTAAGTCCAAATAGTTGGCAAAATGATCGTTCTAGTCTTGATCTGTAGCTTTTGTGAATTTCTAAAGTGTCAATATTTACAATGAAAATTTACCATCAACTCTTGCAAGCAAATTAAAGCTAACTTCCTCTGGCAGTATCTAGCCAGCCTGAATCATTCCACCCCTTGATTGATAGTACAAAGGTGAGTACCTTTCTAAGTACAATGCATGGTTTCCCACATAAATTACTCAAACCCATTCCGTTCCCACACATAAAACATAAAACCACGCAAGTATAAAAATATCTTACTATATCTGATATGATGGTATAAAAAATACAGTGGAGCTACTGGCACTGCCACCATTTCTGGCACATCCTGAGAATTTCCACAAGAAGTCTGAACTCAAAACTATAGTCAAGTCATTGCCCTTCAGTGTTGGTCATGGCCCTGAAATTTCTGCCATGGATGAAAGTCACTGTCCTATACTGGCTATAAGCAGACAAGAGTAAGAAGAAATGCATCCAATAGACCACTTGGGAAGAAAGCTTATGATTCAGGTTTTTTATTTCTGCACTCTGAGTTGGGAATTCAAATAGGAATTTCACATTCACCCTGGGGAAAGAGAATCCAGTCCAAATATATAGGGGGCTAGATATTGAAGGCAGAAGGAGAAGGGGATAGTAGAGGATAAGATGGGTAGGTAGTGTCATGGAAGCAACAGACATGAAATGGGTGGACTTCAGGAGATGATGGAAGACAGGAGGGCATGATGGCCCAGAAGGTCATGAAGAGTCGGACACAATTGAATGACTGAAGAGCACCACCACCAACAATCTCATAATGGAGGAATCCATAAACTGCTATTAATAATATATCAACCTTCTTCATCTTCCTCTGCATCAGAGGTCACAGCTCCTTTGGGCAGCATAGGAGAACAACTCAGCATAGGTACAGGGACCCAATTCCCATTATGCCACTGTATTTACTTAACTCTGCACAATACCCAGATACATTTGCTCTCAAAATGAAGATATCAGCCAGTCCATCACTTGATATATAGAGGAGAACCTAGTATTCAATTTAATACTCATTGTGACCATCACGCCTTGTCCAGTATTCCACTTCCTCCATATTCTTAGTGAGAGAGGGAGGTGTGTTATTTATAATCATTTAATCGAGTAGTGGACCTGGAGTGCTGCCTCCCTAAGCACTTTATAAATATTAACTCATTTGATACTGATAATTCTAAAAGGGAGATACTTTTATTACCCCCATTTGAGAGTTAAGTAAAGTGATGCAGTCAGAGGTTAGGGAAATTTCCTTGGGCTGCATAGCTAGTAAGTGTCTGAGGCTGAATTTGAACTGTCTTCCAAGTGCATCACTCTAACCACTGTGTTGTATTGATGCCTACCTCCCATTCTACTGCTCAATTAACAGGTTGTCAGTAAATGAAAATCTGTGGAAGTCAGTCAACAGACAAACTGCCTCTAGAGGGTAGGTACCCCAAACAGCAATCATTGTAAGTATTGTTTTCTTTTGCTTCATTCAATCCTTCTATAGGGTCTGCTCCCTCTGGCTAAAAGAGGGGACCCAACTGGTGCCCAAACTGTGAGACACTTCTCACAATGCTGACATTGAGAAGAGAGCACCACTAGATGACAAAAAGGTCAGTGATATCCCTCAATGAAAAATGAATTTTCATTTATATGAGCTCAACAGACCAGGGGATCAGTGGTCCTATTCAAATGTGATACTAGTAATGAGAAGGACTTAATGATTACATGGTTAAAGGTTATTTTTTGAAGGATTCACAAGATCACTTAGAAATCAGCGGCAACATGGTCCTGCCAGACTGACTCTCAGGTGACAAGCCTGTTCAGTGCTTATATGCAACTCCCCGAACTCTGAGGTTTATGGTGTGACTGATAAGTGAGTCTAGTGACATGGAGGGCAGATAATGACCGAAACCAAGTTAACCTATCCTTCTTGTACTCTTCCTGTGGTTAGAAGTGACCTCAAGAGTAGCATTGGCTAATCCAGAACTCCAATGAGCCCAAATATTGAACTGAGTCCCACCATTTTGAGTCTAAATTAGGCCTCTGTTTCACATGGGCAGTGATCCCCAGACCTTAAGATAACATGTCTTTTTCACCCATATGCTTTGGGCTGCTACATGGGTATATAAATCAACAGATTACTAATTAATAGGTTGTGTGCTCTATCTAAGGAAGAGAAGTAATGTACATAACCCCATCTATCATCCCAATCAGTAGCTCACTGGTCACATCAAAGCTGGGCCTGGTTGCCCATAAATCTGTCCCTGGCTTGATTACATGATTTGTTCCTCTGTACATGTTCTTGTTGTGTATCTCTAAGGGGCAGCAACAAGGCAGGACCTGAGGGAAGATGGGTATGTGCCTGTCCTTATCTCAGAAGCCAGAAGCAGGTGGGGGTTGGAACTAAGGGAGGCTGGTTCCCAGGGAGATCCAAACCTGAGCACAAAAACAATACTGAAAACGTGCAGATTGTATCTAACATACAGAAGGCAAATTGAGTCCATGTAGGAAGGGGGGTCTTTTTCAGGAGAAGAATACAACTTGTCCATCCACCATGCAAAGCTAGATACTGAGTCAGGCAAATTCAAACCTAATATAAACCTCAATGCATGAGGAAGGTTATATTTTTCAGCCTACTAAGAGACCACAGACCACCTTGCTTCCTGGAAAGAAGAGTCGCTATTGAGGTGTGAGCTGAAACAAGGAGCTTCATCCATGATGTTGGAACCTTTGCTAACCCTTAACTCAGGATTATTTTTTTACACCACTCTTCCTGCTACCTGCCCAGGGAGTTAGGGGGGGCTTTTCTGATGTAGAAAAAATATCTGGCAAAAGCAATCATAGAGATAGAACATAAGATCTAATAGGATTGTAGATTTAGAGCTGAAAGGAGTTTTAGAGGTTTGATTTAAAGGGACATTTTAATGATGAAGAATTGAAGGTAAATGCCCTGCCCATGGTCCCAGAACTAGGTCCTCTAACTCCATTCTCTTTTTTTGACTTTTGCAAGGCAATAGGGTTAAGTGACTTGCCCAAGGTCACACAGCTGGGTAATTATTAATTGTCTGGGACTGGATTTGAACTCAGGTCCTCCTGACCTCAAGGCTGGTCCTATAACTACAATCCAAAGCTCATAAAGTGCTATTTGTTGTGGCAAAGAACTGGAATGAATGTACATACCTGTCAATCAAAGAATGACCAAAGCAATAGTAGTATATGAATATAATGGAATATTCCTGTAGGAAGCACTCAGGGACACTAAGGAAGATTTGTCAGAACAAACATAGAGTGAAATAAACAGAATGAGGAGAACAACTTACAAGATCAGCACAATCGTCTAAATGAAAATAATAATGAAAGAAATAAAGCAACTGATCAATACAGTTTTAACTATGCATAATACACCAAAACAATTATAGTAGCTCATCTCTCAGTGGCAAAGAAATAGACATAAAGTAGATGCTTTTCACAGGAAGAATACCTAAACAGACTTGTGGTACATGAAAGATACATATGAAGAATTCGGAGAAACATGAGAAGACTTGGACTTGCATGAACTGATTCAGAATAATACAAGTAAAACCTGAAAAACAATAGTCACAATGACAGTATAACAAAACTGAGAGTTATGTTGTTATAATGAGCAAGCTCAACCATAGAGAAGATTTATGAAAATATGCCTCCCTTCATTCTCAATAGATGTAAGGGATGACTGCTGTGAAATATGTCATATATTGTCAGATGCAATTTATGAATATTTTCCTGAATTACTTCCCCCCCCCTTTCTTTTTTTAGTTTTGGCTACCAGGGATGGCAAAAGGGTGATAGATATATTTGGAAATGAAAGTGATGTAAAAAAAACCCAAAAGAAATGTTAGAAAATAAATCAACGGATTCATTTAATGTTTTCTAGGTTTAACTGGGCCCTGATCATAGTCTCATTCCATTCCAATGACCTTCCATTATAAATGCCAGGTGGTCTGCCACTTACCTCTTCTGAGCTTTAAGAACAAACAATACTTCCATTCTTGTTTTAGTTAGTATCCAAATCCATATCCCAGATATACCAGGAACTTCATCCTAAGGAGTCAAGTTCAGGAAACTAACAAACAAAATTCTAGGCTCAGATTTTGCTTGTTTCTTTGCTTGCATTTTAGAAAAAAGCCAAGAATATATCTCTTCACAGGGAAAAAAGAAAAAGAACAAAGAGGAAAAAATAAGCATAAGTTATCGATTCATTATTATGAAACACTAGAGAAGTAAAATGGTAATTTTCTGTGTTATGTTTCCTCTTCAAATTCAAATATCACATCTCAAAATTTCAGAGAGAAACTAGGCCATTTCTGAATCTTGGTGATCCATTTTCATTAACAGTGGCCTCTAGGACTCCAGATTAATCTCAAGAAGTTCATCCCTAAATTAATGGGGAAAAAAGCAAAGAAAGGTAGCTTAGCCCTCCCTGGTATAAAATTATATTATAAAGCATCAAAACTGTTTGGTACTGGCTAAAAAAATAGAGGGGGAACCAGTGGAATAGATTAAGTGCCAAAAAATCTGCAGTCATTAACTATAGTAATTTGTTGTTTAATAAACTCAAAGTTTCCAGCTTCTGTAATAAGAACTTACTATTTGATTAAAAACTGCTGGGAAAACTAGGAGATAGTATGGCAGAAACTAGAGAAAAGGTCAAAATTTAGTCATAAAAGGTAATGTTATAAGCCAATTAGGAGAATGAGAAATAGTTTATCTGTCAGTATTAAGTCTTTCTCATTACTAGTATCACATTTGAATAGAACCACTGATCCCCTGGTCTGTTGAGCTCATATAAATGAAAATGCATTTTTCATTGAGGGATGCCACTGACCTTTTTCTCATCTAGTGGTGCTCCTTTCTTTTTTTTTTTTTTAGTTTTTTTTTGCAAGGCAAATGGGGTTAAGTGGCTTGCCCAAGGCCACATGGCTAGGTAATTATTAAGTGTATGAGACCGGATTTGAACCCAGGTACTCCTGACTCCAGGGCCGGTGCTTTATCCACTGCACCACCTAGCCACCCCTCACTGTGCCACCTAGCCTAGGTGCTCCCTTCTTAATGTAAGCATTGGAAAAGGGAGCATTTAATGACCAAAGATGAGATAGAGAACATTATGAAAGACAAACTAGATAATTTTGATTACATTAAATTTAAAAGGTCTTGCACAAAGAAAACCAATGCAACCAAGATTAAAAGGAATGCAGTAAGTTGGGAAACAATTTATACAACTAATATCTCTGACAATGGACTCGTTTCTAAAATAAATAGTGAACTAAGTCAAATTTATATGAAAACAAGTTATTCCCCAATTGATAAATGGTCAAAGATATGGAAAGGTAGTTCTCAGAAGAAGAAATCAAAGCTATCTATAGTCATATAAAAATTGCTCTAAATCATTACTGTTTAGAAAAATACAAATTAGAACAACTCTGAATATTGTCTCAAAAATAAAATATTCAAATTTTTTAAAGAAAGAAGCCCATCCCTACTGTTGCCAAGAGATTGGTGTACTCAATGAAGATTTGAGAGTTGGTAAAAGTGAATAAATTTACATTTTAGCTCCAGAGTTTTATAATAGCTCAGGATTTAATATGCTAGGCTGCCAAGTATACAGATTAAATCTTTCTCCTAGAGAGACCATAAGCTGCTTGAAGACAGGTTCAATAACAAAGGATTAGGTGAGATACCTCAGGGAGAGAGAGGGAAAGGGAAGCAGCCATGAGACCTGACTGAGCTGAGTGTAAGAGAAAAGGAGAATTAGTCATAAGACCAGGCTTAGACTCAAGGGAGTTTGGCCATATGACCTAGAGGTTCATGGTTCTCCAGCCAACCTAGGCCAGGAGTATGTGGTTCTAGCTTAAAAGAGAAATAGAGAAATCACCATCCTCATAACAAGAAAGAAGAGAGAAGAAGATACTTCTCTTCTAGGTCCCTGCACTTAAATACATTTCTGTAGTGGGTTGGACAAGGGTAGCCCTTGGGAAGTGGTGTAGCAACTGGCTCCAGGTATTCTCCAGTCGGCAAGTTACAAGCTGGTCTTTCCTGTCCTGAAATGCATGACCTTTAAGTCCAATATGTAATTTCCTGTGGAAATCGATTGTCATTTCTGCATAAGCTTGACCCAACAATGATAACATGGCCAAGATCATATTGAATTTCAAAAGGAAGTGTTCCCACAGAACAGTCAGGATTTTAACTGTGTAAAAGATTACAAAATTTGTTTTCAATCACATCTCCCAAGTCCATAACTTCCTGTATCACTACCTTTAATGGTTCTGGCAACTTAATGACAAGATCAAGCCTCCTGATCCCTGAAGCCACCCCAAGATAAATCAATACCAACCTGGGCCTAAAGAACATCAATGAATCTGGAACAGTCGAGTAACCATTATAGTCAACCCATTTGGCAGCCTGTGAGGAATCCTAGATAACCCAGGTCACTGCTCTAAAAATGATATTCATCTTCTGTATATTATTAGGCAAAGCTGGCATTGAGTACTTCAAGACCATCTGGAGAAAGGGTACATCAGACCTAATTAGAGCTGAACTTCTCCAGGATGCCAAGAGTGGTGACAGTGAGGGGAGGAGTGCAGAACTGTACTTGATATTATTGCAATGGTCCAAGATGTAGCACACATCTGGCATTGGCTAACTCTTCTGAGACCAGAAATTTCCAGAAACCCTGAGGTACAAAATAGAAAGGCTGACCGGAGAGACAAACACTGACTTTAACCCTTCTAATCCTTCAATGCCCCAGCTTGGCATAGTGGGTGGAGGGCTAAACTAGAAAAAAAAATAAACGAGTTCAAATACTAATTCAGCCATTTATTGTTTAGAACACTGAGGAAGTAAGCTGCTGAAATGTCACTAAAGGCCACCAACACTGGGGAACAATATAAACAATATATTCAGTGTTTAATAGACATTCAATGATTGATTAATCGAGGCGAGTAGCTAAGATCAAATTTTAACTTGAACAAGCACCTCTCTCAGCCAAGGTTTCCTCATCTACAAAACAGGGGAGAATATGGATATTGGTGTTCATTTAAGAGTACCTACTTCATGGGGTTATTTGTATCAAATTTAGTAAGAAAGGGTGTTCAAACAAATTTTAGTGCATTTTTAAGCTTTAATAGATTTTGGAACACTCTCTCTCTCTCTCTCTCTCTCTATATATATATATATATATATATATATATAATTTGTAAATCTCATTAAAAAATAAAAGCATTGCAGAAATATTAGTTATTATGACTATGATTATTAACAACCATCATTAAACTCAGACTTATATCCAAGGCATTGGTAATATAAGGCATAAGATAGAAGACAAACAGTCTCTCTCCTCAAAGATCTTATTGGAGGAAATAGTATATATTCCTATAATAGAAAGCATTGTGTAGTAAGGGAAAAGACAAAAGAATTTGAGAATTTGAGGGAGGAGAGGATGTTTTTGGTAGGAGAAAGGTATCAGGGTGAGACCATCATGTGAGAAAGGGAGCAACTGGGACTTAAAAGAAGAGAGAGCAAGAGAGAGAGAGACAAAGACAGAGATAGAGAGACAGGCAGAGAGAGAGAGAGAGAGAGAGAGAGAGAGAGAGAGAGAGAGAGAGAGGAGAGAGAGAGAGAGAGAGAGAGAGAGAGAGACAGAGCCGGGGTGGGGGGAGATAGAGACAGAGACAGACAAACTGAGACAGAGACAGAGAGACAAAGAGAGACTGAGAGAGACAGAGACAGAGAGACAGACTGAGAGAGACAGAGAGAGATAGCAGAAATCAGAGATGAAGAAGGCAGGCATTCCAGATACAGGGGAGGGAACTGTAATAATGCTCAGGGATGGGAAAACAAAGGATGTAATGGGGGAGGGGCAGCTAGCTGGACTGGGATACAGGGGAAATGGAAGGAGTATGAAATATGCCTGGAAAGGTCAGCTTCCAGCAAGAATCCTTGACCTCAAAAAGTCTGGAAAGGGAGATGGAAGCTAGATTGGAGAAGGCAAGTATGAAATGCCAGGCTAAGGAGCTCAGATTTTTTTTTTTCCAAGAGCTAATAAAGAGGTTTCTGAACAAAGGACTAAGCCTGTCAGTCCTGTACAGGAGGAAGATTATCTTGGCAGCTGAGAGAAGAATGAATTGGAGAGAGGAAAGAAGCCCTTAGAAAACTCACCTAGAAGCTCTGCAAGCACTGCTGGGGGTCTGAATGAGGGTAGCGGACATGAGACTAAGAGAGGGGGAAAGATGGAAGCAATCGTGTGGCAGAATTGACTGGCTAGATGGGAGGAGAACGGGTCAGGGATCCAGGAGAGCCAACAATGGCAACAAGGCTATAAGGCTGGGTCGCCAGCAGGATGGTGGGGCCCTTGGAAGGAAAAATCAGGTCTGCCATCCCTTGCAGGAGGACTGGCTTCAATTAGTGCCTCCTGATACAAAAAGTGACAATGCTCTTAGTGGTGACTCATGTCACTGCTTCTGGAAAACATTGGATGTGACAAGTCTGAAGAGAGAAAGTTCCTCCATCTTCTGGGCCATGTTAAGTTCCCATGACATCTCTCCTCTCTTACCCTACCCCCTCACTTCCCATTGCTGAGGGGAGGAGAGAGGGGAGGGAGGGCCAGCAGCTGCTCTACAGTCCACCCTGTCTTGGGTTTACCTCCCATCTGAGCAGAAGCAATTGGTAAGAAAATGAGGAGCCTAGGCAGTGCTGCCAGCAGCTGATCATCCAGCAACAGCTGGAAGTAGCCATTTTTGAGGCTGGACCAAAGGACCAAATCTGATGTGAAGCAAACCTCAAGTTGAGAGGGAGGAAGAAACTGTCTCCTGTATGAGATCAAAGGGGACCAAAAACAGGTTAGGATGGGAACTCCCCTCAGCCCTCTTTTTAATAGTGTATTCTTTCTGCTAATGCAGTGCTGCTTAAGGATATTAAGTGTTGCACCCTCTAAATTCTTCACCTTGGGCTCCAGTCCTGGTTGCCCCACCCCTGTTTTGGCTCTGTGGATAATTACAGCACTTGGTTTGTTTTCTTCTTGCTTCTTATCTGAAAACCACATTTCCTCCTTCTAAGAGAGCCAAGTTCTCTAGGCAAGCTGAATCCAGAACTAGGAGCAATAAAAACAAGCCTTTGTTCTAGGAATGCTCCAAGTCAGTACTTTACATTCATTCCATACACATGTATATTTATTTATCTGCATATGTGTTGCTTTTTTTAGTTGAATATATGCTTTGGAAGGGCAGGGACAATTTCAATTCTTTTTCCCTTGGATCCTTAGAATAGTGACTGATAAATGAATATTTGTCAGACTGAATTGAAAGAAAGAAATACTGTATTTGCAACATCAAGGCAACAAGAACCTAGCTCTAAGAGTTATTCTCACATCAGGCTAAGAAAGAACCAGATAAAAAGTAGAACCTCATTAAGATACAAGAGTAATTGGGAAGGGCCAGGAGAGCCAGGATAATTCCTGTCATCACTGAGCCCTACAGAAACCATCCTCTACTTCTAACAAAGCCTGTTAAAGTGACAGATGTGGGCATTTCCACACACCTGATCCATATAAATGGCTGTCTTGGTTTGCCAGTTCTCACTTTTGCCCCACCACAAATAATGAGTCTTCTTTCATTCTCACTAGACCCAGAGAAGAAAAGCCTTGCTCTAAATGCATAGTTCAGAGATACCCTAAAGTCATTCATGTCATAAACCCCAAGGACAAAAGCAGGCACTGCTGTCACGCCAGTAGGGAAGAATGAATACATATATGTGTGATGCCTCTAGCCAAGGTCCAGGCGGCTCCACAATGGGCAACGCAAAGATACCAATCCCATTAATAGTGCAAATCACTTCTGTTTGGGGTGGGGGGTCACATGGACTGTCATCAAAACCATATCTTCAACCAGGCACTTTTTTCCTAAATTCAGTTCTGGGTCAGCTCAATCCTTTTTTTGAACTCCATGTAAAAAAAAAAAAAAACCAAAATAAAACATTGCAACTAAAATAGTGGTTTTTACCAGACTTATCTCTCCCACTTTATTCTTCCTTTCCAGTTTCTTCCAGGGAGCCAACCCTTATAACAAAAAAAGAAAAAAAGAAGAAAGAGTCAGCAAAACAAATTGACATATCAAGACAACCAAAAAGCCTGGCCTTCTCTGTAGCAGTCTAGTCCCCCCCTCTTCTACAAGGAGAGGCTTCTTCTCACACCTTTTCTTTAAGGTCAAGTTTGACGATTATCATTACATAGTTTTCATCGTCAGCCATTTTGTTTCTGCTGTTCCTCTCCTCAATGTTATTCTAGTTAGTGTATTTATTGTTTTATAGGCTCTGCTTATTTCCCTATGCTCTGGTGTATCTGGCTCTTCTTGTCTCTCTCTAAATTGATTGTGTTAATCATTTCTGTCAGTAAAGGAATATTCTATGGCATTCATGAACCCCATTTTGTTTAACCATTCCCTAATGGATGGACATTTCTCTTTCCATTTTTTGCTCTCTACAAAGATTGTTACTATGAATATATGGAATCTTTCATTTTTGGACTCCAATTTTTCCCAAATGAAATCATCTCAAGTATCACTGGCCTTGAGGAAGAAGACATTGGGAACAATCCTCTGTTATCTAGATAGAGAACTCCTCTGGAGGTTAAAGTGCCTCTTAATCCAATTGTTGTCTTCTCTTTCTTGTTTGGATAGCAACACCTTCAAAGCATTTACAAGGTACTTAAATGTCTTATTTTAAAGGACAGTATTTTCTCTGTTTAGGAAGTTTTTTAAAAAAAAAACTGTTTGACAAACTATGAGAATATATTACCTAAACCAGAGGCAAAACTAGATGGAGAGTCCAGAGTTTTGCTCCAGGGTGATGACCCTGGCAAGTCTTCCTTTCTTCCCCAAGGAATACCTTTCCTCTTCACAGTGACAGTCTTTCCCATATCTCATTCCAGAGCGGGGGGGGGGGGGTGAGGGCAGTTGAAACCGACCATGCCAGATATTCTGGGGAACAGGTGCCTCCTACTCATATGAATGAACCCAAGGCGGGACTGTTTGCTGCCCAGAAATATTACTCCCACCATCTCCACTCAGTTGAAATTACCCCAAGTATAGTCCTAAGTTAAGTAATAAACACAGGAAAGATTTCATGGAGATGTATGTTACTCTCTCATCTATAAGGAATGAGGACTTCTAAGATTTGCTACCCCCAAAGCAAGAGATTTATTTAAGACTCTGGCAGTGATGTGAACAGTTTTGGTTTCTGAGCCCCCAAGAGGTTTGGTTCACAGCAAAAGTTTTTCCTAATCCTATTGAAGTGGGAAGTTGCCTTCTTCACAGAGTTGGTCATTGAGCTTAACTCCTTCATTTTACAGAGCAGGAAACTGAGATTCCAAGAGATTAGGTGCTTTGCCTAGGATTACATAAGTAGCATGCAGGTCCTCTGATTGCAAAATCAGTCTAAGCATTTATTAAACATCTATTTGATACCAAGCACTATCCTAAGCAGTGGAGATAAAGGGAGAATAAAAACAATCCCTCTCTTCAAGGATCTTACATTCTAATGAGCTTGGAGGAGTCACTTCCACTCTCTGGGTCTCAGTTTCTTCATCTGAATAAACCATTGCTCTATATAGCTGACAAAGAGATTTTCTGAAAGTCTGCTCTTGTCATGGTACCTCCCCAATTCAATAAACTCCAATGACTCTCTATTACTTTAAGGATCAAACGTAAACTCCTCTGATGAATTTTTTTTTAATTTATTTAAGGCAATGGGGTTAAAGTCACACAGCTAGGCAATTATTAAATGTCAGTTCACATTTGAACTCAGGTCCTCCTGCCTCCAGGGCTGGTGGTCTATCCACTGCGTGACCTAGCTGCCCTCTTCTGATGAAATTGAAAGCTTCTTATGCATCATTCTCTCCCATGTTCTTTATATACTCACATAAAATTATGAGGAGTCAGATTTTGAAAAATGCTAGATTTCAAACAGAGGAGTTTATGTATGAGCCACTGCAGTCTACTGACATCTCTTTGTCAGCAGTGCACAGATCAAATTCTTATTGGGAGAGGCAGGAGAACAAGGAGGCTCCAGCATCTAAGGACCTTCCAAGTCACCACTCATCTTGAAATTATCCCCTTTAGCAATTTGTGCCTATTTCAAACTGAGAGCTAGAAGTATTGCTACTGACTCATTCTCCCTACTCATGGCATCTGAGTCAGGAGTCAGGTTTGGTTCCCCATTTCTATAAAAGTCCCAACCATTGTGTAGAGGAAGAGACAAAAGATTTAGACATTTCACAGATCTGTGAGAATGAGAGGCATTAAGCAACACCTAGGCATATTCAGTGCAAGGAAGGGCAGCTTCTCTGATGATCCATCAATGGCTCCCATCTCTCTTTGGGTTACAACCCAGTCTAATCAACACAAGAATCCAAGCATGGAGCCCTCAAGGGACTAGATGCCAGTTATGTCTACTATCTCTTGCAAATGAGACCCAGTCCTACCTTTTATCCTAAGTCTCTCTTTCTTCTATCCCTGTGTTCTGCTTTGTCAAGGGCAAGCTAACTGCTGATATGTAACTGGAATAGCGCAAAAGAAACGCCTGCTCCTTTGTGTATTAATAACCTGTCTGAGTCTTTGAGGATGAATGAATGAATCAATCAATCAATCAATCAACAAGAATTTATCAAGTACATGCTCTATTTAAGGCACTATACTTACTACTGGGGATACAAAGAAAAAGAAGACAGTCCCTGCTCTCCAGAAGGTCACAATCTAATGGGGAAGATAGTATATAACAGAGGTTTTAGTGCAAGTCAGATGGAAAGGTCTCATCATCTTTAAGATATAGCAGGAAGGCAGATTAATACATCTTTATCTATTCAATAAAATGACATCTATGTCTTATGTTGAACCATTAGATAGTGTCAAGGATTTTAGTAGTGATATCTTTCTTTTCTAGGTCTTCCATAGCTATAAGTGCTGAGGAGCTGGGGACTACAGACTCTGCTCTTTTGTGGCGATTGGTCAGTACTTGGAGGTGATGGTTGAAGTAGTAGTGGTTGTTTGACTCACCTGGGGGGGCATATTCTGCTTCTTGTTTCACCTTGCTGCTTCAACTAGGCTGGGCTTTCTGCTCCAATGATGGCACTTAGTTGGAGGAAAGAAAAAAAGAACAAAAAGAAAACCTCTTAGTCCCTGACTACCCAGGGACAGAGCTGTACCAAACTTTATTTTCAGAAAAACATGGCTTCCTAAATTTCTGTCATCTTTTGGGAAAGAATTATTTTTCTGGGGAATTATTTCCTATGGGGAAAAGGGAGTAGCGTAGCTTGGCTAGAACAAAGAATAGGTGGACAGTTATGAGATAGAGCTAAAAGGGTGTATTGGAGCTTTATACAGAGGATCCTGAATTGCAGGATGAAGAGGGTGAATTTTAGTGGACACTCGGAAGCCTTTGAAGTTTTTTTTTAGTTTTTTTTGCAAGGCAATGGGGTTAAGTGGCTTGCCCAAGGCCACAGAGCTAGGTAATTATTAAGTGTCTGAGGCCAAGTTTGAACTCAGGTCCTCCTGACTCCAGGGCCGGTGCTCTATCCACTGTGCCATCTAGCCGCCCCTGGAGGTTTTGAGGAGGAAAATGAGTGACATGTTTGTGAATAAAAAATATCATTTGCTTAATGAACCTTTTTGCCAGTCAGCCAGAGGCAGCATCTAAAGAAAGTCAAGATGGAAACAGATGATCAAAATGATGCTAGTCACTCTTCCTTAGATGAATGATTCTTATGGTACCAAGAAAGGCTTACTCTAGGAGACAGTCAGGAATTTATCTAGTGATCTGCAGGCTAGCTTCAACTTTTGCCCTGTAAGGAAGAATGGACGTGAGGGAGTACATTCCCTATTCTTGTTTTGGACCTCTTCCAGTCACTTATCTTTGCCCACAAGATCCACTGGGGTGAGAATGGATTAACATATGAGAGTGGATTGTCATATCTACCTTTGAAGTCAGGATCCTTCATGATGCCTTCTCTGATTTCTCCTGCTCAGGTTCACCCCCAATAGTATCTCTGTAACCAGAGTATCTCTCCTTTCTCCAATATCTCATAATATCTAACCTAGGAGCAAAATTCCAGGAGCATAATTCGCCATCTTATCATTGGCAGGTACTTTGGAAGGCTCCAGGCCTGTATCTGAATAGCAATCCTTTAGACAACTATGCAAATATACAATATCCCCAGTGGTCATCCAACTTCTGCTCAGACTTCTTGACTTCTCCTTAACATCTTACAGTGGTGACCACCCTCATCTCCTGAATAATCTCTTCTCCCTGGGGTTTTAAGACATAGCTTTCTCCTTGTTGTCCTCCTACCTAATGCAGTTCCTCCTCAGTTTCCTTGGCTGAATCATCTCTGTCATGTTCCCTAACTGTGGGTGTTCCCTAAGACTGGATCAGGTCCTCTTCTTGTCTCTTGTCACACTCACTTGATGACTTCATCAGCTCACATGGGTTTAATTACCGTCTCTGTGCTGATGACTCCCAAATCTTTATTTCTAACCCTCATCTCTCTCCTGAGCTCCAGCTCTGCAAGACCAACTTACTACTGGTCATTTTGAACTCAACAAAAGGTAGATATATCAAACCCAACATGTGCAAAACCAAACTCACTATCTTTATCACCTAAATCTATCCCCATCCTGAACTTTTGTCAAAAGCACCACCATCCTTATAATTAGTCACCCAGGGTCACAAAATTCAGTTAGCCTCTCCTCTTCCTTCTCCTTCATCTCACATATCCAAACAGTTGTAAAATCTAGTCACTGCTATCTTCCTATTTCTCACATCTATAACTTCTTTCTACTCTCATTGAAACCCTCAACATCTCTAACCTGGACTATTATAATAGCCTCCTAAAGTCATTTCTCCTCCATCAAATTCATCCACCACACAACTACCTAATAGACGTGCCCAAAAGCACAAAAATGACCATAGTACTCCTCTTCACAATAAAATCCATTGGTTCACCTTTAGGGTCAAGTCTAAACTCTTCTGGCACTTAAATTTTTCACAAATGGGTTCCAGACTAACTATGCAGAGTTATTATACATTACGACCATTGAGTCATATGGTAATCTACCCAAATTCTCCTTCTTACTCTGTTACATACAGCATTCTCCATCTCCAGGTTCTTAACTGTCCTCCATATCTAGAATACTGTATATTGTTTTTCGGCCTTACTCAAAACCTCTTGCTTTTAAAGGTCTGTTTCAATCATTTTCTTCTCCTAATATTTCCCTCTAAAGCCAGTCTCCATTCTTGTTTTACCTGGATCATGCATGTATGCATTTCCCTGATCTCTTGAGGCTGTAAGTTTTAGGAGGACAGGGACTGTTTTCATCTCTCTCTCTCTCAATAATTTGAATGGTGACTCTTACATTTACTGTTGTTATTCATTCATTCAATCAATCATGTCTGACTTTCTTGACCCCATGGACCATATCATGCCAGGCCCGTCTCTCCTCCATTTTCTCTCAGTCTGTCCAAGCACATGTTCCTTGTTTCCATGATACTATCTCTCCACCTCACCCTTTCCTTTTGCCTTCAATCTTCCCCAGCACCAGGGCCATTTTCCAATGAGTCCTATTTTCTTTTTATGTGGTCAAATATTTAAGCTCTGGCTTCAGGACTTTACCTTCCAGTGAATAGACTGAATTTATTTCTTTAAGTTTTTATTGACTGATCTGATCTTCAGTCCAAGGGACTGACAAAAGTCTTCTGCAGCACCAAAATTTGAAAGTATTAGTTTTGTGGTGCTCAGCTTTCCTTATATGCTAACCCTCACATTCATAAATCACTATTGGAACCCCCCCCCATAATATTAAGTATTTAATAAGTGCTTGCTGATTGAAAACCTCAAGGTAAGGGGAAGTCCACTATCCCATGGAAGTTCATTATACTTTTGGACAGCTTTGATTCTTAAGGCATTTTTTCCCTAACATCAAGCCAAGATTTGTCTCCCTATGACTTTTGTCCATTGCTACTTCTGGTTCTTCCCTCTTCCACATGACTGTCTTTCCAGTAATCAAAGATCCTTATCATATCTGCCATCCCTATTTGGCTGAAACTTGAATCTCCTTTGAATCTCCCTGAGGACAGGATCTATTTCATATTTCATCACATTCCCAAAACACAGCCTGGCTGGGAGAGACAGAGCCAAGATGGTGGAGTAAAGGCAGAGACTAGCTTGAGCTCTCCCCCAACCACTACAAATATCTTTAAATAATGACTCTAACCAAATTCTAGAGTGGTAGAACCCACAAAAAGATTAAGTGAAACAATTTTTCAGCCTAAGACAACTTGGAATATTGGTGAGAAGGATCTGCTGCATGGGGGTAAGAGAGAAGTGCAGGGCCTCTTGAGCTGCACCAGAGCAATCACAACCATTCAGCAACAGGATGCCAGGCAACTGGGTTAGTGTAAGCAATGGTAGTTTCCAGATCTCTCAGGCAAGGGATTGCCAAGGACCACTTGGAGGATCAGCAGGAAATAAATACCACATCAGGGTGAGATGGGATCATAGTTCAGCATAGGCCTCAGCAGTGCAGACCTGACCCCAGCAAACCAGGAGCCTTAGGAGTCACTGAATCAGCAGGAGTAGCTGCTTCCAGAACTTTCAGCTCACAGATGATAAGGTGACCAGAAGGAGATTACAGGGATAACTTTGCTATCACTGAGGCAGGACTCTGTTATTTGGCCCATACTCAGATCTAGGTCGCAGTCTGGGGTCCCAGTCCCAGGAAGAAGAGTGGAAGTACAACAGGGCTTACAGCCATTGCAGAGCAGGGACTCTCCTCATAGTTCCATGGAAGAAAAGCATGCTTGTCCACAGATCAGAGCACAGGTAAGGAAAATAATAACTTCTCATAAGATCTTGGAAAACTTGAGGACCTGCAGGTCCCTAGCAGTATCTCTGAAAATGAGCTGCAAAGACCCTCAAAAACTTGGGACAGTGGTTCCTCTACCCTGGAAACCAAGCCCCATCTTTTTTTTTAGGTTTTTTTTTTGCAAAGCAAATGCGGTTAAGTGGCTTGCCCAAGGCCACACAGCTAGGTCATTATTAAGTGTCTGAGACCAGATTTGAACCCAGGTACTCCTGACTCCAAGGCTGGTGCTTTATCCACTACGCCACCTAGCCGCCCAACCAAGCCTCATCTTAACAAAGTTAAAATCAAGTCAGTCTGAGGGAATGAGCAAGCAGCAGAAGGAAAAAAAATCTAACTATAGACAGTTACTGTGGTAATATGGAAGATCAAAACACACACTCAAAAGAAGATAGAAAAGTCAAGGCTTCTATATCCAAAGCCTCCAAGAAAAATATGAATTGGGTTCAGGCTGCAGAAGAGCTCAAAAATAATTTTGAAAACCAAGTAAGGGAGGTAGAGAAAAAAAAATTGGGAAAGAAATGAGAGGGATGTGAGAAATTCATGAAAACTGATTCAGCAGTTTGGTGAAGGAGACACAAAAATACTGAAGAAAATGACATCTTAAAAACAGACTAGGTCAAAGGGAAAAAAGAGGTCCAAAAAGTCAAAGAAGAGAAGAATGCCTTACAAAGCAGAATTGGCCAAATGAAAAAAATAGATACAAAAGCTCGCTGAAGAAAATAATTCCTTAAAATAAATAATGGCACAAAGGGAAGCTGAGGATTTTGTGAGAAATCAAGAAATAATAAAACAAAACAAAAAGAATGAAAAACTATAAGAAAACACAAAATATCTCCTTGAAATAAACAACTGACCTGGAAAACAGATCCAGAAGAGATAAATTAAAAATTATTGGACTACCTGAAAACTATGACCAAAAATAGAACCTAGATATCGTTTTCAAGAAATTATTCTGATATTCTAGAAGCAGAGGGTAAAATAGAAATTGAAAGAATCCACCAATCACTGTCTGAAAGAGATCCCAAAATGAAAAATGTAAGGAATATTATAATTAAATTTCAGAGCTCTCAAGCCAAAGAGAAAATATTGCAGGAACTGGGGAAGAAACAATTCTAATATTGTGGAATCAGTCAGGATAACACAAGATTTAGCAGCTTCTATATTAAGGGATCATGGGCCTGTAATATGATATTCTGGAAAGCAAAAGAACTTGGATTACAATCAAGAATCAACCACTGGGGCATCTAAGTGGCACAGTAGATAGAGCACTGGCCCTGGAGTCAGGAGTACCTGAGCTCAAATCCGGCCTCAGACACTTAATAATTACCTAGCTGTGT
Source organism: Macrotis lagotis (assembly GCF_037893015.1). Classification (NCBI taxonomy): domain Eukaryota; kingdom Metazoa; phylum Chordata; class Mammalia; order Peramelemorphia; family Peramelidae; genus Macrotis; species Macrotis lagotis. Next base: position 34,348,920 of record NC_133666.1, read on the forward strand.
GGTCTTGGGCAAGCCATTTAACCCCATTGCTTTGCAAAAAAAAAAAACAAACAAACAAACAAACAAACAAAAAGAATCCACCACCCAGCAAAATTGAATGTACTCTTTCAGGAAAATAGGTGGACATTCAATGAAACAGGGGACTTTCAAACTTTTCTGATGAAAAAAACCAGAGCTGCACAGAACATTCAATCTTCAGATACAAAACTCAAAGGAAGTATAAAAGGTAAACTGGAAAGGCAAATCATAAAGGAACTAATGATATTGAACTGCTTATATTCCTTCATAGGAAGATGATCCTGGTAACTCATATGAACTTCTTCATTTATTAGGGCAATTAGAAGGAACATATATAGACAAGGGACAGGTGGGAGTTGAATTTGTAGGGGTAATATATTAAAAAGATGGGATTAATGGCGAGAGGAATGTACTGGAAGAAAGGGAAAGGGAGGAGAATGGGTTAAGTTATTTCACATTAAAGAGTCAAGAAAAAGCTTTTTCAGTGGAGTAGAAAGGGGGGAGGTGAGTGGGAGTGAGTGAATAAGCCTTATACCTATTAGCTCAGAAAGGGAATAACACATTCAATTGGGTATAGAAATCTATCTTACACTACAGGAATGTAAGAGAGGAAAGGGATAGAGAAAGGGGATGGGGTGGGTGATATATGGGAAAAAAATTCTGGGATGGGGTGGCCAATGCAAAGCACTTTTGAGGAGGGACAGGATGAAAGGAGAGAAAGAATAGAATAAATGGGGTAAGGGGATTAGGTTGGAGGGAAACACACAAATAGCAATAGCAACTGTGGAATAATTTTGAAACAAGTTTCTCTGATAACAATCTAATTTCTCAAACATGGACAACTGAATAAAATTTATAAAAACTATGCGCCATTCCCCAATTGATAAATGACCAAAAGATAGGAACAGTTTTCAGATGAGGACATCAATGCTATCTATTTAAATCATTCTTTAAAATGTCCTAAGTCACTATTGACAGGAGAAATGTGGGCTGGAACAATCTGAGGTACTTACTACCTTTATCTATTGGATTGGCTAATAGGACAAAAGAGAAAATGACAAATGTCAGAGGGGATGTAGGAAAAATGAGACATTAATGCTCCATTGGAGGAGTTGTGAAGGGATTCAACAATTCGGTAGAGTAATTTGGAACTATGCCAAAAAGAACTATAAATCCATGCCTACCCTTTGAGTTAGCAATGACACTACCAGGTCTATATTCCAGAAGAGATTAAAAACAGGAAGGAAAAGGATCTATATGTATAAGGATATTTATAGCAGTTCTTTTCTGGTGACAATGCCCATCATTTAGGGAATGGCTGAACAAATTGTGGTTTGTGATTAAGATAAAGGGCTATTCTGTTATAAGAAATGATGAACAGGATGCTCTCAGTAAAAAAAAAAGACTTGCATGAGCAGATACAAGGGGAAATGAACTATATACAAAGTAACAGCAATGTTGCAGGATGATCAGCTGTGAATGACCTACCTTTTCTCAGCAATGCCCAAGAGAACCCAAGAGAATTCTGAAGGACTTATGATAAAAATATTATCCATCCCAAAGACAGAGCTGTTGGTGTCTGAATACACATTGAAGTATACTTATGTTTTACTTAAAACACACACACACACACACACACACACACATCCTGGTTCCAGGCATAAAGCATGTCCTTAATAAAGGAGCTGTCTTTGGAGGCAATGAACTCCTCTTCACTGAAGGTCTTAAAGCAGATACTGAAGTCCATCTTTCAGATGAGTTCTATTAAGCATTGTTTTTTTCCCCAATTGATACTTTATTTCTGCAATTATATGTTATAAAAGTTTTTCAACATTCATCCACATGTATATGCATATTTTAAAGTTACATAATTTCCTCCCACCCTCCCTTCACACCCACCTCCCCTCAGTGGCAGTCAATTGAATATTGTACATACATATTCGTGTTTAACTTGTTTACAGATTAGTCATTTTCAGTATTAGGAATTAGGAGTAAGGGAAAAGAAAGAAAACCAGGAGACAGGAAAGACATAAATGAGAGGAAATTTTTTAAAAAGTGAATGTAGTGTTCATTCAGATTCTACAGGGTTTTTTGTTTTGTTTTGTTTTTCTGCTTCTGGATAGGAATAGCATTGTCCATAGCCAGTTTCCTAGTGTTGTCCTGGTTCTCTGAACTGTTGAGAAGAGCTGCATACATTAAGGCCGATCAACTCACAATGTTTTTGTTAATGTGGACAGTGTTCTCTTGCTTCTGCTCCCTTTGCTCAGCCTCAGTTCTTGTAATTTGTTCTATTAAGCAATGCTTTTCAATGAACTAGATGGACATAGAAGTAACTGCAACCTCTCTGAATCTGTGCTTCTGTGAACTGAAGTTTTGGCTTCAGAATCCAGTGGTCCAGAATTATGGATGTGTGTCCAGCTTGTTTTGTGGAGGTTGTCTACCTTAGCAGGCCACACACAAAATGTTAGTTCTAGAATTGTAAGGGATCTCCAAAGACATTTAAGCCAATGCCATCATTTTATATATGAGGAAACTGAGGTCCAGGGAAGTTAAATGACTTGTCCAAGGCCACCCAGGCAGGTAGCATTAGAGATAGGATTTGAACCCAAGCCCTCTAAGTCTGAAATGAAGACTCTACCCCACTATACTTCTGATATGTATCATCAGTCAGGGTATGATAGTGTTCTTACAAATTGCTTATCTAAGAAATGCCTGCTTTTTCCTCAGTCTCAATTCACCACTTCTTAGGGAAACTGGTACTGTTATCATGCTTTTCTTACAGAGTCGGGTAACTTGACAGTGAGGCATCCTCAGGAATTTACCAAAAAACCTTTGGCTTACATTTGTAGCTTTCATAATGATAATCTAATTTGTTTCCATCTTCCCTGGGAGACAGGCAGGGAAACAAGATTCCTAGTTTACAGGTAAGAAAACAGAGATTCAGAATGGTTAAGTGCTTCACCCTGGATCACACAACTGGGTGTTCTGGTTTTCCATACATCCGAAGGCTTTCCATTGCACCCTGTTAGGGAGAAGTGTGGGTGGGCCAGCTTCCTACCTCCCACCTGTGTCTGCCCAAGCCGGAGCTGGGCTTTACAGCTAGTGTCAGCACTTGTGCTTCCTTCTCGGAGGCTCAGAGCACTCACACTGAGCTCCCCAGTTCTGGATTATGTACAGAGAATTCTAGTCCTCGCCAATTCCAAGAGGCTGGGGTCATATGCATGGCTTGCTAGTTCCGTTTCATTCTTGATATCCCCTTGACATTAAATATCAAGGCTCTGGCATCCTGAACTGGGGTAATTAGAGCTCTCAGACGGAAACAACAGGGCCACTCTCTTCCTGCATCCTGGCTATCTCAATGATCACCATGGCTGTACTTGAGTCAATGCTTCGGCAGTTGAACTAATAGAAAGCATGGGCTCCACGTACATCGTTGTGGCGGAGAGGACGTTGGAGGGAAAAAAGGATCAGAAGGGGTGTCAAGGCATCCGGCTCTCCCACTACCTCACCTTGTGATCTCAGACAAGGTACTCCCATGTTGAGGGCTCACTTTGCCCATCTGGAAAATGAAAGGTAGGAATGGATGATCTCAAAAGTCCTTTCTGACTTTGACATTTAGATTGTTTTCAGTAATAATAAGTGACATCCTTCATGTATAAAGGTGATACTTTAAAGACTGATCTGATATCCATGAATATAAGAATATCTGATCTGATATCCATGAATATAAGAAAACTCTAGATATATGAGGAAGGAATTTCTGGACAATGGGTATAACAGGTTTAGCACCAGAAGGATCTTCAGAGGCCATGTATATTTTATAATCTGATCAGAAAAGTACAATAACTCATGCAAAGTCATATGAGAAGGAAATAGCCAAGTTAGGATTCAAACTCATGTCCTCTGATTCCAAAGTTGACAGTGTTCCTTACATTGGGGTTGCCTAATCTCCTTGAGATGGTTAGCTAAGGCCATGGAACTGATTTTTGCTAAATTTTTGTGAAATGCTAACTAGCCCATGGAGGGATGGAATCGCTGACCTCAGCCTCCTTAGCACATGGTTGTCTTTATCTGAGTTAACCAGTCCAAGTTACTAAAAATACTTCCTCTAAGGTACCTCTAATGTAGAGGCAGGAAGGTATTTTTGACAGTGAACATTGTTTATATTTTCTTGGTGGACACACTATGTATATGAAACAATGGACAGGTTCATTCCTATCACAAGAATACTTGGGACTCAATGGGAGAAAAACTGATTAGAAACTTCTGTCAATCTGGAGGGTGCTGCATACTGTGAGGAGTCAAGAGTTCTCTTCCATGCTTACTTAATCACTGCTTGTTTAATAGAAGAGATGGATTCCAATTGTAGATATGGTAATTTACAACTTGAGAGCTTTTTAGTTTTCCAATTTAAGGGAATGGAAGCTATTTTAGGATGGAATGATTTTTAAATATAACTAGAATTTAACCATTCTAAAAATAAGCCCTGAAAACAAACAGATGATTTAAAGCCAAAAGAAGATTTACCTTCTGTCTCCCACCAGGAGGTAACAGGGAATGGCGTTGTTCCTTTCTGTCATATAGAAATGACGCCAGGAACTGAAGCCCCAAGCAGATTAGAAAATGGGTACCCAGTGATTTTATAAAAAAAGAAGAGGCAGGTAGCTGCCTCTCTATTCAGTGCAAAGACTTCTGGGAAGTTCTCCTAACATATATAACTATTCCTATGAAGACTACCTCCCCCATCTCTACCCCTAAGTTGTCACATTGCCTGATAATTCTACCATTAAAAGTTTATTCCTTAAAAATTTCATGGCCTTTTTTTTTATTTAGGTTTTTGCAAGGCAAATGGGGTTAGGTGGCTTGCCCAAGGCCACAGGGCTAGGTAATTATTAAGTGTCTGAGGTTGGATTTGAACCCAGGTACTCCTGACTCCAAGGCCGGTGCTCTATCCACTGTACCACCTAGCCACCCCCTAAAATTTCATGGCCTTAAAGTCTTCAAGAAGTCCCTAGTAAAATGCCAAGACCCTAGTTATCGAGTAATGTTATTTTACTTATTGGTTCATCTGATAAGTATAAACACAGTACTATGTGTAAGGGAATACAGAGACAAAATCAAAACAGCCCCTCCCGGTGGGGAGCTTAAATAGTCTATTAGGAGAAACATCATGTACCCATTTAAGTAAATAGAAAATAGATAGCAAAGGAATAAGAGGGTGCTGACAATTGGGAGAGTGGAGTGAAGATCAAGAGAAATTTTTGAGCTTTAAAAAAAAGATTGTTATAGAAATGGGACACAGGGGTTGTGGTAAGAAATGTTGGGCGAGAGAATGACATCCCTTATTGGCAGTTTTAGTCTTGGACGGACCCCACTTCAATCCAAAGCCAGGGCATTGTCCCCTAATCTCCTTTAGTTGCTGAATTTTTAAGGACTTCTACCTCCTTTCCCTGAGCTGGCATCAGCAACTAAATGGGCTGATACAAATGAAGGGCAAGAAACCTTGGTTCCCAGGTTCTACTGAGCCCTTCCCAGAATGCTTCTTGATGCTTCTGTAAGGGCTTGTACTCTCCTGCCCTCTGCTCTTTCAGAGCTTGGCAAAATTGAAAATGATATTCAGGATGAATTGTTCCAAAGTGAGCTGTGATTTCATGACGTCCACAAGGGACTAAGCAGAAGCAACCAGTTCATTCCTGCTTGTCACTGGCAAAGGAGAACACAAAGCTAGGGCCACAGGCCACAGGGATGTCGCTTCCTGTTTGAAACATTGTTTGCCTCCCTTCCCTCACCCCTTCAGAATTTGCTTTTCCATGGGGCAAAAATAGTTGCTTACTCTGTGGCAAATATAGCCAAAGCAACACTTCTTCCTTTTATTTACTTCTCCATCTGTGTACAAGCTTCATCAATGATGACAGCAGGAATCTGCCCTGTTTGGGCGCACAGATTTGTGAGTTAATTGACACTGGGGAGCAGCTGGGAGCACATACATCCTTCTCTGGCAGAATATGCTGAAGCCAAGCCCATCTGGGGGCTTCCCCTATCTCCCCAATGGAAGGTTTGTTTTGGGACCAGAGGGCCCTAACTTTGATAGGGAAGGAGATCATTTTCCCAAGAGGTGGGAGTGGGGGGGGGGAGGTAGAGGCGCCAAGCCAACAAAGAAGGCAGGGCTGAGATGGGCATGGAAGAACCACTGTTGGCTATACTCCATGCCCCAACAGATTCCCTGTAAACAGCCACAATGATACAAGGTATATACCATGGGGTATGCAACACGTGTGGAGATCTACCAGGCAAGCTCCAGACCGTCTGGTTGGGAGGCCTCTGCTATGAGATTTCTGGGATAAGGTTCCCATGATGCCTTGGAAAGTAGAAAGTTATACTGTGAAAGAATGAGCACCTACAAGGAGAAAATCACAGTCTTACAGTATTCAAATTACTACTTTCAATAACTTTTTCACCAAGAGCAGAATCAATCATTCAACCAGATTACTTCATAGTACAATGGAGGAACAGAATTCTAAATCAGATAATACTTGGGTTCACCTTCATAGATCTGTGACATGATATAAGCCAGCTGATCTCCCCAGGTCTTAGTTTCTCTAGCTATAAAATGAGGAAGGTAGATTTAATGGTTTCTGAGGTCCTTTCCATTTCTAGAGCTATTATTTTATGACGTTATGAAACCTTGAAATACTCACGTAACTACTTGAAACATACTTTTCATGTTTTCCAAGGAAAGATTGCTGGAACTAGAGGCCGAAGATTTAGGTTTAAGTCCTGCCTCTGACCCTGGCCACTCACATGAACCTTTGGCAGCTTAGCATTGTTAGACCTCAGTTTCCTCATCTAGAAAGTTAATAGGCTGAACCAGATGGCTTCTGAAGTCTCATCTTGCCATAAATCTATGAGTCTGTGACCTTATTAGTTGAATGTCTAGAGACCATAGCTTTATACCTTTGGTCTTGGAGACAATAGGTCAGAGTAGGTTCCTGAAGCCAGAAGGACCAACCAGGGCAACTGAGGCAGATGACTGAAATTGTCTGGTCAAACATCTCTATTGTGTCAGAGAGAGGGAAAGAGGTAGGGATATAAAAATATAAAAATGAATCCATAGATGTAAACACTTAGCACCAATTCAGTTGAATTCAGGTGACATTTTATAAGCACCTACTATCTGGGGGCTCCTGTTGCTATGTGCTAGAGATACACAAACAAAAAGGAAACAGTCCCAGCTCTCAAGTTGAAATTCTATTGAAGGATCCAAATAACAACAGCATTTATATAGTACTATGTCTATTATGTGACGAGGGCTTTCCAATTACCATCCCATTCAATTTTCATTTCCTTATTCTTTTCTTTTGAAATTTTATTTTATTTTATTTTTCCAATTAAATACAATGGGAGTTTTATTTGACATTCATCCATTTGTAAATTTATGAGTTTCATATTTTTCTACCCCTTCCCTTTTCTCCTCCCTCCCCATAGCAGCAATCTGGTAAAAATTATACAAGTATATTCACGTTTGACATATTTTCATATTAGTCATGTTGTAAAAGAGGAATTAGAACTAAGGGGAAAGAAAAAAAAACATGAGAAAGAAAGAAAAAAACATAAATGGAACAATTTCAGTTTTAAAACAAATAAACATAGTATATTTTACTCTGCATTCAGACACCATAGTTCTTTTTTCATCTGGATGTGGATGGCATTGATCCTAGCAGGTCTCTCAGGGTTGTCCTCAAACTCTAAGCTGAGAGGAGCTGTATCCATTATAGTTGATCATCTCACAATGTTTTTGTTCATGTGTACAATGTTCTCTTGGTTCTGCTCACTTCATCCAACTTCAGTTCATGTAGGTCTTTCTATGCTTCTCTAAAGTCCAATCACTCATGGTTTCTTATGGAACAATAGAACTCTATAACATTCATATACCACAATTTGTTCAGTCATTCCCCAACTGACAGGCATCCCCTCATTTTCCAATTCTTTGCCACAACAAAAAGAGCTGCTATAAATATTTTGGAACATGTGAAACTTTTCCCATTTTTTAATGATTTCTTTGGGATATACAACTAGTATTGGCATTACTGGGTCAAAGGGTATATGATCAATCTTATACTTCTTTCTATCCCATTGGATTTTTCACAACAACCCTGTGAGCCAGATGAGCTCCATTTTACATGTCCCACCTCTGACATATTCCATCTCTAACACACTTTATGTGATCCTGAGTAAGTTATTTAACCTCTCAATGTTATGAACAGAAAAGGTGCTGTCCTACATTGGAAGAAGGAATTTGCTTACCTGGGAGTTCTCCATGCCAATAACAAGTGGAGGCCCTATCCCTATTTAAGCTTGGCAAAGCATCTTTCCCTTCCCCCCCATTCCTTTTCACTTTCTTCTATCCCTTCTCTTTTCCTCTTCCTCTCCCTGTCTCTTTCTCTTCCCTCTCCATCCTCTGCTTTCTAGAATCATAAAGTCAGTAGGTAGCTTAGGCTAGATTTGAACTCAGATCTTCCTGATTCCAAGTTCAGGGCTCTGTGTACTTCACCACCCAGCTGCCTGTTCCTGGAATTTTCTACTTCCAATTTTTGCTAGCTGTATACCCACCAGCAAGGCATCTGGCCTCTCTGAACCTCAGTTTCACTTGATAAAATTAAGATAATGCTGTTACCACTGCCATCCTTCAGTGCCATTAAAGATGCTTATGTATGGGAAGCACTTCATAAACCCTGGAAATCTGTACCAACATTCACATCATTATTTTGGTAACTTTCTGTCTGTTTTTGCTTTTGCTTCAAAGATTATTTCTGGAATTGATGCTTCGAGGGGAGCCTCTAAGTACCTAAGCAAATGAGCTTAATAGCTTTGAGCCAAGAGGTGGCAACATGGGTAATGATGAAGAATGTTGGGGAAAATGCAGCGCTTATGGCAATGAAAGGGTTTAAAAGGACTGAAGGCAGCCGTGGGCACAGATCCAAGGTTGGAGCTGCCCTCCCTCTGATATCTGCAATAACCTTGCTAGTCTCAGCTTGCTTTCAAGCAATGTATATCTCCTTGTTTTCTCACAATCATTTTAGCAAAGAATCTAACCCCTCTCCTTCCCAAGTGCTTTCTGTCTCCCAAGCTTCAGGTTTGGAGACAGAAAAGGAAGAGCTGGGGAGAGGGAGATATAAAAGATGCAAGAGGCGAGAGGAAGACAAATAAGGTCTGGGAAGATTGTGAGGGAATGGGGTCTAAGGCACAAGTGGAGGAGATTAGTTTTTGCCTCTGACTAGAGAGAAGAATGAGAAGCTGGCCACAGAATGAAAGGTGAGCTGATGAGAGAATTTGGTGAAATGCAGTAATGTCCATCACAGGAAAGTAGGAGGAATGGTCATCTGCTATGAAGGAGGGCACAGGAGGTGCTATGATGGAAGGCTTTAGGAAAGAGCTTCAAATTATCTTTGGGAGTTCACTAGAGAATCTGCAAGACTGAAATCCTCCACATGAATATGACATCCTCAAAGAAAGGTCCCATTGTTTTGTGTTTTTGAAAAATGACTCCTGAACTTAACTACATGAACAGTGGGTGCTGGACAGCTCCAAGGAGGAAGATGGATGGCCTGGAGACAGTGGCCCACTTACCGAGGTCCCATTGGAAGCCATGGTTCCTGGAAAAGGGTCAGCCTCCAGATAAAGAAGCATTTTCTATGCCATGTCTCCATTTAGAATCAAGCGAGCAGAAAAAGAACTTTGTTGCTTAGTTTTCTACCCTACCTTTTGCTGCAGGGGCCTAAATAGATCCTATGTAGCTAAGGTGACTGAGTCCCCTTCCATCAGACAGTCCATTGGTCAGCAAGTTTAATAGGTGCCAGACACTGTGTTGCCCACTGGTGCTGCAAAAAAGGACAAAAACAGCTCACAAAATAATGATAATAATAACAATAGCAATAGCAACATTATATAACATGAAATATAACTATTAGGATAAACAACAATACTATAAACAAGGGCTTACATCCTCCTCCTCGTCCTCCTCGTCCTCCTCCTCCTCCTCCTCCTCCTCCTCCTCCTCCTCCTCCTCCTCCTCCTCCTCCTCCTCGTCCTCCTCCTCCTCCTCCTCGTCCTCCTCCTCCTCCTCGTCCTCCTCCTCCTCCTCCTCGTCCTCCTCCTCCTCCTCCTCCTCCTCCTCCTCCTCCTCGTCCTCCTCCTCCTCCTCCTCCTCCTCCTCGTCCTCCTCCTCGTCCTCCTCCTCCTCCTCCTCCTCCTCCTCCTCCTCCTCCTCCTCCTCCTCATCATCATCCTCATCATCATCGTCCTCCTCCTCCTCCTCCTCCCCCTCCTCCTCCCCCTCCTCCTCCCCGTCCTCCTCCCCCTCCTCCTCCCCGTCCTCCTCCCCCTCCTCCTCCTCCTCCCCCTCCTCCTCCTCCTCCCCCTCCCCCTCCTCCCCCTCCCCCTCCTCCCCCTCCCCCTCCTCGTCCTCCCCCTCCTCGTCCTCCCCCTCCTCGTCCTCCCCCTCCTCGTCCTCCCCCTCCTCGTCCTCCCCTCCTCCTCCTCCCCCTCCTCCTCCTCCCCCTCCTCCTCCTCCTCGTCCTCCTCCTCCTCCTCCTCGTCGTCCTCCTCCTCCTCGTCCTCCTCGTCCTCCTCCTCCTCCTCCTCCTCCTCCTCGTCCTCCTCCTCGTCCTCCTCCTCCTCCTCCTCCTCCTCCTCCTCCTCGTCCTCCTCGTCCTCCTCCTCCTCCTCCTCCTCGTCCTCCTCCTCCTCCTCGTCCTCCTCCTCCTCCTCCTCGTCCTCATCGCCCTCCTCCTCGTCCTCCTCGCCCTCCTCCTCGTCCTCCTCGCCCTCCTCCTCCTCCTCCTCGTCCTCCTCCTCCTCCTCGTCCTCCTCCTCCTCCTCCTCGTCCTCCTCCTCCTCCTCGTCCTCCTCCTCCTCCTCCTCGTCCTCCTCCTCCTCCTCCTCCTCCTCCTCGTCCTCCTCCTCCTCGTCCTCCTCCTCCTCGTCCTCCTCCTCCTCCTCCTCCTCGTCCTCCTCCTCCTCCTCCTCCTCCTCCTCCTCCTCCTCGTCCTCCTCCTCCTCCTCCTCCTCCTCCTCCTCCTCCTCCTCCTCCTCCTCGTCCTCCTCCTCCTCCTCCTCCTCGTCCTCCTCCTCGTCCTCCTCCTCGTCCTCCTCCTCCTCCTCGCTCACATTTACACAGGGCTTCCAAGTAAAGTCTCAGGCGCTTCACTAAGCACTCTGCAATTATGTTCTCATCTGATCCTCCCAACAACCATGGGAGGGAGGTGCTATTATTATTATTATTATTCCCATTTTACAGATGAGGAAACTCAGGCAAACCAAGGTTAAGTGAACTGTCCAGGGCCATACAGCTACTCAGTGTCCGAGATCAGATTTGAATTCACGCTTTCATGTCTCCAAAGGCAACTTAAGTGGCTCAGTGCTAGGCATGGAGTCATAAATACCTGAGTTCAAATCCACTCTCAAACACTTACTAGCTGTGTGACCCTGAGCAAGTCTTTTCACCTCTTTTATCTTAATCCACTGGAGAAGGAAATGACAGACCACTTCAGTATCATTGCCAGGAAAACCCCACGGATATTATGATCCATGGAGTCACGAAGAGTCAGACACAACTGAAGAACAACTTCCTGACTCCCAAAACAATGTTCTATTCATATGCACAAATGCCAAGGAAGTCAAAGATGGAAAGATACCAAAAATACCAAATAACTACAGTGGCACACTTTACAATACGGGAAAAAGTCCCTGTAGACAAATCAAATCAGCCAAGAAGCATTTATCAAATGCCTCCTATGTGCTGTGATGTAGAGATTCAAAGACACAAATGAAATTGTCCCCGCCCTCAAGGAGCTTACATTCTAGCATGAAATAACATGAACACATACGTAAATCTACAATATACAAAATAAAGGGAAACAATTTTTTTTAATGGAGAAAGGGAGAGAGAGGAAAGGGACTTGCTACCTGGGGAGGGGCATGGCTAAGGGAGGCTTCATGTAGGAAATTGTGCTTGAGTTCCAAAGGAAGCTAGGGAATCTTAAGAGGCAATGGTCAAGCAGTAACTCAGTCCCAGACATGGACCTTATGCCTTTGCAAAGGTGTAGTCTAGTAAACAGAAAAGGGCTAAACAAATGATCACATGTCATTGCAATGAAATATTATCATACCATTAGAATTATCAAACATGACAAATTCAGGGAAACTTGGAAAGACTGATAAAAAATGGTAGCGAAACAAATCAGGGGAACCATATTCACTCCTACAATAAGACAAATGAAAACAATCAAAATTACTCTAATTATGATGACCAATCATTTTTTTCCAGACGACAGATGAAACACACCTCTTTCTCTTTGATAATGAAGTGGAAGACTGTGGTAGACGTTGTTGGACATGGTCATTTGTCAGTTGGTTGTGTTTAATTGTTCTTTGTTACAAGGGGAAGTTCAAAAAGGTGGGCAGGGGAGGTTGGATTGGGAAATGACTGCGATAAAACAAAAAAGGATAATTTAAAAAAAATTGTAAATGGAATTCTATCTTCTCACTGACATAATATATTGTTACTTCAGAGATGCTCTGGTTTAATCTCTGAGGAATGTTCTCCCCTAGAATCTTTATCAAGCAATTATTATTCTGTAAACAAGCAAAAAAACAGCAAAAGCTCTTTCTCTAAGAAGCTCTAAAACAACTGATGAATGTTTGCAAAACACTTTACATACATACACTGCTTCATTTGATACAACAACCCTTTGAGGTAAGTCAATAACTAAGCCTTTGGGATGACAAATGAAACAGGCTTACCTAGTTCTCTTTTGCTACTGTCTCCTCAATCACAAGGAATGGGTTTCAGACTTGAGAGGGTAGAAAGTCTTTATCATTTTGTTTGCCTGAAATTAGTCAAAAAAACCTTTGCCACCCTACTGACCTCCGTGGCATTTTTTCCCCCTTCAGTATTGTTCTTCCTCTACTCTCCTTAATTCCCCAACCCAGGGTTCTACCAGGTGACTAAAATGGTATCTTTCCTTTTTTAAACATTTTTTTATTGTTTAGAATTTTCTTTTTAGTCTGCTGAGGGAGTTCTACAACCCCTTTGTGATGTTAGCATACTCAGCATTGGAGCAATCAGTTGACAAGTATGTGAATTCATTCATTCATTCATTCAGTTTGGCAATTGGGATTAAGTGACTTGCCCAAAGTCACCCAGCTAGTACTGTCAAGTATCTGAGACTGGATTTGAACTCAGATCTTCCTGAATGATATAGCTGGTGCTCTATCCAAAGATAGCTTTCTTTCCACTGTGACCAGGAAACACATAAGGAACAGACTAGATTGACCATGGCTTCCTTCCTATTCCATTTTACACCTTTTTAAATTCTTCCCTTTCTTCCCCTGCCCCCACTCTTGGGGGCAGCCTTGACTGGGACTATGTTCCCTACCCACAGAAGTTGGAGCATTACCCAAATTCATCCCAAATCTCAACTTTGCCATTGGCTGGTCGGGGCAATGGTTACCTAGGTCAATCTAAGGCTGGACATTCCCATAACTCTCCCACCTCCAATGGCTAGGAAATTTGGGAGCTGTCCACAGTATTGTTTAGAGATGAGCACCACTACCACTAGGAGTAGCCATATCCTGGGCTCCTGCCCCTCCCTGCCCAATTCCACGTCTTACAGCACTGGTTTCATATTCTAGAGGCATTTGTTTGAATGAACACAAAGAGCAAGCTTGTTGAATTCAAAATCAACACAAAGGTCACGGTATTATACATTCAGAGCTGGGAGAGATCTTAGAGATTATTAAATTCAGCACTTTCATTTTACATGGTTAATAAGGATCTGAGGTAGGATTCATACTCGCATCTTTCATATCCAAGTCCAGGATTCTATCGACAGCGCTACCTAGAGGCCTTAGATGGGAGAGGTCACTAAATATGTTCATAATGCAGTATTATTCCTGCTTAAATTTCTCCTGTGAATTATAAATATCTTGTCATTGTTGTAATGAGAAACAATTTGGAATGATACTAAATAAAAAAAATCACTGAATTGATCATGTTCTTTGACTCAATAATGCCATTGTGGAGTGTCTATAAAGGAGGTCAAAGATAAAACGAAAGTTTCCCTATATACAAAATTATTTCTAGCATCTCTTTTCTTGTGGCAGCTACAAATTAGAAGGGAAATGAATGCTAACTGATTATGAATTGGCTGAATAAGATGTAACACATGTACATAATAGAATATTATTGCACTGGAAGAAACAATGAAAACCATAGAAACTTGGAAAGACTTGTAAGAGCAGATGTAGAACCAAGAAAATAGAATTAGGAAATCAATTTCTTTGATAATCATGATGGTGTCAAAATTATAATAAAACACTCCAGAATTCTGAGGAAAGCAGTGGTCAGTTATGAAGACCTGACAATGAACCATGCTGACTGTTTCTCAGGAGAGAGATGATAAACTACGGGGATGGAGCAAGGCAGCTATTTTCAGACATGGCTAATGTTTTCACTCTTTTATTTTGCTGGGCTATACTTATTTGTAACAAGAGAGGCTTCTACTTTGGAAAGTAGGAAGAGTCACTGGAAAGGGATGTTAAAAATAATTGTTTTTATTTTAAAAAGAAAAAAATCCTAGGCAACTCCTCTACTTTTATTCTTTTCCTATGTGAATTCTGATCCAGGTGGCAGAGTGGAAAGTCTACCGGTCTTGGGATCAGGAAGAATGGAATTCAAAGTCTGCTTCAAACAAAGTTGTGTAACAGTGGATGAGTTACTTTATTTTTCTGGGCCGATTTCCTCATCTGAAAAGTGAAGGGACTGGCCTCAGTGACCTCCAAGCTTCCTTCCAGCTTGAAATCTATGGTCTTATAAACACTTATTGAGCTTTCATTTTTTTTTTTACAGAACACCATATTAGGCACCAGAGGACATATAAACTTTAGAAAAGAAACAATGCCTGCTTCCAGGGAATCTGAGGCTAAGACATACAGATATAAGTAATGCTCTAGAGGACCTACTTCTATTGCTTTGTCTGAGCATTTTTTTTTTCCTTTCCCTTTCAAATGTCATTTGACAGTCTCCTCCTTAGGGTTTGTCAGGATCTTCAACACTGTTTATAGCCAGGAATTCAACCCTGGGTCTTTGACATTGCAGATGAGTGTTTAGGTTTCTTCCCAAGGATCCTACTTCTCTAAGAACTTGTCCTTTGGCACCAGGGCCGGCCTGCCTGCCTGCCTGCCTGCCTGCCCGCCTGCCCGCCTGCCTGCCTGCCTTTTTTCACCACTTTTTTAAACCTACAAAGAAAAACAAGCCCATTTGTCATGGGGCCCTGATCCATGGACAGGAGCATTCAGTCTGCTCAGCAGATGTGTACTAAGAGTGGAAAGGGTGACTCATGAGGCTGCCAGTTTGATAAATATGGAGGATCACAGGACTTAGAGTTAGAAAGGACCTTCGAAATCATCTAGTTTATCTCCTTCATTTTACAGGTGCAGAAGCCAGAGCTATGACAGGCAATACTGGCACCTGGGATAAATTCACCAAGCACGGGAGGAAGGGAGGGAGCGAAGGAAGGAAAGGTGCACAAGATGTTCAGTCTCTGGAGTACAGTTTGATGAGAGCTCATTCTCCAGAGAGTACAGATCCACGCCCCTGAATCTGTCCCGAGTCCAATGACCTCCAAGGACCGGACAATTTCTATGAGGAGAAAGTAAGTCCCCTTTGACTAAGTACTGTTGCTTTATCTGAGTTGTGCAGGGGTAGAGAGTGGATATGTAATTGCATTGGTAGAGGGAAGGTTGCTACCTTCTCTGCAACTTAAGAATATGAGTCCTAGAACATCGAAAGATTGAACAACTTGCTCAGGGTCACACAGTGAGGATGCGTCAAAAGTAGATTTTGAATCTTGGTCTTTCTAACTCCAACATTGGCTCTCTCTCTACCATGACACTCCCAGTTACATATCTGGAAAAAACTTGAGGAACTCAACTGGCAACGTGATTTTCCCAAAGTAAGAGATGATATTTGTTTTTATCATAATGCAGAATCCAAACCCAGGTCCTTGGATTCCCAATCTACTGATTGTTCTTTCCTCATATCCATTCTGCTATCTCAAGACCCTCCAACCACTTACTCCAACTCTGTTTTTCATAAGCAATTGTTTGGTCTAAATGGTCTAAATGGTCTAAAACTTCCAAGTTGGTCTCCCTCCTGGGGAAAGGAAATTTGGAAAGACCAATGAGAATGAACCAATCTGTTCTGCAGTTATATTAAATGAACCACCATCCTGGTCTCTAGCAAATTTAGCAGGAATGAGGCAGTTTCTCCAAAACTCAAGAGTGCAGGGATGAGCTGACCACTGACCTTTATTGAAATTGCAGTCCTGAAAGAGCTGCCCTTGGAGCCCTGGTCAAATCATCATAATACAATGTCTCCAGGACACCCAGGCTGGCAGCAACCTGTCAGACTGACATATCTTCACTACAGTCAACAGACTCTTCTTCTTCCTTCTCATTAGCTTGGCATCAAAAGCAGTGAGTGTTTGGCAGGACTTGGTTTTGCACATCTTCTACTGATTTCAAGACAGGATCTCACAGTTAGCAGTTCCCCATTGTCAGTTGCCAAGCTCTCCCTGCCAGCGTCCTCCTTGCTACAATAGATTACTTTGATTTGGTGTTCTTTGTTGGGTTTCTGGCATTTCTCCCTTGGAGATCTCAGAACCCCTAGGGGGCATAGTCTAACAGCCCTGACCTGCCACTTTGCAGTTCTGGCTAACCTTGGGTCTATTCTTTGAAACTTAGAAGGCAACAAGATAGAAATAATGTCACACTCACTTGGGTAGGAGTGGGGTAATAATTGGCAGCAATCTGAAGACCCAGTAGCTGGAAGACAATGGGGTATGGGTAGGAATGGAGAGACCAAGAAATCTACTTCATAGCAAGAGGGGAAAGTAAAGAGTGATTGTGTGGAGAAATTTGGAGCAGATCTCTCTGTTTTTTGTTTTTTTTTACTGGGAAATACAGAGATTCTTCCTTTATTCTCGGGATGCAACTCAAGAGGAAGTATGGCATAGTGGATTGATTGCTGTCTCTGTTGATTGGAAAACTTGAGTTCAAATCTTGTCCTGACACCTGCTAACTGTGAGACAATGGGAAAGTCATTGTACCTGTCTGAGCCTGTTTCTTCCTATGAAAAATAAGGGTAATGATGCCTATGGTTGCTGTCTTGCAGCATCACAGTAGGATTCAAAAGACATAAAGGATCATCAAGCTAGAACTGAAAGGGACCTCAGAGATCATCCAGATTTAATTTATTTTTTCCAATTACGTGTAAAGATAATTTTTGTTATAGTAGCAATGATATAAATGGTTCCCAGGTCAGCTTCTAAAGATCTACAGATGAAACACTACCTATAAGAAATCAGGAGTAGGTCGATTTCAGAAAAACATGGAAAGACTTACATGAACTGATGCTGAATGAAGTGAGTAGAACCAGAAGAACATTGTACACCTTAACAGCAACATTGTGTGATGATCAACTATGATAGACTTCGTTCTTTTCAGCAGTACAGTGACCAAAAACAATTCTAAAAGACCTGTGATGAAAAAAATCATCCATATCCAGTGAAGGAACTAAAGCAGGTCAAAGCTTACTCTGTTCAGTCTTTTTTTATTTGTTTTTTTCTGTTTCTATGTTTTTCTCCTTTGTTCTGATTTTTCTTTCACAACATGACTAATATGGAAATATGTTTATCACGTTTGTACATGTATAACCTATATCAGATTACTTACTGTCATGGGAAGGGGCACAGGTAGAAAAACATTGAATTCAAAAAACGAAGTTAAAAACTATCTTTACATGTAATTGAAAAAAATTAAAGAGAAATACCATACCTTTCAAACTGAGTGTTTAAATAGATAATGCCAACACCTTTTTTATTTGCACATTATTGAATCTATTTAAATATACCAATACTCTTAAAATAGAAATTAAGACTCTGTCTCTTAATGATCAACCTGCTATTAACTTAGTGTGGTGAATAGAGCCTTGGACTTGGAATCACCAAGACCCAAGTTCAAATTCCATCTAAGATACCTACTAAGTGTGAGACCCTGGGTAAGTCATTTGAACCATCTGTACTTCAGTTACCTCACCTGTAAAAGGAAGGAGATGAATCAGAAGACCTTTAAGATCTGTCCTAGCTCTAAATCTACAATCCATATCCTGTTCATTGTTATTGATATCTAACATACTTTAAAGTTTACGTTTTACAAGCATTATCTCATGTTAGCCTCACAGCAATCATGTGAGAATAGCATCATAGGTATCATTGTCCCCATTTTACAGAAGAAATCATCAGAGAGATGAAATGATTTGCCTGTGGTTATATTATTAATAAATACTGGAAGTCACATTTGAACTCACATTTTTTGCATCCTCCATTCAGCCACTAAAGTGATCTCCTAAAGCACAGATCCAATACTCCACCCAATACTCTCTCTCTCCTTCCTTCTCTCTCTCTCTCTGTCCCCCTCCCTCCATCTCCTCTGATGACTTCCTCTAGCCCCCAGGATGAAATATAAAATCCTCTGGCATTCAGAGCCCTTCTTTTTTAATTTAAAATTTATTTTCATCCATTTGTACATGCATATTTCCAAGTTACAAAATTTCCCTCCACCATCCCTTCCCACCCCACTCCCCTCAGCAGGGAACAGGAAGGTTAGCACTTTACATACATATTTTGTTAAACATATGTACAGGGGCAGCTAGGTGGCATAGTGGATAAAGCACCGGCCCTGGAATCAGGAGTACCTCTGTTCAAATCTGGTCTCAGACACTTAATAATTACCTAGCTGTGTGGCCTTGGGCAAGCCACTGAACCCCGTTTGCCTTGCAAAAACCTAAAAGAAAATAAACATAAGTACAAAGTAGTAATTTTTGGCATGAGGAATTAGGATTGAGGGAAAGAGATACATAAGAGATAACTTGTAAAGTGTTCATCAGATTCCAAAGGGTTTATTTTTTTCTGTGTTTTTTTTTGTTTTGTTTTGTTTTTCTCCCTCTGGTTGTGGATAATATAGACCATAACCAGTCAAATATAGTTGTCCTCGCTCTCTGGAACGCTGAGAGGAGCTGCTTCCATCAGGGTTGTTCATCTTATAATGTTGTTGATGTATATATTGTTCTCTTGGTTCTACTCTCTTTGCTCAGCCTCAGATCCCATAAGTCATTCCATGCTTTTCTAGAGTCCAACCATTTCTAGTTTCTTATACAACAATAATATTCCATAGTATTCATGTCCCATAACGTTTTTAGCCAATTACTGGGCATACTCCCTCAATTTCCAATTCTTTGCCACTATAAAAAGGGCTGCTATGAGTATTTTGGAACATGTAGGACTTTTCCCATTTTTTTACAATATCTTCTGGATATAGACCTAGAATTGAAATTGCTGGGTCAAAGGGTATGAACAGTTTTATTGTTCTTTGGGCATAGTTCCATATTGCTCTCCAGAAAGGTTGGATTCATTCACAATTCCATCAGCAATGCATCAATCCTCTCCAACATTGATCATTTTCCCTTTTTCTCATCTTGGCTAATCTAATAGGTGTGAGATGATACATCATTGTTTTAATTTGCACTTCTCTAATCAATAGTGATTTGGAGCATTTTTTCATATGATTCTATATAGCTTTAATTTCTGCATTTGAAAACTGTTCATATTCTTTGATCATTTATCAACTGGGAAATGACATGTGATCTTATAAATCTGATGCAGTTCTCTATATATTTTAGAAATGAGACCTTTATCAGAAACCCCAGTTGGGAAGATTTTTTTCCCAGGTTTCTGCTTTCCTTTTAATTTTGGCAGCATTGATTTTATTAGTGTCAAAGTATTTTTAATTTAATATAGTCAAAATCATTCATTTTGCAATTTATAATGTGCTCTAATTCTTGTTTGGTCATAAATTTATCCCTTTTCCATAGATCAGGTAGATAGAGTATTTTTTGGTCTATTAATTTATCTATGGTATCGCTCTTTATATCTAAATCTTGTGCCCATTTTGACCTTCTTTTGGTCTAGGGTGTGAGATGTGGGTCTATGCCTAGTTTTTGTCATACTAATTTCCAGTTTTCCCAACAATTTTTGTCATATAGTGAGTTCTTATCCCAGAGGCTGATGTGTTTGGGTTTGTCAAGGTGCAGATTGCTGAGGTCATTTGCTGCAGCTTCTTTTAAACCTCTCCTAATCCACTGATCCATTACTCCATTTCCCAACCAGTGCCAGGCAGTTTTATGACGGCTGCTTTATAACATAGTTTTAGATCTGGTAGAGCTAGGCCAGAATCCTTCTTAACTTATCCCCTGTATCTTTCCAGGCTTCTTAGACCTCCCAGCCTTTTATGTACTCTTCAGTCCAGTGACACTGGCCTCTTTGCTGGTCCTCACAAATGATATCCCATCTCCTAATGCCAGGCGTTTTGCCTGGCTGTCACTCAAGCCTGGAACTCCTTCCCTCCTCATTTCTGCTTCTTGGCTTCATATAAGTCCTAACTAAAATTCTACTTCCTATAAGAAACCTTTTCCAAACTTTTAAAATTCTACACAATCATAAAACAATCAGCAGAGGGCTTTCCTCTATACATTATTTTCCATTTACCCTATATGTAACTTGTTTGTGAGACAGCTGGGTACCTCAATGGATAGAGCATTGGTTCTGGAGTCAGGAAGATCTGAGTTCAAATTTAACCTCAGACACTTACTAGCTTTGTGACTAAGCAAGTCACTTCCCCCCATCAGCCTCAGTTTCCTCATCTATAAACTAACCTAAAGACAAAGACGACAAACTACTCTAGTATCTCTGCCAAGAAAACTCCAAACGGGGCCACAAAGTGCTGAACCCAAATTAACAACAAACTTGTTTACATATTACATAGTTATTAACATGTGTCTCCCATTTGATTGTGAGCTCCTCAAGAATAGGGATCGTCTTTTGCATTTCTTTAGATTCCCTAGCACTTTGCACAGTGCAAAGATCTCCCTCTCATTGCCAGAGAAGAAAGAGGGAAGACAATGGAAATGGGATGGGAAGAAGCCCTCCAGTGTACAAAGTCACAGCTTGGTCATGAGGGAAGCTTGGAAGATACTGCCCACAAATGACATTTCAGTCAAACTGATCTAAATCAATATTCCATCTCCCTCCTTAATGTACTCATCCTTAGAATGTCCTCCTTCTTCCTTGCCACCTCCCAGAATCCTCGTGTTTCTCTAAGATTGGCACCACCTCCTTTGGAAAGACTTCTCTCATTCCCCCATTAATGATCTCATTCGTCTCAAATTAGCTTGTATATATGGAATCCACTTTGTAGCATGAAGTAGAAAGCAACTCCCCTGAAGTCAAGGATTACTTTGTTTTTCTACTAATATCTAAGACAATGACTAGTACATAGAAGGCACTTAAATTCTTGCTGATTTCAAGAAACTCAAAAGAGGACAGAAACCCAAGCAGTAGCAATAAGAACAAAGTTTTAGGGAGTCAGGCTGAGTCAAATGGCTGATTTCTACACATCCCCTGAATTTTGACCTTTGAATCTAAAATAAATTTCCCACCACTCTTGCTGATCTCTCATTGTTATACAAGAATTCTACCCTTGTTCTCTGCACAAACTTACTTCAATACAAATCTCCTAGATCTATTACTCAATCAATGACCAACATTAGGAGAATTCCCTAACCATTTCTTTACAAAATGGAGACAATGAACTAGAGACAGCTCAAAGTTCTCTTCACTTTAGAAGCACAATCATCCTTCAGAATCTCTCATTGGACCATGGCTCTTCCCATTCATCTCAGTCCTCTGGGTCTTGGTGTTTAAAAGATGCCCTGCTGCCAATCTGGTCTGGCTTTCTGATTTATACTTGCTCTCAGCCCATCGCAAATCCTACTTCCTTCCTCCCGCAAGAATACCTTTCTCCCACCCAAGCACTGACCTAGTCTACCTGCTTTAGTTAGACCTGCCTCAGGTAAGAGATGATCTCCAGCCAGTCCAACAGACAGGTGGTTGCCCAAGGAGACCACAGCAAGCCTAGGTTCCTTGAAGTGGTAATGCCAGGTAACGAAGAGATGTGAAGAGAAAGTTGAAAAAGAAGTACTGTTTCCTACAGTGAAAAAGAGTGGGGAAATGAAAAAGGATTACAACAGGTAAGGGAAATGAGTCCTGGCTTAAGCACTCAAATAGGAAAGGGAAATCAAAGCAGATACGTGTACTCTGGATATCATTATCAACTGAGATAGGGCAGCTAGGTGGGACAGTGGATAGAGCACTGGCCTTGGAGTCAAGAGAACAGTAGTTTGAATCTCGCCTTAGACACTTAACACTTCCTAGTTGTGTGACCTTGTGCAAGTCACTTGCCCGGATTGCCTCACATCCAGGGCCATCTCCAGTTATCCTGATTCCTATCTGGCCACTGGATCCAGATGGTTCTAGAGGAGAAAGTAAGACTGGGGACTTAGCACAGCCCCTCCCCATTCAAATCCAATTCATGTGCTTGTCATGGTATTACTTTCCTGATACAATTTGAAAATGAAGGACAAACATTATCTACTGAGATAAGTGCAGTACTTAAAAACACTAAAACCAGATGAGATACTCTTCAAATACTCATTCTCTTCTTCATCCTGAATATACCTATATCATTGCCCTGGTATTATAGTTCAAATAATACCTGTAGCTCCCATCTTACAGTTTGAGCCTTCTTTGTGATAGCTAAATGAGTTAGCTAAAGCAAAAAATACCACCATTTTACAAATAAGAGAACAGGTGCACGTGGCCCTCTGTGAGCTGTTCATGCTCACATAGATGAGAAGGTAAAAGAGGGGGCTGAAAGTCACATCTTCTGGCTCCAAGTACCCACATTATTTACATTGTACCCCCAAGATAGAAGGGATGGTTATTAGCATAGAGATTCCTTGCACAATCTCTTCATTTTTATTGATTTTTCCAGTTTCATATTAGCTCTTCTAGCTAAAATAAATAAACTAGAGACTTTACTCAGTCCAAAGAAAGTGAGATTTCCCACTTCCTAACAGTGTCAGCTTGACAGTAATAGCATCTCCTCTCTGTTTCATAAGGCCTGACCTAGTTAATGTCACTGCTTTTAAAACACATTTCCTGAAAGAGCATGGGAAACAGTACCACAGGCTGCAAAGAAGTGTATGAATTGCCACAAAAGGAGTGAGAGGTCAGGACAGAATGCAAGGGCCCATAGATCAGAACATTCTGTATCCTTTCCATGAGTCTTCCTGAGATGACTAATGTGAGGACCCTGAATACTCTGAAATCAGGAACTCTTTATTACTTTCTCCAAGTTTACCTTGATGGAAGC
The DNA here is from genome assembly GCF_037893015.1 of Macrotis lagotis. NCBI lineage: Eukaryota > Metazoa > Chordata > Mammalia > Peramelemorphia > Peramelidae > Macrotis > Macrotis lagotis. The sequence continues at coordinate 34,372,326 of NC_133666.1, forward strand.
ATCTTGTCTCAGCAGTTCAGAGAGCCAGATTAGATCAACTATGGACAATGTTATCCCCATCAAGAGGAAGAAAAACAGAACAAAACCAAACAAAAAACCCTTTCAAATCTGATGAACACTTTATAAAATTTCTCTTATGTATCTCTTTCCCTTAATCCTAATTCCTCCTACCAAAAATGACTAATCTGTAAATATATTTATCAAAAATATGTATGTCTAATGTTAACCTGACTGTTCGCTGCTGAGGGGAGGGTGGTGGGAAAGGATGGTGGAAGGATATTTTGCAACTTAAAAATATACATGTGCATATGGATAAAAAATAAAGATGCTATTCAAAAAAATAAAATACACTCACACACACACAAAAGTTTACTGTATGCTCTGAGGGAATCAAGTTATACAAATCATGATGCTAGTTTCTTTTCATGGATACCCCCTATTTCAAGCTGAGTAAACAACAATAAAAAAAAACATGTCATGAAAACATCAAACAGCATAGACAAAAAGAGATCAAGGCTATAGCCCACCCTCATAACAGTGAATGAAATCTCTCTAAAGTAAACCTTGCAGGAAATTAGTTGGGGGGGGGGGGACTTCCTTGTGGGTAAAGTAACTAGATGGCTAAATAAGTCTCTGAGGCTGGATTTGAACTCAGGAAAATCAGTCTTCCTGACTCCAGTCTTCCTGCTCTATCCACTTCACTGTCACCTAGTGGCCAATCAGTAGACGACATACTTTCTTTGAAACACGTTGAACTCTCTGCCCATGACTTTAGGAGTCAGGAGGCCCCTTTCCCAGAAGTCAGCTTTTCATGTGATTCATTGTCTCTTACTTTCATCCCTTTCTCAGTCTCTCCCTAGTTTTTCTCCCTTTTCCATATTCCCACCCCCTGATGCAATCCCCATTTCTGCACAAATCTCCTTGGAGTTTCTACCCTAGCACATTCTTATCTGAGAATTACGTACCTTATAGCCCCATGCTGGAGAGCTCTCAAAAGAACAAATAGGAATAATAGGCTGTTGATGTCAAAAGAGACCTTAAAGCTCATCTAGTCCATTTTATAGATCAAAGAAATTGAGGCCCAGAGATAGAAAGGGACCAAAATCACATAGGTTGGGAAGGAGCACGACTGGGAATTGAACTCACACCTTTTAAATCCTAATCCAGGCTTCTTACAACTGTGTCACACTGCCTTGACAAAGCAATGACACTTGGCTACAAGAAAAGATACATTATATTCAATAGTCTCTGGTTAAGATACCTGGGCTTCAATGCCACAGCTGTAGGAGATTAGCAGAGACTGAGATGGCTGGGGGTAATATGGAGCACTGTCTGTATAAGAACAGACCACAAGCCATAGCACACATATCTCATGAATGCCATAGCCATTTCATTGCTGATTACCATGTAATATGAACTCTCTATTTTTGACCACCATCCCAATGCCCCAAGCTTCAGGGCTGATGTAATACTCTCCAATCACTCTTGTTGGGAAACAGAATTTTCCCTTGAGTGAAGCTCCTTGCTATGGTGGTCTCCAGAGAGACTTCCTACCTTGGCATTATCTCCATATAAGCTTCCCTTCAGGAGGAGGACAAAACTCCTCACCTTGCCCCTGCTGGGCCAGTACAGAAGGCAGTGATGGATGCAACATGGTTTTGAAAAGTTTTCCGCACTTACTGGAATTTTTTTAACACCCTGGCACTTCATTCTTCTCTGGGAAACTCACTCATCCAAAGCAACTCCTTTTCGAACAAATATAAGAGTGACGGTGGCTATTCAAACTGTGAATCAGGAAGACAAGGGAGAAGGAGGGAGAAGAAGGGAGAGAGAAGAGGAAGAAGGAGAAAAGGAAGGAAGGAAGGAAACAAGGAAGGAGGGAAGGGGAGGGAGAAGAGGGAAAAGAGGGAGGGAAAAGGAGGAGGATGAAAGAAAGGAATTAAGGAAGGAAAGAAGGAAGGGGAAATGGGAAAGGAGAGTTTAAGAGGAGATGGGAGAGGAGAGAAGGAAAAAGGAAAGGAGAGAAGAGGAATGAAGACCGGAAATGCAAAGGAGATATGGAGGAAGGGAAGAGTGAAGGAAAGGAAAAATGGAAAGAAGAGAGGGGAAGGAAGTAAAAGGAAGGGAAAAAAATGGGAGGAGGGAAAAAAAAACTGATGCTGAATTAAAGTTTTGCTCCTGCATGTTACCATCCTCTTCCTGGCATATTAATGAAGCTCTGAATACAATCTGCACCTTTTAGCCTTCCCAGGCTAGATACTTGGTAATAACTGAACTGTCAACTCTCCAAGGTAACCTCAGTCCCCATTAATCAGATGGATCAACATTCCCCAGATATTAGAAAATGCCCATAGCTCTCCCATTCATCACTGTATACTCTTGGCTCAGGCTAGAATCATAGAACCTTGGAGGTAGAAGGGACCTTCAAGACTATCAAATCCAACCTGTTCCTTAGTATGAATTCTCCTTCCAATATTTTGGACAAGTGATCATCTAACCTCTTCTTGAGTGCCTTTCATGACAGTGAGCTTACCATCTTATAAGATTGACTATGTCTTTCCTGAGTCCCAGAATGCAGGGGAGTCCTCTGGAATATTCATAACTGCTTTAGGGAAGAGTCATTATAACTATAACAGGGATGAAGAGATCACTCTCTACCTGTTGCCCAACTTTCTTAAACTGTCCCATATGGTTGAGGTTAACATAGGGCCATGTTATACCTCCATGAAATCACTTTACTTTTGTAGGGATATGTGTACAAGGGTGCTACCTCACTTGGAAGAGGCAGAGGTCAGAGAAGATGGGGTAATGGCACCCACCATGTCCCAACATATATTATGGATATAAAGAATTTGAATGTCTCTGCTATGATGAAAAGTGTACTGGATTTAAATTTAGGTAAACCTGGGCTCCAATCCAAGTTCAGCTACTTACCAGATTATGGCTTTGTATCAATCACTTTAACCTAGTAGCCTCCTTCGCAAAAAATGGGCATAACATTTTGATATTCACTTGCCAAAAATGCTATGAGAGCTAGGGCAATAATAAATTTATAGTTCTCTGTAGGCATTAAGTGACCCTTAGATTTCACAATTAGAGAGAGAAAGGAGGGAGAGAAAGTATTTAAGTGTTTATTATCAGGAACTTTGCCAAGTGCTATTGCTACAAATATGAACGTACAAGGAAGTCCCTACCCTCAAGGAACTTACATTATAGCTAATAAGAGAAGCCAAAGCAGGGAGGGAGGCAGTGCAGAGAGCAAATTGAGTTGAATGTGAAGTGAGCATGGCAGGGGCCCCTCATGAAATGGCAATCTGGGTTAGGGACACACCAATCAGAATGTAGATATTCCCTCCAGTGATGCAAATGTTCCCTCTAATGATGCAGATTGCAATCTGTTTCTGCACAATTCTTGACTCCTTTTCTCCTATAAATCCACCATGGAAATAGAGGGTCTATCTAACATACTGGTGAATTCTCTTGCTTTTTCTTAACACCTATAGGAACTCAGTGGGACACACAGGTTGTCCTAAGTCCTCATTTTTTCCATATGATTGACCCATTTTCTTTCTGGTTTAGACAGTTCTTTGATGATATCCTTTATTCTGGGGATCTTCTCTATGGTTCTTTATTCATTATGAGCTACCTCTTGCTCAAGAGACTGTAGCATGTCATGAGTCCCAGCAAAACATCAGTAAGAGGTTGGAGCTAAAATGGTAGCTCTATAGAATATTATTGTTATAACTGGTTACTCCCTCTACATACAGTGACAGTGAGATCAGCATATAAGAGCCTCCTGAAAACTTCCTCTTTCAAGAAGAACCTGACCCATCACACAGTCATCTGTGCCTTCATAACTCCAATAATCTTTATAAAATAAGATACTATAGAACTGACAAAGTGGTCCCTTTCTGTAACACCAAACACAATCATGTGGAGGATTGTAGGCCCAGAGGGAATAGAGGTTCGCATGGCCAGGAGGCCCTGCTCCTATTCACACTGTCACATTAATGTTGATATTAAGGGAAGTTTGCTTCAAAGGCCCAGGAAATGAATTCTGAAGAGTGGGTTTTAGACATCTCAGCAAGTGGGTTGAAAAAAATTGCCTCCAGCATGTATTATTCCAATGTGGCTAGCTTTTCTGTAATCTTTCACATTCAAGGCTGTATTTCCAGGCTCAATCAGGGCTATGGCCACTGCCAATTCAATAAGGATTGAAAAATCGGCTGAGAGAAGCATCCATTAGATATGTTCATGAAATATCACCCCCTCTAGCACTGCATCTCCCATGCATAGAAGGTTTATAATGGAGGTTATTTAATTAGCTGTTTTAATTGAACAATAAAACACGCTCTTGGGTGAGCTATGTTTACACTGTCTCCTCTACAGGATAATGAGAGTGACATTTCCCTAACTCTTGTCTGTAATTTGTAGAAAGAATGACAGTGACATGGAGACCAGGGGAAGGGGGCAGCTGTTCCATCCCAACTACTCAAAACCCTGACATGAAAGAGCCTAACCCCAGGCTGACCAGGGGAGTCAGCAATTTTTCTCCCTCCTCCAGAGGCACCAAATTCTGGCCTGGTTTCTGATTACTGCTCAATTCTAGGGCAAATTTGTTCCACAAATCAAGGCTAGTGACATGGACTTCAGAAGCCAAGGAACTAGCTTGAAAGCAGAGTCAGAACTTGGCAAAATTGAGACCTTTCTAGTCCAAGTCTCTAGTAACATAAGAATAGAGTGGAATGGAGTAGAATGAATTCAGGAGGCAGTGGTTGTACCAAATTGGCACTCTGAGTCTCAGAAGTGAATAATGGTATCTTGGGATGGCCAAAATCTCAGTGGAACCTTGACCGAGTAGGAGAAACACCTACCGTAGCTTTCTTGGTCGCGTCCTGGTTCATCTGTAAAATGAGGGAGTTAGACTAGAAGTTTTGTTCAACTCTGCTAGGCTGCTGTAGTTGAGGCACAAACTCCCATCCAATAAATGCTGATGAAAACTGTATTTGATACAAAGTTGGGAAGGGATAGATGACATACTGGATCACCAATTCAGAATTCAAAAAGCAAGAAAATTAAGGTGAATTTCATAAGATAAAAATGTAACAAAGATAAATATAAAGCCTTGCACATGAGTTAAAAGTCCCCTCAGAGGATACCCAGGTCAGGGACCCATGTTGATGAACTCAGTATGCCCTAACACAAAAGGAACCTGGGGCAGCCTTACATATCAGTCCAAAGGATTTGAAGGGTACCCACTAGCCAATGAGAAGGAGCCAAGAAGTGAATGATGGGGGAAATACAAAGAAGATTGAAACACCAAAGACTTCATCAGAAAAATCCTCTATATAGCACAATCATAGGGAAGCACAAAATCAGAAGGAAGGATGAATCAGGAATTTTGAAATAGGATACAACATTCTCTTCACAACTATTATATGACAGAGGAAGGTGAAGCAATTCCTGATAAAATACAGAATTCCAAAATGGTTTACAGAAGAAAAAACATTAATTAACAAAAGTAAACAGTGGATATAGGTTACAATTTAAGAGCATTCAATGCAAAATTTTAAAAATTCAATGAGCAGATTGGGGGGGGGGGGGAGATTTATTATGGAAAATTTCTCCAAAGGAGTAAAAGAAAAATGAACAGGAATGGAATTCAAAAATATTGAAGTGGAGGGAAACACAAAAAGCATTAGCAAAAGGAACACATGAATTCTACATCTACCAAAACTTTGTATATACCATTTGACTTTGAATACGAGATGAACAGTTATAACAAGTATTACAGATCTCTCAAAAGAACACATTTGTAATTCAGGAAATAATACAAGAATACTATGCAGCACTTCTGAATGCAGATCTCAATCCAAAGATCCACAGATTGCCTCCAAAATTGAAAAATCATGCTTCAAATTCCCAAATACCTGTGTTTAAATTTAATGATTAGAATAACAAAGAACTTCATATAAAGGAAAGGAAATGAGAATAATGTAAAATTACTCTATCACCAAAAAAGCAAAGAAAGTGAAATAGATTCTGAAAAAAAAAAGCTCAAGCTATAAATTTAACTGACACACTCTACAAGTCTTTAATCAATTTAAGAGAATTAAAGTGCTTTGATCATTGGATAGAGACAGATGACACCACAGAGGAAACATTATGTGATTTGTGTGATCCTGGCTAGAGGATTTTTATGTTCAAGAATAATTGTCGATCCGGAGGCGAGCTCAGTCAAGCAGCAGACCAGTCTCGGGATGGAAGAGCCCCAGGTCAGAGGATGTCAGCCTAGTATTCTTGAATTTCCAAAAGGAGGCTTTCACTTCTCTTTTTAGTGTTAGTTCATTCCCTTTCTGATCTCCTCCAGACCAACCAAATTCATCATTCCCCCATCTTTCCCTGCCTTCTCCCAGCTCCATGCAATTCAATAGGCTGTTTGCCAAATTCAATTTCATCATCAGGGAATTTAACCATCAAAATCCCTGAGAGGAACTTTATCAATGTAGACAGGTGCCTCCTGGGAAACTTAGAGTTTTAGAAAGTTGCTAAGAGGTGGGTACTAAGGGGTTAAGTGACTTGCCCAAGCATCCTGTTGCTGGTATGTTTCACTGGCAGGGCTGGTGTTCAGATCTTTCTGACCTCAAGACCAGTCCTCTGTCCAACATACCAGAGGTGTCAAACTCTCACCTGTAATAACACTTCTCAGTGTAGCAAATCGTATTCAAATGTAATTAGGAAATAGTCAACACAATAAATAAAATAAAATATAGATAATGTTAATATGTGGTTTTCTAAGTCAATATGTAGCCAGCAGGGACCCTTCTATACAGCTTACTGGCCCCATTACTACTTCAGTTTGACACAACTGCACTGTACCATTTCCTCTCTTCCACTAAATACTCTTTAAATAATACCCCAGGGCAAGAGTCCAAAAAATCAGCTGCTATTTGTTGCAGCTGTTTATGATCTAAATAGCTCACGAGGATATCTCATGTGCACACATAGTCTCTCCACCTCCCATTATGCCTAGCATACTGACACCTTGAGGATAGAAATCATATCTATTCACCAGTTGCTGATGCATGTCCCAAATTTATATACCTAAAACACAAGTCTGAGTTTGTCACTGCCATGCTCAAGAAGCATCAGAGGCTCCCCAGTGTCTCTAGGATAAAACACAAACTCCTGTTTGTCATCAATCTGGCTTGACCCCATCTTCACTGACTTACATTTGAACACTGCCTTCCAGAAAGCCTACATACCAGTCAAATTGCCCTACTGCCTGTTCCCTATGCACAACATCACATCTACCATTTTCAGACATTTGCCCAAGCTGTCCCCCCCCATCTGAAATGCAATCCTTCCTTGCCCTTGCCTTCTTGAATTCCTAATTCACTGCAAGCCTTGGTCCAAGTACCCATCTACAGATGACTTTTATTAAGTCACTCGCCTATTAGTTGTCTCACACTCTAGGAAATTATTTTGCATTCATTACCCTGACTCCCTGACTATATGTCGTATTCTTCTAGTGGAATGTAAGATCTTTGAAGACAGGGATTTTGTCCTTGTATCGCCAGCACCTTGACCAGTGTCTTGTATTCAAGATGTCCAATAAAAGATGGACACATTGAATCAAATTCATCCTTCCAGGAGGATCAATCAAACTGATCCTTCCAGAACTCATGGTAATAATCAGCAGGACTCAACACAATGCCTTGTACACAGTAGATTAATTTTTTTTTTTACTCTTAGAAAGATTTTTATTTATTTTGAGTTTTACAATTTTTCCCTAATCTTGCTTCCTTCACCCTACTCCCCACAGGAGGCAGTTTGCTAGTCCTTACATTGTTTCCATGGTATACATTGATCTAAGTTGAATGTGATGAGAGAGAAATCATATCCTAAAGGGAAAAAAATGAAGTATAAGAGATAACAAAGTTACATAATAAGATATTGGGTTTTTTAAAAAAAATTAAAGGTAATAGTCTTTGGTCTTTGTTCAAACTCCACAATTCTTTCTCTGGATACAGATTGCATTCTCCATTGCAGACAGCCCCAAATTGTCCCTGATTGTTGGACTGACGAGATGAGCAAGTCCATCAAGGTTGTTCATCAGCCCCATGCTGCTGTTAGGGTGTACAAAGTTTTTCTGGTTCTGCTCATTTCGCTCAGCATCAGTTCAAGCAAATCTTTCCATGCTTTCCAGAATTCTCACCCCTCCTGGTTTCTTATAGAACAATAGTGTTCCACGACATACATATACCACAGTTTGTTAAGCCATTCCCCAATTGAAGGACATTCACTTAATTTCCAATTCTTTGCCACCACAAACAGGGCTGCTATGAATATTTTTGTACAAGTGATGTTTTTATCCTTTTTTTCCATAATCTATTCAGGGTATAGACCCAGTAGTGGTATTGCTGGATCAAAGGGTATGCACATTTTTGTTGCCCTTTGGGCATAATTCCAAATTGCTCTTCAGAAAGGTTGGATGAATTCGCAGCTCTACCAACAATGCATTAGTGTCCCAGATTTCCCACATCCCTTCCATCATTGACCATTGTCCTTTCTGGTCATATTGACCATTCTGAGAGGTGTGAGGCGGTATCTCAGAGATGCTTTAATTTGCATTTCTCTAATAAGTAATGATTTAGAGCAATTTTTCATATGACTATGGATCACTTTGAATTCCTCATCTGTAAATTGCCTTTGCATATCCTTTGACCATTTGTCAATTGGGAAATGGCTTTTTTTTTTTAGAAAATTTGACTCAGTTCTCTGTATATTTTAGAAATGATTCCTTTGTCAGAAACACTAGTTGTAAAGATTGTTTCCCATTTTACTACATTTCTTTTGATCTTGGTTACAGTGGTTTTGTCTGTGCAAAAGCTTTTTAATTTAATGTAATCAAAATCATCTAGATTTTTTTAATGATGTTCTCCATCTCTTCCTTAGTCACAAACTGCTCCCCTTTCCATAGATCTGACAGGTAGACTACGCCTTGATCTTCTAATTTGCTTATAATATTGTTTTTATGTCTACAGTAGATTTATTCTTAACAGAGGGCGTTGATAAGGAAGCTGAGAAAGCCGTAGTCCAGCCCCAAGGGCACTCAGTTTAAAGGTCACCAAAACTATTTGCTGTTGTTTGGCAACATTGAAAGATGAGAGTATCCAGTTAACAAAAATAATTCATTAAAACAGTAAAGTACTAAATGCTGATCTAGGGTCAGCTCCCCCTCACCCTGACCTCTTCCTCACTATAAAGCAAAGGGCAACCCCAACTCCCTCAATTGAAAGCATAATTCATGCCACTTTGCCCTAGATGTGAAAATTCCTAGTTATTGCTCCACTTACTAGTTGTAGGAAAGTCACTTCTCCCTCTAGAGACCAAATGAGAAGCTTAGACTGGATGGTTGCTTACAGTTGCTAGCTTTAAATCTCATGATTTTATCTTTTAAAAAGTATTGCTGTAGAGCACTGGTCCCGTAGTTCGGAGAACCTGAGTGCAAATCCAACCTCAGACACTTAATGATTGCCTAGCAGTGTGACTTTGGCCAAGTCACTCTTAATCCCATTGCTTTAAATAAATAAAAAAAGAGCATTTCCTTCTGGATCTGGATCATGGCTATTATCAGGTTCTATAAGATAATCAGATAGTATGTTTGATAAACTTTCCTAGGGACTGCAATAGTAACTTAAGTTAACTTGAATATTTTTAGTCTAAAAGAAGGTGTAAACTTGAAGTGGCCTTAGAAGTTGTCAGTTTCAATATTTGTTGTATTATTAGTAAGATTAGTAATAATTGCAACTAATATTTATATAACACCTTCAGATTTGAAGAGTATGTTACATATATTATCTCATTTTATTCAACCCTGGTAGATTATTCTTATTTTTATGGATGAGAAAAGTAAGATTGAGAGAGGTGAAATGATTTAACTAGGCCTACCATAGTTTAAAGGGATCTGAACAAGATTGAGGCCATTATGACTTCAAGTCCAGCCCTCTATCCACTAGTAAATAAACCTCCAAACTAGACTTTCTTTGAGAGATCCCTCAGTTTTGCAAAGGGTTCTGAGCAAAACTTTTCCAGATTCAAATTTCACCTTAGCTCATGAGCTTGATATAGCAATGAGCATTTATTAAGTATCTAATGTATGCTACGTATTATGCTCTCAAAATACTTTGGCAAATTTTAGTACAATTTTAGCAACTTGTTGGTCTGTACCTTCATTATCTGTAGAATGAGGGACAGATCCCCAGATCTACAGTTTTAAAGAGAAATTTCTCTCATTTGTGTCTCTACATCCTCATTACCCAAACTGTCAGGTTCTCTTGGCTTGTAAATATTCAATCTGAGTCTCAGAGATTCACAGCAGTAGGAACAGATGTAGACAAGGTTGTGCCAGAAGCCAGAGTCCAGTTGTGCACCATTAACTCTCCTTGATGCTCTTGGTCCTTATAGGCAATCCCTTGAACACAGCTTGTTCCAGCCACTCAGCTGAATCAGAGAAGAGCATGGATCCCACCAAAGGCTTTGCATAGGCTAAAAGTCCTCCTTAGAAAGACACTTCTCTAGGTCTCCATTTCCATATCTATAAAATGAGGAGATTGTACTAAAAGATCTTTCAATTTCCTTCTAGCTCTAAATCAATAATCCCAAGGGACCTAAGTTCAAATCTTGATTGGGTCACTTGAAATGGGCAAGACCTCAGTAAAGTTACTTCACATTTTCGGGGCTTAGTTTTCTCCTGGGAAGGGTTTGAATCAGGTGAATACTAAGGCTTCTCATAGCTCTAAATCTATTTTTCTACAATCCCAATTGGTGGAATTCTCTAATCTAGACTCAGAATTTCAGAGAATTCAGAAAATAAAAACTGCTTACGTCCATGGTAGGCTTATGACTGTGCACTTGTTCTACACTGTTAAATGAAGACTGCAGTGCCAACTATCTTTAGGTCGGGTGGAAGTCTCGGTTTATTTATAAACTTCAACTCTTATTCAGTGTCAAAATTGTGTGCAGCCTAATTAGTACAAGCAGAGTAGCACTGATTTCCCGCTGCTTGCTGTTGCTGCGCCACAATTTTGAACATAACTGGGGAAAGTTGCAATTTGCTAACAGCAATAGGCTAGCAACATGGCATAGCAGCTAGAGTGCTTATCTCAGAATCTGAAAGTCCTGGGTTCAAATCCTGCCTCTGACATCCCCTATATGAGCTCAGAACTCAAATGGCTTAGCCCGACACCTCAGGGCAAGCGCAAAGCTGAGTACCTAGCAAATGCTTAATAAATATTATTTGCACTGAATTGAAGACTCTCCACAAACTGGTGCCAATCCAATGAAAGTCATCTTCCATTTAGTGCTACATAAATTCTCAGTTCCAGGCTACCTGGTCTCTAATGCATTCCCAGAAGCATAGTAGTTTATTCCAAAGAGATCCCAGAAGCCATCTGAACTAACCACACCTGACAAAAAATCACCTCTCTGAAATGCCAAGGCAAGCAATCATCTAGTTTTCTTCGGAAGGCCTCTAGTAATGGGTAGTCTGCTATTTCCTCAGGACATCCATCTCATCTATGGATAATTCCAATTATTCAAAAATGTTTTTTCCCCCTTTACATGGAGCTAAAATCTACCTCTCTGCAACTTCTCCACTTTGCTGCTTCTTTTGTCTTCTGGGGTCAAGCAGCATAAGACTGATTTGTTTCTATCCTGACCACCCTAAGTCTTGTCTTCAACAGGTTCCACATTTGAATTTTCTTCAGCTAATACTCACATGGCATGCTCTTGAGTCCTCTCAAGTGTCTGAGGTCATGATCATTCTTTGACTATTTCACACAATGACTTGTGTCAACCCATAACTTATGAAGACCCCTCAGCTCCTTCTCAGATGTGTGACTATCAAGCTATATCTCCCACATTTCCTATTTGTGAAGTGTTGTCTTTTTTAGACTAAATCACAGTACTCAGAGTTTTTCCCCTATGGCATTTCATTTTATTAGCTTCAACCAATGTTCTAGTCAGTTGAGATCTTTTTAGATTACAACTCCATCAGGCACCATGTTTGCTACTCATTCAGCTTTTCATCATCTAAAATTTGACAAGCATGCTATCTATGTCATTATCCAAATCTCTGATAAACATATTAAACAGAACAAGGACACGCTCAAATGCCTGGAGCACTCCTAGAGACCTCCTTTTGAGTTCATATTGATCCATTAGTAACTACTTTTTAAGTCCATCTCCAACCAGAATTGAATTCTCCTAGCAGTGCTATCTTGATCCACATCTTTCTATCTGGTATATAAGCGTGATAGACCAATGTTCAAATACTTTACTTAAACCTAAGCAATAGATATTTAAAACCCTCCCCGATCTGCCTAACAAATAAAGAAATGAGATTAGTGTGACATACTTTCCTCATCATGAGGCCATGCCAATTCAAGGTGAACACTGCTTCCTTTTCTAGATGTTGCTTCTCCTTCAATAATATAACTTAGATGTTTGTAAATTACTCAATGGCCTACAGTTTGCAAGCTCTACTTTCTGTTCTTTTTATGGAAAATTGGAACCTTTGTTAACCTCCAGTCTTGTGGCATCTCTCATTCTGCCCATGATCTTTCAAAGGTCCCAGACAGTAGCCCATCAATAACATCAATCCCTTCTTTCATTCTGTCAGGGTTTGGAAATGGGAACTTGCCAAGAGAAGATGGCTATCCTTTTGTGATCTTACTATATCCATTTTGTATTAACTATTGTTTCTGTTCTTTCCATTCTGAACATTATTCACTTTGGTAGAGAAACCCAAAGAGAAAGTTAATTTTGTCATTTTCATTCACTTTGGTGGAGAAACCCAAAGAGCAAGTTGTTTAATTTTGTCCTTGTTAGCACATTCTGTACACGGCAAGCATCATTCTTTTCTCCCCTTGATCTTTCTCTATTTTTTCCCAGTGTGGCCCCAAAGAAACTTTTGAGTGCCCTTAGCATTCAATACCAGAAACAACTCTCGATGGGCTTTAGTGTTCTGAAAGGACTGTGCCACATTTTTCATTACCTGCCCTTGTTTCTGCCTTCTGCAAGGTTTTGTATTTAAAAAAAAAAATCTAAGTTGGATGAGACAGTTGTTTGTGCATTCACATTGGTCCTTTATATAACACTCCCCCTTATTTCCATCATAGCAACATGTTGTGTTGTGTCTTTAGCATTGGATTGTTGATAGCTTTGAGGAATCCTTCCAGAACTGTGACACATTAACTCTTGAAATCTGGGCATTATTCCTCTTATGACTTTTCCAGAACCTTCATATGGCATGTTTAGAGACTTTTTATCTTTCTGATTATACTCTTCTGGACACAGCTCAAATTGTCATTGTTCTCCCTAAAACGTGGCACCTCGAAATGAATGTAATACCCAAGTCTTCATCTGACATTTTTGGACATGTTAACTCTTTAACACTGCCAAAGGTTCTATTGTATTTGCGAGGATCCATGTCACACAAGTGATTGATACTGAGTTTTCCTTCCATCAAACAATCAGGTCTTACTCAGAAAAGCTGTTTTCTATGTGTCTTCTCCATGCTGTACCTGTACAATTCATTGTTTGAACTAAAGTCTGTGATATTACATTATTTCCTTTTGAATTTCATATAGGGGACATTATGGCAAGGTGGAATGATTGGTCATGATAAAGGTTCATTCCCCTTGTCACCTCAAAAAAGCAACACACATACACACAGAAATGTAACAAAGCAAAATAACAAAAAGGGTTAGGAAAAACCAAATGCATCACATGGAAAATCACCTCACAGAAAGATGAAGTTAATGAAGAAATATTTTTAAATGATCAATATTATGGGTTAAGGAGGAATTCTTTTTTTTAGTTTTTGGTTTTTTTTTTTTTTTTTTGCAAGACAAACGGGGTTAAGTGGCTTGCCCAAGACCACACAGCTAGGTAATTATTAAGTGTCTGAGGTCGCATTTGAACTCAGGTACTCCTGACTCCAGGGCCAGTGCTCTGTCCACTGTGCCACCTAGCTGCCCAAGGAGGGATTTTTAAAAGGAAAGAACAGTCAACTAGAAACTCAGAAATAAAATGGGATCAAACAAAAGACCGTTAGAGCGATTTTTGCCTTTCTACCTTTTCTAGTTCTGCTTCCCTCCTCCACATACTTGTAATGCCTTCCTAATCTGCTCCACTTGCCAGATTTGTCATATAATTCTCCATTAAAGCACTGCCTACTCTAGAAAGCCATTACCAACTGGTGAAGGCTTCCAGGATCACCTCGTTTTTTGAACCCCTAACATGCCTAAAGGTGACATCATGAGACTATGAGGCCCCCTTGATAGCAAGCACCCAGTCCCTTACTTCCCTAGCACAGCACCCTCACATGGTAGATGGTCAATTCATCTTTAACATGGAGGATGACATTGACCAAAATCCTCTTTGCCAAAGACCTGGCCAAGTGACTTCCTTAAGGAGTATGACTGTATGCCAGCAATGTCACATTTGAGCAACTCAGTCTTTAAGGGAAGGGGAGAGATATTTAATGATGAGCAGCACAGTAATAATGTTAATAAGATGCAGAAACATGGAATCACAAAGGAGGCTGAGAATTCTACTGGTCATCTAGTCTAGCGTATACCCAAGAAGGTAACCAGGGATCAAGTCCCTTCCCTGAGGCTTATTTCTTATGGTCTTAGATAAGTCAACTCACCTCCATGAACCTCACTTTCCTTTTCTCCTCTCCTCCCCTCCCCTCTCCTCCCCTCAGTGAAAGATTTCAACAATCATTTTTCTGCAAAGTTTTGAGTTTCACATGTTTCTCCCTCCATCACTCCCTTCCCTCCCCCCTTCCCCCTGACAGAAAGCAATCTAATATAGTTCATACATGCATACTCAGTTTTCTTTTCTATAAAATGGCTAGATGGCTTCTAAGTTCTTAGGGGCAGTTAGGTGATTTGACAGATAGAAGGCTAGGCCTGGACTCGGGAAGACCCACGTTCAAATTGAGTCATAGACACTTACAAGCTGTGTGACTCGAAGCAAATAACTTCACTCTGTTTGCCTCAATTTCTTCTTCTGTAAAATGATATGGAGAAGGAAATCGCAAGCCAAAAATGTAATATCTTTGCCAAGAAAACCCTAAATGGGGTCATGGAGAGTCAGACACAGCTGAAAATGACTTAGTAATAACAACAAACCTTAGACAAGCTACTTCAACTGCCTAGGGCTCAGAGTCCTCCTCCAGAGAATGAGGGATTGGGCGGGATGACTTGTAAGGGCCCTTCCAGTTCATGATCTAGCACCCTATACCAGATGGAGCCCTGTAACTTCTCAATCTTTAACCCATTCGATAAGGGAACTTGGCCCAAAGCAGAACATTCTCCTGTGCTGTAGCTCCTTTACACATTGAGCTCAATTCTTCCTCCCTGTCAGCTCTCTTCTACACAGAATCCTCTCTGGGACTGACTGGTTCCTGGAGGCAAATAGGAGACTAGTGGGGTGAGGAAGGGATATTACTAGTTGGCACCTTGGAAAATTCCCTGAATCAGCAATTGTCTGTCTGCCCCTCTCCAAACCCAAAATCCTGCAGTGTAGAATAAAAGTCAAACTGTCTCCCTGGCTTAAGTGATTTTCCTAGCCCCATCAGGAAGGGTTTTATATTTTCATAATATAAGATCCTGCAGCTCTGATACCTCCCAGATTTAATTAGTTGGCTTGGCTTCCATTTGCAGTACTTTCCAGAAGTGGTTTTCATGCCCTCACACTCTCCATATTATTACAATTTCCATACTGGCGTTTCCATCATTGCTATGCTACTGTTCAAGAGATGGAGGCACAGACAATTAGTGACCTTCTCAAGGTTACCTAAAAGCAATGACAAAATTCTTGAGAGAAGCCAAGTCTTGGATTCTTCCAAAGGCTATGCTGGGAGAGTATTGTACCAAAGTTTGGCAGAGCCTCCAAAGGTAGAAAAGCTTAAAATTCGAGCACTGGGAAGTTCTCCATGTTGGCCACCTAAGGACTAGTCTAGAAACAAGAGGAAGTCTCAATGCCACATTGACCATGGTGTGGTCAGAGACTAGGGTTGAGGGGACTGTTCAGCTGCAGCAACTCTCAAAGACGATCCATAATTCACAGAGGAGCTTTGAGCTGCCCTAGGAAGGGAAGGACCACACCAACTATAGGATCATAAAATCACAAACCTAGAGCTTGAGGCAACTTTAAAGACTAATACAATTCCTTCATTTTCAGAAGGGGAAACTGATGCCTGGTCAGTGGAAGGGACTTACTCAGGGACACCCAGCAACTAAGAGAAGAGTAAGGATCTAAACACACACTGTCTTCTCTGAATTCCCCCTGAACATTCCTCTTCTCACCTTGGCATTAAGCAAACAAATTAATATGAATATAATACAAATCATGCTTTCACAACAGTGGAACATATGCTGACTTCAGTTTGAATCCTGGCTCTGTTACTTATTACCTGGATTACCTTGGTCAAATCACTTAAGGCCCCAGCACCACAGTTTCTCATCTGTAAAATGAGGCAGTTAGACTAATTTTTAACCTACAACCCCATATGTGACCTTTAGCAAACTACTTAAGGTCCTTAAGCCTCAGGATCCCCACCTCTAAAATTATGTAATTTGATCTCTTAGGTCCCTTGGAACTCAAAAAATCTATTTTTCTATGATCATTCCCACTGCACTATGTACATCTGAAGGCAGGAACTCTACTCTCTTTTTTAGTATCCCCCACATCACCTAGCACAGGGTCTTACATAAAGTAAGGAATTCGATAAATATTTGATGCATGAATGAGAAACTCACAAACACCCAGCAAAGGTCAGTTGTCTAAGAAACATCAACTGTGACATCTTCAAACGCTAGGCTGCAGACCACTTTAATTGAGGAATTCTCTGTAGGCGCATCCCATGTCAGATAAGGGAAGATGAGCCAAAAAAGTGAAGGATCTGTTTAGTTAGTGAGAAACAAGCCTGATAACTAGGAACACTGAAATGGACCTTTCACAGATCCTGTGCTAGGATCAGGGTGAGATGAGCTAATTGGCCCATGACCCAGCATGCAACAGCTAATCTATTAGGAGGCAAGGGAGAACTGCCTAAAAACCACTATTTCTCTTCAGTAACATTTTTGGTCATCTGAATCCTGCTCCAAATGGCTGACCAGAAGTCACAAGAATCAAATTCAAATGGAGAAAAAAACGGGGTTAGAATCAAGAGACTTATGTCTGCCATCTACTTCTAACACTCACTGTATGACCCTGAGAAAATTATTCTCCTTCTCTGAAGTTCACTTTCTTCATTTATAAAATAGGGGTCACAGATTCATAGATTCCAGATCTGGAAAAGATCTCAGAAACTATCTAGTCTAATCTCTTCATTTAACAACTGAGAAAACTGAGACCTGGAGAAGTTATGGGAGCTTTCCAAGGTCACAAATATGATTGCAGATCTAGAATTGGATGAGACCTCAGAAGCCATCTAAGGCTCAGGAAAGTGAAAGAACTTGCCTAAGGTGATATACAGGATCCAAGAAATAGATCTGGAAGGGACATCAGAAGCCAACTAGGCCCAACCTCATCATTACTCCTAGAGAGATCTTGGGGCCATGGAGGAGAAGTGACTTGTCCAAGGTAATGCATGTAAATGAATGCCAGAAATTGGATTTAACCCTAGTCCTTGGATCTGAGAGTCAGCTCTCTTACTGTCATACCTCCATTACAAAATTATTCTAGGAAAGTGTTTGGTAAACTTTTGAATGCCAGGGGAATTTGATTTAGTGATAATATATTCTGCCTGTGGGTTCCTAACAGGTAACTAATTGTTCATGGGCTTATGGCAAAGAGAAAACAGATAGATTATATTTATATCACTGTAGGCTAAGTCCAAGACTGAGGCATCTTGGATCTGCAACTGTGGTTAAGGAACACAGAGACAGAAGGCAAAAGATCATTGCAAAGAGAATAAGAATTGCCTTAAGGTAGGGCACAATAGCATATAATCTCATTTGATTCTCACAGAGACTATAATTCCCATTTTACAGATGATGAAACTGAGGTTCAGTGACACTCCTAATCATAAAGTTAGAAAAGCCCCCAGAGCCAGAACTCTAGGTCTTTTATGACTCCCCATCCAACACACATTGTGCTGCAGAGAGATCTTTGGGGGGTGCCAGGCTAGCCAGTTGCTATGTAGCTCTTACACTCTGACCTTGCTCTCCACCATGTACTGGAACCTAAAACTTGCCTCATCACCCTAGCTTTTTCAATGTATATCCCCAAGTAGCGCCTGCCAGACATAGGCTCAATTTAGCAGCAAAGAGAGACAGCCTAATTCTGAAGAGACAGGCCAAGTGATTCAGAATCCTTATAATTATAGGCTCCTTGTACAGTTCTGGTAGAGGAACCTGCCTGGTGGAGCCATGACTCACCCAGCTGGGGTTGAAGGGAGACATTGCTCTTGATCATTGAACCAAGAGACCAAAAAAGTATAATCCAACCGATTCTGCCTTACACAGTTACCTCTGTTGACTAGGAGAAAGGGGCCCCCGAACTAACGCCCTTTGATTATGGAAACACATTGGAGTAAATGGGATTGAGTCCTTACAGTGAGAATAAGAAGAGGATACACTGATACCTTCCATCAGATCTCTAGTATTCTTCAGAGGACAGCATGGCTACTACATCCCACACCAGGCTTTTTACCTGATCTCTCCCCCAGTTATTAAAATTCACTTCTGTTGGAAAATATTGTATACTCATTTCCCATAGACTTTGTACCAGTTCATCTGTGCATATATTGTTTAGACGCCAGTAGGAGGAAAGCTCCTTGAGGGCAAGAAAGGTTTCATTTGCCTTTGTATTCTCAAATGCCTAGGAAAGAGTCTGAGACATAGAAGGTCCTTTATGAGAACTTAATAAAATTTCTTGGGTTGAAATCAACCTTTAATCTTGATACTAGTCAGGAAGAATGAAAACCTGACTATCTTGATAAAAAAATGAAAAGCAAAGATGAGGAGAGAGTCCCTAGCATTTCGGCGTTGTGGTCCAGGAGCTGAACATAAGGTGCTAACACATTCCTGGAGAGTTGGAATGAAGGCTCCTCATGCCACCATCTTTCTCTAAAGATGAGGAAGGAATGTAATGCGAATAAGACACAGTGATCTTGTTCCTGACTTTCTAACCATTGTAGCTGTTTTTCAGGGTGGATCTAGACCACCTTGGAGAATAGGGAGCCCTCTGTGACTACAGGGGCTTAAAGTGAAGGGGGCTGCCCACTTGAGGATTTGTGAGAGGAGATTCTTGCTCAGGTCCAGAATTGCCTAGCTGGTTTCCACAGGCCCTCCCAACTTAGATTCAATAATTTCATCCCAGAAACTTTTTGAATAGCAGCCAGCAGGGATCAAATCATCTTAAGAGTCTAGAGTGTCAGAGATATGGGAAAGAGATAGAAGACGGGTAATACATCACTTTGTCCCTGTAATCAGTTTGATCATATAACTAAGTGGCTGCCTTGGGGCTGTCACTGGGATCCCTGCACCCAACCCTCCCTGGCCCTGCCAAGAGGAGGAAGCTGGGTCATACATCATAACCCATGTTTGGCCTATTTCAAATGCTGCCCTCTTCCCTAGGGCTCTCATCAGTAGCATGCCTAATTGGTAAAAGTGGCAAGAGCTCATAATTTAGAAGTCCAATCCAAGCAATGCCACCTGAACAAATGGAGCAGCTCATCCATCTTCAAGGGTCCAGTTCAAATGCCACCTCTCCCAAAAAGTTCAGTGATTACCTCCTGCCTCTAAGATAAAACACAAGCTCTGGGGTTTAAAATTCTTCAGAATCTGGTTCCCATCAAGTTTGTCGGAGTAATTTCCTCTTCACACCCTAAGTTATAACCAACCTAACCTACTTGCAGCTCACTGAAAACAGCCTTCTTTCTGATCTCTGTGCATTTGCAGAAGAGGTTACCCCCCCCCAAAAAAAAAAAAAACACACACACACCCTACCCATACGTGCTACGTTCTCCCTATTCATCACTTCCTTTTGGAAACTCAAACTCTCTTCAAAGTTCAGTTCAAGTGACATCTAATACACAAGGTCTTTCCTGTTGTCCTCCTATCCACTGTGAGCTCTTCCCTCACCCCGTCCATCCCCCAAATTAGGATCTCGGATCTAAAACGAGAAAAGAGCTTAGAAGTTACGGAGTCCTAGTCCCTCATTTCACAAATGAGAAAACTGAGGTTAAGAAAGTAAAGTGACTTGATGCTTTTAACTATGTATTGTTGTTGCCCCCACAAACGGACTACAAGATCCTAGATGACAAAGGACCGCTTTCTGTTCCCCTCTGCTTCCTTAGGGCCTAGCACAATGTCAGGCACACATAATAGACACTTGCTGAATTGAAATGGTTCCCAATTCTCCCCATCAGGTGTAATACTTCCCTCTTCCCATAGCATCAAATTGCCAGCCTTTCTCTGACACTTACCAAGGGTCCATTTCAATGGAGTCATTGGTCTCCGTTCTCTAAGTGGTAAGCTCTGTGAGGCCAGGAATTGTCACAAATACTTTTGTCTCCTGGGAAGTGCCAGATGCCAACCTGCAAGTATTCAGAAAACATTGGTTCAGTTTGAAGCAAAATAACAAAAAAAAAACCAAACCAAAAGTCCATTTAGTTGGGCACGTGGCATATTCACAACTATTTGATTACAGTATAGAATCCTAAGATGTCAATGGACAGAATCAAGATGTTTTTCACCCCTTTCATTTCTCAGAGTAATTTTCCAAATAAAAGCTTTCTAATTAGGCTGAATTGATTGGCCAATTTACATGGTTAAGCAATTATGCTTAGTCAAAATGTTTTCATTCTTAAAAGGTTGCTACTTTCCCTATTTAAGGGATGCTATAGATAGAGCTTACCTAGATTTTAGAAAAACATTTAGCAATAATAAAAGTCTCTTACACTGTTCGTGTGGGCAAATTGTAGAAATTTGAGCTAGAGATGAAAGTACCATTACCTGTTGATTGGCTAGACTCAGGATTTATTCGTGGCTCTGCAGCAACTTAAGTGGTCATGACCTTGGTGCCATAGGGACCTATGTTTGTTCCTGTGCTTGTGGAAAAGAGGGTGAATGATTTGGATAAAGGCATAAATGACATCCCTAATACCATTTGCAGATGACACAAGGCTAGGAAGGGCAGTCCTAACAGCAAAGCTCTAAATCAGGACTCGACTGGAGCCAGCTTCAATTAGTTGGGTGGAACCAATTGTGAAAATTTCACTGTGAGCTTTTTAGACCTCAGATTTCTACAAACACTATAAATCAGAGTTAGATTTACTATTTGTCGATTTTCGAGACTTAAGTGAGTGTAAATGCTGAAAACTAAGCTAAGGTGTGTATGCATACATTTCCTACCCCACACTCCTGTGCAGTTTTATAAATCTGGCTTGGGTTCAGCAGGAAGATGTACTCATAACCGATTCTCAGGTATTGGAATCATCCCCAAACTGGGGGCCTGGTAAATGATTGTAGGCAGATTCTTATGGTGAAGATGACCATGATGATACCTAGAATTTATATCGATTTTAGATGGGAGAAGTACTTAATATTCATTATCTCATTTGAGCCTCACAAAAGTTTGGTTTCAAGGGTGGCTAGGTGGTGCAGTGGATAAAGCACCGGCCCTGGAGTCAGGAGTACCTGGGTTCAACTCTGGTCTCAGACATTTAATAATTACCTAGCTGTGTGGCCTTGGGCAAGCCACTTAACCCCATTTGCCTTTCAAAAAAAACCTAAAAAAAAGAGTTTGGTTTAATCATGTTACTCCTCTATTCAACAAACTCCAAGGGCTCCCTATTACCTCTGAAGTCAAATTTAAAGTCCTTTTAAAACCAGGTTTTAATCTTCCCTTGAAGTATTGTTGTGAGTTATTCTCTTTCTTCCATTCTTCACTTCAGTCAACCCAGTCTTTCTACCACTCCTCCCAGATAACCTTCTGTCTCCCATTTTTGTGCCTCTGTGCAGACTTTCCCTGATGCCTGGAAGACACTTCCTCTTTACTACTGTCTCTTGGAATCCTTCATTTCCTTAACATATTATCTAAATTTATATCCATACTGTCTCCCTTCATCAAATATAAGCTCCTTTGTGGCAAAGACTAGATTTTATTCTGCATTTGTATCACACAGGAGGCACTTATTATATATTGGCTGATTGCTAATATACTGGATGACGAGACCCAAAATGATCATGTTCCATGTCAAGTTGCAAAAATCACATCATGCTACAAATTGAGTTGAATCTAATCAGATGAAATTTAATAGAGACAAATGTTAAATGTTATGTAGTCCGTGCTCTGAGAAGTTCAGATTCCCAGAATAGATAACATTAGATATTTGGGAAAAAAAACTCTGGGGACTGCGCGTGATTTTGATTAAAGGAGACTTTGGGGAAGGAGAGAGGAAGGTAGAAGAGAAAGTAGAGGTTCTCCTTACTGCTCTAGCCTCTGCACTCCAGTGCCAGTGGTTTCATCTCAAAGTCTCGGCTTAAACTATTGGTCTAATACCTAGATACCAGGTTCCAAATTGATTTGCTCTCTTATAAAAGACCAAGAGGGTGTGACCAAGTCTCTTCAATCAATCCCATTACACTTTCTGGACAGTGTCACTCTATTTTATCCAAAAGCTTTTACTACTTCTAAATCAATTAAGGACTTCTCGGGCCTAGTCTCATGTCTGTGATCGATTTATTCTTTCAATAAAGGTGTTCTCCACTGATAAAGGTGTCAGAGTGAAGCATCTCATTAGCTACTTCAGCTGGACCAGTGTGAATGGCTGATTGATTGATTCAATCAACCTCACCTCCCACCCCCCCACATACTTACAATTTGATTCAAGAAATCAACTTCACAAGTAAAAGATAGGGGAGGAGAGTGCTAGCAGGCTTTTTGGCTAAAAAAGTTCTGGGGCCTTCAATGGATCAGCATCGTCATGTGGCCTACAAGAAAGCTCACGGAGCACCCAGAAATAAGGAATTAATGTTTCAATATTGACTTCCAAGGAGGGCTCTATTAGATCACCCCAAATATCCATTGTCTGCAGACTGATTCAAGGATGAGCCTGGGGATGAACTCTGAGTCTGTCATTCAAAGACCAGCCTTATGGATGGAGAAAGCTTATGCATATGGAAGAATGGGAAAGGGGAGATAGCGAGAATCCTACTAAGCCATGGAGATGGAGTGAGAATGGCATTTGGGGATAGAATGCCTACATCATTGAAATTACAATTCTTTCAAGGAACAAAGGACAAATAAATGCATTCCTGATGAGGTCTGTCACAACCCCAGACTTGCAGTCAGGAAGACCTTGGCCCTAATTAGGCCTCAAACATTTAATACCTCTCTGAGCTTCAGTGAATTCATTGATAAAAAGGGGCTAAGAATAGCTCCTTCTCTACCTCTTAGGGTTGTGAGGATAACATGGAATTATGTACATGAAGTGTTCTACAAACTCTAAACTTTATATATGTCAGCTCATCTCACTTTGACTTCATTCCCATCAATTTTCCTGTAGTATTTCTCCCACCTAAAAGGAACTTCCTTCTTCCTTCCAATGCCAGCTTACTCTCTTTTCAAGATCCTTCCTTCATATTTCTCCTTCAGGATTTCTCCCTTGATTTCCTTTCCTTGGGGTAGCTAGGTGGTACTGCAGTGGATAAAGTACAGGGCTTGGAGTCAGGAAGACTCATTCTCTTGAGTTCAAATCTGGCCTCAGAGACTTACTAGCTGTATGACTCTGGGCAAGGCATTTCACTTCTATTTGCCTCAGTTTCCTCATTTGTAAAATGAGCTAGAGAAAAAAATGGCAAACCACTCTAGGATCATTGCCAAGAAAACCCCAAACAGGGTCATGAAGTGTCAGACATAACTGAAACAACTGAACAACAACTTAACACTCCTCACTTCTGCTGTTGTGTCCTTGTGAAGGGCAATCAGAGGTCCCAGGATGAGAATTTGAGAATTGGAAGGGACCTTAGGGGTCACTGAATCTAAACACTACATCTTCCAGAAGCAGGAGAAAATGTAGTGCCTTACCCAAGTATTAGGAAGCAGAGTCAACATTTTACTGCCTGTCAAAATTTCAGAAAAACCTGGAAAAATTTACATGAATTGATGCTGAGCAAAGAACATTGTGCAAAGTAATAGCAAAGCTGTATAGTGATCAACCATGACAGACTTAACTCTTCTCATTTATACAATGACCAAAGACAATTCCAAGATTTGTGATGGAAAATGCCGTCCATGCCAGAGAAAGAACTATAGAGTCTGAATGTGGATCAATACATACTCTATTCACTTTAAATTTTTTTTCCTTTCTCATAGTTTTCTCTTTTTTATTCTGCTTCTTTTTTCACATGATTAATCTGGAAATACGTTTGGCATGATTGTATATGTATACTCTAAATCAGATCACTTGCTGTACTGGGGAAGTGGAAAGGAAGGGAGGGAGAAAAACGGGGAATTCAAAAGTCTTACAAAAATGAATGCTCAAAATTATATTTTACATTTGATTGGAACAAAAGTAAAGGAAAAAAAATTTCACCACTGACTCAGTCTCCCCATCCAATCCTAGATACACTGTGCCTCTCCCATATGTCTCTAGACATATTCTCATTCTTTGTCCTATGGCTATGTTTGTAATATGCTCCAGTCTTATCTGTGACAAACAGCTGTATGCAAGGAATCTGCCCACAGTGAAGAGAAGCTCAAAATTAGAAGGTGAAAGGGGCTTTCTAGAAGGTGGCAGGAAACATAACCACAAGAAGTGACAGCTAGCACAGTATCTTCTTTCCCTCTGGCTATACTTACTCTTCTTTTCCAGGGGTTTACCTGCTTCAATCATGCTAAATGGATTTTTTCCCATAGCTTCCAGATATGTACATATATATACATACATACATATTAAATATATATATATATATATATATATATATATATATTCTTGCTAAAGAGTTTTCTGATTGAAGTAAACAACCTACAGTAGATAATGGGATTATGGAGTATGATGTCACTGAAATAAATATATAAATAAAATGTATTTTTAGGGTATGGTTTAGAAACTAGAAATAAGATTTTCCATTTTTTTGGTATTGTGTAAGGAGCATGCAATTATATGCACATATATGTATATTATACATATTATGTATGGATAAACCCCCCATAATCCTACAACCTATATAGTAGGTCCTTCACTTTAAGTGGGAAACTCTTCTCTAAAGTAAGAAAATAGAGGCAGCTAGGTGGTGCATTAGATAGAGCAGCAGCCCTGGAGTCAGGAGTACCTGGGTTCAAATCCAGACTCAGACATTTAATAATTACCTGTGTGGCCTTGGGCAAGCCACTTAACCCCATTTGCCTTGCAAAAAACCTAAAAAAAAAGAAGGAATTTCCTTACCTGGGAGTTTCTGATACCAAGGTAATCATATATTCAATCATTATTCCATATGGAAATTTATGATTTATGTTTACATGTATGGATGTATGTAGACAAAGATATATACATCTATATGCATATGGAAACCAAAAGACCTGGAGCAGCATGATCCTGGGGAAGAGAGAAAAAGGGGTTAAGTCTTTGTTTCAAGGGAGAGCTCTGTTGGGGGAAGAAAAATCATTAGGAAATTGTGGTGGTGCTTAAAATAATCAATAGAACATTAAAAATAAAATATTGTAAAAAAAACTTGAATGAAGTGATTTAAGAGCCCTCTCAACTCTAAATATATTTTTCTGATGATTTCCTAGCTCAGTAATGAATGTTCACCATTATAATTGAGTAATAAAGAAAATGGTCAATTGTATGTCATAAACTCCAGAGAAAAGAGTGGAAATATGAATGGCAAATTTTTAGGAAGATTTTTTTCCAAAATGGTTACATTTTTAAAAATGTTACCTAAAAGGGTAAACTTTAGGTATTCAGAAAATGCACTTCTCTTCCTAGTGATGGCAAAGAAATAAGATGCCATTGCAATTTGTGCAGCAGCAAATCTCCCTCAAGCCTCCCAAAACTTTTTGCATCAGTGGGACTGTTCTATGACAATCCAATTCCTACCAGACCTGATTCTTTTCCTAAGCTGCTGTGGCCTTCAAAATGTGTGTGGTATGAGAACAACCTTCTGTCAGTAAGCTTGGCAACACCCAGCTAACTAATCCCCAGATAATAGGGCCATTCAAAGACTTCCTAGCTTGAGAGGGTCTGCTGGACCTTGGATGCCACTGACGGTCTTCCAGAGCCCATGATAAAATGAGGCATTGGAGGATGTTGGTGGAGGACAGCAACAGGTTATAGCTCTATATATGGAAACGATAACAATACGACAAATGGTTCTAGGTCAAGGACTAAAATTGTAGGCTAATATTCTACAGAAAACATAATTTTGCATTGCTTCGAATCTTCTGTGGGACACCAAGTCCCATCTTTTACGTGATATTCTTCCAGTGAGGCTATAAGTTATGACGTTGGTCTCCAAAGCCTGAAGAAGCATCACTGAAAAGCCATTGGAGAAGGACGGGATAGGTGGGAGTATGATGCACATGAGGAACTGCGTCAAACAGACAAGAAGGCTATCAGCAGAAAGGTACGTGGATGAGAAATTATGATTATGATTATGATTATTATATATTATTGTTACCGTTATCTTCCAACACCAACCAAATTAGTGATGGCATGGCTTGCATATTATATTTAATATAATGAAGGGTATGTTGTGAAAAGACATCCTTCTTACTTTCCTTTACCAGAATTGTTTCATCCCATGGCCAGATTTGATGGGAAACAGGGTTATTGGTGATGGTCTGGATGCTGAGGGAGTTTCTTGACCTTTGATTTGGTTTCTCTTCCTTCTGTATCAGTGAGGTACTTCAGTGCTCCCTCAACTCTGTACAAGTACCGGTTGCTTATATGGCAAGAGTCAGGTATGACAAATGGATTGCTTGCAGGCATCCTGGGTATCCATGTAGGGTTAAGAGGCATTGAGGCACACTGGAAAGAACACTGGCAGTAGTCAAGGACCTGAGTTCAAATTCTACTCTTTATTACCTTGCTGAAGGGCCTCAGTTTCATCCTCTGTAAAATAAGGCTAGGCTAGATGTCCTTTGACATCTCTTTCAACTTTTAATTTCTGGCAGTCTCTGATGTGATGTTAATCTCCCAAAGAGAATATTAATTGTTCATTTTCACCACTTGGGGGAGTTTGAAACAAACTTCAAGACTCAAAGATCTCTCCCTCTGAGGGAATAAGAGCATTTTAAAAAGGGGGGGGGGGGGAGACATCTTTAACTATGTTGCCCGATGTCAAACATTTGGCACTTATGGAGGTGACAGACGCAGAGGAAAATGAAGTTGCTGAATTGAGAAATTCTCAGTGATCCTGTCTCTGACAAAATGGGCTCAAGGGAGAAGCCCTCAGGGAGCAATCAGAAGTGTGAATGCACCCCTACTCTGATCCCTTCTTCAATGTCATACTGCAAAATTACATTAACTCTGAAATCTCCACTGTATCCTGTGCCCCTGGACCTCTCACCACCTCCTCCCTCCCAACTCTTCTCCACCCCCACCCCCATCCCTGCATTGGAGAGGGTGGAGCATGGACTTTTATTTGTTAATGAAAGAGGAAGTCCAGGGAAGCTGTCTCTTTATATCCCCCCTCCCAACTGCAGGACTACATTATACCCTCCCTCTCTGACTACCCCCTCCCTAATTTTTAGGCTTTTTAAATATGTTGTTTTCCCCATTAGATTGTGAGTTTCTTGAGGGCAGGACTTCTTTTACATTTTTTTTTATCCCCAGCACCTAGTACAGTGCTTAGCACATAAAATGCTTATTGCCTATATTTCAATCATCTTTAATTCTTCAGATGCTGTTGGAGATCCGTCTAGGACTTAAAAATTTATCCTCTAGAGCTTCTGTGCCAAAAAACCCATCCTCCTGGAGCCATACTGGCTGGTTCTGAAAACATAAACACCAAGTCATCACTGCCACAATGTCAGTTTGTATATATATATGAATAAAAGAAGGAATGAATGATAGCCCTGATTCTGTAGTGGAAAAAGCATTAAACTTGGAGTCAAGAGGGCTGACATTTCCAAGCTGTCTTGACTTAGCTGATATGAATTTCAGAAGCCTTACCTATAAAATGGAGATAGTAATAATAGCTAAGTCAAAGGATTGTTGTAAGCTCAAATGACATGACTGGAAAGCATTATGCTAGGCTTAAGGCACAATATTAAAAGCTAGATGCTATTCTTATTGAAAGCTACAGTCAAAGTCTTGGCAACTTGGTAGGACCTGCTAGGATTTATGGTCTGTTGGCACAGTCTGAGATTCCATGGAAACATCTATGCTATGATGAGACCTTAGAGGATGACCCAGACAATAAATTCTTTTCATAGTAAAATAAGACTTGCTTTATATTTTAAAGAGTTGGGACCACTTTTGAAGGGCAACCTAGTCGAAGGCGGCATAGTTGATAGAGATTCAGGGTTTTAGACAAAGAGACCTGGATTCAGATTCCATCTCTTGACACACAGGAAATAATATGATCCCGTGGAAGTCATTTAATTTATTAGTAGCCCCAGACAACTCTCTGACCACCACCTCCTCTCATTCTGCTCTGTCTTTTTCCAGTCCTCTGTTTCTCTTATCCCTTCCCCTCCTAGCTCCCTGTAGGCCAAGATAGACTTCTATACCAAACAGAGTACATATTTTATTCCCTCTTTGAGTCAATTCTGATAAGGATAAGGTTCAAGCATTGCCCACTACCCCCACCTGCTATCTTTCCCTCCACTGTAATAGGTCTTTCACACCTCTTTATGTGAGATAATTTACCTCATTCTACTTCTCTCTTCCCCTTTCTCCCTATGCATCCCTCTTTCTCTATCCTTAGTTTTTTGATCATCCCATTAGAGTCAACTCACACTTGTGCCCTCTATCTATGTATACTCTTTGTAACTGTTCTAATAGTAGGGAGGGTCACTTTCACTGGCACCTCAGCACACATGCCTGAAACAAAGTCCACTCTGCATTCACCCCAATGAAACAGACCTTTCCTGCTGCCCTTCTAAGTTGGCTTAGGCTGGAAAATTGTTTTACTCCATCCTTTTGTTGATTCTGATGCTCTGGGATTTATTTTGAGACTTCCTTTTAAATTTGTTTGGAAGGCGAGTTCCTGTCCTTTCTCCAGCATCTCACCTCCACCCAGAGTAATTTTCCTTACCCTGACAACGCTCAATAGCTACAAGTTGTCAAGCAGGAGCCCCAAATGCATTAAAGGTAAAGGGAAATCACTTCACTCAGAGCTCCCTATTATCTGTGAAATTGGAGGTCTACTACAATAGCAAAAAGTAACCTGTCTCTTTCTGTCCACAGAACACTGAATTCTTAGTATTAACTCCAAGTCATTTGATGAAAGACTTTCATTTTTGCAAATGAAAATAATCAGCATACATGTCCCCTAAAACCTGATCCATAGGCAACATGTTGGCCCAGAGTCACAGATTAGCCAAAGCACGATCGATTTTGACCATGAAGCTAAAACCAGGCAGGGAATGAGAAGGAATAATAATAAAATGTATATAGCATATTGTTCGAGGCACTATCTTAAGAGCTTAACAATTATCTAATTTGATCTACATGGCAATCTTGTGAGGAAGACTATTAGTCTAATTTATAGATAAGGAAACTGAGGCAAGCAGGAGTTGATGCATTTGCCAAGGGTCATACTTTTAAGAAGAGTCTGAGGCTAGATTTAAACTCATGTCTTCCTGACTCTAGGCCCAGCACTCTAACCAATATGCTATCGAGTTACCCCAGCAAGTTCAGATGTAAAATTCCCCTCCCTTGGTATTTGTTAAAAAAAAATGTCTCTATCATAGATGGCGACAAGAAAGGATCGTGTCTTAGGCACTCTCTCATAAAACTCATAAGGACTCTAACTACACTTTCGAGAGACAGAACCCACAGAGGGACCCAATAAGGCAGTTCTCCTACTCAAGGTAACCTGGAAAAGAGCAGAAAGGCTCTGCTCCCCAGGGGTTGGAGGGGTGGCCCACCAGAGGGGTGGCCCGCCAGAGCGAAAGAACTTCAACCTCCCGGAGGCAGCCCCAGGGTGCTGGGAGTCACGGCTCACAGCAGCGGGGGAGTTTCCTGAGCTACACCCCGGGGAGCACCAAGCACAAATTGGGGGAACAGCGGGGAGACCTCTGCCAGAGTGAGCATGTGGAGCACACAGTGAGCAGTGGCCAGCAGAGCACAGATCACTGAACAGAAGCAGGCGGAGCAGGTAAGCAGGAGCCCCCAGGGCATGAGCCCATTGAACCTAGGGAGGGGAGTGAAGAAAGAGACTGCTGAGCTCTGTCCTCTGCCCCTGGAACAGGACTCTGGGGCTCTGACCACATTCAGATCCTGATCGCAGTCTAGGCTTCCCTATAGAACAGCAGGGGGCCCCCACCTCAGCCCCGTGGCAGAGCGGGGGCTCATATGCTCATTCACAGATCAGGAGGGAGGACAGAGCCTCACACACTGAGACCCTTGTGGGAGTGTCCCAAAAGCTCAAGAAGCACCCCAAAACCAGGCTCAGGCTGGGAAAATGAACAAGCAGAGAAAAAAGAGGAAGACCATTGAGAAATATTTTGCAAATGAGCCCAGGAAGGATCAAAATACTCAGTCTGAAGATGAGGAAGCACAAGCTCCTGCATCTAAAGACTCCAAGAAAAACAGAAATTGGGCTCAGGCTATGACAGAGCTCAAAAAGACTTTGAAAATCAAATGAGGGAGTTAGAAGAAAAACTGGGAAAAGAAAGGAGAGAGATGCAGGAAAAAAACATGAAAATGAAGTCAGAAGCTTAGTCAAGGAAATCCAAAAAAAATGCTGAAGAAAATAGCATGCTAAAAACCAGCTTAAGTCAAATGGATAAAACAGTTCAAAAAGTTATGGAGGAGAATTCTTTAAAAAGCAAAATTGGCCAGATGGAAAAAGAGATAAGAAAATTCTCTAAGGAGAACAAATCCTTCAGACAAAGAATAGAATTCAGGAACATTGATGAATTTACCAGAAATCAGGAATCTATACTTCAAAACCAAAAAATGAAAAATTAGAAGAAAATGTGAAATACCTCATTGAAAAAACAACTGATATGGAAAACAGACTTAGGAAAGATAATTTAAAAATTATTGGAATACCTGAAAGTCATGATCAGGAAAAGAGCCTTGACATCATTTTCAAAGAATTACTACAGGAAAATTGCCCTGATATTCCAGAAGCAGAGGGCAAAATAGAAATGGAAAGAATCCACCGATCCCCACCCCGCCCCCCCAAGAAAGAGATCCCAAAAAACCAACCCCTAGGAATATTTATAGTCAAGTTCCAGAACTCCCAAGTCAAAGAGAAAATATTATAAGCAGCCAGAAGGACACAGTTCAAATATCGTGGAGCTGCAGTCAGGATCACACAGGATTTAGCAGCAACTACATTGGAAGCTCGTAGGGCTTGGAATATAATATACCAGAAGGTAAAAGAGCTTAGAATGCAGCCAAGAATCAACTACCCAGCAAGGGTGAATGTCCTCTTCCAGGGAAAAAGATGGACTTTCAATGAACCAGGGGAATTTCAAATGTTCCTGTTGGAATGGCCAGAGCTGAACAGAAGGTTTGATCTTCAGATACAGGACTCAGATGAAGCACAGAGATTGGAGGAGAAGGGGAAAATATGAGGGACTTAATGATGATGAATTGCATGTATTCCTGCATAGAAAAATGACACTGATAATACTCATATGAACCTTCTCAGTTAATAGAGCAGGTAGAGGGAGCTTTTATAGTTGAAGCACAGGAGAAAGCTGAATTCGAAGATAAAATATGGTGTAAAAATGGAGTCAATAGGAAAAAAAGGGAAATGTAATGGGAAAAAGAAAAAGGAGAGGGGAAATAGGCCAAGATATTTCATATAATAAGATTTTTCTTTATTGCAGTGGCAATGGTGGAAAAATATGGAAGAAACTTTTGCCATGGACTTACCATAAAGAATGTGATCCATCTGCAACAGAGTTGTTGGTGTTGGAACAAAGACTCAAGCACATTTATGATTATTATTATTATTTGGGGGGGGTGCAGGGCAAGTGGGGCTGGGTGGCCTGCCTGGGGCCGCATAGCGGGGTGATCTTTGGGTGTCTGAGGCCGGATTTGGACCCAGGTGCTCCTGGCTCAAAGGCCAATGCTCTGTCTGCCACCCAGCCACCCCTACTATTATCCTATTTTATTTTATTTTATTTTGGGTCTTTTTTTTTCTTTTTTCTTTTGGTTTTTGCAGGGCAGTGGGGTTTGGGTGGCTTGCATGTCACACAGCTGGGTGATTTTTGGGTGTACGGGGCTGGATGTGCGCTCAGGTGCTCGTGGCTCCAGGGCTGGTGCGCTGTCCATTGTGCCACCTGGCCATACCTGCAATTTTTACTATTTTTTTATTTTAATTTTTTTTCTCTCCCCTTTACTTTATCACTCAAGCAAGTCTATATTTATGGGGGAGGGGTATTCTGTTTACTCTTAAACAAGAATATTTTATTAATGTAAAAAATTATTTGTACAAAATGAGAATATTAAATTACAAAAAGTAAAAAAAAAAAAAAGAAAAAAATGCCTCTATCACCTCCTCAACTCATCCACACTGAACCTTTCAAAAGTGAGTCAATTCAAATCAGAGTTGTAAATAGGTGATGACTGTGTGAATGTTAATGTTCTTTTTTTACCAGGGTAAAGTCTTTTTAATTCTCCTCAAATCTGAGTATGTTAATATAATTTTGTCATTTTCTCAGTACTACAGAGTAAACTATTATGAGCCCTAAAAAAAGTGAATTCCTCCTCCCCCATAATCCTTGGCTTCTAAGGTCAGAGGATCATTGATTTAGAGCTAGAAAGAACCTTAGAGGTCATCTGGCTATATTGCTTCATGTTACATTTGAGGAAGCTGAGGTCCAGAGATGTTAAGTAGTCACACAGTCAGTAAGGAGCAAAGCAGAAATTTGAATCCAGGTCTTGGCACCCAATATATCATTCTTGCTAGTAAATCTCAGCAAAAAATTTAAAACAAATAATTTCAAATTTTTCAAAATGGTCAGATAATTTCCTTCCTCTAAAATTTATAATTAGAACTCTAGCAAATATGATTTTAGAGGAAAAGATAAAATTTGAAAAACATTATTCCTCAACCTCCCATTTCCCTTAGTCCCATTTCCCTTAGTCCCCTGACCAATTAGTTGCTCAATCCTGTTGATTTCACCACATGAGAAATAATTCATTTGGACCCCTGCTCTTTTCCAATCAGGATCAATCCATTTGATAGGATTCCATAGAGGAGGTGATTGTAAGTTCTGTATATTAGGTCCCAGAACTGTAAGCTTGCTCAACCATAGCTAGAGGCCCT
Source organism: Macrotis lagotis (assembly GCF_037893015.1). NCBI lineage: Eukaryota > Metazoa > Chordata > Mammalia > Peramelemorphia > Peramelidae > Macrotis > Macrotis lagotis. The sequence goes on from NC_133666.1 coordinate 34,405,817, forward strand.
CCACCATTGTTTTTCCTTGTCTTGATGACCAAGCCCAGTGTGGCAGAGATGATTCAATTACATGGAAAATCCTCCAATTTGTTTTTGCACCTCTGTATCATTCTCTCTTGTCCAATATGAGCAAGTGACCATCTTATGGCCATTTATTCAGTGGAGATGTTCTATGCTCCAACCAACTTGTGACCTTGTGCATTTTAGCTTATGCATCATATGTCAACCAAAGGGATTCTGTATTTTATATAGTTTCTCTGGAATGTCTAGATAGTACAGGTTATCAAACTCTATAAATTCAAGGTCCTGGAAGAAGAGGGCATCTCAGAGTGTGACAAAGATATCATATAAAGTACCATTAGCTCACAGTTCTCCCTCAGTCTCTTTTATTGTAGGTAGGACAATTTGAATCCCCACACCACCATTCAATCTCATTGCCTTCTCTTCATTTGAAAGGTCACCACTGCTCACCTGCAATAGATTCCTAATTGGCCTCCCAGCTTGTAGTCTCTCCCCTGCCCAATCCATCATCCACACAGTTGTCAAATTGATATTCTAAAAAGTCCATTCCTGGCCCAGAGATCCCACTGCTAGGTGTATGCCCCAAGAAAGTTAAAAAGAGAAAGAAAGATCTTCTGCATTCCTAAGGAATAGTAGCAGTGCTTGTGAAAGGAGAAAGGGATTTAAAATAGAGTGAAGGGGTTAAAGTAGTTGGTAAAGGAATATTAATACAATGGATTATTGTGCTAAAAAAAATCAGGAATTCAAAGAACCAAGAGAAGCATGCTAAGACCTCCAGGAATTTATGCAAAGTAAGGAGAATCAGGAAACCTACATATAAGGTGATTACACATTAATGAAGAAGAAGAAGAGAAATGGAAAATCATTTGTACAACCAAGTCTGGGCTCAAAGAAGAGATAAGAAAATACATCACTCTCCTTTTTTCTTAATTTCACAAGTGGGAGAGTATGGGTGTAGGCTTGACTAATACATTGACTGGTTTTGCTGAATCAGTTTTTTTTTCTTCCTTTTTCTTCTGGATTTCTGGTTAGGGGAGGGTAAGAGATATACTCAGAAATGAAAGTTATGTAATAACAAAAATATTGGTAGAAACTTTTTACAATTTTAAAAAATAAATAAATTACAGGTCTGAGTATATCACTTCCCACCATAAGAAGCTTCAATGGCTCCCTATTACCTCTCAAAAAACCAAACTGCTCTTACTGGCATTTAAAATCCTTTCTAATCTGACTTTATCCCATCTTCCCAGACTCATCCCCCATTATCATTTACTTTAGCCAAAGTGACTTACCTGCTATTCTCCCTCCATGATATCTCATTGTCCATATTCATTCCTTGCTACAGGATATCCTCATACTTGGTATGGTCTCCCTACCTACCTTGTAGCATCCCTAGCTATCTCCAAGACTCAGCTCAGGTTTCTGCTCTCCTACAGGAAGACTTTTGTAGTATCCCAGGTGTTAATTCTCTCCACCCACCCTGAACTGATGTCTGGCTCTTCATTTCTTTTGCATTTGATTCTCTCCAACCACACAATTTTTATTCAATGATCTGAACTGCATGAACCTAAACAGAGAAAGCACTGAGGAAGAGAAGTCTCGGTTCAAATGCTACCTGAGTCAATTGGGCATTGAAAGCAGAAATTAAGAGAATGCAATTTAAAATGGACCAAGTTAGCTAATCTAGTTAGACAGGATTAATGATCTTCATAAACAGGCCATCCATCAAATGGGGGCATGAGGTAGAAAGAATGATCTCTCAGATGCTTTCCGGATCAAACAGGTCATGATTGGTGATTCAGACACTCTATCGACGATATGCCAACAGCATCATCTTCCTACAAAGGACAACACATTCATCCATCCACAGGACGAAAGGTGAGGCTGTCAGCCTATTCAGGGTGGGCCAGACACTGTCTAGAATCACTCTGCCCAGTCTTGGGCTGCATAAGCAAAAATAACTCATTCAGGGGAAGGACACCTTGCTGACTTGAAAAATTAGATACTCAGATTTGAGGAGAATTAAAAAGATTTACCCTGGTAAAAAGAACTGAGGGAAGACTGCAAGATTACAAGAGTAGAAGGAATACAAAGTCAGATTTAAGTTTGATGTTAGAGAAAGTTTTCAGATCCTTGGAACAGGAGTAGAAGTTATCCTTCCTTGGAACCTTCAAGCAGAGACTGGGGAGCCCCTGGGCCAGTAGAAGGATCCTCTAAGGTCCCTTCTATCTCTGACTTTCTGGGATTTTCTTTCAGAGAACCTCAGTTCTTCCAAAGGATGGTCATCCAGTTAGGTGCTTCTCTAACTTCCCTGGGGTCAGCACAAGAGGATGGGAGCTTACAAAGCAATTCAAGGGAAATGAGCAAGCTATGAGTAACATGATCTTGAGAGTGAACCCTCATGGATAAGAGACATAGAGTGAAACTCAACTCAGCCTCGGTGGAAGGTTTTTTATCTGTACCCAGTCATGACATCAGTTTTGATGGTGTTTGAAGCTATGAATTGAAGCCTGATGGGATCATTCCCTAACACTGCCATATTCCCCTGGTGGGGAGGGGGGCTGAGATCTTGAAGGGCTCAGACTTTAGAAATATGTATAAGATCTGGCATCACAAAGACAGGAAAACCATCAAAACCAGTATCTAAAGGATGCTATGAGAGTATTGGTTTTATGGATGGAAGATTCAGTTTAAAACTCAACTCTGTTGTTTATTATTTATTATTGTGTGGCTTTGGGGAAGTCCCAAAAGACATTGGGGTTTTTTTAAATCTAATTGTAACGAGACATTACATGGGATGGCATGTAAAATGAAAGGGATGTACTAGGTATTTTTGGAAGCTTCCTTCCCATCTAAATCTGGTACCCTAATGGTCTTAACTACAAAAATTTCTTAGGAAATAGAGAAGGCATCAATCTTCTAAGTATTCTACTCATTCAAGGCCTAAGGAAATTCATGTGTGGTTCATTCTATAAGTACTGGTCACTCTTGATGTAGAAAAAAAGAAAAAAAAACTTGTACTCAAGACTTAAGTTCAAATGTTGGCTTTGTCACTATTTGTTTGACCTTAGGCAAATCACTTCAACATCCTTTGACCTCAGTTTCCTCATCTGTAAAATAAGGGATTTGGACTACATGGTTTCCTAGCTCCCTTCCCGGGATAGAACAGTGATACTATGAGAGAGCAAGTGTCTTCACTGCTCTGGATCTCAGTTTCCTGTTCTATAAATATCATTGAACTGATCTTCATGGCCTCTGGGGTCCCTTTTGGCTTTTGATCTAAGCTCCTATGATAATAAAGCCAAGGATAAATGGAGCAGAGGAGAGATAGATGACATTCATTTAGGTCTCACAAATACCAATAGTACCTTCCATTCGAAGGTGATACTTGGTGCAGTTTTAAACTTTAATAGCCTACAAATGCACTAAGACTTTAGTATCATCCTGATTATTCCTGTTCATTCTCTCATTTGTTCCTCAGGAAAGCCTTGTGAAAGGGGCAGGGTCAGGATTATTATCTCCATTTGTTATATGGGGAAGTTAAGTTTTAGAAGGGTTGTGTGATTTGCTTCAGTTCACACAGCCAGTAAGAGGCAAAGCTGGTCCTGTGGCCCAAGTCTCCTGACTCTTTCCACAGTGTTCATCCTACTGGGAAATCTAACCAGCGTTAGAAAGAAGACAAGGTAAGCGGCCAAGGAAGAAGGGTGAATTTACTGCCTGTTTGAAGCATCCACGAATGTGTGCTTTTGGATTCGGTAGAAGTCCGAAAAAAAGACTCCTCCTATAAATAGTGAATGTTTTACTAGTGAGCTCCAAAGCCCCTCGGATGTGAATCATTTTAATTTTATCATCAAACATTTGTCAAGCACCACTATCTGTGGAAGTCATAAGGTGAAAGAATTCAAATTCAGATTTATTCCAGAGTCTGTTAGAGGCAAAGCACTGGGCGTAAAAATATACAAAACAAAACAGATCCTGTCCTCAAGACATTTACAGTCTAGTTGGTCAGTATTTCACAGTGCGCCCTGCAAATTACTGAATTAGGCCTCCAAGCTAAAATATGGGGCATAGTGGGAAGCTGGCTTAAGAAGACTGTCAGAGTAGGACAGTGAAAGGGCATGTACAAAGTCTTTGCCTGCCTAGGATGGAGTGGGACAGGTTGGCTCAGGGAAAGTCCTAAGGCCCTACAGACAAGCTGACATTGTATTTCAAGGCTGGTGCCATGCATATGGCCTAGGGAAAGTGGGGAGGGGGAGGAAAGAAGGGAAAGGGGAAGTGAAAGGGAGAGATTCTAGAACAGGAAGAAGCCCTAGGTGAGGGGAAGGGGAACAAGGAAAGGGAATCAGAATTTATGAAGCACCTACTATGTGCTAAGTCCTTTATCAATATTATCTCTTTTGATCCTCACAAACATCCCTAGAAGATCGATGTTATTACCCTGTTTTACAGTTGATCAAATTGAGGCAGGCAGAAGTAAAAAGATATGCCCAGGGTCACAAAACCAGTACATGTTTGAGGCAGGTTTTGAAATTAGGTCTTCCTAAATCCAGGACTGGTGCTCTATCCACTGTGCCAGTTAGTTGCCTTAGAGATGATATTATAGATGAGAAACTGAGGCCCACTTAGGTAGAAAAGGTATACAAAATTTTCATAATTCTTTGTGAAACTATAGCTACCCATTTGTATACATAAGTTACTGCTACGAAATATTGCCTGTATTTATTTTTAATTTGAAACTTTGCAACTGGGAATTTACAACTGAAATATATTTGTTGATTGTCTTTGGCCAAGGTCATGATGCAGGGGAAAGATGAAGAAAATTGTGAATGTAACAGAAAGAAATTGGGTGGAGATGTAAACTGACTACCACCTACTCTTGAGATGTAAATCGACCACTATGGAAAAGATAAAGAGAATTATGAATATAGCAGAAATGAAATCTGTAATCTTAAAGGCTGCTGATCTTGTCAAATTGGGTGGAGGTCCCCGTTCTTGATGTATCATTGATTCATTAATGTAAAATTTGTATCCTTCACCTTCTACCTAAGCCCAGGTCCAGTAAAGGGGAAGGGAGTTCACCTTTTGCCCTCTGGATGAGAGGCAAGACATAAAAACCTGGGTTGGACACCTGCTCTGACCTTAAGAAGGCTGTTCTTTTACCTCTGTCTCTATCTGTCTTTGTCTGTCTCTCCCCCACCCCAATACCTTCCTATGTGTTGTAACTTCTTTTAATAAATTTTTGTTTTATTTTCACCCTTGCTTTCCGGAGTCTGAATGACGATTCCTCATAGGCAGAACCAAACTCAAGTAGCCAGCAGCTACAGTCACAGAGTCAACTAAGTGGCAGAACCACAATTCAAACCAAGATCCTCTGTCCCTCAATCCAGTGCAGATTGCCGGCCTTCTTCACTTATGTAAATGAAACTATAGTCTCTCCATCATTGTCACTTGTGCATGCAGTAGGAATGGAGAACAATGATACATACACAATCTTTTAGCTGGTCTTCTTGGGGCTGATGATATATCTGTGAGTTGGTGATCTAAGGAACTAGGTTAAATGACCATAATGATTCCCAAATGGTCACAGAGATTGCTAAAGCTGATCAAGTATCTGGGTAATCAAAAGAGACCATTGAAGGACCCAAGAGTTTTGTTGTTGTTGCTGTTTGGGAGATAGATAGATAGATAGATAGATAGATAGATAGATAGATAGATAGATAGATAGATGACAGTAATGCAGAGTATCATGGGGGCAATGAGACCACTTGGAGACAAACTTTGTAAATCTTTTTCTTTGAATTGTTAAGGAAATCTTCCTTCTTCCTTTAGCATCTAAGTTAAGCCACACCCGAGGGCCTGACCTCCAACCTGATTTAGATGGCATGGTCTTCTGCAGGGGCAGTGAGGGAGTGCTGGAAACACCCAAGACCACCCAAAAGAGACCCGTCCCCAAAAGGCAAAATCTCCAATGTGGATCTTGGGTTCACTTCCAAGTCACCACCCCTTCCATGGATTCTGGGGGAGAATTTAAGGAGATTGAGGATAGGGTTGACCTTCCTGCCTCCTGCCTGGTCAGCTGGCCCGATCTGTTCAATCAGCAATCCATGTTGGCTTCTCTTTAAATTCTTCTTAACTTTTCTATTATTCTCTTACTGTGTTGTAACTTCTGTTAATAAATCTCTATTTTCTTTCCAAAACCGGCATTCCCGAGTCTGAGTTGTGATTCATAGAGAGGCAGAACCAAACCCAAGAAACAAAACACTGACTATAATAGATAGATGATGAATAAATGGATGGAAAAATAAATAAATAAGCATATTTATTGAGTACCTACTCAAGTACCAGAAACTGTGCTAAGTCTAGGGATGCAAAGATAAGCAAACAAGTCAATTCTTGTCCTCAAGAAATTTACTTTCTAAGAGGAAAAGAAGACTACACATTAAACAGAACTGGAAAGGAAAGGGAATAAGGTAGGGTAATGGTTGAAGAGCAAGTGTTGCTCATCTCAAGTGAGGGGGTGGGGCCGTGCCTTGAGGGGAGGCAGAATTCATGAGTGATCTCTTACATGCACATCATCAACTGCTGCAGCATGAAGTCCCAATTCAGTGGATTCTCAGTCCCTTTTAATCATTTTTTCATACAATTGTCAGGATCATAAAATCTAGGCCTAGAATGGTCCTTACTAACCATCCTGTCTGTTCTTCCTTTTTTCAGATGAGGAAACCGAGGCCCAGAGGGATTAAGCAACATTTTCCAAGTTCACACAAAGCACCCAAATCGAACCAAACCTCTCTCCAGGGCCAGTGACTTTTTTTGAGAGGAGCGAGGGAGAGAGAGAGCGAGAAATTCTCCTAAGGGAAGATGGGAAGATTCATCTCACCTACTTGGCACGTGATTCCCTTGCTTATAACAAAAGGTCTTCTCAAGACAAATCTGTTCAGAACCTGGGAAATTTTTCCTGATTGAAAAGCAGCCTTTTGCTTGGTGAGGTATAGTGGCTTCACCACCAAGGACAGGATGAATATTTGATTAATGTTGCTATCCTTATCTGGCCCCTGGAGTCTCCTTAGTCAAGAAACACTGAATGAGGGGGTCTCATTTAGAAAGCCCAGTGCTGCCCCTCCCCATACACAACCCTGGGAGAATCTCTTGTGATGGAGCTATTTCTATTCAGAAACCATTCTCTGGAGCCATGGGAAATCTCTAAGAGAGGTGACAGACTGCAACTGCCAGAGCCCTGAATAATGAAAACAGATAAAAGCCTGGCTGATATGAGGAACTTATGTTTAAATGTAATTTATTTTAAAATCTCATTCAGCAGAGGAAACAGCCAAACCTGTTTGAAGAGAGAAAATGAATGTTTGCAGAGGAATCCAACTTTCCTCTGCCTCCAGATGCCAGCACTTGTCAGCCATGTAACCTAGGGCAAGTCATGGGACCTCTCTGTGCCACCATTTCCCCCTCTGTAAAATTGGGGTAATATTGTTTGGGTTGTCAGCCTCACAAGATGGTTGAGGGAAAAAGCACTCGATGAATTCTGAAATGCTATAGAATCATGCTTTCCTTTATTTCCCCTTAGATTGTCCCAAATGTCTTGCTCTAACAGATCCTGGTTGATTTCATTTTGGTCACTGTCAGAAGACCTGGCCTCCCAAGTTTGCCTCTAACAAACAAAGTCTTTGGTCATACACAAATCACTTCAACCTATGGGAACTTCAGTTTTAACACTTCGAGAATTGGGCTAGCACAGACCCACATAACTTCAGAGTAGCAAGGGACCTCAAAGCACAGACCCACAGAACTTCAGAGTAGCAAGGGACCTCAGTGACCATTGAGTTCAACTCATATTCTTTTGATTTTCTCTTCAACATTTCTGACAAGCAGTAGTCCATCCTTTCCTTCAAGATTTCCAATGAAGAAAGAGCTTCCTAAGCAGTCTGGATCACTAGAAGACCACTAAAGTCTCTTTCCCATTTCATGATTCACCTTATGAGTGCATGAATTTTGAATATGTATATAGTATATAAGTTTAACTGGCTATTATGGGTCACCGAGTGATCACTGTGTGAGTACCATTTTGCTAGAGTCAAGCCACTTTCTGAGATGGAACTAGTACTCTTTTTGTTTTTGGGGGGTTTTTGCAAGGCAGATGGGGTTAAGTGGCTTGCCCAAGGCCACACAGCTAGGTAATTATTAAGTGTCTATGGCCAGATTTGAACCCAGGTACTCCTGACTTGAGGGCTGGTTCTTTATCCACTGCGCCACCTAGCCGCCCCTGGCACTGGTACTCTTGACTTGATAATCAAGGTCCTTTTCCATTCTGCTGGGATCATTTCTCCCCCCCCACCCCCACCCCACCCCAGGAGAGAAGTCCTCTTCAGATGCCAGTTGCCCTGCTGGATAGTTCCTCTACTATCAATAAAGAGGTTGGACCTCTGGTTCTCCAGTTTGCCAATCCCTGAGGAGGCCACCTAGCAGGAATCAGTTTCTTGGAGACTACTCAATCCCAAGTAACCTGCAAGTTTTTGACCTTTAGGACTAAATCAGGACATAGACAACCTTAAGTTCTAGGTGACCTATCAAATCATATTTGGGTGTCCATGTCTGTCTCTCTGTCCCTTCTTCATTATAGAATATGAAATGAGTATACTGAGGGTTGATGGAGGGAGAGATCACTCATCTGAGGAGAGTCAACCTATCAAAAAATATTTATTAAAATGTACCAATATTTCAGGCACCATGCTAAGTGCTGAGGATACAATGAAAGGCAAAATCACAGCCCTTAGCCTCAAGGAGCTCACAGTCGAATGGGAAGGCAAATCACAAATAAGTATGTGTATCTAAGGATGTAAGATGGAAGGGAACTCAAAGGGAAGCTCTAATTGGAGGGAGGAGAAGCCTAGAAATGACCTTGAGCAGTGAGCTCATTCTTAAGATCATCTTTACAAAGTGGGCAAGATATCAACTGCTGAGAATTAGGGTGGGGAGCTATTTTGGGCAGAGTGAATGACATTAAACAAGGATCTGAAGCTAGGAAAGGACAGATTGGGTTCAAGTAATAATAATGAGGAAACAGGGTACCCTGAGTACCTGAACAGAATAGGAGAGAGAAGGCTGGAAAGTTCGATGGGAGCCAGAATGGGAAGGACCGTGAACATCAAATCAAGAGTCTAGTCTTGATTAAAGAGGCAAAAGGGAGTCACTGGAGGGCTTGAACAAAGGAATAGCATAATCAGAAGGTTGGTCTGGTATCTGTGTGTGTGACTGGTTTGGAGAAAGGGAGAGAAACTGGAGGCAGGGAGACAAAGAAAGGGAGGAGTAGTCTAGGGTGGTAGCAATAGTGATGAATATGAAAACCTTGATGAAGGACTTGGCCACCGATGGGACTGAAAGGAGAGGAGAAGGAATCATTGATGACTGGCAGGAAGCAAAGGAGGAGAGCATCTGGATGACAGAACTGTGGCCAAGAGGTAGAACTGAATAGGAGAGAAGAGGAGAAATTCATCTTGGGACACAGAGAAACCCACCAAGACAGTCACATATGCAGGGTTGAAGGAGCTTAGGAGAAAAGTAACTCCTGGAACTAGGGCTTCATGTACCGTGTACATGAAACCAAAAATTAAAACGACAGATGGTTGGCTTTCTGCTCTTCAATGGATTCACATCACAAAAGTGGTCCAATCAGGAGTAAGTCTTCTGGGAGTCCAACGTGTCCTGCTTGTGAAAATTTTGACAGTTTTTTTTCTCCCTCTCTCAGAACCTGCTCCTTAAAGCTACAAAACACAGCTTAGAGGGGGTATTTGCTATCTGTATCCATGTGGGCAGTTAACTTACCCTCTGTGGGCCTCAGGTTCTTTATCTCTAAAATAAAGGGGTTGGACTAGGTGACCTTTGATGCCCTGTCTGTCTCTAGATCTGTGATCTGGTATGACTGGCCCCATACCAGACCAGTTACCTGTATTTCTCAGTCTCTACTGCAATTATGCTTTAGTGGTGCAGGGCAGCAACTCTCTCATTTCTGTCTTTGTAACCCCCATGTTCAGCACAGTGTCTGCCACAAAGTAAGCACTTAATAAATATTGATTGGTTTGGACCCATTGATGTTTTCCATCCATTAATAGTTGAACAACTGCTTAATTTCTTGCTTTGTTGATACAGAGGGTTGTTGCTTGCTCATTTACTGTCCCAAAGTTTATGACCTGGACCTCACAGAGCAAATTCTTTACTTTTTCCCTGGCTGAAAGAAGGTGCCTTACTTGAGCTGGTGCCCTGTTGTCATCATCAGCGTCATTGCCATCATTGTTAGCATCATAGCGAGTGCTATATAGCATATTAAGGCCTGCAAATGAAGAAGGAAATGGGAAAACATTCTAGTATCTTTGCCAAGAAACCCCAAATGGGGTCATGAAGAAATGGGCAGGACTGAACAATGAAAGACTTTCAAAAGATTTGCAATGTTATCTCATTTGATCCTCACAAGTGGAGGACTTGAAGATCCTTATCCTTCCAGAAAGGGGAAAGTATCCTCATATCTCTGTTAGTGGACTCCAACAAGAGACACTTTCTAATCTGAAGATATAGGAAGGATCTACTGCCTTAAAATTGGACTGAACTCACCCTAGTGACAACTGGAAACTTGGTAAATATTCAGCCTCACCTAATCCCTATGGGGAAAGTCAACTCTATGTTGCTGCTTCCTTGAACCTGAAGAGATCTCACAGTGGTTTGGTAATCCCATAGAGACCATCCCTCTTTTCTTTCTTTTTTTCGGCAAGGTAATGGGGTTAAGTGACTTACCCAGGGTCACACAGCTAGGTAATTATCAAGTGTCTGAGGCTGTATTTGAATTCAGGTCCTCCTGACTCCAGGGCCTGGTGCTCTATCTACTGTACCACCTAACTGCCCCCCACCCCACTTTTCTTGGCAGGTACTGGGACTCCTCATTTCTTTTTGACCATACCCCACCACTCCTCCCTCCTCCTCCAGGGCTTGGGAGAGAACATGGAGTTAGGTGTTCAATGGTGGCTGGAAGTTCTCAGTTATTAGCCACAGATTCCTTATTCTCCTAGGGTTTTTGTTCCTCCTTTTGTTAGACAAATGGGTCAAAGTCCCACAATTATCAGATTATACAGTTCACTTTTGTTTTTTTCTTAGTCCATGCTGGGAAGCTGCAACAGTAGCAGCAAATCATAGCTTTGAATGCAGAAGATTAGCAGAGACCTACTGAGTAAACAAATATGTGTCTCTTAGAATCTGATCTTTCCAGTATTAAATTCCTTATGCTCCATTTAGAGGCTAGGCCAAGCATCCAGTCATGGGCTTTGGGGACCAGGGCTGAGTTCAGGACCCGGACAGAATGAACCTTGGCATACCTGGGAAGAATCCAGTTTACTATCTCTTAAAAATGAGAATAAGATTTTTTCCCCAAGATCTTTTAGTAAATTGGCCCAGGGGATGAGGCCCTTAAAATCGTTTAGGCTTCCAAGCTTGTTCCTCATCTAAGGATTGTTATACCTAAGGCCTCTCCAGCACCATAGATAGAAATCTGGCACTCAGAACAAATTCAGTTGAGGAAGAGAGTACCTTGGCACAGGCAGACTTTAGGATAGATGGTACAACTGCATCACATGAGGAAGCCTGTTCCCCTCTCTCTTCTCCTTTGATTCTCTAGTGCCCTCCCCACCCTGCTTCCTTTCTTTTCCCTAGTACCCACTTCCCTTCTGACCCATTCTAAAGGGATGGGCTAGCAGAGGGCTTTGAAGCTCGACCTGGAAAACTTCAGAACATAATAGGGAAGATCATCCCCCAAGATGTTGGGAACCATGGCAACCCCCATCTACCTATGCCCAGTTATAAATTCGGAGGGCTCAAACATAGTAAATCTAACAGGCAGGAAGTGGGGCAGAACTATTCCTATCATTCTCAATTTGGTCCCAATTTCTCTGAGGTTTATACATATATATTTATGGAGAGAGTTTATATATAGCTTACCTGCCTAAAGCATGACTCATGCCATCAAAATGTGACATCTTTTAATGTCGAATACATACTCCACACTCTCTCTTTCCCCTAATTTGACATGTTGCTTTGGAAATAAAAAGATGCCCAGAACAGCTCCTTTCAATCACATTAAGATACACTCTCTCCCCTCATCCTGTAACTGAACTAATATAATATTTACAGCGGCAGGGGCAAACACACATCAAGTCAATGGAAAAAAAAGGCAGAATTAGAAAACAAAAAAGAAGATTCACCAAGGGGTGGTTTTCCCAGGAAGGTCAACTCATTGGCACATGGTAGTTGAACAGATAGTGCAGATGCCCTAGAGTGCTTTAAAAAGAGTAGATGGGTGGAGGCATTGGTAGAATACAGGACATGGAATCAGAAAAACCTGAGTTCAAATCCAGTCTAAGAAACTTCTGAGCTGTATGGCCCTGGACAGGTCATTTCATCTTTTTTTCATAGTTTTGTCATCTGTAAAACGGGTATTATAATAATAATAGCAGCTATCTCCCACGTTTGTGGTGAAGATTAAATGAGATGAAATGTGAAATGCTTTGCAAACCTTAAAAATTTCTATGAATGCTAGCTATTATCCCTGTGGACTGGCAGAATGGACCAGTTCTAAAGAAGATAAAATGCCATGAGGTCAAATGCCAAGGTCTATGTCTGTTCTAAAAATTCAGTGGCCCAAGTTCAGGAGAGGGAAGACTGGACAGGAAAATAGTTCGTATGAAAAAGAGATAGAAGTTGAAGTGATCTCTTTGGGGAGTCCCAGAAAGCCAATGCAGTCACAGGATACAGTAAGAGAGCCAGAATGTCCAGGGGAGATGAGAAGCCCCTTGCTACCTGCCCCTGGGCCAATCCCAATAGGAGCAACCATCAGGTTCTAGTTTTCTTATGTCAGAAAGGATAGTGGTGAACTAGAGAAAATCCAGGGGAGAAGGAATAAGAGAGGAGGCTAGGTCTCAAGATCATGGCATGGGAGGGAGATCTGGTTGAAAGAACTAAGCAGTTAATGCATCAAACATTTGCATGGTCCCAGGGAATAGGAATATTAAAAAAAAGACAGTTGCTGGTTTCAATGAGCAGGTATCTATAGAAAGTGTTTAATCTGCCAACAACCAATCAATTAGCCTATTAACCACCTACTGTGTGCCAGATATTATGATAAGCTCTGGGAATACAAAAAGAGGCAAAAGACAGTCTCTTCCCTCCAGGAGTTCATAATCCAGTGGGGGAGATAACCACTCAAACAAATCTATGCCAACATGATTTATACAAGATCAATATGTAATCATTGACAGAGAGAAGGAACTATTAGAATTAGGAAGGGCTGGAGAAGATGGGATTTTAGTTGGGACTTAGAGGAAGCCAGGAAAACCAGTAGGTGGAGATGAGGAGTGAGAGCATTCCAGACATGGAGAGCCAGAGAAAACGTCAGGAGCTTAGAGCTTGTAGTTTGCTGAACGACAAAGAGCCAATTTCACTGCATCAAATTGTCTATGGCGGGGAGTGAGGTATAAGAAGACTGGAAAAGCAGGAGGGGGCTAGGTTATGGACTTTGAATGTCAAACAGAGAATTTTGTATTTCATCCTGGAGGCCTGGATCCTAGGTCCTTGGAGCCACTAGTTCTCTGAGTAAAAGAGAGTGACATGATCAGACCTTCTAGCTCAAGGAAAATCACTTTGGTGACTCAGTGAAGGGTGGACTGAACTGGGAAGAGAGTAGAGACAAACAGACCCACTAACAGCCTATAGCAATAAACTAAGTGTGAGGGGATGAGAACCTGCACCAGAGTGCTGATAATGTCAGAGAAGAAAAGGGAGAATATTATTTGGAAATTAAATTATTTGGAACTGGCAACAGGTTGGATAGAGGAGTAGAGTGGTGAGAGACAGTGAGCAGTTAAGGGTGACTCCTAGATTATGAGCCTGAGAGAACAGGAGGGTGGTGTGGTCCTCTACATTAAAAAGAAAGGTAGGCGAGGGGAGGGTTTAGGGGGGAAATGAGTTCTGTTTTGGACATGTTGAGTAGGCCTTCAGGCTGAGTTCTTTTATAGTTAAACATATAGTCCAGAGACATTGGCAATCTGAGAGACAAAGTCAGAGAAGACAGAGAAGAGAAAGAGGAAGAAGAAAATGGAATGGCAAAATGTGTGGAAAAACATTGTTTTGAGCATATCTTTTCTATTACTTCTCTTTGAAATTAAGATGATCCTGGAGTCGAGCACAGGAAGAATGTCAGGTGGATGAAATCTCAGCATTATGAGGGTACTCAAAGGTCCAGCCCCTACCTGAACAAGCCTCAAAGCCTCTATGTCATCCCTGATAGGTGGCAACCCACTTGGTTTTTGGATGATACCAAAATTTCATAGAAAACTGACCATGGACTCAGGAAGACCTGGGTTCAATTCTCACCTTCGGCACATCTTAGCAATAAGATCCTGGACTAGTCACTTAACATCTCAGTTAAACAGCTCCCTAAGACTAGAAGTCAGAGATATAGATCTGATTTATGAATTTCCCACATGGCCAACATCGCAGAACTGGAAACCAAAACGGTCAATTCAATCCATTTTGAGAAGAATTTGTAAAGCACCAGGGACACACACACACACAAAACTTACACTCTTCCTGGGAAGTTCACTAAGTACAGAGAGAAATAAGCTAGGAAGATTATGATGTTTTGCCTTATATCAAGCCCAAATATGACTCATTGCAATTCCGACCTATTGGTGCTTGTTCTATTCTCTGGGGCTAATCCTTCTGATAAAGGATAGTCTTTTGGTGCTTCCAAAGCAGTGTCACTGACTTAAGTGTTCTTTCTACAAATGCAGATTGCAACCCTTTCCTGCCATTGTAGATAATTTCTTGAGTTGTTGGGTTCAAAAGAATTCTTCACTACCCTTTGAATGATCCTGAAGCTCTCTAGACTTAGACTGGTTCTTGGATGACAGATACCCAGACCATCTACTGGTTACTAGGCAATTAGAAGTAAAAACTAGAAAGAGCGGAGTTTGGAGGAAGGGTACCTGGGTGAGGACAAGGTAGCTGGTAAGGAGATGAAGAAATCCAGAGAGAGAGAGTCAAACTGGGAGTAAAAAGTGGACATGGTAGAAGCCTCTCCTAAAATGATCATCTGACTTAGGGACTTACAAATCAGGAAAGTGGTTCTTACTAGACAGCTAGGAAGGTTGTGAAGTCCCTTACCCAGAGAAGGGGTAAAGACTAGAATGACTTAGACTTTTCTAGCCTGCTAAATCCATTCAGAATTTTCCTCTCCTTATAGTATCCAGAATCAGTGGGCATCAGAGTAGGACTTTTGAAGTTTTCCTTTAAAAATACTTGAAGGGGCGGCTAGGTGGCACAGTGGATAAAGCACCGGCCCTGGAGTCAGGAGGACCTGGGTTCAAATATAGTCTCAGACACTTAATAATTACCTAGTTGTGGAGCCTTGGGCAAGTCACTTAACCCCCTTTGCCTTGCAAAAAACTAAAAAAATACTTGAAGATAAGCTATTGGGTTTTCTTTACACCATTCTATCACTTATTTTTAATCTCTCCATCTACTGGCTCCTTCCCTACTATCTACAAACATGCCCATGCCCGCCCCATCCTCAAAAAGTCCTCAATTGATCCTTCCATCCCTACTAATTATACTCCTATATTTCTTTTGAAATGGCTAAACTCCTTGAAAACACGTCTACAGCAAGTTTTTACTTTCATTCTCTTCTTAACTTCTTAGAATTCAGCCTCCATTTCATCATTTCAATGAAACTGCTCAAAGTCACCAATAATCCCTTAAAAACCAAATCCAATGGCCTTTTCTGCCTTCGCTCTCCTTGACCTCTCTGTGACCTTTTAAATTTAGGTCACTCTCTCCTCCCTGATACCCTCTTCTCCCTAGGCTTTCAGGACAGCACTCTCCTGATTCTTCTCCTACCTCTCTGACCACCCTTTCTCTTTCTGTTTTGCTGTATCCTCATCAAGATCATGCACACTAACTGGAGGTGGCCCTCAGGGTTCTGTCCTGGACCCTCTTCTCTTCTCCTTTTATATGACTGCATTTAATGATCTCATGAGCTCCCATAATTTAATTACCATTTCTATGCTGATGATTCTCAAACTGACCTATCTTGTCCTACCTCTCCTGCTGACCTCCAATCTTTCATGTCTATCTTTCAGACACCTTGAACTGGAGATCTAGTATATATCTTAAACACAACATGTCCAAAACTGACCAAACATTATTTTCCCCTTAAACCTTACCTTTTTTATTAATATAGAGGATGACTCCATCTTCGCAAGTCTCTCAGGTTCACACTCTAGGGGTCCCTCTCAACTCCTTACTATCTCTTGTCACCCTGTCCCCATATCTAACCTGTTGCCAATACCTGTCCATCTTATCTCTGCAACATCCCTCAAATATTTCTATTCCTTTTCCCTGAAATTATGACCACTCTAGTGTAGGTTCTCATCACCTTACCCTTCGACTACTGCTACAGGCTGCTGATGGTCTGTCTGCCTCTATTAACTCCCCACTCCAATCCATCCTCCATTCAGCCACCAGTGATTTTCCTCAAGCTGGCTGATCTAATTATGTCACTCTCTCCTACTCAGAAAATTGGGGGAAAATTGTAAAACTCAAAAAATATCTTTAATAAAAATTAATAAAAAAAAAAAAACTTGAGTGGCTCCAAAGATCTAGGATCCTGGCCTCCAAGATGAAATATAAAATTCTCCGCTTGGCATTCAAAGTCCTTCATAACTTAGTCCTGTCCTTCCTTTCCAGTGTTCTTATACCTCACTCCCTGCCATATACAATTTGATCCAGTGAAATTGGCCTCCTTGTTGCTTAACAAACTAGATGACGCTTAACTCCTGGCATTTTCTCTGACTGCTCCCATGTTTGGAATGCTCTCGCTTCTCACCTCCACCTACTGACTTCCCTGGCTTCTTTTTTTTTGCAAGGCAATGGGGTTAAGTGGCTTGGCCAAGGTCACACAGCTAGGTAATTATTAAGTATCTGAGGCCAGATTTGAACTCAGGTACTCCTGACTCTAGGGCTGGTGCTCTATCCACTGCACCACCTAGCCTGGCTTCTTTTAAGTCCCAACTAAAATGCCATCATCTCCAGGAAGCCTTTCCCATCCCTTCCTAATTCTAGTGGTGCTTTCCCTCTGTTAATGATTTCGTATTCATTTTGTATAAAGCTTGTTGGCATAGATTTGCTTACATGGTTATCTCCCCCATTGGATTATGAGCTCCTTGAGGAAAGGGACTATCTTTTGCCTCTTTTTTATCCCCAGAGTTTATTGGTGTCCAACACATAGTAGGCACTTGATTTTATTGAATGAGTAAGTGGGGAAGATGGTAAGGTCATGGCTAATTGTGCAGCCCTAAGGATCTCAGACAGTTTCTTGGGAAGCTATATACATGGAGGCCAGAGCTATGATGAGTCTTCATTGACAGTTCAATTGACTATTTTTTTCAATGCAGATTCATCCAACCTCCAGCAGAGAGCTTTTCCATTTTGCTTCACAAATGCTGTTGTGATCCCTTACAGAGATAAACAGAATTAACAAGTTGGCTTGTGAAAATAAGCTCAGGACACTCAGCATCAAGAGAAAAGGACTTAATAAAGAAAAACGATAAGGGGTAGAAAAGACAGTGGCCCACTAATGAATTAATAATCATGTTTATCCTCATCCCTGGATCCTAAGCTATTCTTGACATCCTTTTCTGTCATTAGAGAAAGGAACTAATCTTGGAGAGATTTTTCAAAGATATAGAACCTGCCATGTGTTTTCTTTCTTTTTCTTTCCTTTTGTCTTCTTAGAAATCTTGAGCACTGACAGTTTTTCTCAGATGAAAAGTGGAGTTTGAGGGAGGTTTCTGTAGACTAGTCTAATTAAAATTTTGAGAAAATAGGGATTGTGACCCAGTAGGAATTCAGGAAGGAAAGACTTTTCTTTGGGGTAAGTTGAAAAATTGAAGGGTATGGCCTAAAGATGGCCTGAAGAAAATGGGATGAATACTGATTATGACACCCAGAGCTTGGAAAGGAAAAGAGAATGCCTTCTATTCTTAGTTATAAAATAGATACATTTTCTTGAAGGTTACTATCATGCTTTCTCAAATGAAATTTTTGGTTCGCAATGTTATAATAAAGTCCAAATGATTTAGTATCAACAGCTGGATTTGAGAGGAGGGATATGTCAGTGGGTGGGGCAAAAAGAGCCTGAGAGAAGTCTAGGGAGGCTGGACTCCTAGTCAGATTTAGAAAGTAGCAAGAAGACTCAGTTTTCTAATTTGCTGCCACATCTCTGTCATATTCAAAAAAACCTAAGGAAAGCAGATAGGTAGTTCAACTGATATTATTCCCATTTTACAGTAGAGGCTAGCAAGGCCCGCAAATGCCAAATGAGTCCCTCAATGTCACAGAGCTAATAATAAATATTCAAATCTTTATTTGAACCCTGGTCTCCTGACTCCCTTCCATGCTCTTGCAAATGTGATTGTTCTTTTTATAGGACATTGCCTATAAGGCTGGAAGAAAATTCAATTCCCTTTAAGACTTCCAGAGTCATTCATTCAACAAATATTTATTAAGTACATAACTCTATTCTAGGCACTGAGCTATATTCCTGAAGCTCCATCAGCCCTTGCCCTCAGGGGGGTTACATTCTACTGCATTTCTTTCAGCTAAATTGTCCTGTGATCAAACTGGAGCTGAGGCTCAGTTAGTCTGACTGGTCGCCAGATGTCAAAGCCATATTCCATTGGCTGGCTCACATGTAATACTTTTCTGGGTGGAGAGTGCCCACTGCTGGAGTCTTTGAAAGCCCAGGGTCACCTCTACACTATAATTAAGATCTAAAGAAACATTTTATTGAAGAGGACGAGAAGAACTCATATTTCCCAAGAACCCTGGGGTAAAAGTTCTTTGATCCTACATCTCCTATGACAGCCAATACTGTTGACATATAGCAAGTTTGGTCCCCAAAGAAAATGAACTATTCATTTCCACATCACATCATTCCAAATTTCTTTTTCCTGGCAAGTTGCTATGGTATACATACTCCCCTTGGAGGCAATAAGGAGCTTATTCCAAGGATCATAATTCAACAGTCTCAGACTCGCCAATGTATTTGTCCTCAAATGTGTCTTCTGAAACTCACCCAAGTACAAATCCGATATATATCTACTTTGTGTCAAGGCATTTGATGGTCAGGGTCATCACAGTTGACCAGATCCCACTGCCCAAGTTGAAATTTATAGAATAAAGCCATGGTGGACCTGAGCTGCATTTGCAAAAACCTGAAATGTATGCTAAGACACAAACCTTTTCTATGGAACCATGCATCAAGGATCTAATTATCTGGCTTGGTGAGAAGGATGGCCTGTAAGTCTCTCTTTATCTAGGCACACCCGATAATGCTATTCCATGTGATTTTCCCCTTGTTGCTTTGCCTGTCTGCGGGCTAATGCAAGAAGATCATAAGGATGAATGATGGTCATTGCATCCACCAGACTGAATTCATAAATATGGTGAATATATCTTAGCATATCTCTCCAGCAGAAATGGGAAAGTACTGCCCTGGAAAGTTTTCTACACTTAGAAGACAAATATCAGCTGCACAGTATCAAGGGAAACATTGGAAGTCAGGTCACTTCAGTTTTCATTCTGGCTCTGCCATTAATTCACTATATAATCTTGGGCAAATCATTTCATTTTTCTGAGCCTCGGTTTCATCATTCATAAAGCAACCAAATTGAACTAAATGACAACTCAAGTCCTTTCTTGGCACTGATATTCTAGGACAATAGATGATTTTAGATCCACATGCTACAGGACTGGACAACAACAAAAAAGCATTTCTTAAGTGCCTACTATGAGCCACACACCATGCTAAGTACTGGCCATACAAAAATAAAAAGGAAACTGACAGGCATCATGGAACTCATATTATAATTGAAGGTGGGGAATGGGGAGAGAAAATAGCCACTTAACACACTGTAATAGCGATTAGCTTGTTTTAAGCTTAGTAGCAATATAATGGCACCAAATATCCATACGGCTATTTCCTCTGTGGCTTTAGGGAATTTATTTTAGGAGAAAAGCTATGAGCTTAATTGCAAATTCTGATCCCCCAATTATGGAGATTCCTAATAACTAGGCAGAGGTTGGCCAAAATTTTCATTTATATCTATTTATAGTTCACCTCTGACCTCTTTGGGGTGAAAACAAAATTCAAGTTACTAGAAATGTTTGGATAAAGAAAAAACAAATTATTTATAGTGTCCGTAGATAGGTACTAGAGAGGAAGTAAAGGAAATAACCAACTTTTCTCAGGACTTTCCTTTGCTCTTAAGCATGTGGGTAAACTGGAGACATTAGCCCGGGTCTTCTGCTCTAGATTCCTGTAGAGTTGATAGTTCTCAGTAATACCCTTTTCCACCCTGGCTCAGTCCAACATTCTCTTTCTCCTTGCCCTGGTTGCCTCAATGGTACTGCTTCTTATATCAGCTCTAACCCCACTTCTATTCTACTTCCAGGCTCTCAGAATCTGTCTGGTTATGAGATACCTCCTTCCCTTACACCAGCTTTTTAGGTTGCATGGCTTTGAATGATTCAGGAGGTACACTGGTCCTATTCACACTCAGTTCTGATTAAGTGATTCCAAGAAGTAGTCTTATCTAGCAGTGGTAATCACTTTTAAGTGGGTGGAATAATCAATGAAGCTCCTTTACTCTGTTCCCCAGCTTTAATATTTTCTGTCCTCAAAAAAATCTATTGAAATGTATTTGGCAAAATCCATAGTCCCAAACCTTGGATAATGCTTAACTGACGTGGGAAGGTTCTACGTTTTCCTTTTTTTTTTTTAATATATCCCCTAGTGCTTTTTACTAGAGTCTCAGGAACAGGTTGTCTGCAATAGTTTATGATCATATCTAGTAATTAACTTCCTTCTCCAGAAAACTTAAACTTCTACTATAATAGAAAAAACTCCAACCTCCAGTGCCTATCTCAAGATAGCTTCTTCTCTTCCTGAACTGGGAAAGAATTCAATCTCCAGGGCCTTTGGTGATTTATGCCCCGTTCCACCCTCCACCCCAAGGCAGCTAGTCCAAGTCTTAATGGAATGACTATTGCAGTCACTTAATAACATCAGTAGGAAATGCAAAATAGCTAGATTCAAAGAGGTATGCAGCTAACAACAAACTAAGCACAGTTTAAAATTAACATAAGATGCATTTGATGTTTTTGTTTGGTCATTTTAGTCATATCTGACTCCTCATGATCTCATTTGGGATTTTCTTGGCAAAGATATAGGAATGGTTTGCCATTTCCTCCTCCAGCTCATTTTTCAGATGAGGAAACTGAAGCAAACAGGGTTAAGAGATTTGCCCAGGGTCACACAGCTAATAAATGTCTCCAGTCACACTGGAACTCAGAAAGATGAAGTCTTTCTGACTCCAGGTTCAGCACTCTATCCATTGCAGCACTACCTAGTGGCCTGAAAATATACTTATGAAAAAATATATAGGGGCAGCTAGGTAACACGGGGGATAGAACACTGGCCCTGGAGTCAGGAGGACCTGAGTTCAAATATTAGGCAAGTCACCCAACCCCATTGCCTTGCAAAAACCAATCTCTCTCTCTCTCTCTCTCTCTCTATATATATATATATATTATATATATATATATATATAGCTATAGATATAGATATAGATATAGATATAGATATAGATATATGATATAGATATAGATATAGATAGATATAGATAGATAGATAGATTTGTATATAGCATTTTCCATGTGGATTAATGGAAACAAAATAATTATACAAAAGGAGCGCATTATGTATGCATTAAAACTGACATATTTCCCAATCTCATCCAAGATATCATAAGTCATAGTCCCTGGTTGGATATCCTTTACTCTTCTGTGACTTGTTGAGCTATCTGACCCTTAGCCTCACTCTGTGAATCAGCTGATCCCAATCATCAGAAGAACTATAATTCTAACTTCCTTAACCTGAATTTTCAGAGGACCCAGAATGCTTATCAGTGTTATTCATTCTTGAGGTCCAGTTTGCAAAGTCTCCTGGATCTGAAATATCTTTCTGAGGCAGTCTCTCTGGTTCAGGTTGACTTTTTTTTTAGGTTTTTGCAAGGCAAATGGGGTTAAGTGGCTTACCCAAGGCCACACAGCTAGGCAATTATTAAGTGTCTGAGGTCGCATTTGAACCCAGGTACTCCTGACTTCAGGACCGGTGCCTTATCCACTACGCCACCTAGCTGCCTCCCAGGTTGACATTCTATGCCATTCAAATAGTCTTTTTATCTCAGAGTTTGAATTTGTTCATCTTCAAATCCAACTGATTCACCCCTGACAATAGTAATTGTAGTGAATTATATATGTATAGCTTCCATATGCCTCCAGGACAACTTTGTAAACAGGTGAGTTATGCAGTCCATCCACTACAACACATGGAATGGCTTTCCTTCAGTTTGCTAACCTGCATGTCCTATGAACATCAATGTTTCTCAGCAGAATTCTGTCCCTTTATGGCAAATTTTGCTGATAAACTCAGGCATCATCATATCGTTTTGCATTTCCTTCAAGCTTATTCTAGGTTGAAGTTGGAACTAGGTGGTCAACTTACCTCAGCTTCCCTCTCAACGAGAGAAATGTAATGGTTGGATCTAGCTGCAGTCTCTTCACCTTCAGGAAATCCAAAACACAAATTAATCAGTAAGTGTGCCACATGCCCATATAACTGCAAATGGGATGTAAAATTATGGGCATGCTTCTTTCTGGTGAAGCATCACACACGTAACTTGGAAAGCCACATGTTAACTCCACTGTGATTTTATTCTGATATCAGATTACCTAACATGCTTATCAGTGTGTGATTGAAATATTCAGGTCTTGGGTCCCCTTTGAGACAGTATTCTAGACTTCTTTTTTTTTTTTAGATTTTTTTTTGCAAGGCAAAGGGGTTAAGTGGCTTGCCAAAGGCCACACAGCTAGGCAATTATTAAGTGTCTGAGGTCGCATTTGAACCCAGGTACTCCTGACTCCAGGGCCAGTGCTTTATCCACTGTGCCACCTAGCCACCCCTATTCTAGACTTCTTAATGCTAGTCAAAGCTACTATTTTTTTGACCAGTGAACTTTCAATGTCTTTGCTTTGCTCCAAATAGATCCTAGCAGGAAGTCCATAAACTGAAAAGTATTTATTCTCAATATGTCATCCACTGGATGTTTTCTGGTTCTTGGTTGGGTACGTTTATGCATTCATTGTGGAGTGATCAGTCATGACCAATATGTGACTTGTTTTCTTGCTAAGCCCTTCCAAAATTATAAAGTCAATGCAGACCAATGGTGATATGACTATCCAAATATGTGGCACAAGTCAGTAGTACTTTTCTTTGCCCTCAGTTACCATGCACTTCTCACACTTCCAGGAGACAACTTGGCCCAGTTAAATGTGTTTCTTATTCAATATAAAGTCCTTTCTTGACTACATTCAAAGTTACCATGTAAACAACTTTCATGATCATAGAGTGATCTGCTTCCTGGTGCTATGTACGGTATAAGTTGCAGTCCAGTATCATATTCTGAGATACGTCTTCAACTTCAGCCTTCATTTCTCCAATCAGGTGTCCTCAAGGGGTTAGTACTTGAGCCCTATGACATCACTTCCTCAATTCTTAGCATGGATTGCATCATATGGTCTGCCCTTGGCCATATGATCACTTCACCAGTCATCCACAGTCATCTGGCATCAAAAGGGTTTCTCAATGAAGAAAGAGCTGAGATTAAAGAGATATCTATGAAAGTAGTAGAGAAAAGTGCTAGCATTCAGGAGATGTCTTGGAGATAGAAATGACGACTGCTTGGATACATGAATATCCATGAGTAAGAATGAGAAGTTAGGCATGATACATACGTTGTAAGCCTAGGCGAATGAAAAGACAAATTATGCTTCTGCTTTGTCTAAATTTTAGTTTCACAACTCTATAAGCCATACTTCATGTCATGATCCTAACCCTTCCCAAAACAAGAGGGCAAGAAGATAATTGTCTTCTGTAGTTCTCTCTTTTTAGGAAAGAGGGTGAGGAACAAGAATTGGAATCTGGACCACTGGTTTTACCATTGTTGGGAACTTCCTGTATGCACATCTCCTCCCACCAATAAAAATCAGCAACTTATCTCTAACTTCATCTTGGAAAATTATTTAGGACACTGAGAAGTTGATTAACTTGCCCAGGGTCACAAAGTTAATTATACATATATATATATATATATATATATTTAAAAATAGATCTTCCTAAATTCTATCCATGGTGCCATTTTGGTTTTTTGCTAGGAAGAGAACAGGTTTTCTGACTCCAGGACAGGGAAAAACAACTCTGTTTCCCTTATTCTGTTCTTTTCAAGTCTTGCCATCCCAGAACCCTGGAATTTTTAAAGGATCTGAGCAGGGGAGGGGAAGCAAACCTAGACCACTCCCCTGGGATCAGGGGGTGATATCTGGGAGGAGTTACCTTTCCAGGAAACCACCCAAAAATTCTCTTGAGAGGGGAGGTAACCAGGAGAAACAAGGGCTGCTCTGTATTTTCATATTTGGGGCCCAAGTTTCTCTTGCTAACCAGAATGTTCTTGACAACCCTAATTGTTTTTCCCCAATGGGTGTCTCGAATGCATATTTGATTCTGTGCCTGGCTGAGTTGACTCTATGAAGACAAGCTTAACACCATTCCTTCCTTAATAAATTGGCTGGCCCAATTTCCTTTTCAATGATTGTTTTCTCAACCTGCAAAATCCAGGAGGTTTGTTCACTTCTGTCCAGGAAACCATAGAACATGAGAGTAGGTAGGGGGTCATAGAGAACCTGTGTTGGGGAACATTTCTTATACTTTCCAAAGCAGGGACTTTTGTGAATTAAATTACATAAATATTTATTAAGTGCCTACTGTATGGATGGTCCTGTGCTCATTTCATGGAATCATAAATCTAGACTAGAAGGGACCTGAGGCCTTCTAAGTCAACCTATTCATTTGACAGGGAAACTGAGGCCCAGGGA
Source organism: Macrotis lagotis (assembly GCF_037893015.1). NCBI lineage: Eukaryota > Metazoa > Chordata > Mammalia > Peramelemorphia > Peramelidae > Macrotis > Macrotis lagotis. The sequence continues at coordinate 34,430,930 of NC_133666.1, forward strand.
GGAAAAGTGATTGAATTTCAAAGGAGTTCAAAGGAGGCTATGGAGTCCTACTTCCCCATTTTACAGCTGAGAAAACTGATACTCAGGGAGGCCAAGTCACTTGTCAGATAGTAAACTTCAGAGGCAAGATTTGAACCCATTTCCTCTGATTCTACTATACTGTTTCCCTGCAGAGGAATCAGGAGAGGTTGGTTCAAAGTTTAGATTAGATAGAATCCTACACTTATGGAGCTCCGATTTTAATAGAGAGCTAAAGTACAAAGAGATAACCTCAATGCATTAATAGAGTCAAGATCTCATCAGGTTGGGAGCTCCTCCCAATCAGACATTTAAGTGTCGACCATGAGCCAAGCACTATTATAATACTCTATGAGGACAGATTGCAGTCTGACCTTACCTGTGATTTTTCTCTATGATTTCCCTTGAAACCTCCACCAAGAATCTACCCATTACTCTGTATGCCCTTTTCTAGGAATATTTAAAAAATTCATTAATATGTTTTTCAAAGGGCAGCCAATACAGCGGAAATGGAGCTATAGTAGACAAGGGCCAAAAGGAAATTCATTTATTGTCCTGTTACCTGGGTCAGTCATGTGACTGCTCCAGTGAGAAACTCCTGCAGCCAAAGGCAGTTGATCACAATGGTGTCACCCCTGGAGCACCTGAGCAAGGTCATGCAGGAGAATTCATCCCACCACCATTGTCATAGAGAAGCTCAAAGAAATGAAGCATCCCTTTTGGGCAGAATCATCATTCTAGAAGTAAGGGAATAGCCTGGGAGAGGACTAAAAAAAGTAAGGCCTTCAGTTGTATATAAAGTAAGGCAAAAAGGAATGGATACAACTGGAGCAAATTCTCCATCTCCTATATGCTCACTAAACTGCATCTCCCTTGAGTAGCCTGGATTCTATTAATAAAGCCTAATGGGTTTGGAAAAAACAACCATCCAACACTCAACATTACATAGTTCTCAATGCAACAATCAGGGTTATCCATCAAGTTAACTCTTACTCTACCTCCATCTCCTCTAATAGTACATTTCCTAAGTTATCTGCTCTATAGCATTTCTCCTATATAAGTCACGGTTGGAATATATTTTTCCTGAACTATGTGGTAGCATCCTTCCTTACACCCACTGTTCATCTTTGAGTATGTCACAGTTTTTATTCTTCAAAGGTACATAATCCTTAGCTCTATAAAAATGATGTTTAAGCATACGAAAGTGGTACCCACAAAATATTGTGTGAAGAGAAAGGTTATTACTAATGACATCAGAGAAGCTTTGTGGAGCGAGTGGTATCAAAGATGGACCTTAAGAGATGGGTAGAGTTTCTTTTTTTCTCTTTTATTTATTTTTTCTTCTGAATTTTACGAACACTAAATAAAATGATTATTTTCATACATATAATAGTATGCAAACAGGGGATTATTCATGAAACTGATTCTATCATATACAGTTTGCTTTTAATTATAAGTGCAACATGTGACTTTCAAAACTGTCCTATTTGTCTGTGCTTCTCTCTGGCCTTCCTTCTGTTCTCATCTTCTCTATTTGAATATACTTCATTGGTTCCTTTTTCTTTCTTTCCTTTTTATACGCTACCCTATCCCTACACATCCCCCCTTCTATTCACCCTCAACTGGGGAAAGAGAAAAGAAAAACAAAACCATCCTCTGGAACAAATAAGTATTGTCAAGCAAAACAAATTCCCACATAAACCAAGTCCAAAAGTTCTATTTCCTTCCTGGGTAATGGATAGATTTCAAGACTGTGAGGGCATGGGTGGAGGAGATACTGAGTATAAGAGACTCTATAAACAAAGGCACTGAAGTATATAAAGGGAACCAATAATAAACCAGTTTGGATGGAGAATAGACCATGTGAGCTCAGCCTGATAAGATGGAATTTAATTAGGATAAATTCTGTACTTGGGTAAAAAATCAATCACACAAGTAAAAGCTATAGAGTATGTGGCTAGTCAGCAGTTTGTGTTAAAAGATGTAAGGGTTTTAGGGGATTGCAAGCTCAATATGATTCTGGCATTCTATAACATAGGGACATTCAGATCTGTACTAATTCATGTAAATCTAAAGACCACTTGTAGGGAATGGCAGTGTGAAATAGTGGGGAGTAGGAGTGACAGAAAAAACTTTGAATCCTGAATTTGGAGTCAAAGGACCTGGGTTCAAATCTGCTCTTTTCTATTTACTGCTTCTGTGTGGTGCATGAATAGAGTATCAGGCCTGCTGTTAGGAAGACCCATTGTCCTGAGTTCAAATTTGACCTCAGATTTGATGCTTTCTAGCTGTGGTAAGTTACTTCATCCTGTTCATTTGTAAGAGGATCCAAAGAAGGAAAAGGCAAGCCATTCCAGTATCTCTGTCAAGAAAACACCAAATGCAGGGCAGTTAGGTGATGCAATGGATAGAGCACCAGCCCTCCCTGGAGTCAGGAGGATCTGTGTTCAATTGCAACTTCAGACACTTAATAATTACCTAGCTGTGTGACCTTGGGCAAGTCACTTAATCACCTTGCATTGCAAAAAACTAAAGATAAGCAAACAAAAAATACCCAAATGGGTCAGGAAGAGTCAGACATGACTCTGAAAATCAAAAACAAAAGTGACTGATAGCTGACATCACTGGTCCTCAGTTTCCTCCTCTGTGAAAGGTTTGGACCTGATCACTGCTAAACTCCCATTCAACTCGAAAGTTTTTATCCAGTGAGTCACAAATATCTAAGTTCTTCCCTAGGTGAGCCATACAACAGCCATCCTGGAATCTTTGCACTGAATAAAGACCTGCAGAGGGCAGCAAGGCAAAGATTCAAGTTCTCTTGGCAGATCCTTGGCAGGATTTCACAGCAGCTCACCTTGTCATTCTCTAGAAAACAAAGGGCTGCCTTTATAGAATTCGGGGTTGGTTGTCTATTTTGCTTACCTGACTGCTATCTAAAGAAATCTTCATTGAGGCTGTGTCTCCTGGAGGAAAATACTTTGTGATATTGAAATAGACTGTTCTGAACAGAATAGTGTCTTGTGAGCTTTTTGCCCAGGACAGGTGGCACAAAATGAACCCAGAGAAAATAATATCAAACAAGCCCCAAAGTCATCTTTTAGGGACTGGGCAAGACTCCAGGATACCAGAGGACATACCATTGCTATGAAGGGTAAAGAACGGTATAGATGGAAGCAATGCCTCCAGCTGTTCCACCCAAGTTACACACCTTGTTTTCCCCAAATAGAGACACTGGAGATATCCTTGGGGGACCTGGTGGTGCAGTGGATAGAACACTGGGCCTGGGGTAAGGAATGGTCAAATATGGTCTTAGATACTACTATGGGATTCTGGGAAAGTCACTTCACCTCTATTTGCCTCAGTTTCCTCAACAGTAAGATAGATAATAGTATCTACTCCCTGGGGTTGTGAGAATCAACTGACACAATATTCATAAAAGTGCTTATCACAGTTCCTGACCCATAGTAGTTATAGAAAATTTTCCCTTGCCTTACCCCAAAAGGTGGAAAGCGAAGAATAAGCTAGGCAGTCATTACTCTCTTTATAACACTTACAGACAAGCATCTTTTCCAGCTTTAGGTCCCAAAGAACCTTTCCATCACTAGAATGGTCTTTTCAACAAAGGAGCATATAAGATTTAGTGTTAAGGCCATGTGGGATCCTTTGGGACTTTCATAGGATCACAAGATCAGAGAGTTAGTTGGAAGGGGCCTCAGAGGGCATCTACTCTACCGTGTGTCTGAGGAAAAATTTCCATTACTAAGTCTGCAGTGGAGGTTGCTCAAGCCCCTGCCTGAACCTGATAATGAGGAAGAACTTTCTGAAGCAGCTGGGCCCACACGGGGACCATTCTAATTGGGAGGAAGGTTTTTCTAGTACAAAGCCTAAAGCTGCCTCCCTCCAGGGCCAAGCAGAACTGAGCTTTCTGCCATGTGACAGACTTTCAAATGCTTGATGACAGCTATTGTACCAGCTCGGAGTCTGCTTTTCACCAGGATAAATATCCTCATAAGAAAAATAAAGATAAAGTAGGTGGTAAGCCTTTACTATGTGCAGGCACTGTGCTGGCGTCTGTGAACACAATCAACCAATAAACAGCAAATAAACACCTACTATGTGCAGGCACTGTGCTAGCGTCTGTGAACACAATCAACCAATAAACAGCAAATAAACACCTACTATGTGCAGGCCCTATGCTAGAGTCTGCTAATATAATCAATCAATCAACAGTGAATAAACACCTACTGTGAGCAGACACTATGCTAGCCCCTGGGGTTACAAAAAGAGGCAAAAGACAGTTCCTGCCATATAGATGCTTACAGTCTAAGGAGAAAGATCACATCTAAAAGGGAGCTGAAAGCAGGAGGCTGGGAGTAAAGTGGAAACGTCAGAAGAGTTAGGAACCAAACCAGATTAGAAGTGAGCATGACTGGCGTGGGTATCCTTTCTCAAATGCAGATTCCGGAAAAGAACACATCCACCAGTGGTATAGCCACAGGGATGAAGGGACTCCAGCTTCCCAGTCAGAGGAGGAGGCTGCAGAGAGGAAGAAGACTTCCTTAGAACCAGAAGCCATAGAGAGGCAGATTTGGAGTATAAATGTCTGAATCATTAGAGTTGTTCAGTGAATGAGAAATGTCGAAAAGGTAGCGAAAAACTAGGCAGCCCAGGATCCTTACCTGGAAAAAACCAGCAGCTTGGAGCACTGATGATTCTCATTGAGTATACCTTTGTTATTTCTCTGCATTATGTTTTTCAAGTTTGTGCCCAGGTGTCATCTCTATCTTTATACTCACTCCTTCCCTTTTTCTTGCCACCAGCTCAAGACTGGCATGCCAGTGGAGCAGCCAAGGCTTCTTTTGCTGCAAAAAGACTTCTGATAAACACTAACCAAATTCAAATGGATCAGTTTTCTTGATTCAGGAGTTCCCTCCAACAATTTAGATCACGATCCATTCATACCTGCCTATCCTTTGCAACACTTGGCCATATCTACCCAGGGATCTACCCAATGGCTTGGAGGTCTTCCCCGCTTTTTTGCTGACTGCATCAATAATGCTACATTATGGCTACCCTGTCATCCCTCATTTCTGACATCCTTTGCTCCCAGTTCTTCTTTGGAGCTTCTCATTGATTCTAAGTTATGGCCTGCTCACATCCACCATGCACCTTTCCATTGCTCTCTATGTGATGCTCATCTTTAGTTCTTTAGCCTAATTCTGCAGCTTTCATCCAATTCTCTTGGTTTCGAAGGATATTTACTCTGGGGAAGAGAAGGCAGGGAGGGGCATGGTAGCTTTCTTCAAGTATCTGAAGAACTTTCCTGGGGAAAAGAGAATAAGCTATTCCTTTTTGACACAGAGGGCAGAACAACTGCCAAATTCCTTCTATGACACCAATAGGGTGCTGATACCTAAACCAGGAAGAGTCAAAACAGAGAAAGAAAATTATAGACCAGTTTCCTTAATGAATAGGGACACAAAAATTTTAAATAAAATATTAACAAAGATGGGGGTGGCTAGGTGGCACAGTGGATAAAGCACCTGCTTGGAGTCAGGAGTACCTGGGTTCAAATCTGGTCTCAGACACTTAATAATTACCTAGCTGTGTGGCCTTGGGCAAGCCACTTAACCCCATTTGCCTTGCAAAAGCCTAAAAAAAATATTAACAAAGAGATTACAGCAAGTTTTCACTAGAATAATACACTGTGATCAAGCCGGATTTATACCAGGAGTGCAGGGTTGGTCCAATATGAGAAAAACCATCAGCATAATTGACCATATCAACAACAAACCTAACAGAAACCATATGATTATTTCAATTGGTGCTGAAAAAGTTTTTGACAACATACAGCTCCCATTCCTATTAAAACACTATGGAGCATAAGAATAAATGGAGTGTTCCCTAAAACAATGAGCAATATCTATCTAAAACTATCAACAAGCATTATATGTAATGGGGAGAAGCTAGAAACATCCTCAGTAAGATCAGTGGTGAAACATGGATGTTTGTTATCATCATCATTATTCAATATTGTATTAGAAGGGGCGGCTAGGTGGCGCAGTGGATACAGCACCACCGGCCCTGGAGTCAGGAGTACCTGAGTTCAAATCCAGCCTCAGACACTTAATAATTACCTAGCTGTGTGGCCTTGGGCAAGCCACTTAATCTCATTGCCTTGCAAAAAAAAAAAACTAAAAAAAATATTGTATTAGTAATAGTAGCCTTCGCAATAAGAAAAGAAAAAGAAATTGAAGGAATTAGGATAGGTAGTAAAGAAACAAAACTCTGACTCTTTGTAGATGATAGGATGGCATACTTAGAGAACCCTAGAAAATCATCGAAAAAACTACTGGAAACAATTAGCAACTTTAATAAGTTGGAAGATATAAGATAAACCCACAAAAATCCTCACCATTTCTATATAGTATTAGTAAGACACAGAAGCAAGACCTAGAAAGAGAAATTCCATTCTAAGTAACAGAAGACAACATAACATACTGGGAAATCTACCTTCTAAGGCTGACTCAGAAACTATGTGAAAACAGCTATAAAACACGATTCACACAAATAAAATCAGATCTAAATAGCTGGACAAATGTCAATTGCTTGTTGCTAGGCAGAGCTGATATAATAACAAATCTAGCACAATTAAATTACTTCTTCAGTGCCATACCAATCGAACTTCCAAAAAATTACTTCATTGAGCTAGGGAAAAAACCAACTGAATTCATATGGAGGAACAAAAGGACAAGAATATCAAGAGAATTAATGAAAAGAAGCTGGAGGGCAGAACAAGGAATAGTGAGTGGAAGTTGAAGAAAGGTAGACTGAGGGTAATGTCCAGTGGAATAAAACAAACTTCTGAGCTATTAGCAATTCCCCAAAGTAGAATGTGCTTCCTCAGGAGGTCAATGGGTTCCTCCTCACTAAAGGTCTTCAGGTGAAGTATGGGTGATTGTTTATTGAATGTGGATTGAACTAAATGGCCTCTGAGACTTCTGCCAACTCTGAGATCCTGTGACTTTTAGTTTCTCCTTCTAGTTCAAAGAAAAGTCTCAGCAGAGAAAACAGAAGCAAATTAAGAGTTGAGTAGTTCTATCCTCTCTTCATTGTCTGCTTTCAACAATTCATTTCAATTCAATGAAATGATCATTTATTAAGTCCCTATTATGTGTCAACATACCAAACAACCATTAGAACACTGGCATTAAAAAGATGGATGGGGAGGCTAGGCGGCAGTGGATAGAGCACCGGCCTTGGAGTCAGGAGTACCTGGGTTCCGATCTGACCTCAGGCACTTAATAATTACCTAGCCGTGTGACCTTGAGTAAGCCACTTAACCCCATTGCCTTGAAAAAACTAAACAAAACGATGGATCTTTATTTCAAGATGAGGTGTAGGATTATTAGAATAGCTTTGTAATTATCCTCTCACCATTCTATTTAATGTGACCCCAATGTATAGTCCATCTTCAACGTGTGTTCAAAGTACTCACAAATGCACACACACATAACATGCCCCACCCTGCACACACACACTCTCACAGACTTGAATGAGCCCTATAGTTATCCATCTAACAGTGTTGGGCAATAAGCATTATTCGTCCACTTGGTTTTTCTTGTATAAATGGTTAGATCAAACTCTTTTGAGGGATTATGGATTTCTATCAGGAGACTCTGCTATCTCTTGCTGCTCAGTGCAACCAATTCTACAATGTCCTTTGCACAGACATTTCTAGAGACCTTTAGTGTGTATGGAGAACCCCTTTTTCAACTTGAATTCTGTGATGGATTTCTTCAGTAACAATCTTTAAAGATCTTAAAATCAGTATCACTCAGAGGGTTACAAGTAGGCTGCCATACATATCAAATAAGGGATTACCTAGAAGAACCAGAGTGGGGGCAGCTAGGTAACATAGTGGCTAGAGCACTGGCCCTGGAGTCAGGAGGAACTAAGAAAAACCAGAGTGAAGTCAGTTAGCAAAGAAACTGAAAAAAAGATAAGCCTGCCAAGTGGTAAGAGCAAAAGACAACTGATGGACAACTCATGTGCTCCACTAATATCATTATGATGTCAGAAGCAAGAGGACTATGCCCTCAACCCCAGTACGCAAGGTGACTCTGCATGACAAACTCATGGAAGCTATGACCAAGAGTTATCTAAGACAGTCAGGATGAGAGGTTGCAATCTGCATCCCTGGAGAGAATAACCACACTGGTAAGAATAGCTCTATTTGTGTATATGCCAGGTCCTGTTCTAGGCACCAGGGATTCAGAAATAAACACAGTTTTGGTCCTCAGAGAGCTTATTTTCTACTGGACTTATCTACTTTGAACAGCACAGTGACCTTATACCTTCTTTGATTCCGCCCACCCCAATATTACTTTTTTAAACAGAACCTGTGATTTCCTCAGCAAGATCAAGGTTCCTGATGAGGAATATTCTTTCCATATATAGCTTCCAAAAAGAAAAAAATGCAAATATTTTATGGAGCATTTATAGGATAGACAAGAGTTATATAAAATTAAATGACCCAAAATATGTGAGTTTTTAACCTATGGAGAAAGAGTTCTCTCCCATGAAGTTTGGGTCACACTGCAATCAACTATCATATTTGCATTTGATCTTTTTTGTACCAATTCTTAGTGTTACAGTCATGGAGAACCAGATGGGAATCTTAGAAAACATCTATTAAGAAGCAGTTTGGGGTGGGGCAGATGGAAAGGGAGCAATTCACAAAAAGCGCATTGGATTTAGAGGTCCAGGATCTGGGTTCAAATCCTGACGCATAATCTTAGAAAAGATCCTTTTACCTCACTAAGCCTTAGTTTCAGACTCTGCAAACTGAGAGGGTTACATTGAATAGACTCCAAAGTTTCCTTTCAGCTCTGAATATCATGAGAGATAATTTATCTCTACCACATTTTGTTGATGAGGAAATGACTTGCCCAAGGCGATACAACCAGAACTGGACTAGAATCTTGTACTTAGTGTTATTTCTATTATACTTTACTACTACCAAATATTACACAAAGCTCTGGTCAGCACTGCCACTAGCGTAATTCTCTGATACATGAAGTAAAAGATCATGACCCTGATATTATGTCTTCCTACTTCGATTCTCTCCCCTTTCTAATCTATCCTTCAAATAGCTGCCAAACTGATTTTCCTAAAGCTCAAATTGAGTCATAAAATTGTCCTTCTTAGTAAACTTCAGTGGATCCCAATTGCCTCCAGGATCAAATAAACACTCCTCTGTTTGGTATCTAAATCCCTTAACAATTGGGTCCAAACCTATCTTCCCAGAATTATATCACCATAGTCCATCCTATATATATGATGCTCTGGCCATATAGTTTTCTTGATGTTCCTTCTACTTGAGACCACATCTCCCATCTCCCTGCCATTGCATTGGCCAAAGCCCATGCCTAAAATGTATTTCTCTCCTTCAACCCCTCAGAATTCTTAGTTTTTTTCAAGATTCTATGAGACCTTCCTGATCCCCACAGCTGCTAATGCCTCTTCCCTGCTCCCCCCAACCACCAAATTCCCTTGTATCTATTTTGTGGATCACACCCACATGTGTGTGTGGTGGTGGTGCTGTTGTTGTTTAGGGCTTTTTTTCAGTCGTGTCAAACTCTTCACGACCCCATTTGTGGTTTTCTTGGCAAAGATCCTAGAGTGGTTTACCATTTCCTTCTCCATCTCATTTTACAGATGAGGAAACTGTGGCAAAATAGAGTGAAATGACTTGCCCAGGATCACACAGCTAGTAAGTGTCTGAGACCATATTGGAACTCAAGAAGATAAGTCCTCCTGATGTCAGGCCCAGCACTCCATCCACTGCATCATATTTATATACATATGGACATGTTTTCTTCCCTGGCTGGACTACAAGATACTTAAGGGCAAGGACTATTTTCATTTTGCATTCTCAACACATAGAACAAAGGCTGGCACATAGTAGGTCCTTAATAAATGTTAGCCACTAGATCTACATGGTGGGAGGGAGGGAGGCAGACATAATGGACAATCCTCCAGAACAGAACGGAAAACATTCTGTCAATTTCAAAGTGTTATTAAACAAATTTGAGTTCTATCTTATTTGTGCTGTTTATATTGGCATCCTCTATCCACTTTTCCATCTCTTCAGGTGCATTGGCCTTTATCAACAAACTCTCCTGCTTTACTTGGAGGCAGAGGAACATTGAGTATCTCTCAGTGCCCTTGAGAAATACCTCAGCTGGCTCAGCCTTAAACAGTGAGCAAATACACCTACGAGCTAATGAGCAGGTTTGCCCACACACTTAGGGATGGGGACCCTGCCAGTGTTTCCCCTCCCACGCCACTGATCATAGCTGCCATGGCCTTCCTAGATCTTGTCACAGGACTTGACTGCAGATCTCAGCTCTATCACTGTAGCTTGGCACCAGTTGGTGCTGTTCCTTTCACTGGGGAGATCATCGATCCACTAAAGCAGCTAATAATTCATTGACTTTCGCAGGATTTCTGATTTAGAAGATGAAGGAAGATCCCTTAGAAGTTTTCTAATCCAACGCCCTCAGCTGACAGAGAAGGAATTTGAGTGCCTCAGAGTTGAAGTGACTTGTGTAAGGTCATATAAGTAGAGTTGAAGTCAGATCTGAACCCAGGTCCTCAGACTCCCAAATTCACATTTTGCCAAAGTTATTTAAAGGAAGGGAATTGTCTAAGAACATATGCTTGAAATGTAAAGAAATTAGTTGAAGCAGGGGGGAAGGAGGGACAGAAGAAAGGGTGGAACTGAGGCTTTTATAACACTGTCCCATCAGAGTGGCACCCATATTTGACCCAGAACAACTTCAACTTCCTCGAGCCTCAGTTTCCTCACCTTTCAGATGGGTATAATCATCTCTTTCTGGGAAGCTTTGGATTATAGTAGAATTGTCTATTTGACTGAGTTCAGAAATCTGCTGTGCTAATGAGGAGCTGTGCGATGTTGAGCAAGTCCTTTGGTATCTCTGATCTTCTGCTCCCTCTTAAGTAAAGAGAGGGGAGTAGACAAAATAGTGTGTGGGGAGAGTGGCAAGACCCAGGGAGAGAAGGGATAGGAAAGGACTCAACACAGCAAAATTATGTCAAATGTGGGAATTTTACAACTAAAGGATGCTACCGAGCCCAAAGAATAAGCTGCTAATGGGGAAATCCCAGTCATTGCACACCCCAGATCAAACCTCTGGCCCAACACTTCCCTAGGAGTTGGCATCAGGCTGTGGGAGGGTTCAGAGGGGAAACCTATGTATATGGAGGTTCAGAACCCATGATGCTTCCTCCTTAACTCTACAATTCCCACATTCCCTTGGTGTTCCCCAGAGAATTGTGGCAAAACTGGTACATCCAAGATGGCTACTGGCCATCCTTCCCCTTCTACCTTAATAGGCAGGGGGCCAAAACCCTGGTCCAGCATTTTTAACTATTTACCAGAAGCAAATAGATCCGCACCTGCCCTTTGGAACCATCTTTCAACTTCTCTACTTGCACAATCAACAAGCAAAGGTTGGGTGCTGCTGTGTGAACATGACTGACTTACCACTATTTCTGATCATTTGCTATTCAGGATATCTTTTGGGTGCTGAAGGCACAGGTTAGTGTCTTATTCAATTTCTTTTGGTCACAGGTATAAATGAAGAGCTAGGGGACCTTCCTGCTAATTGGTTAGGATGCCAGAGTCAGTCAATGAGATAAAAAATCCAGTGAGGTCACAGGTGGCTTGGTAGCTTCTGGCTTCTCCTATTGGCAAGGCTCAATTCTGATCATCAAAATTCCATGATTTTCTTGGATCTCTTAGATGCTGCAAGTTTCATGGATTGCTTAAACTTATAAATCATCTAATTAAATTCTCCCAATTTAGTTAGAAGTAGAAACTGAGGCCCAAGGAGTGGGAGGTCAGGGTATTTGATTGGGGACGTAGAAGTCCCGGGGTGAAGTTTTAGCTTTGTTCCTGTTTTCTTATATGGCCTTAGGTGACTTCTACTTCCTCTCTGAGCCTGTTTCTTTGTCATTTAAGGGGTTAGACTTTTGCTTAGGCTTAGGCCTTGGAAACAAAATTCCCTTTACCTTCAATAATTCATTTCAAGAAACAAGTGTTGGGGCAGCTAGGAGGTTCAGTGGATACAGCACCGGCCCTGGAGTCAGGAGTACCTGAGTTCAAATCCGGCCTCAGACACTTCATAATTACCTAGCTGTGTGGCCTTGGGCAAGCCACTTATCTCTGTTTGCCTTGCAAAAAAAGAAAGAAACAAGTGTTTATCACCAATACCAGAGATACAAAAAGAGGCAAAAGAATTGTCTCCAAGAAGCTTACAATACAATGGATCTCCTCAACAGCAAAAAAAGTTGTTTTGTTGTTCATTCATTTTTCAGTCATATCTGACTTTTTGTGAGCCCAGTTGAGTTTTTTTGGTGTCCTTTTGGCAAAGATACTGGAGTGGTTGGTCATTTCCTTCTCCAGACTCCCTCTCTACTATGCATTTATTTTGCTTTACTCATAGACTGTTTCCTGAGGGCAGAGACCATTGTGTTTTTATCTCTGTATTATCTCTGTATTTCCAATGTAAGCACCTGGTACATTACAGATGGTTCTAATGCTTGCTGAACTGAATTGAATCTCACAGATGAGGAAATCAAGGCTCAAAGATAAAAGACTTAGTCAAGGTCCCACAACTAGTAAGACTCAGAAGCAGGATTGGAATCCAGTTCTTTCTGACTCCAAGCCCAGCAAGCCATCTGCTACCAGGCCATGGTGCTTCTCTTCCACTGTCCTTTCCAAACAGCCAGGTGAAGCCAGAGCCACCATGCCAACTTGCTGTCTACTGTTTACAGACAGACCTCTCCACCTTTCAAAGTTAACCAAGGTACTTGAAAGGTGAACAGCTCCACAAGGTCTAATTGCCTGGTACTATTTTAAGAATCTATCTTTTTCACTCGAAGTTTGCAGGATGCAGTGCAACCATTTACCTTTTCATTAGAACACTGGGATTTATCTGCAAGCCCTATCGCCACTGTCACAGCTAGAAAGGAAGGGCTTTTATCTGTCTCTAAGCTCTAGGAGTTGATATTTTAGGACTCTTTGTACTCAATAGAGATGTCTAGGGGAGGAAAGTGAAATGGAGAACTTCCTTAGCAGTTGGAGCATATTTTCACTGGGAAATTGACAAGCTGGGGTATGCCCAGGGGAAAGGGATCAAGGCCATAGGGAGAAGAATGGAGACCATGTTATTCAAGGACTTAGTGGAAAGGGTTCCAGACTTGGAGTCAATTCCATTCAAAAAGCAACTTTTAAAACATTATTTCATTTCAGTATCTTAGGGCTAGAGAGAACCTTATGGGTCATCTGGTTCAAGCCCCTCATTTTAAAGATGAGGAAACTGAGGCTGATGGGGGGGGGGGAAGTGACTTGAATAGCATTACTATCATGCCAAACAGGTAAAAGAGCCAGGGTTCTACATCCAGTCTTCTAATTCTAATCCATCATCCTTTTCTATCACATACTAGAGATAAAAAGACAAGAGAAAAATTAGTTCCTGCCTTCAAGGGGCTAATCTTCTACCAAGGGATACTACCTGGTTACATATTAGTAAGTGCAGGAGATTTTGAGAAGGGAGAGAGTACTGACGTAACTAGCATAGCAACAGGAGGCATCAGAGAAGGTTTCCTGGAGGATTGAACAAAGCTAGGGAATCTGAGGAGTCAATGTCCTGCAGGCTAATGGGCTAGCCAATGCCAACACATGAAGTTATGGGATAGACTTACCTAATATATACTCATTTTTCAGTCTTTTATTTTTATTCCATGAATATCTTTTACTTACATATGTGATTCTCCTTAAGTAATAGATTGTGGTGTTTAGTTTGGAAATGAAGATAAAACACCAACTTTGTGGTGTGTAGCAAATGAAGTTGGAATACAGAACTTAAGAAAGGGTGAAAAGGGAAGTCTGGAAGAATATTCTGGAGGACTTTAAGTACTCTGCTGAGGTGTTTGCATTTTACCCTGCACCAAAGATGTTTGGGGATTTTTTTTTTAGTTTTTGCAAGGCAATGGGGTTAAGTGGCTTGCCCAAAGCCACACAACTAGGTGTCTGAGGCCTGATTTGAACTCAAGTACTCCTGACTCCAGGGCTGGTGCTCTATCTACTGTGCCACCTAGCCACTCCCAAAGATGTTTGAGCATGGGAGCAGCATATTCAGACTTGTGTCTCATAAAGATGATTTTAATAGCTAGTTGGAGGATAGATTGGTGAAAGGAAAGGATGAAAAATGGAAGCCCACACAGAAAACATTAATTTGGCTGAGAAATGAAGAGAATCAAATTGAAAGTGAACAGAAGAGAATGAATGAGAAAGATGTTGTGAAGATAGAACTGACAAGACTTTGCAACTAATTGGAAATGGATGGGAGAGAACCAAGAAGCCAATAGTGACTGGTACTACTGTGTTAACCTTAACAGAAATGTGGAGATTTGGAGAAGGGAGAGGGTTAAGGAGGGAAATAATGAGCTACAATTTAGTCAAACTAAGTGTGAGATGATCATAGGATCTTTTGGTGGAAATGGTTACTAGTCAGCTGGTGACGATGAATAGGTGATGAGGAGAGACATTAGGGATGGGTACTGAACTTTGGAGATCACCTCAATAACAAAGATTACTGAACTAATGGGAGCTTATGAGAGAGAGGAAGGGGGAGGAGGAGAAGGAGCAAGAGGAGGAGGAAGAAGAGGATGATGATGATGATGATGATGATATGATGATGATGATGATGAAGAAAGAGCCCAGCACAAAGTCTTAGGGAAATGGCCAAGGGAAAATGGGATGTCATTGGTAATCCAGGAAAGAAGCTAAGAAGGAAGGGACAGACAGAAGAACCAGGAGAAAGAAGTAATGTTATAAAAACCAAGGGACAACAGGAAGAAGGAGGTGGTTAACAGTATAAACAGTATAAAAAGTTGTAAAAAGAAGTCAAGAATATAAGCTGAAGAAAGGGTATCATATGTAGCAGGTAATCTTAGAGTCAAAGTTTCAGTTAAATGACCTGGGGATCACCAAATGAGTAGGAAGAGAGGAAGAGACAGTGGGATTCAATAAAACACAATTAGTATAGAGAAAAGAAAACTAAGACTCATGGTTGCAATTTAGTCATTTTTCAGCGGTATCTGATTCTTTGTGCCTCCATGTTGGGTTTTCTTGGCAAAGATACTGAAGTGCTTTACCATTTCCTTTTCCAACTCATTTTACAGATAACAAAACTGAGGCAAACAGGGTGAAGTAACAAAGAAGTCACAAAGCTAGGAAGAGTGAGACTAGATTTGAACTTATGACTTCCTGATGCCAGGCCTGGTGCTCTAGTCACCATTATGCCACCTAGCTGGCTCAAGAATCATGATGACCATAATCAAATTCCTGAGGATTGTCTTATAAGGAATCACATTATTAATGAAGATATAATTACACTTAATCTGGTTGACTATAGGAAGAAGCGGGGCAAAAGGGTGAAATGCTATGGAAGTTGATTTCAGTCTAATATAACAATGAAAGACCTTAAAGAATCATTTAAAATGAAACAAATATTCTTGTGAGAGAGGGCAACTAGATGACACAGTGAATAAATTGTCAGGTCTGGCGTCAGGAAGATTGGTCTTTGAGAATTCAGATCCAGCCTCAGATACTTACTAGGCTTGTGACCCTAAGCAAATCACTTCATCCAGTTTGCCTCAGTTTCCTAATCTAAAAAATGAACTGGGGAAGGAAACAGCAAACCACTCCAGTATCCTTGCCAAGAAAATCCCAAGTGAAGTCGCAAAGAGTCAAACATGACCGAGGGGACTGAACAACAAAAATCTTACAAGGAAGAGTTCCCCATCTCTGGAGGCCTCCAAAGGCAGGCCAGTTGCTAATGATTTTGTAGAGGCAATTCGTGTTTGGGGTAGTAGTTAAGACAAGGTGCCCTTTACAATACCTTCCAATTACAGTATCCTATTCTATGATACGCTCCTTACTATGAATTATTATGAAACTGATATTTCTGTGAATGTTAGATTTAATATTGCTGTATCAAATTGCAATATTGAAATCAATCAAGTATAGTAAGCCTAAGCAACACAAACTATTCTGAGAGTTGTAATGATGATGATAATGATGATGATGATGATCATTCTCTTTTTTTTGCAAGGCAAATGGGGTTAAGTGGCTTGCCCAAGGCCACACAGCTAGGTCATTATTAAGTGTCTGAGACCGGATTTAAACACAGGTACTCCTGACTCCAGGGCCGGTGCTTTATCCACTGCGCCACCTAGCCGCCCCGATGATGATCATTCTCTAAGAAGACCATGACATCAAGGAGGTGATGCCATGACATGCAAGTGAATTGGATTTAAGGGAGGGCTAGCCTGTGCAAAGTCACCAGCCTCACTTTCTTCTCTGGAATCATCTGGATCCAATGGCCAGATATGAATCAGGAAGATTGGAGAAGGCCTCGGATGTGAGGCAATCAGGGTTAAATGATTTGTCCAAGGTCACACAGTTAATATGTATCAAGTGTCTGAAGTTGGATGTGGACTTAGGTCAGCTAGGTGTTCAGTGGATATAGCACCAGCCCTGGAGTCAAGGGGACCTGAGAAATGTATAAACTTTACATATGGTACTCAAAGTCCCACAACCTCTGACACTAGCCTGGCCAAAAGAATAGCAATGGATGCTGGTGATGTCAAGGATGCAACTGTTGCTGAGACTGAGCTTTTAGTTCCCAGACCTTTGGTGCATTTGGTGCTTGAAACCTCAAGCATTTTGTATCCCAATGAACAACAAAATATCATCTTTTCCCCAGAGAGGTCTACGCCACATAGAGACACCAGCAGAGATACCCAAGGAAAGTCACTCAAGCAATGAAACTCCAGAGAGCCTCCATGTCTGTTCTAGCAAGGCATCAGCTAGTGTTCATATTCTCCTAGAGTCTAAAAATTACAACTCAATTCCCACAGTGTAATGAGCCAGACTAAAATGAGGACAGAGGCCGAGGCTGTCTCTGCTTTTATCAACCAACAGACATCCTTGGAAGGGAGGGATACAGCTACCCTCCATTGGACTCTTGTAAGAAACAACTTCCTTCTTACCCCATAGATCAACTGCCCTGTTTCTTAAATTGTGGCAAATTAGAGTTCATTTAAGGAATCCTCAAAATTCTTTGGCAAGTTCAAATGGGCTTCTAGCCTTTTCAGATGCTTTATTCTTGTGAACTAGGGTCTCATCTCCAGGAATCTTTGACAATGCACGGTGTTAATTAGATATATTTTCATTATCTATATACACTCCCTGAATACAGTCCTTCTGAGGCTTCATTGGGATATGTTGGGGGAAAGGAATTGGCTTCTCAAAGCAGAGATAAATTCTGGTTCAATTTGAACCTGAAGATGCTTCTAGTGTGATCCCAATGGACTGGGACTGTTTTTCATCTGGGGATCAAGTCAATTTGACAAGCATTTATTAAACACCTCCTGGCACCTTATAGGTACTGGTGGACAAAGAGAAAAAGAAAACAGTGGCTACCTTCAGTAAGTTTACATTCTCTTATGGAGAAATCAAGATATCCACATATAAGCGATTACACAATAATGCAAAATAAAAGAAAGTAATAGTGGGAGAAAAGATCCCAAGAGGTAGAGATGAAAAGGGAGGTCATTTCAGGCAGGGGATAAAGCCTGTGCAAAGGCAGAGAGGTGGGAGATGGTATGGAGTTGATGAGGAACAACAAGTAATTCAACTGGCCTAAAACTTATGACACGTGAACTGGAATAAGATTCTGCAGTAAGGTTCTGGAAAGATGGGTTCGAGTCAGACTGCAAAGGACTTTAAATGCCAAACAGAAAAGGTTTTATTTTATCCTAACAGCAATAAGGAGTTTCTGATATTTGTTAAGTATGGAAATAGCCTGATCAGATCTATGTTAGTGAAGTATTAGTTGAGTAACTGCATCAAGGAGGAATCTACCCTCACTGAGGCCCATCCCCAGAGGTCTGACTGGTTTCAGCCATAGCATCTCACACATTCCTTTTACTAAGAGGATCACGGTCTGCATCTATAGTGACTGTACCTATAACTGGGAAATCTTTGTACCTCAATGTCTGAAGATCTATTCAAGTGTCAGTTTCCTAAGACTAAAGAGATTTCAACCCTCTAAGATGACAAAATATAAATAGTTTCTGAAATTTGGAGAAGTACTCATGGTATCTGGATGCAGGGAACCTTTTCCACCTAAAATCAATAGCAATAGTGACAAGAGACTGATCTGCAGCTAAAACTCCATCAAGCACTGGTCATTTCAGGACTGACTATGTAGCCAAAACATTTGGACAACTGCTTTCTGAAAAGATAAAATGATCTTTCTAAATGACGTATCTGACCATATTCCCTCCCCTTCTCAAACTCTATTGGCTCCCTTTCATCTCCAAGATAAAATATTTAAAAATCTGTTTGGCTTTCAAAGCCCTTTGCAGCCTGACCTGCCTCTCCCCCCCCCCATTTTTCAGCCTTCTAACCCCTTCTACCCACCTTATACACTTCTGTCCTGTGACATTGGCCTTATGCTGATGCTTCATGAAACTTCAGATTTTCACTGGACAGGCCTGGAATGCCCTCTCTCCTCTGCCCTGTCTCCTGGCTTCCTTCAAGTCTCAGCTAAAATCCTACTTTCTATAAGAAATCTTTCCCAATCCCTTAACTATAATGCCTTCCCTCTACTGAATATGTCCTATTTCTTCTGTATATAGCTTGCTTGTACACATTTGCTTGCGTATCATCTCTTCTATTAGATTATAAGATCCTTGAGCTAAGCTTTGATATTTTTTTGCCTTTCTTTGTATCTTCATGTAGGCGTAGTGACTGACTGCAACTCACTGAGTTGTCCCAAAGGTGATTAGCAAGGATTTGATGAGTTCGAATTTAAGGATTTCTTTTTAATCTCAGGCCAAAAAAGAAAGCCTAGTGGGGTTTTTTAGTACCATAAAAATCCTGGTTAAAAGAAAAATTAGATTCAAATTCCCAAAGGTGGATCTTTAAGTTTCCCATGGGAAGACCCTAATCCTGGGCTCTAATGGCAAACTACCTTGAATTAGAATTGAAAATAAAGTCACTGTTTGGATTTTTCTTTCCTGACCTTGATTCTCATATGCCAATAGTATGTTTATTGATTTTATCTTCAGTTTTTCTTGACCATGAAAATGCCTCCCAGATTCTCAGTCGACCGAAGAGGTACAATTCAGGTAAACTGGAAGAAGTTGTTCAAGGAAACCTTGAAAGAGAATGCATAGAAGAAAAATGTAGTTTTGAAGAGGCTCGGGAAGTTTTTGAAAACACGGAAAAGACAGTAAGTACTTCCCACTAGTATCCTCTTCCCATTCTACCTTATGGTGCGCAGTTGTTTGAAGGTTCACAGAGGTTCTTCGGGGAGGAACTCAAACCCTGACAGATCCTAGCAAAGTAGAAATGCTTCAAAAGAACCAATCTAGTAAAGTATGAATAAAGAAAGATACTCCTTGCTGTATAGTTGGCCCACAATGGAAGAATTGGAGGGGAAGGGTAGGAACACAAAACTCATATACACAACTTAACAGAATGTGTTTTAATAAATGTTAGAAAAAAGGAGCACTTCTGTTGATGAAAACATAAATCTAAACAAAGGAGGAGTAAGAACCACTTAATAACCACATACCTGGGCAAAGTAAATGATGGAATATGATGGGAAATTTTGAATGTGATTGATTTCTTAGGATATAAGAAGGATGATTATATTTTAAACCACTTAAAAATATTCACTATCCATGATCTCAGAGAGCAGATGTTGAAATCTATTTTACCAGGAGTTATGTTGGTAGATGCTTAACAACCAAATTTCTGGGAAAAAAATCCTATGTTTGGTACACTTCTACATTTAATCTCATTAGAAACATTTTCTCCATCACTTTATTGAGTCTAAAAAATCAACAGCAGACCAAATGAAGTCCTAATTTGTAGTATTTGATGATTTCCAAGGTATAAATCTAAAGATCTGGTACAATATGGCTCCAGTTTATCTTCCTGTTCTCCAATCCAGAGGTTAGAATTATATATGTTATGAGACACGGTTATTGTATCAGGAATCATTTTTCTTAAATGGTTTTCTTTATTACAAGGGAAGGATACATTCCATTTGAAGAATATGTCCAGAAACGAATGCAGTTTAAAAACCAAAGATATCAATAAAAGTTGTTTTAAATATAAAAAGAGCTAAGTAGTGCTACCATTCATTTTCTTCTATTGTTTTCTCTTTTCTTCGTAGACTGAATTTTGGAAGGAGTATGTGGGTAAGTATTGAGTTCATCTCACTGGAAACAAATGATATCTGTCAGAAGGGATGCGGAGCCATCGGTCTCATTCCTGCTATGACCTAGGTTTTGAGGCAGAGGTACCTTCTTGGAAGTCTTACTTCTGCCGGAGGTCTTCTGAGAACTGGGGCAGGGGCAGTTGGCACGATCATTTTACGTACACTTCCCTTGATCCTGGTCAGAAGTATAGATATTATGATCCCCTTTTACAGATGAGGAAACTGAATTCAGAAAGATAGGGTCACACAGGTAGAAGGTGAGGGAGCTAGAACTCACAACTACAACTTTTAAGCTTGAGAGGTGATGCTTTTTAAAAATTTTCTTTTCTTTTCTTCCAATTACACGAAAGATAATTTTCAACATTTTTTTGAGTTTCACATTATTCTGCCTCTCTCCCTTCCCTCCCCCTCCCCATGAGAGTGAGTAATCTGATAATAGTTCCATGCTTTTTTTGATTCTAGTCTTGTACCTCCTCTCATAGGCATTGTTATAACCTGAGCAAAGAGGAGGAGACAGCTGAGGGATGGACATCACCAGCTAGATGTCATTTGCCAGCACTACAATCAATCAATAAACTTTTATTAAATGTGGACAATGAGACACCTCAGTGAATTAAATGCTAGATCTGGAGTCAGGAAGACCTGAGTTCAAATATGCACTCAGACACTTACTAGTTATGTGATTCTGGGCAAGTCACTTTACCCTCTTTGTCTACATTTCCTTTTCTATACAACCAACTGGAGAAGGAAATGGAAAACCCACTCCCATACCATGGCCAAGAAAACACTATATGGGATCACTGAAAAACAATGACTAAGACTAAAGGCCTTGCACTGTCCTGAGGATACAAAGAAAGGCAAAAGGCAGTCTCCACCCTCTAGGACCTCACAATCTAATGGGAGAAACAATATACAAACTATGACCAATGAAGCTAAAGACAGGATAAATAGCAAATGAATGGCAGGCAGGCACAGTGGGATACAAGGTGGGGCTTTAGCTGGGATTTAAAGGAAGCCACCAGACTTAGCTGAGGGAGGGAGGGCATTCCAGACATGGGAGGCTGCCAGAGAAAATGCCCCCAGCTGAGAGACAGAGGTTTTTTCCCTTTGGAACAGTAAGGAGGTCACCATCACTGGATGGGAGAGCACCTGCAAGAGAGGGGGGAGGACTTAATTCTAAATACTGGGAAGTTTCCATTGGAGGAACAGGTCAAACCCCTACAGATGGGCACAGTAGCTGCAGTGGAGTCAGGAATAGGGAGTTGGACATAATAGTCAGTCACCAAGACCTGAGTTTGCAAGTTGCCTCTGATATTTACTAGCTATAAGACCTGAGCAAGTCACTTAAGCTGTCAGTTTCTTCAACTGTAAAATGGAGATAAAGTATAGCACAAACCTCTCAGGGTTATTGTGAAGACAAAATGAAACATTCTGGTTTAGACAGTGCTTTGTATTTCTTCTTCCTTTTTTTTTAGTTTTTGCAAGGCAGTGGGGTTAAGTGACTTGCCCAAGGCCACACAGCTAGGTCATTATTAAGAGTCTGAGACTGGATTTGAACTCAGGTCCTCCTGACTCCAGGGCTGGTGCTCTATCCACTGCATCACACAGCTGCTCCAGTGCTTCAGATTTCAATGGCTACTATTACTAGTTATTACTCTTATGGGGATGATCTTTTCCTTTTCTTTCACTATCACCAATGGAAGTCATGGCCCTCATTCAAAAGCAAAGCCTTCAAGCCACAGGTCTCTAGCCTCAGTCCTGTCTTAGACACACACCTAGGAAGTATGAGACGTTGAGAATTAAGGTCTCTGTACTTCACTTTTCTCATCACTTCATGGAGCAGTAGAGTCACCCATAAGAGGATGAAAGGCCAGGGTTCTAGCTCCAATTCATTTACCAATTAATTAGTGATGTAATCTTGTACTACCTAGGCAGGCAGGGACCTCGAGTTGAGCCTCAGCTATGTACCAGCTGAGTGACCTTGGGGAAGTCACTGAACCTTTTTCAGTCTCAGGTTGATCTTTTGTAAAATGGGGCTGGAACTTAACAATCGCTGGCTAACATTCGAGTAGTACTTAGTAGTTTGCCAAGTTCAACTCAAACATTATGTTTACCACAATCCTGGGAGGAACATATGACAGGCATTTTCTCTGTTTGACAGATGAAGAAACTGAGACTCAGAGAAGAGAATGTGACTTGGCTATGGTCACACATGTCCTAAGTCCCAGAGATTTAGTTTGAACTCCAATGCCCCTGTTTTCAAGCCCTGCCCCTAGCCCCCTCAGGAACACTCCCTGAATCACTTCCCAGAGGTGTTGTGAGAATCAAAAGAGATTGATATACGCAAAGTGCGTGGCACCTGGAAGGAAGATTTGGGTTCAGATTCTATCTTTAACAAATATTGGCGATATGACCAACTTCTAAATGTTACCAGGTAAACTGAGTCTCTAAAACTAAGCTATAGTTATTTGTCTTCGTTCATACTGGGAGTCCCTTAAGCCAGTGAAAACAAAGGTTCCCTCCTCATCTTATCCCTATTATGGAGGCAACATGGTGTATTGGATAAAGAGATGAACTCAGAGTCAGGGAGAACTGGGTTCAAAGATCACCTCTGAAAGATATTGGACACTGATCCTAAGCAAATCATTTAATCTCTCAGTGTCCCCAGCCAAGTGACCAAGACTACAAGGTTCAGGACAGGTTGTAGAGGGATTTTCCTCACCTAGGTGTTCCTTTCATCAATGTAAATACACGTCTAGTCCCTATTCCCATTATATATTAGCTATCTCCAACCCAACCGCCCCTCACCCACCCCACTCATGTTGGTAGTTTACTTGCCTTCTCTGTAATATGAGGTGATTGGACAAGCTGTTCTCCAAAGTCCCTTCCTCCTCTGCCCATCTATGACTCCATGACTATTTAGCCCAATATAATTTTTCAATAAAGACCAGCTTAGCAGCTCTCAAGATGAATGTCTCACTTGGCATGAGTTACTTGCCTATCTTCTTTGACCCCTCTTAACCTTTAGCTCTGCCTAGCCCCCCAGCAAAAACCCAAGTCCCTAAGGGAAGGCTGAAGGCGAGATGAAGTGACACTAGCTGCCAGGCCCTGTTTCAGCCAATGAGTGGCTGCATAGCTGGCTGGAAGCCCAGGCCCTTCACTGCAACATCCTCAATAATTCAGTGGAGTCAGCCCATAATGGAAAGTGCTAGCAGAGTGTGTTTGGAAACAAGTGCCCAACGTTGCCGAGAACATAAACCAGTGCTACCATCTTTTGTTGTTGCTCTTAAGCAATAGAAAAAAAATTAGAGTATTTGTACCAACATGTACTGGGACATGTTTGTGGTCACAAAATTGGAGTGAGTAGTTTTCCCCTAAGGAAGGAATGATAGTCCCTGTGTTGGATCCACAGAGATGGGCTAAGTTTTTGTAGCAGCGAAGGCCACTTGGAAAGAGTGATACAATCAGAACAGCATTGGGAGCTATATGGAGAAAAGGCATAGAGAGCAAAAGTAAAGTCAGTGTTAAGAACACAGGGTAAATGAGGGGAGCAACCCAAAATAGGGTGGGAAAGGCAGCATGGTGTCAGATTAGAGAAGTCCTTGAACATTAGGGAAAAGTTTGAATTTTCCTTGGCAGGAAATAGGGATCCACTAAAGATTTTTCAACAGTGTAATATGAATAAAGCAATACAAAAGAGTAACTATTCTGGCAGATATAAAAGGGAAATGAGGAGGAGAAGACCCTGGGCAAATCAAGTCAACTGTCTCTGCTTCAGGGTCCTCATCAATAAAATGGTAGATTTGGACTAGATGATGTCCAAGGTCACTCGCAGTTCTGGATCTATGTTCCTATGTGTGACTAGTTCTGGGCAAGTCCCTTCACATCCCTAAAGGGTTACATGAGATGAATTCTCAGGTCCTTTCCAGCTCTAGATCTAAATCAATTTCCTCATCTGTAAAATAAGGAGGGTGGTAAGGTCATTCCAGGTACTTCTAAGCTATGATCCTATAATTCTATGACTTGTAACAGAGTGACAATATTACAGGTAGGTCCTGATGAGGTGACAGCAATGAGAACAGGGAAGAGAAGGCACAGGAGGGACGTACTAGGTGGGGAGAAGGGGCAGTAAGGGGATGAAATCAGGTATAATACCCAGTACTTGATGCAAAAAAGGATAGTGAAGGAAGACTCAAAGAAAACTCAAGGTTGTGGCCATGGGAGACTATGCATACAGGGCTGTTAGAGACAAAAATAGTAGAGTCAAAAGCAAGAGTGGATTGGGAAGAAAGATAATGAGCTCAGTTTGGGATATTAGGAGTTTGAGGTGTTGCTGAGACATCTTCATGAAGAAGTATTGTAAGTATTTAGAAGTTTGGGTTTGGAGTGCAGAAGAAAGGACAGGGCTAGAGAGCAGTTTGGAAATTACCAACTAAGGGATGATAGGTAATGTCATGGGAGCACATGAGATTGCCAAAGAGAGAGTGTAGAGAGAAATGAGAGCTGAGGGTTAACCTTTGAGGGTCACCTACATTATGGAGTAGGCTAGGTAGCACAGTGGATAGAGTACTGGCCTAGGAGTCAAGAGGAGGGGAGTTCTAATTCAGTCTCAGACACTTGCCACTTACTAGCTGTGCGACCTTGGGCAAGTCATTTAACCCCATTGCCTTAAATTAAAAAAAAAAAGAAAATGAAGGACAAGCATCACCATATTATAGAGCTGAGATAGAAAACAAAGAGTTAGTGAAGGGTATCAAAAAAGTAGTTGGAGAAGTTAATGGAGAACCAGGCAAGTGAGATTGCTCAGAGACCAAGGGAGGAGAGAGTATTCAATGGCTAACAGTGCAAAATGCTAAAGAGTAATCAAGGAAGATGGGGTCAGACAAAGCCCAAAGGATTTGACTGTTAGATCATTGGTGACTTTAAAGAGAATAGTGGTGAAGGTAGCAGCCACTTTAGGATGTAGTCATTTACATTTCACCAACATATTTATTTAGAGGGCATCTTGTCTCTGGAATTATAAGACTGAAGTTCCCATCCCACCCCAGATGCTCAATATGAGGAGATGAGACAGTAGCTAGATGAAAAAGAAGGGCCAAAGGAATGGTTTTTTTATTATTTAGGAGTAGAGAGATTGGAATATGTTTGTAGATTGACAGAAAAGAGCTAGTGGAAAGGAAAAGCTTTAAATTGCATGAAGGAGGGATGGGTGCTAGAACAGTATCCTGGAGAAAGTAGGAGAGAATGAGATTGAGGGCATGAGTCAGCTTTACTAATAGAGGGAATACTTATTAATTTCAAGGAAATGAAGAATCCCTATGCACATGAACTGCTTCTACCCCTAGGCAGGGTGGTTCCTTATTAGACAGATATATATAATCCAAAGCCTTCTTAGCTTGGCAACACCTATCAGCTCCCCTGGCACAATCTTCAAGGATTCAAGACTAAACACCTCCATGCCAGGATGAAACATCAGAAGAGTACTTTAGTGGGAGAACGTGGAAAAAACTCTAATATGCTAGATTTCTTGTCATTACCCTCCCTCTAAACCTTCATTTTACCTTATCTTTCCCACTACCTGCACCTTTATATTAATGGCAAGACCCTAAGTCTCAAGCATCCTGGCTGATACTTGAAGGTCTAGGTAAAGACCTTGTAGGTGAATGAATAATCTCTAGAAGATAAGCAGCATTAGAAGCAGCACTAGACTCAGAACACTAGAGGGAGGTCTAGTTGGGTCTATAGGTGTATGGAAGAGAAGGTCTTCATTCTCCATGGGCTCAAATAGAAGTTCTTTTCATGTCCTTTACAGTATAAATAAAGCCTTGTGAACCAGATGACTTGTAAGAAGAGCAGGTGACTACCCTTGGAAAAGTATCAATTTCTCAAGATAGTCACAGTCCAAATCCATTGTTTTTCTCACTACACTAGGCTACTCTTCTTTCCTCAGGGAATTCTTCTAGAAGCTCCAAAAATAATTGAGATCATTCATTTTGAGGGCTACTAGCTTATATCTCAAATCAGCTGTTCTGGCTTGATGCTCAATATAGGCTCATATCCTCTCTGAACTTGGGAGTCTGAGGTTTAGAAGTGGGTAGCTTCTCTGCTAATTCAGTATGTTATTCTATCTCAAAGATGGCAATCAGTGTGAGTCCAATCCCTGCTTAAATGGAGGTGTGTGCAAGGACGAAATCAATGCCTATGAGTGCTGGTGCCCAAGGGGATATGAAGGAAAGAACTGTGAATTAGGTAAGTCAATACAGTCCAGAATTGATTTCTGTTGAAAAACTGCTTAACACACAAAATGGGTAAATATAACATTTTAATTCTCAGGACATTTTATGATTTTTTTCACAATATTTACTTTCTACTTTCTAAAACACCACATATATCTGTATTTGCTCTGAGGTAACTGCCTAGAACCGTATTGTCATTATAGGGATATACAATGAATGACTCATAGGGTTTACCTAGGTCAGCAAGGTAGCAATAGAAGTGACAAAGAAATCTAGCCCTGCAGGCTCTCTCTCCAGTCAAACCACAGGGCAGAAGGGGAAGACTACTGACTGTTGGCTATTAAGACAGCCTTGGAGGAATTGCACCTGTCAGTTCAGCTTAACTTCCTTGGACAAACATCTATTAAATGCCTAAGTAAAGGCACTATGAAGATGATAACACTCCAGTGGGATATAGATCTCTTCAATGCAAGCATTTCCTCCGAAGAAGAAAATTGTAACTCATCCAGGCCTCCCCATCAGTTTACCATCAGAGGAGAGGGTAAGAGTATACTCAACCTACCAGGGGAACTTCTTTATAGTCTATTCGCATTACAAAGATATCATTGGAGTCCTGAGGTGGTCCACTAATTAGCCTCACTCTTGCCATGTGACCAGTCCATCTTCTTATTCTCTCATACATTTCTTGGATGACATCCTTTATGTTCTTTTGTGTAATTCCTAATTACTTATATACTATTGCTTGTTGCTGACCATCATGCACTTCTCCAGTCAAAGTTGTTAAGTAGCCACATCCTCAGGAAACTAACATATAACCCAATTCTTCCAGAATTTATAATACAATTCTCTGTGCCAGGAAATATGAGAGGTGTTGGGAATACAAGACAAGATGAGCAATTCTGCCCTCAAAGAGCTTAAATTTAATTGAATTCTTCTGGAGGTCTCTCTCTAGCAAGAGTAGAATACCTGGTGGATTCTTAACATGGTTTAATCATTTCCTCCTTCTGGAGTCATAGAAAGTGCCGAAGGGAACTGCTTTTTCAGACAAATTTCATAATGCATGCATTCAACTGGCTATGGTCAAAGAAGCAGTGAAACTCATATCTGAATTCCAACTAGGTGGAACACTGCTCATTGTCCTATACAATCTCAGGCTTCCTCACCAAATCTTTTTGCCTAATCCTTTAATGTACAAAATCAATCTAGTCATCTACATCTCACCAATGTATTTATGTATAAGGCATCTTGTCTCTGGAATTATAAGACTGAAGTTCCCATCCCACCCCAGATGCTCAATACCTATCTGACTTTGGACAAATCACTTCCCTAGTTTCCTCAACTGTAAGGGGTTGAACTACATGGCTTCTGAGGTCCCTTCCTAGATTCCATACTTAGGTCCCAAGATCCTCTGATCCTATGACCATTATCAACAACATCCTTCCACCCACTCCCAACCTCAATGCTAATTCTATCCTGAAAAACTATTTCCCGAGTTTTGGGAGATGGACTAGTCCAATCAAAACCCAAAGATCCTCAACTCCATGTTTTACCATCTTCAGATGAAACTGGCACCATATTTGTGGAAGGAACCCTGGGTTCATAAATGATTCTTTTTCTTCTCCAAATCTCATACAGAAGAAAGAGAAAGGACCTGGGCTTGGTGGATATAGAGTATCACAGGCTTCATGGTGCCAACAGAAGAACACACAATTCAAAGTTCTGAGATAAGCAGACATAAGAAGCCACAAACTTAAAAGAACAAGAGAATCAAAGGGACACAGACAATGAGGTAGAACCACAGTCATCCATAAAGGTACCAAGAGATCCCTCTACTGTCTCTCTTCAAAACATGCCCTCCCTCACCCCCAGATGAAAAGGAATACAACATTAGGCAAAGGGAAGGACAGGAAGGAGAAGAGATGAGGAACAGGTATTAATTTGCCTGTATGTTATAAAATATCTACCCTCCTCAGCTGGTTGAAGAATTGTGAGTTATGTACTTTTGATAGGGTGGGCAGTGAGGTGATGCAGTGGATAGAGTGCCAGGCCTAGAGTCAGAAAGACTCATCTTACTGAGTTTAAATCTGGTCCCAGACACTTACTAGTTGTGTTCCCTTGGGTAAGTCACTTCACCCCATTTGCCTCAGTTTCCTCATCAGTACAAAGACTGAGCCCCTCACCTTGATTAGCTGAACCCCAGCTTTGAGTCCATACTTTCAGCTTTAAGAGTTGCTAAATTCTGCAGTGGTAGAAAAAGAGTCTTGCATTTATTTATTTGCTGGGAGGGGGTGGGAGGAGGAGCTCAATCATTTCCCATTCTAGCTAGCAGCATTCACCTGAAATGCACTCTTGCTCTAGAATGGCCCAGCCTAATGCAGCTCCCCTTAAGGTAGAAACAAAAAGAAATCTTTGAAGTAGTTACTTATTATCAGCTTAAATAATGAAAGCCTGGGAGCAGAGGGAATAACCCAATTACGCATTCAATAAAGAAAGCATAATTGAAACTGGTCCCTAGCATTAAATATTCCTAAATGACTTTATCGTCTCAAAAAAGAAAAACTTTGGGGGCTCAAGGGAAGCCAATGTAATTGCTGGCTCTCTTGGGGCCTGGAGCTGGTCTGGGCCTAGTGGCATATGGATCTCTACTCTGACTCAGGATGGAAGGAAGGGCCTGTTCTTTTGGTTCAGCCAGTTACAAATTTAGAGGTATTTCATTAGTTTTTTTCTAAACTTTGAAATTTTATGTTTTTGTTCTGAACTTTTAGCCAAGCAAAATAATGATTTTCTTCCCCAGAGAAAAACTGGACTGAAAAATAGAATTGTACTTGAAACTGGGAATCACTGGAATATACAGCTGGCTTCTCTTTTGAAAAATAGAATAAATTCAATATGAAATTTGGAGAGCCATCCTGCTTGTCTGTGATACTTTCTGGGACTACATTCCCCTCTATGTATTTTTTAAATGCTTGAATGACCTGTTTTCCTTTGGCTTCCTTTGAGGGGAGGATGTCTACCCCCTACTCTCAATCTTAGCTAAAAAAAACAAACAATTTTGCAATAAATAGTCAGGCAAAGCAAAGTTACCCTTTCGTCATGAGAAAATCTATGTCTTTTTCTTCATCTTGAGTCCCTCATCTCTGGTTGGAGGTTTTTACAAAGGAGATGAAAGAGATCAAATCCCTTACTATCTGTGTGCCTTGGTTTCCTCCCCTGAATAAAGTTGACTCTAGGGTTTCTTCTTCTAGCAGTAATGTCTTCCCAGTTTATACAGTACTTTTAGCAAAATGATAATAAAAATAGATCTACCGACTCCACAAAAAGATCAAAATAAATAATTTTTTAATCAAGCTTAACTAAGATAGGAAAGAGATTATGCTGGGGCAATGGTTATGATTATAAAGTAAACCTTTTTAAAAAACTTTCTTGGGTTTCCCCTTCTCACTTCCCCTTGGGTCTCTACTCCCCTTCTGCAGAAGAAAATCTAAGTAGAAACTGAGATCACAGTTGCACTCTGGTCAGCAGACCTACAGTACAACAAATGGAGAGAGTTGGAAAGGATGCAGGAGATTATCTGTTTTAACCCCTTCCTGGAGGAAATTCAAACTCTTTTATCTCTCAGATCCTCTGAGTTGGGAAGTGACTTGCCCCCATATCAGAGGGTCTTAGCTTGAGGCTTGGAAGGGACTTAAGACATCACCTAGGGACTGGATTCTAGTCCAGCCCCTTCATTTTAGAGTAGACGCAACTAAGGGTGACTCGATTGAGGGACTTACTCCTGGCCAGTAGCCAGGATTCAACCAGTCACTAGACTGCTACTATTACATGGGACTTCCTGCACCCATAGCCTCCCACCTTGCTTTCAAGGGTGTATATTGTGTTCAAGTTGTTTCCTATTGTGTGACCAAACCCCACTTGGGGTTTTCTTGGCATAGGGTGGTTTGCCATTTCCTTCTCCAGTTCTTTTTACAGATGAGGAAACTGAGGCAAACAGGATGAAGTAACTTACCCAAGATCACACAACTAGTAAGTGTCTGAGACAAGATTTAAACCCAGTAAGATGAACCTTCCTGACTCTAGGCCTAGAACTCTATCCACTGCGTCACCTCACTGCCTACCCTATGAAAGGCACATAACTCATAATTCCTCAACCAGCTGAGAAGGGCAGATATTTTATGACATACAAATTAATACTTCTTTCAAATGTGACATTTCTACTTCAAATATCAAAAGCTGCACTCTTCAATATGGTGCTGCTTTTTCTATATGTTGGTTTCTGGTGGGGATGGGGAGGTGATGGAAGGGTCGAGAGGTGGGGATTAGGCAGATTTAGCTAAATAAATAGCAACAAGGAACTTTGTGGTGACCTCATTGTCCAGCAAGCCTTTCTGTTTATATTTTCAGGAAAGATTGAGGGTTAGATGAAAGGAAAGCAGAAATGGGGACTATAAACTGTCCTATCACAAAGTTGGTTGTAAGTAAATGTGAATGGGCAGAGGGATCCTGTTAATGTTAGCATGGGGCAGGGGTGGGGTGGAAAAGTGCTCCATGAGAGGTAGTATTTTGAAAGATGAACTCTTCCAGAATCATAGAATTTCAGTCTATGAGGACCTTACAAAGCTTCTCTTTCACCTGTCGCAGTTTACAGAGAAGGAAACTGAGAGCCAACAAAGAGATCTCAATCAATCAACCAAAACATATTGAATAAATGTCTACAATATGCCAGTCATTGTAGTAGTCACTAAATTCTGAGGTTACAAATACAATAAAAGAAATGATCTCTTCTTACAAAGAGCTTATGTTCTATTGAGTATACAAATAAGTATATACATAAAATAAGTATACATAGAAAATCAGTTTTTTATGTTTTGGCAAGGCAATGGGGTTAAGTGACTTGCCCAAGGTCACATAGCTAGGTAATTATGAAGTGTCTGAGACCGGATTTGAAACCAGGTACTCCTGACTCCAAGGTGGGTGCTTTATCCACTACACCACCTAGCCGCCCCATACAAAATCATTTTTAAACCATTTTTAAAAATGGTAATTTGAAGGGACAGTTAGGTGGTGCAGTAGATAGAGCACCAGCCCTGGAGTCAGGAGGATCCGAGTTCAAATCTGAATTCAGACACTTCATAATTACCTAACTGTGTGACCTTGGGCAAGTCACTTAACCCCACTGCTTTTGCAAAAACCTAAAAAAAAATGGTCATTTGGGAAGGAAGGTACTATCGGTTGGAGAGAACAGGAAAGGCTTCATATTAGAGAGTGATTTTTGAGTTGTGTCTTGAAGGAAGAGAGGGATTCTGTGAAGTGGAGGAGAAAAAAGAGAGCATTAGAAAGGAATAGCCATTACTAGAGAGGAATAGCCAGTACAAAGGCATGGCAAGAAAGATGGAGTGATGTGTGTAAAGAACAGAAAGACCAGTTAGACTGAACTGAATTGGGAAAGCAGAGGAATGTCAAAAGAGGCTAGGAGTACAGGTAGATGTTCAGGATGTGAAAGCATTAAAGTTATAGGAGTGTATAGTTGATTTCAGAGGTAATAGGGAGCCCACGGAGTTGAAAGAGTAAGGGGAATAATATAGTCACATTTGCATTCAAGAAAAAACCATTTTGGTAACAGTATGGAGCATGGACTGGAATAGGGAGAGACTTGAGGCAGGGAGACCTATCAGAAAACTTTCAATAACTGAAGATGGCTTGAACTAAATTGAAATCTGTGTTAAAAGAGCAAGAATTAGGATTGCAGAAATGTTTGGGGGTAGAAATGGCAATGGTTGATAGCTGATTGGACATGTGAAGTAAAGGACAGTGAACAGTCAAGGAAGAGACTGAGGTTAAGAACCTAGGAGATTAGAAAGATGGTGAGACCTTCAAGAGGACTAGTGAAGCTCTAAAGAGGGATGGATTTGAAGAAAAGATAACAAACTCTGTTTTGGACATGTTGACCTTGAGTTGTCTCTGGGACATCTAGTTTGAAATATCCAATAAATAATTGATGATGTGGAACTGGAGATCAGGGAAGAAATGAGTCTAGATCTGGATACAGAAATATGGGAGTCATCTACATAGAGATGCTAATTAAACCCCTAGGAAGTAGGAAGGTCACCCAGAGAGGGAATGGAGATAAAGAAAGTCAAGGTTCCTATAATGGAGCCTTGTGGAACACCAATATGTGTCTGTGTTTTATGGGTGATGAACCAGAAAAGAGCATGGAGAAGGAATAGTCAGATAGGTAGAAGGAAAACCAAGAGAACATCATGAGAGGCCAAAGAAGAGGCATTACTTCAGAGGAAAGAGCTGGCAATAGGACTTAATGCCACTGGCAAAAAAAATCATGAGATTTGGTAAATAAGAGAATACTGATGACTTTTAAGAGAGAATGAAATCAGAAGCCAGATTGCCAAGGACTGAGGAATCAGGGAGAGGAAAGGAAGTGGAGGTAGCAGGTAAGGACAGTTTTTCCTAGGATCTTTGAGGAAGAGATGAGAGATACAAGATTGCTTGAGGTGGTAGCAAAGTCTAGTGAAGAGAGTTTTTTATCTTTTTTGTACGTTTTGAAGAGATTGACGATTGAAGTGGGTTTTGGGGGTGGTAATCAATGCTGTCATCTTCTGGAGAAGTCAGGATGGTATATGATAAGACCACATGCAGAGAAATCATCTTCCTTGGTAGAGAGAAAGGTCATCTCATTGTCAGAGAATGGGGGAAAGGAGAAGAGAATGGAGGATGATATCAAGGGGATTTGAAATGAAGAAAAAGAGATTAGAGGAAGGTCATACCTAATGTTCTCATTTTTTTCAGTAAAGTAAGAAATAGGGCCCTTAGGTGACATAATGGGGAAGTGTAGTGTGTGAGATTTGAGGAGGGAAAAAAGAGAAGATATGGTATAACCTTTGTAGGGATTAAGATAGGGAATCAATCATGGAAGAGTAAAAAAAATTCCTCACTGTAGTGAGGACTCATTTTAATTTAGATAAAAATGAATTTATACTGTACAAGTTCAGTTGGGTGATTTCCTCTAGCACTATTCAACAGCC
Source organism: Macrotis lagotis (assembly GCF_037893015.1). NCBI lineage: Eukaryota > Metazoa > Chordata > Mammalia > Peramelemorphia > Peramelidae > Macrotis > Macrotis lagotis. Next base: position 34,464,614 of record NC_133666.1, read on the forward strand.
TGTGAGTAAGCATGCAGGAGGTGAGTGATGGGAGCAATCCCAAGATGATCCCAAGATTTGGCAAACCATAACTGGTAATGGGACAAAGAGGCAAGGAATTTGAGAAGAAAGGATAGTGAAGAATTGAAGTAGCAAACTATAGAGTAAAGATGGGGCAGTGAGGCAAGAGAAAGGGTAATGGTTTTAGAAAGGATTGTGAGGTGGAGTGATCAGAAGTCTCTACAAAGGATATAAAAATGTAGGAACTTATAATTAGAAAAGTCAAACACTTATAAGTCATAATAAGATCCAGTATGACTTCATGTATGATTATGGTGGGATAAAGGAATAGGTCATAGAATTTAAGGAAACTAAAGAATTTGGAGGTTAAGAAGTCTAAGGAAACATTGACACGCATGTTGGAGTTTCCTGCTAATTATAAGGGCAGGAGATGGGAAAAGGATGGAGAAAAGGAGAATTTTCTGGAAGTCTGTAGTCAATAGTCATGAGAGATTGGGAGAAAGGTATTTTGGAACTTCAAAAAAGGAGATATTGCTGATCGATGGTGATAAAGGAAGAGCTTGGAATTGAAATAAGGAGCAAAATACTATACCAATCCACATCCTGCCCCAGCCCCCAGGACCAGAGTTTGGAGTGTTGGCCAGTGGTGGAGAGGAGGGAACATAACATCATCACAGGCAAAAGTGAGAAGTGAGAGAAAGAGGTCCAGGACAAAGGGAAGTTTGTTTACTATGGCAAATGAATTCTAGAGGGCACAGAGGAAGGGTTAAGATTAGAACAGGATGTCAGTGTGATATGCTTTGGAGATTGAAGATGAAAGAATGGGAACCAGGGGGGAATAGTTTGCTTCTAGGTGAGAAGTTAGTAACCTTTAGAATAGTAGTAAAGGGTTGCTATTGCTGGACAAAGGACGTCGGAACAGGGCCTTATTGGCTCTCATCTACTGGTTCTGTAAGGTAGGTGTGGGTGTAGGCTGGGGTGCAAGAGCATCAGAATAAATGTCTTAGTTATCCAGAACCAAATCTAGTGCCTTTTTTCCATTCTATACCATGGCATGCCCCAAGCCAATCCACAGCAGAGGACCATGGAAAGTCAACTAGAATTAGAATTAAGGATCCTTTCTAGTCCTCAGTTTCCACATTTCTAATATAAATGGGTTGGATAAGAAGATTTCATCGACCCCTCCTAGAGCCAAGTGTATGATGCTCCAACCTGCCTTTGGACCTTGTGTCTGCTACTTACCCCCTGACTGATCTTGGACAAATGAAGGTTTAAGTACTGCTCAACCACACTTACATGATCTCGGCCAAGTCACTTGACCTTTTTTTTAGATTTCAGTTTATAGGCAGAGGGGGATGGGCTGGGGAAGGCAGGAATTAACTGGCCCATGATCCCTTTCAGCTCTATGGTCTTGTAATTGGTCATTCACTTTGCTCCCTTTGGCTTTCAGTTTTCTCATCTGTTAAATGAGGAGGTTAGAATAGATGACCTCTAAAGGCCATTCCAGACCTATTTACTAGCTCTATGCTCTGACAATGAGAATCTCCCAGCTTAGAGGATCCCTGGAGCCACAGGGCAAGGATGAAGGTAGGAAATAACCAAAGTAGTCACAGGACACAGAATCTGACCTGGTGGTGGGTGGATGGGGAAGGGATGGAGACCCAGACAGGCCAAAAGGCTCCCTCCATTGTCAGCCCTTCACCTCATCTACAGATTGGCTGAACAGTCTCTCCAAGGCTTGTTTGCTTTGGCTGTACACTTTCACATTTCTGGATAGAAATACAATGATACTAAGTGAAGGGGAAAATAGCCAAGGTTATCAGCACTGGCTGGAGCGGGAAAAGGTCTTATTTTTTTTTTTTTAAGAAAAGTACAAAGTCACATTTGTATTCATTAAAAACAGCTACAAACCTAGATTAAGCACTTGGGGATTATCTCCAAGACAGGGGTGGAATGCCAGTTCCTGTAATGCCCCCTTGAGAAAATATTTACTTTTTTATTTACCTGGTAGCAGTGCTGTACAGTGGAAAAAAACTGAATTTAAAGTCAGAAGACCTGGATCTTAAACTTCAGCTTTGCCACTTTACTACCCATACATCATCAGGCAAATCACTTCCCCTTTCAATTGTCCCTTCTCAAAAAATGAGAGGATCAGTCTGGGTGACCTCAGAAGCCCCCTTCCTGCTCCTGATTCAATTACGGGCCATACAGGAATGAGAATGCCCTCTAGTCCATATCAGCTTCTACTTGAAGGCCTCCAATGGAAAAGGGCCCATTTCCACCCTCTAATTCCTATGGGCTTCCATTTGAGAAGAGCCCATTTCCTCCTGAAGGCAACCCACTCACTTTGAGACAGCTGGAATTATCTCCTTTTCCATTGCCCCTGCTCAGTTTGCCCTCTGAAGTTAAAATAACTAGTCTTCTCCTCCCACTTCCACAAATACTTGAAGACAGTTCTTGTGTTCATCTCTCATTTTTCCTATCTCAAAAAATAAACATATCAGGCTAGATGATCTTTAAGGTCTCTTCCAGTTCCCAATCTATCATCCTGTGCCATCCTCCTGAGTTCCAAATTCCTCCAGTGATACCACTGTTGTCTACACTGAATTCAACATGGGTAAAAATATATAAAGTCTTATAATTCAGTTTAAAAAAAGCTTCACTTGAACCAGAATCACAGAAGTGAGTTGAAAGGAAATCTCGGCAGTCACCTAGTCCATCCCATACACAAAAGGAATCCCCATTTCTCCCATAGGTGACTTCTTTCTAGAACCTCTATTTTGAAGACGATCCTGTTAACAACCATTCCTCCTCCTCCAGACATAACCAACAAGCCCAGCTGAGGTGCCTACGACTCTCAATTCCCCCAGGCTTTTTGGGTCCCCCTTTATGGGTTGTCTTCTCTGATTAGAATGTAAGCTCCTTGAGGGCAGGGGTTGTCTTTCTTTTTGCTTATCTTTGTATAGCAGATGTTGGTTGACTGAAGAACTGACTTCCCTTCCAGATGCCAGCTGCAGCATTAAAAATGGCGGCTGTAAGCAATTCTGCAAGATGAACAACTTGAACAAGGTGGTGTGTTCCTGTACTTCGGGATACATACTGGCAGAAGACCAGAAGTCCTGTAAACCCGCAGGTCCGAATTGAACCAGATTCTCTAAAGTCCTACAGCTAAGTTCATCCATACTAAATCCATTCACCCACAGCATTTATTAAGTTCTAACTAGAATTTATTAGGCACCACTATGTACCAGGCATGATGCTAGGCCATAAAAATACAAACATAAACCAAACATACAGTTCCTGATCTCAAGAAGCTTAACATTTTATTGGAGGAGACAGCATGTACATATACATATATATATATATATATATATATATATATATATATATATATATATATACATACACACACAAGATTTCTTCAGGTGGGAGGATCCTATCCAATGGGGGGGTTCAAAAATATTTCCTTCAGGAGGTGGCACCTGGGCTGGTTTGTACAAAAGAACAGAAGCTGGGAGAGAAGGAGAAATTCTGGGACTATTAGAGTTAGAATCAGAAGTGTAGAATTTCCTCCTTTCAATCTCATTTTCTGCATCTAACAAGATTTGACTAGTTAGAGGTGCTTACCTTAGAGTTTGAGAACTTAGATTTACCTAGATATAGATAAGATGGATATTCTTGGAAATTCTAGGGATTTTATTTCATGCATTTCAAAATATTATCCTGAAAATGGGCCATGGGCTTCTTCAGGCTGCCAAAGGGACCAGGTCATCAAAAAGAGGAAAACCCCTGAATTAGATCTCCAATGTCCCTTCCCTAATTCCTTTATTTATTAAATGCCTCCTGGATGCCAGGCAATATGTTGGACACTAGGGGTACCCAAGCAAATCAAAATGCAAACTATGCTCTTCAATCACAAATACTTTGAAATGACTAGTGTGGGAATTCTCAAATTTCTTAAATTTCCTTCCTTCCTTCTTTTCTCCCCCCTCCCTTTTTTCCTTCCTTCTTCCTTTTCTTCTTTCCTCTTTCTTTCCTTGTTTTTCTTTCTTCTTTTTTCCCTTCCTTCTTTTTTTTCTTCCTTCTTTCTTCCTTTCCTTCCTTTTTTCTGTCTTTCTTAGTCTTTCTTACTTTATTTTCTTTCTTTCTTTCTTTCTCTTTCTTTCTCCTTTCCTTCCCTTTTACTTTCTTTCTTAGTCTTGCTTACTTCCTCTCCTTTATCTTCCTTTCTTCTTTCTTCCTTTCTTCTTTCTCCCTTTCTTCCTTTTCTTTCCTTCTTTCTTCCATGTTTTTCTTCTTTCTTTTCTACTTCCTTTCTTTTCTTCTTCCTTCCTTCTTTCCTCCTTTTTTCCTTATTCTCCCTTTCTTTTTTCTTTCTTCCTCTTTGTCTTTTTTCCTTCTTTCAAGATGAATTTTTCATTTCTGTCCCCTCCCCACAGCCTGAGTTCTTTTAAGGTTAGTGGTGTTCTCTTAGGCTTTCAAAACATGGGGTAACCCCACTTGGCAAGGCTGGTTTAAATATTTGTGAGCCAGTAAATCAAATTAATCAGTGGTAAATCCCAAGAGGGTCAGAAACTCAGAGATAGAGTGTTCTGAGGATGATTCTGTTAGCCCCTGCCTAGGAGACTCTGCAGAGATCATCGAAAATCCCTGGGTCTCCAACTGGGTTCCAACAAGCTTGGCATGTTCTCAGTCACTCTTGCAGCTATACCCTTTGGTCAGATTGATCCATGCCATGCATCTGGGCTGCAGGGAATCAATTCTCTGGGTCAATATTTCTAGGCTACTGCTTGGTCATGCCCCCTCAGAGAAGGACTGTGTTGATTGGATGTTTCATGTTCAGAAAGGTTCAAAAACCACTCTCTTGCCACGCACAGAAATATGGTCTTTGAACATGAAGTCAGAGGACAAGTCAGTACTCACGACACTGATCGCAGTGATGCTTTGGCATAAGAGAGAAACAACTTGCCCAATCTGGACCCAACTTACCTTTCTAACCTTATCACTATGACTTATTCCTATGCCTCCTGGCATCCCACCTCCAAGCTTTTGCCCAGGCTGTTCTCTCATGCTTGAAATGCAGTCCTTCACTTCTGCCTCTTAGAATCCATAGTTTTATTCAAAATTTAGCTGAAGTGCCACCTCCTACCAGAAGCCTGTCCTAATATGCCCAAGTTCCAGTGTCCTCCACAGAAACCTGCCTTATATTGATTTATGTATATTTTATAAATATTATCATAAACATATTTGTACATCACTTGTCTAAGCAAATTTGTTGACCCCAAGAGCAGCCCCATCCCCTTGCCTCAAGCTTCTTGAAGACAGGAACTGTTTTTGTCTTTGTCTCTTCAGCAGCTGGCATGGTGTCTGGTATACAGTAGGGGCTAAATAATTTCTTGGTGATCAACCCAATGAAGCGCCTTGGAGTTGCCTCTGAGAAGCAGTTCCTTTGGGCCTATTTTATAAGGGAGAAGAGTGTTTCTGATTTCTCAAAGGTGGAATCTTATTAATCTGGTATATCACATTTTGAGCCCTGCCGGCATACACAGGCGGCCTGCCTATCTCAGCATCAAGGTGCATCTTAGCAGAGGAAATTGAAGGCGCCTCCAATAAACAGGAGTGCCTCTGCAGCAACTTAAATGAATGATCTTTAAAGCTTTGGTGTCTGTACGAGCTAGGTGTTAACCCCACTGTGCCTGTTGTGGGGGGGGGGGGCATTTGGGAAACATTCTCTCCCCTTTCTTCTAGCTATAGGTATTGAGAGAGATCGGGTCTGAGCTGTTGCAGTTTGAGGTCTACTAGCCATGGGTGCTTCAGTGTTTCTAGACAAGCAGTCCCTGACTCAGCAACCCCTGATAGAAACTGCAGGTATTTAGGAATTGAATCATTGGATCATAGAGCATTGACCTGAGAAGGACCTTGAAGGCCTTCAAGTTCAACCCCTCCTTTTATAACTTAGGAAACAGATCAAGAAAGGTTAAGTGACCAGCCCAGGGTCACTTAGCTAATAAATTTCTGAGGTAGGATTTGAATCCAGATCTCTCCTGCCTCCAAACCTAGTTCTCTCTCTACTTTGATAGCTAGAGGCCTCTGCGAGAAGCAAATTCAATTCAATTTGAGAACTATTAACGTATTGCTGATTATAAAGGTGGTAGAGCATGGCGGATTCAGGGTTGGGTGTCAGGAAGATCTGGGCTCAAATCCCACCTCTGATGCTTACTAGCTAGGAGACCCTGGGCAAGTCACCTCACCTAGCTTAACCTTAAGACACTCCCTCAAAATTCTACTTAAGTACAAAGGAGGGTCCTAGGAGCTAAGAGCTGGGGACATGGACACAAAAGTCCAACTGCCCACACTCTTAAAGGGCTTGCAGTCTACTTGGGGGGAAATAAGGTACACATAGATTAAATCAATACCAGATCTATTAAGGAGGGGGTGAATATTAATAAGTGAGTGGCCCAGGGAAGGCATTTTGAAGTGACCCTTGAAGGCTAAGGAGCCCGAAAGGAAGCCAAAAGGAGACCAAAGATACAGCCAACATCTCCCAAGTACCTGTGCCACCTCTCACTGCATTAGCTGAACTGGGGGGTCAAGAGGCAACCACAGTTGTCTGGTGCTCACTGACACCACTACTGGCCCATTGTGTTGGCACAAATAATACATTGTAAAGAAGTCATTTCACCCATCTATGAAAAAGCTCATCGAACAATGGATAATAAAAATAGCAGGACAGTATATGACTTGTGCTAGGGAAGTTTCTATTTGAAATGCATTACAAAAAGATAATAAATATAATAGTAATAGTAATACCAATAATACAGGTATTTAGGTTGTTCTTTAAAATTTGCACTGTGCTTTATACATATTTTTCCCCATTTGAGCTTCATGACAATCTTGTGAGGTAGGTGTTATTACACCCATTTTACAAATAAGGAAACTAAGGCTAAAGGAGAAATAGTGACTCACTCATGGTCACTAAACTAATAAAGGTAAGATGCAAGATCTGAACCTGATTGCTCCCAGCTCCAAATCCAATGCTTTTCCTGCTCCCCAAAAAAATAGCAAAAAAACTCTCTCTGATAGTCCCAGCTTTTCTAAGGCTATACCCATGTCCACAATACCTCCCTGCCTGGTCCCTCGGTTTGGCCCTCCTGGCCTTTGGTAGGCTCTAAATCTCCTACTGGCTAAAACTCAGGTAACCTTGGGAAGGGAAAAACAAATTCCCCAGAGATTAATGGTTTAAGACTCTGAAATTCCATTGCCCATCTGGGCAGGAACACTGCAGTGGAGAAATTCTTATCTGACATGAGCTTGGGAAGACAAAATGAGACCTACTCCCCAACTTTGAAACAAGTCATTGTTAAACTTGACTTGCTTTGGAGGGAGAACTAAACAAGAAATAAACTTAGCTGTCACTCACGGGCATTCTGCTCCTCTCCCAAGCCATTACAGATGCTTTCTATTTCTATGGAAGCTTTTGTAACCCGATTTCCTCTTTGGGTACATGTGGTTACCTCACTACAGCTGGTTGCTATAGAAATATTGGTTACAAGATGCAGAGGTAGAAGGAAAATGGGACATTTGGCATTCAGGCACCTGGGAAGACATAGAAATGCATCTGGAGACCCCCTGAGTCTGGCTGCAGATTTCCTTTTTAACAGTCAGTCCATGAGATGGAGGAGGGCTTCGGGATTTTTGCTGAGGCTTGGAGACTGAGAAAACCCTGAGAAAAGGATGGTCAAGGATTTGGGCATTTGCTTCTGATGGGAGGCCATGGGAGAGTAGAGAAAAAGTATCACTAAACTAAGGCCAGGGGCAAAGGGAGACTGGGAGGTTTAGACTCTGTGATATCACACCAGGCTCACAAGATCATCAGCTCATAAGAAGGCCTTGAAGGCCTTCTGGTTCAATGCCTTCATTTTACAGAAAAGAAAACTGAGATACTAAGAGGCTAATTTATTTGTCCAAGGTCGCACAGGTTCTAAGATGCCACAATAAGTTTTTGCTCCACTGTGTGATATACTTCAAAGCCCCTTCATTTTCATGTCCGAGAAAAGCAATGCACAGAAGGGTTAGATTACTTTTTCCAGGGGTAGCTAGGTGGTGCAGCGAATAGAGCACTAGCCCTGGAGTCACTTCAAATCTGTCCTCAGAAACTTAATAATTACCTAGTTGTGTGACTTTGAACAAATCATTTAGCCCCAATTGCCTTGTATCCAGGGCCATCTCCAGTCATCCTGGTTTATATTCTGGACATTGGACCCAGATGGCTCCAGAGGAGAAAGTGGAACTGGTGACTTAGCACAGCCCCCCTCCCTCAAATCCAATTCTTGTACTTGTCATGACATCACTTTTTTGATGTCATAGTCCTCTTGGAGAACGAAGGACAAACATCATCTGCCTAGTTGTGTGACCTTGGCCAAGTCACTCAACCCTAATGCCATGCAAGAAGCAACCCCCCCCAAAAATCAGATTACTTTTTTCAAGGAAGTTTCATTGGTTCCCTACTGCTTCTAGGATAAAATCAAAACTCCTGTAGTTGGGACTTAATGCCAACCCTTCCCAGTCTGACCTTAACTGACCTTTCTAATCTCGAGTTTACAAATTTTCCATTTCTACCACACTGGTCTATCTGATATTCCACATCTGAGATATTTGATCACCTCCCATCATACCTGTGCATGGGCTGTCGCTCATGACTAGAAGATTCTGTCTCCTGAGCTTCCTTCACAGTTGACCTCAGGGGCCACTTCCTATAAAAGGTCTGACTAGATTCTCCTGGTTTTTAATGCCTTTGAAACTACTCAACATTAATGTGTAGTTGTTTTGTATTATTGAGGGGCAGTGTTAAATAACAGAAGTAGAAAAAGAAAGTTGGCCGGTAAGTCAGGAAGACTTGAGTTCAAATCCTACCTTTGCCATATTCTGATCAGAAACCCAGCACTTAGCCTCTCATTACTCTCATACATGTTATAGAGAAGGTGCCCAAAGGCATTGGGGAAGTGGTTTTCCTCACCCTGTATTTTTATTTACTCAACTGTGGACATGTTTTGCCCTCAATAAAACACATACTCTGAAAACAGAGAATGGTTTAGTATGTTCCTAGAACAATTTATACAATACGTACATCGTAGGTATTTAACAGATGTTATTCAGTTAGATCAGCATAGCAAAAAAGGCTTAGGCTGAAATGTCAGAGGACCTGGGTTCAAATCCAGAGTTATTTGTATGACTTTATTTCTTCACATATAAAATGAGGCCCCTTCTTGCTCTCCACCCTTGATTCGATGATGCGAATTGAATCATGATCACTAGTGATGGAGTCATTTCCAGGCCTTCACTCTGTAACGGTGAAAATTCATGTTTGGCTCACCTATATCTTGGATTAAGAAGCTGTTATCAGTTTCCTTTGCTTGGCCATTGGCCTCTTTGTGTGGGAGGTGCAGGAACTGAGATGCTGACTCACTTGGAAAGGAAAAGGCTATAGGTGGTATTCAAGGTTAGAATGATACAGTCTTGAAACCTGAGGACACTGTCCTTCCCTGTCTCAGAAAAGGGGTAATTGGAAATAACTATTCAGCTGTCCAGACTTGGAAAACATTCAGGGTGTTTTATAAAGACATTTAAACCATTTGTTTGACAGGACTTCCCACCCCATTAGGTTGCATTGTAGATAGAGACTGAGGCTTTAAGTCAGGAAGATCCAAGTTCAAATGTGAATTCAGATACTTAGTGATCTTGGACAAGTCATTTAACCTCCTCATCCATAAAATGGGCATATTAGCATCTACCTCTCAGGGTTGTTGTGTAAAAAAGGGAGATAATATTTATAAATAATTTTGCAAATGTTCAAACATAATATAACTGCTACCTAAATGAAAAAAAAAATCCATTCATTGGCTCATATCTGCCAGTGAGGCTGCCCTGGGCCTCTAGCACCAAGCAGGACCTTCTGATTGTTTGCTTTCCGATTTCCCAAGAGAAGCACCACAAGAGTGACACTCTCTTTCTCTTCTAGTACCATATCCATGTGGAAAAGTTTCAGTTCCTTACAGTCTTACAAAATTCACCCGTGCTGAAGACGTCTTCTCCAATATGGACACTGTCAACTCTACTGAGGAGGAACAGAGTCCAGATGCAGTCACGGAAATCATTCCAGTACATAAAGACGTGACTCGAATCGTTGGTGGAGAATCTGCTTGGAAGGGGCAGATTCCTTGGCAGGTATGGTACACAGAGTAAATTTGACTTAACACAAAGTGCCAGCCTTAAAAACAGATGGTAATTTGAGGGATGCTAGTTAATGTTTCCTTGTTTCAAAACATCTTTCCCCACCAATATACAGAATTCCACCATTAGAGATTCATTCTTTGGGGTGGGGGGTTGGTGACTTTCAGGAGATAGGGAATGCACTTCATCATAGAGTCTCTGGAAAGAAGATATATAGGTTTTTTTTTGTTTTGTTTTTGCAAGGCAGTGGGGTTAAGTGGCTTGCCCAAGGCCACACGGCTAGATAATTATTAAGTGTCTGAGGCCGAATTTGAACTCAGGTCCTCCTGACTCCAGGGCCTGTGTTCTATCCACTGTGCCACCTAGCTACCTCTGAAAGCAGATATTTTTAAGACTTCAAAGTTTTATTCCTTGATGTTGTTGTCCCTCAGTTCAGGATTGTCTGAATTCCATCATATTCATATACTGCAATTTGTTAAGATATCCCCCCGTTTCTAAGGGACACCTCTCTAATATTCTTTTCCTTTCTTTTTTCCTCCTTTTAATCCTCCCTTAAGGATCAAGAAATATGTTTTGCTTGTGACTTCCTTGGTATCATTCTCTTTCTTAGCCTATGAAAGTCTATGTCTTTTGTCTTTTGGAATACTGTATTCCAAGTTCTGTTTGCTTGTTTTTGTCAGAAGCTACCAGGCCCCATATAATCCTGACTGTGGGACCTTCCTACTTAAAGTCTAGAAATTATAGTATTTTTTATTTGATACTAGAGTTCTGGATTTTGCTTAAGATATTAATGGAACTGTTATTTTTAGGGTTCTCTTTAGGAGATGATTGGTAGATTCTAGGTTGAGGAAGGACATTGAAAAGCTAAAGAATTCAGAGGGAGACAATAAGGTTGGTAAAGGACCTTGAGGTCACAAAATATGAGAATAAGTTGAAGAAACTAGGTTTTTTTAGCCTGAAGAAAAGAAGGCTGGGGGCAGAGGATAGCAGTGGTCAGGAGGTGTGATAGCTATGGTCAAGGTTTTGAAGGACTTACAAATAACCACTTCTTTTGCTTGGCCCTGAAGGAAGAATCATGAACATGGTTGGAAATTAGAAAAGAGGCTAAATTGGGGCTATAGGTCAAGAAAAATTTCCTACCAATTAGAACTATCCAAGAGTGATATGTTTCACATGGGGTTCCTTCATGAACGGGTTCGCCCACATAGCTGAAGAGGTTCCTTCCAGCTAAAGGGAGGCTCTGTTTGGGAAATGATTTGGCCAAGATTTCACTTATGTATTGTAGTAACACAGAATTCCTAAACCAGGTCTTTCCATTACAAATACAATATTCTTTTCACTATATCATGCTCTATGAGGGGTAGGAGGGTTGTGCTGTGTTGCTCTTTGCTTTTTTCCCCTCCCTTTCTGTGACTTAATTATTTATCCAGAAAAAGACCTTTTCATTTGGATTCTCATATCAGTCTTACTATATATCCTATCTAGACAAAATAATTCTTAGCAATTGGGAATATGCTTGCTACTATGATGACTTTTGACCCTGGTGTATGTTTGTATTATCTAATAGAACTTAATATCTATTCTATATCCCCTTTTGTGTAAAGAGCCAGGTACTTGGGGCAGCGAGGTGACACAGTGGATAGAGCACCAGCCCTGGAGTCAGGAGGACCTGAGTTCAAATCCAGCCTCAAACACTTAATAATTGCCTAGCTGTGTGGCCTTGGGCAAGTCACTTAACCCCATTGTCTTAAATAAATAAAAATTTTAAAAAAAGAGTCATGTACTCTCAATATTGAGGTATAAGATATGAAAGCATCTTCAGGAAGATAGAAGAAGTTAAGCATGCTTCTGCAAGCAAAGGAAAGGGGAAAAAGTTGGAAATTGCCTACTGTTTTCAGGAACAAGAATCACTGTCTAATAGGATTCTCCTCTGGGAAGCCAACATCAGATCCACAAGGCTTCAAGTTTTTCCAGTAGTTGGGGTCCCATTTCTAACTGTCTTCTTGTGCCATTATAGCCTGGGTTGGTTTTTTTTTTTTGATACTATCAAGAAAATCTTACTGTCTCTTAACCTCTGCTTATGTCAGTCAGAAAACAATAATTTAGAACTAGAAAGGATATTAAAGGTCACTGAGTCCAACTTCCTCATTTTGCAAATGATGAAAGGGAGAACCAGAGAAGTTAAGGGACTTGCCCAAGGTCACACAGCTAATAAGCATCTGAGGATTGAATTCTGGTCTTCTGACTCCAGATCATTATTCTATTAACTGTACCTATTGATATTTTGAAGTAAATCATTCATTGGATATGGAGGTTGAAGGAAAGGAAAGAGTAGAGGATATTCCCTTTCTTATGGTATCAACTGTTTGACAGTACTCAAAGAAAATCGTTCCCAAGACGTTACAGTAGGGTAACCTGTTCCTATTGACGTTACTGTTGGACATTGTTTTGTATATACTTGACTGTTACTTTAGTCAGTCAGTAAACATTATTAAGCATCTACTGCACACCAGGCACTGTGATAAGTACTGAGAATACAAAGAAAGGCAACAGACAGGCCTTGCCCTCAAGGACCTCATGGTCTAATTCCTTGTGTATGTGTTGTTTCCCCCCAGTAGAATGTAAGCTCCCTGAGGTCAGGGACAGTGGCAATTTGGTTTTTGTATCACTAATATAGAATACAGAGCACATAGTAGGGGCTCAATCGAGGCTAGTTGGATTTCAATAGTTTCTTTATCACCAGAAAAAAAGTCAGGGAGGAAGGGATGAAGAAAAGAAAGGGAAAGAAGGAAAGGAAGAAGGGGGAAGAGGTTAACCAGGCCAACTGCATGATTTCTAAGCTTCAGTTTGAAAATACTACATTGGTGAATAGGCCAAGTAACACAGGAAGTCTAACTCCCATTTGCTGACTCACAAAGACTAAAACCCAGTGTTTCTGAGTCCCCACGGAGATGATGCCCCAGGGTGACTTGGACCTGGCTGTAGCTAATTTTTCACAAACATTTTTCAACCAAAGGATGGTTTTCTTATGTCTTAAAAAAGTTTTTTGGCCTGTTTTTTTTTCACAAGGTTCCCTCCTTTCCTGGCAGCTAACATTGCCCAAAGGTCAACTTTGAGTTTACCCAAAGCAGATATAACTTAGGTACCTGAGGTAAAGCTCTTCTCCTCTTGGCCACCATATTTCCCCTCCTTTACAGATTTGATCTGAAACCTCAACATCCTTGACAAGACATTTCAAATTCACCACCAGCACTACCCCTCAAACATTGTACCCCATCCCCTCCCTGCTGATAGACAGACAGGGAAGGAAACTGATGGGGAAAATCTCCAAAATATACTCAAAGTTTGCTTCTAGAGGTATATATCAGGATGTAGTGCAAAGATGACTGGAATCAAGACGACTTGGGTTCAAATCCTGAATCTGACAGTATTGACTGTGACACTAGTTGTATGAAACTAGGCAAGCCTCTTTCCCTCTTGAAGCCTCAGTTTCCTGAACTGTAAAACTTAGGTAATCATATTTGCATTGCCTATTTTACCTTACAAGGCTTTTTGAGAGAGTGGCAAATCTTAAAACATTATTGGAAGGCATTATTATTATTCCTTTACCTACCATATTTCCTTTCTTCTTCTCTCTTCATTTTCTCTCTTCTCCCTTCCTATCTCTTTCTAAAGCTTCAAGCAGTGGTTGTCAGAGAGAGGACACTCATTTAGTTATGTTCAGAGTACCTCATGTCCCATACATTCTGTGTGTGTGTGTGTGTCTCTATGTAGCAAGAGTTAAGAAGCTGAGAAAAAAGATATCTAGGTTTAAAGTGGGAGTTCAAAACAAAACCTGAGTAGCTCCATTTCCTCTGATTGATTGGGGCTCTGAAAGGTTAATGGGACTCGAGGCTGATCAGAACATTTCAGAGAATTAATAATAATCATAACCATATCATAATAAAGTATGTGTAGGTGTAGTGGAGAGAGAGAGAGAGAGAGAGAGAGAGAGAGAGAGAGAGAGAGAGAGAGAGAGAGAGAGAAAAGAAAGAAACAAATGGAGACAGAGATAGAAAAGGACGGACACAAGCACAGAGGGAGATGGAGAGGAAAAAAAAATTAAGAAGGCCAAGAGAGAAATAGAAAGGAGGAAGAAAAAGAAAAATAGGAAGAAGACAGAGAGGGAGAGAAGGGAGTAGGTAGTGAACAAGTGGAAAGACCAGAGAGAGTGTCAGAAGCTGAACCACAAATCTACTGTTTGTCAGTGGGGTGGTGCTGAGTGGGCTCCAAAACCATGAGAGGACAGTAGGACTATCACCTCCCTCAATCTGGAAATTGCTCCCCTCGTAATGGGACCTAATATTTCATTAGCATCTTTGGCGACCACATCATAATGTTGGCTCACACAGAGCCTGCAGTCTGCTAACACCCTTAAATCCTTTTTCCTAGGAATGGCTTCTGGTAAGCTGGGCCATTCTGATCCTAGACTTGTGCTGCTGATTTCCTTCCTTTCTTTCTTTTTTTTTAAATCTAAGTGCTGGGCTTTATATTGATCTCAATTGGATTTCATCTTGGGACTTTTCCATTCTGGCCAATCTGTCCAAATCCTCTGGGATTTCGAGTCTGTCAGTCATTGTAGTGATGAGCCCTCCCTACTCTGGGCCATCTGCAAATATAATGGTTTCTTCAATGCCTTTATCTAAGAGGCTGATAGTAAGTGCCTACTAGTAAGAACTGCACTTCTTGGAATTCCCATTTGCCAGGACTTGTCCCCTCCCCAGCAAAATTATCTTGCATTCACCTATATTTATTTTGTGTTGATTTAATTATGTAAAGATTATTCCCTCCCAGGAAGCTCCTGAAGGACAAGGGAGGTGACAGATTGATGAATCTCAATGTGGCCTAAGGTCACATTAGCATTTTTGTCTGTCATATAAAGATTGATAATAATCATAATAGTAGCTAGCATGTATAATAAGTTATTTAAGGTTTTCAAAGCACTTTACATGTTATGTCATTTGATCTCCACAACAATAAATATCACACTATTCATTGATAATGAGTTTTCAGCTCACTAAAAGCTTGGAATCTTTTTCAGACCAAATGCTATCTAATCCTGACTCCCCCTACCCTATAGCTGTGGAAGTGAGTGGTTTTTTTTTCCCCATATCCTGGGATTGAATTTATCTGGGCGAGGTGACTTCACCGTGGACAGTTCTATCTTTCTACTTATAATGGGCATCTGCTCCCTCTTAACCATATTGGTTCTGTCTGTCATTCTTGGCAGAGAAAATCTATGTAATAGAAGAATTAAACAGCTCTACTTACTGAGACTTCATCATGTTTTAATTTCCTCTCATTCACCCTGAGCAGTAACTCCATCTCTTCTCTAATGAAGTATCAGGTGAGATTGAAAAAGCATTGAATTTGGAGTTGAGAGACCTGGGTTCAAATTCTGACTCAGTGACTTAATTGCAGATGTGACTTTGGCCAAATCACTTCTCCCTCTGGGTGCCAGTTTTCTCATCTATAAAATGATGGGATTGGGTTAGATGAGTTCAAAATTTTCTTCTGGTACTAGATCTAGGATTCTTTTTGCTTCTCTCTTATAGCGTAAAAATCCTTGTCTATTGTTCTCAATTTTCTTCTCCAACTTTATTTTCTACCCAGCTTGAAAAGTCCTAACAAGATTCTTATAGGATCATATGACATGGTCTGCCCTTGCTCTTACCTCCAACTCATGGTTTTTTTGTTTTTGTTTTTTTTTTAAGAAAGATTTTATTTAGTTTGAGTTTTGCAATTTTCCCCCCATTCTTGCTTCCCTCACCCCCCCCACAGAAGGCAGTCTGTTAGTCTTTATATTGTTTCCATGGTATATATTGAATGTGATGAGAGAGAAATCATATCCTTAAGGAAGAAACATAAAGTATAACAGATATCAAAATTACATAGTAAGATAATAGGTGTTTTTCTAAATTGAAGGTAATCAACTCATGTTTTTTTTTAAAAAATATGAGTTTGTCAGTGAATGAGCAATCACTCTAGATAGCCTCTCTCCCCTCCTTCCTCTTCATTGCATTTGTTTCTCGTCAGACACCTAGTTGGCTCATGCTGGACATGGAGTCAGGAAAACATGAGTTCTAATCTGACCTCAGACAATTATTAGCTGTTTGACCCTAGCCAAGTCACTTGACCTCTGTTTCCCTTAATCCATGGGAGATGAAAATGGCAAACCACTCCAGTGACTTTGCCAAGAGAATCCTATGAACAATATGGTCTAGCAGGTCACAAAGAATTAGATATGACTGGACCACAACAACAAAATCTATAAAAGAAACTTCCTGTTTAAATTATGAATTGAGAAATCCACAACATTGTTGTCAATAGATAACCAAAAAGAAGGTTGCCTACAAAGCCGTGAAGCTGTTACAAATGGTTTTTAAAAGTCTATCTGGGGAGGCTAGGTGGCATAGTGGATAAAGCACTGGCCCCGGAGTCAGGAGTACCTGGGTTCAAATCTGGTCTCAGACACTTAATAATTACCTAGCTGTGTGGCCTTGGGCAAGCCACTTAACCCCCTTTGCCTTGCAAAAATCTAAAAAAAAAAAAATAAAAGTCTATCTGAAATTTAACATAGTAGTAATAAAATTGCCCCACTAGTCTGTAGAACTAGAGAACTTCCCTAAAGAACTTCCTTCTGCTCTCTTCCATGTATTTCTTTAATCATTTGTTCTGTTTGAAATACTTTTTTCTTAGAAAATTTTCAAAGAGCTAATCGGAATAGTTTCCTGACAAAGATCCTTCTCTGAAAACCAAGGGGCTCCTGCATGTATTTTTTTAAATGTTCAGTGCTGATCTTTTTTGCCTCCTTTTTCTGAATCTCTGTAATTACCAACTAGACCCTACTTCTCATTAATATCTTCAGAATCTCATTCAAAAAGTCTTTTCTGTAGGCACAGGATGGCAGATGTCCTGAAGGTAGACAATTGAAGTTGCTTCAAGGACAAAGGACAAGCAACAATAGCATCGAGGTTCCAGAGAGAAGTCAGGACTAGAGGTACACACCTGGGAGTCATTAGCACAGAGGTGATGGGAGTGAATGAACTTGTCAATGGAGAGTATGGCAAGAGAAGGGGCTAAGGGAAAACCCACAGGGAAGATTCCTTTTGGGGAATCAGGAACGAAACAAAGAATCAGTAAAGGAAGGAATGAGTATGGAGAGAGGAAAACCAAAAAAAAAGGGAAGTATTTCCTGAAGCCAGGGATGAGTATGCATCCAAAAGGACCCATGGGGGTCACCCACGTCAAAAGTAGTTAAGGAAGATAAGGGTAAAGGTCACTGACCTTGGAGGAGCTATTTGCAAAGAATGAAAAAGTAAAATTGTTAAGCAGAAGAAAATTCCAGAGATACAGATGAGCAGGGGAGTTTTGTTACTATGATGTTCAATTTCAGATAGATTTTTTTTTAAAAGTAATGCAAGTTCAGGGTTTTGTAGGCAAACCTCCTTTTTTGTTATCTATTCAGATGTTCGTGTTTGTTGATATGTCAATTCATAATTTAAATAGGAAATTTCTTTTCAAGATTTTGTTGATGACCAGGCAGGCCCAACTCTTAGTGGCCCCATGGACAGTACAGACTATACTTATCCATGGGATTTTCTTGGCAAAGATAGTGGAGTGGTTTGCCATTTCTGTTATCATTGGATTAAGGCAAACAGTGGTAAAATGACTTGCCTAGGGTCACATTGCTGGGCACTTTATGAAACAGGGGTTATTTCTTTTATTATCTTTCACATGTACAGGGCCTAACACAGCATCTATTACAGAGTAAGTTCTTAAAAATATTTGTTAACTGATGGACACTTACTTTTGGAACTGTGTTCTCAGAGAAAAAGATACAATCTTATCTCTAATAGGAGAGTTTCTAAAATTCTACCTTTTCCATTAATCGATCTACCATTTACTTCTACAATTTAGCCCCAGAGGAAAGTTAGTTGAAGGAGCCATTAGTTTGCACAGTGCTTTAAATGTTTTTAGAAATCTGTATGTAATCAATGTTCAGAGTGAACTTTGGCCTCAGAAGTCCCCTAGAACCATGCCAGGGATGGAACATCCAGAAAGAGGGAAGAAATGTTGCCACTGTCCTCTGCCCTGGTTAGACCAGATCTAGAGGAATGTGTTCAGTTCTGAGCAGGACGTTTTTGGAAGGACGTTAACAAAGGTGAGGCATCAGATGTAAACAACTATTTTAAAAAGTTAGGTCATGACGAGTAGACAGAGCTCTTGAAAAATTGGGACCATTGCCCATGTCCATGGTTCTACCACTTGTCTACTTGCCCACAATTTGCCCACCATTGCCAGCAGTCACTCTCCAATATTCTGGACTGTCCAGTGCTTATCCCCCTCCTCTCTTGAGCTTCCAGTCTGTTTGAATTGTGTCTATTCTCTCATTTCCAGTTTGAAGAACATTCTCCTTCATAGAGAAGACTGAATCAAAAAGAAATAGTGAATTCCTGAGAGAGGGGCTATTTTTGTTTGTTTGTTTGTTAATATCATTTTCTTATTAACATTTTTTAAATGTTAAATGCTATTATGTGAGGCATGTGGGTGGGCTAGTATGTGGAGTACTGCAAGGGGAGTCAAGAAAGATCTGAATTTGAATTCTGCCTCAGATAGTAGCTAG
The DNA here is from genome assembly GCF_037893015.1 of Macrotis lagotis. Lineage (NCBI taxonomy): Eukaryota > Metazoa > Chordata > Mammalia > Peramelemorphia > Peramelidae > Macrotis > Macrotis lagotis. Next base: position 34,483,509 of record NC_133666.1, read on the forward strand.
CTGTATGACTCTGAGTGAGTCATTTAACTCCCCTCAGCCTCAGCTTCCTCATATGTAAAATATAGATAATAGCACTTACCTCCCTGGGTAGTTGAAATGATTTAATGAGCTAACATATGTGAAATTCTTTACAAAACTTTGAAAAAGCCTTTATCATTATCTTCATGCACCTTGGGCCATTCTGGGTCTTCCCTCTACTTCCTGGGCATCATCCTTTTATAGGTTTTGGCCACTCTTTTGTATTTATTTTCCTTTGGTGATGTGCCCTTTTCTTCCATTTCTTGTACATTTCCTTTTAAGATTTGATATAAAAAAGAGTACCATATTGGTTCAATTGGACCATGAGAGACAGCTGTAACAGATGGGATATTCCCCCCCAAAAGTGTTTTCATTGATTCTAGCAAATAGTCAACTCTATCTTTTCATGTGGGGATGGGAAGGATGGTGGGATATGACTGACCTTAATCCCACCAAAAAATCTTAATTCAGAAAGGGCAAGCTACTTTTGGGATTAAGGTTAAAAGACAGTAAATTTGGAATCTGAAGACCAGGTAGGTTCTCCATCTTTTGTCTTGGGCGAGTCACTTCACCTTTATAAAGTCCAAATTTCCTTATCTTCCAAGAGCAGATAATATTTGCATAATACATTTCACTAAAAATCAACTGCACAAATATAGGTGGGGGTATATCTAACAATAAATTGTTGAATTGAAAGGGATATGGGGGGTTTAGGATCACAGACTTAGAAATGAAAGGCATCTTTGAGGTCATCTAGTCTAAAACTCCTTGTCATTTTCTAGAAGAAAAAATTGAGGTCTTAGAGAAGTGACTTGTCCTACCTAGGTCACACAGGTGATAAATAAAAGAGGTAGAATTTGGCCTTAGGTCTTCTGATTCCAAATCCAACATTCTTTCCACTGCACCATGCTATGTTGGCTCTCAAACTCAAGAGGAGTCAATAGTATGGCATGGCATCCTGACAAGTTCAGCCTGTGTGAAGCTGAGGAAAAAAAAAAAGAAAACCATAGGCTTGGAGTTAGGACAGACTTTAGATGTCACCTAGAACAATGCCAGAGAAGGAGCATCCAAGAGGGAGGTGATGGTCATGCCCTGATTAGGCCAGATCTGGAAAGCTGTGTTCACTTATGGGGAAACCATTTATGAAATGCCATTTACAAAAGGGAAGATGTCCAGAAGACGGTGATAAGAATGGGGACGGAACTAGAAACCACACTGAGTTGTTCAGTTTGGAAAAGAAGGCTGGTGGAGTGGGGTGGGGGGAGAGAGAAACCTGATGACTCTGTCCAATTATTTGAAGGGTTGTTCTGTGGAAGAGCTGTAAAGTCTTGTATTATTTGACTTCATGGGGCAGAACTAGAAGCAATGGGTACAGGCTGCAAAGAGGCAGATTTCAACTCAAAACTTTTTTACATTATGACCTCCCAACAGGATGGAACTTAGAGGTTTTCTGGCAGAGTCTACCTGGCCACCTCTCAGCTAAATTTTAGAAAGGATTCCTGTTCACATGATTGATGATGATGATGATGATGATGATGATGCTTGTCCTTGGTTCTCAAGGAAGTTCTTGACATGAGTGAGGTGACATGCCATGACAAAAACGTGAGCTGGATGTGAGTGAGGCGTTGCTGGGTTAAATCACCAGCCTCACTTTCTCCTCCAGAGTCATCTGAATCTAGTTGCCAGATATATGTTCACAGGTTGGACTATTTGATCTCTGAGGTTCCTCTTGCTCGGAAATGCTGCCTTCTGGGAGTCCTCCTCCCACCAAGGTCTGGGAGGATCAATGAGATAATCTATGCAAAGTGCTTTGTAACCATAAAGGGCTGCAGAAATGGGACTTATTATTCTCATTCTTCCCATCTCAGATGAAAATGGGTCACCTTTATTTGAAATGAAAATACTGTAACCCCCCCCATCGCCTTCTCTGTTTTTTTTTTAAACTAGAATATTTGTCCCTATTTTTAGAGTTGTTTCTGTTTGATGAAATATCCTTCAGTGATTGTTCAGGCTGAACAATGAATAGCACAGCTCGAGATATTGGCATTTCCCCCAGCAGCCCATGAAAATAAACCATGGCCCATGAATAGGTGCAGGATACCTGGAGGTGGAGAGCAAGCTTCCTGCAGGTCTATCATGCTGAGATAGTTTAGTCTTGTTGGAAAGAGAGAGGCAAAGGAAATGGGAATGGAGAAGAAGAAAAGAGGGAGAGGGAGGCAAGGAGCAAAAGAGAGAGGCAGGGGGACAGAGGGGGCAAGAAGCAAGGGAGATAGAGGCAGGAAGAAGATGAGTGGAAGTGGAGGGAGAGATCGTGGGAGGGAGAGACAGAGACAGAAAGATTAAGAGAAAGAGTGAGAGAGAAAGACAGAGAAGGAGGGGGAGGGAGAGAGACAGAGAGAGAAACAGAGACAGAGATTGAGAGAAAGAGTAAAAGATAGAGTAAGAGAGACAGAGATAGAGAGACAAAGAGACAGAGAGACTGAGCGAAATCGTGAAGACAGAGAAGAATGAGAGAGCCAGAGACAAAGACAGACAAGACAAGACAAAGACAGAAAGAGTGAAAGACAGAGAAAGAGACAGAGAGACAGAGAGGGGGACAGAGACTGAGACAAAGACAAAGAGAGACAGAAAGATTGAGAGAAAGAGTGAAAGACAGGCAAAAACAAAGGGAGACAGAGAGATTGAGAGAAAGTGAAACTGAAAGACAGAGAGAGAGAGAGAGAGAGAGAGAGAGAGAGAGAGAGAGCAATAAATTCTACTGTTCCAAAAGCATTTCTCTAAAGAACAAAGAGATTGCCTAGGTCAGGAGAGGTCTACCTGAAATACTAATGCTATGCGGTGGTAGAAGGTAGGAAAGGTCTGGAGGAAAAAGTGATTCTTCTGGCTGGGGTTCTGAACAAAGAACTGCAAAGAAGTGATGTGAACTAGAGGGTCACAGTCTCCCTAGCCCATGGAGAATTGAATCCAAATGGCTTCCCAGAAATTGGCCCTTACCTGTGCTTTGGGAGGTCCTCTTGAAGCCTGGTTGAGCAGAATTCTTCCCCCAACAATACAAGACACCCCCACACACACACACACACACATACACATTCTCCTGCTGTTCTAGATTTACAGCTGGGGGGTGGGCGCTTGGGGATCAACTGGTCCAAGCCCGTCACTTCACAGGTGAGGAAATGGAAGCCAAGGGAGGGGAAAGAATGCCAAGATTTCAAATCCCAGGACCATATCTCACCTTTGTGCTCTGCTGCTTTTCCATGGTGCCCCATTCATGTCCCTCATTTGACAGATAAGGGATAAAAGGAGAAGGTGTCGGTCCGTGGTTTAAGTGAGATCTCCCAGCCACGAGACAGCCCAGCTGGGCTTTTACCCGAAGCACCTGGCTCAGACTCCAACCGAGGCCTTGCAGTTTCCACCACTGGGCCATAGTATTATTAATTAACCCTCTGAAAAGGACTACTTTGAAGTACATGGCAGAAACTTAGGTCAGACCAAGGTGTGAAAGAAAAATATTAGCTCCACATGAAAACAGCATGCAGATCTGTCCTGATGAAGGGGGAATGAGGACTTGTTGCCCCTTGGAGCTGGGCAAAGCTAGCCTTTCATGGGTGGCTAGGTGGCGTAGTAGATAGAGCACTGGCCCTGGAGTCAGGAGTACCTGGGTTCAAATCCGGTCTCAGACACTTAATAATTACCTAGCTGTGTGGACCTTGGGCAAGCCACTTAACCCCATTTGCCTTGCAAAAACCTAAAAACAAAGCTAGCCTGTCTTTCAGAACTGATCTGAACAGTATCAGATTTGGGGGGTTGACTGTCAGCTGGTGATCAAAAGAATTAGGGACCCTTGGGGAATAAGTTCAAGCCCTGGGACCTCTTGCTCCCAAGGGAATCACATCCTTAGCTCCACCCTTCCATGGGGACCTTTGCCTAGAGTAGGGATAAGAGAGAGGAATGAGAGCTCCCCACAGATCTCACAACCTACTCAGATTACCTTTGATACCCTAGGAAAAGCCAGGCTTCTCCAGTTAGAGAAGGAAGAATTTCAGGGAAAATAGAGTCCCACTCTTTTCTCATTGAAAAACCTCATTGCCTCTTCTGTTGAGCCACACCTCAAAAAGATCATGGACAATTTTTTTTTCCAGTGGGCTATGAATCTATACCTTGGCTTGAGTAAAAAGAAAAACCTTAACAATCCCTGTGTGTTTGTGTGCTTCTCTATATAAAGTGTGTTTAAACAAATGTTTATTGCGCCCTCTAGCGGTCAGAACTTCCCACTTCTCTCAGCAGATGGATCAGGGTTTGGAGGCCTATGGGAAATAGATGAAATTTGGGAAATTGATCCAGAAAATGAAGAGAAGCAAATTTTTCTTTTTAACTTCACCACAAAGAAATCCAATATTGCTATAAACCAGGGGACTTGCTCACGGATTTCATAGCACAGATCTTTTCTCCCACAAGCCTTAGATCAGGAATTGTAAACATGGGACCTGTGATGTTGGGGTTTTTTTCTTAGTGTTTTGATAAATGGACTTGATAGAGTTGGTTTCCTATGAAAGTTAGTGTGTTTTATTTGGTACGTTTTTGAACTTTATTCTTGAGAAGTGATGTATGGTCTTCATTGGACTACTACAGGGGTCCAGGACGTAAGAAAGGTTCAGAACCCCTGCCTTGAATGACTTTTCTGCTCCATTCCTGGGCCAGACTGGGGAAAGATCTCTCTTGCTTCAGGCATGTGTAAGCCTGAAATCGACCCATCATTCTATGCGGAACTCTAGGGGTATATCGCCTACTAGAGTTCCCCATTGCCTAGTTAGGTCTGAGGAAGAGGCTCTTACGTTAAGCTTCATTTCATAGCATTTCAGGTTAAAGGAGATTCCAGGAGCCCTCCTAGACAGGAATATATTTTTCCAATTTTTTTTCTTCCAGGGAAGAAGATGCCACTGGCTTCTTGTTCCAACATGCTTGATGCTAGATTATGAATTTCAAGTTTCTACCAGGGTCAAACTTATTATCTCCATGGTCCAATTCAGACACTGACAGACTCACACTTTCTAAAGAATACTCATGAGGCCACAAATAATCAAGGAAGTCTATCTGTTTTACCTTGACTGGCCTTTAGCCCTTCACCCCTACCCTTTCCTTCAACCCATTTTCTTTGGGAAACAGTGACAAAAACAGACTGACCCTGATGAGGAATATTTCCACTGCAGACCCTAAAGAACTCTCTATATTATTCTCAATGGGACCATGAAGAATTGAATTTTGTTCCCGTTTTCTTGCTTGTCATCAGTTCAAAATGATAAATCAGAAAACCTTGGTGCATTTCCTCACACAGGTCATTTTGAATGGAAAGATTAAAGGGTTCTGTGGTGGCTCCATCATCAATGAGAAATGGATTGTAACTGCAGCCCACTGCCTTGAATCTGCCGGAGAAATTACTATTGTTGCAGGTAAGCAAAATAGAGCTTTGGACAATTACCCATTGAGATATGCCATAGCATCACAAGACTGTCCCCAAACTGAATAAGCTATTGTAAAAAGAGAGCAAATTTGCCATTACTGGATATATTCATGTATATTCATCTTGAGGGTTTTGTAGAGGGACTAAATGACTAGGGAGAGCATTCTCCTCTGTGGGAGATCCAAGAGCTAAATGAGAAGAAAGTGCTTTCTTCAAATTAGTGTTTGGCCTGAAAAATGGAGCCTTCTCCTTCCACCACTGGCCAGGAAGATAGAACCATGGAATTGGAGCAGGTGAAAGGTATTTTAGAGATCATGTTACCTGGCTCCTGGGATTCTTCTGGCAGGATCATTTGGTGTCGAATATGAGTTCCTGGAGACCCTAACAAAGTCCATGGCACTGGGCACTCTGGAGGAGGACAGAGAGTTCTTTCTTTAGGAGGGAATGTGGAGGAGAGGAGTGCTAGAGTGGTACCAAGGAATGAGTACTGGTTTTAAAGTCAGAGAAGACCTGGGTTCAAATCTCGACTCTGCAATGTATTACCTGACTGATTGTGGAAAAGTCTCCACCTTTTCAAATCCCAGTTCTGTATCCATGAATTGAGGGGGATTAGACTAAATGCACCCTAAGGTCCCTTTCAGTTTTAAATCTTTGGGTCTTGTGTGTAGAGAGCCCTTGACTGATCCCTTATGACCTAAGTAGCTTTGGAAAAATCATGTGCCCTCTCCAAGTCTCAATTTCCTCACCTGCAATAGGGGGATTGTGGGGAAAATGCTTCAGAAGATTCAAAACTCTAAAGAGATGTAAATGATGAGGCAAAATCATAAATGCTAAAGGGTACCATGTTTTCTTCTGTTAGGTGAGCACGATACAGAAACTTCAGAAGGCACTGAACAGACACGCCATGTGATCCGAGCCATTCCTTACCCTGCCTATAATGCCTCCAAAAATAAATATGGCGATGATATTGCCCTTCTAGAGCTCGAGGAGCCCTTGACACTGAACCAGTATGTGATTCCAATCTGCATTGCAGACAAGAAATACACCAATACCTTCCTCGGATTTGGTACAGGCACTGTGAGTGGTTGGGGCAAGATCTTTCACAGGGGTCGGTCAGCCACTATTCTCCAGGTCCTAAATGTTCCCTTCGTGGACAGAGCTACATGCCTGCGCACCACCAAGTTCACCATTTCCAACAGCATGTTCTGTGCTGGCTTTCACCAGGGTGGCAAAGATTCCTGCCAAGGAGACAGTGGGGGGCCCCATACTACAGAAGTGGAGGGCACCAGCTTCCTCACGGGCATCATCAGCTGGGGAGAAAAATGTGCTGTTGAAGGCAAGTATGGCATCTATACGAAGGTTTCCAACTACGTCAAATGGATCAAAGAGAACACAAAACACATCTAAGCCATACCAGCTTTGCTTCCTTTCTGGAATGTTGTTATTTGGGATTGAGATAAGCAACAGGAATGGCTTTGTTACTAATGAATTTCCCATCAATTGTTAGATATGAATATATATATTACATATACATATATACATATATATATATATATATATATATATATATATATATATATATATATATATAATCTCCCAATGCTGCTCTTTTCTTTTGAACAGAGAGAATTCTGGCTAGAACTCAGACTACACCATTGTGTCTATACAATCACTGAATAAATATTATGCTCTGACAGTGTGATCAGTTCCAAAAAGTCAGCTCCTGCCAAAACTGTGAAGCAAAGTTTGTCTTCCTAACTTCGTCGGACCCTAATCCCTCTTCTTGCCATGATCCCTGGATTTTCGTTGCATCTCTTCCCCCTTGAGTTTCCATTCTCTCCTCAACCCATCTTCTCTTTGTGGCTCCTTCCTTGCCTCCTCCCCACTGGACACTCAATGCTCAGGGTCAGCATCCCATGGCCCCAGTCCTTTCATGTTCTTCTCTCTCTACCCAAACGATGTCACCAATTCAGCCCTTTGGCCTTCCCCATCCCATTTTGTAGATAGCAGCCTACTCTCCTACATGGCAAATCAGTTCCATACTCTTAAAGGTCCCCACAAGTAGCATGATCATTTCTGTGATGTGACTTGTAAAATATCCAGAATCCTGGGGGCTAACATGAATTGGAAGGAGTTCTCCAGGGTCTCTACTTCTATAACCTGACCTGAAGATATCTCATTAATCTCCTAGATGCCCTCTCTAACCTAGAGCCCTCTGTTGCAAGATGATGATCAGGTAGCTAGAGCAGTAAGCATCTAGCTGGGTTTGCCACCCATCGACTGCTGCCTTGGCTTGGGCACATCCTGGGAGCTGCCACTTGAGGCCTGACCCTGTCAGCATGACCTACTCATACGGGAGACTCAGGGTGAGGGGACGAGGGAGAATGGAAAGACAGTGCTAAGGAGTTGTGAGATTTGATTTTTCAGAAAAATACAAAATCCAGTTGAAATTCATCAGGAAATAGAGTGAGGTCCCAGGAAGAGGGCAAACTCTGGCAAGCTAAAGCTGATCAACTCACCCCAGGGTACTGCTCACACTGAATACCTGTATTGTGAGTCCTCAAGAAACCTGTTTGGAAACAGACTTGCCGCTCATAGGACAACCATCCCAGGAAGCAAGAGAAGGTACTCCCAAAGGGCAGGGACTTTTCCAGGTCTCATCCATGTACTTAGAAACACCTAAGTCCTCCAAGAAATACTCATTGATTGGAAGTGGATAAGCTGAGGAGCTAATCCAGAAATCTACAAGGGCCTCATGGGCAGGGTACAGCAAATTTGGCAAAGTGGCAGAGTCCGGAACTGAGTAGGGATATTTGGACTGGAATCTGTGTGGGCCAGAGCAGAACCCTTCCCCTCACTATACAATCTATCCATCCCAAACTAATTATGTGTGAGATGCAGGGGATACAAAATGAAATCTCTACCCTCAGGGAGCTTACATTCTATGAGGGTAGGAGTTCTTAAACTTTCAGGGGCCATAAACCCCTTTAGCAGTCTGGTGAAGTCTATAGACCTTTGCACAGAAAAATGGTCTTCTTGGTACTTGAAGGTTTGCAAAGGCCTTTTCAGTTATTGTCTCATTGGGTTCTCACAACAATGAGCCTAGGAAGTAGCTGCTTTTATTATCCTCATTTTACAGATGAGGAAAATGAAGCAACCAGCAATTAAGTGACTTGCCCAAGGTCACACAGTTAGGAAGTGTCTGAGGTCACATTTAAACCCAGGTCTTTTTACCTCCAAACCCAGTGTTCTGTGCATTCTTTCTCACCTATGAAACTGAAGATAATAGGTTTCCCAAAGCAAAACAAGGAATTCTATTCCTGTTGTTTCTGACTAGGAACAGAGGAGAGACACTTTTGTCTCCCTTGGGTTTTAGCAGTATGCCAATTCAAGATTCCACAACTTTAATGGACAGTTGGAGTGTGCTCTACTCTGAAAAAGCAAGGCCTCCTGGCCTCCTCATGATGATCAGCTGCCATGGAAGCAGACATCTGGTGGCCCCACCAAGCCATGAACTCAGATCTTTGGGAGCTAGAATCCCTAAGGCCTGGCCCACAGTGGCTAGAGGATTGAACTTGATGTAATGAATGCCCAGGTTAAAATTTGACCTCTCGGGGCAGCTAGGTGGCACAGTAGATAGAGCACTGGCCCTGGAGTCAGGAGTACCTGAGTTCAATTCTGGCCTCAGACACTTAATAATAATTACCTGGTTGTGTGGCCTTGGGCAAGCCACTTAACCTCACTGCCTTGCAAAAAACCTAAAAAAATATTGACCTCTCAGCCTCAATTTCTTTATCTGGAAAACAGGATAAAAAATATCTCTTGGCACAGGGCTGTCTCCAGGCTCAAACGACATCCTTTCTAAAAAAGTGCATGGCAAACTTTCAAGCACCACAGTGGCAGTATATGGGGGCGGGGGTGAGTGGATGCAGAGTATTGGAGCCTACATCTCCAAGCCCATCCTCCCTTCCCCTTGGGGCCAGCCATTGCTCCTGCGGTTTGCCAGCTCTCCTCCTTGAAGGATGTCTCCTCACATCTCTCCAACCTTGGAGCTTCCCTCCCAGCTCCAGACCTATGATCCTGTCGCAGCTTAAGGGAGCCCTGGGGATGACAGCTTGTGAGCTATGCCCTTGTCTTCTACCTAGCTAGCCCATGCCAGGATCATTAACGCTTTCAAACGCACAGGAGCTACTTAGCCCAAATGGACTGAAACATGCTGATCTCATATTGCAAGTGACAGATTAAAAGAGAATCCTTGCTGAGTGGGGAGAAGTACAAGATTCTATCACAGACATTTTCCCCTTGCTGTTTAAGGAAGACTTTGGGGGCCATTCTTAGAAAACCAGCTGCTTATAGTACCAGCAAAAAGAGAGGACTATGCTTGCCCCTCTTTTTAAGCCCTCCTTATTTTACAGATCAGGAAATTGAGGCCCAGAGAAAAGAGAAGTTGTATAGCCAGGAAGTAACAGAGTGGCATTCGAATTCAAGTCTTTATCACCTGTCACCTATCTACTGACAGGACCCTCTACCAGATTTCCTTCCAGCGCCTCCCCTCTCCAACCCATCCCTCTCCAAACTGGCATTCCTTTTGCATAGGTCATGGTTCCCTTCAGTGCTAGCCCTCCAGGGCAAAATACAAACTCCTCAATCTGGCTTTTAAAAACCTTCCTAATCTGTCTTTCCATACGAATTTTGCATTATGTACTCCATTGTATAAACTCTGTTTCAGTCAAAAGGATCTCCTCGCCATTTCTCAAATCTCCTGCTCCATATTCTGCCTCCCTGCATTTGAATAGGCTGTGCCTCCTGTCTGAAATATTCTCCCTCTTTCCCTCTACCCCTTGAAATCTCTAGCTCCATTAAAACCCCTTCCCAAACCCTTCAGACTTTAGTGTTATCACCTGAAATTACCTTGTATTTTACATTTGCCTATCTGTGTCCACTTTGTTTTATCACCTAAACTAAAACCCTCATTTCATTAGATGAGGAAACTAAAGCTGGGAGAGTGACTTGTCCATGGTCACGCAGGTACCAAGTAGAATAATGAGAATTCAAATGCAGTTCTTCTGCCTCCAGATTATTTTAGAAACTTAATAAATAAGTATCTGTTGGGTTGCATTGAACAGGGCAAACATTGGAACTCAGGTCTTTTGATTCCTACCTAATCCGGTGTTCTCTCCAGTGTTCCAAGCTGTTTTCTTGGGTTTCAGCTTTTTTTTTTCTATAAAACTTAGGGGCTAGATTCTGCTGCTTCCTCCCTATGTGACTTTGAACAAGTCCTTTCCCTTCTAAGGTCCTTGGTTTCCCCCTCTTTAAAATGATGATCTCTGAGGTCCTTTCCAATTACAATCTTAAGATCTTTTGGTTTAATCATTTCAATGACATCCAACTCTCTGACATCATTTGGTATTTTCTTGGCAAAGATACTAAAATGTCAGTTCTGTACTGACTGAACTGTGCTAGTCACTGGGGGTGCAAAGACAAAAATGAGACACTTCTTGCCTTCAGGAAGTTTCCTTTCTATGGAGGAGAAACAACATGGACCCAGGCGAATATAGAATGCATACAAAGTAATTGGGGGGTGGTGAAGGATAGTTCAAAAGCTTTGAATGGAACTCGAAATAGTGGTACAGTGGATAGACCATCAGACTTGGAGTCAGGCAGAGCTGAGTTCAAATGTGGTCTCAGATACTTTCTACCAGTGTGACCCTGGGCAAGTCACTTCACCCTGTTGGTCTGTTTCCTCATCTGTAAAACGAGCTGGGGCCAGAAATGGCAAAACCACTCCAGCATCTTTGACAATAAAATCCTGAACAGGGTCCCCAAAAGTCAGACATGACTGAACAACAACACCATCAGAGATTGCAAGAGGAAGAGGAAAGGAGGGAGAACATTTTAGGCAGGAGGCAAAGCCCACTCAAATGTAGAGAGATGGGAGGCAAAGTAGGAGATTTGGAATTGGCAAGGAAACCATTTTGACTGAAATAAAGAGTATGTAAAAGGTAATAGTGTGAAATCAGATGTAGGTGACAGCTAGATTGTGGTGGTCTTTATTTTTTTTTTTAGGTGACTTGCCCAAGGCCACACAGCTAGGCAATTATTACGTGTCTGTGGTCACATTTGAACTCAGGTCCTCCTGACTCCAGGGCCAGTGCTCTATCCACTGTGCCACCTAGCTGCCCCTTTATGAAAGTCATTAAAAGATTATCTTAAGAGTGATTGAGTCACTTCAGTTCTTCTTTCCAATGAGAAGTTTAGGTGAGATTCCCACCCAGGTCCCCTCCAACTCTGGGGTTCTCTGATTTCTGTTCAAATTCATGACCTAATACAATTTGCCCTGGATCCCCAATGGACTGGCTGCCCACCCAGTAATTCCCAGGAATCCACCCTCCCTACACCAGTTGGTCAGTGCTCCATTGGAGCTAAAGGCATAGCAGAGGGAGGGCTATTGAGCAGTTCCCAGATGAGCTTCAGTCAGAATAATTCAGCAGTAATCAAATTTAGTCTGGTAAGCTGACTTGCCCCACAGACAGACTCTCCTTAATGGGTTGCAATCAGGAGCTGAGGGAGCTTTTCCCGATTGAAGGCCTCAGGCTGTCTGTAAGTATTAAGAAGCAAGACCTGGAAGCTCAACAGACTCTGGGAGCTGCTGAGCAAATGGGCTATTTTGTTGCCAAACTGTGTGGAAAGGACTTGGGGTGGAAGGGAAAGGGGAACTCTTTTTTCTTTTTTTCTATTGGGTATGGTGGTAGAGAGGATGCTCTTCAGTCCTGTCTATATGGACACAGTTCACAGAGATCATGAGATCCCGAGTAGCATCAGAAATTTAGGAAGAACAAGGAAAAGGGTATTGAATTTAATGTCAGAGAATCTGGATATATCATTCATTCCCTGGCTGACCTTGGGCAAATCATTTCACTTTCTTGGATCTCAGTTTCCTCCTCTGCAAAATGAGGAGTTTGAACTAGATTCTAACTGAGTGACTGGGTGATTCAGGATCTAGTACACCCAACCTGTAGGCTGAGGTGTTTAGTATATGTTCATAGGATTAAATAGCTATTAGATGGCATAACTGTTAATCTCATAAGGAGATGTTCCCATTAGTGGCTTATAACGTGTACATTTAGTTCTCACAGTCCATTTCCCCATTAGGTTGTGCTATTGAACACTGGGAGGCATTCCCCTTGGGAAAATAAAATCAACTCTACCAACTAATAAGAGCATCTCCACAAAGCAAAAGACCTTTCAGATCTCAGATTGAAAAGGGGGGAGAGTACCCTTAATGCTACTGTGAAAGTTGTGCAGCATGGAACAGTGGAAAGTGTTTTGCCATCAAAGGACCTAGATTCAAATCTCAGGTCTGTGGTTTATTATCCATGTGACCTTAGGCAGGACACATGACATTGTTGAGTCTCAGTTCCCTCCTCTGACAAACGAGGGAGTTGAACTAGATGACCCCCAGGTACCATCTATAATCTCATAAATTGTATGTATTACTTTGAGCCAATTACATCAACTCCTTGGACCTCAATTTCCTCCTTTTGTCAAACGAGGAAGTTGAACTAGATGGTCTGCAACATCCTGTCCAGGTCATCATCAATTCATTGATCTCTAGTCAAATCCCATCTGCTCAGGCAGAATTTCAACAATAACTCTGAAAGCATAACAGAATATGCTCTCAGAAAAAGGCAATGAGAAAAGTCAAGTAAAACCATTTCTTTCCTGACATATGGACCTGGATTACCATCAGCCACCAAGTCATACAAAAATATTGGCCCAGCCCAGGATTTAAATGTGTTGCTTACAGAGACTCTCCATTATATTACAGGTATGGGGGGAGGTCAGCCACATATTCTGATCCTGGTTCTGATAACACTGATGCCTTGGAGTTGTTTACTTGCATTTACCTTTCCATGTAGGTCCATGCTCTCTCTCCTTGCTCTGATAGCTGCTTTTTTTCAGTACTTACCATTTTAGAGGCAGCTCATGATGTCAGTAGTCTCCAAAAACCTTTGATTGCATCCCCCATCAGTAAAAATATTTTGAGCATTTGCCTCCAATATGTGTTTATTTGCTTATTTATAAATTATACACATGTAATATTCAGAGGGACTGCTAGGTGGTGCTGGAGTGAATAGTGCTTGTCTTGGAATCAGGATGACTCCTCTTCATGAGTTCAAATTTGACTTCAGACAGTTGCTAGCTGTGTGACCCTGGGCAAATCACTTAAACCTGTTTGCCTCAGGTCCTCATCCTCAAAATGAGCTGGAGAAGGAAATAGTAAATTGAACCAGTATCTTTGCCAAGAAAACCCCAAATAGGGTCATGAAGTGTCAGACACAACCGAAACCACTGAACGACAATGACTACTAGAACCATTATAAAACTTGCCCAAAAAAGCAGAATTTAGAACCCAAAGAAATAAGTAGAAAATATTATGTGATCCTAGAGGCACTAGAGAGTTACTAGGGTTTATCGATTAGGCTAGCAACATAAATCAGACCTCAACTTTAGGAAAGTCATTTTGGCATCTGAGTGGAAGATGGATTGGAATGAGGGTAGATGAGTCAGGAAGACCAATTAGGAACTTTTGAAATGGTCCACAGTATAGGTGAAGAGGGTCTCAATTCAGGTGGTAGCTGTGTGAGTGGAGAGAAAGGGATGCATATAAGAGATAAGTGGAAATGGAGAAGACATGATTAGGCAAGCGACTGCCTATGTGGGATGATTGAGAGTGAAGATTTCAGGATAATAGCAAGATTATGAGCATGGCTGATTAGGAGGATGCTGGTGCCTTCAGCAGTAACAAAAAGATTTTAAAGGAGAAGTGGAGTTGGGAGAAAGATAATATAATGAGATCTAGGATGGAAAGTACCACTCATCTATGCCTGCTCATCATGTGTGACTCACTCTCTCCCACTCAAAACAAAAAGAGGGAAGGTGGAACTCTTACTCATCAGCCATTGTCTCCAGAGCACAGAGCTCAAACTCTGAGTTTTTCTTTTGCCATCACAAGGTAATCTGGGGAGCAGAAGGGGGAGTGGGAAGGAAAGGAGAATTTTCCCAGTGGTTGCCACCTAGTTGCTTCCGTGGATGCCCAGAGCAGTCAATAGTTAGCTCAGATCAGAAAGGTTAAGAGGTAGACAGATAAAGGTGAGACTAGAGTGGGGAAGTGTTGGGAGATAAGGGCCTAGAGGGTAGGAAGTGATCCGCCTTCCCACTCGGATTGGCTGATCGAATATGACCCTCAGGGGGCAATTGATCATGGGAGTTGATCACATAGGAACCTCAACTGCCACTTTGAAGGCCATGGAATTAAGTCAGTCTGCCTGTCATGAGAGGCCTAAAATATAGTGAAAGGGGGGGATGGGAACTAGTGATCATTATATATAACTTCATCAGTATAGGAAAATTTGATTATAGACAGGCCACAGGTTACAGTAATGTTCACCCAATGACAAGAGAACAAAAAGAATAGTCCCCAGCACGTTGGGTGGCCTGCCATTGGGGAATTTATGGCAAGACAAGGACCAGAGTCAAATAGGATACGAAAAAGGCATAGTTGAGTTGCAATCAGCCTTGTTGGAGGGTATGTCCATATCAATAAAATCTCAGGTGTAACAGTGTATTAGAGAGTGATGGAGAGCATAGCCAGATTTTAACAGAATATTTGACAAAATATCCCATGCCATTCTGGTCGACAAGATGGAGAGATATGGACTAAATGGTGATACACTTTGGTGAATTTGGAACTGAATTATACTGCTGTTGATCTCTAGTCAAATCCCATCATCCCTCCCACTGAATAACACTGGAAGAAGTCACAACCCGGCTGTTTAGGTCAGTAACTTAGTTAACAAAACTGTGAATATTTCAGCTATTTCAGACACTAAGCTAAGCTGAGCATTCAAAGGGCAGGAAAAATAGTCCTTGGGTTCAAGGAATTCACTTTCTGATAGAGAAGAAGACATGTGAACAACTAGATACACACAAAACACTGATCTTGCAAGTGGAAGGCAATCTGAGATGGGAAGGGACTAACAGTTGGGGATATGGGGGTGATGAGGACTGAGAGTCATTCACTCTTTTCTGAATTTACCAAACCATTCTACTGAAGGAATTCAGGGAAAGTAAGGGCCAGAGGAAGGAAGAATGGCATTCTAGGTATGGGGGAAATAGCTAGGGCTAAAGCCCAGAGATCAGCCATGGATTGTAGTATTCAAGAAACTGGAAGTAGATCTTAGAGTTTATAATGGGGAATAAAATATCAGAAAATTGTCAAGATAGAAAGGGGCCAGAGCTATAGGTGCCAAGCAAGAAGTTTATATTTTATTCTGGGGCTGATAGTCATCAGAGTTTATTGAGTAGCAGGGTTGACATTTAGGAAAATCATTTTTATAGCTGAGTGGAGGATAGATTAGAGTAGGGAGAGGCTTTGAGCAGAGGGACCAATTAACTGACTTTTGCAATTAGTCCAGGCAGAAAGTGATGAAGGCCTGAGCTACTTTTGTGACTATGTGAGTAGAGTTATGACAAGTAAAAGAGATGTTTTAAGGTAGAAGTGACAAAATCTAGCAATGGATTAGCTGTGTGAGGTGAAAAACAGTAAGGAATTGAGGATGACACCACGTGAATCCGGGTAATGGAGAGGATGGTGGTACTCTTGACTATAATGGGCAAGTTCAAAGGTAGAAGAGCTCGGGAAGAAAGATAGTGAGTTTCTGTGATACATTTAAGATACCTGGAGGATATTCAGTTTGAGATGTAAAAGGGAATTGGAGAAGGATGTCCATAGCTCAGGAAAATAAGGTTGGATTTTTAGATCTGGGAATAATTTGCACAAACATGATCATCAAAGCCACAGGAATTGATTAGATCACAAAGAAATAAATAATAGAATAAATAAATAAGAGGGTTTAGAGTCTTAGGGGACATCTAGTATTACATGACATTTCATGGATGAACAAGACCTGTAAATAGTCAGGTAGCGTGAGAGATAAGTAGAGAGACATGTCACAAAAACCTACAGAAGAGAGACCAAAAAGAAAGATGATCATTGGTGCCAAATGTGACAGAGAGGTCATGAAGGCTGAAGACCAAGAGAAGGCCATTAGATTTGGCAATTAAGAGACCATTATTAAGGTTTGAGAGGGAGTTTTAGTTGAATGATGAGGTTGGAAGCCATATTGCAGAAGGTGTAGACTAGAGGTAAGTGAGGTGAGAGAATGTGGAGAAACTAACTGTAGATGCTCAAAGAGCTTAGTCATGAAAGGAAAGAGAGACACAGGATGAAAGCTATGAGCTATAGTTAAAATAATTGAACACTTTGTAAAGATGGGGAAGACTTGGGCACATTTGTAAGGAGTATAGAAGGCGCGAATAGTTAACTAGACTTTGAAGATAAGAAAGAACAGTGATGGTGGGAGCAATTTTCTGGAGAAGCTGGAAATGGATAGGGGCAAGGATTCAGGTAGAGGCTTTGTCAAGGAGAAGGGTCAACTCTCTATTGCACGCCAGAGTGAAGGAGATAGGGGAAGGGGATCTGAGATATATGAGATAAAGAAGAGAGAACTTTCAGTGGATGTCCTCAGGCAAAATTCTCAAGTGAGACAGTGGAAGGGAAGGATTCCTATGAGAAATTTGAGAGGATACAAGAAGAATTACAACAGTTGATGTAGAGAGTAGTAAAGTGAATCAATGAAGGATCCAATTCCTGGAAGGTTTGCCTTATTGCAGTGAGGACCCAGATGAGATTAGATAATAAATTTGTAGTAAGTCAATCCTCAATTTCATCGTTTCCTCCAGTTCGATTAAGAAGCAAATGGATAGGGGTGGCTAGGTGGCGCAGTGGATAGAGCACTGGCCCTGGAGTCAGGAGTACCTGAGTTCAAATCCTGCCTCAGACACTTAGTAATTACCTATCTGTGTGGCCTTGGGCAAGCCACTTAACCCTGTTTGCCTTGCAAAAAAAGAAGCAAATGAATAGGCAAGTAGAGATAATCTAGAGTTGGGGTTTGACAAGAAGTAATCATCCAATGACAGAGAACTGAAAATAATGTAGTGATGAACTGGTTTACCAAGGAGTTGCTATAAGGAAGGGAGGAGAGTATAGTCAGACATTGAACTCATTGAGGAAGATAGGGAAGAGATGAGGTAACCTACATAGAGTCACACAACTAGTTGGTGTTGGAGGTAGGACCAGAACCCAGGTGACCCCTCTGCTGTATCATATTTCCTCTCAGGAACAAATAGTTGTATTAACCTTGCCAACAGCACACATAGTCAGTGAGGTGGTACCATGGATAGTGCTCTGAAGCTTGGAGTCAGAAAGACCTGTAGTTTCAGACACTCAATAGCTTTGTGACACTGGGCAAGACACTTCATCTCTGCTGGCCTAAACGTCCTCAACTGTAAAATGGGGATGATAAAAAAATGATAAGGGCTCTTTTGAGGCTCAAATGAGATAATATTTATAAAACACTTTACACTGTGCCTAGCCCATAGTAGGCACTTCACAGATGGTCATTTCCTTCTCCTTTCCCACTCCCATACCTAAGTGAAACCTATCCCTCAAAAGAAATAAGCTGCTTTTATGAATGATATTTAGAAGGTGGGAATAAGAGGCAATATATTATAAATGAGGTTTTAAGTAGAAGGGAGTATGAAGGGTGTCATCAGAAAAATGAATGCCTGGGGGGGGGGATGAGTCGATTACATAGTGAGAATGCTAGGGTAACAAATGGATAGTCTATACACTCCATTGGTAGCTAGAAAAGGTCAAGAAAAAACTAAAACTTCCCCCCTCCCAAACACATTGGATGGACTCCCTGTAATGAATTTCTTGGGGGAAGGTTATAAGAGTTGCACAGGAAGAGCAGGCAAGAATGGATTGCTAGTAGCATGAAAGGAGGGAACCCCAAATCAAGGGAACGGTGACTCCAGCAGAGCACTGAATTGGAGGTGTCATTAAGGAACAGGCAAAAAATGGGAGAACATACAAGCAATACTTTACTAGACAGAAATAAAACTGTTAGGTATGAATGAATTTATTGAGCATTTTGATTTTCAAATATAATTAACAGTTTCAATAAGCATATCTTAACAACAGAATTAGATTTTCAAAATGAGTGACTTTACTACCATCAATTACAACTAGAATCTTGTCAAATTTCAACAGTGCAGTCGCATTTGTGAACACCAAAATCAAACATTGAGGGTATAATCGAATGGCAACCTTTAAAATATTCTAACAAAAATTTTTATCTATGGAACATAAACTTTAAAATATTACAACAGGGGGCAAGTAGGTGGCGCAGTGGATAGAGCACCAGCCCTGGAGTCAGGAGGACCTGGGTTCAAATCCAGCCTCAGACAATTCATAATGACCTAGCTGTGTGGCCTTGGGCAAGCCACTTAACCCCCTTGCCTTGCAAAAACTAAAAAAAAAATATTACAACAAAAACTTTTATCTATAGAACCTATCAATGTGCTAAACAATTAAAGATCTACATTGACTGCTATAATAATAAAATATTATAATAAAAATGTTTATCTATAGACCTAACAACAGTCTAAAAAATTAAACACCTATATTGTCCACTATAATATTAAAATACGATAATAAAAACTTTACCTATAGACCTAACAGTAGTCTAAAAAACTGAAACAACTACATCGACTACTATGAGAGGCAAAAAAGACCCCCACATTTTCTACATAAATGTATTAAAAGTTAAGGAATACTGCTCTTATATCAATATATTATCTATTAAGTTTGTCCTCTAACCACAGGACTGGCACATATGACAAATTAATTGCCAGAGTATTTAGATTCAATCTGTAGTGAAATTTAAAATATACCGAAATATTCATGAATGATTTAAAAATTGTCCATGATGGATTGCAGCAATTGGACAATGTGAGGAAATATCAAGTTTCCAGGTCTCTGATTAAAATCCAACTAATTTGTTATACTATTGTACAATCCCACAGGCCTGGCCTATGGAGTTAACTAGACTAGAGAAAAGCATACTGCTCTGCCACAGTATTCCGGTGTCATTGGAGTGTCTGACAGTCCCTTCATACAGTAACAACCGCAGGAAAATGTGCACATTTCACAGTACAACTCTGAAATCATGGCTCGGAAAAACAGAGTTGCAAAACAGTCATCTTCCAAACTACAATAGAAAACATTTAAGGCAAGTCAGATGGCTCAGAATTACTACCGCACATACACTACTGCCCCTAAGGGTTTCAAAACAGGAAATTGCATTCTTACAGATTGAAAAAAGTGTGTGTTACCCCAAAAGGGGAAAACTCGAAGAAACTCAGCACACATTGTGAAAAAACATTAGTAGAACAGTTTTTTTCCTCTCCAAAGTTCAAAAGGAGGTAGAGATGCTAAAAAGGACATCTCTCTTGCAAACGTGGATAAGAAAATAGCTATGACCCACGTCCCAAAGTCACAAGGCAGCAAATGTAAACCTCGCCACTTCCACTTTGCCTTGGAACTTTGGCATGTCTGAAGACTGATCTGCCAACCCTGTGTGATTCAAACTGCAAAAAGAGGTGCTTTTGTACTGTAGCAAAACAGTGAATTACCTGGTCACTAAGTTAGTTTGGTACATCATAGCCACATAGTGAGAACAGAATTACATTGTTTTTAAAAAAAGGAGAACAATCTTCTGTGCTTTTCTTTTTGGTCAAACAAAATGTACTACCTGTCCCCATCCATCCCCCTACTCCATCCCCAAGTGCCTAGATGGAGATAGTTTTGAGTGAGTAAAGATTGAGTTGAGTCGATGCCTGATTTGGGAGGTGGAATCTAAAATAGTTGTTCTTGAAAAAGCAAAAAGAACCCTGCATTTTATCCCTTAGTTTCCATGGGAAAATGGAGATAGCTCCTAGGAGCATTGGCACGGAAGTGGTGAAATTAGGATCCATTCCACCGTAGGGCAGAGAAAGTGATGAGGTACCATGGACAGGGCAGAGTAATCCCAATGATTATTGTGCTATTTTTTTCTGTAATACTGCCATGAGGGGTGGGAAATGTTAGTTCTTGCCTGAAAAGGGAGTATTCAAATGTAAGTGGGAGCTGGGGGGGGTCTCTGTTAGTGCTCCCTTAATTCAAGGGGGATTTATCTTTCTTGTTTTACTCAAAGCAACATCTAGAAAGTAATGAAGCATGATACTATTATTTTCCTTCCCAGAATGCATTCTACCACAGAAACCTTCCAAATCTATAGTCAGATGACATCCGTCATTGTTAGTTAATGGCATCTATTTTATGACACAAAGACTGGGAAGCAAAATAAACAGAATAAATATCTTAAGCCCAGATTTCACAGATGCTTCACCAAGGATGCTGCATGCACAGAGACCACATTTAAGGCCTGATATAAACCTTGTTAAAGTGCATGAATATTAGTGCAAATACTCTATCATCAGGTGAAATCTATAGTGAGGTTCTAATGACTTTTAAAAAACCCGAAATTTGTAAAATATCCCCCCATCCCCCTAACACATGCACTAGAAAAAAGTTTTTGATTCTAATGTTTCAATATTCAGCAAATGGTCAAATACAGTTTCCTGTGAGGCTGTACAACCTGATCAAGACCATGTGATACAATTTCATTCTACCATGGTCCATTGAAAAGGATTCATTTTCAATCAACTGGTTTGGCTGTGAAGGTTGAAAATGCACCTTTGACTATTAATAATAATAGCTGGCATTTCTCTAGCACTTAAAAATTGGCAAAGTGCTATACAAACAAAATCTCATCTGATCCCCATAACAACCTTGTAAGAAAAAGGTAATAGTTATTGTTATGCCCATTTCACAGATGAGGAAGGTGAGGCTCAGAGTGGTAAAGTGACTTGCCCAGGGTCACGGGTGAACAAACATCAGAGGCAGGATTTAAAATCAAAGTCTCATCTGTCTCCAAGTCCAGCTCTCTAGCCACCTTTTTACACTGTCTTTCAAATAATAAGAAATATGCTGTGTGGATCTGATTGGAAACGCCCAATGGGCAGAGATCATGTTCTCTATGCTCATATTTTTGAGTAAAGAGAGGACTTAGTAGGATAATGATCATGACTAGGATGCCTGGATTATTGCAAAGGGCCTGATTTTCTAAAACACATTGAAACAAAGTCAGGTTTGCACTAACATATTTAGAGTTGGGATGCAAGAAGTTATCTAGTCCAACCCCTGGTCCTTCACATGAGGAAACAGGTCTAGAAATGTTAAGAGGCAGTTAGTGACAAAAGGGAAGATTTGAAACCAGGGATTCTGGATACAACTTCAGCACTCTTGTAATTGTACTGTATTACCTGCCATTAATCGGATTGTGATTGCAATGGAAACTCATTATGGCTAGGAAAAAATAATGTCTCCCAAAATACATGAGAGCTTAAAATCAAGGATTTGTCTTTGCAAATTAAATCCTTTTCTGAAAGCACAGGCCCAAAGTGGATTTAAATTTCTTTGTTAGCATGAGCTTTCGAAAACCAAACCAAACCAAACCAAACCAAACCAAACCAAACCAAACCAAGAAAAGGTGCTCATGTGCCCTCAAAGCTACTCTGATTAATTATGGTGATGAATGGGGTGAAATAAAAACCCATCAGATCTTTCATTTCCTAGACCCTGAATTGAATTGCTCTAAAAATTAATGTAATTAATTTTCTCCTGAGTTCAAGATCAGGACTTATGGCTCTTTTAATACATTTAAAATGCTGATGTTATGGAAAAGGCAACTCTGATTCTTTCTGTTCAAGATGAATGTTCACACCCCATGAAGGTCACATGAGAAATACACAGCAAATGTTCATGACCTGAGCACAGAGGCGTTTGCCCATTTTGCAATGTTAGTCCACGGTTTGCATTCTGTGTTAATACTGTATTGCTTATTAAAAAGCAATCGAAGCATGTTGATCTAAAAAGATCGCTGTTCTGTTTGCAAGAACACAATCATCCTCTCTTCTTCCTTCCTCTCTTCAAGTAGAGAGCTGGTCAGATTGGGATCCATACAACTTTCTTTGGCCAGTGCTAGAGTCAACAGCAGCAACCAGTGGATTTGGGGAAATGGGACTCATTAAAAAAAGCATTTGTTTTGAGATGGGGAGGTAGAAAGGGAAAGATGGGCCCAAT
Source organism: Macrotis lagotis (assembly GCF_037893015.1). NCBI lineage: Eukaryota > Metazoa > Chordata > Mammalia > Peramelemorphia > Peramelidae > Macrotis > Macrotis lagotis. Next base: position 34,506,137 of record NC_133666.1, read on the forward strand.
GCCTCTCCCAAAGGGTACATTCTCCTCTAGCTGGTGAAAACTGAGAAAGGTAAAAAAAGGTCTTGGATTCAGCCTGTGTCGTTGTCTTGAAATGCATCTGACGCCCTCCTTTCAGTTTTCTAAATTGCACAAATGAAATACATATAATTCAGACATTGTGTTGAGCATTCCTATCTATGAAGCAAGGAAAGAGAAGCTGTGTCTAAGGGATCTATGGCAAGCCCACTATTTATAGTCTTAGAGCCTTGATTTGCTTCTTGTACAAATTCAAGCCAGATTAGTTTAAATCAAATGTGGGAGGGGTTGCTGTTAGAATGCTGCCATATTAGTAAAGGGTGTCCCTTGGCATAGAACCTCAAGAACCACATGAAACCAGTGATTTGATTCAGTCTTAGGCCAATACAAAGCCATACCCTATAGTTGAAAGAAAATAATGTGGGTGGAAATAAGACTCTCACTTAAAAGGAAATATGCGTCTTCCTTCCAATGGTGGTTTTGTATAGACTATACATATCTTGCACCAGGAAAGGTTTGCAAGTGAGTTAGTTCATAGAATAAAATGTTTGCATCCTGGAGGAATGCACATACATACATACATACATACATATATATACATATAAGCATACGGACATACACGCACATAAGAGGGAAGGGCAGAGACACCCAAGTTATGATCACTCAGCTTAGATGGATTAATTTAGACTTAGAAATGTAGAGGTAGAAGGAACCTCAAAGGCCAAGCCAGCCCCCATGTTACAGAGGCCAAATGATTTATTTGAACTGACTTAGGTAGAAAGTGGTAGTGTTAGAATTTGAAGCCAGGTCTGGAATTCAAATCCTGGGCATCCTTCAGTTTACTCTGCTTTCCCCCCCCCCCCCCAGCCAGAGATATCAGCCACACAAATTATATAAAAATAGGTACCCCTACTATGACTTCAGCAGAGAAGTGGGAATTACGGTATTAAATAACATGAGAAAATAGCACTCTGGGTACTTCCCAGGACAGAGGAGAAACACTTATAGGTATGAGATTCTCAGAGGGTCAGGTCACACCTATAATATCTACTACATTTCTTTTGAAGGTTCCTTCAACAAGACAAAATATCTAGGGTTTCGAAGGTTCTCTCAACCATAGCAGCTTTGGGGAAGGAGAAGTTTAGCTTTCATAAAGAAAAAGAAAATTCCAGTATTAAAGCTAACTAAGGAAAAAAAGTGCCCAATCCCCAACCCCCCCAACCCAATTTATTTATTCCCAAATATACTTCTAAGGGCCAAGCTGTCCCTCCTGTATGTCTAGTTGACATGCAGTATGACATAGATGTAACTTAGTTACCTCTATGATCTGGCCTTAAAAGCAGCTAACAGATTAACTCACATAATACCTTCAGCTTTGGCCTTCCGAACCCTACTGTCCCAGATTACACTCTGTGAACTGGCCCCCGGAATGGCACCTTCTTTTCTTCTGTTTGGATTTTTCACCGACCTTTAAATAATAAATGAATTAATGGCCAACAAAAGCAAGCGTGTGCTAATTAAGAACCTAAACATGGAATAAGGCAGCACAAATGTTCCCCCAGCAACCTGGACTCTTTTCAAAGCTTCAGTGAGCATAGGTTCAATGGCAAGTTGACCTTTGACAGAGAAAATGCTTAGATCTGTTATGGCTATTTGTAATGGTTCTTTATTACTTCCTACATGTGTTCACGGTCTCTTAGGGACACAGAACCTAGTTAATAGAGGAATCCACTCCATATGAATGACATTACTTTTTAGACTTGTTCATGGTCTCATAGGGACAAAGCACCTAGCTAAAAGAGGAATCCAATTCATATGTATGACATTACTTTCTAGACTTGTTCATGGTCTCTTAGGGATGCAACACCTAATTAATAGAGGAATCCAATCCATACGATGACATGACTTTCTAGAATTGTTCATGGTCTCTTGGGACACAGCACCTAGCTAACAGAAGAATCCACTCCATATGAATGACATTACTTTCGAGACTTGTTCATGGTCTCTTAGGGACACAGTACCCAGTTAATAGAGGATTCCAATCCATATGGATGACATTACTTTATAGACTTGTTCATGGTCGCTTAGGGACACAGCATAGACTAGCTAATAGAGGAATCCAATTTATATGAATGACTCCATCAAAGCCAAATGCTTTGGGGGAACTAAAAAGCATGAGAATTGTGTTTCAAAGTTTGAAAGGCTCATAGAGTGCTCCTTCTGAACATTCATCAAGATCACAAAATCATACTCTCAGCAGATTGTGGTAGCCTTGTCCATCTTGTATTCTTCTAGGCTAAAACAGGTCCTTGTTCAAAATACCTCGGTAACAAACAGATGGGATGTCTGCGCTAAGTCAATATTCAGAGCAGATAGCAGGAGAGTGGTGGTGTATCGGGGGAAGTGCCAAGCAGGATTTAAAGTGAATCAATGCAATGGACCACAGCTATTCATCAGCCAACATAGCCCAACAAAGTGGGGAAACCAACAAGGGCATCATGAACTTAGTGTGAACTCAGTCCTCAAAGCCCCTTGCCCAGGTCTCTGCCAAGTGTACTCTTTTTCAACTACCAGGAGAGGTCACCCTCAATATGAGGCAGGTGCTTGGATAAGGGAAAGGAATCCCATCCTTGAGAAGGAACATGACTCCTCTGCTATTTATCATGGGAGGCATCAAAGGAAGGTTGACAAAGGTCTAGCAGAAGCAAAAAGGGTGATTTTGAACCAATGTGCCCTAGCAAGAAGGAAGGAAAGGCATTTCAGATCTGACACCTACCCTTCTGCCTCTCCATCCACATGTAGGAGTGAACAGGCATCCCCATTTTTAGCCAGCTGATCATCCTCTTCTTTCTTCTCACATTCTGTAAGGGCTTTAGACTTTCTTGGAGACTGGAAAGTTGTTTGGAGAAAGTGTGTTACGGACAAGCTCTGTGGCCATCACCTGGCACAATACATTCTCTGCGATATATAAGCTATAGGGATTAGCTAGAGTGGGGGGCATTCTTTTGGCAGGAATAAAGGTAGAGACATTGATGATCACAAAGCAGAAGGGAGAAAGGCTTAGCATAAAGAATACATTTTTATTTGAATCAGCAATTCTCCTTTAGCCAGAGACAGAAAATAATAGAACAACTAAATTCTCAATTACATCATTTCTAAGAATAAACCTCAAAAACATTTTCATTTTTTTATTTTAAAATACTGCACTGGTAAACTGGTCTCATGAAAAATTCCTTTTGGCACATATAAAAGGCAACGACTGTGGACGATAAATTTACGAACCAGTGGGACTCTTGGGCATGCCCTCTACTACACAAACTTAAATGAGAGGGTCCCATGGAAAGCTTCCAAAAGCACAATAGCCTTCCTTGCTCGACCTTAGCTGTTTGTTGATGTGATTTCAAAATGAAGCCATCCATATACCAAATGGCCCAAGGCATACACACACTGACTGTACTGAGCTGGAGAGTGGACAGTGAACAGAAACAAAGCATGACTTGCAAGAGCAGAAGCATTCATTCAGCAGAAGTCCTCGGACTATGGCGATCACAGCAAAGTACAACTGAAAAAATTCAAATCCATTCAAAAAGAAGAATCTCTCAGTCAATGATCTGCATATCCACAGAAATGAGACTGAAAACAATGTCCACGACAAGATCAAGGCTTCAAATCTCTTGAGAAATAGGTTTTCCAGACAGGCTCAACAGCATGAAGGAGAGAGCTAAGGGTTAATCCGCAGAGAGGTTGCACCAAAGTAAGGCACCTATGAGACCAAGGCACAATGGCAGAACCTCTACAGACAAGCTTGGCCCCCAGACCAGCGTCAATGGTGCCAGTTCTTCTCTGGCCACTGCTTGGAGCAGTGTCATGGAGAACTCACAAAGATAGATAATCATCATAGTCAGTTAGATTTCGCCTTTGAAATTCATCATCTCACTCTTCTTGCAGTGTCTCAACCTTTCGGAACCAGGTTTAGTGGTTTCTCATGCCCAGCTAATGAGGGCTCAGGGTATGCAATTGGGGGGGGGGGATATACCGAAGAGGCAGAGAGTAGACTCAGACAGTGGTCAAAGATCACTCCAACTGGACAGATAACCTTTGTACAGATCATTAGGAGTCCACAACAAGGGTCTCCTAATCCTCTATTTGTTAGCAAGAAAGGGTAAAGAGAAGGAAAACACTCTCTTGCTTAAGTTCTAATAAACTACTACTGACAATGCTTTTTTAGGTAAAAATATGCCTTATATTTTGTTATATTCCATATTAGGATTTGTGACTTGCCATAAAACATTAATCAATCATGAGATATTTGTTTCCTTTGAAGACACTGTGGCTGGAACAAAGCCAGAGTTAAAAAGATTTGTCAATTCTGGCTTCTCCATGCACTGATTATCTGTGGTCAACTTCTCTGTGATGCTCTGCACACATTTGGGCTTCATACCACTACTACCACCCTCTCCTACCCGTGTCACTTGGTGTTGGCTCATAAAATGCTGATTCTTTTAAGTGTTACTTTAGATCAAGAAAGGTTTTGGAAGAACATGAGGCTGAAAATCCCAAATAGAAAGATGCTGATCCCCAAGTTTAAGAGAAGCATCTATGCCATAGTCCCCTTTCCAACACACTAGGTTGGCCCCATGGATCAATTGGCCCAATATTCTATCTCTAGAAAGGGTTTTTCCCTGTACTTTTCCCCCTCTTTGCCTCTGACCCAAGTCTGGAATGCTCTCCCTTGTCATCTCCTCTTGCCATCCCTAACTCCCTTCAAGGCTCAGTCCAAGTGCCAACCTCCATATGAGGATAGAGGTTGATTTGTCCTTATAGACTTAAATACACACTACATCCCACAAGGAGAATATAAGCTCCTTGAGGACAAGGAGCTTCCTTGGTCTTTGGACCCTCAATGCACAATTCACTAGTACCTACTATGGGCCATATATATAATGCTAGGTCCTGAGGATAAAAACTATCAACATGAAACAGTTCATACCCTCCAAGAACTTATATTCCAAGGCTATAATGGCATCAGGGAGCCACACAATAAACACATGGTAAAATAAAGGAATGGTAACCATTCTCCATGCTGCTGACCTTAGAAGGTTAGGGCTATGCCCCCCCCCAACATCCCTAATCCCATGCCGTTGGCTCATTATTGAGCAGTCATGGATATATCCTACCAAGCTGAGAGGCTCCAGATGTTTGCTGTCTTGTAGAAAATGTTCATTTGGGCTAATTTTTTAAACTGGAAGAACCATTTGCAACCATCCAAGATAGGCAGTGTTGCAAAGGGACTAATGTACTGGCCCTCGAGTAGGCAGTTCTGGGATCAGATATGATTTCTGACCCTTGTTAGCTGCATGGCCCTGGAAAGGTTACATAACCTTTGCAAATTGTGGTTTCCTGATCTCTAAGATAAGGGAAATAGCACCTACCCTCCATAAATTGTTGTAAAACCCAAAAGAGGGAATAGAAACGTCAAATATCACTATTGTGGTCAATCTGGTTCAATCCCTTAATTTTACAGCACAGATGCCAGGAGGAACAGCATGTGAGCTTAGTCTTGAAGGAAGGGATTTCAACAGGCAGAGATTTGGGAGCAGAGCATTGTAGATGGCACATTGGAACGAAGTGAGCCATGGACTTTGAGGCAGGCCATGATGTAATTCTAGGAATTTGGGATGTTCAGATTATCAAAATCCTTCCTTAGTACATTTACCCGAAGATGGACCTTGTTACATTCACCCAACCCTTACCCTGTATGTAGTATTATTGTGGTCAAACACGATAAAACATTGATTGGCTTATTTCAGAGCCTACACTTTGTAGACCCGGTGGTAGCTTTGATCCACTGGTAAGACAAAAGGCGATGATTTGTAAAGCTTTTGTAGATTTCATTTGGTTTCAGCCTCTACCTCCCTTGTCTAGTAAGAAAAGAGCTGCAAAGCTTTCCAAATGATAACAGTTGGCCAATTCCAAGTGACCTGGAATAGTATACTCAGTGGAGAGACCTGAAATTCTAGGGCATTTAGCTGGTCAACCTCAGGGGGACTTCTCTATACAAAGAAAAATCAAGATCACATGAGGGTCACTTCCATGCAGTTCACAATACAATCAATTTCACATTTTTTCTGCATGGGCTCTCCACATGATCTCAGTGATTTAGAGAAACCACCCCCCCTTTTCTCACTTAATATGGCCTCAACACCTTTTATTTCAATGTATCATCACTAACCAATTGGCTCCCATCTTCTTCTTCTGTGTCTGAACAAGCCAACAGGAAGCTACTGCTAACCCATTCCTCCAGGTTTTCACCAAGTTCCACAGTCAGGGATGTCCTCGAGGAACCTGAAAGAGAAAATACGAAAAGCTGCAACTTTGGACTTTGGCTTTTCCTTCTGTTGTGAATCGACATCTTATCACAAACATTCAACTAAGAAGCTTCCTTAGTCCAAGATTCGGATCTTTTTCTGCCAGATCAATGTACATTCTACAAATTTGGCCTGAACGGTTGAAGTTTCAAGTAGCCACATTAAAGGTTTATTAAGAGCATCCAGAGTTTAAAAGAGATTTTATGGGAGGAAGCTGAACCTCCTTAAGCGAGTCTGTCATTTATCAGCACTTTAGATGGCATAACCTTGCCTGCAGACAAGGAATGACCAACTAAAAATGATTCTTATCTATTCATTAAAGCAGGCTAAACAATATCTTTGTGGGAGAAAATGCTACATGGGATCAGTCACCATAAATAGAAGCTTGAAGACATGACAGTTGTCTTCAAATGCTTGGAAGGCTATCATGGGGAACAGAGATCGGCCTTGTTTTACTTGGAAGAGAACAGGACCAAGAACCATGGAAGGAAGTCACAGAGAGGTAGATCCAGGCTGGAGGGAAAGAAACCCTTTTTAACAATGACAGCTAGTCCAAAGTAGACTTGAACTGTCCCAGGTTGCCCTAGATTGCTCCTCACTGAAGGCCTCTAAACAGAGACTAGGTGACCACTGGTCACGGACAGTATGCTGAAAGGACTTGTATTCAGCTTTCATGACCTCTGGAATTCCTTCCAACTCTGACATTCTGTGATTTGATGGCACAGCCTTCAACCATCTCTGAAGGATCGTCATAAAGAAAAGCAATTTGATTCAGTCTACTCTAAAGGCAAAATTAGAAGAAATGGAGAGAAGCTGCAAAATTAGGCAGCGTTAGACAAAATTAGGCTTGATGAGAGTAAAAACAGCTAACTGTGAGCTAACCAAAAGTCAATTGGACTATATTGTTCTGGGGCCAGGAGGGAATTCTCTTTTACAGAAGTCTTCAAGCAAAGACTTAATGACCACTCATCAGAGATTCTGCAGAAAGATTCTTGTTTAGACACGGTCCCTTCCAACTCTGAGATTCTGTTAGATTCTAAGAAAAATAATTTAACTGCCTTTCTCTAAATCTATTTACTGCATAATTGAGTTTTCCATTCATTCACACTGGCATCCCCCTCCCTATTAAGCCAAATGAAACTTTATGAACTTTTCTATCAGCTAATGCAGATTTATCTAGTTTCAAGCAGAACAGAAGGAAATAGTGCTTATTTGATTTGAGGGGAGAAAGGGCAATAAGAGAAAACTTTGCAAATTCATAAGTGTCCTTCACATTTTGCTACTAGATCTTTCTATATCTTATTGGCTGGCACTTAGCTCTAACAGCCAGTGATGAGTTCAGTTCACATCATAAACATGGGTCTCCTACAAGTGCCTCAATTCTGCAGAAAACCACCTGGAGACTCAGACCTATCCCTAACCCTACTCCTCTCTGTGAATAAATGAGATGGGGCTTATACATACTTTTGCTTGTTTTTGTCTGAGGTGACAGAGCCAAATTGTCCAAAGTCACAGGGCTTGTGCGATCAGATTCGTTTTCTTCGGAGCTTATGGAGACTCGTTGCTGCATTCTGAAACATTCACCATGTGTAGATGATTAATCAACTGGAAATTTCATTCAATTCAACAAATAGCTATGAAGTAGCTATTACACGTGAAGGAAGCACTGGTCCAGGCTCCAAGGAGTATGAGAAACAACAAAAATGTCCAACTTAAAAGATGGCAGGCCATTTGGAAAGCAACAGGGGCTTAATAGCCCTGATGTGTATTGACTTGGATATCAGTCGGTGAGAATACTGTTAGAAATCTATTTGATTAGAGCAAGAGATTCTGATTTGGATTTCAGTTGGAATTTATTTCAATTTCTGATATTCCTTTAGTTAAGGATGACATATCAGCTTGAACTGAGTCTTATGTTTAAAAAACAACAAACTAAGCTGCCTCTTTATACAAGGGACAAACTAGTAAATTTAGTCGCACTTTATTCTTTTTGTATTTTGGGGAGGTTTTTGCAAGGCAATGGGTTTAAGTAACTTGCCCAAGGTCACACAGCTAGGTAATTATTAAGTGCCTGAGACTGGATTTGAACTCTGGTCCTCCTGACTCCAGGGCTGGTGCTCTATCCACTGGGGCACCTAGCCGCCCCCAGCCCAACTTTAAATTAATCTGTTTAATGAAAAATTCAGAGAAGCTGTGGTTTTCTTGGTCAACACAATTACTGATGTGCTATGTTGATACCATTATATCTTTTTATTCCAATATCCTGTGAAGGTGGGATCATTTTAAGCCCCTCTTGAGGCTCTTAGAGGTATATTCTACACTACTGAGTTCTCTCCAAATCTTCAAGCAAAAAGACTCCTTGACAAAACTAGGTTAGAATGACTAGAGCTTGGTCCCAACTCATCACTAAATGAATACCTTCTTATGAAGAAAAATCAGGTAAAATCTAAGAAGACTATAGGAAAATGGGTTGGGTTGATCTCTTCTCTCCCCTATTACCTCCTCCCCTGAAATACTCCCAGTCATGGTCTTGCATCAGGGCCCTGGGGTCTTAACTGGAGGAGGGTACTTTGTACTGGCTTCAAAGTCCTTTCCCCAGTGACAGAAAATCCAAGTTATGGCTCTGTTTATCAGTTGGGTTTTAGAGGATAACTTCTTGAAATAGAGGGAAGACCAGAGGGACCCCAAGTTCCTTCTGATCCTAATAATCTGAGTTGGTGGAGGAGGATCCAGGATGCTGCTGTGTATCAAACCACAAGTTATTGACTAGCAGGCTTTACTGATGAATATACAAGAAACACCCTAGCTCCCCAGGTCCGAATATTGTGGAAAATCCTTGTTGCTGTGCAGACATTTAGTCTTAATGAATCAAATAAGGTGCGCGTATAAATGAAGTTTGAACCTTAAAAGAATTCTAGTTGGTTTTTCACCAGCTGTTAAGAAGTCAATTACTGCATCCAACCTAGCAGTCTTTAATCCTATTACATATGGTCAAAGCCCAAGGATTGAAAAGTATTGAGCGCCCAGAAGGATGGAGACCTCCTGGGTAACTCTGGCAAGACTCTGACAATGAATCAGCCAATGCACCCCTACCTCTGGTGACCTCTGAAAGGCTACGTCCAAGCCAGGGGAAAAACAAGGTTGGTGCTGTTGATCTGTGGTACCTACAGATGCTGGATCAGGAATTTGTAAAAACAACTTCTTATAAATCTCCAGGCCAGGATTTCAAAAGGTTTAACACTTGCTGGATCCTACACAAATATTCTTAGAAGAAAAAAAAAGCACAAGGGTCAACACAGTAGGAGGGTGAGGCAACAGAGGAGGAAACATTGAGTCCTTCTTCCACATGAAGAAAAGTTAAAAGAATCTCAGTGGGTTAGAGGGAAGTTTGAAGTCAGGGACTATAAAATGGAGTCTGGTGAAAAGAGTATGGGAACTGAGGGAAGATGGAGAACACATTGGAATGGTCAGTGGGGTTACCAGGGAGCATTGGGTTCAATTCTATTCTGCCTTCCATTAAGAAGTATCTGTTGGAATGGCTGTATCCAGCCCCCAAAATTCCAGCCTTGGTTCTGTTGAAAGGCATGGGGAGAATCAAAACTTGGGGAAATAGCAATTTGTGTATGGCACACTCCTGATGATGCATCTCTCTAAAGAATGCTATTCTAGGTCCAGGGAGTGAGAGGGTAGGGGGAGGGCTGGTGGTCAGGGTACAGAGTAAGTCTGATAAATAGTCACAGTCCTCAAAGCATACATGAACAATCATGCCAGAGCAAGAACTTTGAGCCTCAGTCAAAGACAGGTTCCCTCCTTTGCACTGGAAATAGCTAAACCACTTATGTCTCTGCTACCTATCTCTTTTTCCTCATTAACCAGGTATTTCCTAGCTTTGACAGGGCATTTAGATGTCACAGTGGATAGAGCACTGGCCTTGGAGTCAAGAGGACTGGAGTTTGAATCCAGTCTCAGATACTTGACACTTACTTGCTGTGTGATCTTGGACAAGTCACTTAACCCTGATTGTCTCACCTCCAGGGCCATCTCTAGTCGACCTGATTCATATCTGGCCACTGGACCCAGGTGGCTCAGAGGAGAAAGTGAGGTCGGTGACTTAGCACAGCCCCCACCACCACCACCCAAATCCAATTCACATGTTTGTCATGGCATCACCTCCCTGATGGTATAGTCTTCTTCAAGAATGAAGGACACACATCACCATCATTAGCTCAGACATTTTGTATTCAAAGACTAGACGGGCTTGAGGAGGGCTCAAAATTTCTCTCCTAGTCAGCGATCAGAGGGTCAGAGTTGAGATCATCTAATCTAACCATCTCATTTTACAGAGGAAGACGCTCAAGTCAAGAAAGAAAAAGAGACTTGCCACTAGCACACAGGTAGTAGCTGAAAGAATCCATTAATTATAGCACTAGCTCCAGCATCAAGTAAGTTTACTTGGAGTCTGAATACTCCAGGAATACAAAGACCTGAAATCAATATAATTTCTTTTTTTCAACATCGTTTGGATTTTAAACAAATACAAAATGAGAAAAGAAAAAAAAAAGAACATTGCCACATATGTAGCAGACCATAAGAGATCAGGATGAGTTCCTGAGAAACATACCTAGTAAAAATTGTGTGTCTCCTCAGCCTATTCCCAATCACCATTCGTCTTTGTCCTTTAACACCCCTTTGCAGCTCAGCAGTCGCTCATCAAAGGCAAAACACACATCAATTTCCTCATTCACAAAACACATCGTCTGCCAAGGACAGATTTTAAGGGAGATCTTTCACTGTAACTCTGAGCAAAGAACGGAACTTGTGTTGTAATCAAAGGAAAGAGCATTGGCTTCACAGTCCAAGGCCCTGAGTTTAAAATTTGTCTCAGATACTCCCTTTCTCTCTTTGATTTTCAGTTTTTTTCCCTTGAAAATGAGAAGCTGGAGCTAGGGGTTATTTTCAGTTACATCTAGCTCTTCACCCATGAATTTCTGAGTTGCATAGAAATAATCCTATAACCCCCAGTCTCTTGACTGACCCAACACTAAGTTGAAACTCTATCCAGGTGTCGAGTGGAATGAGTTTAGAAAACTCAGAAGCATAATTTGAATGAAGAGAGAAATGTGAGATCAAGACAGGCCAATAATATATACTGATGGAGAGCAAGAGGCTTAGTTAGAATTGTGTGACAAGGGCCAAGAGCTCTGTGCTCACTGGCCCCAAGTTAGGAGACTGAGGTAAGCAGGACCGCCAAGCTAGAAAGGACATCTGTGCCCCTGTTGGCGCTGTATCCTCAGCTGGTCATGCCTTCAGCCCTTTCTTAGCTGTGACACTGTCCTACAAATCAAGGTAGATTTCCTAAAATCCCAACCCCACTCAATAGCTAGAGGTGGTAAAGAGAGGTCAAATGGCTAGCCGGTAGAGGAAACAGAAGATGGAGGAATACAGCAGAGAGAAAAAGGGGAAAGCTTAGGGAAAAAAGCTGTTAGTCTTCCATCCAGTAGCTCTCTTCAGAAGCAGAGTTCTCCCTCAAAATATAGATATCACTTTTCTGGAAAATCAACTAGCTGAATCCTAAGGAGGCTTTGCAAAGGACATGATAGCAATCATCACATCTGGGGGCCTCCCTAAGAGTTATTGCCCTGCAGTTCTGCAACCCCTACCACCATGACTTTCTGACAACTTAATGCTTGGCCCCGGGTATGCAAAACAATTTGCATACGCAAATCAATCCAATCCATCGCCTAGTGTCCAATTGCGGCAACTGTTAGACGCCATCTGGTCCCATACTGAAGCACAGAATGAGGAAATTGATGCATGTTTTGCCTTTGATGAGTGACTGTTGGTCTGCAAGGAGCTATTGAAGGACAAAGATGGTTCCATGTCTAAGTTTCTTCATTCCAGACAAGATATGATAGAGAAAGGGGTAGTAGTGAGCCCTGAAATTACTTACCCCTCCGTCAACTGGGGAACAATTGGAATTGGCTCCGCAGCCTGGTTCTGTTGCTGCATCTCAACTGTAAAAAGAATACAGAATTTCAGGGTTTCCAATGACCACAGAAAGGCTGCCATTCCTTATTTTATTCAAAGACTGAATATGGCTTAGATGAAAATTATTACCACTGGATAAAACTACACTAATTCTGATTGACTGAGAACAAGTAAAAGATCATGAAAGGACTCAGCTATACCCTGGTTCCCCACTCCTCAATAAGAAATACTATTTTCTGACCATATAAACAGATCCAGACCACACTTCACTTCCTAGCACCCTGACATCTTACCATCAGACTTGCAACTGGATGGGGAGCACTCCCCATTTTGCCCTAGATTATTTTTGGTTTATTGCTTCAGAAGCAGAAATTGAGTTTTGGTTAGACTGATAGTACATAAAGGTGAGGAATATCTAATAAGCCTGGAAAGGTTATGAAGGGCCTTGAATGTCAAACAGTGTATGTGTTTGATTCTAAAGGTAATAGGGAGCCACTGGCATTTATTGAGGGGGGATAATACAGTCAAACCTATTTTTTTTTTGGAATTTATCTATATTTAAATATATTTATATATTTTGGAATATATCATGTACAACTGTGAGGAGGATGAATTGGAGAGAGGGTGAGACTGGAGGCAAAGAGAGAAATTGCCTTTGAAATAGTCTAGAAAGAGGTGATAATCACTGGAACTAGGGTGGCAGCAACATGAGTTCAGAGAAAGAGATGGATTTGAGAGATATTGCAGGGTTGCAGGGGCAGAAAAGACTTGGAAACAGAGTGTTTGTGTGTGTGTGTGTGTGTGTGTGTGTGTGTGTATGGTAAGAGGGAGAGAGATTTTTGAGGATGACTCCAAGGTCATCAATCTGGGTGATTGGAAGGGTGGGAACCTGGCAAGAAACAGAGAAATTCAGAAGGGTGGATTTGTAATACTGATTTGTATAATCCTGGACAATATTTCTTTTCTATTCTACTATATTTGCAGAAATGGCCATTTATTCAGTGTTTTTTAAGTTAAAAATAAAAGTAGTTTTTGTTTTTTAAAGAGGGATTAGTTTATGGAACTAAAATAATGTGTTCTGTTTTGGCTATTTTGTTGAGTTGAATTGTAGATGCCCATATAATATTCTCAAGAGAATGCACTGACCACCTAAACCAAATAGTCTGTCTTCTTTTAAGCAGTCTCCTTTTGCTACAAATTGATCAGCTGGAATCCTGGCCTGTCAAAAAATCTCGTAAGTTAGGTTTGTTGACCACTTCTGGGTGGGCTGCTAAAAGTAAGTTCCTGGAACCTGGGCTCAAAGACCAAGCTGCCAGTTGCAGGGTGTTGGTGGTCCATGAAGACATCCAGTCCTAGCAAGAGGTAGACCCAGTCCCTCCTCCACCTAGACCCAAGCCATTTCTTAGCACCCACATTACCTTTGATAAGTTCTTGCTGCTTAATCAAAATTTTCCTTATTTCACTCAACCAGGCTGTCTTGGATTCCATTGTCTGGGCCTAAAAAGGAAGGACAAGATGACGTTCGGGGACTTTCCCCAAGTCCAGCTTTGGAATGATAGAACAAAGAAAAGGGAGAGGTGGTCAAAAGGGAGCATACTCTAGGAAGGCCCAAGTTCTGCATTTAAAGTTACTGTTGATCATGGAAGTCAGTTACCACCACCTTCAGTAGGAACCACCCAACCATTTTCAAGGTCTTCAATTGAAGGCATAATACCCATAATACCCTAAACCACCATAAAATCCAGTGTAGACATTTTGTGTGTTGCACAGGAAGGTGTCTTTAAATAATCTTGATGTGGTTTAGTTTAAATTTGACTTTTAAAAGAAGAAAGAAAAAAGGAAATAAGCAAATATTAATTAAGCACCTACCATGTGTCATACACCTTGCTAAGCACATTGCAAACATTATCTCATTAGATCCTGACAACTCTAGGAGAAAGATGCTATTATTATCACCATTTTACATTGAGGAAACTGAAGCAGAGGTGTAGTGACTTGCCCAGGGTCACATAGCAATAAGTATTTTAGGACAAATTTGAACTCAGGTCTTCCTGATTCAATGTCTAGTTCATTGTCCACTCTGCCACCTAATGGTTGCTTAAGAAAAACAAAACAGGGGGCAGCTAGGTGGTGCGATGGATAGAGCACAGGTCCTGAAGTCAGGAGGACCTGAGTTCAAATCTGACCTCAAACACTTAATTCCCTATCTGTATGGCTTTGGGCAAGTCACTTAATCCCACTGCCTTGCAAAAAGCAGAAAAAGAAAAAAGAAAAACAAAACAAAAACATTTTGTTTCTGGACTGACAATTAAGATTTCATTTGGGAGAATTTCTACTAATTTTTGAACGCTATAAGTTTCTAGATCTAGAACTGAAAGGGACCTCTAAGGTCATTGAGTCTAATTCCTTATATAATAGAAGAGGAAACTGAGGCCCAAGGAGATGAAGTCACTCACCTAAGGTCACACAAGTAGTAAGGGAGAATTTGAACCCAGAGTATCTGACTCCAGTGCTTTTTTCCACTGTGTTCTAACACAAATGAATCATATGGAATTGGCTAGGGTACTGAGAAGGTAAGGGACTTGGCCAGAATTGAGGCAGGATTTTAATCCAGCTCTTCTGCTTCCAAACTCAGTACTCTAGACACTATACCAGGTTGCTTCTCTTCACGGCAATGATTTTGTTAAAAGCTATCCACAAAGCAGCTGAAAATGTTTAAACCAAAAATGTTGTTGTTCAGCCAGTTTTTGGTCATGTTCAACTCCCCATGACCTCATTTAGGGTTTTCTTGGCAAAGATACTGAAGTGGTTTGCCCTTTCCTTCTCCTGTTCATTTTAAAGATGGAAAACTGAGACAAACAAGGTGAAGTAACTTGTCCAGAGTCTCACAATTAGTAAGGCCAGATTTGGAAGAGGGAGAGGGAGAGGGAGAGGGAGAGAAGGGAAGGGAAGGAAGGAAGGAGGGAAGGAAGAGAGGGAAGGAGGAAAGGGAGAAGGAAGGATGGAGGGAGAAAGGAAAGAAGGGAGGAAGGGATGGAAGGAGGAAAGGAAGAAGGGAGGGAAGGAAGGAAAGAAAGAAGGAAGGACAAAGGAAAGGAAGGAAGAGAACAGGGGATGGGAAGAGAAGGGCAGAGAAGGGAAGGAAAAGGAAAGGGGAAAGGGGAAAGGGAAGAGAAAAGGAATGAAAAGGGAAAAGGAAAGGAAAGGAGGAAGGGAAGGAAAGGAAAGCAAAGGAAAGGAACAGGGGAAAAAAGAAAAAACACTCCAAAGCACATATACTCTTCCATTAGGTGACTCCATGTTTACCTCTCCCCATCTCCCAAATTAATTATAGCACTGGTGTCAAAGATCTAGATTCAAATGTGTAGATGAATTGCCTTTCCTTCTGTCCTTCCCTGAAAGAAGACAGCTGAGGGTAGCTTGTGGCACACCTGGCTGGGGTCCCAGTCACATTCTTGATGGGAAGAAGCCAAACTCTAGGGTGCCACAGTTTTGTGGTCTTGTAATTGTGACAAGTAATGCCAGTCATTCTTAGAAACCTGCCTGGAGCATTTCATTAGCATGTGAATGCAGCTACCTTAGATACCTGCTAAAGCTGATACTCCCAGGATAGGAATGTACCAACTGGTTTCCAAGTCAGGAGACCAGAGTTCCAAAATTGATCCAATTACTAAGTACCCAGGGCAAATCACAACCTCTCTGAACCATTTTCTCATCAGTAAAATGAGAGGGTTGGAATAGAAGGCTCAGATGGCTTCTCCCCAGTTCCAGTGCAGCCAGGTGGTGATGCACTGCATAGAGATGGGAATCAGGAAGACTCCTTTTCCCGACTTCAAATCTTCCCTCAGACACTTCCTAGCTATGTGACCCTGGCCAAGTCACTTCATCCCCTTTGCCTCAGTTCCTCAACTGTAAAATGAGCTGGAGCAAATAGCAAACCCTATCAGTATCTCTGCCAAGAAAAACCCAAATGGGGTCACAGATTCTGAAACAATTGAACAAGAAAAACAGTATGGCTTCTTCCAATTCTAAATCTATGATCCTATGATTTGAGCAAGTCTCTTCCCAAATTTGGACCTTAGTTTTCTCTTCTGTAAAATGATGGCATTAGATTATTTAGAAATTGAAGAACCCCTCCAATTTCAAATATGTAATCCTATTGTCATATGATCTATATGACCTTGGCCATGCACCTTTCCTTCTAGCCTATGTTTCCTCATCTGTAAAAGGGATTGGATTTTATCATCTCCAAGATTCCTTCCCTACTCTAACATTTTACTATCTCCTAAGTAAATGTTCTAGAATGATATGGCTATATGTTTTAATCATGTTTCAAACACTATGGGAAAGGAACTTTGATGGGAAAACTTTTGGAGATGAAAAGACATCCCATGATTTACGAGATTTATAAATTCTGACTTGTATATAACAGGTTTTCTGAATGCAGACCATGACTTGAGAGGCCATCTTAGAAAGGTGCTGACCTGCACAATGTAAACTTCTTCACGCCCACTGTACCAGATTTCAAATTTGCGGTTATCTCCCTTCACGTTCTCAGTGATTCCAATGGCACTCATCTGCAAAACAAGGACACATTCTCGTGAGCCTTTTATTTCAAATCTGAGATTTAACTAGGGCCATGCACAGTACCATATTCTACATAAAAAAATGTCACGCTCCCTACAAAATGAACATTTTGTGCTCAGCAATTATGAATTACCAAGCTACAAATTCTATTGTAGTTAAGAACATATAAATGTTTTCGGTGAAACATTAGAGCTCAACTCTAAGTACTCATTGTAATTTGGAAAATGGATTATTAGTTCTAGAGGAGATAAAAAACAAACATTATAAATCCGAGCCAAGTGATTCATTTTAAATTGGTCCTGTGTAAATCTTTAAATAGGTACTTTTTTAAAGGAACTGCATCGGGTTTTTTCATGTTTTTTTAATCAGACACAGAAGTAAAAATGTCCTTTAAGTTCAACAAGAAAATGTTTCCAAGAAATTGACTTAAGACAGCTATATTTCATTACTTGGTCACCTGACACATTTATTTAGTTTTATTTAACTCTGTTCTATTCAGTCAATACCCAAGTAATGAGAAAACAACCTGGAAAATCCATCCAAATGGCCAACTGTACACTGCCTCCCTCTATCCTCACCCACCAACCGCTGAGAGAGAAACAACATTTGGTGGACCAATGGTACAACCTCTTTCCCACCACCTCCTTTCTTCTCCAACCATGGAATTGTATACAAAGAATGCTATCCCATTTTATTCTATCTTTCACCACTAACAGTACAGCTGATGTCCTCTCAAGTCCTCTTTTCTCATAGATGTACATATATGTTTTCTTTAACCCCTTACACCTTCCCCTTGTTCCTCTAACTTTAGCCTGGTTTTCTCAGGGGAAAAAAATCACATTTGCTATGTACTTCATTGGTAAGAAATAAACAAACCATGACTGGTAGGAATATAACTAGTGAAACTCCTCCATCAAGGAAAAGGAAACCCACATATTTTACAGAGAAGAGACATACTGAATAATCAAGGCCTTTAATCTCTACAAGTGTCTAGAAATTTTCCATCAAAGATTTGTACCATCACAGAATGCCAGACCTGGAAGGGACTTTATACTTTATTACTTCCAACTCACTCATTTTACAGAGGAAGAAATTGAGGCCAAAAAGGAGGCAAAGTAATAGACCTGGAACTCAAGTGCAGGCCTTCTTATTTCAACTCCAGAATTCTTTCTATCACAATATGCTGCCAATCGCTAGTTTTCTTTAAACAGTATTATTTTATTGAGTGATATCTTACTGCATTTTACTTTTCCCCAGTTTGCTTAATTATAGCTTCTCTATAAGGCAGAGAAGGGCTTTGTCTGCATTGGTAGAGAAAATTTTCTTACTAGGAACTCCCCATACCAAGGAAATATTTGGCACAAAAAGCAAAAAACGGATTTGATAGGTTTGAATGGCCTAGTCTGAGAACTATTTATTTATAGATGTTGATGGAAAGGGCAGCTAGGTGGTGCAGTGAATAGAGTTCCAGGTCTGAAGGCAGGGAAGACCTGAGTTCAAATACAGCCTCAGACACTTACTGTATGACAAGGCTCCGGGAAAGTCGCTTCATCTTATTTGCCTCTGTTTCATCATCTGCTATAATGAGTTGGAGAAGGAAATGGAAAATTGCTCCAAGTGCCTTTGTCAAGAAAATCCCAAATGGGGTAATAAAGAGTCAGATGCAACTTAAACAACCCAACAAGAAATTGATAGAAAGAGCTTTGACTATTGAATCTGGTGAGACCAGAATCTGAATCCTGCATCTACTAGCTATGTACCAAGGAGAAAAGTCACCTCACCTCTATGAGCCTCAGCTTCTTTATCTGTAAAGTGGGGATAGTGATCATTGTATGACTTACATCACAGGCTGGGTGAAATGAGGAAGCTTCAAGAACTATGTACAAGTCCATTGGTACAATTTTGGGGTATCATATTCTTAAGAAAAGGCATTCTGAGCTGCAAACACTGAGGTTTTTGACTTGTCTGCCTAAGAGAGATGTCTAAGTAGAGGATGAGGGACAGGTGAAGAAGAGGAAAGGCGAACAAGAGGTTACAAGTACCCTTCTCCTTCTCCTCTGATACTCAAAAGGCAAATTTCATATTTCCTTCTCTATCTCAGGTGGTCATGAAAAAAATCCTATAGCATTCTGTTATCCCCCCCCCCCCACCAGGGGTACCCTGGTCAAGGAGTTCTAACTTTTAACTTCATTTTGTAACCACATGGGGGAGACCCAAGGACATTAGCAGTAGGTCAAGAAAACTAACACTGGAACTAAAGATTCCCAGGGCTCCCAACTAGCTCTCTGCTAGTGCCACCAGAGCAAAGCATTTCCTTCCTGTCTCCAGAGGAGGGTTTAGTCAACACTGTTAAAGTCTGAGTTATTAGGATACATACTTTTGAAAATTGGTTTGCAATTCAATTTGGTTAGCTGCAAGTGAACTGCTCTTAGATGACCTTCTGTGTATCTACAGGAGGGCAGATGTGAACATTCTGGCCAATTTGGAGGAGGAGGACTACAGGGTGCTGATTCTATTGGTTTAGAGAACTTCTGGTGAGAAAACTCCCTCTGACCATGCAAATTAG
This sequence comes from Macrotis lagotis, assembly GCF_037893015.1. Classification (NCBI taxonomy): domain Eukaryota; kingdom Metazoa; phylum Chordata; class Mammalia; order Peramelemorphia; family Peramelidae; genus Macrotis; species Macrotis lagotis. The sequence goes on from NC_133666.1 coordinate 34,525,661, forward strand.
TAGCTAGCCTGCAATTTGCAGGCTCAGAAAATTGCCTATAAATATTAGAAAATCTGTCTGCATGGTTTAATATCCTAGATTACAGTAATATGTTTCAGCTAGACATCCATGGACTCAGAACAAATATAAATTTCAATTCTGCTCCAAACAAATATTATTTGACCAGAGTCCAACAGAATCTTGGAGACCACCTAGTCAAGGAGTGCTTAACCTGAGGTACATGTGCCCCCAATGGAAATGGGACACTGATGGCAAAACAAAGTACATCTTTATATTCACTAACTTCTAATTGAAATTTAGCATTTTCTGAAATTGCTTCAAACATTTTTTTCCAAGGGGAGGTCCAGTCTTCACCAGACTGCCAAAGAAAAAATTAATTCTTTCAGTTTTATAGATAATGAGACCTAGAGAGGTAAGATGATTAACCCAAGGTCACACAACTGGTACAAGACCAGAATCCAGGTCTCCAAATGACAATCCAAGGTCTTTCCAATGAGTTTTGCTGCTGTCACATTTCAATCATTTCTTTCTTTGGAAAGTTAAATCTATAAAGTCAGAAATCCTTCATGCAGTTACCTTTTGATGGTAATGAGAGTGATTTTGTAGAACTCAAATCATATGGCATGGAAGGAAGAAATGACCCAGGAAAACACCCATTCAGATGATGGCATTTCCTGAGCCAAAAATAAGGGCATGTGGTCTAACAAAGCCTCATTCACAGGGACACATTTTTATCTTGAAACAGGGACAGTCCTGGAAAAATCTGGGATGTCAAAAGTCTACTTGCTTCTCTGTTGGCAACAAAATCAATTTTCTTCATAAAAAAACAAGGACCCCAGTATATCTGTATGATATTTTCTACTCCCATACTCCTCACCAACCCTATCCCTTGATTGCAGGGAGCAAACCTAAGGGGTTTTTTGGGTTTTTATACTCATAAATTCCTCCCCCCCCATTGGTTGGAAACAGCAGCCCTAAAACTCTGAAGGCTTACTAAGAGCATCTGAAGAGGTTAGAACAGTGATTAAATCACTCTCCCACTTCCAGCAAACAGATTTAATTATACATAATTCCCACCTCTTCAACTGCTCTTACCACCAGGTTGGGGATTGCTGGGTCCATCAGGAAGGAAATTAGAGTGAGAATAAAAACTCTTGAATTTGCTCATCAAAAGCAATGAGAAAATTCTGGAAAAACAATTTGGCATCTCACAGTCAATAAATCTAAATACCCTTTGATCTCAAGATATCACTATTGGGTATATACCCCAAGCATGACAAAGGCAGAAGGCAAAAAGGACATTTATAGTAACATTGGTATTACAGCAAAGAACAAGACAGAAGGTGACTCAGGGAAGAGATAAACAGACTGTGGTATATGATTGTAATGGCATAATATTGCACCATAAGAAAAAAATCAGAGTACAGCAAGCAGAATTAGGACAACAATGTACACAGAGGACAAAGAAAAACAACATTGAAAAACATAAGAATTCTGATCAAAATAGGAACCAGCTATGCCTTCAGCTGACTGCAACTGAAACAGAGCTTCCACCTTTCAACAGAGAGATGCTGCATTTTCAGGGGACATGGAATGAGAAATACAGGTTTGGATATGGCCAATATACTCATTTCTTTTGCCTAGATTGGGGTCCTTTACCTTTTTTGTGTTGTGGATTCCTCTGGTAGATAAGGCCAATAAACCCTTCTCAGAGTAATGCTTTTAAGTGAATAAAATAAAATGCATAAAATGACAAAGGAAATAAAAGGTTAGTCAAAAGTAAGGTGATTTTTTTTCCTCTTCTGAGTTCACAGACTCCCTCTGAAACCTACATATAGACTCTTTGGGGATTTGGCAAAAATGTATTTCTTTATTATTAGGGTGGGTTCTAATGGGTCTGGGGAAAGGACCGCTGGGAAGTGAGCTGCTGTTGTTTTTTTTAAAGTGTGTGTGTATATATATACACATATACATATATGCATATATATATATATATATATGTGGAGAAAGAGAGACAGAGAGAGACAGAAAGAGAGACAGACAGAAAGAGAGAGAGAGAGAGAGAGAGAGAGAGAGAGAGAGAGGAAAGGGGGAGAGAAATACAAGCGAGAACATGTAGAGAAACACCATAGGTTCTAAGTCTTTGAGTCCACCTCTGCTCATAGGATTCTTTGAAAAGTGTACCAAGAGACAGAACAATGTGCTGCAACATGATGACAATACACCACAGTGATGCACAGTCAATGAGAAAGAGTTTCAGAAAGGAAAACAGTGGCGAGCAGACAGCAAGTACAACTTGTCTTCACAAACCCAAAGGAATGCCCTTGTTCAGGGTTGTCTGCACACCACAATGGGTTTTCAGGGGAGACCTGTAGGGAAAGACATATACATGGATGCATCATATGGCAAGAGATTAAATATATCTTACTTTCAAATAGTGCTTAAAGCTATAGAAGGGTGTTCTCTCATGTCCGTCTCCATGTTCATCTCTCCTCTTACAAAATACAATAGCTTTCTCATACAAGAAAAGGTGGCGCTGCATGGGCTTGAATCGGGCAAAGTCCTTCATTTTGGTGGTACCTTTTCTATGACTAATCCAAACACTGAATGATCCTTGCATTAATACCCTGCCCAGGTCACTTAGGTTACCCTAGAAATGAAATGTAAAAAAAAAATCATTAGTGTGCCAACAAAGATGCCAAGAATCAGGAATAGTCAATATTGAAAGGATTATGGGAAGAAAGGCATATGAATATGCCCTGGGCAAAACTGTGGATTAGTCTAGACATTTTGGAAAACAATTTGGAATTATACAAGAAAGCTCTTTCTATCCATTCACTCAGTGATACTACCAGATAAGGGGACAACTGAGACAGAAAGACAGACTCCATATACCAAAGACTCATAGCAATACTTTGGGAGGTCAGCACTAACCTGTTCTAGGTGTCCATCCACTGGAGAATGGCTAAATAAATTGTGATATAAGGATGTATAGGAATATTACTGAGCCATTAGAAATGACAAATATGAGAAATTGGGAAAACACGGGGAAGATCCATGTGAATTGATACAAAGCAAAGAAAGTAGACTTGGTAGAATAATTTCAGCAAAGGTCACTATATTAGAAAGGAAATGAATGTAAAAGGTAGCTTGAATTTAATATTGAATTCAGTTCCCCCAAATTAATGAAACATACTTCTCTCCTCTGTCTCAGTAAAGAGGTGGGGGTCTATCTTTGTTAAATGTCACATAACCTCAGGAGAGGTAGCTGTTTTATATAGTTTTCTTTAACTTTTTTTGTTGTGGGTTCAGAGAGTGGAGGGGTGGTAGTATTATCAAGGAATGGATATAGGAATTGATACCAAAAGGTATCAATAAAACACCCCTATTACACATGAACCTGAAAATCATAACAGCATATAGGTCTATGTCATCAGATCTGAAGAGCCCATTCCACTTGAGACACCCAAGTAGATGAAACATAACCAATTCTCATCATCCCAATAGTTCATACAAAGCATTGGTCCAGGTGTTCATAATTACTGCTCCCCACTTACATCATAGCCAGTAATGGCAGTCTGATGCATGGAATCATTGACCGACTTTAGCAAGTCCAACATCGCAATGAGAGCTTCCTGGAGCTGTTGGACACCTTCACAGCCAGCACTGTATTTGAGTAACTCCTAGGGAAAGACAACCAGAACCAAACTCAATATTACCTGATATTAACAATTCAAGAAAAGAAATAGATGCAAGGCTTGGTTGGTTGTTTTCCATCATAACACAACCTCTCCAATGAAGTTCAGAGAATATTTCACTGACCTCACACATTACTTTAGTGCCACAGTCACTAATTCTTTTCAAAAACAAGGAAGATATAAAATGGAGCCTTATGGCTAGGAAGCAAAGGCTATGTAGAGCATTGGGCTTCTGCAAGTGTTTGGATATCAGTTTAAAAGGCAGAACTGTACATAAGTGAGAGATAAATGGATCAGATATGCAATAAAGAGAACCCAGCTCCGGTCTCGTTTGAGACCTTGTACCAACTTTAGGGCATTCATTCTCTGGGAGCCTCAGTTTCTAAAATCAAGGATAATAATATTTATGCCACCTGCTCTACGGGGCTGTCGGGAGCAAAACTATAAAGAATAAATATAAACGTAAGGTATTGTTAAAACTTGTGGGGAGCCTGCTTTATTCTTGTGGCACAACAGTTCATGTATATAAATATGCACACAACCTGGCCTGCTCCAGAATAAAAGAAACAGAGGCTGCAACAATACTCTGGGGGAATGCTATCTTTATCTTTTCCCAAGGAAGCCAAGCAACCTCTCTTGCAGCACTTCCATTCCATTATGAGACAGGGGTTTGCATTTTAAATTTTTATTAATTCTTATTGAAGGTTATGCATGTGAGTTCCTCATAAAAAAACCACCAGGAAAACAGCTCTTTGGATGGATAATTAAATGGCTAAGACAATTCCAGATGTTCTCAGTTGGATGATGGTTGAAGTTTATGCCAAAGGGCCTTTCTCACATGATCCTTTAAAAATAGGCATACCTTGGCTGATGTCATTAAGTGGTTCTATAAAACTTAAAATTGGGAGAAACAATGTTGCAGGGAGCCACTAAGAATTATATATCAGGAGTAAGCAATGCATCAGTAAGCCGACTCAGAGGAGTTAAAACCTCAAGCGCTGAAGCATGAGTTCAAAGCCAAGCATCTGATTAGCATTGCAGAGATAATAAATGATACCATGGAGAGGGGTTCTGAGATAATGTACCAATGATGCTGCTGTGAACAAGCGTTGGTTGGGGCAAAATTATGCAAGGTATTATCGAATAATGTTTTTATTAGAAAATCCTTTGTCCTTCATTTAAAGTTCTCTACCAGTCTGGCGCCTGCTAACCTTTCCAGTCTTATTTCATATTTCTCTTCTTCATATACTCTCCGTTCAAGGCAGATGAGCCTGCTGGCTGTTGCCTGTAGACAACATTTTGTCCTCTCCACCAACTTCTTTGCATGGGTGGTTTTCCAAATGTGTGCATTTTCTTCTAATTCCTGTCTCTCAGAATCCCTGGTCCTTCCAGGGACTACTACATAGCTTAGGGACTACTATGTGAGGTCTTTCCCAATTGTCCCCATCCATTAGCACTCATTTGGTCTTGAAGTATCTTTGTAATTATTATCTGTGGCAATCATGTCTCCCTAGTAAATTTAAGTTCCTATAAGGCAAAGATTTTTTTCTTTGCATCCCACAACCTAGCATAATGTCTGACTCATATCTAATATAATACTTAATATTTGGTATTTACTAAAGAAATGTGGCCCAGTGAATTGAAATGAATAAAGCCAACTGACCCGCAATGGAGGGCTTGGGATGGGTAGGCATTCATTGATGGGATGCCATCCATTTTGCTGGAGGGAAGAACGAAACCAACTTTCAGAGTATTTGGGGAATGTAACATGACAAAAAATTGGTACTTGACTTGGCAAGGCTTAGAGTCTACCTCTTCCAAATGTGGCCTAATGAACTATCAAAACCTTTGGTAATTTCCCCAGAAGTTAATAAAGCAACAAAAGGTATCACGGGAATACCTTCAAAAGCAACTGATATTTTGTCAGCCGCTGCACTGGTTTGAGCAAATAGGAGTCAAGGCCAAGTTTATGTTCCAGTTTCTTTTGGCATTCCTGAGTTACAAAAAAGACAAAAACAGAAAGATCAGTGCATCCGAAGTATACCATGTACTCATAAAAGTGCCACTTTTATTTTAGGTTTTTGCAAGGCAAACGGGGATAAGTGACTTGCCCAAGGCCACACAGCTAGGTAATTATTAAGTGTCTGAGGCTGGATTTGAACTCAGGTCCTCCTGACTTCAGGGACCAGTGCTCTATCCAGTGCACCACCTAGCCGCTCCTAAAAGTGCCACTTGTTAAATGACAAGTTCAAAAATGTGTATATCTGTGAAGCTTCAAATAAGAGAAAGAGGAAAAAGAGAAAGAAACCAGACAACATCCCAGATGGCATAAGAGTTTAGTGTGTTTAAGACAGTTTACAAGAGACTGGAAATGATCCCATTAATGTGGTGGAGGGAAGCCCTTAAATTCTATAGCCCTAAAAAGCAGTAAGCTTACTGAATCATTTACACTTTAAAAGGTTCATTAGTCCTGAATTGGGTATGTTAAAAAGATGTATAAAAGGGGAAAAAAACATTTAGGGAAAGAAAGATGGACTGGAGACTAACATGAAAACATTTCCTAAGACATTAATGCAAATGAGTATGGGTTCCATAGGCCATAGGCCTGGGAAAAAACTAGTCTGAGTTGAAAAGAAATCACATGAGATGTGCGTAAAGGACTTTTTCAAGAAACAGGAAAACATAACCCACATCATTGGCACTAGATTTCTTTAGGCTATTGTCATACTATCACTAGACAGCATGACCACAACCTTGGGTCTGAAGTTGTGGGGACTTCCAATTAGACAGATCGTTTGGACCAGTTGAAAAGATTAGAGGGCAGTTTGCAAAATAAAGATAGCTTACATGGATGGAGGAAAAAATTAGGCAATCAACAAACTGGAGCACTCTTGCATGCTCAGTACAGTATAATGGAGAAAATGAGAAACTCAAAGTCCAGAAAACTTAGATTCAAATCGACCTCTAACTGGTTATATGACCTTGGGCAAGTCACTTAATCTTAATTTCTTCATTTGTAAAATAAAGAGGTTGGATCCACCAACCCCGAACCTTTGAGCATTCAATTTATTATGTGTATTACATGTGGGATAAGTCTAACAGCAAAATTCTAGGAAGAATTAGCATAACTCACCAGTTTTCCGCCCTCCTCAATAAAACAACACTCACCTGGAAAAAGGCGCTTTCTGAGCACTGCCTCCAAAGCAGTTCCGACCTGGGTTTGTTCTGACAGTACTTCTCATAGATCTGAAAATCAATTCTCTGGGAGAGAAAGAAAATGCAATATTGTCGGTATTTTCCCAATGGATTAATCACAAGGCAAGATTAAAAGCACGTGTGGAGGTACGTTAATACCTGTGGAGAACAGGCCCATTCTCTACTACATCACGATGAAATGACACTAACTGTGTGACTTTTGTTAAGTCCTTTTCCCTGCCTGGGTCTCAGTTTCTCCCTCTGTCAAATGAAGGGGGGGACTAGATGGCCTTTAAGGTCTTTTCCAGCTCTAGATCTAGAAAATGATCTCCCCAGATGGGTTTAGTGATTTTTAAAAAACCAATACATTTTCTATGACTCTCAGGAGTAAACTCTTGTTTTCCATGCCTTTCTACCTTAGTGGCTTTGCAATTAAAGATTGTTTTTCAGATCTGGGTTTCCAAGAACATACATTTGAGGAGAACATGCCACCTGGAGTCAAGGTCTCTGCTTTAACAAAGGACAACATACTCACAATAGCTCAAATACAAACAGAACCCTAGATTCTCGAGACCAACTGGGGTCCCTTGGAACAGCAAAGCAGGAATCTTCGAACTTGGAAGCTAACTGGGCCTAAGAACTCCCAAGTCAAGAAGTTCTCTTTTAAGGCATGATTTTGTAGGAGGGGGAAACTATATTGGGAAATGAAAAGTGATTTAACCAACCCTTTCCAGGAAACAAAATCCCACGCGTTGTGGTGTTTCAAGACAGCTTTCCAGGCTGTGCAGAAAAATCCTGTGAAAAGTTTAGAGAAGACCAGACAGTTCTTCCATTGTATATAAGAGAGAAAACAATTCTATGAAGTTAAGAATGCCTGATTCATCATTGACATACTTGTTATGGAATTCATAGATTTCAGGCATGTTTCCAAAGAGAACGTCCTTCCTGTTTCTCAGGGCAGGTGGCATAAGTGCTATCATCCCAGGGTTGTCCATCTCCTCTCGGTAGCCCTGGCCAATCCAAAAATAGGCATCAATTTTTTAAGGTCAGACCTTCCGTTGCTTAACAATTTTGTCATTCCTCACCTTTATTGGTATTATTGTTCTTATTTTAACAGATGAGAAAACTGCGATTCAGAAAGGTTGTAACTTCCTCAAGGTCATAAAGCTGCTAAGCATCAGGGACAGAACGTGAGACTTTCCTAACTCCAGTTCAGTGTTCTTTCCTCCCTCCCGTGAGCCTATTAATTCCACAAAGTGTCTTGAGCAACTTTCCATTGACATCCATGTCTATACTGTTGTCTTTTGGACTTCCTGGGTCATCATTATTAGAACATATGCTGGCTGAATGAGTAAAGCCAGGCTCTTACTTTAGGCTGAGTTCGTTATGTAAGAGAGAAGTTCTTTCAGACATAGAGTAGCTTATTGTGGTTGGTACCTTAGGGATCATGATGTGTGATGAGAATGGTTCTGGACTTGGGGTTCAGATGACTCACGTGTAAGTTTTATCTAGTTCGGCCATGGCTTGGACAAATTCTTTCAATTCTGTGGGCTTCAAAATTTCTCATCCACACAAATGGGGACAATGATATTCCATCCCTACCTAATTCTCAGGGTTACAGTTAGAGCCAAATGAGCATATACAATATGATTATAAACCTTAAAGCACTGAAACAAATTTAACATCATTTGATTGTTAACTCTTTTAGGTAGGAGCTCCTGTTCTTTTTGAAAATTGTATTCTAGCATCTGGCATATAAGCCCTTATTAAACACTTGTGGAATTGGATTGGATCAGAGTTCAACATAAAAGAAACATCCTGTTGACATACACTTAGTAACAATTTAGTCTAGAATGAATATGAACATCAAGGCAGCCTTGCTAGAGGGCAGGACTTGGAATCAAAAAAGTAGGATTCGAATCCAGGTCTGGATTCGAATCCTACCCCAAGCACTTAGTGGTTATGTAACCCTGGGCAAGCCGCTTAATTTTTCTGAGTATTAGACACCTCCTTAGGACTTGCCTACAAAATCAAAGATGGGATAACATTATCAGGACTACTTACCTCACTTAGCTATTGTGAAGATTAAATGAGACAGTATGTAAAAGCACTGCAGTTTTAAGATTTAATAACTTAAAGCGACAAGACTTTTGAGACATTGTTGATTTCAGACAAGGGGGAGGAGGGGAGGGAAATGACTGAAATACAAATGGCACTTACCACCAAGACAGTGAACAGCTCTTCCACATATACCCTCTCAGTCTCAATTAACTCATTTATAACATGGCTGGGAAGAAAAGGGAAAAAAACACCTTTAATTACTAGAATCTCTATTTCTTTGGTCATTTAAGGTTATAAAAACCTAAATAAACCCTATGAGGTAGGTAAGTGCATAAAAACACAATTGCCATCGTACATCAGTCAGAATTGTGCTGTCAAATGAGAATCAGATGATCTAAGCTGCCTTTATTTTAAGAAAGAAGAACCAGCACAGACAAAACACCTGCTCGTGCTTTTAGTCAAAGTGAAATATTAAGTCCTTTTGGGTTGAAACATCAGTTACTGAAATCTTGCTACAAGATTTCTAAGCTAAACACTGTTCATTCTCCCAACCCTTGAACCAGATCAAATGATTTTTAAAAATTTATTCTGGAGACTCAAAAACATCAATTTTCTTTAAAAAAAAATTATTAGCAAAGAGTGAATTTGAAGCACAGAAAACTGGATTTGAGGCCTTACTAACTGGATGACCTTAAGTAAGTCACTTCCCCTCTCTAGGCCTTCTTCTTTCTCTATAAAATAAGGGAATTGAGTTAGATGGTCTTCAAGGCCCCTTCCAGCTCTAGGTACTTCAATATTCCAATGGATCTACATGCATAATCACAAGATAGACATATATGTATGTGTGTGCACAGTCCCTCCAATGATACAAGCTGAAAACCATCAATGCCTGCCCATCCATCTATGTCTTCTCATAAATTTACTATGGGTAAGGGCAGCCTACCCAATGAACAAGGAGAACTCCAGTTCTCCTGATGGCTTGATAATAACAATGAATCATCTAGAATACCTTTCTCTTATTAAAATGACTGGCCCTATCTTCTTTTTTTATCTATACAATAATGATTTATTTATAATAAAGTCTGATCCTTATTCTCCAAAGTAGAATCTTTAAAAAAACTGATTATAAAATTTTAGTCATTTTTTTTCACACAATTTCAAATTGCTTTCCAAAGTGCCTGGATGAGTTAATTTACAATGCCATCAACAATGTCTGTCTTCCTACAGTCACTCCAATAGAGATCATTTTTTTCATCTTTGCCACTTTCCTAGGTATGAGGTAAAACCATAAAATTATTTAAATTGGCATTTATCCTATTTTTAGTAACTTGTAGAAATATTTCAAATAGTTGTTAATGGTCTGCATTTCTATTCAAAATTTCTTGTCCATCTCCTTTGATCTCTTATCTATGAAAGAATAGCTCCTGGTCCTATATTTGTGTTAATACCCCATATATCTTGTCATAGATAGGTAATACAAAGTTCCCCTCCTTTTTATTCTAGTTGTATTGATATATTGTGCTTTTACATCACCAATTCTGGTGCATCAACTCCTCCTTCCATAAACACTCTCTTGGTCAATCACTAATACTAAAGAATAAAAACTAAGAGCAAACAAAGTTCAGCAAAACTAACTGACAAATTAAAAAGTTTGATCTTATATGCATGAGTGACATATCCATATCTCTTTCCTCTTTAAACAAGCCAGAGGAGAAGGGCAAGGTACTTCCTCCTATCTCTTCTTTGGGGACAAGGACACTCATTTTTGTTCTTTCCAATTAGTCATCATATAGTTGACTTCACCACTCCCTAAGCAGTGAATTCTGCTATAAATATTTTAGTATATATGGGTCTTTTTTTGTCATTGACACCTTTGGGGTCTATGATTAGTCACAGGATCTTTGAGTCAAATGATATGAATATTTTAGACATTTTCTTTGTATAATTCTAATTTACTTTCCAGGATAGACCAACTCATAGTTCTTCCAGCAGTGCATCAGTATGTCCAATCTTTCTACAACTCATCAGTCTTCTTGGGGTTTTGTCAGTTTATGCAAAAGCTTCTCAAAGGAATCAAAGATAGAAATAAAGGTACGATATATACCAAAATATTCACAGTAATATGGATTGTAAAAGCTCAGAACTAGAAACAACATGGTTTTTCATTGATGAGTTGTTAACTAAATATTTCAGTATAATAATGTAATAAAAAATGCATTGTTCTATCATTTCTGTCACGTCCAGCTCTCCATGATTCCTTTTAAGGTTTTCTTGGAAAAGATAATGGAGTGGTTTTGCCATTTATTTCTCCAACTTATTTTACAGATGAGGAAACCAAAATGAACATTTAAAGTGGTCTATCCACGTTCACACAGTTAGTAAATGTCTGAGACCAAATTTGAACTCAGATCTCCCTGACTCCAGACTCAAAGTTATACCCACAGAGCCAACTAGCAGTCCCTAATGAAATAACACTGTGTTACAAAACAATGAAAATGAGACCTAGGAGAAACATGGGAAGATTTGAATCAGCTGATGTAAAATGGAGTGTGCAGAATCAGGGAAAAATATGCAATCTATACAAATTTTAACAATGGAAATTGACATCCTTCCTTATGAAGGAGGGGGCTGAGAATAAAGACTACTGCCTACGTTGTCAGATGAAGTTGATATGTTGATTAGTTGGTTTTGATTGATTTTTTCCTTTGTCACAAGGGAAACTGCCCTGGGAGGGGAAGAGGAAGGCATATATGCAGAAATGTCTGTGTGGGTTTTGAAGGCAGCAATAAAATCTCTTAAAAATTTAAGTAGCTAAAGAATTCACCGAAAAATTATCACAGCAATACTAAAATTTTTCTGGACAATAGAATTGTTTTTCCTACATTTATTTCTCTCAGAGAGGCAATACAAAAGTGGCTAGAGGGTTGGTCAGCTCTGTTACAATAAATGTTTAACAACTATCTCTCTGAAAAAATGTCTGCACGACATGTTTAATCTAATTATTAATGCTTTCACCATTACTTTCTGAAGTTGAGACTACTGGTATCAAACTCCAATTGAAACAGGGCTAATAAACTATTCATAAGCATCCCTGTAGACCTCATATTGACTTAGTTTAAAAGGTAATGTCATCTATGCTTCATTATATTTTTATTTATCTTGTTAAATAATTCCCAATTATATATATATATATATATATACATATATATATATATATATATATATATATGTATAGGTTTTTGCAAGGCAAATGGAGTTAAGTGGCTTGCCCAAGGCCACACAGCTAGGTAATTATTAAGTGCCTGAGACCGGATTTGAACCCAGGTACTCCTGACTCCAGGGCTGGTGCTTTATCCATTACACCACCTAGCCACCCCCCCCAATTATATTTCAATCTGGTTCAGGCCACCCTCAGTAGCATTGCAGCTATGAGCTACATGTTTGAAATCACTGGTCTAAATAATCAACAGAATAATATATCTAGCCCTAATTTGGGGTATTTGCCAATTTCTGAGGTGTGAATGTTCATAATAATGACTTTAACAGGCAGATCTCACAAGCTAGTATGAATTGACTCTAGAACACAGCCTTAGAACCAGGAAGCCCTAAATTTAAAACTTGTCTCTGACACATACATCTTGCATGACCTTCCATGATTACCTAAGCTCTCTATTTCCAAGGAAACTATCTAAGAGTCTATGTTAGACATGAGTATTTAAGACCCTTCCAGTAGTGACATTACTCATCAGGACTACCGAAAATGTAGTGCCCTTAATTCTCTCACCATTTCAATGATTGTTTTAAGCACAATTCGCCCCCTGCCCCATGTCTCTGTCACTTGATAATTTTCTGTGACATTGAGTGGATAGATCCTCTGCCTGCTTTAGAAACTTGCTAGAAGACAATGGTAGTAGAGCTTTTGAAGCAGACTCTTAGTTAAAATTGATTTTCAAGATAACATGAATTAAAATTTTTCTTCTGCCTAGCATGAATAATACTTTAATGTAATTTCTCACTTTGACCCCCGAGAACTTTATCTCTTGAGTATTTTTAAGTCTCAATTCAGAAACTTACTACCTCTATGACCCTGGCCAAGTCACTTAACCTCCCTGAGTCTCATTTTCTTATCTGTAAAATGGAAATTGCAATTGTTCTTTGTCCTTCATTCTCAAAGAAGACCATGACACCAGAGATAATGCCATGACATGCACATGTATTGGTTTTGAGTGAGGGGAGCTGTGCTAAGTCACTAGCCTCACTTCCTCCTCCAGAGTCCTCTGGGTTCAGTGTCCAGATTTGAATCAGGACAATTGGAGATGGTCCCTGATGTGAGACAATCGAGGTAAAGTGACATTTCCAAGGTCACACAACTAGTAGGCTCGATTTGAACTCAGGTCCTCTTGACTCCAAGATCTGGTACTCTATCTACTGCACCACTTAGGAGACAGCAACATCATCAAGCTGGCAGAGCTGGGAAGATCAAAGGAAATAGAGTTTGCAAAGTGCTCTTAAAGCATCATGACTATATGGATTTTTATTATTGCTAGTAGTAGTAGTAGTAGTAGTAGTAGTAGTAGTAGTAGTAGTAGTAGTAGTAGTAGTAAAATGTCTTTATATTCTTAGCCTGGGATACTTATATCATTATAAAAACACCAATTTTTGCAGGATCTGCAAAATAGTATCACCTTCTATTTTCTATGCATTTGATGGTTTCCAAAGTGCTTTCAAGTACATGAGATGGCTAGGGAATGTATTATTTTTTTTCCATTTTACAGAGAAGGAAAGAGCAGTTTAAGAAGGGGAAATGACTTGACCTCACTCATACAACCTCACAAATGAGAATATTGGAATAAAAATCCAGTTCCTCAGTGTCCTGGTATAGTGTGCTCTTTCTCCCTACCCACATGTCTCTGTCTCTGTCTTTCTGTTTCTCCACACACACACATACCCACCACACACACACACACACACACACACACACACACACACACACAGAGAACAATTTAACAGAGAAAATCCTCCAAGGTCCTATAAAAAGTACACAGGCAAGCTAGGATTTGAGCCCAGATAGTCAGACTACCAATCCAATGAACTTTCCATTCCATCATATTGTCTCTCAATCTCCAAGTAACTTCTCTCTGTTAAAGTGGATATGATAGAAGTGGGAAGGGGGGAAGGGGGACAGGACAGAGGGGTACAATACCTTTTAAGCACATTCAAATTGTCTTCATTGTCTGAAATAATGTACTGTACAGAATTTCTCTTCTCTTGATAATCATGCATCACTTCAATCTAGAAGACATTTGAAAGCAATACTTATCAGTTTTACAGTAAAAGCAGATGAGTAGCTGAAAAATCAATCACACCATTTGTTTCAAATTAGGTCTTCACCTAAGTCAGTAACATCCATTTTTCACAACATTCCTGCCTAAATATAAGTTGCAAGATATCAATAGTCTGCAACTTTATGAAACCATGTTCACTAATGGCAAACCAATGACTTGTGATTAAACAGTCAATTTCAGAACATCCAGAACATTCTCTTCCTCTTTGATACTGATCATAACCCTCTATAATGAGAGAAAGTTGCTTGCAGTTCAGATATGATTGAATGACTCGCCTAGGATCAATCAATCAGCAAGTGTCAGATACGGGATTCGAATGCTTGACTATAAAATGTATTAGCAAAGTTTCTTACTTTTCGGGAGTTCTGATTTTTTCTTGATTTCTTCCCAGGAAGAGAGAGATCAAAGGAGAATTTCAAAGAAGAATTAAAATCCATCCCTTCAATAAAAAGAAAGAAAAATGTGAGAATCATTCATTTGACTTTAATATAAATACTGAAATAGATATATCCCATGAATCCTATTTCAAAGAGATCACTCAGAACAATGATTTGAAGAGGAGTTTCATAAGATTTGGGACTTAATTCTAAAAGGAATCAGAATCTTGCAAGGTAAATGAACCATCAGATGAGCTGGAGTAGGGTCTCAATCTCACCTAATAATAGTACAATATCTTAGAGGCCTTTAAAAATGCTGAATAATCAGCACTCACCCTCTTACAATCTCAATCTGCATAAAAGCTTCCACAATTATTAGGATCATCTTAAAAATGATTTGGCAAAGGCAGGGAGCTTAAATAACTAGACCAAATACTCCCTAACAGCCAGTGACTAGAACAACCAAGACTGGATCCTGGAAGTTTCAGGTTTCCAGGAAGGCTAGTATTCAGCCAATTTGAGTTCTTAAAAAACCAATGGGTAATTCTGGCTTGGGTTCTCTATACACCATAACTCACTGGTTCTATTTACATGAAAAGTAAAGTCTCTGGGGTTTTTTCCAACATAGAAATTCTCTTTCCCATTTCAAATAATAATTCATTTATGATGTAGAAGATAAGTCCTAAGGAATTGTGAGGTCCACAGATATTAAGTGAGGTCTCTAGGGCCATAAAACTAATAAGCATCTGAGGCAGAATTTGAACAGAGGTTTCCTAACCCCAAGCATATTGTTCTTTCCATAGTGTCTCATTATCTGCATGACAATGAAAAGGATCTATGATTTCATCAGCATTTTGGATTCACAGCGTGTGAGTTCTCTCAATGAGGCAGATCACAACCTACCCATAACCAAGCACATCCATCCTAGACAGTAGCATGACAGTTGTATGAACCTTATTAATAATTGAACTTATTAATCTGATCTCATTTGATGATCTCATCAGCTCCCATGGATTCAACATCCCCATGAAGATGATTTTCAGAACCCTTCATGCATTATCCCATTGCCTACTGGTCATGTAGGACCGAAGTCCCATGGACATTTTAAACTTGACATGTCCAAAATTGAACTCATTATCTCTCCTCACCCCCCAAAACTCTTCCAGCCTCTAAGTTTCCCTATTACCATATTAAGCATTGCCACTGTCCAAAGAACCCAGGTTTACAATCTAGGTGTTACCCATGATGCTGCACTCTTAATCATCCAATAGGTTACTGCCTCCTGTTGTTTCTACCTTTACAACAGTTCCCATAGATGTCCCCTGCTCTCCTCTGACAGGTGAAGGCCCTCTCATCCTTTCGTGACTTGACTCTTCAGCAGTGATAGTGTCCCAGTCAATCTCTCCCCACTCCAGTTTATCCTCTACTTACCTACAAAAGAAATCTTCTAGAAGGGCAAGTCTGATCATAACACTCACCTAGTCAATAAACTCCATGGGCTCCCTGTTATGTCCAGGAACAAATAGAAATTCCTCTTTTTTGACTTCTAAAGTCTTTCCCAATCCTTTGTTTTCCCTACATCTCCAGTCTTCTATGATCTAGAAACACTGACTTTCTTGGTGATTACATAATCACTCCTTCTCCCAACTCTACACCTTTTCACTGACTATCCTTCTAACTTGGAATGTTCTCTTTCTTCCAGCTGTTCACTTCCCTGCTTTCCTTTAAGTCTCAGCTAAGATCCTATCCCTTCTGCAAGAAGCCTTTCCAGGTCCTCTTTCATGTTAGTGCCTTCCCTCTGAGGATATCCCCAATTTATATGTATATGGTTTGTAAATAACTCTTTGCAGATCATCTTCTCCCACAGACTATGAACTCCTTGAAAATCAGGATTGCTTTTCCCACTTAATAAATGCTTGTAGACAGACCAATCACTTTGTCCAGGACTACACAAGCTAAGAAGTGTCAAAAGTAGAATTTGAACCCAGGACATCTTAACTCCAAACCCAACACTCTACTAGACCAAATCACCTTTATTTTCTTTGTTTAAAGAAGAATTAAACCTATTTCTCAGAGAGTAAATGGGCCTTGTTCAATGAAAGTCCAACAACAGATTCAAAAGCACAACAATGACAAGTTAGAGAATAATTATTAACTTTAAATATGATTCTTCTTTTTGGTTTTTGCAAGGCCACAGGGTCATGTGACTTGCCCAAGGTCACACATCTAGGTTCTTAATTATCTGAGGTCACATTTCAACTCAGGTCCTCCTAACTCCAGGGTCGGTGCTCTATTCACTGAGCCACCTAGCTTCCCCTAAATATAATGCTTTAGCTTCAGATGGTTCCAGTGACAGATATCCAATGTATAAACAATCTTTCAGGAAATCTTGTCATGTGTAAAGGAAGGTGGACCCAAACCATATTTAATTCTATTCATGCCCATCCCCACTGGGAAGATACTTCCAAAATTCAGTGTTCAATATTCTACCTGAAGTCAAACAGTCCCAATTCCGCTGGTTTTGGTTTAGGGTTGTTTGTTTATACTGAATTGATTAAATCAATTGACTCTCTGTGGTTCTTTGAGTCTTCATTTGTGGGGTCGTTAGGTGGCGCAGTGGATAGAGCACCGGCCCTGGAGTCAGGAGTACCTGAGTTCAAATCCAGCCTCAGACACTTCATAATTACCTAGCTGTGTAGCCTTGGGCAAGCCACTTAACCCCATTTGCCTTGAAAAAACAAACAAACAAACAAACAAAAAACAGTCTTCATTTGTGAGAAAGAGCTTTTCTACAGTAAGGTAAAGTGGAAAAATACAAAAAAAATCCACAAAAATAATGATCATTTCTATCGTCTCCCACCAAGAGCCAAAGGGAACCAGAAGTATCCTTTATGTTAATGTAAAACCAAAAATATTTTATGCAATTTTATTGAGTCACATAAAAGAGCAGTTCCAAAATGATTTGAATACATTTTGTTTGGCTATTTGTAATAGATTTTATTTTTCTGGTTTTCTTGTTGAGGGGTGGATATATAGAAGTAAGAGGGAGAAAATTCAGAACTGAAAATAAAACTGATTTTTAAAAGCTTAAATAAAGAATCCCCCCCCAAAAAAAAAAATAAACAAAGAACTGAACAAAAAAAGGGACAGGCCTGCTCAAGACAGGGATAACAAATCAAATAAAAATGTCCAAACTAACTTGTAGATGTAATAATTCTTAATATTCATATAGTACTTTTAGTTTTTGCAAAGCCTTCTTCATATTTTATTTAATTCAATCCTTATAACAAAACTAGGAGGTAGATGCTATTTTTGTCCCATTTTCTGGGTGAAGAAACAGGCAGAAAGAGGTTAAATGACTTGTCCATGGTCACTAAGCTAGTAAGTATTTGAGGCAGCATGTGAGCACAGATCTTTCTGCCTTGAAATCAAAGTGTACCATCCACCACACCACCAAACAATACCCAACTAAATACAAATAGGTTATTTCATAGAATTAAAGTGCTGACCCTATTCATATGGAAAAATAAATGAATAAGTATATCAAAAGCTAAGAAATAATTTTCCCAAGGGGGGCTAGCACTACTAGATATCAAAAGCAATAAATATAAAAACGACATTGAAATAAATGAATGAAGCTGATTCAAGAACCCAGAAATAAAGTCAGAAAGATATAAAAGATCCATATTTGATAAGCCCACATTCAAAAACCACCAGCAAATAGAACCACAATTCAAAAAAATTATTTGTATAATGGGATGGCCATGTGAACAAAAGAAATTCACCTCCCATCATACTCCACAATAAACTCTTATTGCATCAGGGTCCCAAATACATAAAAATAATTCACAAAAAAACCAGAATAAATAACAATGATGATGATGAAAATATATGTCCCAATAATACAGAGGGAAGATATTTGTATCATTCCCATTTAGGAACTCACTGAAGTTCAAATAAATGGTTTTTATTTTATAAAGTTAAAAGAGTCACAAGCAAAAAAAAAAAAACATCTTTAAAATTAAAATTAAAGAAATAGAGTGGGGAACTCTTTGCATTAAATATATCGGATACATCTCCAATATCCAAAATCTATAAAGAAATGCTGCCTATCTACTGACCAAGAATACATTCTTCCCAAAGGAAGTGGTGAAATGGGGCAGCTAGGTGGCGCAGTGGATAGAGCACTGGCCTTGGGGTCAGGAGGATGAGAGTTGGAATTCGGCCTCAGAAACTTGATTCTTCCTAACTGTGTGACCTTGGGCAAGTCATTTAACCCTGATTGCCTCACATCCCAGGGCCACTCTAGTGGTCCTGATTCATATCTGGCCACTGGACCCAGATGACTCTGGAGGAGAAAGTGGGGCTGGTAACTTAGTACACTCACTCAAATCCAATTCATGTGCTTGTCATGGCATCACCTTTCTGATGCCGTGGTCTTCTTCAAAAATGAAGGACAAACATTATTAGTGGTGAAATGGAATGAAAAGATAATTTATGAAGAGGGAAATACAAATATTTCATAAGTACAAGAAAAGATATTTAAACTTTCTAATAATCAGAGAATAGATATCTTTAAGAAAATAGATATCTTTAAGATAACATCATGCAAATGTCTGGGAGCTAAGATGGTAGAGAAAGCAGTAAATCTCCATAACTCTCTCTCATATTCACCTCCAAACAAGGATAAAAAGTGTTCCCAAAAATCCTCCTGGAATAGCAGAACCAGCAAAAAGACATGATAAATCAGTCTTTCAGCCCAAGAAACCTGGCGGATGAGCAGGATAGGGCTCTCACTAAGGTAAAAGGGGAGTACAGTCCAGGACAGGAACAAGCCTCACATCAGCAAACCAGTGGTAGATTCTGAATCCCACTGTGATGGAGTAGACAAATACCAACACCTATGCAGCTAATGTGTCTCAACAAAGTCAGGGGAATGGGCAGATTCCAGCTCTGAGAACTTCCACATGCTTCAGTGTAGCCCAGGACAAAGAGGCAACCTCCAGTGGCCAGATCACTGCATACTTCAATGTCTCCCCAAGACAACACAGAAACACCCTGCTGGTCTCTGCACATGCCAAGAACCTGCACTAGAACCCTGACTCAGCTAGGTAAACTGGCAGACCTCTACAGCTGCCAATAGTACCAGTCACATACCCCTACCTAGTCCCCTCAGTGCAGCATGAGATCTGAGAGTCCCCCACGGACTTTAGGGTAACATCAGTGCAGCACCAGATAAATAGCAGTCCTTTGCACAAGAAGCCTGACACAATACCCCTTCCACTCTGGGTACAGAATGCAAACTTATAAGAAAGAAAAAAGGCCAAAAAAGATGAGCAAAAACCAATAACAAACAAGAGTCTGGCCATAGAAAGTTATTATGGTGATGGATGATCAAGACACAAACTCAGAAGAAGACAAAAAATATCAAAACACCTAGGAGGATAACTCCAAAGTAAAAGGGGGAGTGGTCTCAAGTCCAGAAAGAACTCATGAAAGAGCTCAAAAAGGAGCTTTAAAACACGTAAAACAGGCAGAAGAAAAATTGGGTAAAGAAATGAGAGTGATGAATACATTGTTTGTGGAGTTGTGAACTGATCCATCCGTTCTGGAGAGCAATTTGGTATTATGCCCAAAGGGCAATAAAAATGTGCAATCTCTTTTGATCCAGCAATACCATTACTGGGTCTGCATCCTGAAGAGATCATGGAAAAGGGTAAAAATTCCACATGTACAAAAATATTCATAGCAGTCTTCTTATAATGGCAAAGAATTAGAAATTGAGGGGATGCCCATCCATTGGGGAATGGCTGACCAAACTGTGGTATATGTATATAATAGAACACTTGTTCTATAAGAAATCATGAGAGATGCGATTTCAGAAAAGGCTGAAAAGACTTCCACGAGATGCTGCTGAGTGAAATGAGCAAAACCAGAACATTATACATACTAACAACAACATGAGGGGCTGATCAACTATGATGGACTTGTTCATTCCATCCTTGCAATAGTCAGAGACAATCTTGGGGGACTTGGGATGGAGAATTCCGTCTATATCCAGAGAAGGAACTATGGAGTTGAAGTGAAGACTAAAGTTGATTATTTTCAATTTTTAAAAAGTTGCTTTATGTAAAATGTAATTTTACTATCTCTAATGTTTTCTTTCTTCCTTTTGGATCTGATTCTTCTCTCATAACACATTCAATTTCGATCTATGCTCATCATGGTTGCAAATGTAAAACCTATATCAGATTGCCTTCTAAAAATTATAAAACTCAAAACTTTGCAAAAAAAATTGGTATAAACTACCACTGTATGTAATTGGAAAAGCAAATAAACTATTTATATAATAAAAAAGAAATGAGAATGATATAAGAAAATTATGGAAAAAATTCAACAATTTGAAAAAAAGTAACGGCTTAAAAAGAATTGGCCAAATGGAAAATGAGATACAGGATAACACCTTATACCCA
This sequence comes from Macrotis lagotis, assembly GCF_037893015.1. Lineage (NCBI taxonomy): Eukaryota > Metazoa > Chordata > Mammalia > Peramelemorphia > Peramelidae > Macrotis > Macrotis lagotis. The sequence goes on from NC_133666.1 coordinate 34,546,810, forward strand.
CTAGAACAGCATTTGTGGCTAAGTATATGAAGCACAAGAATATTTTATTATTATAATGATCTACAAGACTACAGAGAACCATATAGCATATGTAAGCAGGCTGTAGCACGTTGCTAAAAGTGACTCCTGCAGAAATAGTGGCCCCAAAAAAAAGACCCACTCGAGGACATAGCTGAATTGAAATGTAGGTGGGCCAATTATGGCAAGAGTAACAAGTGGACAGCCCAATTATAACATAACTATCTACAAATTATTAAAAAAACCTAAAGGAAGGAGTGGTTAGGTGGCACAGTGGATAGAGCACCAGCCCTGGAGTCAGGAGTACCTGAGTTCAAATCCAGCCTCAGACACTTAATAATTACCTAGCTCTGTGGCCCTGGGCAAGCCACTTAACCCCATTTGCCTTGCAAAAACCTAAAAAAAGACCTAAAGGAAAACTTCTAGCATGATGGGAAGAACCTTGGGGGAGGAGGTTTTAAGAGAACATGGAGAAGAATTACACAGTATGAAAAGGTGTGAATATTCTGCATTCTATACCAATGCATACCCACATGGACAGGATTCCAGCTCCATCAAAGCATTAAAGTACTGCCCTATCTCAACCCTGAGACATTTTCTTTACTAACAATTCTCCCTGTCACACTTTTTCTTGTCATGAAGTCACCAACAACATAGCTCTTTCCTGAAGCAATGTTAGCTACAAATGGCCAATATATCATTGACAGGGAGAAGATAGTCAAACAAATTGCCAACATCCCCACTGGAGTCATGCAAACTGTCCTAAACTTTAAAGCTAATTCATCTCTCTTAGCCACATTACTTTCAGAAGATTACATAGCATAATGAAAGTGGTGTTTGTCTTCTTTCCAGAATAAAGAATGGTATTTGGGAGAGAAAAAATTTTTATTTCCATGTCCTCAAAAAAATCTCAATATTTACCAGCATATTGCTTCCTGATAGTACTTAGTTTTTGAAATCTCATTAGTTAAGCACAAACAACAATCTACCATCTTTTGAATCTAGAAAGAGGACCAGAATACTTTTAAGTTTCTGAATATGAACTATTAAGAGAATAAGCAACATATAAAATTATCACGTAACTAATTTATTAAATAAATAGACTTAGTATCTAAAATGAGATTTTACCTGGCATAGTAGATAGAAAGATAGATAGATAGACCTTAGAATTGAGAATAAATGAATTCAAGGCCCACTCTGTCACATAATGGCTGTGTGGACCTGGACAACTCACTTCAACTCTTAATGGCCAGGCAAGTGTCTTAAGATTTCCAGAATGGTAAAAGGAGTTTCTTCACTGAAACTTCCCTAGATTGAGGAAATCAAAGGTCTAGTCCTCTTAAAATATGTTGAATTTAAAACAAAAGAACATGGATTCAAATTCTGGCTCTGACATATGCTAGTTACTTGACCATGGGTATGTATAGCCTCTCTGAGCCTGTAACACTCAACAACTTATCTGCCAGGCTATGAATGGGTTTCCAGATCACTCACATATGTATTTCCTATATTAAAATAGGCATCAGTTAATTGTGACCCATCTTAACCCCTTAGATTTGTTCTGCATAACCCCCAAGAGCAGAACCAAGAGTCATAATGGGTAGAAGTCATAAAGTGGCAAAGTCTGATGCCAGAAAAGTAATTTCCTGACAATTAGAGCTGTACAATAGCAACTGTGCTGCCTGGGGAAATGGTAGATGACCCTTTAGTAAAAGTCCCCAGGCAAATGCACAATGGCCTATCATTGTCAACTTCACTTACTTGTTATGCCTTGTCACAATATTACAGTCAACTTTCCTGCATTTGCACAGGCTTCATCCTTGCCCTCTTCCTCCTCATGGGTACTTCCTAGCTCCCTTCAAGACTCAATTCAAGTAACTAGCTTCTATAATTAGCCCTTTCTTTTTCTTTCTTTCTCTTTCTTTCTTTCTCTCTTTCTCTTTCTCTCTTTCTCTCTCTCTCTTTCTCTCTTTCTCTCTCTCTCTTTCTCTCTCTCTCTTTCTCTCTCTTTCTTTCTCCCTTTCTTTCTTTCTTTCTTTCTTTCTTTCTTTCTTTCTTTCTTTCTTTCTTTCTTTCTTTCTTGCAATAGGGTTGACTGACTTGCCCAAAGTCACACAGCTAGGTAATTATTAAGTGTCTGAGGCCAAATTTGAACTCAGGTCCTTCTGACTCCAGGCCTGGTGCTCTATCCACTGTGCCATCTCATTGCCCCTATAATTAACCTTTCTTTTTTCGTTGTCTCACTCAAGAGTGACATAGTCCCTTTAAATATATTCTTTATTGTGTATGCACTGTATATTTCTTAACTGGTATACATGTTTGTTTTAGTTTTATTTTGAACTTAACATTTATATAAACATACAATAAAAGTAGGATTTTACATGAATTGTATGTTTCTATTATATATAGTTTGTTTTTAGTATATATATATATATTTATATATACACATATACACATATATACATATATATACATATATATGTAATTTTAACCAATAGGTTTCACAGGTGTCCTGTTTTTCTGAGTATAATTATGGGCTTACCTCTCTGAATTTTTAAAAGAAATTTATTTATTTAAGATAAGAGGGTTAAGTGGCTTGCCCAAGGTCACTCAGTGAAGTAATTATTAGGTGCCTGAGATCAGATTTGAACTCAGGTTCTCCTGGCTCCAGGGCCAGTGCTCAATCCATTAAGCCACCTAGCTGCCCTTTAAAATATTTTTTTTAATTTTAGTTATTTTTTAAAATTTTATTTAACCTCACTGCATTTTTAAAAAAGATGCCTTCAGGGGCCTTCTCTTAATTTCTATGCTCTTTATCTACATGACCAGTCACTCTCCCACCCACCCACACTCCCATTAGGGAAAAAAAAAACAGCTCTTGTGAAATGTAGTAAAAGTTGTCTTCTTGAACCCCCCCTCGTTCCTCCCCCCAAAATAGGAGCTCCTTGAGGAAATCATGTCATCCTGTCTCTGTATCCCAAGTGGCCATCATGGTTCCCTGTACCCAATAAGTATCTTATCAATGCTACCTGAATTGAAAAAAATAGTGGGCATTCTTCTGGGGTAGGGATTATACTCCATGGCTGCTGAACCATCTGATGACACAGAAATTGTGAGATTCAAGGTTCGTCTCCTAGACATTCACCTCCAGGAGAACAGAAACCTTCATCATATTTCACTTTGTGACAGATGACTCAAAAGACCAGATAAATGATTTCCTTTATCTCTTCCATCTTATGGCACTGGAGATATACTACTGAGGTGGAAATCAGTCCACCATTGCTAGATAGTGTGAGAGTTCTGTGTTAGGGATCTCAGCTACTTTCTATGGAAAATTTTCCTAAGTTAACTAATTGCTAACAGAATGGGCTGGGGCGGGGGGAGAGGGTGGGGAGGGCAGTACCATTGCCAACAGAATTCAGGAAAATTTTGTTCTCTTCCAAAAAAAAGTACTCTGAGATCCTAGGTAGGGATTAAAAATTCTAATTAAGTCAAATACACTATTATGAAAATAAGATCAACATGGCTGAGAGAAAGAAAATAGATCAAATGACCAAAGGCTATTTCCCAAAGTTGGGGGAGGAACTTCAGCAAGGCGAAATCTGAGAGAGAGAGAGAGAGAGAGAGAGAGAGAGAGAGAGAGAGAGAGAGAGAGAGAGACGAGAGACAGAGAGACAGAGAGAGACGAGAGACAGAGAGACAGAGAGACAGAGAGAAAGATGGACAGAGGGACAGAGAGACAGTGAGAGAGAGAAAAAGAGACACAAAGAGAGGCACACACAGATACAGAGAGACAGAGAGGCCAAGGCTGATCTCCATCAGCTTTACAAGGTCCTCAAAATTGAAATGGCTATATCTCAGCTGCCAAAACAAAGGACAGAAATGGGGGTCCAAAGGCTCAGTCACTCAAGCCCAACCAAATCCTTTTCAGGGTATGGAGCTGCTGAGACAAGCCAGCCAATTCAATTACCGGCAGTATTTATCAGACATCTCGTGTACTTGCGTCAGTGATGCCAATGGCTACCCAGCAGCCTGTGCAAACCACAGAACAGGATTTAAAAAAAAAAATTGCGAGACAAGAAGTAAGGAATCCCAGTTTATTTTATTCCCTGGGAGCTTTCTGGAGGGTGGAAGGTGGAGAAGGGGTAGACAAGGGAGTTAAAAGATCCCTTGCTAAGGTGAATTTATAAGCTCATTTGCTAAGCCCAGGTCTGGAGATTTGGTAGCAAAAAAGGCTTTGTAGTGGACAGACCCCTGGACTAAGAGTCACAAGCTCTGAATTGCTGGTCAGTGCTCCATGTGATCTTGGACCAATCATTTCCCTTGGACTTCAGTTTCACATTTTGTACATTTTGTAAAATGTACAAAAGAGAATCTGCTCAATTCACTGGTCTGTGTGGGAAAGAGCACAGGAGACTAGATATGGCAGCATTTTGTAAACTCCACCACACTACATACCCATTAGGCATTATCCCAACAGTCAATATACTTCTGGATGATGACAAACCTTGCAACCTCTATGGTGTGATCACATGCTATTCTCTTTCAATCACTCTGTCCCAATAAACTATCTACTATGTAAAGGGGCATATTGTACAAAAGCTATCAGCTTCTTATTCCTGGGGCATTAAAGGTTTGGGGTTTTTTTTTTGTTTGTTTGTTTTTGTTTTTAGGTTTTTTTGCAAGGCAATGGGGTTAAGTGGCTTGCCCAAGGCCACACAGTCTAGGTAATTATTAAGTGTCTGAGGCCAGATTTGAAGTCAGGTCCTCCTGACTCCAGGGCCGGTGCTCTATCCACTGTGCCACCTAGCCATCCCTAGTATTAAGGTTTTTTTGACAGTCCACTATAGGCCCCAGATCTTTTTCTGGAAAAAATACGATCTAACTGTACATCTCCCATCCTGTACTTATTAGCTTGAATTTCTGATGTCTCAGATAACCTCTATTCTGAATGGCCTCTTATCAGAGTCATCCTGACCTGCTAGTTTATCAAGTTCTTTTTGCTCCTGACTCAATCACATAGTCCGTTACCTACGCTTCTCCACTTTGCGGCATCTACAAACTTGATATTCCAATTATTTTAAATACACTTGGTATTCACTTACTTGTTTGCATGTCATGATCCTCTAGCAGAAGGTCAATTCATGGGCAGGAACTGTCTTTGTAAACTCAGTGTCTACCATAGGACCCAGCAGGTGCTTAGTATGAACTGAATTGAATTGAATATATGGCTATTTAAACAAACCTGAGGATTTCCATGTTTCAGGATTAGAAAAGGAAATGAAGGAAGGAATCACATAAACATTTTTATAAGGTATCTGTGCTAAGAAGTTAGCAAGAGATAGTGATAAGCAAAGGACAGTCCATTTTACCGTGTTTGGGTGAGAACAGTGGCGATTTGGATCTGCCTGCGTGTTCGGGCCGGGGTGCCACAAGTTGGATGGGCCGGGAATGCTTATCGGTCAGCCTCCGGAAACAAGTCTGACGGTTCTGGAATATGCTGCGAATGTTTTCCAGTTTGACTTGGACAGCCTGGATCTGAGCCTGCAGAGCACAAAATGAGATGCCGGATCAAGGACTGGATGGAAATCATCAGCGAAACGAAGGCTCCCCAAACCCCATCACCTCCCCAGAGAACAGAACAGCACGCACCAGAAGGAGGAATTTCAATTGAGGGCTTAAGATACGTCAAGTAAGAAACCTTGAGCAAAGTAATGTAAAGCAGATTAATGTAGTAAAGCCTCGTCATGGCTACAAAGCCACAACTCTTGATATTTCCACCAGAAAGCCAGTGACCCTGAGAAGGCTGATGCAGACTCAGTGAGCAAGGAGAACAGGGTAGGCTGAGAAGTCTTAGTTCTTCATTTCAGAGAAAATACAGAAGTCTTTCCTCCCCAGACTGGAAGAGTCAATGGACCTCCTGATTGGGGGCAGATGACTTCTTTCCAAGTAAGGATTAAGACATCAATTATATAAATGACCTGGACCTAAATTTCCTAATCAGTAAAACAAGGGGGAGAAATGAACAAGATGGCTTCTGACATCTCTTCTAGTTCTAGGTCAGTTTTAGAAATGTGAAAGGAGAGCTATAAGCAACAGGATGAGCTTGAAAACGTAGATACAATGACTCTGTCCAATCTTAATTCTCCACCATCAAAGGGAGAAAAGCTTTCTTTCGGCCCTGGCCTGACTCCTCCCCAGAGTAGATCTAACTAGGCAGCTTCAGCCCCTACTAAGAAAGGAGTCAGCTGTCCATATTTGAGCCTCAGCAGCACAGATACTCTTACCTCTAATTTGGAGTATACTTTTGTCTGTCTCTGATACATCGAGGGGCCACACCCCTATTAAGACTACTTTCCCTAACTAAATTTATGAGCCTATGTGTGGCCTTGGGCAAGTCACTTCAATTTCCCTGGGCCTCAGTTTCTTGATCTATAAAATGAAGGAGCAGGCTAAATGGCCTCCAAGTTCCTTCTATCTCCATAGGGATGCTCCCATTGAAGAAGGCACCCTTGGAGTAACCTGGCCAGGGCTTGGTCGGCCAGTTATGCTCTGACTGCACATACTGTACCTTGAGTTCGGGAGTCAAAATGACCTCAAATTCCAGCTGAAGGACACGAGGATCATACTTTAAATTGGGGAGAGTCACATCAAGGAACTTCTCGATGTCATAAAGAGCTCTTTGAGCACCTTCTTTTGCCTGGCATTTATCCATCGGCTGATTAGCAAGGAGGTAGGCCCCCTCATCACAGCACAGGAGAGCCTGGCAGGGAGAAGTGAAGCAAGATTGAATATATCCATCCATTCAGGCAGTAAGGAAAATGAACAGGGCAGTGGTATCTGTTCTACAGTTCTGCTCCATGTTGCATATTTTACTTAAATCAATAATGGAAGAAGGAAAAAAAATACACCTGCCCCACTTCCCCCCCCAAAAAAAGAAAAGAAAAAGCCAAGTCTTTTTGTAAGTGACACACAGTGATAGAAAACAGGAAAGAAGGCTACCAAGGACTAGAGGTGCCCTCACAAGTGCCCAAGTTCTTGGTCAGCCACCTCATAGATAATATATTTCTCTGCACAATGCCCCTGGGGAGGGACCTGTGCTTACTGATCACTGGAAAATAATGGGGACCAAACACAAAAGGCACTTCATTGATTCAAATGCCTTTGTTTCCATTAACAAAATCTATTAGTCAAGATCCTCTTGGGTACAAGCCTGAAACTAGGTGGGAAGGGAGACACAAAGTTAAGGTAAGGTATGGTCCCTCCTTCATTGTAGCCTACAGTCTGGGGGGGGGGAAGGCAACACAAAAAACCCTCATAAATAATATTGGATGATAATAGCTAATAGAAAGTACTTCGCAAACCTTAAAATACTCTGTAAATGCTAGTTATGATCATTATTATTATTATTAGGGACTATAACTGTGATATCACTGGTATTCAGGTTGGCACCTTCTCCGGCCTAGAAATTGAGTGACTTGCCCAGAGTTACACAGCCAGAACACATCAGAGACAGCACTTGAACCCAGATCATCCCGACTTCCAGACTGGTTATCTATCCACTACACCAAGGGCCAACACACTATGGTCCATTTCCTATTTTTTGTACAGACTGTGAGCAAATACATTGTTTCACTTGGGCCTTAAAGAGAGCTGTGAATTCAACAATCAAAGAGCAAAAGGAGGACATTCCAGCTACATCAATCAGGGGGAGTAAAAACCAGATTATAAAAATCCAAGACTGTCCAAAGGGGCAAAGCACTACCCAGTCTAGAGAGAAGCATTATGAAGGGGGGGGGGGAGAAAATTAAGGTTAGCGAGGTTCAGTGAGGCAGGAGAGAGGAGAACTTTTAATGGTATAGGGAGCAATCTGAACTTAACTCAGTGGATGACTTCTGAGCCGAGCTCTAGTAGGATGGGTCTATTTGGTAGAAGTCTGCAGGATGCTTTGGTGGGAAGGAGAAAGAAGAAGATTGACAATATAGTCAATATAATAAAAATAACAACAATGGTTAGCAAGGTCAATGGTGGGCTTGCAGGTAGACCTAGTGAAGTCAGAAAGAAGGATAAACTTGGGGTGAAAGAGACTTGAGATGCACAAAAGGAACAGGTTAGTGAAGCAGAGTTGGTGAAGCAGGGTAGCGGTGAACATTGTATATCGATGATGATGATGATGATATATTTATATGAGGAAATTCAGGAAGGCTGATGGTGGGAGAGCAGGATTTGGGTGAAGAATAAAGGAGGAAGAAGTAAAAGTGACATTATCCTACAGAAAGAAGCAACAGATCACAAGCCTGGCAAAGAGGCATGATATAGTGGCCTTCAATTATCTGAACATCTGTTGGAGTCTTCCCTCTGCCAAAAAAAGAGTTAGCTAATCATTTCTTAGCTTGCCTTAATGATCATTTCATCCTTCAAAAGGTGAAGGAAGCAGTAAGCAGAATTGCTATTCTGGACTGGATTCCCACAAAGAGAAACTGACTGCTGAAGGAGAAATGATGGGAAATGAAGGGGTGGTAGTGGTGGTGGTGGTGGTGGTGGAGAAGGAGATGACCACTCCATCTTAGAATGTGCAATAGAAAAAGGATAGGAAAGATGGTCCCAGAGTAAGACACATACCAGATACAGAGAGGGCAGATTTCAATGGAGTTGGAGAAATTTCACAGTTAATTGTGTGGAGAGCTGTTGGAAAGCCTTAAGGCCCTATATAAATGTGAATTATTTTCATTGTTGCTATCATTAGGATCCCAGGGACTACAACACTAGAAAGCCAATCTGCCTGGGAGGAATTGAAAGCTCTCAAGTACATACTGGGGTATTGAAAGAGACAACAGCTAGGCTGAAAAGAGGCATTCCAGGCCTCAGAAGGACAAGTAATGCATAGATTTTCTCAAAAACTGCAAGAGTTAATTCTGCAAACAATAAGCTAGTGAGATTGACTTCAACTTATAACATTTTTAGAGACGGTTAGCAAATATGTGGAAAAAGAAGCAGTGAACACCATGAGTTGGAATGGCTTCATGAAAAAGTCATGCTAGACTAACCACATTTCCACTGGTACCCAGGCTGCCACACTAATACATCTGGAGAAGGCTGTAGATACAGTTGGTCTATATTGCATCAAAGCATCTGATAAAGTCTCTCCTGCTCTTTTTGTGGACAAAATGGAGTAATGTTAGCTAGAAAAGACTATAGTTGCGTGGTTACAAATGACAGAATTAGCTGAAGGACCAGATGCAAAAATGAGATAACTTTGGTTTGGAAAGAGGTCTCCAGTGAAGTGGAGTGTCTCCAGCTGTCTGGGCTTGGTCCCGTATAAATTAATCTTTTCAATCAATCAATTGGATGGCAGCATCCACAGCAAGCTCATCAGCTGAGACAAAGCTGGGCAGGAAAAGCACCACAACAAAGCATAGGAGAATAGGTGCAAAACAATCTCAACAGACTAGAATGGCGAGTTGAATCTAATATTCCATCTATCAATGAGTACTAATTATTAACTGATTGACCTAATATGGTGGAACAATAGGAATCAATGCAAAATTAGGCACGTGGAGCCAAAAAACAATTTCATAGGAAAAGATGGGAGAGTCAGAGGAAAAATTACAGTCCTGAAAAAGATCTTTTAGGTTTTGGCGGACTACAAGCTCAATGTAAGTTTGCATTCAGAACGACAGAACATCCAAGAGTAAGGGATGAAGGTCCTGCTGCATTTTGCCCTCATTCAGCCTTATCTGGGATATTACATTGACTTCTGGATGTCACACATGAGGAAGGACATTGCTAAGCAGCAGAGCATCCAAAGAAAGAACAAGTAAGCTAGTAAAGGACTTAGGATCATGGTGCACGAGGATCCATTGAAGGAACTGGGAAAATTTTGTCCAGAAAAGGAATCATTTAGAGTAAGTTGCAATGGGTTCCAGTTAGAGGGACAGATCTAGGCTTGGTGTCAGGGAAAATGCTCTAACAAGTCCCAAAGTGGAATGGGCTACCCTGGGAATTAGAGAGTTAACTAGGCATTTTCTAGTAGAGTCTCGATGACTACTTGTGAGGTGTGTAGTAGAGAGGATACTTGGCCAGGTACAGAGAAGACCACTGGCTCCTCATTCATTAAAAAAGAGGGGCCTGGAGGATGGCTGCATCCAGGGTCTCTCTTCTCTAGAGCTATGTTTCTATGACACTTTGAAACCCTAAAGACAGCTATCATTTGCCTTCCCTATGTCTTCTTTTCTGCAAGCTAACCCCAGTTCCTATAATGGAACCTCACATGGCATGGACTCAAGGCCCTTTGCCATCTGAATTGGGGTTGGACTAGATGGTCTCCAGTCTCTTCTAACTCTGAGATTCTAGAATTCTATGATGATGAACTTGATTTTATTCAGTTTGAGTTACCTGTGAGACCACAAGGTAACATGTCACATAAGGAGTCTAGAAGGATGTGGTATCTCCCTCCAGTTAGGATAGGAATGTCTTGAGGGAAGAAATTATCTTTGTTTTTGGATTTCTAGACCCACAGCTTGGCATATAATAAACACTTAGTAAATAATTTTTCATTCATGCATTCACTTGGCAGCTTTAAGAATTACTGGCACATGGTAGCAAACTGAACCCACAAAGGTTAATGAGCTTCCTCTCAGGGATGATCCCATTTCTCAGAATGCTCACTACCTGGTGCAGTCGATTCTGGAGTTCCAAGGTCTTGGTGAGCTTCTTCTCTTTGGCTTTCAGCTCCTCAGACAATACATCTGTTTGGTGTCTTAACTCATTGCACCTCTGGCAGATTAAGTCAAGGGCATAGTGATGATTGGCTGCAAGCTGATGCCCATGCAGTATCAGAAGCTGGGCCTTCCCAATCAGCTCCTGGGGTGGAGTAAGAAGCAGTAACTCTCAAACCCCAGTTCTCAACTGTAATAAGCATCCTTTCCCCTGACATCATGCTACCATCATGGAAATGGAGCATCTGGGATAACAATGACCTGTTATTACCCAAGGACCCAAGCTCAATAGAAGACTTCTTTCTTTATTAGGATCACTTTCACAGATGCATTTGGCATAATTGTTGCCCATTAGTGGAAATGGGCCACTCCACTCTTACAGGGCCCTTCTACCATAGGTCCATTCTCAATTGGCCATTTTCCCTCTTTCCAACAAGATCATAAAAATCAATTATGTTCCTGAATTTGGACAGAGGGTGGGGTTAGCTAATTTTTTGGAGTGTGCTATGAGAAAAGAAAAGCTGCTTAGTACCTCTCCAAACACTAATTCATTTCATTAGCAGGAAGGACAGAGGAAGGATTGGAGACTTAACTTTACCTTAGCCATCTCATTCAGGGTCCTCAACTCTGAGAGTCTTTGCTTCACATCTATCACGCTTTCTCCAGTACTGGGTATGGCGGCATGCTGGTCCATTAAGAATTCAATAGCATCCTTGAGCTAAATATGGAGGGAAGAGTTGTCTGGCATGTGCAAATTTAAAAACTACTTTCCTTTATAATTAACTCACCTAGAAAAATATGATTTAATAAATATCAAGAAGGAAATATTCTGCCCAAGGTTTTTGCAACTATAACCATAATAATAATAATAATAATAGATGCCATTTTATAGTCCTTTCTATACAATATTTCCTTTAATCCTTCCAATAGGCCACTGAGGAAGATACTACTATACCCATTTATACCAGTGAAACAACTGAGGCTCTGAGAGATGCTCAGGGTCACTCCTTTTGTAAATATAGAAGTCAGGATTCAAACCTTGTTCTTCCTAGCTCCATGTCAGAATCCTATTAGATGTGACTAGGCTTAGGGGGAGAGGGAATGTGATAAAAGCTGTTTAAATGGACACATTCCCTGCCCTGAATTGTTTTCCATTGCTGGACAGATGACAGCACTGATATGAATAAGTATTGATAAGGTAGGGAGATAAAAAGAATATGATAATGCTAGTTATAGAGAACTCTGCTGTTTGCAATCACCTCCCTGGAACTTACCCCCATTCTCCTTTTTCTACTCTCTAAGGTTAAGCAGGATAATCTAATTCCATTTCCAGCTTCATGAAGTGGAAGGAATATTGAATTTGGAATCAGAGAGCCTGAGTCTTGATCCAGTCTCTGGTACCTGCTAAATACGTGACCCTGGATAAATCATTGTAGGTCAAAACTTTCTCAGCCATAAAATGAGGGCACTTGAATAGATTGTTCCACCCGAGGTCTCACTCCTCTAAAGTTATGTTTCTACAAACCTCTGAAACCCTAAAGACATTACATGTCTTCCCTACGTCCCTTTTCCAGGCTAATCATCCTCAATTCCTACAACTGATCCTCATATGGCATGAACTGAAGACCCTTCAACATCTGAGTTGTCCTCTTCTGGAGTCATCCAGATTATCCATGTACTTCCTAAAATGTGATATTCAGAATTGAACACCATCCCCCAGATGTGGTGAGAATGACTATCGCCTCCCCATTTCTAGAAGATGGATCCCCCAAATGAAGTCCAAAATTGCATTAGCTTTTCTAACTGTTGCATCACACTGCTGCCTCACGTGGAGCTTCCAGTCCACCATAACTTCTTTTTAGATAAACTGCTGTCTAGGCATGAACCACCCCATTTTCTTTTTGTGAGGTTGACTACTCCTTGAGTCTGACCATTTGGAGTAGAGAGAAGATAGAATTAGACTTGGATCTTGGAAGGTCTAGATTCAAATTCCACCATGGATATTTGAGAGCCCTCTGACCCAGGGCAAGGCTCACTGCCTGTCTGAACCACAATTTCTCCATCTGTAAAATGGGTATTTTAATAGTAAGTACTTCACAGAGTGTTCGCACAAAATAAAATGATCTACAAAGAGACCTTTGCAAATTTATGGCTTTTTAAAAATACCACCTGTTATTAAATATTCAGTCTTTTCTGGAAATACCTAATTGATTTTTCACTACATTTCATATTTCTCTTTCTGGCTCCCTGGGGGGAAAAACAGTGATAGAAGGTGTTGTGATCATAAAATTAACTCAATGAAAATGCTTAAAATTTTCCTAGAGAAGAGCAATGAGATTAACATACCTCTAGAAAATTTTGTTCAAATTTCCAGAGTTGTACATATTGATCCATCTTGAGTTGGTGCTTGTCCCAAAATTCATCAAAGGCCACTTCCATCTCATGCAATTGAGCAAGTAATCTTGACAAAGTAAAGTCCAAAGATGTTGTTAGTTTATATGTGCATGTAAAACACACTCATTTTCCGGAGAAAGAATTTGAATTAGCAACTGAGAAATAGGGACAAAGCCCCAGCCCATGATGTCCCACAGAGATAGAAACCAGAAATCTCCACAGGATTTCCTTAGACTGTAAAATGTTACCACCAAAAGACACCTTAGAGATCATCAAATCTAGCACCCTTATTTGACAGATGGGGAAAATAAAGCCCTTAGCTAGAATGGGAATCCAAGCACCAAATCTCATATCCTGAAAGATAGTCTGCCTTAAGGATTACCTTTAATGTCCACTAGTAGCATCTGGAAGGCTGTGGGACAGCCAAGAAAACCTCTATACTTAGAAGAGCAGGGCAGAAGAATCTGACTTTTCCCTCAAAATTATA